>NC_090022.1:290537675-291757675 GCF_037176765.1 Anolis sagrei
AACTCTTTATTGTTTCTTCAGGCACAGCCACTGATTAACCTTTTGCCAAGAAAGGCTGTTTTGAGGCCTTTAGTTATAAGGGACTCTATTCCAGTCAACTATGTCATGAATCAAATATATGATGTGACATCCATTTGAATAAATTAGAAAAAAAATAATTTTCCCTATTAGGCAAGTAAGGGAAATGAAGATCGAGTAATGTTGTATTGGGGTTTTCCTGTATTTTTCTGAGAATTCCATAAATGAGAAATCTATAGTAGAAGATATAAAAAATTATCTCTTAAACTCTTGTATTCTCAAGGAGAAACAGAAGTATTTAGGGATGATCTAACAATGACGGATGTTAGCTAAGCTGCTTCCATGTTCATGTTAAAGAAAACCCAACTTAAATACAATTTATGGTCAATGCTCTTTTTTCAGATGCCATGAAATACACCATTGTGGTCTCTGCCACAGCCTCAGATGCTGCCCCTCTTCAGTATTTGGCTCCTTATTCTGGCTGCTCTATGGGCGAATACTTCAGAGATAATGGAAAACACGCTTTGATTATCTATGACGACTTATCCAAGCAGGTTTGAACTTGTTGTTGGTATTGGGAGGGTGAGCCAAATTTACAGGTGTTTTTGCCCCCTTATTTATTTATCTTGTCATCAGCAACCAGACATTTTTAACAAAACAAACAAACAGGCAGAACACAGAATTTGCAAGCTTGGTAGTTGATTAAATGTCCTTTGACCAGTATCTGGCCACTTGGAGTGCCTCTGGTGTTGCCGCAAGGAGGTCCTCCATTGTGCATGTAGCAGGGCTCTGGGTGCATTGCAGTAGGTGGTCAGTGGTTTGCTCTTCTCCACACTCGCATGCCATGGATTCCACTTTGTGGCCCCATTTCTGAAGGTTGGCTCTGCATCTCGTGGTGCCAGGGCGCAGTCTGTTCAGCGCCTTCCAAGTTGCCCAGTCCTCTGTGTGCCCAGGGGGGAGTCTCTCATTTGGTATCAGCCACTGGTTGAGGTTCTGGGTTTGAGCCTGCCACTTTTGGACTCTCGCTTGCTGAGGTGTTCCAGACAGAGAGTGTCTCTGTAGATCTTAGAAAACTATTTCTTGATTTAAGTCATTGACGTGGTGGCTGATTCCCAAACAAGGGATGAGCTGGAGATGTCACTGCCTTGGTCCTTTCACTATTGGCTGGACTTCCCAGCGGATGTCAGGTGGTGCAATACTGGCTAGACAGTGTAATTTCTCCAGTGGTGTAGGGCGCAGGCATGTCTCATTAAGAGCCACATCCACTGTTTTAGCATGGTGAGATGTGTTCCACACTGGGCATGCATACTCAGCAGCAGAGTAGCATAGTGCAAGGGCAGATGTCTTCACTTTTGCCCCCTGCAGTCCATGTTGTAGCCGATATATGAGCCTTGTTCTTATTTCCACAGGCTGTTGCTTACCGCCAGATGTCTCTGCTGCTGCGCCGTCCCCCTGGGAGAGAGGCCTATCCAGGCGACGTCTTCTATCTGCACTCCCGTCTCCTAGAAAGAGCAGCCAAGATGAACGATGCCTTTGGAGGGGGCTCTCTCACCGCTCTTCCGGTCATTGAAACGCAGGCTGGAGATGTGTCTGCGTACATTCCCACTAATGTCATCTCCATCACAGATGGGCAGGTAGGACCCAGAGCATTTGAATCAGGCATGGACAAACTTAGGCCCTCCTCCAGGTGTTTTGGATGTCAACTCCCACAATTCCTTTATTCTCAAGTCAGTTTATTGTTCGTTGCAGTGTTCCACACCTCTTTGTATCAACCATCAATTTCGTAATCATAGAATCATAGAGTTAGAAGAGTTGGGCCATCCAGTCCAACCCCCTGCCAAGAAGCAGGAACATTGTATTCAAAGCACCCCCGACAGATGGCCATCCAGCCTGTGTTTAAAAGCTTCCAAAGAAGGAGCCTCCACCACACTCCAGGGCAGAGAGTTCCACTGCTGAATGGCTCTCACAGTCAGGAAGTTCTTCCTAGTGTTCAGATGGAATCTCATAATCTTCACACACACACACACACACACACACACTAGCTTGGGTCTCTGGCATTGCCCGGGTTGTTTGAAAAAGTCAATGTCTTAATTGTACCAAATGCATAAGGTTGTGGATGAACTACAACTCAAATCATTCCAGGTTAATCCCCTGAATCTCCATCCATACTTAAAGTTTGTGATGTTGGGCAAGTTTGCTCTGATTGCATCCTCAGTGGGATTCAGTGTGCTCTGGCTGTAGGGTAAACTACAACTCCCACTATGGTGAGTCAGTCCCCTCAAAACCCTTCAGTAGGTTGAGTTAGTCATTGGGGATCTGTGTGCTAAGTTTGGTCCAGATCCATCATCGGTGAAGGTCACAATTTCTCTAGTTGTGGGTGAACTACAACTCCCAGAAAGGATCCCCCAAACCCCTCCAGTAGTCAAATTTTGGCATATCAGGTATACGGGTCAAGTTAGGGTTTACAGTACTCTCTGGATGTAGGTGAACTACAACTCCCCCTAATCAAAGTGATTTTTTTTCTTGTTTCATTTTTTTTTCTTGTGTCATATAATCTCTCAATAGTGTGCAATTTGTTATTTTTTTATTTCCATCTGGGTATTTATTAGTTGCGTTAGTTTGTCCATATTCATTGTTCTTTTGTTGGTATTTCTTTTGTTGGTATTTCTGCACCATCGGGTGCAGGTGTTTCTAGCAGCCGTCACTAAATAGTCTTCCTATTCTAAAATTAAATATTCTAAATATTCTAAATATTCTATTCTTCCTATTCTAAAGTTAAATAGTCTTCCTATTCTAAAATTACTGGAAACAAATTCAAGAAAAAATCCAGAAGATACTAGACATAAAAGTATAGTTAAAACCGGGATATTTCCTCCTGGAAATCATAGATATAGAAATGGACAAAAACAATTTCTATATCTATGATTCCCAGTAGGAAATATTCTGGTTTTAACTGTACTTTTATGTCTAGTATCTTCTGGATATTTTTCCCTGAATTTGTTTCCAGTAATTTGTAGCTATTTTACAGGTAAAAAAAAAGTTCCTACATGATCTTCACATTTCTCAGTGGTGGCCCCCCGCCTGTGGAACTCACTCCCCGGGGAGATTAGAACAGCGCCCTCCCTTCTCTCATTCAGGAAACAGCTGAAAACTTGGATGTGGGACCAGGCTTTCGGAAACTCTGGCAGCTAAAAAGAAGGACCATAATGAAGGGCAAATATTGTAGGAACCTATTTCAACCTATTGGTCCTACGGAACGCGAAACACTGACCATGAGATTGTTTACTGTTGTGCTATGGTGCTATATATTGATGTTTTTAATCTGTTAATTATTTAATTACTGTTTTTATATCTGTATGTATTTGTATAAGGGCATCGAATTGTGCCTTCTTTGTAAGCCGCCCTGAGTCCCCCCTCGGGGGTGAGAAGGGCGGGGTATAAGTAGCAGAAATAAATAAATAAATAAATTTCCAACATTTATCTTGGACATTAGGGTAACATTTTGCTAATTTATGTGGTGCTATATACCATTGGTACAGTAAGCTGTTAGGAACTGTGGGAGTTGAAAACCAAAACTTTTAGTCCCCCACCCGCTCTGAGTCCCCCCAGGGGTAAGAAAGGTGGTATATAAATTCCTGAAATAAATAAATACACCTAGCCAGATTTGCATGAGATTTCATAAAGGGGTAAGTTTGTTTTTATTGGTTCCAATGGAACTCCTTGCAGTAACGCAAATCTAATTTCCTGCAGATCTTCTTGGAAACTGAGCTGTTCTACAAAGGTATCCGCCCAGCCATCAACGTTGGTCTGTCTGTATCTCGTGTAGGTTCTGCTGCCCAGACGAGGGCCATGAAACAGGTACGGATGAAACGATAAGCTAACTATTCACTTCATCTTTTGTGAAGTCATATCACTATCTCAAATGGTATTGCCAAGTTAGAAAAGCAAAACAGTTGGATGTCAACTTACACAATAAGAAATTCTAATCTTTTGAGCAACAAGACTGGCCTTATTTGCCAATATCAATTTTGCTAATCTCTTTCAAATTCAAGCAGATTTGAAAACCGCTACTGGTAACAATGATAAAAAGAATCCTATCTGGGTGACTTTTTTCTTGTTAGTCTCTGGCATCTCCTGTAAAGCTGGATAGAGCAGATGTCTGGATCTGTTTCTGTCGCTTGCCCTAAAGGTCTTTCCCTCCTGAGTTTGGCTACTTAGGGATGGGAGAGGGAGAAGTGGAAATAATGCAAGCGCTGATCTGATACTGAAAACATTCTTTGAGATGGCCATATGCTTGAAACATTGTAAGCACACACACCCCCCCCCCCCCTTTTCTTCATATAGAGGGTTAACAGCTCTGTGGCAACTCCTGTAATGAACAAAATGATGTTAATGTTCAGGACATAGTCTGAAACTGGCAATGCATAAAAAACAGTACATTATTTTATTGTTCTGTAGGTGGCTGGCACCATGAAGCTGGAATTGGCTCAATACCGTGAAGTGGCTGCTTTTGCCCAGTTTGGGTCAGATCTGGATGCTGCTACTCAACAATTGCTCAATCGCGGTGTTCGTTTGACTGAGCTACTGAAACAAGGACAGTATGGTAAGAATCCTTTTGTAGAACTACTGTATTAGCCTTTTGCAGCGCTGTACTCCTGTTTTTCCACTTTGTAACTGCCAATCATATAAATGACTCTGTGAATTATATATTATATATTATATTATATATTATACTAGCCATCCCCTGCCACACGTTGCTGTGGCCCACTGGTGGTCATGAGGGTACTGTGTGGGAGGTTTGGCCCAATTCTGTTGTTGGTGGGGTTCAGAATGCTCTTTTATTGTAGGTGAACTACAAATCCCAGTAACTACAACTCCCAAATGTCAAGATTCTATTTTCCCCAAACTCCACCAGTGTTCACATTTGGGCATATTGAGTATTCGTATAGAGTTTGGTCCTGATCCATCATTGTTTGAGTCCACAGTAATGTCTGGATTTAGGTGAACTACAACTCCAAAACCAAAGGACATTGCCCACCAAACCCTTCCAGTATTTTCTGTTGGTCATGGGAAAACTGCGTGCCAAGTTTGGTTCAATTCCATCGTTGGTGGAGTTCAGAATGCTCTTTGATTGTAGGTGAACTATAAATCCCAGCAACTACAACTCCCAAATGACAATATCATTTTTTTGAGTGAAGGACATACATTGGGTGGTTAGGTGTCTTGTGTCCAAATTAGGCATCAATTCGTCCAGTGGTTTTTGAGTTCTGTTAATCCCACAAACGTACATTACATTTTTATTTATATAGATAATATATAATATATAATATATGTAATGATATATATGTATTATATATATTATATTATATTATATTATATAGTATATTGGGACCTTCAGGATTTTGGAAGGACAGGTATAGCAAGATATAGCTGTCATTTTCTAATATTTAGAACAGGATTGTATCAAAAGGGATTGCTAGAAATCTTTTCTGACTTAGCAGTTCCAGTCCTTTCTGTGTAGCCCTGTTTGTTGCCTTTTTTCTTCAGGGGTTTGTAGTACTTACTTAAGCGATCCCTCGTAGCTCGAGGATTATTGACTTCCAGGTGTGGTGTCTTGGCGGTGGGTCCATAGGTGGCTGTGGAGCCCTATTCTTGATCCGCAAGTTCTCCCACAGTGAGGACATCGGTTTCCAGATGTAAGGCAGTCCCAGTCTGGGTTGGCTTGACATGCCTACCTCCTGACACGTTTCTCCCTTTCACCCTCCATTCATGCCTCTTCGAATTCCGCAGCACTGCTGGTCACAACTGACCTCCAGTTAGACTTCCCAGTTCTCGGTGTCTATGCCACAGTTTTTGAGGTTGGCTTTAAGCCCATCTTTAAATCTCGTTTCCTGTCCAGCAACATTCTGTTTCCCATTCTTGAGTCCAGAGTATAGTAACTGCTTTGGGAGATGGTGATTGGGCATTCGGACATTGTGACCAGTCCAGCAGAGTTGAGGGTGGAGGAGTATCGCTTCAGTGCTGGTGATCTTTGCTTCTTCCAGCACACTGACATTTGTCCGCCTGTCTTCGCAAGAGATTTGCAGGATTTTTTTGGAGGCGGTGCTGATGGAATTGTTCCAGGAAGTTGCGTATGACGTCTGTAGACAGTCCATATTTCACAGGCATATAGCAGGGTTGGGAGGCCAGTGGCTTTATAAACAAGCACCTTGGTATCCCTACGGATGTTGACTGTTAAAGCTGGGCTCATTACCACTCTTGCTGATATTTAGCAGAATTCATGCTTTGGGGAACTAGATTCTTCATGCTGGTTTTATGAAACAGTATTTTCCAGACTGCAAAAGTGGTCTGTTTGAGAGAGACGGACAGACAGACAGACACATAGCTTTCATATTTGCTCATCCAGCCCTCTTCAAATAGCATCCAATGCTCTTGGTCTGGCTTCCCAGAGGTAGCACAACCCTGACTCGAGTTTTTAACAACCTGTGATTTAGATGTGTGAAAGTTAAAGCTTAGATTCTTATTCAAATGGTATGCTCTCTTTCAAGGCTTTGGTAAACTCCTTATTAGTGAAGCTGTATGCAAATGAAAACCCAGCCTTCAAACTGAGCAAGAGTTCTAGTCAGCTTCAGTTTCAATCTGTAATACCCCAAGGAATAAAATAAAAATAACATTTTTAAAAACTAAAGCATGATCAAAGCATCAGCAAGGACCACATCTCCTCTCTTTATTAATAACTCACCAAAACAACGTCCAGAAGGCAACCATCTGCCCCTCTGCACAGTTTTAACCCCCCTTTATTCTTTTCTGGCCTGTCTGCAGCCAGAGGAACTTTTTAATAAGAATGGTTGTTTGGTTTTCCCCTGACATTAAGTCCAGTCTTGTCTGACTCTGGGGGTTGGTGTTCATCTCCATTTCTAAGCCAAAGAGCCGGCGTTGTCCGTAGACACCTCCAAGGTCATGTGGCCAGCATGACTGCATGGAGCGCTGTTACCTTCCTGCCGGAGCAGTATCTATTGATCTACTCACATTTGCATGTTTTCGAACTGCTAGGTTGGCAGAAGCTGGGGTTAACAGCAGGAGCTCACCCCACTCCCCAGATTCAAGCCTGTGATCTTTCGGTCAACAAGTTCAGCAGCTCAGCAGTTTAACCCACTGCACCACTGGGGGCTCCCCTTTAATAACAGAAGTGTATTATTTTTTATGTTTTTTTAGAAATCCCTCATGGAAAGGATCAGCAGTGTTAGATAAAGCAATACGCATAACTTCTGTGCAGCCCAGTCTGTCCAGAGTGTGCATGGAAGTGTTCCCTCTCCATATATAACATACCATGTTCTCTCCAACAGGCAGTGTGATAAATGTTATTGTTGTATTGAGCATCTGGGAAACCAATACAACAATAACATTACTTTATCACATTGCTTGTTTGTATTGGACATTTGGGAAACTGGAGCCCCCGGTGGCGCAGTGGGTTAAAACCTTGTGCCAGTAGGACTGAAGGTCGCAGCTTCGAATCCGGGGAGAGTGCGGATGAGCTCCCTCTAACAGCTCCAGCTCCTCATGCGGGGGCATGAGAGAAGCCTTCCACGAGGATGGTAAAAACATAAACAGAGGCTGGATGGCCATCTGTCAGGGGTGATTTGAATGCAATACTCCTGATTCTTGGCAGGGGGTTGGACTGGATGGCCCATGAGGTCTCTTCCAACTCTTTGATTCTGTGATTCTATGATCTGGGCATCCCCTGGGCAATGTCCTTGCAGACTGCCAATTCTCTCATACCAGAAGCGACTGGAGTTTCTCAAGTTGCTCCTGACATGACAAAAAAATATAATCTGGGAAACCATGGTTTGAATTGCTGCTCAGCCATTGAAACCAACTCACTGCTCTTGGGGACGGTTCATTGACTTTTGCGGAAGGCACATTCCTCTGAATAAATTTAATCAAGAAAGGATTGCCAAAACTCAGAAATTATTTGAATTCAAACAACAAAAAGGGTTGTTCAGGGATGGCGCTTTCTATCTGGGAATCCTGTCCAACCTTTTAAGATTTCTGTAGGTTCCTGAGCAGAGAAATGTGCCTCTTGAATGGATTGTTTTAATCCTCATGAGTTTGAAAAATGAAGGCAATATGCTCCCCTCAGTCAGGTTCTGTTTCCTCAACTGTGGTGAGAAATGAGGAAGTCAGTGGACAAATGCTCTGACATAGACCCACCTTTTTCTTTTCCCTGCTAAGTTCCTATGGCAATTGAGGAGCAAGTGGCCGTCATCTATGCTGGAGTCAGAGGCCACTTGGACAAGCTGGAGCCCAGCAAGATCACCAGGTTTGAGAGAGCTTTCCTGGCTCACGTTCTGAGCCAACACCAGGCCCTCCTTGCCACAATCAGGTACGTATATATCGCTTCGCAGGGGGATAGGATACAAATTAGACTTCCAAACTGGCAGTGAATCAGTCATTCATCTTCTTAGGGACTGAGAGACTTTTTTTTTTTTTACCTTTTTCTTCTTTTATTTGATACATCCTAACAATCAACAAAATTTTGCCATACAGGACTTATTTCAATATACATTATTCCAAAAATAAATATTCCTTAAATGACATTTTATACATTCCTTAGTTATACATCGCCCAACAAACCCCCCTCCCCCCCCATTCCCCCCACCCCCCCCTGGAACAGCAATTCTAAATCATGTCATTGCATCAATTTAACCATGTGGAAAGCCTGGTTCATAACGCTGTATCTGTTGTCTCCATCTATTTTGTCAATTAACACAGGCCATTTCCTAAACCAGTCTTGTTCTATTTGTCTATTTATATACTTGTTTTTCCTTTGATTGATAAAATCATTAATTATATATTCTGATAGATAGGCCCACCAGGTTTCCAAATCCCATTTTGTATCATCTCTCCATCCCCGGACTATCATGGCCTGTATTGCGGCTGTCATATATTTTAGGATTTCTGTCCAGTTATTGTTATCTTCCTTTACCTTTATGGTGAGGGACATGAACCTGGCTTTGTCTCACATTAATTCTTTCCCTATTATGTCTTCCATTACCGTCCTTATTTTACCATAATAGTTCTGAATTTTGATACAATCCCACCACATGTGGGAGAATGAACCAATCCCCTCACACTTGTGCCAGCATTTGTTTGAGATATTTCCCATAATGTGTGCTAATTGAGATATTTCTCATAATGTGTGCTAAACGATTTGGGACCGCCTACCTGCACGACCGCATTTCTGTCTATGAACCCACGTGACCTCTTCGATCTTCCAGAGAGGCCCTTCTCTCGCTCCCGCCTTCATCGCAAGCACGACTTGTGGGGACGAGAGAAAGAGCCTTCTCTGAGGTGGCCCCTCGGCTCTGGAATTTCCTCCCCAGAGATATTAGGCAAGCCCCCGCCCTGGAAATCTTTAGGAGGAGCCTGAAAACTTGGCTGTTCCAATGTGCCTTCAATGACTGAATGTATGATAATCCCTGACCAAACTCTGCATAAAATGTCCTCAGAAGCACTTTATTCTTTGGTTTGTGCAAATTCTTTGGTTTATCCCCCGGATCCCATTCCTGATATTTTACACTGCCCTGTGGTTTAATGTTTTGATTTTATATTGTTGTGCTGCATATTTACATTTGGTATTTTTGTATTTTATGTTATTTTATTTTTTTATTTTCTGTTGTGTTTTTGTGTGATATTGTGTTTCTGTATTGATGGGCGTAGCCTCATGTAAGCTGCCCCTAGTCCCCTTTGGGGAGATGGTGGCGGGGTATAAATAAAGGTATTATTATTATTAATAATAATGATAATAATAATAATAATAATAATCTAGTTGAAGAGCTATTACAAGAGCTTCCGTATGTTTGAATGCATTGTTAGAATACTGTAGTATGCTTTATTAAATTGCTATGGGAGCGAAAGAACTTTCTGGATGTGTTTTGATGTGAAGCATATGGCTTGGAAAGAACAAGCAAATGTCAGCTTGAATTTCGTTTTGGTTTTGCCTTGTGACAGGACCGAGGGGAAGATCTCTGAACAAACAGAAGCCAAGCTGAAGGAAATAGTCACAAGTTTCCTATCCACATTTGAAGCATAAGCAAGCGATTAACAGTCCTACCGTCGTCCCAGGCTATTTTTGTCACCGAGTAGTGGCAGTGCTCTGGCTCCATTTTTTCCCCCCAGAGACATACAAGGTCTGTGTGAGTTGAAAGTATGGCCTTCGCTGAGAATTAAAGGCTCCATTTCAAGAAGTCGTGTGGACACAATCCAGGCTGTGAAGGAGATCTGCTGACAGCCTATATCAGTGTGTACAGAAGTACGTGGTGAATAAAATCTTACAAACAATATGAATCTGCTAATGAGTTTTTAATGGAGTGCGTAAGAATTTGTCTGACTTAACGCATTGCATAAAAATTTGTCTGACTTGCTTTCATGTGCATTATCAACTTAAGAGCAAACATTCCTCTGGAATACATTCACAGGTTTCTCATTCAACCTTGGAGTTTAAATTTTTGGGAAGAGTCCAAACAATGGTTAGTAGGCTTCGTTGCATAATCCATTGCTAAAGCCACTCAAGTCTATTTAAAACACTCCAAAATTAGGACAGTAAATAAAGAGAAACACTCTGAAAACAGGAGAATTCCAGACAGGAAAAAATCAGGGCCAGCTAACACCTCCCAACAAAGGATTCCCCCAGACAGGCAGCAGACAGGCTTTGAAGCTGCAAGGCCATTCAATGCTAATCAGAGTGGCCAATTGCAACATTCACACTTGCTTCAAACAGAATTACTTCTTCTATCCAGGACCTTCCACAGATACATAAACAACTTGCCTAATTTCCAATATACTTCACAACCTCTGCCATAAATGTGGGCAAAACATCAGAAGAGAATGCTTCCGGTACATGGCCACAGCCCAGAAAACTCAGCAACCCAGTCCAAACAGTGGTTAGCAGGCTTCATTGCATAATCCATTGCTAAAACCACTCACTCAAGTCTACTTTTTAAAAAACCCTCCAAAATTAGGACAGTAAATAAAGAACAACACTCTGAAAAGAGAGGAATTCCAGACAGGAAACAATCAGGGCCAGCTAAGACCTCCCAACAAAGGATTCCCCCAGGTAGGAAGCAGCCAGGCTTTGAAGCTGCAAGGCCATTCAATGCTAATCAATGTGGCCAATTGCAATATTCACACTTGCCTCAAACAAACTTAATTCTCCCACCCTGGACCTTCCATAGATTATATAAACCACTGGCCTAGTTTCCAACATACCTCACAACCTCTGAGGATGTCTGCCATAGATGTGGGTGAAACGTCAGGAGATAATGCTTCTGGAATATGGCCAGATAGCCCACAGAACTCACAGCAACCCAGTCCAAACAGTGGTTAGCAGACTTCCATTGCTAAAGCCCCTCACTCAAGTTGATTAAATTGGGAAGGAGAAGTGCAGTGTTTGTAACTTGGTCTTGGTCAAATTGAGTAACTGCAATCCCAAGGGTGTTGTTGACCAAAATAGTCATTTCAAAATTGCTTGCCCTCTTCTGTTAATTAATCTTATGTGCCTGCAGAACAAGTGGTACTGGCTTGACAGAAGGACTGTTTGCTGTCTTGAAAAAGTGTTGTTAAAAGGTAGCCAGTATCAAACTCATTACCAAGCAACTGCCCTCTATGCATGTAACGCACCCTATTATGCACAAAACCGCAACAGAAGCAGTGCGTCCTGTCCCTCCGTCTCAATTCAGCTTTAGAGATGGGAAAATTGCAATATGCTTTTTAAAGAAATGATATATTTGTACATCATTTCAGTATTTTCTGAAGAGGTTTCATTTATGTTGCCTCTATTAGAGACAAGCCTCTGGGTTTATTTACAAAACATGGCATATTCATCACCCCTTAAAACTGGAACCACTACTAATCCACATTGTGCAATCATATTTAAGAATATAGAGAACGAGTTTTCATGAGTTACGTTAGATCAAAGACTGATTCTAAAATAACATTAGGTGCAGTCTCAATTTAACATTATGATGGAACTGTTATGTTACAACACTACCCCAAGAACATAACAAATGGCTGCTCACACAAATATGTATTTCACTCACATGCTTGCAAGAGTCTGCCTACATTTGCACTTAATTTTTTATCAAGTTACTAGGGCCTTGCTTCATGGAAGTTGCAGGAGCGGTACTGAATGAACACATTATTTTGGATGAAAGATGTGATATTCAGTAGGCAAAACAGATTACTACTCAGAAACCCCAGAATGAAGACACTGGGTTGGAAGCATGGAATTCAACATTTGGAGGTCACAAATCACTTTCGTTTCCTATGCTAGGGGGAAAAATTGCATATAGTTGACACTTCTTGAAAAGTATGCTTCTCATATCCTGACAGGTAAATTACATCCCCATTTTCAAGATGATTAGGCATGCCACAATTGACAGCTGCAAAACCAAAGAAGAAAAGATGGGGGTTAAAGTAACACCCTCAGGCTGTCACCTATTTAGCCTGTATTCAGCTAGGGCTGAACAAAGAGCTTCAATTCCTTATTCCAATCCATCATTCCATCCCTTTCTGGGACTAAGTCTAGAACAACTGCCTTTCACCCCATCCCGCACCACCATATCAAGTCATAAGGATGATGCATGTGCATGTATTATTGACCCCCAATATTGTGGGTCTTCAGATTGAATTATTAACAAATTGGATTAAAATGTCCTCTCTGGGAATTTCTAGATTAGTGTTTCTCAACCTGGGGGTCAAGATCTCTTGGGTCACAAGGGGGGGGGGTGTCAGAAGGGTTGCCAGAGACCATCAAAAACACATATGTTTGATAGTTTTAGGAACACAGTGCTCTCCAGAGATAGGTGAACTACATCTCCCCTAAATCACTGTCAATTCCTCCCAGATCCCTGCGGTATTTTCTGTTGGTTGTGGGGGTTCTGTGTAGGAAGTTTGATCCAATTCTATCATTGGTGGGGTTTAAGGGGCTCTTTGATTGTAGGTGAACTATAAATCCCAGCAGCTACAACTCTCAATGTGAAGGTCTACTTTCCCCAAACTACACAATTGGGCATATTGAGTATTCATGCCAAGTTTGGTCCAGATCCGTTGTTGCATCCACAGTGCTCTCTGTATGTAGGTGAACTACAACTCCAAACTTTGCCATCCTGACTCTCACTCCCAGGAGAACCATAGCAATGTATTCCTTGAACCCAGAGCCCTTCAGAATTCAGTTAGAAGAGTATCTGGATTGTGGGCATACCTGCACATTGTAGTGGTGATCTAAACATTTCTGTTTGTGACAAAAGAGCAATTGGATGGGATGCTGGGAGCAGGCTCAAATGACCAAAAACACTGCTTAATGGGCACTAAGTTGAAGACATAAAGAAATTTACTATGAGAGAATCTAGGGCTGGAGGAAGAAGTGGGAAGAGATGGACCAAGAGAGAGACAGAGACACAAAGAGAGTACTTCAAAATGAAAGAAGCCAGATTGCTTCCAAATCTTATGCCCTATTCGATTTCAAAACCTTGGTTATTATCCTGCTACTCCATGTGGGTTTCTCTGTTACCTGAAGAATAATTCTTATCTTGTGTCTTCCAGCTGGTTTATCTGGTTCCCTCTTTGCTTCATCCTGAGCACCCACATAAAGCCTTCCATGTGCTGACTTTTTGCACAAATGTGTTCACTGGGTGAAAGTGATCAGTTGCAAGGGAGAGTGAGTTCCGTTATCCCTTTTGAACTGGGTCCAGCCTTTGGTGAATCAAGTCAGAGAAGACCGCTTGAGTGTGAGGAACCACCAGGTCTATGTTTTATTTAGATCAGTTTGATCCAATGATTATATGTTCTTTTCTCGCATCCGTTTTGTTGTCATATAGGGCCACAATTCACGCAACACTGGGTTTTCTCCTCCAACTAAACATCTGGACATTTTGGGCCACGTGTAAGAAATGCTCAAGAGCACTAACATTTCTGGCCCTACAACCTAAATAAACAGTGGAAGAAATAAACCACATAAGATACATCTCTTGCAGAAGGGTATTTGAGGGGTGGGCAGGGGAGGTATTGCTTTGACCTGTGGTGATCACTGATGAGCTTGCTGCAGTTCAGAGGTATTACAATTAACCCAAACTGTCCTTAATAGGCTGATTTAGTCTGCAGTTTATGCTTGGACCTTTGAACCATGCAAACAACCCTGCTTCTCTGCTCAGGGAAAGCTGAAAAGGTGCCACTGCAGCCTTTCCATCCTAGGGCTCTACTGTAAGGAATCTTATGCCCACAAAACAAAGCAAGGGATACTCACTGCCACACAATAACCAGTAAATCCAGCCAATCTTTCTTCATTGGAAAAGTCAGACTGAAAGATGACAGTCAAGTTATTGTAGGGGACATCAAATTCCTTCAGGAAATAAGAGCCAGGATTTTGTCTTGTCTTCCAACCACAAAGCTGGCCCTCAAAGTTGGCTACCAAACATGACCTGAAAGTGACAGATACATACCTTGGTCTCAACAATTGAAATGTTTGTTGTTGTTTATTTGTTCAGTCACTTCCGACTCTTCGTGACCTCATGGACCTGCCCATGCCAGAGATTCCTGTCTGCCATCTCCACCCCCAGCTCCTTCAAGGTCAAGCCAGTCAATTCAAGGATACCATCCACGCATCTTACCCTTGGTCGGCCCCTCTTCCTTTTTCCTTCCATTTTCCCAAGCATCAGGCATGTAGCCGGGGGGGGGGGGGCTTCAGCCCCCCCCCCCCAAATTCTCATGGTGGTCTGCGAGAAGGCCTTACTGGTGCATTATTTGAACTGTTACGTTTATTCATATCATGATCTGATCACCATGCTCAATATATCCCATATGCATGGGGGTATAGGGGTAATGATACAAAAGGTTTGCTAGGGTAGACCCTCTTTCACTCAGACTCAGCTCCCCCCCCCCCCCCCCCGAATCAAAATCCTGGCTATGGGCCTGCCAAGCATAATTGTTTTCTCTAAGCTTTCCTGTCTTCTCATGATGTGGCCAAAGGACTTCATCTTTGCCTCTACTATCCTTCCCTCCAGTGAGCAGTCAGGCTTTATTTCCTGAAGTATGGACTGGTTGGATCTTCTTGCGGTCCAAGGCACTCTCAGAACTTTCCTCACACACCACAGTTCAAAAGCATCTATCTTTCTTTGTTCAACCTTCCTTATGGTCCAGCTCTTGAATCCATAGGTTACTATGGAGAATACCATTGCTTTAACAATGTGAATCTTCGTTGTCAGTATGATGTCTCTACTCCTCACTATTTTATCAAGATTGGTCATTGTGTTCCTCCCACGAAGTAAACATCTTCTGGTTTCCTGGCTGCAGCCTGCGTCTGTAGTAATCTTTGCACCTGGAAATGCAAAGTCTGTCTCTGCCTCCATGTTTTCTCCATCTATTTGCCAGTTATCGATCAGTCCAGTTGCCAGAATCTTGGGGGGGGGGGGGGGGTATCTTTAACTGCAACCCAGCTTTTCCACTTTCATCTTTCACCTTTGAAATTGAAATGTATTATCGTTGATTGTTAGAATTCCAGAATAATAAAGTCATTAAGAGTTTTTTTCAAGTCATTCAAAGATCTTGTAGATTCTGAAATATGATGGGAAAAAAATACCTGGAATGAACTTTTAATGACTATCTAAAATTCCAGTAGCACCTTGTCCTGAGATATACTTCTCCCATTTGTTTCACTAGTTTATTAGCACATCTGAAAGCAATAGCCACAGCACAAAATGACTATAACACAGATTTCCTGTGTTGTCTGTATACTGTCAGAATGTAAGATTATGTAAGTTACAGTATTTTTAAAAACTCAAATTCTTTTTTTCTTTTTTTAAAAAATCTTAAAATATCCAACTTGCATGAAGCATTTGAAAATGTAACACAACTTACAAATTAAGCTAAAAATATTTCTGCATACAGATCTTGCACCCTTTTCTTGCTTATAAGCTCAATGAGGAAAGGTAGTTTAACAACAAGCACAAATTGCAGTTGAAAGGATGAGTACAGAAGTGAATGTGAGATTGCACCGAACTGAATGAACAATGATTTGAATAGAACAGAAGAGGGCAGTGTGTGAGCAGGACATTTTAAAAAGCTGAGACTCTTAGCAATCCACACAACAAGCAATTTTATTTCCTGCTTCCTTCTTTGGATCCTCTCAAGCCCTTTTACATATCTCCTGTTGTTTTGCCTTGGGAAGCTAGTTTGGTTTGGTGGGTTGAGTGTTTGCTACGGTCTCCAGAAGACAAGATGTGCATGAGTCACTCCCACTCTCTCAGTCTCAAAGGCAGGCAATGGCAAACCCCATTGTTTGAAGAATCTTGCCAAAAATACCTTGAGATAAATGCACTTTAGGGTTGTTATAAGTTGGAAATAACTTGAATACATACAACAGAAGCAAATGTTGTTTTCAATGTCTTCATTGTCTACGTTAAAGTTGTGTAAACATGGCCATACAGCCGAAAAAACTCACAACAACCCAGTGATTCCGGCCATGAAAGCCTTCGACAATACTTTGGTAATTATGTATTTTCCTAATGTTCGACTGTAACCTTGCCTTTGCACTTTCTTCTTTGTCTTTCTTCAATAGTTGTTCCAAGTCTTGGCTATTTTTTGCAGGCAGTAGAGTGTCATCTGCATATCTGTTCCTTCCTCCAATTTTCATACCTCCTTCCTCCAAGTCTAATCCTGCATTATCATACTAATAATATATTGTCGAAGGTTTTAATGGCTGGAATCACTGGATTGTTGTAGTTTTTTCAGGCTATGTGGCCATGTTCTAAAAGCATCTCTCTTCCTTCGCTCAGCCTTCCCTATGGTCCAGCTCTCACATCCATATGGGGAATACCACTGCTTTGACTATGTGGATCTTTGTTGCCAGTGTGATGCCTCTACTCTTCATTATTTTATCAAGATTGGACGTTGCTCTCCTCCCAAGAAGTAAGCGTCTCCTGATTTCCTGGCTGCGGTCTGTGTCTGCAGTAATCTTTGCACCTAGAAATACAAAGTCTGGCACAGCCTCCATGTTTTCACCCTCTATTTCCCAGTTGTCAATCATTCTTTTTGCCATAATCTTGGTTTTTTAGCTGGGCTCCCACCCATAAATGTACCTGACATCAAAATTTGACCAATGTTGGTGCCCATCCAAATTCCAAGGGTAACATATAATTTAGATTGAAGGGTCTACATACTCTAAAGCACCAGATTGCATCTCATCTTGAGAACTAAGCAGGGCCAGCCCTGGTTAGTACTTGGGTGGGAGTCCAGCTACAAAGACCGGGTCCTGTGGTCACTTGGAACTCCAATGCTAAAACAGACTCGGAGAGGGGAGAGCTGCACATTTTTTTCAAGCATGACTTTTGTATTGGTTTGTGCTCCTGAAATGATAAATTGAAGATAGTTTTGTGCAGCCTTGGAAGATGATCAAGTGGTGCATTAAGAGGCACAAGATCACAGAGGAGTCACAAATGGAAATACTGTATGCCGATGTCCCTCCACGCTGCAAAGAAACGATACGTGCCTTCCGTTTGCCTGCAGAAAAAAAATCCTCCTGACCTTGGTTGCTTTGCTTTTCCATGACAAATCCTGGCCGTGATTGCTTTTTATCTCTTTCACCTGTGTCACGGCTGAATTGCACAACCAGAAGTGACGTTTCTGGTGACTGTTTCAAACATCTCATTGAAGAGATGAAGAAGAGACTCAGTATATCTTGCACAATATGATGGAACTCCCTACTCTAGCGATGAATTGCCCTGGGCAAAACCCAAAGTTGGTCAATGGATGGGGCACATCAATCATAGAAACTTATGGTTAGAAAGAACCACAATGGCTATCTTGTAAACTCTCCTGAAAGATACCCATTCAACCTGTTCAAAAACCTCCAAAAGATGATCCACATCTAACTTTAGTCTGTTCTCTTGTTGGACAACTCAAGTTATTTTTGATGATTTGGTGGGATCTCTTACAATTTGAGTCTATTGGGCCATATTCTAGGGAGGATCAATGCTATGGAATAATGAGAGTGCTAGTTTTACGAGGTCTTTAGCCTTATCTGCCCAAACTATGACTCTCAGGATTTCATAGCATTGATCCATGGCAGTTTAAAAGTTACCAAATTCCATTAATTCTAGGGTGTAGTACTGAACTTGCTGACAAAAAAATTGATCATTCAAATCTGGGGAGCAGGGTGAGCTCCAGCTGTTAAACCCAGCTTCTGTCGAGCAGTTTGAAAACATGCAAATATGAGTAGATAAATAGGTACCGCTTCTGCAGGAAAGTAACAGCACTCCATGCAGTCATGCTGACCACATGGCTTTGGAGGTGTCTACGGACAACACTGGCTCTTCAGCTCAGAAATGGAGATGAACACCCCCCCCCCCCCCAAGTCGAACTTGACTAGACAATGTCAGGGGAAATATTTACCTTTTTTAGATGCAATGTAAATAGCAGCTGTCTCCTAAATCCCTTATGGAATATATGCATGAACAGAAGGCCAGGAGAACAGGAGAAAGCTGAGAAACCAGCCTTTCCAGCTACTATCAGTATGTTAAATAAAACACAGAAAAATCATATGGCTACTGAAGTGTAAATCAGCAGAAATGGCTGATGAAAGAACCACTCTTAGTTGCACTTTTTACACATTCACATTATTGCAGAGAAACATCATCATCAACAATGGCATCCTGCTTTTATCTCACAACAGTAAAAAAAAACACAATGCAATACAAAATTCACAATACAATGCTGCAAGTCGCTTCTGGTCACTTCTGGTGTGAGAAAATCAGCCATGTACAAAGACATTGCACAGGGGATGCACAGATGTGTTGCAATCCTGCAGGGAGGCTTCTCTCATGATCCCCCTGGACATCACAACCAGATACAGTGAACACATTTGCCCTTGCGCTATGCTACTCTGCTGCTGAGTACGCATGCCCAGTGTGGAACACATCTCACCACACGAAAACAGTGGATGTGGCTCTTGATGAGACATGCTGCATTATCACAGGATGTCTATGCCCTACACCACTGGAGAAATTATACTGTTTAGCTGGTATTGCACCATCTGACATCCACCAGGAAGTAGTAGCCAATGTTGAAAGGACCAAGGCATTGACACCTCCAGCCCATTCCCTGTTCAGATATCAGCCAGCATGCCAACACCATAAATCAAGGAATAGTTTTTTAAGATCTAAAGAGATACTCGCAGGAACACCTCAGCAAGAGAGAGTCCAAAAGTGGCAGATTAAAACCCAGAACCTCAATCAGTGGTTGATACCAAATGACAGACTCCCTCCTGGGCACACAGAAGACTGGGAGACCTGGAAGGTGCTGAACAGACTGTGCTCTGGCACCACGAGATGAGGAGCCAACCTTAAAAAATGGGGCCACAAAGTGGAGTCCATGACATGCGAGTGTGGAGAAGAACAAACCACAGACCACCTATTACAATGCAGTCTGTGCCCTGCCACATGCAGAATGGAGGACCTTCTTATAGCAACACCAGAGGCACTCCAAGTGGCCAGCTACTGGTCTAAGGACATTTAGTATAATGCCAAGTTTTTAAAATGTGTGTTTTTTAAATACATTACAACTGTACACTTCTGATACAATAAAAAATCAAAATGCAATTAAACAGAGCACAAAATGTGCCGAAACACATCAAACTATTCCTTTCATGTTGCAAGAAACTTTCCTGATTCTTTCCATTCCTATGACTAATTTTTCAATCCATGAAGTAAGTGATACACAGTTGTATTGTGCAGTTCTGTGGATTTGTGAAGACACCTACCAGGAAATACACTAAGATGATACTCCCTAATATTTCCCGATTGTGTTTTCCCCACCTCCGGTCTTTCTCTATGGATTTCCTTGCTGTTGCGTTCACCCCAGGGGAAATCTTCCCTGCCTATCCACTTCAGCACAGTTGCACATTAGCACACGTCGATTTCATTATTAGATGCCCAAGAGATGGAAGTAAGAAGAGGAAGGCAGATGGAGTTAATATGGAATACTTTTGCTGTTGCAGAAAGACGAATGCTTCCCAAAGACACAGCTGTGCCAAAACAGGTGAGAAATCTTACGTTGGGAGAAGGAATTGCAGGTGAGTTCAGACGATGCACAAGCCTTTTCTCATTTGACAGGTAGATGGGTATTGCCATAGTTGTCTAACGCAAAACTCTGCTTTCGTCAGACCTCACCTGGAATAACCCTGCGCCCAGTTCTGGGCACCACAGTTCAAGAAGGAGATAGACAAGCTGGGAAAAGTGTACAGAGAAAGGGTCAAAATGGTCAAAGATTTGGACACCATGAATCCCTATGAGGAGAAACTTTGGGAGATGTGTATATTTTGTGTAGAGAAGGCTAAAAGGGAACATGATAGGCATGTTTACATATTTGAAAGGATGCCATATTAAGGAGGGAGCAAGCTTGTTTTCTGCTGATCCAGAGACCCCAGAGCAATGGATTCAAAGTGCAGGAATAAAGTTTCCACGTAAACATTAGGAAGAACATCCTGATAATAAGAGCTGTTCAACAGTGGAATAGATTGCCATTGTTTATGTGTGGTGGGCTCTCCTTCTCTATGGAGGGTTTTGAACTGAGCTTGAATATGGCCATCTGGTTAGAGTGCTTAGGCTGTGTTTCTGCGTGGAAGTCTGGATGGTCCTTGGGGGTCTCTGCAAACTATGATTCAATCTTGTCTCCTGTGCTATGCTAATAATATAATATAATATATTGTATATACATATAATATTTATAATATTATAATGTAATGCAATACAATACTACTAATAATATGATATTATAATTATATATTTATATTACACGTAATATTACTAGTAATATTACAATATAATGGTATAGTACAATATAGTAACATTTAATACTGATATTGTACTATGCTAATAATATAATATATTGTGTGTGTGTGTGTGTTAGGAATTGTGGGAGTTGAAGTCCAAAACACCCGGAGCGCCAAAGTTTGCCCAAGCCTGGTGTAGATGCACCCTATGTTTACTTGGAAGAGGTTGAAGTAGGTGAGATCCTCAAATTCCTTCCGTTCCATCCAATTGCTCTTAAAGCCTTTGGACAGAGAGTTCACAAAAACTCTCTTTTTTGCTTCTCGTTGTGGCAAGTTTGTGTGTGTGTGTGTTAAGGACTTCCTCTTGCCGTTTTATTGTTTTGACATGGAAAGAAACCAGGAAACTGTCCTGTGTGACCTTCTCCATTGTTCTGTTTGCATTTCTAATAGTTTTGCCACTCTGGGTGAAGAAGGAGTTGCAGGCAGAGTCTCCGCTTTGTGCCAAGGAGCCTGACATTGTGTGCATTAAGTCATGTTTCACCATCTCTTTTTTGGACTACAACTTCCAGAATCCCCCACTCAACAGGTTGCACCTACACTATAGAATCAAAGCAGTTTGGTACCAGTTGAACCGCCATGGTGCAATGCTATGGGGATCCTGGGAGTTGTATTTATGTGAAGCACCAGCATTCTTTGCCAGAGAAGCATAGAGACCTTGTAAAACTACAACTCTCAGCATTCCATAGCATTGAGATTTAGCAGTGAAAGTGGTATCAAACTACATTCATTCTACAGTGTAGATGAACCTCTGAACTATGTGTCTACAGTAAGTGCAACATGGGCTGAAGAAGATTTATGAGGGTTGAATGAAAAGTAATGCCTCCACCTTCGTTACTTGGGTTTGTCTGGGAATATTTTAATAAATCACACACAGAATTAATCCTTAGAATGTGCTCTTTAACTACCACTATTGGAGCCCCTGGTGGCACAGTGGGTTAAATCCCTGTGCTGGCAGGACTGAAGACCGACAGGACACAGGTTCGAATCCGGGGAGAGGCGGATGAGCTCCCTCTACCAGCTCCAACTCCTCATGCGGGGACATGAGAGAGGCCTCCCACAAGGATGATAAAACATCAAATCATCCAGGCATCCCCTGGGCAACGTCCTTGCAGACGGCCAATTCTCTCACACCAGAAGCGACTTGCAGTTTCTCAGGCTGCTCCTGACATGACAAAAAACAAAAACAAAACCTACCACTATTCACTTTTCCACATAATCACCAGACAATTGGATACATTTCTGCAAACGATGAACAAGTTTTCTGAAGCCGTCACAGAAGTTGACACTCTGCTTACGCAACCAGCGTCTCACAGTTCTCTCATCCTGGGTACCCATCTGGCACAGATCTTCCGATAGCCAAGCAAAGCAATAATGTGACCCACACATTCTTGTGAAATGCGGATTATGCTTGAAATTCCTCTCAGAGTGATACGACAATCATCCTGAATCAATCTGTCAACCTTTTGCTTGTGAAACTTGGTGGTTGCTATGACAGGACTTCCAACTCTTTGTTTGTCACGCAAGTCAGATGTTTCCACCTCAACATCTTTAAACATACCCAATGACGCACAGTACTCACATCACCACAATCACCATAAACAGCTACATGATTCTCCTTTGGGGTGACACCTTCTGTTGTCAAGAATTCAATGTCTGCACATTGCTGAAGTTGCATTGAGTGATCATCTGTGCAGGGTTCCATATTTCACACTTTAACCACACAGCTGTTCAATGCTAAGGCTTCCCACCGAAATTGAACTGTAGAGGAAAGTCTACTGAACAAGCCAGTACCTGCCTCATACCAGTACTGCCATCTGTTGAGGAGTTACGAAGGTGGAGGCATTACTTTTCATTCAACCCTCGTATGTGGAAAAAATGGCTCTTTCCAACAGAACGCTTCCTTAAAACCTTTTCTGCAGAAAACCAAAATATGGGAAGCCACAATACTACTCTGCTAGGTTCCTCCTTCCAGCCACTTCCTTCCTGTTGCAGAAAAAACAAAAAACCAGAGAGATGAATGGGGACAGGGACTTTTCCATCTGCTCTTCTGGGACCTACTAAACAGGACATTTCAGGTGCATCTACACTGTAGAATAAATGCAGTTTGACACCATGAGTCAGTGCTAACTGCCATGAGTCAGTGCTAAGCCAAGGAGAGGAGGTGCCTTCCCAAACGACTACTCCCAGGGTTCCGTAACACGGAGACATGGCAGTAAAAGGGGTTTCAAACTGCATTAATTATCCAATGTAGATGCACCCCATATCCCATGAGGTCACCTCAAGTCGACACTTGGATGGGAGACCACCAATAAACACTTGGTGCTTCGTCAGAGGAAAGATCTGGAAGCAAATCCACCCCTGAGAATATCCTATGAAAAATTATCAGTCGGCATGCAACTTGAAGGCACAAACACATTATTTCTATAAATGTTTGTATATTTCGTTTTGCTCGAGTTCTGAGTTTGTTCCAGCCATTGCGGACTTAGAGTGAACGTATTACAGGATTTCTTGGGCAAGATTTGTTTTGAGCGTGGTTTGCTATTGTCTGAGGCTGAGACAGTGTGCCATGCACAAAATCATTCAGGCTGAGCAAAGATTCAATACCTGGCCTCCAGTGTCTTAGACTAAATTGCTGGTTCTTAACCTGTGAGCTGTGGGCCAGCAGTGGGCCGTGAGAACAAGATTCTGGACCACAAACCTCCTTCCTCTTTATTTATTTATTTATTTATTTGATTTATTTGATTTGATTTCCGCCCCTTTCCCCAGAGCGGACCAACCCCGCCCCTTTGCGTACTAATGCTTGAGAGTGGTTCCTGGTCAAAGTGTTCCCAGTCAAAGTCGTCCCTGTTCAAATAGTCCCTGGTCAAGTGAGCCCTGGCCAAAGTGGTCCCTGGTCACGTGGTTCCTGGTCAAAGTGGTCCCAGTCAAAGTGGTCCCTGTTCAAGTAGTCCCTGGTCAAGTGAGCCCTGGCCAAAGTGGTCCAGTCAAAGTGGTCCCTGGTCAAAGTGGTCCCTGGTCAAGTAGTCCCTGGTCAAGTGAGCCCTGGCCAAAGGGATCCCTGATCAAGTGGTTCCTGGTCAAAGTGGTCCCTGGTCAAGTGAGCCCTGTCCAAAGTGATCCCTGGTCAAGTGGTCCCTGGTCAAAGTGGTCTCTGTTCAAGTAGTCCCTGGTCAAGTGAGCCCTGGCCAAAGCGATCCCTGGTCAAGTGGATTGTGGTCAAAGTGGTCCAGTCAAAGTGGTCTCTGTTCAAGTAGTCCCTGGTCAAGTGATCCCTGGTCAAGTGATCCCTGGTCAAGTGGATTGTGGTCAAAGTGGTCCAGTCAAAGTGGTCGCTGGTCAAGTATTCCCTGGTCAAAGTGGGCCATGGTCAAAGTGTTCGCTGGTCAAGTATTCCCTGGTCAAAGTGGACCATGGTCAAAGTGGGCTGTGCTCAAGTGGGCCCTGGTCAAGTGGGCCCTAGTCAAAGTGGTTCCTGGTCAAAGTGGTTTCTGTTCAAGTAGTCCCTGGTCAAGTGAGCCCTGGCCAAAGTGGTCCCTGGTCAAGTAGTTCCTGGTCAAAGTGGTCCCTGGTGAAAGTGATCCCTGGTCAAGTGGTTCCTGGTCAAAGTGGTCTCTGTTCAAGTAGTCCCTGGTCAAGTGAGCCCTGGTCAAGTGATCCCTGGTCAAGTGGTTCCTGGTCAAAGTGGTCTCTGTTCAAGTAGTCCCTGGTCAAAGTGGTCCCTGGTCAAAATTGATCCTGATCAAGTAGTCTCTGGTCAAAGTGGTCCATGGTCAAGTAGTCCCTGGTTACAGTGGTCCCTGGCTAAAGTGGTCCCTGGCCAAAGTGGTCCCAGGTCAAAGTGGTTCCGGGTCAAAGTGGTCCTGGGTCAAAGTGGTCCCGGGTCAAAGTGGTCAAGGGTCAAGTGGCCTGTGGTCAAAGTAGGCCCTGGTCAAGAAAAGGTTGGGAACCACTGTCCTGAATAAATAAATAGTTTGTATCGCCATTAATTAAATGGGATAAGAAATGAACTCATTTGGGATTGATTATAATCCCCCCCCCCCAAAAAAAAAAAAAAAAAAAGATGGATGCCCTGGTGAGAAACACATTGCGTTTTTAAAATCGTTGCCCTGATGGGGAATTTTTAAGCCAATGCAACTTCTCTCCTTCCTGTGTGAGAAGCAATTGCAACACAGGCCCATTGTCTCTCTTCTTAGCAAAAGGCTCTTCCTCAATGCTATGAAATCATGGGACTTGTAGTTTTACAAGGTTTGTGGCCTTTTTTGCCAGAGAGCTGGTGCCTCACTAAACTACAAATCCCACCTTTTCATAGCATTGAACCAAGGCAATTAAAGTAGGGTCAAACTGCATTAATTCTAACGATGTAAATCCATGAATGCCATGGAATCCTGGGAGTTGTAGTTTCCTAGGCCTTTTGCCTTCTCTGCCATAGAGTGCTGCTGGCTCACCAAACTACAGCTAAAATAATTCTGTAGCATGGAAACATTGCAATTAAAGTGGTTTCAAACTGCATTGATTATGAAGTGTATGATATAGTCAATGCTATGCAATCCTAAGAGTTTTAATTTTACAAGGTATTTTTCTTTCTCTATCAAAGAGTGCTGATGCCTCTCCAAACTACAAATCCCAGGACTTCATAGTATTGAGCCATGGCAGTTCAAGTGGGGCGAAACAGCATTAATCAATTAATTCTATTATATCCTGGGAGTTGTAGTTTCACAAGGTATTTTGCTTTCTCTGCCAAAGAGTGCCGATGCCTCACCAAACTACATATCTAATGACTTTATAGCATTGAGGCATGGCGGTTCAAGTGGGATCAAACTCCCTTAATCCATTAATGCTACGATGTCCTGTGAGTTGTAGTTTCACAAGGGTTTTAGCCTTCTCTGCTAGAGAGCTTTTGCCTCACCAAATTACAAATCCCAGGACTTCATAGCATTGAGCCAAGGCATTTCAAGAGGGGGTCAAACTCCATTAATGCTATGGGATCCTGGAAATTGTAGTTTCACAGGGTCTTTAGCCTTCTCTGCCAAAGAGAGCTGGAGCCTAGCCAAACTGTGACTCTCGGAATCCACAGCTTTGAGCCAAGGCAGTACAAGTGGAGTGAAACTCCATTAATGCTACGGGATCCTAGGAGTCATAGTTTCACAAGGTCTTTTGCTTTTTCCCTCAAAGAGTGCTGATGCCTAGCCAAACCGTGACTCCCAGAGTCCATAGTATTGAGCCATGGCAGTTCAAGTGGGGTAAAACGGCATTAATCTATTAGTGCTATGGGATCCTGGGAGTTGTAGTTTCACAAGGTATTTTGCTTTCTCTGCCAAAGAGTGCCGATGCCTCACCAAACTACAGATCCCAGGATTTCATAGCACCGAGCCAAGACAGTTCAAGTTGGGGTCAAACTCCATTAATGCTACGGGATTCTGGGAGTTGTAGTTTCACATAGTCTCCAGCCTTCTCTGGTAGAGAGCTTTTGCCTCACCAAACTACAAATCCCAGGACTTCATAGCATTGAGCCAAGGCAGTTCAAGTTGAGGTCAACTCCTGGGAGTTGTAGTTTCACAAGGTCTTTAGCCTTCTCTGCCAAAGAGAGCTGGTGCCTAGCCAAACTGTTACTCCCAGGGATCCACAGCATTGAGCCATGGCAGTTCAAATGGTGTCAAACTGCATTCGATAGACTCTTAAAGGGACAGCCACCAATTGAGACATGACGGGCTTTAGGACCCAGAGAGAGGCAGGAGAGGGGGAAAAATCCTGAAGAATTGAGGAACTTGGAGTGGAGCGTCTCCACCTGCTTTTCGAGAGACTCCGGCTTTCTTCGTCCGCACTGGCTGGGGATCCAAAACGCTTCAGCCCAACATGCGGGAGACCCTGTTCAAGGAGAACTTTTGGGTGAGAGAGGAAGAGGAGGAGGAAGGAAGGAGTTGGGAGCAAAGGGAAGTGGAATCCGGATTAAAGCTTTGGGGGAGAAGATCCGGAATGGGGTTGGGGTATGTGTGTGTTGGCATGGGCTTGGAAAAGTTGCACTGCGCCTTTAAGAGGGCAAAAAATCATTCCCCAGATGTTGTCTCCCTCTTTCCAGGACTGCTGTTGAGAGTCTTGTTATTTAAAGAGACAGGAGCCACTTTTTGAAAGGTTGAAGTCCAAGGTTGCAATTCCAAAATGCTCCCCAATCATCCAAATGAATAGTTAAGGCAGTAAAACGTTGGCTTTATTGTGTCCCAGGGTGCATTTACACTGTAGGATGAATGCAGTTTGAGTCCACTCCATGCTATGGAATTATGGAAGTTATAGTTTTGCAAGGTCTTTATTCTTCGACCAGGAGATCCCTGTTCAAAGATCCCCGAAAACGTCCCTGAAAGGTGTGAGGATGATGGTGTGCTCCCTGAATTGCTACTAGAGAATTACCATGATTTGGAGCTTGAGAACAGCTCGGCACCTGGCCCAGCTGCAGAAATTAATGAGCAAATAGATAGACGGGATGTTATTCGTCAAAATAGGCAAGCCGATCAGTGGCTCAGGCGTTCTGTCAGGCTCAGAGAACAAAAGATAAGGGATTGAATTGCTACTAGAGAATGCCCATGATTTGGAGCTTGAGAACAGCCCGGCACCTGGCCCAGCTGCAGAAATTAATGAGCAAATAGATAGACGGGATGTTATGCGTCAAAATAGGCAAGCCGATGAGTGGCTCAGGCGTTCTGTCAGGCTCAGAGAACAAAAGATAAGGGATTGAATTGCTACTAGAGAATGCCCATGATTTGGAGCTTGAGAACAGTCCGGCACCTGGCCCAGCTGCAGAAATTAATGAGCAAATAGACGGGATGTTATTTGTCAAAATAGGCAAGCCGATCAGTGGCTCAGGCGTTCTGTCAGGCTCAGAGAATGAAAGATAAGGGATTGAATTGCTACTAGAGAATGCCCATGATTTGGAACTTGAGAACAGCCCGGCACCTGGCCCAGCTGCAGAAATTAATGAGCAAATAGATAGACGGGATGTTATGCGTCAAAATAGGCAAGCCGATCAGTGGCTCAGGCGTTCTGTCAGGCTCAGAGAACAAAAGATAAGGGATTGAATTGCTACTAGAGAATGCCCATGATTTGGAGCTTGAGAACAGCCTGGCACCTGGCCCAGCTGCAGAAATTAATGAGCAAATAGATAGACGGGATGTTATTAGTCAAAATAGGCAAGCCGATGAGTGGCTCAGGCGTTCTGTCAGGCTCAGAGAACAAAAGATAAGGATTGAATTGCTACTAGAGAATGCCCATGATTTGGAGCTTGAGAACAGCTCGGCACCTGGCCCAGCTGCAGAAAATAATGAGCAAATAGATAGACAGGATGTTATTAGTCAAAATAGGCAAGCCGATCAGTGGCTCAGGCATTCTGTCAGGCTCAGAGAATGAAAGATAAGGGATTCAAGGCTAAAACGAAACCAATTTCTGACTGCCTGGGACATAGCTTAACAAGGAGATAAAAGTCCCAAGTACAGGATCTGTAGTTAGATGTAGCATTGTTTGGAATCAAGTCAAGATCTTATCCCTGTTCGGCGTTCTGTCAGGCTCAGAGAATGAAAGATAAGGGATTCAAGGCTAAAACTAAACCAGTTTCTGACCGCCTGGGACATAGCTTAACGAGGAGATAAAAGTCCCAAGTACAGGATCTGTAGTCAGGTGAAGCATCGTTTGGAATCTAGTCAAGACCTCGTCCCTGCTCCTTGGAAGCCTTGCTTTGGAAAGATTCATGTTTCCATAGATGCAGGTGAAATGTCAGGAGATAATGCTTCCGAAACATGGCTATATAGCCCGAAAAACTTACAACAACCCGTCTTTATTCTTCTCAGCCAAAGAGTGTTGCCATCTCACCAAATTACAATCCCCAGGGTTCCATAACATTGAGCCATGGAAGTTAAAGTAGTATCAAACTGCATTAACTCTGCAGTGTAGATGCACCTTGTGCAAATATAAATGTCTATGATTACATAGACCTGCGTGACCGCATCTCCGTATATGAACCCACACGTTCCCTCCGTTCATCTGGAGAGGCCCTGCTCGCGATCCCACCTGTGTCACAAGCACGTTTGGTGGGGACGAGGGACAGGGCCTTCTCTGTGGTGGCCCCCCGACTCTGGAACACTCTCCCCAAGGACATCAGACAAGCCCCAACGTTGGCAGTCTTTAGGCTGCTCCAGTGTGCCTTTCCAGAATAGGAAACTCCCAGCATCATGTCCCAGAGGCACTTTATTAGAGATTTAAGATTGCCGCACATTGCACCTACCCTAGAATCTTTCCATCTTACCTGTCATGTCCAGCACTTTTAACCTGTACCCATTACATTTGGTCCGGCCCTAGCTTTTAACTGTGTCATGGTGTATTGTTTTGTTGTTTTACTGTTACTGCTTTAATGTTTTTTGGTTTGCTTGTGAGTTAGATAATGTATTTGTTATGCTGTTGTTTTATTGAGGGCCTTGGCCTTTGTAAGCAGCATCGAATCCTTCGGGAGATGTTAGCGGGGTACAAAGAAAGTTAATAATTGTTTGAGTCTCATCCCTGCCTGCATTAATTGGTGGCAATAATACAGGTCTACCCTTGTAGGATTGTTGTACAGGTTTCCAAATAATATGTGATTCAAATACATAAAGTTATGTATGAACAGAATGGAACATTCTCAATGCGTGTATGCATTTTAAGTACGAAAGCGTTGTATGGATATGTATCTCCAGAGGAGGTTTTGCATAATTAAAACTTGTGCGCCAGTTGCACCCGTATCTTGGGAGGTCGGACTTGGCGACGGTGGTCCATGCTCTAGTTACATCCTGAATAGATTACTGCAACGCACTCTACATGGGGCTGCCTCTGAAGACTGCTCGGAAGCTCCAACTAATCCAATGTTCGGCAGCCAGATTACTTACGGGAGCGGGTACCGGGTTAGGGTTAGGCTACCTATTAGCTTCTGAGCACAAATCAAAGTGTTGGTCTTAACCTTTAAAGCCCTAAACAGCTCTGGCCCAGGTTACCTGTCCGAACGTATCTTTCCCTACAAACCATCAAGGACTTTAAGATCTTCCGGAGAGGCCCTGCTTTCAGTCCCACCGCCTTCGCAGTCTTGTTTTTGTGGGACGAGAGACAGGGCCTTTTCTGTGGTGGTACCCCCAGCTGTGGGACTCTCTCCCCAGTGAAGTTAGGGTTGCCTTCTCCCTCCTGAAAACAGAGGCTGGATGGCCATCTGTCAGGGATGATTTGAATGCAATATTCCTGCTTCTTGGCAGGGGGTTGGACTGGATTGCCCATGAGGTCTCTTCTAACTATTTGATTTGATTTGATTTGACCTTCAGGAAACAACTGAAATCCTGGCCACGGAATCAGGCGTTTGTCATTAATACTGAAATACAGTAATTGTCGTTGAAAGCAAATTAATAGAAATACACATTTATTTAATGTAACATTTTTGCTAAAAAAATATTTATTTTAACTTTTATTGGAAGTATTATTTATTTTAATTTTTTGCCGGTTGCTTGAGAGTTCCATTTGCTTGCATCCTGGTTAACTGAGAGTCTGCTGTAATACCAGTGGCAATATTATGGTCTGTCGGAGATCTCTTGTTCATAAGGGCATTATCAGTCAAAGCCAACTCTTGTGCCAGGGATAAGAAATTACAGAGCCAGATCCAGTTAAACTCAATTACCACAAATCAAGATCAGATTACAGTGCATCCATCCACCCCAGTAGCCCATGTGTGAAGGTGCTTTCTGAATATGATATTGGGATGCCATAAACAGTGGGACCTTGGTATCCATTCGGATTTGGCTCCAGGACCCCATTCCTCGCCCATACCCAGATCTGTGGATGCTAAAATCCCACTATATACATGATACTTTGTTGTTCATTCGTTCAGTCGTTTCCGACTCTTTGTGACTTCATGGACCAGCCCACGCCAGAGCTCCCTGTCAGTCGTCACCACCCTCAGGTCCTTCAAGGTCAATCCAGTCACTTCAAGGATACCATCCATCCATCCATCTTGCCCTTAGTCGGCCCCTCTTCCTTTTTCCTTCCATTTTCCCCAGCATAATTCCAGATTACAGTTCCCAGCATCCACTAGACCAGGCCCTTTAGGAGAGGAGGATGATCCAAATGCACTGCTTTCAAGATGCAAGCTTTCTTCTCCTTGGATTTCTTTGAGAGCATCCCAATCCCTGCATAGTTCTCATTTCCTATTCCTGGACTGTAACTCCCAGCAATCCTCCAGATAGATAGATTAGATAGGGGGTCTACTGGGACTTGCAGTCCAAGAATAGGTAGAGAACTAAGAAAGGGGAGAAAGAGAAGGGAAACAAAAGATGGGAGTGTGGAAGGGAAGAAGAAGAGAAGGAAGAAAGGAAAGAAAGAAAGAAGCTGGCTCTCCAGCTTAGAAATGGGGATGAGCACCACCCCCAAGAGTTAGACACGACAGAACTTAATGCCAGGGGAAAACCTTTACCCTATGCTATCCAAAGCCTATATGTATGAGTGTGTGTATGTGTATGTATAAATGTATATGTATGTGTGTGTGTGTGTGTGTACACACACACGCACATATATGGAGTTCTTCTTAGAAAACATACCTGTTCCGATTTACATACAAATCCAACTAAAGAACAAACCTACAGAACTTATCTTGTTCATAACTTTTGGACTGCCTGTATAAGAATGTATACATGCAGTGCTCAGATGCAACCACAAAAGGGCAGAGTATAGATAGAAAGGATTCACTGCTGGTAAGGAACGTGGATCCGCCTTGAAACCTGTAATATCACAGCCCTGAAGGGCCACAGTTTGGACATGCACTGTATAAGGAAGTAAGTAGTTTAACCAATTTTGGAAGTGGTGTATTTGCTTTGCTTTGACAGACTACCTTCCAGTAAAAAGGCCAGATAAAAGAAGAAAAAGGAAAGAGGGGAAGAGAAAAGAAGGAAGAGTAAGAATGGAAGAGAAAGGAAGGGGAGAGGGGACAAAAAGGGGAGGGAAGAAAGAAAAAAGAAGGGAAGACAAAGGAAGGAAGAGAAAGGGAGGAATGAAGAAAGAAAGAGAAAAAGAAAGAAAGAAAGAAAGAGAAAGGAGGAAGGTGTATAAGGGAAAACAAGCGAAGGAGGAAAGGAAGGAATGAAGGAAAGATAGAAGGAAGAGAGACAAAGAGTATGATGGAAAGAAAGAAAGAAAGAAAGAAAGAAAGAAAGAAAGGAAAAGAAAGGAAAAGCGAACTCAGGCAATGCTGGGTATATAAGTTAGCAGCATATAAAGGACACTTCTTATACAAAATACCAGAATCAAAGCTTGCTTTTGGGAATTATTTTCTTGGAAGTTTTGCCGTCAGTGGGTGGTTGAATCCATGGATGCAGAATCTGTGGACAGAGAGGGCCAACTGCATATTAGTACTATAATTTCAAAATTACCCTCTTTGATGTCTCTTCTTGCTTTAGAAATCTTGGAAGTCAGTTTTTCCACCAGGGCCAGCATCCAAACCCTTTCCAACCATCTGCAAAATGAAAGGTCTTGCAGGAAACAGCTCCTAATTGTAGTGCCTTGTGGTGTACGGCGCGCTGCATGTCTGTCTGTGTTTTGGGGACTTGCTTCAAAAGGCTTGGAAATATTACAATTTTTGATTATAGTTTCCAGAATTTTATACCTTCTAGGATTTCACAGATGAAAGTGGATCATGTGTGGCCGTGCAACATCAGAGTATGGTCAAAATGGCAAAAGTTACTACTAATAAGCAAGGACTCCCATATTTCTTTCTGCTTGAGCCTCCTGGGAAGGACCTCCTCTTTGAGAGGCATCACCTCTAATTTGATGGTCATGGCTCAATGCTATGCAATCCTGGGATTTATAATTTGTTGAGGCCCCAGCATTCTTTGGCAGAGAAGGCTCAAGGCCTTGTAAAACTACAACCCCCTTGATTCCATAGCAATACACCAAGGCATTAAAGTGGATTCATCTACAGTGCTTCTCAACCTGAGGGTCGGGATCCCTGGAGGGATCATGAGCAAGTTTCAGAGGGGTTACCAAAGACCATCAGAAAACATATATTTCTGATGGTCTTAGGAACACCTTTGGCAGAGAAAGCTGAAGATCTCTTTGCTTGTCCTTCTCTTCCATTTTGGAAACAGAGAGTGAATCTTCCCACCAAAAGTCCTTCTCCTGCTGTGATTGGCCAACCTTGCAGACAAGGTGAGGGCTGTTTTTGAGACTCCAAGCAGGAGGGGACAGCAGGCGTGTTTGGTGCATGGCAACGTAGTTTGCATGTGTGGGCGAGGCTGGAAAGAGGATCGTGCCAACGAGTCCCTTCAAGACATGGGGGTTCTGTTTGGGAAGTTTGGCCCAATTCTATCGCTGGTGGGGTTGAGAATGCTCTTTGATTGTTGTTGTTGTTCATTCGTTCAGTCGTCTCCAACTCTTCGTGACCTCATGGACCAGCCCACGCCAGAGCTCCCTGTCAGCCGTCACCACCCCCAGCTCCTTCAAGGTCAGTCCAGTCACTTCAAGGATGCCATCCATCCATCTTGCCCTTGGTCGGCCCCTCTTCCTTTTACCTTCCACTTTCCCCAGCATAATTGTCTTCTCTAGGCTTTGCTGTCTCCTCATGATGTGGCCAAAGTACTTCAACTTTGTCTCTACTATCCTTCCCTCCAATGAGCAGTCGGGCTTTATTTCCTGGAGGATGGACTGGTTGGATCTTCTCGCAGTCCAAGGCACTCCAGAACCTTCCTCCAACACCACAGTTCAAAAGCATCGATCTTCCTTCGCTCAGCCTTCCCTAAGGTCCAGCTCTCACATCCGTAGGTTACTACAGGGAATACCATGGCTTTGACTATGAGGATCTTTGATTGTAGGTGAACTATAAATCCCAGTAACTCCAACTCCCAAATGTCAAGGTCTATTTCCCTCAAACTACACCAGTGTTCACATGTGGGCATATTGAATATCCATGCCAAGTTTGGTCCAGATCTATCATTGTTTGAGTCCACAGTGCTCTGTGGATGTAGGTGAACGACAACTACAGTTCTTACCATCAGAAAGCTCTTCCTAATATTTAGGTGGAATCTCTTTTCCTGTCATTTGAATCCATTGCTCCATATCCTAGTCTCTGGAGCAGTTTAAAACAAGCCTGCCCCTTCCTCAATATGACGTTGGAGTTATTTTACTCTTGCTTTATCCCTAAGGTACTGCCTTTCCCTCCCAAAGCTGTTTGGCTTGTCTTAATCTTTCTTCTTTTGCCACGCTCTCTTCTTTTTGTTCAAAGGAGAACCATTTTTTGCAGCAACTCCTGCCTACTGCCTGCCTGCCTCCTTTCTTGCTTTGCGCTTCTTTCAAACTGGTGACCTCCTGGTTGCATCAGCCTCCTCTTGTCTTACAGAAGTGAAAGCATCACTCCAAAAGGTAGCCTCTCTCCTGCCAACTTGACCAACTGACCTCTGATCTCCACCTCTCCTTCTTTCTCCTCCAGTCTCTCCACCTTTCTTTGTCCTTTTCTCTTTCTTTGGGGAGCCTTTGTCCTTGTAGACTGTAAAGCAGCGGATAGAGTTTTGTTTCCTTTTTCATGCACTTACTGCTCGAAACTCCTAGCTGAAAAGTGTATCTTTTCACAGGTAAACATCAGGGACCATGCAGTCAAACAGTCTGGTCAAGATGGCAAATTTTAATTATTTATTTATAACTTTTCTATCCCGTTCTTCTCTCCCTCCGTGTAGGGACTCAGAACAACTAACAGCAAAATTCAATGCTATACAATAAATAATGCCATAAAACAACATACACAATAAATAAGTTCTAAAATACATATAAAAGACAATTCATCGCGTTAAAACAACATCCAACTCAGTCCAAAACGTTGTGGTCAAATAACTCTTAGTGTATACCAGATCATCCATCAATCTGCAAATGTCTGACTCCAAAGCCAGGATTTTAGCTGCTTCCTGAAGGACAGGAGAGAGGGGGCGCACCTAATCTCGCCGGGGAGAGAATTCCATAGCCGGGGGCCACCACAGAGAAGGCCCTGTCTCTCATCCCCACCAGTTGTTTCTTTTGAATGCCTTTGTTTGCACTGTAACTCTGTAAATGCTTATTTATTTGTTTTTAAAGGAGCGAGGAAACTTGCTCTTCTAATTATATGATAACATTAGTACCTACATCCTTGAATTTTTTGCAAAAAGGAAACAAGAATGAGAGTGAGTGATTGGATGCAGAGAAAACAAGATCTGGCAAAATCTAGCGAAAACAAAAAAAAATCAATGAACTATAGCACCAGAGGTCATAACCTTTAACTGTTCTGATTGGAAAGGGATAACCCTGATTAACCCTGTTTTTAGACTACTTTTAATGCATCCTGATTTCTCTCTCCTTCAAAGAAAAGTAAGAACTTCAGTAGCAAATATGTCTGCTGCTACCACAATAACAACAATGATGAAGCAACAAATGGCACTTCCACCACCACCGCCACAAGAACAGCAACACAGTAACAAAAGGCACAGTAACAAAATGATTTTAAAAACACATAAAACCATTTGAAACACAAATTAAAAACAAGATTAAGATTAAAACACAAATCACAAGCACAACCTCTTGGCACATTTGCCCTGTTTTCCCTTGTATCCAATGGCAAAATTTAGGATGCAGTGCTAATGGAAATACAGTCATATCATTATATCCACAGATTCTACTTCTATAAATTCAACCATCCTTGGCTTGAAAATATTGTTTAAAACCTCAAAAACAAATCTCGCTTTTGCTATTTTAAATAAGATAGGGGCTGCGCTGGTGCAGCAGGTTAAACCGCTAAGCTGCAAAACTTGCTGAGCGGAAGGTTGGTGCTTTGAATTGTTAGCCCCACCTTTGCCAATCTAGCAGTTAAAAGACATGCACATGTGAGTAGATCAATAGGTACCGCTTCAGTGGGAAGGTAATGGTGCTCCATTCAGTCATGCCAGCCACATGGCCTTGGAGGTGTCTGTGGACAACGCTGGCTCTTCAGCCTAGAAATGGAGATGAGTACCACCCCCCAGAGTCGGACCCGACTAGACTTAATGTCAAGGGGAATCCTTTACCTTTCCTATAAGATACTACATTGTCCGTTTTTGCATATTTGCAGTTGGTTTTGGTATCCATAACAGGTATAGAAGCTCAGAAATGTGGAAAAATACAATTTGAAAAATACTGTATTTCGAAGGCTTTCATGGCTAGAATCACTGGGTTGTAGTAGGTTTTTTTTTTGGGCTATATGGCCATGTTCTAGAGCAGTGGTTCTCAACCTGTGGGTCCCCAGATGTTTTGGCCTACAACTCCCAGAAATCCTAACAGCTGGTAAACTGGTTGGGGTTTCTGGGAGTTGTAGGCCAAAACACCTGGGGACCCACAGGTTGAGAACCACTGTTCTAGAGGCATTCTCTCCTGACGTTTCGCCTGCATCTATGGCAAGCATCCTCACTACCTCTGAGGACGCTTGCCATAGATGCAGGCAAAACGTCAGGAGAGAATGCCTCTAGAACATGGCTATATAGCCCTAAAAAACCTACAACAACCCATTGAAAAATACTGCTTTTATAACCCGAGAGAACAACTCTTTGGAATCTCCGTATCTTCTGGTGCAACACTGTGATCATTTCCCAATGGCTCTGCATCTCAAGATACGGAGATGCAGAGCCAACCTTAAGAAATGGGGCTACGAAGTGGAGTCCATGACATGCAAGTGTGGAGTAGAATCATAGAATCATAGAATCAAAGAGTTGGAAGAGACCTCATGGGCCATCCAGTCCAACCCCCTGCCAAGAAGCAGGAATGTTGCATTCAAATCACCCCTGACAGATGGCCATCCAGCCTCTGTTTAAAAGCTTCCAAAGAAGGAGCCTCCACCACACTCCAGGGCAGAGAGTTCCACTGCTGAACGGCTCTCACAGTCAGGAAGTTCTTCCTAATGTTCAGGTGGAATCTCCTTTCTTGTATTTTGAAGCCATTGTTGAGCAAACTACAGACTACCTTACTACAATGCAGCCTGAGCCCCGCTACATGCACAATGGAGGACCTTCTCACCGCGACACCAGAGGCACTCCAAGTGGCCAGCTACTGGTCAAAGGACATTTAGCATAATGCCATGTTTTTAACTTTGTTGGTGTTTTAAATACATTTTAACTGTACCCTCAATTCGCTTCTGACATGATAAAAAAATTAAGTTTCCCATTGGCAGTGAATTGGTCACCTTCCAAGGGAAACTCACAATTGAGTTGTGCTGGAATAATAGAATCATAGAATCATAGAATCAAAGAGTTGGAAGAGACCTCATGGGCCATCCAGTCCAACCCCCTGCCAAGAAGCAGGAATATTGCATTCAAATCACCCCTGACAGATGGCCATCCAGCCTCTGTTTAAAAGCTTCCAAAGAAGGAGCCTCCACCACACTCCAGGGCAGAGAGTTCCACTGCTGTACGGTTCTCACAGTCAGGAAGTTCTTCCTCATGTTCAGATGGAATCTCCTCTCTTGTAGTTTGAAGCCATTGTTCCGCGTCCTAGTCTCCAGGGAAGCAGAAAACAAGCTTGCTCCCTCCTCCCTGTGGCTTCTTCTCACATATCTGTACATGGCTATCATATCTCCTCTCAGCCTTCTCTTCTTCAGGCTAAACATGCCCAGCTCCTTAAGCTGCTCCTCATAGGGCTTGTTCTCCAGACCCTTGATCATTTTAGTCGCCCTCCTCTGGACACATTCCAGCTTGTCAATATCTCTCTTGAATTGTGGTGCCCAGAATTGGACACAATATTCCAGATGTGGTCTAACCAAAGCAGAATAGAGGGGTAGCATTACTTCCTTAGATCTAGACACTGTGCTCCTCTTGATGCAGGCCAAAATCCCATTGGCTTTTTTTGCCGCCACATCACATTGTTGGTTCATGTTTAACTTGTTGTCCACGAGGACTCCAAGATCTTTTTCACACGTACTGCTCCCGAGCCAGGCATTGTCACCCATTCTGTATCTTTGCATTTCATTTTTCCTGCCAAAGTGGAGTATCTTGCATTTGTCACTGTTGCATTTGTCACAAAATTAACAAAATGTTGAACTTCATTTTGTTAATTTTGGCCCATCTCTCTAATCTGTCAAGATTGTTTTGAATCCTGCTCCTGTCCTCTGGAGTATTGGCTAGACACAATGCGACTCAATTTTGAAATTTTCATCGAACCTTCGATCAATATTAATCATATAGTCATACTAGAGGATTCAGAGATTCCTCGAGAGAACATCTTAATTAAATCTATGATTAAGCAAAAGCGAAACCCATAAATGTGTTGGGCTGATTGTACTTGGGTTTATGCTTCATTACTGTTACTAGGGTCCTTTTTGTTCAATGAGGATCTAATTGCAGCTTTGAATCCACCAGAACTTAAATCAGATACCCAGCAGTGTGATGCTGAAATAAAAAATGAAAGCTAAGGCATTTGATTATTTCCCACATCACTGTCTTCCTTCCTGGCATATGACACAAGGAGAAGTAGGCAGGCTGGCAGGGTTTTACTATAAACAGAATCCTATAAGTGTATTTTAAGGAAAAAGGAACAGCAAACTGAGAGGGCATCTACACTGAAGAATAAAGGAAGTTGGACACCGCTTTAACTGCTTTGGCTGAAAGCTATGGAGTCCTGGAAGTTGTAGCTTTAGACTTCTCCACCAAAGACAACCTTTATTTTATTTATTTGTCGTGTCAGGGCAACCAGTCAATTGTATTACATTTCTAACAGAATAAAACAAACAAACAGACAAAATGCAAAATTTGCGAGTTTGGTAGTTGATTAAATGTCCTTTGACCAGTATCTGGCCACTTGTAGTGCTTCTGGTGTTGCTGCAAGAAGGTCCTCCATTGTGCATGTGGCAGGGCTCAGGTTGCATTGCAGCAGGTGGTCAGTGGTTTGCTCCTCTCCACACTCACATATTGTGGCTTCCACTTTGTAGCCCCATTTCCGAAGGTTAGCTCTTCATCTCGTGGTGCCAGAGCACAGTCTGTTCAGCGCCTTCCAAGTCGCCCAGTCTTCTGTGTGCCCAGGGGGGAGTCTCTCATTTGGTATCAGCCATTGGGTTTGAGCCTGCCACTTTTGGACTCTCGCTTGCTGAGGTGTTCCAGCGAGTGTCACTGTAGATCTTAGAAAACTATTTCTAGATTTAAGTCATTGACGTGCTGGCTGATACCCAAATGGGATGAGCTAGAGATGTCACTGCCTTACTCCTTTCACTATTGGCTGCTACTTCCCGGCGGATGTCAGGTGGTACAATACCGGCTAAACAGTGTAATTTCTCCAGTGGTGTAGGGCGCAGACACCCCGTGATAATGTGGCATGTCTCATTAGGAGCCACATTTCCTGTTTTAGCATGGTGAGATGTATTCCACACTGGGCATGCATACTCAGCAGCAGAGTAGCATAGGGCAAGGGCAGATGTCTTTACTGTGTCTGGTTGTGATCCCAAGGTTGTGCCAGTCAGCTTTCGCATGATATTGTTTCTAGCAACCACTTTTTACTTTTTGTAAGTCAGCACGGTCCAGAGTGACTCCCAGGTATTTGGGTGCGTTGCAATGCTCCAGTGGGAATCCTTCTCAGGTGATCCTCAGAGCTCAAAGACAAAGATCCTCAAAGATAACCCGTACCTCACCAACCTTCAAATCCTATTACGCCATGGCAGTTAAAGTAGTTTCAAACTACATTAATTCTGCAGTGTATAATCAGCCTTATTATCTGACTCAGGAAACATATTTTGGAGATGGTAACTCCAAATGTTTGGGGGTAATAGGTAATAAAGTAATAACTCAATAATAATCATGGGAGACATTCATTTCTACATACTTTTCCTTGTTTCTGCAATAAAAGTATGGACCCAAAATCTAGATGTAATGCATCACTGGGAGGTGTGCAGGTATCAATATTACACCTGGCAATACTTGCTGGAATGGGGAGAAAGTGATTAACCTCCATACTTGGAAACCCAAGGCTAATTGCAGCCCAGACAACTACCTCTTAAGTAACTTTTCCAAAGCCCAGATCACTCTGTGTGTGTGCATATGTGTTTTCTGTTGCTGCTGTTGCGCCAAGGACTCATCATCTTGGGACCTGTCACCTTGCAATTGCCTATCTGCATTTTCCACTGATATTCCTTCAAGAGCTCTTTCTTCCTGGGGTTACGTTTCCATTTATAGCTGTGCCGCAGATGGTGACCTAGATAACCTCTGGAGCCAATATGTTTGCTTTTCTGCCCTCCGGCATTTGTGACAGTTCAGTAGGTGCAACCAGGCATGCAGCTGATATGTCACTCACAGTGCACCTACACTGTGGAATTAATGCAGGTTGACAGCACTTTAACTGCTGTGGCTCAATGCTGTGGAATTAAACGGCTTGCAGTTTGGTGAGGCACCCGCCCCCTTTAGCAGGTAAGGCTTGTAAAACTACAACTTCCAAGGTTCCATACTATGTGAGCTAAAATGGTATCAAACTTCATTATTTCTCCAGTGGAATCTGGGACTATCCATGTGCGAACACTGTGTCTAGAACTTGGTAATATTACTATCATGGACAATAACTCTCAAAATCCCCCCAGGCATCATAGCTATTTGTTGTTATCTGTATCTTCCGGTTGCTTCTGGAGTGAAAGAATCAGCCGGCTACGAAGACGTTGCCCAGAGGACACCCGGATGTCTTGCAATCCTGCGAGGAGGCTTCTCTCATGTCCCCCAGTGTGGAACACATCTCACCACGTTAAAACAGTGGATGTGGCTCTTAATGAGACATGCCATATTATCACGGGGTGCCTGCGCCCTACACCACTGGAGAAATTACAATGTTTAGCCGGTATTGCACCACCTGACATCCGCCGGGAAGTAGCAGCCAATAGTGAAAGGACCAAGGCAGAGACATCTCCAGCTCATCCCCTGTTTAGGTATCAGCCACCATGTCAATGACTTAAATCAAGAAATAGTTTTCTAAGATCTACAGAGACACTCGCTAGAACACCTCAGGAAGCGAGAGTCCAAAAGTGGCAGGCTCAAACCCAGGACCTCAATCAATGGCTGATACCAAATGAGAGACTCCCCCCTAGGCACACAGAAAACTGGGCGACTTGGAAGGCGCTGAACAGACTGTGCTCTGGCACCACGAGATGCAGAGCCAACCTTAAGAAATGGGGCTACAAAGTGGAATACACGACATGCGAATGTGGAGAAGAGCAAACCACAGACTACCTTACTACAATGCAACCTGAGCCCTGCCACATTCACAATGGAGGACCTTCTTGTGGCAACTCCAGAGGCACCCCAAGTGGCCAGATACTGGTCAAAGGACATTTAATCAACTACCAAGTTTGCAAACTTTGTGTTTGTTTTGTTCTGTTAGAAATGTAATACAATTGTCTGGTTGCCCCTGACACGATAAATACAAATAAATCTGTATCTTCCTGGCAATGATTATGGATCTGCAATCCAGTTCTGGATGTATTCTATTTCCAAATGAAAAGGGAAGTTCTCTGTATTTAATGCCACTATTAAGTAGCCATTCTGTTCCAGTTGTTCTACTACCTCTGTTATCTCTACTTTGAAACAATTGGCCTTCAGTTAAAAAGTATCAGAATAAAAATTGTGTTTGTCTTTGTGTTGAGAATTCATCTTAGAAATCCCCCTTTCTTTCATTTTGACTTCCTTTGTGCCTCTTGAATCTTGGAAATACAACAGTCAAAAATGTCTTAGGACAGTGTTTTTACCGGGGCCCACTTGGACTAGGGCCTGCTTTGACTATCAAAGATGTCAGATGGTCTCCTAAGCAACTCAAGACGTGGATCCTCGCCAAACTATTTTCCAAACAAACAGGAACAGAAGCATTCAGTTATTCACTGTTTTTATACCCCACCCTTCTCACCCTGAAGGAGACTCAAAGTGGCATGTTTCTTGAATGGTTATCAAATTAAAAAAATCAATTTTGTTATGTCAGCACTTTGGAGTGCTTTCTCCACTGACATCCTCTCTGATCATTGAGAATAAACCTCTGCTTTTGTGTTCCAGCCCTTCTGTGTCTGTTCTGTCTTCCAGGAGCTTGGTTTGCATTGCCCCTTACTATTTACATTTCTCATTTTAGTTGCATGATATAGCATCCTTTTGCATTTCCCCCAGGGTCGCTACAGTCTTAGCAGCACCCTGAAAGTTAACCATAAACAAGGGCTTAAAGTCAGCCTGCAAAGCCTTTTGCTGTTATTGGCTTAAAAAGGTATCTCTTTGGTCCAGAGACCGCCCCTTTTCCTGGGGATGAGATCTCCATTTTGGGGAAGCTCTCCTGCCTTCTTCAGTTTAGAAAAAGCCTCAAATGTGCTTGTGGTCAAGTTAGGCAGCTCGGACAAGCCATCGTGAGTACTTACCTTCTCGCCTTTGAAACTGGTGCTGAGCTTAGATAGGGGAAGACCTGTTCTTTCTACAAATAGCAGCTCAGCACGAGGGGAGAGAATATCCCAGGATTTCTCTGCCATTGGGAGAGGCTCTATTACTTCATCCCCAAGCTAGCTTTGAGCTTAGATAGGGAAAGATCTGCTCTTTCTAATAATAGCAGCTCAGGGCTAGGGTAAAGAATCCCAGGATTTTTCTACCTTTGGGGAAAGTTAACTCAGCAGCTGAAGGAAAAAGGAAGGAAAGAACATCTACATGATTTCACAAGTTGACTGTTTGTGTTTGTAACTTCAACAAGCTGTGCCAAGTCTGCCAAGGACTTTGAGAAATAAATATTCTGTTTGATGTTCAAACCTGGAGTGGCCTCAGTTGTTGGAAATCCTAAGCTTCTAAGTAAGGCACTCATAGTTCACCTGGATAAAGAGAGAAGCACATCTTAGTGTTAACTTTACAGTGTCTGGGTGTGACAGCACAGTGTCTAATTTGGCCTTCTGGAAAGCGAGACATGCTGGGCTTCTGAACCCACGGTTTTAGTGGAGCTGAAATCACTCAACACTAAAACCGCAACACTAGACTGGCTCACATTTTTTTGGATATACAAAATATCTATAGTGGGCCTCAATTCTTTATGTCAGATAGGGCAATTGTTGCTGGAGGCTGTGCTATTTGTTATAGGTAGCTTTTCTAAAAGGACTATTTACATTTCTCATTTTCCTGGATTATTTGATGCCCATTTCCAGAATCTACATCAACTTTTTATTCCCACCTGCATGATTTTTTTTAAAAAAATCTGAAATATATTGCAAAAAACCCTCTCCAACTAATGTAAACATATTCATTATAGGAACACTATCTAGCCATTAGAACCAATGCCATCAAAGCCAGAATTGAAAAGTCGATGACAGATCCCAAGTGTAGACTCTGCAAGGAAGCAGATGAAATGATAGATCCCATCCTCAGCTGCTGCAAGAAGATCGCGCAGATAGACTACAAGCAGAGGCATAACACTGTTGCTCAGATGATTCATTGGAACTTGTGCCACAAAGACTATCTGCCTGCGACAAAGAACTGGTGGGATCACAAGCCAGAAAAAGTTACAGAAAATGAACACATCAAGCTACTCTGGGACTTCTGGATTCAGACAGACAGAGTTTTGGAGCACAATACTTCTGACCTCACAATCATGTTAAAAAACAAAGTATGGATCTGGGTTGTTGTAGGATTTTTTGGGCTATATGGCCATGGTCTAGAGGCATTCTCTCCTGACTTTTCACCTACATCTATGGCATCATCAGAGGTAGTGAGGTCTGTTGGAACTAGGAAAAAGGGTTTATATATCTGTGGAATGACCAGGGTGAGACAAAGGGCTCTTGTCTGCTGGAGCTAGGTGTGAATGTTTCAACTGACCACCTTGATTAGCATCTAATGGCCTGACAGGGCCTAGAGCAAACTTGTGTTGAGAGGTGATTAGATGTCCTTGTTTGTTTCCTCTCTGTTGTTGTGCTGTTGTAATTTTAGAGTTTTTTAAATACTGGTAGCCAGATTTTGTTCATTTTCATGGTTTCCTCCTTTCTGCTGAAATTGTCCACATGCTTGTGTATTTCAATGGCTTCTCTGTGTAGTCTGAATCGTCGATGTTGCAATCCCAAGTGACAGCAGGATTGCAGAGAAACAACTGGAAAATCTGGCACGATATGAGGATTTAAAAATTGAACTGCAAAGACTCTGGCACAAACCAGTCAAGGTGGTCCCAGTGGTGATCAGCACACTGGGTGCAGTGTCTAAAAACTTGGCCTGCACTTAAACACAATCGGCGCGGACAAAATTACCATCTGCCAGCTGCAGAAGGCCACCTTACTGGGATCTGCACGCATTATTCGTCGATACATCACACAGTCCTAGACATATCGGACTAGACATATCGGAAGTATCCGATATGTGATCCAATACAACAGCCAGCAGAGTGATCTTGTCTGCTGTGGACTCATCTTGTTGTGTTTCAAATAATAATCATAATAACAACTTTATCCTTGCACCCCGCCACCATCTCCCAGAAGGCACTTGAGCTGGCTTACATATAGGACAGAAAGTCCAACAGACATAAAAGCAAAACAATCCATTAAAAGAAAAACACCACTAAAATAAGAGCATTGTAAAATACAACAATCCAGATAAAACACAATGAAATGTAAGAGAATAAAACAGCAGCATTGAAGCTCCATCAGATAGCGTTCAACAAAAACCAATGACTAGAATTACTAAAATGGGCATGACCAGGCCATAAAAGGCATGGTCATGGGATAGTGCAAGACAGAGTACCATAGGGCGGGGGGAATTGGATGAAGTGCAGAGAACAGAGTAGTATCTGGCGACCTAGAGGCTGGGCATTTATAACTAGGGACTAGCCATTCTCAAATGCTTGCTTGAACATCCAGATTTTCTCAGACTGTTTCATTTCACCGGGGTTGGAACTACATTGCCATATAAGGCAGTTTGAACTGCATTATATGGTCAGTGTAGGCCCATATAATGCCGTTTGGCGCAGTTCGAACTTCATCACATGGCAGCGTAGATCTGTTTGTCTGGCAAGGTTTCCAGCAAGTGAGATAAGACATGCTTGTTCTCATTTCGCAGAAAGGGAAACAAGGTTTATAGAAGCATTGTACAGAACTTGGGAATATAACTCCAGGAGTCATAAAGCCCTGTTTACCTCTCCGAATGTATTCTCCCCTACGAACCATCAAGATTACTAAGATCATCTGGAGAGGCCCTGCGGCTGGTGGGGACGAGGGACAGGGCCTTCTCGGTGGTGGCCCCACGACTCTGGAACTCTCTCCCTCTGGAGGCCAGAACCGCCCCATCCATCCTAACATTAAGGAAACGGGTGAAGACGTGGCTGTGGAGTCAGGCCTTCGAGGAATGAGACAACACCATAGGACTCTGGATGGAAGTGGATATAGATCCATCTTATTAGGACGACTGACCACTGTAGTTTTATATTTAGTGTTTTTAAAGTTGTTTTGTAATTTGTGATATATGATATTTTAATGAATGTATATGTTTTTATGGCTGTAAACCGGGCTGAGTCCCTCGACGAGGTTGAGAAGCTCGGTATACAAAACTGTGAAATAAATAAATAAATAAATAAATAAAGCTTTTCCAACAGACTAGTTGGAGATTCTGAAGATTGTGGCTCCAGCCCCATCTATACTGCCATTATATAATGCAGTTTGAAACTGCATTGTGTAGTTAGTGTAGACTCATATAGCACAGGTCGGTGCAGTTAAACTGCATTATATGAGCCTATACCGGGAGCTCCCGGTGGTGCAGTGGGTTAAACTGCTGAGCTGCTAAACTTGTTGACCAAAAGGTCGCAGGTTTGAATCTGGTGAGTGGCATGAGCTTCCACTGTCAGCCCCAGCTTCTGCCAACTAGTAGTTTGGAAACATGCATATGTGAGTAGATCAATAGGTACCGCCCCGAGGGGAAGATAACGGCGCTCCATGCAGTCATGCTGGCCACATGACCTCGGAGGTGTCTATGGACAACACTGGCTCTTCGGCTCAGGAATGGAGATGAGCACCAACCCCAGAGTCGAATACGACTGGACTTTCAGCCCCAGCTTCTGCCAACTTAGCAGTTCAAAAACATGCATATGTGAGTGATCAATAGGTACCGCCCCGGTGGGAAGATTACGGCGCTCCATGCAGTCATGCTGGCCACATGACCTCGGAGGTGTCTACGGACAACACCGGCTCTTCGGCTCAGGAATGGAGAAGAGCACCAACCCCCAGGGTCGAATACGACTGGACTTAATGTCAGGGGAAAACCTTTACCTTTACCTTTACCTACACTGACCATATAGTGTATTATATGGTAGTGCAGGTGGAGTCTCAAAAAGGTAAGCAGCTGTATCTGGCTGGGTTGTTGAGAGTTTTCCGGTCTGTATGGCCATGTTCCAGAAGCACTCTCTCCTGATGTTTTGCCTGCATCTATGGCAGGCATCCTCAGAGGTTGTGAAGTAGCTTTGGTTCCTTTTTGAGCTTAAAAGTTGACCACAGAACAGTGCCATTTTGGACCTAGTCTGCTTTTAAAATCAAGGTTTTCATATGTGGTACTTCTGCTTTCCTTTGCAACTTAGGAACATCCCAGAATGCCTTTATAAGTTATTCAGGATACCTCTTATATGGGAAGTCTCTATGGCCATAGGCAGGCATGCATTTCATCATAGAGTTGGAAGGGGCTATAAGAGCCGTAGAGTCCTACATTGTGCTCAGGTAGCTGTCCAGTCTCTTTGAAAACATCAGGTGCTTTATGATGTCTCCTGCTGCTGAAATTCTTTGAAGTGGAGATACCAGGAATAATAAAACTGGAGATGGCGAGGACCTTAATTTTTTCCACTTGGAGGCAATATGTGTTTGTATTGTTGTTGTAGTGGGTGCCCGTGGAGGCTACTTACAGACTATGGATTTAGTCCTCTGTTAGTAAATCAACACTAAGCAAGTTTGCATTGCTGTAGACAATTGGAGAGTATTCAGTATTGCGATAAATAATGTTGCATGGAGTCTGGAGGAGATGAAAGATTAATTGAAGAAACCGATTCTCTCCCCATGCCAACTACTTCCTGTTTTCTGACTATTTTTTATTGTATTGACTAAAGCTTTCATTGTTGGAATCATTGGGTTGTTGTGAGTTTTTGACGCTGTAGGGCCATGTTTGTGGCGCAGCTGGCTGAGTGTCAGCTGCATTAAGATCACTCTGACCAAAAAGGTCATGAGTTCGAAGCCAGCCCGGGTTGGAGTGGGTTTCCAACCAATTGTGTGTAGCCTGTTGTTGACCTTTGCAACCCGAAAGACAGTTGCATCTGTCAAGTAGGAAAATAAGGTACCACCTTAAAGTGTGGGGAGGCTAAATTAACTGATTTATGAGGCCATAAAGAAGACTCCAGCAAAGCATTCCAGCGGGGAAGCATGCGGGGAATGCGGAAGTGCTTCATCAGTGTCGCAGATGGACGATGAAATCAACAGCTCCCCTGGCGGCCAGAAAAAGTTAAATAGCCTCTGTGTATGTCTGCATATGTTTGCATGTCAAAAATTGGCATTGAATGTTTGCCATATATGTGTACACTGTAATCCTCCCTGAGTCCCCTGCGGTGTGAGAAGGGCGGAATATAAAAGATGTAAATAAATAAATAAATAAATAATGTTCCAGAAGCATTCTCTACTGACGTTTCGCCTGCATCTATGGCAGGCATCCTGAGAGGTTGTGTATCTGGTTGCTTTGTTTATTATTTAGGACTAATTTGAGGCCGTATCCCTGATTTTAAAATAAGAAAATGTGACACAGCATAAAGTGGCTTATTTCTGCTCTGTCCATAATAGGGACAATAGTTTATCTTTCCTAATAAATGTGTTTTGTGTTTTGTCAACTCTTTTCTCAGTCTACCGATCTGATCAGCACAACAGGATATGACAGTATCATCCAACACCTGAACGATGGCAGGAAGAACTGCAAGGAATTCGAAGACTTCTTGAAGGAAAGGTATGTGCCTTTGTTTGGAAACATTGGAAGTGTCAGGTTTTACAATGTATTGTAATGTAATATAGCTGAGTCATGCACTGCTAATAGGCTTCTATTGGAAATGCTGAGTCATGCATTAACTGTATATAGGGAATCATTTGGGGAATGTGTTCTAGCCTAGTCCAGGTGATTGTGAATGATGTAATCCTGGGTCTGAGTTAAGTTAATGAGTTGGGAACCAATCAGAGATTGCTATGTGTAATTGTATAGAATGGTATATAAGGAAGTCATGTAGAGTGTATACTCTCTCCTTGTGCTGTGATGCTGTTCGTCGAAGGCTCTATGTAATTGATTAAAAGAACCTGTCTGCTAAGACAAGATATAACCATGTGCTGTGGTAAGTTTGTAGTGTCATCTAGATTGGATGTGCTCAAGTGCCTGTAAAAGAGTTCCAGAGTGACTGCAGTTTGTGCGAGCAGTTGACTGAAAATACTGTGCAGGAAGAAGCTACTGGACAGCACTGAAGTTGTGCAACTGATCTGCTGCTGAATTGTGAAATTAATCTCAACAGGAAGGATATAGTTCCTGATGAAAAAGAAGCTTCTATTATCCATCTATCTCCCATCTGTTTATCCCAGGCATGGGCCAACTTTGGCCCTCCGGGTGTTTTGGACTTCAACTCCCACCATTTCTAACCATTTCCATGTCTCAGGCCCTTTCCTTTTCTCAGCTTAAGCAGCTGAGGGGGAAAAGGAAAGGGCCTGAGGCTGTTAGGAATGGTGGGAGTTGAAGTCCAAAACACCCGGAGGGCCAAAGTTGGGCCATGCCTGGCTTATCCCTTAGTTCTTATATATATATTCTTTTCCCCAGGCTTAAGGCAGTTTACTAAAGGCTGACCACCCTGTGGCCACAATTCTGCTTTTCCTTTTTGGTCCCTGCCATATTGTTCTGCCCATTTCCTCTGTTTGTTTCTCTTGCTTCTCAAATTGCAGGGCTTCTATAGAAGAAAGATATGGGAAGGACCTCATGAACTTGTCCAGGAAGAAGCCTTGCGGGCAGACAGAGTTACAGTGAGTCAGCAAGCTTCCTTTACACGGTTCTTTTGCTTTTCTAAAATTCTTTGTCTCAGTTTCTTTATTCTGTGGTTCACCTAATGCTGTATATCAGCGTTTCTCAACCTGGAGGTCGGGACTCCTCAGGGGATCACGAGGGGGGTGCCAGACAGGTCACCAAAGGCCATCAGAAAACACTGTGTTCCTAAGACCATCAGAAATGTGAGTTTTGTGATGGCCTTAGGAACACAGTGCTCTCCGGAAGTAGGTGAACTAATCTCCCCTAAATCACTGTCAATTCCTCCCAAATCCCTCCAGTATTTTCTGTTGGTTCTATGTGGGAAATTTGGCCCAATTTTATCATTGGTGGGGTTCAAGGGGCTCAAGTATTCATGCCAAGTTTGGTCCAAATCCATCATTGTTTGAGTCCACAGTGCTCTCTGGATGTAGGTGAACTACAACTCCACAACGCAAGGTCAATGTGCACCAAACCCTTCCAGTGTTTTCTATTGGTCATGGGAGTTCTGTGTTGGAAGTTTGGTTCCATTGTTGGTGGAGTTCAGAATGCTCTTTGATTGGAGGTGAGCTATAAATCCCAGCAACTACAACTCCCAAATGACAAAATCAATACTTCCCAACCCCACCAGTATACAAATTTGGGCGTATTGGACATTTGTGCCAAATCTGGTCCAGTGAATGAAAATACATCCTGCATATCAGATATTTACATTACGATTTGTAACGGTAGCAAAATTACAGTTATGAAGAAGCAACAGAAATAATGTTATGGTTGGGGGTCACCACAAAATAAGGAACTGTATTAAGAGGTTGTGGCATTTGGAAGATTGAGAACCACTGCTGTACATTCTCAGGGCCTCCAGATAGTTTGGATTTCAGTTCCCAGACTCCCCACTGAAGCTCAACTTTAGTTCAAAAGGTTTGGAAGTCTGATTGTGGAAAAAACGATGATGGTTTTCATAGAAGCTGTATAATGCACTGCTGTATAATGCAGTTTGAACTGTATTGTAATGATCAGTGTAGATCAGTGTAGACCAGGCATGGGCAAACTTTGGCCCTCCAGGTGTTTTGGACTTCAACTCCCACAATTCCTAACAGCCGGTAGGCTGTTAGGAATTGTGGGAATTGAAGTCCAAAACACCTAGAGGATCCAAATTTGCCCATTCCTGCTCTGCACTGTACAATTAATGCAGTTCCACACCACTTTAACATAGCATGACTGAATACTATGTAGTCATGGGAGTTGTAATATCACCAAATGGTTTGCCTTCTCTGCCAAAGTGTGCTGGCGCTTCAACAAACGACAACTCCCAGGATTCTATAGCACTGAGCCATGGCAGTTAAAGTGGGGTCAAACTGCTTTAATTCCACAGTGTAGACACAACATAGTTCCATAATCTGGTTTCATTTGGCTAGTAAGAAGATTACTATGGCGGTTACTGGAAGTGGAAAGAAAGAAAAACCCAGAGGCTGTTGGTTTCAGAGATTGCTTCACTAGGTGTTGAAAGAAGGCCAATTCTGCAAGTTTACAAGGAAGTCTCCTCCTTATTGCCTTTCTGTGACCTGAAAACCAAATAAAAGTAATTATAGTCTGTTTACCAGGCTGCAAACTCTGTTTTCTATGTTTCCCTCCATCTTCACTTGTATTTTTCTGCATTTCAGCACCTTGAAAAGAGCCCTTGAAGTTTTCAAGCAACGTAAGTAGCTCATGGTATCCACCATTTTTAAGAATGTAGCTCGATAATGCATGAATGTTGCACTCCAGACCAGGAAAGCCCTCTGACTTTAAACACCGCACAGTTGAGTAGAAATGCAATCAGTTTATTGAAGATAATTAAAAAGCAGTAAAAATAAAAAGCACTTTAAAAGAAGAGGTAAATCCAATTAGGTAGGAAGATAAGCCGGAACAAACAGTCCAGGAAATTAGTTCATCAAAGTTCATGAAAAACAAAGGCAGAAACTTCTTTAGTAAAATCCAAAAACTAAAACACTTAGCACATGATCATAACATCCATGAACTGAAAACATGAATCAAAGGCACTTGACACATGGATCTTCCCAAAGCAAGGCTTCCAAGGAACAGGAACGAGGTCTTGACTTGATTCCAAATGATGCTTCATCTGACTACAGGTCCAGTACTTGAGACTTTTATCTCCTCATTACGCTATGTCCCAAACAGCCAGAAATGGGTTTTGTTTTAGCCTTGAATCCCTTATCATTCTTTCTTTGAGCCTGGCAGAATGCCTAAGAGACTGGTCTGCTTTTCTATTCTGACTAATAACATTCCGCTATCTATTTGCTCATTAATTTCTGCAGCTGGCCCAGGTGCCGACCTATTCCCAGGCTCTAAACTATGGGAATTCTCTGGTAGCAATTCAGGGAGCACACCACACATGTTCCCCACACCCTTCTCATGAGATAATACATTTTAAACGGGGATCTCCTGGTCACTCTCTGCATCAATATCATTGGAAACACCGTTACCCACATGAACCTCATTGTCATCATTCCCCACATCCAAAGCACCCTGATCCTTAAACACAATCACAGGGTGAACTCCAACAATGAAGCTGATGTAGATGACTTCAAAGATTTGCTCCCCCTCTGATTCAGTTGCAACCAATTATGTCAAATCTCAGGGGAAATTTACTTTTGTTGACTACAATACCCAGCATCCCCACGATAGTATGTAGATGTAGTCAAATACATACATACACATACATACATAAACATTCTTGCCGATAGTTACATAACTATCTACACATATTTTCTCACCAATCTACAGTAGACCTCAGTTAACATGCACCAGGAGGATTGGTAGGCAACAGTTATTTACTTCTGTTTATTTTTACATTAGCAAGTAAATTAGCAGTAAATGTCATGAGTGAAAGCACTTCTTGGATGGCCCTTGGATTCTTTTCCAAATCTGCCATCCTGTGATTCTAAATAAACATGGTTTAGTTTATATTTGAAACACGGAGAGCAATACAGTTTCATTGCAGTGTATTACAGGCAGGTGTGGCGGCGCTAACGGGGTCAATCCAGGGTTGAATCATCTTAATTACAGCTGAGTTATTTTGGTGGTGTAGACAAGCACCCAGTCTTTTCCACGCAATGTTAAAATAGATTTGCATGTCGCCTCTTGTAGATGATCATTTGCCCGGCGTGTCATTCAACGCTCTTCACCTCGTTAAATGCATTTCCCAGCCCCACCTAAAAATACCAAAACTGAAGGTTGAATTGCAGCCTTTGCATGGAAACCCTGTGCTCTGTGTTAAGGCTTCATTTGCCTTAAGAAAGGTTTTTGGTTTTGAAGGAAGGAGAGACCTCATCCAACCATTTCCACACACTAATATTGGCATTACAATGTGTTGTCGAAGTCTTTCATGATTGGAATCATTGGGTTGTTGTGAGTTTTCTGGGCTGTATGGCCATGTTCCAAAAGCATTCTCTCCTTACGTTTTGCCTGCACCTATGGCAGGCATCCTCAGAGGTTACCTCATCCACCTCTGAGGATGCCTACCATAGATGCAGGATAAACTTCAGGAGAGAATGCTTCTGGAAGATGGCCAGACAACCTGGAAAACTCACAAAAATCCATTGCCATTACAGTATTGCTCGTATATTCATGGGGAATACATTCCTGAATTTACTATGGAAATAGGAAATTATGGATAATAGCGAACTTCCTGATGTTTCACCTGCATCTGTGGCTGGCATTCTCAGAAGTTTTTGAGGTCTGTTGGAAATGAGGCAAGTGGGGTGTGTGTGTGTATGTATGTATTTTTATTTATATAGGATATATATCTATATCTATCTATATATAAATGCTCTGTGAATAATGAGTACGTTGAAAACAAAAGAACCAATGAACGAAATCACACCAAATTTGACTATAAAACATCTCACAATACAAGGAGTGACCATCACTCAAAAATTATGATTTTGTCATTTGGGAGTTGTAGTTGCTGGGATTTATAGTTCACCTACAATCAAAGACCATTCTGAACTCCACCAACAATGGAATTGAACCAAACTTGGCACAAGAACTCCATGACCAACAGAAAATACTGGAAGGGTTTGGTGGGCACTGACCTTGAGTTTGGAAGTTGTAGTTCACCTACATCAAGAGAGCACTGTGGAATCAAATAATGATGGATCTGGACCAAACTTGGCACAAGCACTCAACACGGCCAAATATGAACACAGATGGAGTTTGGGGGAAATAGACCTTGACATTTGGGAATTGTAGTCAGTGGGATTCACAGCTCACCTACAATCAAAGAGCATTCTGAACCCCACGAATGACAGAATTGGGGCAATCTTCCCACACAGAACCCCCATGACCAACAGAAAATACTTAAGGCCATCCAGTCCAACTCCCTTCATTAGGGCAAGAATACGTAATCAAAGCCCTCCTGACAAAGAGCCATAGATATAGATAGATAGATAGATAGATAGATAGATAGATAGATGATAGATAGATAGACAGACAGATAGATATTATTCACACACAGACCGATATAGTATCATAGATTTGAAAGGGACCCCTAAAGAAGGACAATTATATGTCGCATGTTCCAGAGTAAGCAAACCAGACAATCTCTACATCAACACTGACGCAGCAAGAAATACTGTTTACCCACAAGCCGAAAGACATCACATATATTAGAAATCAACACTTTCTCATTACTTTATTTCCCAGATCACCAGGCTGGGCCACAGCAACACGTGGCAGGGGATGGCTAGTATATATATATATATCTCCTATATAAATAAAAATGTAATGTTTGTTTGTGGGATTAACATAACTAAAAAACCACTGGACGAATTGACACCAAATTTGAACACAATACATCTATCAGGCCAACGAGTGACCATCACTCATAAAAACACTGAAAAACACAACGGAAGGAACGTAAAAAGGCAAAAGATGCTATAGTGCATGTGTAAAAACGACTCCCCCTGGCAAACAAAACACCCAATAGCATATCCACACTCTCTTCCAGACTACAGCTCCCAGCATCCCCTAGACCAGGCCCTTTAGGAGAGGAGGATGATCCAAATGCACTGATTCCAAGATGCATGCTTTCTTCTCCTTGGATTTCATTGAGAGCATCCCAATCCCTGTGTATTTCCAATTTCCTATTCCTGGGCTGCAACTCCCAGCAATCCTCCAGATGAATAGATTAGATAGAGATAGATAGGTAGGTAGATTGATAGATCGATGAGGAAGACTTCTGGGAAGAAGAAGAGAAGGAAGGAAGGAAGGAAGGAAGGAAGGAGTGAAAGAAAGAAGAGAAAGAGAGGGAAGGTTGTTCACAGGAATGCGTGGTGGGTACAGCTTATATATATATATATATATATATATATATATACACATACATCCCATTGTGAAGATATATTGTATGCCCATTTTAATCCTGGTCTGTTTTTGAGAATTTCCCGGACTTGCTATAACTTTTAAAATGCAGAGCACATGATAACTTTGTTTGTTTCCTTGTTCTTAGGGGTTTCCGATAAATCCCAATCATTTGCATCCTTTATCTCACTTCCTCATGTACTTCAGGGCAGTTGAATAAAGATGCAGCTTTCGCGAGAAGATTTTCCCTAGATCTGTATTGATTTAGTGTATTGTGTGCTCTTCTTCCTTAGGCGACCCAGAGTGGCCCACACCTTACACAGCTTAAAACATTTTGAGATAATAAAAAAATTAAAAATTAAATGTAAACCGTTCATTTGAAAAGAATTAAACCACTGTAACAAGCGAAGAAGGGCAAGGATTTAATATACTGATGATGGCTCTCACTTCTCCAAGGATCCTTTTGTATTGATTTTTCTGTCAGCTTCTTTTACAACTTTAGAGCTACTAGTTCCCTTCAGGAGAAATAAAGTAGGGTATAAATAAATATGAGGATAATGATGATGATGATAATAATAATGATAATTAGCAGACGAAATGATGGATCACATTCTCAGCTGCTGCAATAAGATTACACAGATGGACTACAAGCAGAGGCATAACACCGTTGCTCAGATGATCCATTGGAACTTGTGCCACAAATACCATCTGCCTGTGACAAAGAACCGATGGAATCACAAGCCTGAAAAAGTTACAGAAAATCAAACTACTTTGGGACTTCTGAATTCAGACTGACACAATATTCCTGACCTCATGATCGTGGAAAAAGAACAAAGTATGGATCATCGATGTTGCAATCCCAGGTGACAGCAGAATTGACAAGAAGCAACTCAAAAAGCTGACACGATACGAGGATTTAAAGATCGAACTGCAAAGACTCTGGCACAAGCCAGTAAAGGTGGTCCCTAAAGACATTGGCCTGCACTTAAAAACAATTGGTGCTGACAAAATTATCAGCTGCAAAAGGCCACCCTACTTGGATATGCACGCTTTATTCGCTGGTATGTCACATAGTCCTTGACACTTGGGAAATGTTTGACATGTGACCTAAAACAAAAGGCAGCATAGTGATCTTGTTTGCTGTGTACTAATTTTGCGTCTCCAACAACAACAACAACAACATACCAGGCATTGCCTGGGCTTGCATTTTCTTGATGGCTCTTCCTCTCCTTTCTCCTTTTCCTTCATACACCTCTTCCCTCCCTCCCTTCCTTTCTTCCTTCTTTCCTTCCTTTTTCTTCCCTTTCTTTCCTTTCCTCATACCTTTTCCCTTTCCCTTTCTCTTCCTTCCCACCTTTCTCTCTCTCCTTCCCTTTGTTCACATGTTACCTGCCAATCTCCTTCTCTCCCTTTCTTTCCCAGTCACATCCAATTCGTTTCTCTTCTTTCCCTCATCTCTGGGCCTGGAAGGAATTAGTCTTTTAGTTCTCACCCCTCCATTATTTTAAGTTGGATAGTGAGGGGCTTGTTGTTCAAGCTTGGTCCAGATCCATCAAGCTAGGCAAGAGCTTTTGAGGTACAAACAAACAAACCAACTTGCATACATAGTACTTACATACATACTTTGACTTTTAGATAAATAGATACATAGATAGATAGATGAATTAAAATATGAGACAAAGAACATTAATACTGGAGTGAGAGCACAAAGAGAAAGTGTTAAGTTCATATAGGGAGATTGAGGAAGGCAACTGTATTCACAACACAGTTAACCACACCTCAAGGAGGAACAGAAGAGCACATAACCACAGGATATTTATAGCATTCGACATTCAGTCGAATGTGGGAACAGTTATCAGAAGATGTGAAATCCTGGAAGAGAACAGCCCAGTGCTTGCTAGACGTATTGACCCATCTGGCATAACCTTGGGAAACTGATGTCCATGCCACCTCCACCAGAAACACAACAGTGAAACTCAATAACTTGTGATGGAAAGCTTTTTGGAAGGGTAAAGGGACACTCTGCCTTACTGTATTTCAGAGTTCATCATCATCATCATAATCATCATCACTTTATTTCTTAATTAGTCGCTCTCCACCAAGGTGCTCCAAGCGACTTACAATTTAAAACAGTTTATACACAATATAAAACATTCAATATAAAAACATTCAATATAAAACATTCAACATAAAACATTCAACATAAAAACATTCAGCGGTGACTATGGCAAAATTTGATCCAGTTACTTAAATGCACAACCAAACAGCCAAGTCTTGAGCACCTTTGCAAAAGGTTGCAACTCCGACATTGCTCTAATATATGGAGGCAATGAGTTCCACAGAATTGGAGCATAGATTGAAAAAGCTCTACGCCTTGTAGCTTCCAAATGTGCCTCCCTAGGACCCGGTATGTAGAGGAGATTTTTCTGGGTGGATTGAGGTGACCACTGATGGGGAAAAGGAATGAAGCAGTCCCTAAGATATAAAGGTCCTTGGCCATTTTGAGCTCTAAATGTCAGAATCAGTATCTTGTAAGAGATCCGATGTTCTATTGGTAGCCAATGCAGTTGTTGCAGAATCGGTGTAATATGGGATCTGATAGATGATCCCGCTAGCAGCCTGGCTGCCGCATTTTGGACCATCCGAATCTTCTGGGTTGTTGACTTCGGAAGACCAGCATATAGTCCAACCTCGTGGTGACTGTTGCGTGGATTACTGTTGCTAATGCTTCTACCGAAAGGTAGGATGCCAATTTCCTTGCCTGGCGAAGATGAAAAAAGGCCTGCTTACTTATGGCAGTGATCTGGGCCTCCATCATCAAGAGTTCTAGAGTATAGGAGGATGCTTTGAACTTCTTTGTGCACCATCGAGAGCTATTATGGTGTAGGAACCCTGGTGACAGCAGGGCATTTCCTGAAGTATTAGGGTTGCCATCCATCCCACCATCAATGAGAAGTTGTCCTCTTCTTTTCTGATGTGAGTTTGATCCTGGCTTCTGTGTCCTTTTGAGGAACTTTTATGTGTGTACGTTCCTTCAAGTTGCTGTTGACTTATGGTGGCCTCATGAATTTCATAGGATTTCCTTAGGCAAGGAATACTTGGAAGTGGTTTTACCAGTTCCTTCCTCTGGAATATAGCCAACAGCGCCTGCTATTTGTTGATGCGTCTCCGGCCAAATACTATTGCTTATCTGACAATATCAGACAGGATCTGACTCTTTTAGGGTATTTTGTGTGAATGTATATTCAAGTCACTACCAACTTATGGGGACCCCATGAATTCCATAAGGTTTTCTTAGGCTAGTGGCTCTCAACCTGTGGGTCCCCAGGTGTTTTGGCCTACAGCTCCCAGAAATCCCAGGCAGTTTACCAGCTGTTAGGATTTCTGGGAATTGAAGGCCAAAACATCTGGGAACTAACAGGTTGAGAACAACTCTCTTAGGCCAAGAATACTTAGAGGTGGTTTTACCAATTCTTTCCCTTGAAATATAATCAACAGCACCCTGTATTCATTGATGGTTTCCTACCCAATTACACCATGTGACAACATTTGAAATATGTTTTGTTTTCAAACCACTTCCTGGTTTGAAAGTGTTATTCCTATTTAATTGTGCAGTACTTACTTTGAAAGTAGTTTTTGTACTCCAGAAACTTCGTTTTTGTGGCTGCTACAAACCAGGTTGAATTGGTTGAGACTTGATGATGAGATCTTCATTGGAAAACTATAACAAAATGTGCTGCAGGATGTCCCTCCCACAAGAACAAAGTTTTTGCAGTGTAATAAACTTTCCCCATGTTTTAATGATAAAACCATTTATAAATCAGGAACAAAAATCATGTTGCTTAGTGTTATTAACTGTGCTTAGCTTCCATGATTAGATAGAATTGAGTGCCTTGAGGGTATTACTTTGCTTCCTGGACAGGAACTCCTATTCTGTGTCTTCATTTTTGGTGTGATCCAGACTGTATGATGACTATGTCTTTGTGGGAGTTGCAGTCTAAAAAAATAACTTTTCCAACTTTGTCCCTGTTGGAATATAAGTCTGAAGTCCTCAGCGATGAGCAGTTAGTTAGTTTAGTATAGACTAAAGGTTTCCCTTCCATCATGTCTCCTGTTTAACCGGAGCTCCTGTTGATGCAGTGGGTTAAACCATTGAGCTGTCAAACATGCTGATCAAAAGGTCATAGGTTTGAATCCGGGGAGTGGCGTGAGCTCCCGCTGTTAGCCCCAGCTTCTGCCAACCTAGCAGTTTGAAAACATGCAAGTGTGAGTAGATCAATAGGTACCAGTGGGAAGGTAACGGTGCTCCAAGCGGTCATGCAGGCCACATGACCTTGGAGGTGTCTATGGAATGTGGAGCACGATGAACGCTTACATCTTGCTCGATAGGAGATGGCATTGAGATGGTTCCCCTCCAGCTAGAAAAGGGGAACAGGGCAACAACATTCATTGAGCTTGTCATTTAACACATTTTCATTTGTGAGCTGCAGTGTCTTTATAAATATATGGGGTTTCGAGGAAACTTCATTACCAGTAATGTGCCATTCATGACTTGTTGGAAATTCGCCGCCTTGGAGAGAGGCCAACCTTCTCAGCAACCTTTGGGCATTTAGGCATGGGAGTTTCCCACCCTGCCGGTTTGGTGGTGTTTTACTGTAAACTGGATTGAATTGCCCTGGTCTGCCTTGCAGGGAGGGGCTGACCGACCAGGGCTTTTCTTACACAAGTGGAAAGTACAGGGAAGAAGCACAAGGAAGTGCCTTGATTTGGTTTCTGAAGATCTGAAAACAGCAAAAGTGGACTCTCCTCTCTGGACGGCCTCTTCTCCTACATCTTCATCTCTGGTGTGGACCATGGTTAGACCTTGGAAAAAATGGGGTGGGCTATAAGTTGGCTTATTAAGTTCCTAAATCTTATTTAATGCATATTTTTTATCTACGCTTCATGGCACACTTCCTTTCCAAGAAATAAAAAACATATGAAACTTCACAGAATGGAAGTGTAACTTTCTTGGGTCACAATTTCCGCAAATTCTTTAATTAGTTAATGTGGGTTGAGTATCCCTTATCTAGAATGCTTGGGACCAGAAGTGTTTGGGATTTCAGGGTTTTATTGTTGTTGTTGTTTTGGAATATCTGCATATGCTTACATAATGAGATCCAAGTCTGAACAGGAAATTTGTGTATGCTTCACTTAGCTGAAGGTGATTTTATATACACTTGCGTGGTGCTAAGTCTGTACACTGAACTATCAGAAAGCAAAGGTGTCACTATCTCAGCCATACAGTGTTGGATTTTGGAGTATTTTGGAATTCTGGATACAGGATGCTCAACTTGTCATTTCCAAGCCATTATATACAGCAGTGGTTCCCAACCTTTTTTTGACTAGGGGCCACTTGACAGAGACCATTGTCCAGTATTAGTACCAAAAGGGTTACAAATCTGTTTTTGGTCAACTTTAGGTTCAGTTAGGTTATTTGGGGTGCTGATTCAGAAAATTGCATTGGATAGACCACATCAGCTCTAGTTTCTGATACAGAACATATGCCATCCAGTAGTTGCCATCTGCTCACCAACAGAAAACCATATTTAATAATCTAGAGCGGATGTGGTAGCAGTAATTTTTCGTGGGGAGTCAGCCTCTCCCCTCCCGACATCTCCAGTTGCCTTGGCACTATAAGAGGGAGTCGCTCTTGTTGCCACATGGTTTCGAGGCAACAGTGTAGTAATGGTGAAGCCACGGACCATATTTCTGTTCTTGCGGACCATTGGTGGTCTGTGGACCACAGGTTGGGAACCACTAATTTACAGTGTTGTCATTGCAATTAAAGCCGTACATACACAACACTAACAAGAGCCACTGCAAAGGATTCCCCCAGGCACATCAAATCACTCTCAACAAAAGATTCCCCCCAGGCACTTCCAAGCCATTAAATGCTAATCAAGGTGGTCATTTGAAACATTCACACCTAGCTCCAGCAGACAAAAGTCCTTTGTCCCACTCTGGTCATTCCACACATATATAAACCCATTTTCCTACTTCCAACAGACCTCACTACCTCTGAGGGTGCTTGCCATAGATGAGGCGAAACATCAGGAGAAAATGCCCCAGAACATGGCCATATAGCCAGGAAAAACCTACAACAACCCAGATTTCCCCTTAGTACAACACAATTTGAACAAATATTGACTAGAATCATAGAATCATAGAGTTGGAAGAGACCTCATGGGCCATCCAGTCCAACCCCCTGCCAAGAAGTAGGAAAATCGCATTCAAAGCACACCCAACAGATGGCCATCCAGCCTCTGTTTAAAAGCCTCCAAAGAAGGAGCCTCCACTACACTTCGAGGTAGAGAGTTCCACTGCTGAACAGCTCTCACAGTTAGAAAGTTCTTCCTAATGTTCAGATGGAATCTCCTTTCCTGTAGTTTGAAGCCATTGCTCTGCGTCCTAGTCTCCAGGGCAGCAGAAAACAAGTTTACCTTCAGAACAAGCATGCCTTCAGAATTTGTATGGTCCTTCAGTCATTGCTAGACTCCAACTTCCATTATCCTAGCCAGCATGCCAGTGGTGAGGAATGGTGAGAGTTACAATTTGCCTCTCCTTGGAAAATTCATACAAAAGTGTGTTTCATTCCTGTTGTTGCTGTTGTTATGTGCTTTCAAGAAATTTCCAATGTATGGCAACCCAGTCATGGGGTTTTCTTGGCAAGATTGGCTTGGGTGTATTGCCTTTGCCTTCCTCTGAGGCTGAGAGAGTGTGACTTGCTCATGGTTCCCCGGTGGATTCCATGTTTGGGAATATATTCAAACTCTGTTTTCCAGAATCCTATTCCAGTGTTCAAACTACTACACTATGCTGGCTCTTGTTTCCTTCCATACTTGATATTAGGATGAATGTCACTCCTTAAACTACTGGTGGTTATGAATAAAGACACGATGGTGCAATGGGTTAAACCTTTGTGCTGGCTGAACTGCTGACCTGAAGATTGGCGGTTCGAACCTGTGAGACAGGGTGAGTTCCTGTCTGTCAGCTCCAGCTTCCCATGCAGGGACATGAGAGGAGCCTCTCATGAGATGGTAATATATCCAGGCGTTCCCTGGGCAATGTCCTTGCAGACAACCAATTCTCTCACACCAAGAAGTGACTTGCAGTTTCTCAAATCACTTCTGACATGATTAAAAATTAAGATGAATCAGTCACTATCTATCGTATGTTTTCTTGGCTTTGACTCCCATGTTACATATTTGCATTGATTCATTTTTATGGCTTCTCTTCTTTCCAGAGGTGGATAGCGTGGGCCAGAGCCACATCCAGCTGGGACAGACTCTGCGGGAAGAAGCCAGGAAGATGGAGGATTTCAGGGAGAAGCAGAAACTCCACCGGAAAAAGGTCAGAAATAAAGAGGTTTGAGTTTATCTTGGTAAATTCTGAATAATGTCTGCTAGAGCTTTGGTTAGAAATGCATTGATTATAGTTGCCAAGATCCTATTGCTGGAGATTTGTGGATGTGCAACTCCCAAAATGATATTTTCAAACTCCTTAAACCACTGGTGGTTATGAATCCATAGTCTCCTTTATAGGACATGGGGTGCATCTACACTGGAATGAACGCAATTTGACGCCACTTTAAAGGCCAAGCTCAATGCTATGAAATCATGGGAGCTGTAGTTTTACAAGTCTTTAGCTTTCTCTGCCAAAAAATGCTGGTGCCTCGCAACTTCTAGGTTCCCATAGCATTGTGCCATGCAGTTAAAGTGGTACCAAATTGTAGATTCCTTCTCCCAGTTTTAGCACTGTTGAGTTAATTGAATGCAAGCTACTTTTGCACTTTGAACACAATGTACAGAAACACTCCAAGGCTGGATCTACACTGTCATATAATCCATTTTTTGGGTCAAGATGATCTACTTTGAACTAGATTATATGAGTCTATACTGCCCTTTAATTCAGTTCGAAGCAGATCATCTGGATTTGAAAAATGGATAATAGGGCAGTGTAGATATTTATTTATTGCATTAGACACAGACCACAAGGGTACAGTTGTAATGTATTTAAAAAAAAAACAAAGTTTGCAAACTTGGCATTATACTAAATGTCCTTTGACCAGTAGCTGGCCACTTGGAGTGCCTTTGGTGTTGCTGCAAGAAGGTCCTCCATTGTGCATGTAGCAGGGCTCAGACTGCATTGTAATGGGTGGTCAGTGGTTTGCTCTTCTCCACTCTCGCATGTTGTGGACTCCACTTTGTGGCCCCATTTCTTGAGGTTGGCTCTGCATCTCGTGGTGCTGGAGCGCAGTCTGTTCAGCACCTTTCAAGTCGCCCAGTCTTCTGTGTGCCCAGGAGGGAGTCTCTCATTCAGTATCAGCTATGGCTTGAAGTTCCAGGTTTTAGCCTGCCACTTTTGGACTCTCACTTGCTGAGATGTTCCTACGAGTATCTCTGTAAATCTTAGAAAACTATTACTTGACTTAAGGCATTGATGTGCTGGCTGATATCCGAACAGGGGATGGACCAGAGATGTCACTGCCCTGGTCCTTTTACTATTGGCTGCTACTTCCCTTGGATGTCAGGTGGTGCAAAAACAGTGTAATTTCTCCAGTGGTGTTGGGCATTGACATCCTGTGATAATGTGGCATGTCTCATTAAGAGCCAATCCACTGTTTTAGCGTGGTGAGATGTGTTCCACACTGGGCATATATACTCAGCAGCAGAGTAGCAAAGCGCAAGGGCAGATGACTTCACTGTGTCTGGTTGTGATTCCCAGGTTGTGCCAGTCAGCTTTCGTATGATATTGATTCTAGTGCCCACTTTTTGCTTGATATTCAGGCAGTGCTTCTTGTAGGTCAGAGAACGGTCCAGGGTAACTCCCAGGTATTTGGGTGTTCTGTAATGCTCCAGTGGGATTTCAGTGGCTGCGTAGATGGAGTGTGAGAACAAAGTGGAAAAGTGAAAAATGGAGAGAGGAACTGGAACTTTTAAATTGCAATTTGAAAAAGTGAGATGATAGAGGATGAACTGGTACAATCCCTACTGGACTGGGAAAGTAGATGTGTAAGGAAAAGAGGCAAAGAAGGTACCCAAAACAATACAAAACAGGAAAACAAATAGAAATGGAAACAGAGAAAAACCCTGATAGAAAAGATCTAGGTGTGAATGATATTCAGTGTCTCTCTCATTGCAAAGCTAGAAGGAAAATTGCATTGGTGCAGATGAGATTTTTATTTGGAGGAAGCCTCTCATTCCTCTTCCCTTGTAATATCACCCGTGGCAGCCTTAAGTCCCATCATTGGTGCAGACAAAGTGACGCCAAATGCCAAATCCTTTGAATCTTGATTCCTGACAAGAAGATAATGTGTGTGTTTGTTTTTACTGCTTGAGCTCATTTGAGGCTGTGTCACCTGAAAAGCCTGCCAGCAACAGGTTGTCCACCTTCCTATTGTCACTCGGCGAACAGAGGTTAAATACAAATCTGTCTACGACACAGGAATCGTAAAAGGTTAGGTACATTCATTTGTCAGAAATGCAGTTTATGGCTGCTGTCCTTCATCATGGCACCAAAGCACAAGATTGAGCCTCAAATGAATTTTCAAATAGGTAAAGAAAATGCAGAAAGTAGTTCAAATGTCCACTACATTATTGAAACCAGCCATTGTCCAATTCTGGGCACCACAATTCAAGAGAGATATTGACAAGCTGGAATGTGTCCAGAGAAGGGCGACTAAAATGATCAAGAGTCTGGAGAACAAGCCCCATGAGGAGCGGCTTAAGGAGCTGGGCATGTTTAGCCTGAAGAAGAGAAGGCTGAGAGGAGATATGATAGCCATGTATAAATATATGAGAGGAAGCCACAGGGAGGAGGGAGCAAGCTTGTTTTCTGCTTCCCTGGAGACTAGGACAAGGAACAATGGCTTCAAACTACAAGAGAGGAGATTCCATCTGAACATGAGGAAGAACTTCCTGACTGTGAGAGCCGTTCAGCAGTGGAACTCTCTGCCCCGGAATGTGGTGGAGGCTCCTTCTTTGGAGGCTTTTAAACAGAGGCCATCTGTCAGGGGTGATTTGAATGCAATATTCCTGCTTCTTGGCAGAATGGGGTTGGACTGGCTGGCCCATGAGGTCTCTTCCAACTCTTTGATTCTATGATTCTATGATTCATTGACAAAGCAGTGGTTGAGGATGCAGATGAATAAGACTGATAATACATATCAACCGGTATCCTGTTAGTGGCCTACAGAGAGGAGCATGTGTACACTATGACCCCTGTATCCACAGAACTGGTTGACAACATTCCAGTTATCCACAGTTTCACTTGTTTGGGTATTCACTTAGGGTCTTCTGTACAAACTATACTGTCTTTTCCATTGTTTGTGATGGACTATTATCCACGGGTTCCTCTACTTCTGTTGAATTAATTAATTTTCACACTACTTTAGCAGCTATGACTTAATGCAATAGAATAGGCATAGGCAAACGTTTTCCCTCCAGGTATTTTGGATTTCAACTCCCACAATTTCTTACAGCCGGAAGTTTGCCCATGCCTGCAATAGAATAATAGGAGTTGTGGTTTTTCAAGGTCTTTAACCATCTTTGCCAAATAGTGCTGACGCCTCACCAAATTTCCAATAACCATGATTCCAAAGCACTGAGGTTTGCAGTTAACCTGTTGTCACGCTGTGGATACAGTCTGCCTCTGATAAATATGGCCTCTGTAGGCATGTTCTTGATCCTCCAGTGCAACCCTATGGCATTGGGTTTGTGCATCTGAACATTAGGAAGAACTTCCTCACTGTGAGAGCCGTTCAGCAGTGGAACTCTCTGCCCCGGAGTGTGGTGGAGGCTCCTTCTTTGGAGGCTTTTAAGCAGAGGCTGGATGGCCATTTGTCAGGGGTGATTTGAATGCAATATTCCTGCTTCTTGGCAGGGGGTTGGACTGGATGGCCCATGAGGTCTCTTCCAACTCTATGATTCTATGATTCTATGATTCTATGATTCTAAGTTTTTTTGGGCTGTACGACCATGTTCTAGCAGCATTTTCTCCTAACGTTTCGCCTGCATTTGTGGCTGATATCTTCAGAGGTTCTGTTGGTAGTGAGGCAAGTGGAGTCTGTATTAGGCATGGGCAATCCATGGTTTAAATGGTCCTAAAGTACTTTAAAAAACTAGGGGGAGCTAGTGCTTTGCTTCTAAAGTTCTGGCGGTGAAAATTTCAGAACTCTAACAAAACTTTCAAAATTTCATTATTATTTCGTTTTTGGTGATTTTTATGACAGAACCAATTAGGAACCGCCTGTTGCATTCCAGACCAGGAAGAAGCCCTCTGACTTAAAACATGATACAACTGAGTAAAAATGCCAGCAGTTTATTGTAGGTAATTTAAAAAGCATTAGCAGCAAAACACTCCAAAGAAATAGGTAAATCCAAGTAGGTAGAAAGATAATCAGGAACAAATAATCCAGGAAATAAATCCATCAAAGTACATGAACAAACCCATAACAGAAACTTCCAAGGTAAAACTCCAAATCATGAAATCAAACAAGGTATAACTTGAATCTTTCCAAGGCAAGACTGCAAGAGTCACCACTACGTCTTGATCCAGTTCCAGATGTTGCTTCATCTGACCACAGATTCTGTACTTCACACTTTTATCCCCTAATCTACTCTAAATCCCTGCCAGAAACTTGTTCTATTCAGCCTAGATTCTGTTATCAATTTTTCTCTCAGCCTGACAGATCACCGGAGAGATTGTTGAACAATTCTGTTTTGCCTGAAAAGCAGCTCATTAATTTCTGCAGCTGGGCCAGGTGCCGAGCTTTTCTCAGGTTCAAAAGCCTGGGAATTCTCTGGTAACAATTCAGGCTCTCTTCCAGAGACCATCTCATCATCCCCAAACTCTTCAGGAACATTATCATCAGCAAAGACACTTTGAACAGGAATCCCATTATTCTCTACATCTAAAGCACCCTCATCATTAGAAACAGCATTGTCATTGTCATTCCCAACATCATTAGCAACAGCATTGTCATTCCCAACATCCAGAAAGCCCTGATCATTCAACACACTCACAGGCTGAACTCCAACACTGCCATTTATAACAAAATTTTGAAGGTTTTGTTAGAGTTCTGAAATTTTCATCACCAGAACTTTAGAAACACTTTAGAACCATTTAGGCTGAGAAACTGCGGTATACAAGTAAAGTAAATAAATAAATAAAATAGAAGCAAAGCACTAGTGCCTCCTAGTTTTGTAAGTACTTTAGAACCATTTAGAACCATGGATTGCCCATGCCTTGTGTGTGTGTGTATAATGTGTGTGTGTGTGTGTGTGGAATGTCCAGGGTGAGAGAAAGAATGCTTGTATGTTCAAATAAAGTGTTAATGTTTCAGTTAGCAACCATGAATTAGCATTAGCACACCTCCCAAAGAGAAGATGCCTCCAGGCAACAAAGGCTAGGCTACCTCTATGCAGATACCCTCACTGTTTGACTTTGCAAACGTCATGGCTATTCAAATGCTAATTCAAGCTTGCTAATTGCAACATTCACACTTGCTTCTAACAGATAAGGGCTCTTTCTCCTACCCTGGACATTATTCCACAGGTGTAAATGCACTCCACTTGCCTCACTGCCAACAGAACCTCTGAAGATGCCAGCCATAGATGTAGGTGAAACGTCAGGAGGGAATGCTGCTGGAATATGGCCAAACAGCCCTCAAAACTCACAACCCAGTGATTCCAGCCATGAAAGCCTATTGTATTCTTCAACCAGAAATACTCCATTTCAACAAGTTTTGCTATTTTCCATGGTTTTGTGTATCAAACTATATGCATGGGAACATTTCCTCTCTGGATACAGGGGGTCATACTATTCTGTACTTAAGTAAACTGGTTGACTATTCTGTCCTGGTGCAATTACTATTCATGAACTGTAATTGCTTTCTAAAAGAGAGAAAATGAAAAACTGTGTAATCCATATTCTCCATCTGAGAGCAGAAGAAGCCATGCAGACATGCAGAAATCCACAGAGTTGGTTTAGCTTCCGATAGGAAAGAAGTCATAATTGTCAGGGCCAAAACAAACGAAATGAATTTCAACAGGGAGAAATATATGGCACTGCACTTGGGTGGAAAGAATGAAATGCACAAATATAGGATGAGTGGCTGGTTTGAAAGCAATCCATGGGAAAGGGATCAAAGAGTCTTAGTAGATCCAGAGATGCAGCAACTACGAAAGCCACTTCGGATAACCTTGTGTCCAGTTCTGGGCACCATAACCCAAAGAAGGATCTGAAGCTAGAATGTGTCCAGAGAAGGGCGAGATGGCCATCTGTTGGGAGGGCTTTAATTGTGTACCTCTGTATGGCGGAGACTGGATAGTCCTTCCAACGGTTCTAGGATTCTAAGCTTGTTTTCTGCTTCCTTGGAGACTAGGACATGAAACAATGGCTTCAAACTACAAGAAAGGAGATTCCATCTGAATATGAGGAAGAACTTCCTGACTGTGAGAGCCATTCAACAGTGGAACTCTCTGCCCCGGATTGTGGTGGAGGCTCCTTTTTTGGAAGCATTTAAACAGAGGCTGGATGGCCATCTGTCGAGGGTGTTTTGAATGCAATATTCCTGCTTCTTGGCAAGGGGTTGGACTGGATGGCCCATGAGGTCTCTTCCAACTCTTTGATTCTATGATTCTATGATTCCTTTGTGCGTAGCGAAATGGAAGGGATTGATAGCATTTCCCCTTCTTGCTGCTTGTGTGTGGCCTTGTATGTTTACACGTTGGAAACACTCCCCTTTTGCCATCTCCTCTCCTTTTGCAAAGCTGCACAGACCCATTAACACTGCTGTTCTTTTCCACAGATTGAGCTCATAATGGACGCTATTCACAAAAACCGGAATTTGCAGTACAAGAAAACCATCGAAGTGAGTTCTTCCTTCCCATCTGGTTCCCATCTGGGCTTTTAAAAAATGTGACTTTGCATCTTGTCCACCACATTGCTCTCCTTTTAATGATGGGGTGGCTTAATGATGCATAGCCTTTGCCAAGAGGAGAGATTATATGTCTCCGGGAAGTCTTCAAGTTGGATAGCCTTACAGAGACAAATGAGATTATTCTCTTGTTAGCCTAGTGTTTCAGAATTTTGAAAAATGCTTTAGCGCAGTGGTTCTCCACCTTCCTAATGCTATGAACTCTTAATACAGTTCCTCATCTTGTGGAGACCCTCAACCATCAAATTATTTTCGTTGCTACTTCATAACTGTAATTTTGCTACTGCTATGAATCATAATGTAAATGTCGGATATGCAGATATTATTCAATGGACTAAATTTGGTACAAATACCTAATACGCCCAAATTTGAATACTGGTAGGGATTGATTTTGTCATTTGGGAGTTGTAGTTGATGAGATATATAGTTCACCTACAAGCAAAGAGCATTCTGAACTCCACCAATGATGGAAGTAAACCAAACTTGGCACACAGAACTTCCATACCTAACAGAAAATATTGGAAGGATTTGGTGGGCATCGACTTTGAGTTTTGGAGTTGTAGTTCACCTCCAGAGAGCACTCAATCAATGATGGATCCTGACCAAACTTTGCACGAATACTCAGTATGCCTGGCGTGAATCCTGGTGCAGTTTGGGGAAAATAGACCTTGCCATTTGGGAGTTGTAGTTTTTGGGATTTATAGTTCACCTACATTCAAAGAGCATTCTTATTTATTTATTTATTTAGCGTGTCAGGAGCAAACCAAACAGTTGTACTGCATTTTTTAACAAACAAACACAAACAAACAAAACACAAAATTTGCATGCTTGGTAGTTGATTAAATGTCCTTTGACCAGTAGCTGGCCCCTTGGAGTGCCTCTGGTGTTACTATAAGAAGGCCCTCCATTGTGCTCAGGTTACATTGCAGCAGATGGTCTGTGGTTTGCTCTTCTCCACACCCACATGTTATGGATCCCACTTTGTAGCCCCATTTCTTAAGGAGCATTCTGAACCCTATCAATGATAGAATTGGTTCAAACTTCCCACACAAAACTCCCATGAACAACACAAAAAACAGTGTTTCCGGATGGTCTTTGGTGACCCCTCTGACACCCCCTTGCAACCCCAACAGAGGCCCCGACCCCCAGGTTGAGAAATGCTGCTTTAGAGAAAGGAAGAAAAAATAGGGTCTCACCCACATCTCTGGAGAGTGCACACTCTCATTTTCCATGCAGGAAGAAAGACCTCCTTCAAGACCCAAGCATAGCCTACAGAAAGTGCCAAAGTTCAATGCATTACCTTTTACACTTGAAGAGGAATGGTACTTGCCTTACTTCTAATTGCAGTTGGGTTGCATGTCCCAGCTGCAACTATGCATGCCAAACAATGATGGGAGTTGCAGTTCAATGAATCTGAATGGGTCTCATGATTCCCAGTCCTGGGGTGTTGCATATCTTGGAAAAAGTTACTTTCTTTAAAGACTGGTCTCTAGATCAGTGATAAATCCAATAAACGTTGGTGCATCTACACCAAAGAGTGCTGATGCCTCAGTAAACTACAATTCCCATGGCTTCAAAGCATGAACTCCTATCTCAGTTAAGACAGGATCAAACTGTACTGATTCTACTGTGTAAGATGCACTCTTAGATGCATCAAGTCCATTAGTGTATCTCCATCCTTTCATATTGATGCTGGTTAAAAACAATTTCTAGCTAGACAAAGGATAAGGAGGAAAAAAGCAGTTTGGGAAAGCATGAAAACACTTTGACAAAGAACTTCAATATCAGAGGCTTTGTTCATTGAGATATGTGGGTATTAAGGGTGCATCTACACCCTAGAGTTAGTGTCATTTGGCACCACTGCCAAGGTTCAATGCTTTGGAATCCTTGTAGTTGTAGTTTCACAAGGTGTTTAGCTTTCTCTATCAAAGAGTGCTGGTTAAAGTGGTGTCAAACTGCATTAATTCTCCTGTGTGGAATCACCACCTGCTTCTTTTGTGACCTCTTTTGTTGTGACTTTCCCCAGGCCAAGAGGCTCTACGAACAGCGATGCAGAGATAAGGATGAGGCCGAACAGGCCGTCCACCGGAGCGCGAACCTGGTCACACAGAAGCAGCAGGAAAAGGTAACCAAAAAGATAGATTTGAATGAGAGTAAAGGGCTCCTTGAACCTGGATTATATGTCTCCAGGGAGCCAAAAGCTCTGCCCTAGAGTGAGGATTTTATGTCTAAACTAAAGTTTAATCTGTCTTGGATTTTAGCCACATTTTAAAATTCAGTTTCTTAGCAGAAAAGACATGAATACAAAACCCAAATGCTGATTCATATGTAAGCATAAACATGCTTGAACAACATTTATATAATGTTGAAGGCTTTTATGGCCGGAATCACTGGGTTGTTGTCCTTTCTCTCACCCTGGACTTTCCACAGGTATATAAACCCAATTTTCCTAGTTTCCAACAGACCTCACAACTTATGAGGTTGCCTGCCATAGATGCAGGTGAAATGTCAGGAGAGAATGCTTCTAGTACATGGCCATACAGACCGAAAAACCTACAACAACCCAAAATGTATATAACTAACTACATCAGGCATGGGCAAACTTCCCACACAGAACCCCCATGACCAACCGAAAGTATTGTGTTTTCTGATGGTCTTTGGCCACCCATCTGACACCCCCTCTCGAGCCCCCCCAGGGGTCCCGACCCCCAGGTTCAGAAACTCTGGTATAGATGTATCCTTAGAGAAAGCTGCTGCTGCTGTGACTCTTGCTTTACTGGAAATCACATCCTGGGAAAGTGCGCTCATTGATTGCAGGGTTTTGGGACTTGTAGTCCACTTCCTCAAACTCTATGTTGCACTCCAGGCAGGGAAAGCCCTCTGACTTTAAACACCACACAGCTGAGTAGGTAGTTTATGCAAGCAGTTTATTGAAGATATTTTAAAAGCAGTAGCAGTAAAAACAATCCACAAAAATAGGTAAATCCAATTAGGTAGAAAGATAGATAGAAACAAATAGTCCAGGAAATTAGTCCATCAGAGTTCATGAAAGCAAATACTGAAAATTCCAAGGTAAAACCTCAAAATTGAACAAGAATCAAACAAGACACTTAGCACAGGAATCTATCCAAGGCAAGGCTTCCAGAGACCTGGCACAACATCTTGACTCAATCGCAACATTGCTTCAACTGGCTACAGATTCTGTACTTGGCATTTTTAACCCCTAATCTACTCTATATCCCAAGCAGCCAAAAATGGATTTCTTTTCAGCCTTGACTCTATTATCAATCTCTCTCGCAATCTGGCAGAGCCTGAGAGCTTGGTTTGTTTGTCTGTGCTGTCTGAAAGCATTTCTCTTTCTTATCTACTGGCTCATTCATTTCTACAGCTGGCCCAGGTGCCAAGCTTTTCTCAAGCTCAAAGCCTTGGGAATTCTCTGGTAGCAATTCAAGTCTAGGGAACATGCCATCATCCCCAAACCCTTCAGGAACATTCTCATCAGAAAAATCATTTTGAACAGGAATACCATTGTCATTCTCTGCATCTAGAGCAACCTCGTCATTAGAAACATAAACCTCAATGTCACTCCCAACATCCAGAGGTGTCTGCGCCCTACACCACTGGAGAAATTACACTGCTTAGCCGGTATTGCACCACCTGATATCCGCCAGGAAGTAGCAGCCGATAGTGAAAGGACCAAGGCAGAGACATCTCCAGCTCATCCCTTGTTTGGGTATCAGCCAGCACGTCAATGACTTAAATCTAGACATAGTTTTCTAAGATCTACAGAGACACTCGCTGGAACACCTCAGCAAGTGAGAATCCAAAAGTGGCAGACTCAAACCCAGAACCTCAACCAATGGCTGATACGAAACGAGAGACTCCCCCCTGGGCACACAAAGGACTGGGCGACTTGGAAGGCGCTGAACAGACTGCGCTCTGGCACCATGAGATGAAGAGCCAACCTTCAGAAATGGGGCTACAAAGTGGAAGCCACAATATGTGAGTGTGGAGAGGAGCAAACCACTGACCACCTGCTGCAATGCAACCTGAGCCCTGCCACATGCACCATGGAGGACCTTCTTGCGGCAACACCAGAAGCACTCCAAGGGGCCAGATACTGGTCAAAAGACATTTAATCAACTACCAAACTCACAAATTTTGTATTATGTCTGTTTGTTTGCTTTGTTCTGTTAGAAATGTAATATAATTGACTGGCTGCCCTGACACGAAATAAATATAAACAAACATCCAGAGTACCCCGATCGTTAGACACAATCACAGACTGAACACCAACACTCTAAACAAAATGCTGGTGGAAGACCCTTCTTCAAACAGCCGATGCCCTGATTGTTCTCTAACTCCTCTGTTCTTCCTTTTGTCTCTGCAGCTGTTTGTCAAGTTGGCTCAAACAAAGACAGCCTTGGAGGATGCAGGTGAGTTCTTCATTGACTCTAAAGTCAGGAGGGTTGCTTGCCAACTTTCAAATTGGCTTCTCCTCTTGTGCTTTAAGACCTATCTGATCTAGTAATGTACCCAGAGCACAGGAAAGTTCTCCTTTTGCATTCCAGCTCTCAGCAATGGGCATTTTAGAGGTCTGTAGTCCCAAGTAGTGTTTATTTCAGAGCTGTATCAGTACCTCTCCATGACATTGACTGAAAACTATCCCCATTTGTATTTCCTTGTCCAGACAGCTTCCTGTTTTATTTCTTGGTAGATGGGATTCCTTGGTAGATGGGAAAGGAGCCTGGCTTCCTGCATTTATGGCACACCTTTTCCCAAGACCGCATTGAGCAGAGCTGGGTTGTAGGGTTTGTATAGCATTTTTCAATCCTTACTACAACCCTGTGAGATTAGTTAGGCTGAGAAATAGTGTCCAGACTACAAAGTCATATAATAAAAACAAATGGATGAGTGGGGCTTTGAACAAACTTTTGTCAGTTCCTGCTGAATTGGAATCAAACTACTTTTTGCACTTTGAACTTAGTTGGCAGCAATTAATGCAAGAAAAGGGGGAAAGTGGGGGAAGACAAGAGAAAAACTGGGGCAATTAGCTGAAAACATGGGAAGACAAAAGGCTATTCAGTTGGTGCCGTGATGGTGCCCTCTGGTGATTAAAACCAAAGATGCAATGGATTATTTACAGTCGTTCTTCCACATTTAGTTTTGGCTTTTGTGGATTTGATTAATCATTGATTTGATTACAAATATTATCTTTAGGAATCTCTAGGTCCTCTACTCTAGTATGAATCTGGTCAAACCCTTCTCCCATATTTTATGACCCTAGAGATTTCTGGAAAGAAAATTCAAAATGGTTGGAATCATATTTTACTTTGATTCCTTTATATGTCTAGTATGTTTGTTTATGGGTGCATTGATGACTTTACCCTCCTTGTTTTCCAGAAGGGATTGAACTCCTGTTTTGTTTTTGTCCAATTACAGACAGGGTCTATCAGGCAAATGTCAGCGCTGTTGAGAAGGTCAGGCAAGAATGGCAGAACGAGCACATCAAGGCTTGCGAGGTACAAAAATGAGGATTCAGATGTCCTACCTCAAGCAATGCAATCCTGGAATATCCAGTGCTGCTATTTTTTTTAGGAGTACTCCCATAAATTATGGACTCCTGTGTTCAAATTATGAACCTTTATCAATTAAATTTTTTGAAAATAGCCCCCGGTGGTGCAGTGGGTACCACTGAGTTGCTAAACTTGGTGATCAAAAGGTCACAGGTTCAAATCCAGGGAGTGGCGTGTCAGCCCCAGCTTCTGCCAACCTAGCAGTTCGGAAACATGCAAATGTGAGTAGATCAATAGGTACTGCTCTGGTGGGAAGGTAACGACGCTCCATGCAGTCATTCTGGCCACATGACCATAGAGGTTGTTCCAGTGTGCCTTCCCAGAATAATGATCCCATAGCACTTCATCCTCCAAAGCACTTTATATTGTTTTAGGTCTGCTTGTATGTTCCCACAAACCGCCCCATCATTTTTGCCCATGTCCAGCATTATTTTTTAATCTTCTAAATTTTAATTACATTTGGCCTACCCGTAGATTTTAAAGTGTGTTGTCCTATTGATAATGCTTATGTTATTGTTTTATTGTTTTGTTGTTGTTGTTTTTAATTGCTTGTATTGTTATTGTTGTTGCTTGTATTGTTGTATTTTGGGCTCGGCCTCATGTAAGCCGCACCGAGGCCCTTGGGGAGATGGTAGCGGGGTATAAATAAAGGGTTGGTATTATTATTATTATTATTATTATTATTATTATTATGGAGGTGTCTACGGACAACGCCAGCTCTTCAGCTTAGAAATGGAAATGAGCACCAACACCTAGAGTCGAACACGACTGGACTTAATGTCAGAGGAAAACCTTTACCTGACCTAATTTATAAGATACTGACTATCTTTAAGGAATCCCACAGTCATGTTTTGCTTCTGGGTTTAATATCTTCCTCCCTTGTTTTGCCTCCAGCTTTTTGAGAATCAAGAATGTGAGCGGATCAGCTGCTTCCGGAACGCCTTGTGGCTTCACATCAACCAGCTCTCCTTGGAGTGTGTTAAGAATGATGAAGTAAGGAAGGAATGGCCAACCAATTACTTTATTTACGTCCAAACTTGGCCCTGATATTGAAATGTGGGAAACTACTGTTACAGGGAGCCCATGGTATCTGCTGGGATTCTATTACACTATATAACACGATCCTGGGTTATAATTGCTTCTAGCATAAAAATATGTAAAAAGTTTATTAAACTGCAAGAACTTTGTTTTTGCAAGACATCCTGCATCACATTTTGTTACAGTTTTTCAATGAATATCTCTTAATGTCAGCCAATTCAACATGTGGTGGAGGCTCCTTCTTTGGGAGCTTTTAAACAGAGGCGGGATGGCCATCTGTCAGGGGTGCTTTGAATGCAATATTCCTGCTTCTTGGCAGGGGGTTGGACTGGATAGCCCATGAGGTCTCTTCCAACTCTTTGATTCTATGATTCTATAGTTTGTGGCAGCCACAAAAACAAAGTTTCTGGAGTATAACAACTACTTTCAAAGTAAGGGCCACACTTTCAAGCCAGGAACAGATTTTTTATTATTTTTCTTACCTAGTGTAATGTGCCCACAGTTCATATACAGAAAACGATCCATCTGGATCCAAAAGGTATTTTCCAACTCTATGATTCTAAAAACAGGTGGAAGCTCAAGTCCCAGGGTGTACAATAGAGTGGTCAAATAGTGTCCCTTATAAAATGGCAATATTTGGATTTTGTCAAAGAATCAAGTTGCGAATAGTTTGAATACTTGGTTGCAGAATGTGGATATGGAAGTCAAATTATATTTTTTTACAAGTTGTGGTTCAAAAGAGTAACTTTCACAAGCATTAATGAGGCCATTCGCTGCAATTTGCTTTATCAGCATGAGATAGATTTTCTGACTTTTTAAAAAAGCATCCCTACTCCCACTTCCACTAGTCAATAAGCTGATTTTAAAATCATTTTTGCAATCCCCATGTCTTCAAATGGCGGCAGACTATGTCCCCTTCTACACTGCTATATAAAATTCAGATTATCTGATTTGAACTGGATTATATGGCAATGTACAGTCATATAATCCAGTTCAAAGCAGATAATGTGGATTATCTGCTTTGATTTAGTCTGGATTATATGGGCAGTGTAGAAGCGGCCTACTTTAGGGTATGGAGGAGAGTTTGCCTGTAGAACATATTTTCTCGTTTTGAAAGAAAAACATGAATGCTTTTCACTTTCCTGGCACAGGACCCCCATGAAAGTGAAAAACCACAAAGAAACTGAGATTTTTTTTAACCCGAGGAAACACCTCTCTGGGAATTCCTAGTTCTTTCAGGTCAACTTTATGGTGTCTGTGGAATGACCAGGGTAGGACAAAGGACTCTTGTCTGTTGGAGCTAGGTGTGGATGTTTCAAATGACCACCTTGATTAGCATTTGATGGCCTGGCAGTGCCTGGTGCAATCTTTTGTTGAGAGGTGATTAGATGTCCCAGATTGTTTGTTGTTTTGCTGTTGTAATTTTAGAGTTTTTAATACTGGTAGCCAGATTTTGTTCATTTTCATGGTCTCTTCCTTTCTGTTGAAATTGTCCACATGCTTGTGGATTTCAATGGCTTCTCTGTGTAGTCTGACATGGTGGTTGTGAGAGTGGTCCAGCACTTCTGTGTTCTCAAATAATATGCTGTGTCCAGGCTGGTTCATCAGGTACTCTGCTATGGCTGACTTCTCTGGTTGAAGTAGTCTGCAGTGCCTTTCAACAAAGCCACAGGCACTGCCAGGCCATCAAATGCTAATCATAGAATCATAGAATCATAGAATCAAATAGTTGGAAGAGACCTCATGGGCCATCCAGTCCAACTGCCTGCCAAGAAGCAGGAATATTGCATTCAAATCACCCCTGACAGATGGCCATCCAGCCTCTGTTTAAAAGCTTCCAAAGAAGGAGCCTCCACCACACATCAAGGTGGTCATTTGAAACATTCACACCTAGCTCCAGCAGTCAAGAGTCCTTTGTCCCACCCTGGTCTTTCCACAGATATATAAACCCTTTTTCCTAGTTCCAACAGACCTCACTACCTCTGAGGAAGCTTGCCATAGATGCAGGCGAAACGTCAGGAGAGAATGCCTCTAGAACATGGCCATATAGCCCAAAAAAACCTACAACAACCCAGTAATTCCGGCCATGAAAGCCTTTGACAATACATCGATTTACAGATTCCTAGGGAGAATATCAAATCTGTGAACAATTTCATCCACAAATGTGGAGGAATGATTGCTGATACCTTCATCTTCACCTGCAGTGAGTGGAATAGTTGCTTTTTCATTTTTGCCACACCTGAGGACAACATTCTCTTGCCCCTTTCCAGAGCTACGAAGAGATCCGCAAGAGCCTTGAACAGTGCAGCATCGAGAAGGACATTGAATATTTTGTGACTCTCCGCAAGACGGGCTCCCTTCCTCCGGGTAAGTGGACCACAGTCACCTTTGTGCAGAGAATGGGGAACTTCCTTCTGTCAGTTATAACACTGGGGAATTTTAGTGCCAAAAAAAAAAGAAGTAATATTTCCATGCTTCAAAAGTTCACACAACATAAAATACGGTTGTATCCACATTGCAGAATTATTGCAGGTTGACCCTACATGAACTGCTACAGATTTACAGTTTTGTGAGAGATGTGTCTTTCTCTGTCAGAGACCTCTGGTGCCACAGCAAATGACAAATCCCAGGAGTCTATGGCAATTTAAAGGCTGCCAAACTGCAGTTATTCTGCAGTATAGATGGTCTCTACAACAAGAAATGTGCTCAAAATGGGAAGTCTGCTACATTACTGAATAAATTGGGGGATGGCAAATATGACTGAAGTGACCAAGCATTTAGAATCAAAGAGTTGGAAGAGACCTCATGGGCCATCCAGTCCAACCCCCTGCCAAGAAGCAGGAATATTGCATTCAAATCACTCCTGACAGATGGCCATCCAGCCTCTGTTTAAAAGCTTCCAAAGGAGGAGCCTCCACCACACTTCGGGGCAGAGAGTTCCACTGCTGAACGGCTCTCACAGTCAGGAAGTTCTTCCTCATGTTCAGATGGAATCTCCTTTCTTGTAATTTGAAGCCATTGTTCCGCGTCCTAACTACAAGAAAGGAGATTCCATCTGAACATGAGGGAGTTGTTTAGCTTTTTAATACTTATTGTTTTCTCTCCATGGAGTTTTTAAGTTATGGCTGTATATATGATGTAGTGGGTTAAGCCGCTGACTTGCTGAACTTGCTGAGCAAAAGGTCACAGGTTTGAATCCGGAGAGCAGCATGAGCTCCCACTGTTAGCCCCAGCTTCTGCAAATCAGCAGTTCAAAAATGTGCAAATATGAGTAGATCAATAGGTACTGCTCCGGTGGGAAGGTAATGGCACTCCATGCAGTCATTCTGGCCATATGTCCTTGGAGGTGTCTACGGACAATGCCGGTTCTTTGGCTTAGGAATGGAGATGAGCACCAACCTCCAGAGTTGGACATGACTGGACTTGATGTCAGAGGAAAACCTTTACCTAACTCTACACACACACACACACACACACATGATGGGTGACTCCTGGCTTGCAAGCAGTCCATGTGAAAGGGATCTAGGAGTCTTAGTAGACCACAGGCTGAGCATGAAAGCCAATTGATTTATTTATCATGTCAGGAGCAACCAGCCAATTATATTACATTTCTAACAAAACAAAGCAAACAAACAGACAAAACACAAAGTTTGCAAACTTGGTAGTTGATTAAATGTCCTTTGACTAGTATCTGGCCACTTGGAGTGCCTCTGGTGTTGCCGCAAGGAGGTCCTCCATTGTGCATGTGGCAGGGCTCAGGTTGCATTGCAGCATGTGGTCAGTGGTTTGCTCTTCTCCACACTCGCATGTCGTGGATTCCACTTTGTAGCCCCATTTTTTGAGGTTGGCTCTGCATCTCGTGGTGCCAGAGCGCAGTCTGTTCAGTGCCTTCCAAGTCGCCCAGTCTTCTGCGTGCCCAGGGGGGAGTCTCTCATTTGGTATCAGCCATTGATTGAGGTTCTGGGTTTGAGCCTGCCACTTTTGGACTCTTGCTTGCTGAGGTGTTCCAGCGAGTGTCTCTGTAGATCTTAGAAAACTATGTCTTGATTTAAGTCGTTGACGTGCTAGCTGATACCCAAACAAGGGATGAGGTGGAGATGTCATTGTCTTGGTCCTTTCCTATTGGCTGCTACTTCCCTGCGGATGTCAGGTGGTGCAATACTGGCTGAACAGTGTAATTTCTCCAGTGGTGTAGGGCGCAGACACCCCGTGATAATGCGGCATGTCTCATTAAGAGCCACATCTACTGTTTTAGCGTGGTGAGATGTGTTCCACACTGGGCATGCATACTCAACAGCAGAGTAGCATAGCGCAAGGGCAGATGTCTTCACTGTGTCTGGTTGTGATCCCCAGGTTGTGCCAGTCAGCTTTCGTATGATATTGTTTCTAGCACCCACTTTTTGCTTGATATTCAGGCAGTGCTTCTTGTAGGTCAGAGAGCGGTCCAGAGTGACTCAAAAGCCAATGTGATTATTGGCTGTTTCAATAGTTTAGTGTCAAGATTGAGTGAAGGTAGAATCCCATTCTATTCTGCTTTGGTCAGAGGTCACCTGCCGTAATGCTGTGTTCAGTTCTGGACACCACAATTAAAAAGGTATGCCACCACTTCATATGTTCTGCATGCATTAATGAAATGCTTTCCGTAGCACACATCACAAAAACAACAAACCCTTCTTTGGAAGCTTTTAAACAGAGGCTGGATGGCCATCTGTCAGGGGTGATTTGAATGCAACATTCCTGCTTCTTGGCAGGGGGTTGGACTGGATGGCCCATGAGGTCTCTTCCAACTCTTTGATTCTATGATTCTATCTCTCCATGTGACATCATTGTTGTAACTTTTCTTGGAGTCAGTCATTGGCCAAGAAATGAGCATTATGTGAAATGTTTGTTTTTTTTGACCCAATGTTTTGGTTCATTGACCAAATACAAATACTAGACGTTTCCCTCCTTTCTTTCTGCAGCACCGGTGGTCTATGAAAACTATTATAATTCACAGAAGAATGCAGGGTCAGGGAAAAATCAAGCTCCGGCACCCGGGAGGTAAGAAGGAGGCATTGCTGAAGCTTACTTAATGCCTGAATTGTACTTACAGTAGCATAATGATGTATACATTGAAATTAGTGCCCCTCCACACAGCTGTATCTGCTTTGGACTGGGTTATCTGAGTAAACACTGCCATATCATAGAATCATAGAATCAAAGACTTGGAAGAGACCTCATGGGCCATCCAGTCCAACCCCCTGCCAAGAAGCAGGAATATTGTATTCAAATCACCCCTGACAGATGGCCATCCAGCCCCTGTATAATCCAGTTCAATGTGGATTTTATACTGTTGTGTGGAAGGGGTCTCTAATATATTAATGTTATTGTATGTATTTTATGGTGATGTGTTTTAACAGTGTTGTGCCCTGCCTAAGCTGAGAGGAGAGGTGGGTAACACATACCGTATATATTGCTGTTGTTATCTATCTATCTATCTATCTATCTATCTATCTATCTATCTATCTATCTATAAATATTCTGTGCGTAATGAGTACCTTAAAAACAAAAGAACCAATGAATGAAATCACACCAAATTTGGCAACAAAATGTCTCACAACACAAGGAGTGACCATCACTCAAAAATTATGATTTTGTCATTTGGGAGTTGTAGTTGCTGGGATTTATAGTTCACCTATAATCAAAGAGCATTCTGAACTCCACCAACGATGGAATTGAACCAAACTTGGCACACAGGACTCCCCTGACCAACAGAAAACACGAGAAGGGTTTGGTGGGCATTGACCTTGAGTTTTGGAGTTGTAGTTCACCTACATCTAGAGATCAATGTGGACTCAAACAATGATGGATCTGCACCAAACTTGGCACGAATACTCAATATGCCCAAATATGAGCACAGATGGAGTTTGGGGGAAATAGACCTTGACATTTGTGTGTTGTAGTTACTGGGATGTATAGTTCACCTACAATCAGAGCATTCTGAACCTCACCAATGACAGAATTGTGGCAAACTTCCCACACAGAACTCCCATGACCATCTGAAAATACTTAAGGCCATCCAGTCCAACTCTCTTCACCAGGGCAAGAAAACGTAATCAAAGCCCTCCTGACAAAGAGCCATCCAGCCATAGATATAGATAGAATAATAGAATCAAAGAGTTGGAAGACACCTCATGGGCCATCCAGTCCAACCCCATTCTGCCAAGAAGCAGGAATATTGCATTCAAATCACCCCTGACAGATGGCCATCCAGCCTCTGTTTAAAAGTTTCCAAAGAAGGAGCCTCCACCACACTCCGGGGCAGAGAGTTCCACTGGTGAACAGCTCTTACAGTCAGGAAGTTCTTCCTCATGTTCTGATGGAATCTCCTTTCTTGTAGTTTGAAGCCATTGTTTTGTGCCATAGATAGATAGATAGATAGATATGATTCACACATACACATATAGTATCATAGATTTGAAAGGGACCCCTAAAGAAGGACAATTATGTGTTGTTTGTTCCAAAGTAGGCAAACCAGACAATCTCCACATCAACACTGACAAAGAAACAGCAAGAAATACTGTTTACCCACAAGCATAAAGAAATTATATATATTAGAAACCAACACTTTCGCATTACTTTATATTCCAGATCACCAGACTGGGCCACAGCAACACGTGGCAGGGGGACAGCTAGTATACTAATAAATCATAATTATTAGCCATTATATGCAACCCTTGAATGTTCATGAAGGGATGGTGTGAATTTTTTCTACCTCTTTACATTGAAGTTGGGTTGGAAGCATTGCAGGGGCTTCCTGATACATGAAAATTATTCCAAATTATTTTCTCTCTCTCTTTTCTGCAGGAGGCCACAGTGCCCTGTTCCAGCCAGCAAACCAAGTAAGCCCAACAGTGCCTTTGTGTGAATTGAGAAATACTAATGCAATCACCTTTCCCCCAGTCTTTTCTTCAAGGATGCATTTCTTTTCCTTTGTAATTTATGGGAACATCCTAGATTAGGCTGCAATACGTGCATGTAAGTTTTGGGAACGAGGATGAGAAATTGCAGAGGGAATGGCCGCTTGACGCTTTTCTTTCCATTATTGCAACTGATTTATTATTCCATAGCATTCAGTCATGGCAATTAAAGTGGTGTCAAAGTGCATTAGTTCTACAGTGTATATGCACCCATTGTCTATCCACCTGTCTTCCTCTTTTTCTGCTCACCAGTCTTATTAACTATTGTCTTTTGTAATGAATTATGTCAGAATTATGTCCACAGTATGATAGCTTCAGCTTAGTTGCTTTGGTTTCTTTGGACTAGTTCAGGCTTGATTTCTTCTTGGACCAATTTATTTACCTTTTCAGCAGCCAATGATGCCGGGAGAACTGTCTTCCAGCCAATTTAAATGAATTGATATTGTCTGTTTTCACAGTGCAGCTTTCACAACCATACTAATCTCTCTTGTGTTGTGTATTTTGCAGCGGATCCAGAGTACTCTACTGTGGACGGTTATAGTTTGATACATCACCCCTAACCTAGAAAGGGTACGTTAAGAAAGAAGAAAATGGAAATGGGATTTGTTTGGAGGTGACAAGGGATGGCTGGGAATTTGTCACTGTTTTCAACTAGTCATTCATAAACGTTGTGATGTGTGGGAAACCCCTCTCTAACCCTTCTAGTACATCTTGAAACTTGGGAAACCCTCTGGATGGTACAACACACAGTATCATCCCCATATCCGTGGGATCGGTAGCTGTGGTTTCATTTTGTTGTTCATTCGTTCAGTCATCTCCGACTCTTCGTGACCTCATGGACCAGCCCACGCCAGAGTTCCCTGTCAGCCGTCACCACCCCCAGCTCCTTCAAGGCCAGTCCAGTCACTTCAAGGATGCCATCCATCCATCTTGCCCTTGGTCGGCCCCTCTTCCTTTTACCTTCCACTTTCCCCAGCATAATTATCTTCTCTAAGCTTTGCTGTCTTTGTTTAGCTGCAACCCAGCTTTTGCACTTTCTTCTTTCACCTTCATTAGAAGGCTCCTCGGGTCCTCCTCACTTTACTATTTTATCAAGATTGGACATTGCTCTCCTCCCAAGAAGTAAGCGTCTTCTGATTTCCTGGCCACAGTCTGCATCTGCCGTAATCTTTGCACCTAGAAATACAAAGTCTGTCACAGCCTCCACATTTTCTCCCTCTATTTCCCAGTTGTCAATCATTCTTGTTGCCATAATCTTGGTTTTTTTGATGTTTAGCAGCAACCCGGCTTTTGCGCTTTCTTCTTTCACCTTGATTAGAAGGCTCCTCAGCTCCTCCTCGCTTTCAGCCATCAGTGTGGTGTCATCTGCATATCTGAGGTTGTTAATGTTTCTTCCAGCAATTTTCACCCCAGCTTTGCATTCATCAAGCCCCGCACATCCTCGCATGATGTGTTCTGCGTACAAGTTAAAAAGGTTGGGTGAGAGGATGCAGCCTTGCCGTACGCCTTTCCCAATCTTGAACCAGTCTGTTGTTCCGTGCTCAGTTCTTCCTGTTGCTACTTGGTCCTTGTACAGATTCCTCAGGAGAGAGACAAGGTGGCTTGGGATGCCCATCCCACCAAGGACTTGCCACAATTTATTATGATCCACACAGTCAAAGGCTTTAGAATAGTCAATGAAACAGAAATAGATGTTTTTCTGAAACTCCCTGCCTTTCTTCATTATCCAGCGGATATTGGCAATCTGGTCTCTCGTTCCTCTGCCTTTTCTAAACCCAGCTTGAACATCTGGCAACTCTCGCTCCATGTATTGCTGGAGTCTTCCTTGCAGGATCTTGAGCATTACCTTACTGGCATGAGAAATAAGGGCCACTGTACGGAAGTTGGAGCAGTCTTTCGCATTTCCTTTTTTTGGTATGGGGATATAAGTTGATTTTTTCCAGTCTGATGGCCATTCTTGTGTTTTCCATATTTGCTGTCATATGGCATGTATCACCTTGACAGCAGTGGTTTTATTTACCTTCTCTGAAAACATATCCTCTGGGTTGTAGGTTTTTTTCGGGCTATATGACCATGTTCTAGAGACATTTTCTCCTGACGTTTCACCTGCATCTTGTCTGTTAGGTGTGAATGTTTCAACTGACCACCTTGATTAGCATTTGATGGCCTGGCAGTGCCTGGGGCATGAAAGCCTTCGACAAAACATATCCTCTGTTGGCATTTTCTATGTCCTTCAAGATATTTTCTGGTGGCTTCTATCGAAAGTTGACTGTGGAGGGCTTAGTGATATCTAGAGATGAGTCCTCCCTAGGCATTTCCTGAGCCCAACAGATGTCATTTATTCATTGATTGGAGGACCAAGTGATATCTAGAGAGGTGTCCTCTTTAGGGATATCCTAAGTCCTGGATCCATTGGAAGTCATTAATTCATTCATTGGAGAACCTAGTGATATCTAGAGAGGTGTCCACTCCAGGTATTCCTAGATCCAGTGGAAGTCATTCATTCATTCATTTGGAGGACGTAGAAATATCTAGGGAAGTGTCCATTCTAAGCATTTCCTAGATGCAATGGAAGTCATTTATTCATTCATTGAAGTACCTAGCGATATCTAGAGAAGTGTCCTCTTTAGGCGTATCCTAAGTCCTAGATCCAATGGAAGTCATTCATTCATTCATTTGGAGGACCTAGTGATACCTAGAGAGTTGTTCACTCTAAGCATTTCCTAGATCCAATGGGAGTCATTCATTCATTCATTCATTCATTCATTCATTTGGAGGACCTAGTGATATCTAGAGAAGTGTCTATTCTAAGCATTTCCTAGATCCAATGGAAGTCATTCATTCCTTCATTCATTTTAGGACCTAGCAATATCTACAGAGGTGTCCTCTCTTGGCATATCCTAAGTTCTAGATCCAACAGATGTCATTCATTCATTCATTCATTCATTTGGAGCTCCTAGTGATATCTAGAGAGGTTCTCTTTAGGTGTATCCTAGGCCCTAGGCCCAACAGAAGTCATCCATTTAATAGGACTCACTGTTAACTACTGTTTAACATATCCACACAATATCCTGGGCCCTACTTTATAATGAAATCCTTGCACCTCCTTGATAGCAAGCCTTGACAGCTCAGATGTTCTGAGGCAGCAAAGCCAACCTCAAGCCCTAATGCCTTTGCTGAGATAGAACATTATGAGCCACATTTGTACCTCACCTAGGGCCATCCTTGCTATTAGCCAGAGAAGGACACATGCTTTGGGTTGCAGATCCAGAGGAGCAGCAATGACAGCCCCCATGGAAGACAATGTCCTGCCACCAGTACTGAAAGCAAAATGGACAGTCATCCCTCCCCATTTGCTGGTTTTAGGGGCACAGGACCCTCATGAAAGTAAAAAACCATGAATAAAGAAAACCAAAAATGTAATGCTATATCTAGGTTTTGTACATTCCATAGATATTTGGAATTCATTGGTAGTGTGTTCTGATACCTCTCCAAACTACACATCTCAGGATGGAATGCAACATAAATATTATTATTGAAATACAACAAGATGAGTCCACAGCAAACAAGATCACTCTGCTGGCTGTTGTATTGGATCACATGTTGGACACTTCCCAAATGTCTAGGACTGTGTGATATATCGCCGAATAATGTGTGCAGATCTGAGTAGCAGCTGACAGATGGTAATTTTGTCAGAGCGGATTGTTTTTAAGTGCAGGTCAAGGTCTTTAGGCACGGCACCCAGTGTGCCGATCACCACTGGGACCACCTTTAGTGGCTTGTGCCAGTCTTTGCAGTTTGATTTTCAAATCCTCATATTATGTAAGCGTTTCCAGTTGTTTCTCTTCAATCCTGCTGTCGCCTGTGATTGCAACATCGACGATCCGTACTTCGTTTTTAACACAATCGTGAGGTCAGAAGTCTTGTGCTCCAAAACTCTGTCTGTCTGAATTCGGAAGTCCCAGAGTAGTTTGATGCGTTCATTTTCTGTATCTTTTTCTGGCTTGGGATCCCAACACTTCTTTGTCGCAGGCAGATGGTATTTGTGGCACAAGTTCCAATAGATCATCTGAGCAACGGTGTTATGCCTCTGCTTGTAGTCTGTCTGCGCGATCTTCTTGCAGCAGCTGAGGATGCGATCTATTGTTTCATCTGCTTCGTTGCAGAGTCTACATTTGGGATCTGTTGTCGACTTTTCAATTCTGGCTTTGATGACATTTGTTCTAATGGCTTGTTCTTGGAATGCCAGAATCAGGCCCTCCTTTGTCTCCTTTTTCAAAGTCCCATTTGTGAGCCACATCCATGTTTATTTCTTTGTCAATTTGGCTCTCAATGCTTCCCAAGAATTGTCCATGGAGAACCTTCTTTTTCCAGTTTTCTCTTCTTCTCTGCGTTGTGTTTTTACAGTATTCATTCATTGTTTGTTGCACTTGAAGCAGTTTACTACTGTTGGCTTCCCTCAATGTTGGTTCTTGACTGCCTTTCACATAATCTCCCAGTTATTAATACATTGGAACCAAAGTGCTATTTAGTATTGTTGCCCTTCTAACATGCTACAATTTGCTCACAATACATATCTTTTCACCCACAGATCTTGATGCCTTGTTGCCCCCCTGTACCTCCATAAGGAAAGAAAGAAAGAATGCAAGAAAGAAAGAAGAAAGACTGTGCTTTTCAATTTACTTTTTTCTTTCTCTCTCTTTTTATAAAGTTTTCACACACACACAAAAAGAGAGAGCACAAAAAGGACACATTTTAAAAAGACACAAAGACCTCATGATTTCTTGGCACCTTTCAAGGGGAATCCTTAAGCATCACATTGTCGGAGGTGCAAATCCCGTGTTTGGATCACTAGTGTCTTAAGTAAGTTGCCACCGCTCTACCTTACCTACCTCACAGGGTTGTTGTGAGGACAAACAAGAGGCAACCCCATTAGGTTGTCTTAAAACTTTTTGAAGGAAATGTTGGACAGTATTGTAAAAACCCTTACTTGCCACATGAGCCTAAAGGAGAAATTGATTTGCATGGAGGTGGTTTTTTTGGAAAGCATTTTTCCTCGTTTTGTTGGAGCTGAGTACAGAAGGAGTGAAGTAACCCTAAATTATCTTAAACAATAACATGTTAAGAACAACCAGAAGATTTATTGTGCACTAGCCGCCCCCTGCCACGCGTTGCTGTGGCCCACATGGGGGTTCTGTGTGGGACGTTTCGCCCAATTCTATTGTTGGTGGGGTTCAGAATGCTCTGTGATTGTAGGTGAACTATAAATCCCAGCAACTACAACTCCCAAATGCCAAGATTATATTTTCCCCAAACTCCACTAGTGTTCACATTTGGGCATATTGAGTATTCGTGTAGAGTTTGGTCCAGATCCATCATTGTTTAAGTCCACAGTGATCTGTGGATATAGGTGAACTACAACTCCCAAGACCAAAGGACACTGCCCACCAAACCCTTCCAGTATTTTTTGTTGGTCCTGGGAGAACTGTGTGCCAAGTTTGGTTCAATTCCATCGTTGGTGGGGTTCAGAATGCTCTTTGATTGTAGGTGAACTATAAATCCCAGCAACTACAACTCCCAAATGCCAAGATTATATTTTCCCCAAACTCCACTAGTGTTCACATTTGGGCATATTGAGTATTCGTGTAGATTTTGGTCCAGATCCATCATTGTTTGAGTCCACAGTGATCTGTGGATATAGGTGAACTACAACTCCAAAACCAAAGGACACTGCCCACCAAACCTTTCCAGTATTTTTTGTTGGTCATGGGAGAACTGTGTGCCAAGTTTGGTTCAATTCCACCGTTGGTGGGGTTCAGAATGCTCTTTGATTGCAGGTGAACTATAAATCCCAGCAACTACAACTCCCAAATGACAAAATCAATTTTTTTGAGTGAAGGACATACATTGGGTTGTTAGGTGTCCTGTGTCCAATTTTGGTGTCATTCATCCAGTGGTTTTTGAGTTCTGTTAATCCCACAAACAAACATTACATTTTTATTTATATAGATTCATCATTGGGAATGATGTCAATGCCAATATTTGGGGTAACTGCAATTGTGCATTGTTATATGGACCCAGAATTCAGCTTCCACTAATCCTAATAGTTTTTGCAAGATGGAAAAAATGTAAAATTCACTGCTTTGCGTCTAAAGAAATCCACAGTGAAGGTTTCTGCACTCCCTATAACATTCTTGTCAGTCGTTTTGGGAAAGTGGAGGTTATGTTGTTGGACTACAACTCCCAGCCATGCTACGTAGTGTTTCCTGCACTTGCGAGTTAGATATTTGGAGACCCTATGATTCCCACCTATAGTCTTTCCCATAGCCTCTCATTCTCCCCTTCCTATAATATCCCATTTTATCTCGTAACCCCATTGAAATTGCATCCAGGTGCATCTTCATAGGCATACACCTCCTTTGAGGCAAGGAGTCATTGTTTGAAGCTGCATTCCTTAATAATCTGATGTGGAGCTCAAACTTAATTTAACTTTGTGGTTATCGGCGAATAATGTGTGCAGATCCGAGTAGGGTGGCCTTTAGCAGCTGACAGATGGTAATTTTGTCGGAGCTGATTGTTTTTAAGTGCAGGCCAAGGTCTTTAGGCACTGCACCCAGTGTGCCAATCACCACTGGGACCACCTTTACTGGCTTGTGCCAGAGTCTTTGCAGTTTGATCTTCAAATCTTCATATCGTGTCTTCATATCGTGTCAGTAAATTTAACTTATTGGTATCTAACACTTCATCCCTTCGTTTTACTGGGTTTGAACTCGATGCTTCTGCTGTAGATTGATAGAAAAAATAAATGTTTTGTCTGATAAGTACAGATAACCCTCCACCATTGTGGACTTAGATTTTGAAAAGATTTAATTAATGTTGTCTCTTTGCATCAACACTGTAGAATTAATATTGCTTGACCCCACTTTAACTTCTATGGCTGTGTTACGGTAGCCTGAAAGTTTTAGTTCAGCAACGCACCACCACTTTTTGGCAGGGAAAGCTAAAGACCTTGCAAAACTACAGCTCCCAGGGCCATGTTATCACAGCAGCTTAAACCACCTGCTATTGAATATCCTGCTGAACGGAAGGTTGGCAGTTCAAGTTTGGGTCGGGGTGAGCTCCCAGCCATCAGCCCAGCTTCTGCTCACCTAGCAGTTTGAAAATAATAATAATAATAATAATAATAATAATAATAATAATAAATAATAATAAAACAGAAAGGAAGAGACCATGAAAATGAACAAAATCTGGCTACCAGTATTAAAAAAACTCTAAAATTGCAACAGCAAAACCGCAGAAAGGAAACAACCAGGCACATCTTAACACCTCTCAACAAAAGATTTTCCCAGGCTCAGGCAGGCCTTCAAATGCTAATGAAGGTGGTCAGTTGAAACATTCACACCTAGCTCCAGCAGAGAAGAGCTCTTTGCCCCACCCCAGCCATTCCACAGATATATAACCCATTGTCCTAATTCCAACAGACCTCACTACCTCTGAGGATGCTTGCCATAGATGCAGGCGAAACGTCAGGAGAAATGCCTCTAGAACATGGCCCTATAGCCTGAAAAAACCCACAAGAACCTAGTGATTCCAACCATGAAAGCCTTCGACAATACAATAATAATAAAACTTTATTTATATTCCGTTCTATCTCCCCAAAGGGACTCAGGGCGGATTCCAAACATAAAAGGCAAACGTTCAATGCCCAAATACAACAACAATACATCCATACTAACAAAATTTATATAACCCAACATATAAATACAAATTATAACTTAACAAACTAAAAGCACAGCCTGTTATAACAGACTTAAGACAAAACATCAAACATCAAATGGAAACAATAATAAAACAATGATGTAAGTATTGTTGAAGGCTTTCATGGCCAGAATCACTGGGTTGCTGTAGGTTTTTTCGGGCTATATGGCCATGTTCTAGAGGCATTCTCTCCTGACGTTTTGCCTGCATTTATGGCAAGCATTCTCAGAGATAATGAGGTCTGTTGGAACTCTAAAATTACAACAGCAAAACAACAGAGGACATCTAATCACCTCTCAACAAAAGATTGATGGCCAGGCACTGCCAGGCCATCAAATGCTAATCAAGGTGGTCAGTTGAAACATTCACACCTAGCTCCAACAGACAAGAGTCCTTTGCCTCACCCTGGTCATTCCACAGATATATAAACCCCTTTTTCCTAGTTCCAACAGACCTCACTACCTCTGAGGATGCTTGCCATAGATGCAGGCGAAACGTCAGGGGAGAATGTCTCTAGGACATGGCCATATAGCCCGGAAAAACCTACAGCAACCCAATGATGTAAGTAGATAAATAGATACCGCTTTGGCGGGGAGGTAAAAGGTACCCTGAAAAAAACATGTCAGCAAAAATCTGACCAGGAAAGGCATCCATAGATGACAGACTCCTCAGTGTGGGAAATGAAACAATACCACCTCCTCATGGCTGAGTCGAGTACAGTCAGGTGCCAGAGATGAAAAGAGGGAAGCCTTGCCTCTGTTTATATATTGTCTGTCTCTGTTAATTATATAACGGCATTGAATATTTGCCATATATATACCTGTAATCTGCTCTGAGTCTCCTCCAGGAGATAGAGTGGAATATAAATAAAGTATATTTATTCCATATCATTCCATACTTGAGATCATCCGGGCGTCCCCTGGGCAACGTCCTTGCAGATGGCCAATTCTCTCACACCAGAAGCGACTTGCAGTTTTTCAGGTCGCTCCTGACACAACAAAAAATAATAATTCCAGAGTTAAAAGTGGTGTCAAAACTGCATTAATTCTACAGTGTAGATGCACCCTTAGAAAAGCACTGTCCCAATCCCCAAATGCAAGGCTGCTGGGCAGTCTTCACAGCTAGGTTTGTCTCCTATTCCAGAATGCCCACGTTTTGAATAAGATTAACATATTGAGATAAAAAGGGTACATTGAGCTGCAATGCGTTTATTGTGTTGGATATTGTTGTGTAAGTTTTATGTTATTCTAAGCTGCTTTTGGCATGATTTTTACCATGAGAAAGCAGCCTATAAATATAACCAATGAGGGTAATTCTCTTTTACTAATTTCTTTAATTGTTTGATTTGTTTGTATGGCTAAATGAGAGAGCAATAGATTTGCTGCCTTGTATTGCTGAAGGTTAATAAAACATAAATGGAGAAATGATTACAAAACTGTGAAACTTGTGTCATTGAAACATATAATTACTTTTGTCAATCCATTGCTTCAGGCATTGTCCCAAGAATACTTTTAAGAGGGGATTTAATCAAAGCTAGTGGGGGGGGGGGGGTGCAAAATTTTGGAGGCCATTTCATAATTTGGAAGATTAATATGATTCACTAATTACGAATTATAAATTGAATGTGTGCTTGAGATCCGTTCTATGTCGTTAAAACTTATACTTAGAAAGTAGTTCAAAATTACACTTCCCTTTCTCTAGCCCTAGCCGGAAGATGGGATTACTATTATATTATTATGCATTATTATCTATTATTGTTAGACGCATACGGTTGGCAAGGACCCCTAAGGACATCCAGTCCCACCCCATTCTGCCAAGCAGGAAGATGGAATTACTATTATACTATTACGCATTATTATCTATATTATTGAGCCCTCTGTAGTGCAGTGGGTTAAAGCCCTGTGCCGGCAGGATTGAAGATCGACAGGTCGCAGGTTCGAATCCGGGGAGAGGCGGATGAGCTCCCTCTATCAGCTCCAGCTCCTCATGCGGGGACATGAAAGAAGCCTCCCACAAGGATGATAAAAACATCAAATCATTCGGGCATCCCCTGGGCAACGTCCTTGCAGACGGCCAATTCTCTCACAACAGGAGCGAATCCTGACACGACAAAAAAAATCATTATTATTATTATTATTATTATTATTGTATTTTATTATTATTAGACTCATAGAGTTGGCAGGGACCCTAAGGACATCCAGTCCCATTCTGCCAAGAAGGAGGATAGAATTATTGTTATACTATTACGCATTATTATCTATTATTATTGTTCTTTATTATTATTGTTATTGTTGTATTTTTATATTATTAGACTCATAGAGTTGGCAGGGAGCCCTAAAGACATCCAGTCCCATTGTGCCAGGCAGGAAATTGGAATTACTGTTATACTATTACATATTATTATCTATTATTATTATTGCTGTTGTTATTCTATGTTGTTATTATTATTATTATTGTTGTTGTTGTTGTTGTTGTTGTTGTTATTCTATTTTATTATTATTATTATATTATTAATAGACTCATACAGTTGGCAGAAATCCTAAGGACATCCAGTCCTGTTCTGCCAAGCAGGAAGATGGAATTACTATTATACTGTTACGCATTATTATCTATTATTATTATTCTATATTATTATTATTATTATTATTATTATTAGACTCATACAGTTGGCAGGAAACCCTAAGGACATCCAGTCCCATTCTGCCAAGCAGGAAGATGGAATTACTATTATACTATTACACATTATTATCTATTATTATTGTTATTGTTATTATTCTATTTTATTAATATTGTTTTTATTATTATTATTAGACTCATACAGTTGGTAGGAACCCTAAGGACATCCAGTCCCATTCTGCCAAGCTGGAAGATGGAATACTACACATTATTATTATTATTATTATTATATTTCATTATTATTAGACTCATAGAGTTGGCAGGGACCCCTAAGGACATCTAGTCCCATTCTGCCCAGCAGGAAATTGGAATTACTATTATACTATTACACATTATATTATTATTATTATTATTATTATTATTATTATTATTATTATTATTAGATTCATACAGTTGGCAGGGATCCCTAAGGACATCCAGTCTCATTCTGCCAAGCAGGAGGATAGAATTACTGTTATACTATTATGCATTGTTATCTATTGTTGTTGTTGTTATTATTATTATTGCATTTTATTATTATTAGACTCATAGAGTTGGACCCTAAGGACATCCAGTCCCATTCTGCCAAGCAGGAAATTGGAATTACTGTTATACTATTACACATTATTATCTTCTATTATTATTATTATTATTATTAGACTCTAGAGTTGGAAAGGATCCCTAAGGACATCCAGTCCCACCCCTGCCAAGCAGGAAGGTGGAATTACTATTCTTTATTATCTATTATTATTATTATTATTATTATTATTATTATTATTATCAATTATTATTATTATTATTATTATTATTAGGGTTAGAAAGGACCCCAAGGGCCATCCATTTCAACCACCTTCTGCCCAAAAGGAAGACCCCATTAAAACCTTCATAGAATCATAGAATCAAAGAGTTGGAAGAGACCTCATGGGCCATCCAGTCCAACCCCATTCTGCCAAGAAGCAGGAATATTGCATTCAAATCACCCCTGACAGATGGCCAGCCATCCAGCCTCTGTTTAAAAGCTTCCAAAGCAGGAGCCTCCACCACACTCCGTGGCAGAGAGTTCCACTGCTGAACGGCTCTCACCGTTCTGGCAGATGGTCATCCAGACTCTTCTTCTAAAATCCTAGAACCAATCAGTCCAACTCTACACAACAGGCAGGGGGACACCATCCAAGCCTTCCTGGCAGATGGCCATGCAGACTCTGCTTAAAAACCAGCCCCATAAAGCCCTGCTTAGGTTGTGTCATTGTGCAGAAATATTAAAAAATGCAATACAACTGTTTGGCTTGCTCCTGACATGATAAATAAATAAAATAAATATTGTGCAGAAATTCAAGGGTATTCTCTCTTTAATTTAATTAGTGATTTGGAGTAATTAACTAACCAATTAGTAAGTAACAGAATTAACAGATAACAAGGAAATCTTCAGGCTAGGTTGAGAAGCAATACCAAAAGGCTATTGGGAAAAAAACAAAACCAAATATCTGAGTTATTAATCAGAGTGGTGGATTGCATCTCCAAATGCAGAAAGATGAAAAAGGACTTGAAGGCACACGACAGCCGTAGTAGTAAGTGGACTGTGCTATGCTCAACCTCTATGAGGCTAGAAGGGGAAGGAGGCGTGGCTACAGGTTCAGAGAAGGCTCAGGTCATGTGACAGCCAGTTCACGTGACTCTCCTCCCTGCTGCCTGGAAGGAGGAGCTGCAGCAGAATCAACAACATTCAGGAGAGAGGAAGGAAGGAGGGAGGGATGGCCGAGGCGGTGAAGCCCCGGAGCAGGGCCAAACCCGGCCGCAGCAAAGCCAAGGTGAGCTGTCTCTACCTTCCATTTCTAATACAGCAGTTCCTCTTGCTGGACTACAACTCCCACAATCCCCCAACCTTCCTGCCCCTTTAAGACTTGCCACCCACCCCATGAAACCTAGAATCAAAGAGTTGGAAGAGACCTCATGGGCCATCCAGTCCAACCCCATTCTGCCAAGAAGCAGGAATATTGCATTCAAATCACCCCTGACAGATGACCATCCAGCCTCTGTTTAAAAGCTTCCAAAGAAGGAGCCTCCACCACACTCCGGGGCAGAGAGTTCCACTGCTGAACAACTCTCACAGTCAGGAAGTTCTTCCTCATGTTCAGATGGAATCTCCTCTCTTGTAGTTTGAAGCCATTGTTCCACGTCCTAGTCTCCAAGGAAGCAGCAAACAAGCTTGCTCCCTCCTCCCTGTGGCTTCCTCTCACATATTTATACATGGCTATCATATCTCCTCTCAGCCTTCTCTTCTTCAGGCTAAACATGCCCGGCTCCTTAAGCCGCTCCTCATAGGGCTTGTTCTCCAGACCCTTGATCATTTTAGTCGCCCTCCTCTGGACACATTCCAGCTTGTCAATATCTCTCTGTAGGATGTTATCTACACTGTACAATGAATGCAGTTCATCACTGCTTTAATTGCTCTAGCTCAGTGCTATGGAATGATGAGAGCTGTAGTTTGATAAGGCCTTTAGCCTTTGATGGCAAAAGTGCTGGTGACTCACCAAACTACAACTTCCGGGATTTCATTACATTGACTCATGACAGTTCAAGTGGTGTCAAACTTGCATTAATTCTCCACTGTTGATACACTCAGAGAGAGATAAAATACAGAGTGTCCATGTCTAGAAACAGTCTAGCTGGGACCATAGCCTGAGCTGCTGCTGCTACTGTTGTTGTTGTTGTTTAAAAACAATACAAGATATCATTTAAGATCTACAACATACAAACGCTAAGAATTAAACAGGCAGAGGATTTAAAGGATGGAATATAAAGATTTCTGCAAGCATAAAGTTGCTTTTTGGGAAAGTGATGAATGCCCTGCAATTCTGTGTTGAAGCGCCTTGGTAGTCCATGAAGTCTTATTTCTTTCTAGCTATTTTGCTCCTTAAAATAGGGTGAGGGAACTTCAGCAGGTTGTGTGTGTGTGAATTTTGTAACCTTATGTTCCCATAGGAATGATATATATTGTGGGAGATATTAATGAGAAAACCAGAAGTATCTGTAAGTTCTCATTTGGTTTAAAAAAAATAGGGGAGGTCATATACAACACTCTCATACCAAAACGACTTTTAGAAGAGACAAATCATGCTTTCCTTTAGTCAGAAGAAGCAGCCTGGAGATATTGAAGGCCATAAAAATATATCTGCACATTGCACCCCATTAACCTGCAAAGGAAAAAAAAAAGAGAGGAAAGAAGTTGATCATATTCTTGGACATCTCTTCTAGCAGCAGTGTGACTCTCACATGGTACTTTAGTAGACTCTTGGCATACATCCAACATGTTTGATCAACTGGAAAAAAAACTATTTTTAAAATGAAGTGTTTTTAACTATTCTCTCAATGTTTTCCAAACTCTAGTCTTCCAGGTATTTTGGATTTCAGCTCCCAGAATTTTGATCTTTGGTCAAAGCAGCTGCAGCCACTGGGAGTTGAAATGCCTGGAGGACTAGAGTTTGGGAATGACCAGTTTAGAGATTTGATTGTTCCCTGTTCTCCTGTCTACAATCTTAAGAAAACATGGGACAAAAGGAAGAATTAGAAATGGGATTAAGTCCAGATGATACTGTCTAGACTTCCCTCCTGACCTCTTGGGAGAGCCTTTCATTTGCTTCTGGATCCAGGCGTAATGGAGCATTCTTCCTTTTCTTCTCTTTCTGAGACCAGGGCAGTGACAATTGGGATCATCTTGGGCATGATGGAGTTGTATCTGACTTTTATTCTTTCCGTTTGATGCTAAGGCAGTGGCAGTTGGGAAGAATCTTTCATTTGATTTTGGACCTCGGCATACCTCTTCTATTCTACTTCCTTGGCCAAGACAGTGGCATTTGATATGGCTAGGGGAATGTCAACTGCCACTGCCTTAGATACAACTCCATCATGTCTAAGATGGAAGGTCCTTTCAGCTGTTTTTGTTGCTTAACCTCAAGACAGTCAGTAAAGGGCTGCTTATCAGTACTAACCTTGGAAAACACATTTCAAGAAACTCTCATACAGATGTCCAAGGCAGGGCACAACACACTCTAATGTGCTTACAAATGAGGCAGATTGAAAATCAGAAATGAATTATGCAAATCAAGAACTCTGGTATGCAGCCCGACAGATAAACCTAGACACGTTAATTGCCTAGACCAGTGTTTCTCAACCTGGGGGTCGGGACCCCTTTGGGGGTCGCAAGGGGGCGTCAGAGGGGTCGCCAAAGAGCATCAGAAAACATAGTATTTTCTGTTGGTCGTGGGTGTTCTGTGTGGGAAGTTTGGTCCAATTCTATCATTGGTGGGGTTCAGAATGCTATTTCATTGTGGATGAACTATAAATCCTAACAACTACAACTCCCAAATGTCAAGGTCTATTTCCCCCAAACTCCACCAGTGTTCACATTTGGGTATATTGAGTATTTGTGCAAAGTTTGGTCCAGATCCACCATTGTTTGAGTCCACAGTATTCTCTGAGTGTAGGTGAACTACAACTCCAAAGACTCAAGGTCAATGTCCACCAGACCCTCCCAGACCCTTTCTCTTGGTCATGGGAATTCTGTGTGCCAAGTTTGATTCAATTCCATCATTGGTGGAGTTCGGAAGGCTCTTTGATTTTAGGTGAACCTTAAATCCCAACAACTCCAACATTCCCAAATGACAAAATCAATCACTCCCAACCCCACCAGTATTCAAATTTGGATATATTGGGTATTTGGGATTTGAAAATACATCCTGCATATCAGATATTTACATGTCGATTCATAACAGTAGCAAAATGACAATTATGGAGTAGCCACAAAAATAATATTATGGTTGGGGGGTCACCACAACATGAGGAACTCTATAAAGGGGTCACAGCATTAGGAAGGTTGAGAAACACTGGCCTTGACCAATATTTATTGGGCTGGATACCCTTAGCACCTCACAGAAGAAAGATGCCATATTTTTGGTTCCAGGTTAAAACATTTTCTGCTCCTAGCCATTTGGAATGTTGAAGTTGGTGGATTTTTAGTTATCCTAATGTCAATGATTATCCTTTATTGCAGTGAGAGATATAGTTTTACATATTATATATATATATATATATCAAGCTTAATATACAGTTACCTCTCCGTTTCCATGGGTTCTGCATTCACAGATTCAAGAAATCATGGCTCAAAAAATTGGGGAAATGAATTGGGAGGCAATTTTACTATGCCATTGTGTATAACCATTAATAGATTTGGGATTTCATGGGAAGCCATGAAATCCTGGAAACAAACCCTTGTGGATATCAAGGGCCCACTGTATTCTGATTTTTTTTAAAAAAAATCTAAGATAGTTTGAGTCTTAAAAAAAGGTATTTAAGAAATATGATTTTAGGTGTCATTGATGTATTGCTTGATTTGTGACTCCAAAATTGGTAACCAAAGAACTTGCTGACCTTGTTGTTTTGGGCCTTGTTACTAGATGAATCGCCAGGCTTGATATGCTTCTCAGATCCCAAACCTTTATTGTTGTTTTTCTTTCCATCAGGAAAAAAAGAAGAAATGTGAAGAAGTGGAGAGAGCCATAACCTCGGCGCTTCTTCCAAGCACAGTCAAAGATGATGAAGGATCTTTTCAGCCCCACGAATCCCAAGTGGAACACATTCCAGATTCAACGCCCTGTATTGAATCAAAGGTTAGAGAAGATGTGCCTGATGCCCAACAGAATGTGCTCAGCCTTGAACATGAAGGATCCCCATCACCCTCCTTGACAAAGCCCTCAGTGCCAGAGGAAGAAGTTCGAGAAAAAGCTTTGCAAGAGGGAAAAAACATTGGCAATGAAGGAGAAAATACCCAGAGCAGCTTCACAGAAGCCAAAGAGGCAACTTTTAGCTTATCCGAAAGTAGTATTTTGTGTGTACCTTCGCCAGAAGGAAGTATGCCGGAGCCAGAAAGTGGGACTATCCAGGATGTTGCAAAACATGCACTTGGCTCTTTTTCAACTGATTCTCTTGTCCCCATCCGTGTTTCCAGCAAAGAAGCTAAAGAAGAGGCTCCAAGCTCCAGTTTCAAAAAACTATATCCAGATCTACCGCTGGAGTTATTCAGTGAGAGAATGTCTGAGCTCTCCATCCAGACCCAGTTACCTAAAAGAGGGAGACTTTATCCAGAGATTCCAGTTGAAGCAGAGTTGGTGCCTTTTACCAAAGAGCAGCTGAAGGTCTTTGAGCCATGTTCCTGGCTGGAGAATGTGGATTCCTACGTGGAGGAGTTTGGGAGCGCCGCACATCAGGACAGGCACGAGTTCTTTGAGCTGTTGCTGAACTACTGGCGCTGCCGGAAGCAGCTCCTCCTGGCGGAGGCCGAGTTGCAAACCCTGGCCGCCGATTGCAGAAATGCCAAAGGTCGCCTCTGGACTTTCAAGGATGAGCAACAGTCAGTCCAGGTGGAGTAAATCACATAAATATGGTTCTTTATTACAGTGTGGAACATAGATCGTTTGCATACACACAAATAAATACATTATAAAATTACAACAATATAAGACAGCAGTGGGTTAAACCGCTGAGCTGCTGAACTTGCTGACCGAAAGGTTGGTGGTTCGAATCAAGGGAGTGCGGTGAGCTCCAGCTGTTAGGCCCAGCTTCTGCTAACCTAGCAGTTCGAAAACATGCAAATGTGAGTAGGTCAATACTTGTCCGAACGCATCCACCCCTATGTCCCACTTCGTGATCTAAGATCATCCAGGGAGGCCCGTCTCTCACTCCTGTGAACAGCACAAATGCGTCTGGCGGGGATGAGAGACAGGGCCTTCTCGGCTGTGGCCCCCTGCCTATGGAACACACTTCCAAATAAGGTAAGATTAGCTCCCTCCCTCCTGGCTTTTAGAAAAAATAAATAAAATAATGGTTCTGGGACCAGGCCTTTGGGCAGTAGATGTATGTAGTATTTTAGAGGGACGTTGACTGGAACGGCCATTTGACTGACGAGACTGTTTTATTGTTTTAATGCTTGTTGATGTATTGTTTTAATTGTGATTTCTGTTTAATTCAGGTTTTACTATTGTAATTGTTTGTATTGGCATCGTATCGGTGCCCAACGTAAGGCATTGAATATTGCCATTATTTATGTGTAAACTGCTTTCCTCCCAGGGGTGAGAAAGGAGGTATATAAATACTATAAATAAATAAATAAATAAATAAATAAATAAATAATAATAATACCACTTCTGTGGGAAGGTAACAGCGTTCCATGCAGTCATGCTGGCCACATGACCTTGGAGGTGTCTACGGACAATGCTGGCTCTTTGGCTTAGAAATGGAGATGAGCACTGTGCCGTCGCTGCCTGGGGAACTATAGTTCTTAGTGAAAAAACAAGGACGTGGCAATTTTTCCCCAGGGGATTGCTTCTTGCCTTCCTTTAGAGAACTAGAACTCTCGAGGATCAACAAGACACTACAGATAACTTGAAATAGGCTTTATTGTTTACAAAGAGTTATCTTTCTGAGGCATTAAACTTGATGTTCCAAAAAGGGTAAAGAAAATATACATTACAGTCTCTGGTTGTCTTGGGTCCAAGGAGTTTTCCAGCTGAGTAGCTTCCAAGTTCCCTCTTTCTCAATGGTTATGAGGTCAAAACACTCCCAACCCCAGTCCAATGGCCTATATTGAAGGCACAAAGTCTTCCTCTTGATGCCAAAAGACTGGTTTGAAGGCACTTAAGATTCCTCAACGTTGTCCAGGTGAGCTGGGCATGAAGTATGAATTCTAAGGGTATAAACTTGAGAATTGGTGCTAAGAAATGACTTGACCAGGGGCTTTGAACCAAGCCTTTCGCACGTCCATCTGTTGAGCTTTTGGTGGTAAGAATGAAAATGAAAGTGTTGTTTTTCTCCCTAAGAAGGGGTGGAGCCAAACAATTGAGCTGGGGGAGCAAGCCAACTGATGTAAAACAACATTGATTGACAGCTGTAGATAATCAATCAATTCAGCTATACATTTACAAGGTAAACAGGCAAGTCTGGACATGTTACAAAAGTTCAAACCTTTGCGACTTAAAGTTTTACATACAGGTGGTACCAGTTGCGCCGTCACAAGCACCACCCTCAGAGTCAGGGGTGAGAAAGGTGGTATAAAAATACTGCAAATAAATAAATAAATAAAATTAATGTCAGGGGAAACCTTTACCTTTACCTAAGACAACTAGAGTATGTACCTTGCTGTGCTGAAGTGTTATTAAGATTTCTGCTTACCTACTTTCTCCAACTCTGAGAAGGCCTACCTCACAATGTCTTCATGTCAACAAGGCTTTCTTTGTGGCTCTTTCCTTCCTTCCCTCTTTTTTTCTTTCCTCCCTCTCACCTCTCCTTTCTTTTCTTTCCATTCTTTTTCTTGTCTCCATTCCTTTCCTTCTTTCTCCCTTCTCCAGCTCTGAAAGGACTTAATTCACAATGTCCCTGTGGCAACATGGCTTTATTTATTTATTTATTTCGGTTACTTCTACCCTGCCTTTCTCACCCCGAAGGGGACTCACGGCGGCTTACAAAGGCACAATTCGATGCCAGCATCACATAACAGTAGTAAACAAATAGCAGCAATTAACAATTAAACAACAGTTCCTGCATTACAACAATAAAACCAATACAAACCCAATTACTCCTCATTGACGGTCAGCGTTCACTATCTCATAGTCCAAATTCCAATTCCACATTGTCAGTCCTAATCGTTTGATTGTCTTTATCTAGTTGTCAGATTGCCCAAAGGCCTGGTCCCACAACCACGTCTTTACTTTCCTCCTGAAGGAGAGGAGGGATGTTGATGATCTAATTTCCCCTGGGAGTGAGTTCCACAGGTGAGGGGCCACCACTGAGAAGGCCCTGCTCCTCGTCCCCACCAACCTCACTTGTGATAGCGGTGGGGTCGTGAGCAGGGCCTCCCCAGATGATCTCAAACTCCGGGGTGGGATGTAGAGGGAGATGTGTTCGGACAGATACACTGGACCGGAACCGTATAGGGTTTTGTTGGTCAAAACCAGCTTTCTTTGTGACTCTTTCCTTCCTCCCTCCCTCTTCCTAATACACACAACATTTCTTTCCCATTGACATCAGAGGGCCATTTCACCTACTAATAGCCAATCCAGTGACATCACAGCCAGTCTACTGATATCACAGGACTACTTCACCTAACAATAACATTTGCAGTACAGAACATACATGCATACATATTTTGACTTTTATGTATAGAAAGAAGATAGATATGAAAGTACGCCATAAAAATTGGCATACAGATCTTGCTTGTTAAAATTCAATACCATTCAAATGTGATGCCATTAAAATGCAATAGAATGCATCAAATATAAACAATGATATTACAATTTAGATGAGATAAAATTCACTTAGCTGAGAACATCCCCATAAAAGCCAACTGCAATATCAGCAATACATTTAGCCCAGATAGTCATCGCTGCTGGGGGGAAAGAGAAACCTTGCAAATTACAATAGGATTGCTATTCCACGGGAGATAGGAAATCTTTTCTGGCACATTATTGGAATGTAGATTGCATGGAGATGTGATATCAGATGTTTGCTTTTCACTTAGTGGTTGGGGAGTTACAATATTGGGCAATAAACCTGAGGCACTGACTGCCTTGTGCAATGTGTTTATGCATTTGTGTTGTCCACTATAATCCTCTACTGTTGGCAGTGTTTGCTAAGGCATCTGGAAGTTGACGTCTCCTGTTCTAGTAACCTGTGCCGACCAAGTAGGATTTCCTTCTTGTGTGGAAAGGCTGACTTTTGGCGTATTTACATGCCAGTGGAAGAAGGAAAGGGTTCCACCAAGAAAAATATAAGAATCGGCAACTTTTTAGTAGTTTGTGTTGCCAATGGTGAGGGTTGAAGGGAGTTGTCATACAAAATAATTTGGAGGGCCACGTGGTCTCCACCGTGGATGTAATTAATTGAGCTTCTTGTTTGTTTGCACCACCTTTCCCTCTATTTCTTGGGTTTCAAAGCAGCTTCTGTAACGAGAAATGATTCCAATGAAAATACAACAAATGACATAGATTTTACTTGATTTGTGCTGCAGTGTTTTACTTATTGATTTATTTCAATTGTTTGTACCCCGCCCTTCTAAACCCCCGCAGGGGGACTCAGTGCAGCTTACAGCCGGCAACAATTCAATGCCCCCTCATACAACATAATAAATACAATAATTACATGTAAATAAAAAAATTCATTTAGTTAAAATCTAAAATAATACTGGCTGGTTAGCCTTATCTAGAACTGAAATTCTGCGACCAGCGACACAATGAGAAGCTTGTCCATAGTCCATATTCCATAGCATTGTCATCATTGTCATTGTCAGCCCGCTACCCGAAGGCCTGGTCCCACAACCCGTTTTCAACTTCTTCCTGAAGGAAAGGAGGGATGTATTTCACCTAATTTTGCTGGGGAGCAAATTCCACCCGCAGGGAGCCACCACCGAGAAGGCCCTGTCCCTTGTCCCCGTCAAGCGTGCTTGCGACAGAGGCAGGGTTGAAAGCAGGGTCTCCCCAGAAGTTTTCAAACTCCGGGGTGGGACATAGAGGGAGATATGTTCAGACAGGTAAGGTGGGCCAGAACCATGAGCTATGATGTACCTCATCATAGCTCAGAATGGCTAGCAATCTCACCTGAATCCATGCAATTAAAATAATCGATTACAAATACCAAAAATCCACATAAATCAGAACTCATGTTTGAAAGTTGACTGGGCAGGCCTGCCAGAAGAGATGGGTCTTCAGTTTCAACAACCTGTTTAGTTGTCGGATCTTTTCCAGCAGGCCTACCCAGCCTGGCTATGCACTCTTCTGCTATTTATACTAAATATTCTTACAGTATCCACTTGTTTTAGCATCTGTTTCTTATAGTAGCCAGGTATTAGCATGTTGAATCTGACCCTTCCCTATCTCTCTTGCAGGGCGTCTGTGCCGATCAGTGCAAAGTGTCCGGCTTCCATCGCTACCAGACAGTGGAGGTGAACGAGGGTGCCTTGGGAGAACTGAAGCGGCTGTTTGAAGCCCAGGCTGAGCACGTGCACCAGACTCTGGCCTTGCACCTCTATACCTCTGTGTTGTCGCGTCTGCAAGTGGAGTCTTACATCTACGCGTTGCTCAGTAGTTCTCCCTTGCTGAAGTCCGTGGGCACCCAGCAACAGGAACTAGGTGTGTGTCTCCCCTTCCGATTGGGTTTCTGCTTCTGGTGGGAGTCTGCTAGACATTATGCCTCATGGAGAGTACATGTGTGTGTATACAGTTGTCCCTTCACATTAGCATTTTTGACTTTTGCAACTTTGATTATTCATGGTTTCAATTAAAAATATTCTCTCCCCATCCTCCAGTGCGATTCTGTGGTCAACTTCTTTCAGTTATGCTGGAGGGCCTAGATGTTTCTTCAGAGAACCCATTTCTAGGGATCTCTAGGTCTTCCAATGTGATTCTGCAGTCAGCTTCCAGCAGAAGTTGGCCATCGAGTTGTGTTCAATATTCCTGGAAATGTGTTCTTGCTGGTTAAAAGACAGCAATTCTTTTGTTTTTTCACTTTCACAGAACTCCTGTGCCCATGACTCCAGCAAATGTGGAGTGTTGACTGTATGCTTTAATGTTGCCTGTTGAGTGATGGTGACTCCATAAATTTCATAGGGTTTTCTTATGCAAGGACTACTTGAAAATAGTTTTGGCTATTCCTTCCTTTTAAACTTTTCTAGCAGGTTTCATGGTAGTCTTCCATATTCTAATAACCAGGGTTGATTAGCTCCCAACATGGGAATTTCTAGGGTATTTAGGCCATTTGTGGACATTTTAGCACAGCTATGGGTAAACCCAGGCCAGAGGCCGAATGTGCCCCCTTGGGCTCTTTTCTCAGACCCTCCTCTCACACCATCCTATCCTTCCCTCCTCCTCTCTTTCCTTCCTCCTTTCCTCCCTTCCTTCCTTACCTCCTTCTTTCTCCTTCCCTTCTTTCTCCCCTTCCACCCTTTCATTTTTCCTTCCTTCCCTTACCTCTCTCCTACTTCCTTCCTTCCTTCCCTCCCTCCCTCCCTCTTTCACCCCCTTCCCTTCCACCCTTTCACCTTCCTTCTTTCTCTCCATCCTTTATTCTTCCCTCCCTCCCTTCCTTCTTTCCTTCCCTCTTTCACTCCCCATTCCCTTCCACCCTTTCACCTTCCCTCCTTCTCTCCGTCCTTTATTCTTTCCTTCTTTCCTCCCTCCCTCCCTGCCTTCCTTCTCTTTTGCCTTTCCTTCCTTCCCTCTTTCCTTCCTTCTCTCCCTCTGTCTCCTTCCATTCTTCCCTTCTTCCCTTTCATCCTTCCTTCCTCCTCTCTTTCCTTCCTCCTTCCCTCCCTCCCTTTCTTACCTCTCTGTTTCTCCTTCCTTTCCTTCCACCCTTTCATCCTTCCTTTCTTCCCTCTTCCCTCTCTCCTTCTTCCCCCCTCCCTCCCTCCCTCCCTTTCCTTTTGTCTTTCCTTCCTCCCTCCCTTCCCTCTTTCCCCCTCCCTCCATTCCCTTCCACCCTTTCTTCCTTCTCTCCATCTTCTATTCTTCCCTTTATTCTATCTTTCCCTTCCTCCCTTTTCTTCTTCCTTCTTCCTGCCCTTCCTTCCCTTTTGCTTTTTCTTCCTTCCCTCTTTCCTCCCTCCTTCCCCCTCTCCCTCTTTCTCCTTCTATCCTTCCCTTCCTCCCTTTCATCCTTCCTTCTTTCTCTCTTTTCTTCCCTTCCCTTCCCTTCCTTCCTTCCTTCCTTCCTTCCTTCCTTCAATCACTTGGCAGCCAGTCCTCTTAGCAGGGAGTGCTAGCATGCTGCCCCCAAGTTAGATAGTTTGCCCATGCTGGGTCTAGCAGAAACTAAAAAAAAGTTATGTACAAAGATACTCTATATACTCAGATCTACATAAATTGTATCGAACCGCATTAATTCTATTGTGTAGATGAGGCATGGGCAAACTTTGAGTCTCCAGGTGTTTTGGACTTCAACTCCCAGAAATCCCAGCCATCTTATCAGCTGTTAGGAATTGTGGGAGCTGAAGTTGAAAACGCCTGGCCAGCCAAAGTTGGCCCATATCTGGTGCAGATGCACCCCGTGTTGCTTGCCGTTCAACCAAGTAACAAGCAACATATACTGAAATTCCCTTTTATTCATCCATTAAAGCAGTGCTGCTAATCTGTGGTTGTCGAGGTGTTTTAGACTTCAGCTCCCAGAATTCCTGACCATTGGACAAGCTGGCTAGGGCTTCTGGAATTGGAGGCCCAAATATCTGAAGGATCACAAGTTTGACACTTTTGCAAAGAGCCAATTTCAGATTTCACTCAGCCAAACATAGAGTGGGATCTTGCACATACAACAACCCTATGTGGTATATTGGGGTCATTTAGTGGCTGAATGGGGTTTTGAATCCAGTGCAGGGGACCCCACCTAAACCTTCCTCTCAGTATTAATACCTTGCTGATTCTAGGATCTTCTAATTCTTCTATTTTTCTTCCCCTCATTCTTAGCTTCTAAACAGGGTGAAAATACTTCCTCGGATTTGGGTCCCTTGAAGGAATGCATCAGCGTCCTCTTCAGTTTTACCCGCAGAGTTGTGGAGGACCCACAGTTCCAGAACGACGTACTTTCGTGGCTTCAGAGGCTGGTGAGGAACCCTGTGCTGATAATTTGGCACCAAATGCTGGATCATTCAGTCATCCAGGCAGAAATTCATTACCAGCTCTTTTAAAAAATGTCTTCTCTCTGTTGTTTTGTGGAGAGCGGTGGCGGCAATGATTCATTTACTTCTAAGACTTAATAGTTTTAACTACTCGTTCTCAGAGTGCGCCATACAGTGAGAAACAATCCATATAAATTGAATTTAGGAGACAGCATAATGAAACGCGCAATTAAAAGCAGCAGTGAATTAAAAGCAGCGGAGATTAAGTGGGATGTCATATGGAAGTGTAAAGTTATGGAAGTCTTGTGAATCCTTGAAGACTGCCAGCTATCATTTTAGGCACAGTGGATGATTTGTTTTAAGTTCTTGTGTGCTTTGATGTTCTCCTGTTTTAAAATCACATTTGAAATTCTTCCCCATCTTTCCAGGTGTCAGTCTTGCAAAGGGTTGGCTCTCCAGGGGACCAACTCTTCCTCTTAAACCACATCCTTCGCTGTCCTGCCGGAGTCAGCAAATGGGCCGTCCCATTCATTCAGGTGTGGATGTTTACTGTCTGTTGTATTGTGATGTACCTGAGACCTCATTCTTACAGTTGCTGCAGTGCCCTTTTGAATTGCAATGATGTAATGTTTTCCTGGGGCCATGGTGGGTTAAACTGCTAAGCTGCTAAACTTGCTGACCGGAAGGTCGGTGGTCCAAATCCACGAGATGGGGTGAGCTCCCATTGTTAGCCCTAGTTTCTGCCAACCTAGCAGTTAGAAAACATGCAAATGTGAGTAGATCAATAGGTAACGCTTTTGCGGGAAGATAACGGCGCTCCATGCAATTATGCCGGCCACATGATCTTGGAGGTGTCTATGGATAATGCCGGCTCTTAGGCTTAGAAATGGAGATGAGCACCAATATAATAATAATAATAATAATAATAACAACAACAACAACAACAATACTTTATTTATACTCCGCCACCAGATGGGGACTCGGGGCAGCTTACATGAGGCCAAGCCTGAACAATACAACACATCAGTATAAACCAATACAAAAATAATATAAACCATAAAATAAAATACAATACGAAACCATTATAAATAACATATCAGCAAATATATATGTATTAAAAACACAAGGATCCAACACTGTGGGCAGGGCCAATTCTAATAGATTAGAAATTTAAAACACTGGGTGATACAGCAATGAACTGAGTCTGAACAGGGGTTTTAAAGGGTAGGGTGGGGTTGATTGCCCCAACAGGTAGAATAAAGTGCTTCAGAGGACATTTTGCAAAGAATTGGTCGGATCAGGGAGTTATTAGTCTCTCATTCAGGGAAGGCACATTGGAACAACCAAGTTTTCAGGCTCCTCCCAAAAACTGTCAGTGCGGGAGCTTGCCCAACCCCCAGAGTCAGACTCGATTAGACTTAATGTCAAAGGGAAACCTTTACCTTTAATGTTTTTCTAGAACATAGCTTTTTAAAAGGCGGGTCCTAAATTCAAATAGGGTCTCCTTAGCTTAGTGTAGCCCCCGGTGGCGCAGTGGGTTAAAGCACTGAGCTGCTGAGCTTGTTGATCGAAAGGTTGCAGGTTCGATTCCGGTGAGCAGCATGAGCTTCCGCTGTCAGCCCTAGCTTCTGCCAACCTAGCAGTTCGAAAACATGCAAATGTGAGTAGATCATTAGGTACCGCTCCGGCGGGAAGGTAACGGCGCTCCATGCAGTCACGCCGGCCACATGACCTTGGAGGTGTCTACAGACAACGCTGGCTCTTCGGCTTAGAAATGGAGATGAGCACCACACCCCAGAGTCAGACATGACTGGACTTAATGTCAGGGGACTACCTTTACCTTTAGCTTAGTGTTGGGCTCACAGAAAACTTGGCAAATGTTAAAGGTTTCTGAATGCCACCCATTTGCACAAATCTGTCAGCAACAATGTGCAATGTTTACAGGGGACTCTGCAGAATTTGCTTCAGCTGTACTCCCCCCAAAAAGAAAACCAGCCTGTTTATCAAGCCTTGCAAATGCTGACTAATTATCAGTACATGTTTGGTTTTTGTACCTGTTTTGTATACCTATATACCTGGGGCCATGTAAATATTTCTTAGGCAGAAAGGAGTTGCAACATATTTTTTTTCTAAAAGTCCCTGCACATAGAAATTTAGTACTTACTGAGTCAATCCCTCGCTGTCCAAGTATGATGGCCTTCCAAGTGTAGTGTCTTTGTGGTGGATATGTAGGTGACTGCGGAGCCCTATTCTTGATCCGCATATTCTTCCACAGTGAGAGCATTGGTTTCCAGGTGGAAGGCAGTCCCGGTCAGGGTTGGCTTGACACGCCTTCCTCTTGGCACATTTCTCCCTTTTGCTCTCCATTTGCGCCTCTTCAAATTCCACAGCACTGCTGGTCACAGCTGACCTCCAACTAGAGTGCTCAAGGGCCAGGGCTTTCCAGTTCTTGGTGTCAATGCCACAGTTTTTAAGGTTGGCTTTAAGTCCATCTTTAAATCTTTTTTCCTGTCCAGCAACATTCCATTTTCCATTATTGAGTTGGGAGTACAGTAACTGCTTTGGAAGACTGTGATCAGGCATTCGGAAATGTGGCAAGTCCAATGGAGTTGATGGCGTAGGAGCATTGCTTCAATGCTGGTGGTCTTTGCTTCTTCCAGCACGCTGGCATTTGCCTGCCTGTCTTCCCAATAGATTTGCAGGATTTTTCATAGGCAATGCTGATGGAATCATTCCAGGAGTTGAGTGTGACATCTGTAGACAGTCCACGTTTCGCAGGTGTATAGTAGGGTTGGAAGGACAATAGCTTTATAAACAAGTACCTTGATATCCCTAGGGATGTCCCGATCCTCAAACACTCTCTGCTTCATTCGGAAGATCGCTGCACTCACAGAGCTCAGGCGGTGTTGTATTTCAGTGTTAATGTTGACTTTTGTGGAGAAGTGACTGCCAAGGTAGCGTAAATGGTCAACATTTTCTAATGTTACACCATTAAACTGTATTTCTGGCATTGGAGAGGAAATGGCTGGTGACTGCAGGAAGAGCACTTTGGTTTTCTCGATGTTCAATGACAGGCCGAGCTTCTCATATGCTTCTGCGAAGGTGTTTATAGAGTGGCTTGTAGGTCTTCTTCTGAATGTGCAGAAGAAAGAGTTGCAACATATTTTTATTTTCTAAAAGTCCCTGCACATAGAAATGCAGTATCGCAGGGAGAAACCACACATTTAGAGGTTTGTGATTCTCTAAACATGCTCCAATTTTCAGATGTGTGAAATAGTAAATATAGCCACTGCAGAACTACACTACTTCAAACTCAGATACAGAAAAACCGAATGCTTCCTTGACTGAAGAAAACAACAACTTCTTTTCTGAGATGTGCTAATTTTTTCTTTTCTGAGATGTGGACATTTAAGAGTGTGATTTGCATTCTGAAATGATATAAGTGTAGGATAGTTTTTCCGCACTTTTGAACTTGTTTCCTGCCCTTAATTTTTATCAAACATTCTGTATGATTTGTGTATGAGTTTCTAAGCGTAGCTCTTATAGAAACCACCTTTCCAGTGACCACTTATTCCTAAAGATACAATTTTATTGTTTTTGTATAAGTTTAATTTCCAGAATCAGATATCTGTGATTTCCAACTCAAATGTAGTGACTTTTATTGAAAGCATTTTCCTTCCTTCCTTCCTTCCTTTTAGATCCGAGTCCTTGGTAACCCTTCTGGAGTCTTTCATTTCATGCAGTCCCTCGCTTTGCTGATGTCTCCTGCCAAGTAAGTAGAAAGTGTGGAAGGAGAAAGAGTGAAATATGTGGGTGTCTATACAAATCTCGATAAAATAGTAAAGAGTAGAGACATCACTCTGGCAACAAAGATCCGCCTAGTCAAAGCCATGGTATTCCCTGTAGTCACCTACGGATGTGAGAGCTGGACCTTAGGGAAGGCTGAGCGAAGGAAGAGAGATGCTTTTGAGCTGTGGTGTTGGAGGAAAGTTCTGAGAGTGCCTTGGACTGCGAGAAGATCCAACCACTCCATCCTCCAGGAAATAAAGCCCGACTGCTCATTGGAGGGAAGGATACTAGAGACAAAGTTGAAGTACTTTGGCCACATCATGAGGAGACAGCAAAGCCTAGAGAAGACAATGATGCTGGGGAAAGTAGAAGGTAAAAGGAAGAGGGGCCGACCAAGGGCAAGATGGATGGATGGCATCCTTGAAGTGACTGGACTGACCTTGAAGGAGCTGGGGGTGGTGACGGCCGACAGGGAGCTCTGGCGTGGGCTGGTCCATGAGGTCACGAAGAGTTGGAGACGACTGAACGAATGAACAACAACATACAAATGTTTGCCATAGTTATGTAAAAAAGGTGTGATATTAAAAAGCGGTGTGAAGGAAATGTTATATTGACCTGAATTGAAAGCTAGCAGGATATTTAGGAGAGCATAGTAGCCTATAAGCCAGGGTCCTGCCCAGTTCCTCATCCTGCCATTGCTCCTCTTTCCACCTTGTGCAACAAAAAAGCACACAGTCTTGTGACTCCCTGAAGGCAAACAAGTGTTATTTGCCATAAGCTTTCCTGGAAGGCCGCCCTCATCCATGGAATAAAAGGCCTGTTTATTCAAGCAAGCTGTGGGGAATTAAGTGCCAATTTTCAGATGTCTGAAAAGTAGATATAGCCATAGCAGAACTATACCACTTCAAACTCAGATACAGAAAAACTGAATGCTTCCTTGAATGCTTCCTAGAGGGTGATTTAATGGCTAGTTGCTGTTCTTTTGGCCCCTTCATATGTTCTTAAACTGCTTTTAAAAAGTAAAGTCTTTTACATTAGAGCTAGACAACTTTGGTAGATAATTCCCTGCCCTTGGAGCTTTTCAGTAGTTGCAAAGATTGCCCCAAATGCTAACAAATAAAAATAAAAATGGAAATCCTTACCAGAAATGCCTAAAACTCCTTTTCTGGTGTTGAAAAACAGATATGTTATATGTTATATGGCTTTGCCATGTATTTTGTTGGCAGATTTCTGTTCCCTAAGGCTTCCTAAAGGGGCAATTCATTCCCTTTTACCAGAAAATAATGATAGTCAGGGGTTGGAAATGCAGTCCTAAGGCTGGAGTTTGCTGCCCTGGATCTAGTACCAAAAATGGGGCCAGGGGATCAAACTTTCACCTGTGAGGATTCCCATATTCTGTGTGCATGAGTAGACCATGCAAGGATCCTAAAATAGTGTTCCTATTGAACAATGAGGATTGGGGCTGGGATGGGTACCCATTTTCCCAACTGGAGTCAAAATGTGAAGTTCCCAAGTTTTGGGCACATTTTCTGGAATCAAAATAGAACCTCCTGGATTCTGTTTTGGTGGGGATGAGAGACAGGGCCTTTTATATAACGTAATCACACCTTATTTATGAAGGATGGTTTTTGTGTCAATTTAATATGTCTTATTTTACTTCCATATTGATTTAGTATTGTTATTTTTTGTCAATCTAATTTTAAATTGATTGTTAGTCTTATTACTGTTTATTGTTTACACTATTATGGTGTTGTGAGCCACTCCGAGTCCCCTTGGGAAGATGGGGTGGGATACAAATAAAGGTGATTATTATTATTCTCAGAGGTGGCCCCTATCTGCGGAACTCCCTACCAAAATTAGATCTGCACCCTCCCTTTTGGTCTTCAGAAAGAAAGTAAAGACAAGGATGTGGGACTGAGCCTTTGGGCAGTAAGCAATGCAAGAAATGAACAGGATTATGTGCAATTGACCCTTGGAAAGGCCTCAGACTTTGGGTTCTGGATTATGTGATTTTAATGTTTATATGAATATATTTTTAATTCCATGTTTAAATGTTTAGTTGTTGTTGTTTCTTTATTTAATATGGTTTAATATTTTAATTTTACAGTTATATGTTACAGTTGTTCTTTTTGTTGAATAATATTTTATTGGGGAGTGAGGGGTACAGAAAAAGGAAAATAATATAAATAAATAAATAGAAAAATGTGCAACATTTTAAACCTATGATAATATCTGAAAGAGAAGACAAAGATGCTGGGGAAAAAGGAAGTAAAAAGGAAGAGGGCAAGATGGATGGATGGCATCCTTGAAGTGACTGGATTGACCTTGAAGGAGCTGGGGGTGGTCATGGCCAACAGGGAGCTCTGGTGTGGGCTGGTTCATGAGGTCACAAAGATTGGGAAGTGACTGAATGAATGAACAATAAAAAATCTGAAAAAAGAGAGAAAGAAAAACCTGGGGTTTGTTGACCTCCCATCTCTTCCATCGTAACATACATAGTTCCAGTATTATATTCAATAATCTAGTCGTTAGATAGATCTATCCATTAGACTCATTCCCCTTTGCGCCTCTCTTGATGTCTTCTTCCCAAAAGTCTTCTTATAACTGCAGAATAATTCAGCTAGGTCCTTATTTAAAGTATTTTTGAATTAATGTCCAATCTGTTTTCTCTTGAAGGTTCCTTTGGTAGTTTCTTTGCTGTTGGGTTTGGCTGTCCATATGTTGCAGTTGCTCTTATATGTTTGCCAGGCATTAAATTTTTGCCGTGAATTGTTGGAAATTGGTTCGAAACCCTTTTGGGGGAGAAAAGCAGTATATATATGAAGTAAACAAACAAACAAACCTAGAAGGTTGCCAGAATTTTGGAGGAAGATTTTTTTATTCTTGGCGCGACATTTTGAGGACTGTGTACAGTGATGAAACTACACAGCATTCCAAAAAAGAGAAACTTTCATTGTTTTTCACCATATATAAACTTGGGAAAGCTTCACAGTTAAACTTTAGGGTTATAGAAAGCTCTAGCTTTTGAAGCTGTGCATCATCTGTGCATGTTTTAGAAGAAGAAAAAATAATTTACATCTGCACAACCTTTAAATCATTTCAACGTTTTTTTCTGTACTTTTTTCTCCATCTTTTTGGAAATTGCCATCGCCTTCGAAACTGTGCCTTTTGTCCCTTTTGTTCTTCCCCCATATTTTTAAAGATAATAAAAGCTTTTAAAGTTGTACAAGTAAATTGTGCATCATTTTATTTTGGAATTTTTTCTTTGTCTTGTTGGAAGCCTTGGTAGCTTTCACTGGAAAGCTGTGTGGCTTTCCAGAAAATTTTACTGTATTGCTTTTTTCAGAAAGTTGTACAGTTTCCCCATCATTGTGGAGGGAAAAGTTGACACTATGGGGAAAAATTGACTATATTTCTTGGGAATGGAAGAATCCAGAATTATGCTCTCTAGTGAGGATTCATTTTTCTTGACTGACCTAGGTTTCAACATTGGATTTTTAGTCCAATTGGGAGGTTGGTTCATCCTGGAATATTAACAAAAATGTATAGAGGGTTGTCTCTTTCATGTGGTGTCTCTCCCTCATTTTTCTGGCGTGTTGCATTTTGTGACCTGCAGAAACCGAGCAGAATTTATGTGCCATATGAAGCCAAGTGAACGGAGGACGTCCTCGTCATCTGGAAAGGAATCTGGAAACTGGACTTTAGTCGATGAAGGAGGAGAAGAGGTATCTTTAAAAAACGATTTCTTCACACTTTTGTGGTGCCAGAGCGCAGTCTGTTCAGAGCCTTCCAAGTCACCCATATTTCACATGCCATTATGAAGAAATCTGTTTCTCTTTTTTTCTCCCTCTAGTCTTTCAGTTTTATTTTCATTCTTAGTATGAATCTTGCTGTCTGGTTGTAAATGCTAATCATTCTTCCTCCAACTTTACTATTAGAGCTTAGTTAGTGAGGTCAGCACATACCTGTATCCTTTTTACTTGCTCCAGATTAGTCCTTATTAGTAAAGAATTTTCCCTGTTCTTTTGATTCTCTTTCTTCCAGGATGAAGACCCTGATACTAGTTGGGTTCTTCTTCTTGAAGATGACTTGATAGCACTGCTGTCCCAATTCCCATTCCATGAACTCTTTCAGCATCTTCTTGGATTTGATTCTAAAGGTGAGTCAGCTTCTGAAGGAGGAATGGGCAAAGTTCTACTTGTGGGCCTCATGTTTCCTGTGAACCTTAGTTCCCCAAGCCTGACTCACCCTTTGCTAGACATTTGGGGAAATTGCCACTGTTTTCAGGGTTCAAGTCGGCGGTTCGAATCCGCGAGATGGGGTGAGCCCCCGTCTCATCTCCAGCTTCCCATGTGAGGACATGAGAGAAGCCTCCCACAGGATGGTGACACATCCGGGCATCCCCTGGGCAACGTCTCTGCAGAAATTCCCACTTTTTTCAGGGTTCAAGTCTGAGCGCTGTCACTCATGATGTGAAAGGCAGACCTACTTCAGTTAAGAAAGCCTCTGACAGCGAAGATCCTTTTCAAATGGTGTTGTGTGCTTACCTAGGCCCTTTCATCCTCTGTCAAGTTGGAAAGTTTTTAGCAGCATCAGCATTCAGATATGTTGAACAATGGCTGGAGAAAGGCAAAACTTTGTCAACAAACACAGTTTTTATTGGCAAAAAGTGGGATTCTGCTTTAGGCAATCCTACTGTAGCCATGCAGTCTTGCCTACAAAACCAAAGGAAACAGAAGCTGCTCCAGAATCCCTTCTTGAGCATGTGTAAGCAGCAAAAGGGGAAAGCAGGTTAACTTGCTTCTTCATGGGGAGCCGCGGTGGCACAATGGATTAAACCCTTGTGCTGGCTGAACTGCTGACCTGAAGGTTTGTGGTTTGAATCTGCAAGATGGGGTGAGCTCTCATCTGTCAGCTCCAGAAGCCTTCCATAGTCTGGTAACACATCCAGGTTTGAATCTGCAAGATGGGGTGAGCTCCCATCTGTCAGCTCCAGAAGCCTTCCATAGTCTGGTAACACATCCAGGTGTCACCTGGACAACATCCTTGCAGACGGCCAATTATCTCACACCACAAGCAACTTGCAGTTTATTTATTTATTTATTTATTTATTATTTGCACTTGTTAACCGCCACTCTCAGCCCGAGGGCGACTCGTGGCGGTGTACAGAACATAGAAAAGACAACAGTTTACAATGAATCAAGACCATAACACAACATCTAAAAATCCGCTTCGTCTAGTTTGGGGTCATAATCAATCTCATAGTCATAGTCCATTCCGGTGGTCATTCCAAAAAACACATAGCACTTAGTTGCTTAGTCGCTTCTGACATGATAAAAAAGTCTCCCCATTATGTTAAAAGAACATAACATATAAGTTTGGCTACCAAAATTGTAATGAAACTGGAGGTTGCAAGTGTCATCTCTGGATGTATTTTGGAAGAAGCTTCCAATGGTCTCACAAAAAGTCAAAACACTTCTGATTAAACTGTGTTCCTGGTTTGAAAATGTTATTTCCTGTTTAATTGTGAGGTACTTACTTTGAAAGTAGTTGTTTTACTCCAGCAATTTCAATTTTGTGGCTGCCACAAAATTATGTTCAATTGGTTTCCTCATTATTTCTGCCTCTGTCATCAAATTTTCTGTTAAATAATTATTTTTCAACTGCATTAGGCCTACTAATATAGTTTCTTGGTGCACAAACATAAACAATAGACTAATTAAATAAATATTTCTCATGTATAAACTATTGGCAATATAATTTGACTAAAATTTAGTAAATATTCACGGTTTATATACATGCAGTAAGGTTAGGCGCATTATCATAATATTAACGAATAACCTATTATGGAGAAAATTGAAATAGCTGTTGCATAAAAACCAAAGCCAATTAACACATTTAATTATTATATTTGAATTCAGCATGTTAAATTTATTAAGAAACGGCACATTTCGTTTCCACAACTGAGAAAAACTGAAAATTTGTAGAACAGTGTAATTAATGTCCTGAAACATACTCATGTTTAGGTCTTGACATTTTAGTCAAGTGGTGTAGCATTGTTGCGTTTGTGCAAAAGAGGGGAAATGGGTGACGAAGGGAGTCCCTGGTGGCACAGTGGGTTAAACCGCTGAGCTGCTGAACTTGCTGACCGAAAGGTTGACGGTTTGAATATGGGGAATGGGGTGAGCTTCTGTTGTTAGCCCCAGCTTCTGCCAACCTAGCAGTTCAAAAACATGCAAATGTGAGTACATCAATAGGTACCATTCCGGCGGGAAGGTAATGGCACTCCGTACGGTAATGTTGTGCAACAAGTGGATCTTAGTCATGTCCCATGCACAAGACTCAGACAAGAATCATAGAATCATACAATCAAAGAGTTGGAAGAGACCTCGTGGGCCATCCAGTCCAACCCCGTGCCAAGAAGCAGGCATATTGCATTCAAATCACCCCTGACAGGTGGCCATCCAGCCTCTGTTTAAAAGCCTCCAAAGAAGGAGCCTCCACTACACTCACGGGCAGAAAGTTCCACTGCTGAATGGCTCTCATAGTTAGGAAGTTCTTCCTCGTGTTCAGATGGAATCTCCTCTCTTGTAGTTTGAAGCCATTGTTCCATTGCGTCCTAGTCTCCAGGGAAGCAGAAAATAAGCTTGCTCCCTCCTCCCTGTGGCTTCCTCTCACATATTTGTACATGGCTATCATATCTCCTCTCAGCCTTCTCTTCTTCAGGCTAAACATGCCCAGCTCCTTAATCCACTCCTCATAGGGCTTGTTCTCCAGACCCTTGATCATTTTAGTCGCCCTCCTCCGGACACATTCCAGCTTGTCAATATCTCTCTTGAATTGTGGTGCCCAGAATTGGATACAATATTCCAGATGTGGTCTAACCAAAGTGGATTGAAGGGTAGCATGACTTCCCTAGATCTAGACACTATGCTCCTATTGAGTAGAAATGAAGAGACATTTTTTTTTTACTCTTAATAGCAGAGATGAAATACAAACTTGCAATGTTGCATACAAAAAACAAACAGTGCGAGAAACTTACATAGTCTTTGTAAGTATCCATCCAGTCCAACCCCTTGCCAAGAAGCAGGAAAATTGCATTCAAAGCACCCCTGGCCATCTGTCAAGGGTGCTTTGAATGCAATTTTCCTGCTTCTTGGCAGGGGGTTGGACTGGATGGCCCATGAGGTCTCTTCCAACTCTTTGATTCTATGATTCTATAAGTAACACAAAATAAGGCATCTTCATCTTAAGTCAAATGAGAAAGCAAAGCATAAACCTTGAGCAAACAGCTATTCCACCATAGCCTCCTTTAGAGCAGCGTAACGGCTTCTCTCCAACCTGCTCCTCAGAGCAGAGCCTTTGAGCATAGATCTCCACAGAGAAAAAGCTCTCCAGAACTGTATTCTAAAAACCCATACAGTTATACCCTATTGGGTGTGGTCCAAGATTGCTGGTTGACCTACATTACCAGCTACACATAATACCTTCATGAGGTATGTAACAGTCATGTCGGCCACATGACCTTGGAGGTGTCTATGGACAATGCTGGCTCTTCGGCTTAGAAATGGAGATAAGCACCAACCCCAGAGTTGGACACAACTGGACTTAATGTCAGGGGAAAACCTTTACTAAGTGACAAAAGAGGGGGAATGACAATGGCAGCTAGAAATCTCTAGTCCAGTTTCCTTGTTCCCAATTAACTGTTCTACCCCAAATATCTGATTGTTAAGATTGTTGGAATATAGGAGAGAGGAACTTGCCTTTCACATTTACTGCCTTTAGTCTTGAACTTGCAAATAATGTGCTGGGAACTGGGAATTCAGAACTGTTTTCCATTGTACAGGTGTCTATAATTCAGAGAAGACAACTTCCCAAGAAATGATGAAGATCTTAGCATTTGCCAACTCTTTGGTGGAACTTCTTGCCGTGGGGCTGGAGACCTTCAACCGAGCCCGGTACAGGCAGTTCGTGAAACGGATCGGACGCCTCATCAGGCAAGGAGAACCAGTCTTGCTGGGTGTGGGCGGGCTTTCTGTATTGATTCAATCCAACATCTGTGTGGCTATCTTCTTTTCTTACTGCCTTGCCCTTGGACTCATTCAACTAGGACTTGATAGTTTTGTTAAAATATTTGGGAGGATGTCACATTGAGGAAGGAGCTCTGAAGAATCAGACACAGAGTATAGGTTTCAACTTCCAGGAAAAGAGATTCCATTACATTAGAAATAACTTCCTGACAGTAAGAGCTGTTCAAATGTGGAATATGCTGCTTTGGAGTCTGGTGGAGTCTTCTTCTCTGGAGGTCTCTAAACAGAGGCTGGATGTCCATCTGTTAAGGATTCTTTGATTGTGTATTCCTGCATGACAGGGGTTTGGACTGGATGGCCCAACTTTATGATTCTAAATATTCTCTCAGATTTAAAACTATTTCATTGAGTTTTCCACCTTTGTGTGAGTCTACATTCCTAACCCTAGTGAATGTGGAGGGTTGTAATACGGTCTTTTATTTATTTATCGTGTCAGGAGCAAACCAAACAGTTGTATTGCATTTTTTAACAAACAAACAAACAAAACACAAAGTTTGCAAGCTTGGTAGTTGATTAAATGTCCTTTGACCAGTAGATGGCCACTTGGAGTGCCTCTGGTGTTGCTACAAGAACGTCCTCCATTGTGCATGTGGCAGGGCTCAGGCTGCATTGCAGCAGGTGGTCAGTGGTTTGCTCTTCTCCACACTTGCATGTCGTGGATTCCACTTTGTAGCCCCATTTCTTAAGGTCGGCTCTGCATCTTGTGGTGCCAGAGCGCAGTCTGTTCAGCGCCTTCCAAGTTGCCCAGTCTTCTGTGTGCCCAGGGGGGAGTCTCTCATTGGGTATCAGCCATTGATTGAGGTTCTGGGTTTGAGCCTGCCACTCTTGGACTCTTGCTTGCTGAGGTGTTCAAGCAAGTGTCTCTGTAGATCTTAGAAACCTTTTTCTTGATTTAAGTCGTTGAAGTGCTGGCTGATATACAAAGAAGGGATGAGCTGGAGATGTCACTACCTTGGTCCTTTCACTATTGGCTGCTACTTCCCAGTGAATGTCAGGTGGTGCAATACCGGCTAAGCAGTGTAATTTCTCCAGTGGTGTAGGGCACAGACACCCTGTGATAATGCAGCATTTCTCATTAATACAGTCTTACAGGCAGGCAATTGTTGTGCTGTTTCAAAGTGAGGATAGGACTGGATTGGGCTAATATGGCTCCACTGGAGACTGGTTTGGATTCTTCTCCATTACTTTGGTTTGCTTCTCTCTTCCTCACCTGATCCTGATCCCTTAGGATGACGCTTTGCTACGTGAGCGATCACTGGGCCCAGTACGTCAGCCACGCAAAAGGCTATGGCTACCCAATGCACCCTTTCTCAGTGGAGAAACTCCAAGTGGAATTTGACGAGCTCTTCCTGAGGGCGGTGCTCCATGTCTTGAAAGCCAAAAGGTAAGTAGGGATGGACCATAGATGGGTGGGTAGGTGTTAAACATAACAAGGAAAATCTGGGCTGGATCTGACAGATGGAAGAAGATGTCCAGGAGGTTGTCTGAGACTTGGTAGAAGTTTGATCAGAAGCACCCAAGGATTTTATTGGGTCTTTTCAACATGTAATCAACTGCCAAAAGGGGGAGAACTTTTTACCTTGAGAATTACAGTTGCTCTATGAGTCTAATAATAATAAAATAGAATAATAATAATAATAATAATAATAATAATAATAATAGATAGATAGATAATGGAGCCCCTGGTTGTTCAGTGGGTTAAACCCTTATGCCGACAGGATTGTTGACCAACAGGTCGGCGGTTCGAATCCAGGGAGAGCAGGTTGAGCTTCCTCTGTCAGCTCCAGCTATCCATGTGGGGACATGAGAGAAGCCTCCTAGAAGAATGGCATTTGGTCCAGAATATTATAAATTATTTGGGAAAAAACTAATCCCAGAACTAACTAGAGTTATATAACGCAATATTAAATGGAGAAAAAATTCCAGAATCCTGGAAACAGGCACTAGTGATATTAATCCCCAAATGTAATAGAGATTAAATAGACCCAGGGTCTGACAAAATTTGGAGATGGATGATGGGACTTGCAGTAACTTCACTCACTTCCTGAGACCAATGACACCCTTGCCAATGACTGATCAAGACCAAGCTTGGCTCACAGATCCCCCATGACCCACTCTATATCCTGGTGGACTTTTGAGGAGGACAGACCATGGATGATGGGACTTCAAGTACCTCCACTCACTTCCTAAGACTGCTGAAACCCTCATCTAATGACCGATCAAGACCAAACTTGGCACACAGAGCCCCCATGAGCCAATCTACAACCCGGTGCTGTTTGGAGGATGACGGATGATGGATGATGGGACGTGCAGTACCTTCACTCCCTGAAACCACAGGGACACTCATCCAAATACCAATAAAGACCAAACTTGGCACAGAGAGTCCCCATGGCCAACTCAAAATTCTGGTTATGTTTGGGGGAGAACAGACTATGGATTATGGGACTTCAAGTACCTACACTCACTTCCCAAGACTGCTGCAACCCTCATCTAATGACTGATCAAGACCAAACTTGGCACACAGAGCTCCCATGACCTACTCTCCATCCTGGTGCAGTTTGGAGGAGGATGGACCACAAATGATGGGACCCGCAGTACCTTCACTAACTTCCTGAGAACACTGAGAGCCATATAAATAACTGATAAAGACCAACCTTGATACAGAATTCCTTTCTCAAATAACCCAGGCAGTGCCAGGTCCCCAAGCTAGTATATTAATAAGGATCCATGTGGTTTCATAAAAGGAAGGCAAATGTCAAATTTAGTAGGGAAACTAATTAACAAATTTCAGATAATAAAAAATCAAAAGATAAAGGCAGGGATCATAGCACTAGATAATATTCAAAGCATTTGATTGCGTGGAGTGACCAACACTAAAATGTATCGTGAATAAATTTGGATTGGGAAGCAGAATAATGGGACTAGTGAATCAACTATATTCAGATAGTTATATGCAGGTGTTAGTAAATGATGGAGTAACCGATAGAATAAAAGTAACGAGAGGGACTAGGCAGGGATGCCCTATTTCACCAGTACTATTTGCAACCATAATAGAAATATTAGCAAATGTAATTAGGAATGATGATAAATTAATAGGGATAGGACAAGAAACAGACAAAATTAGCCTGTGTGCCGACAACACAGTTTTGGCTTTAAAAGGCATAACAGATAAAATGAAGATAATAGGAGACCATATAAAGAAATTTGGAGAAATAACGGGGCTGAAAATAAATGGTGATTTCTACTTGGTGTTTGGATCCCAAAAGGCTAGGAGTGTGGCTCTTTATGTCGGAGATGCCATACGGAACCCTGTCCACCAACATGCTGTGGAAGCTCTTTTTCATCATGCACGGTGCAGAGAGTGAGAACTTGGAGAAGCTGTGTGCCACTCTGCAGCTGGAAGACTGCAAACGCCAACTCAAAGGTACTGTCCCGTTATTAGTTGGAGGGAGAGGAACAAAACTTAACTGGCTTACATTTCCATTCTCAGAATCCATTTTGTGCAGGTCACTTAGTTGGTGATGAAGCAGGAAAGTAGAGCTGACCTTTGGTATCTGCTGTGGTTTGCTTCAAGGATCCCCACGGATTCCCAAATCTATGGATGATCAAAATTAATTATGTACAACGGTGTAGCAAAATGATACCCTTTATATAAAATAGCAAAATCAAGGTTTGCTTTTGAGCATTCATTTTTAATATGTTTTTGCCATGGATGGTGGAATCTGTAGGTGCAGAAACTCTGGATTTGGAGGGTCAATGGTAGTTCACTCTGTACCCAAAGGTAAAAGGTAAAGGTAAAGGTAGTCCCCTGACATTAAGTCCAGTCATGTCTGACTCTGGGGTGTGGTGCTCATCTCCATTTCTAAGCTGAAGAGCCAGCGTTGTCCGTAGACACCTCCAAGGTCATGTGGCTGGCATGACTGCATGGAGCGCCGTTACCTTTCCGCCGGCGCGGTACCTATTGATCTACTCACATTTGCATGTTTTCGAACTGCTAGGTTGGCAGAAGCTAGGGCTGACAGCGGAAGCTCACGCCGCTCCCCGGAATCGAACCTGCGACCTTTCGATCAACAAGCTCAGCAGCTCAGTGCTTTAACCCACTGTGCCACCGGAGGCTCCGTACCCAAAGGATCTACCACCAATTCATCCTATAGGCAACAAGATTCTTGCCCTAGCTTGTATTGATCCATGGGTTTGCTTAGGGCACTGGTTCTCAACCTGTTTTGGCCTCTAAGATCTTTCGGGGAGGCCCTCCTCTCGGTCCCACCTCCGTCACAAGCACGGTTGGTGGGGATGAGAAAGAGGGCCTTCTCGGTGGTGGCCCCCCGCCTCTGGAACGCCCTTCCAAGGGAAATAAGACATCCTCATCACCCCATCCCTCCCCTCCTTTCGTAAGAGCTTGAAGACCTGGTAGTTTTAACAAGCCTTTGAAAATGGCCAGTTCTAACTCAGTCTTACACATTGTCGAATACAGCCTTATTCTTCCTACCAATTACCCAGATCACTTCCTCTAATCGGCCCCGGAACGAACAGCCACAGACCCGTACCCAATATTATTGTTGCCTGCCATAGCATTGCACTTAATTCCAGGGCCACCTAGAATTTTTGGGCTTGCACAAATCTTGGCCCGGCCTTTTAAATTTTTTAATTGCCTTGAATAGGCAGGATTACTTTTAATATATGTGTGTTATGGCAACAATTTTTATGTTTATATTGTGTTTGTTAATCTTACGGTTATGTTGTTTTACTTTGTATGTTTTTTAATGTTACCTGGGAACCGCTCTGAGTCCCCTTGGGAGATAGAGCGGTATATAAATAAATAATAATAATAATAATAATAATAATAATAATTATTATTATTATTAAACTCCCAGAAATCCTAACAGTTGGTAAACTGGCTGGGATTTCTGGGAGTTGTAGGCCAAACAGAACTGCTGGCTTAGGGTTATGTATAGGATATTACCTGGTTTTAGGTAGTTCTGTGTATACCCTAGAAATCTAGACATTTTAGTCGAATCACAAAGTGATTAAAAGAGCAAAAACACAAAGTGATAAAAGAACAAAAACACACAAGCTGATGTTATCTCTTCCATAGGATCTTTTCTTTATAGCAAAATAATATGGTTGCACAATTTACAAAAACAAGGTTTCCATAACACAAATAAAGTTCTTTATACTTCCTTCTTTGCTTCTACGCTGGGCTTCTTTCTCATACAGATAAACAGCTTTGCTCTCACAGAGCCTCCTCACACTCCGAACTTACTCATGAGCTTCACACAGTTGCTTTACACACAACTTTACACACAAGGCCTTCAACCTGGGGCTTCTCTCACAGAAGCTTTTCACACCAAGCCTTCTCACACAAGGCTTTCTCATAGACTAAGGACTACCTCACACTGTGAGACCTTCTCTCACAGACCAAGGCCTACCTCACACTGTGAGATCTTTTCACAGACTAAGGTCTATCTCATACTGTGAGGTCTCCTCACACACTGAGACTTACCTCACACTGTGAGGCTTTCTCTCACAGACTCTAAGGCCTACTTCACACTGTATGGCCTTCTCACAGACTGAGATTTTTCTCTCACTGAGGTTTACCTCAGACTGACAGCTGATAAGCTACAGGCATACCTGCTAAGATGGAACTTCAGCTTTTGCTGATTCATTGCATTCATTTAACCCTTGACTCACATTTTTGTAATTAAAAATACCTAGTTAATTTTTTTTATTTCTGACAAGTCGTGCCTTCTGAGATACTCACTCAAACCAGTCTCTTTGTCAGGAAGCAGAGTAAGATGTTCATGATGGACTTCCAGTAGTTTGATCCAGAAAAAAATAACACGCACATCCTCTCTTTCATTCCGATAGACCCAGCCCACTTGGAGAATTTTGAGAAGTATCTCCAGAGCATGAATGGCTCCGAGGAGATCTGCCTACTGACGACCTTTGCTCAAATGGCTCAGACAAAACGGGATGATGCCGACGAGGACTTTGTCAAAGTCATTGTGCTAGAGATCTACGAGGTGAGCAAGGCAATATTCAATAGGTGAACGGGCTTTGTGGAAGAGTGACCAAGCATTACAACTCCTGCTATGAATATGTAGGTTGAGCATCCCTTATCTGAAATTCCAAAATACTCCAAAGTTGTCCCCATGGGTGCCTGGGGCAGTGACACCTTTGCTTTCTCATATTTCATGGGCAATAATAACAAAAAAAGGTTGTGTATAAGATGAAGTACTTTGGCCACATCATGAGAATAAAGGAAAACGTAGAGAAGACAATGATGCTGGGGAAAATGGAAGGAAAAAGGAAGAGGGGCTGACCAAGGGCAAGATGGATGGATGGCATCCTTGAAGTGATTGAATTGGCCTTGAAGGAGCTGGGGGTGGTGACAGCCGACAGGGAGCTCTGGCATTGACTGGTCCATGAAGTCACGAAGAGTCGGAAACAACTGAATGAATGAACAACAACAACAACATAACATGATCTTCAGGCTATGTGTACAAGGCATATATGGAACAAGTGAATTTCATGTTTACACTTGGATCCCTTTTCCAAGACATCACATTATTTACACATATGCATTTTTGTTATGTTTGAAAAAAATCCAAAACATCCCTGGCCTTAAACATTTTGGATGAAGGATTTTCAACCTGTATTTAATATGTTTTTAGCAAAATGCTGTTCACTGGATTCAACTCACCTTGAGGTGAGCAATCCAAACATTTACTTCTCTGTGTCGTCGAAGGCTTTCATCGCCAGAATTACTGGATTGCTGTGAGTTTTCCAGTTTGCATGGCCATGTTCCAGAAGCATTATCTTCTGATGTTTTACACACATCTATGGCAGGCATCCCCAGAGGTTGTGAGGTTTGTTGGAAACAAGGCAAGTGCGGTTTATATATCTGTGGAATAATGCCCAGAGTGGGAGTGAGTATTCTTGTCTGTTTGAAGCAAGTGGGAATGTTGCAATTGATCACCTTGATTAACACTGAATAGCCTTGCAGCTTCAAGGTTTGGCTGCTTACTGTGGGTGAAAGATCAGGACAGAATGCTTCTGGAACATGGCCATATAGCCCATTTACTTTATTCACTTGGAGTTTCAAATATATTAATTTATAGGTGCTAAGCATCCTCAGTAAATGATATATGTATGTGTATATGTGAATTCTTGCATGTTTCCACTCAGGTATCTTATGTCAGCCTTTCCACAAGGGAAACCTTTTCAAAGATTGGCCGGGAACTCCTGGGCGCCATCACTGCTGTCCATACAGGCATGATTTCTGTCCTGCTGGAGCGAGTCAAAGACACCATAGAAAAGGTCGGCATGGTAAGAACTGTGTCAGACAGCAGAAGCCTAAAGCTGGGTAATGTCCTTTGACCATGGATAGGTTCATTTGAGTCCTAAGCAAAATTTTGTGTCAAGAAATGGTGGATTATATGCAAAAGTACAGTTGGCCCTCCACATTTGTGGGTTTCCTAATTCATGGATTTGATTGAAATGTTCTGTAGTAATATCTAGATCAGTGTTTCTCAACCTGGGGGTCGGGACCCCTGGGGTGGTCGCAAGGGCGTGTCAGAGGGGTCGCCAAAGACCATCATGGGGGTTCTGTGTGGGAAATTTGGCCCAATCCTGTTGGTGGGATTCAGAATGCTCTTTGATTGTAGATTAACTATAAATACCAGTAAATACAACTTCCAAATGTCAAGTCTCTTTCCCCCAAACTTCACCAGTGTTCATATTTGGGCATACTGAGTATTCTTGCCAAGTTTGGTCCAGATCCATCATTGTTTGAGTCCACGGTGCTCTCTGGATGTAGATGAACTACAACTGCAAAACTCAACAAACCCTTCCAGTATTTTCTGTTGACCATGGGAGTTCTGTGTGCCAAGTTTGGTTCAATTCCAACATTGGCGGAGTTCAGAATGCTCTTTGATTGTAGATGAACTATAAATCCCAGGTACTACAACTCCCAAATGATAAAATCAATCCCCCCCCCCAACCCCACCAGTATTCAAATTTGTGCATATCGGGTATTTGTGCCAAATTTAGTCCAGTGAATGAAAATACATCCTGCATATCAGATATTTACATTACGATTCATAACAGTAGCAAAATTACAGTTGTGATGTAACAACAAAAATAATTTTGTGGTTGGGGGTCACCACAACATGAGGAACTGTATTAAGGGGTCGCGGCATTAGGATGGTTGGGAAACACTGGTCTAGATGTTTCAGTTTGAGTCTGTGGTCACATTAGAGAACCTCAAGAATCTATAGGTCCTCCAGTGTGATTCTGAAGTCAGGTTCTGGTGAATATTTACCTTTGAATCATAGTGCCAAACCTAGAGATGCCTAGCAGGGTTTTCTATCAAGTTAAAAAATAGCATTTTTTGGTTCACATTTTTTCTACTTGCATGGGGATTATTTATTTATTTATTTTCAGTATTTATATTCCACCCTTCTCATCCCGCAGGGGACTCAGGGCGGATTACAATGTACATATACATGGCAAACATTCAATGCCATAGACACACAACATATATAGGCAGACACTCAGAGAATATTTAACATTCCAGCTTCTGGTCAGCAGGGGAGCTGTCACTTCCTAATTCTTTGCATACTTCCTGGTGATTTTTAATGGCCTCGTAAATCAGTTAAATTAGCCTCCCCACAATGTGGTACCTAATTTTTCCTACTTGACAGATGCAACTGTCTTTTGGGCTGCAAAGGTCGACAACAAGCTACACAGTTTTGGTCTGGAGCTCACTTCGACCCGGGCTGGCTTTGAACTCATGACCTTTCAGTCAGTAGTGATCTTAATGCAACTAACTCCCACAGTCCCGGTGATCCTTTACCCCTAATCCCAGCATTAAAAAGATACTCAAATGGTAAAGTAGTCTTTCTTCCACCAATATAAGGGATCTGTTTACTTCAGGATTCCTGATAGATAGCCTCCCATCATCTGCTTAAAGACCTCTATTTAAGTCCTGCGAGGATCTCTCTCAATCTTAGGAAGCTGTTTCTTGATTTAAGGCGTTGGCAAGCTGGCTGGTATCTGAACAGAGGATGGGCCAAAGATGTCAATGTCTTGGTCCTTTCATTGCTGGCTGCTACTACCTGACAGATGTCAGGTGCTGCAGTATCAGCTAAACAGTATAATTTATCCAGTGGAGTAGGGCATAGACAACCAGTGATAATGTGGCACGTCTCATTAAGAGCCACATCCACTGTTTTAACGTGGTGAGATGTTTTTCCTCACTGGGCATGTGTATTCAGCAGCAGAGTAGCAAAGTGCAAAGGCAGATGTCTTCACTGTGTCTGGTTGTGATCCCCAGGTTGTGCCAGCCAGCTTTCTAGCATCCACTTTTTGCATTATATTCAAGAAGTTCTTCTTATAAATCAGAGCATTGTGGGTTCTTTGAGAAAATCACAAGACGCCTGGAAGATTTCTAGGGGCAAAGCAATTTTCAGGGTGGTTTGTTTGCATTGTCAGTGTTTACAACTTTACTTTTGCCCTTTTGTTTTTCTCTCTATAGGTTACTCTTTATTTATTTAAGGAGCTGCCAATGCATCTCTGGAAGCCTTCCCCTCCAGAAATTGCCCTGATCCGCAACTGGCTGCTGAATTACAACCTGACTGAAGTTGAGAATAAATTAGCTTGTATTATTCTGGAGGGGCTCAACTGGGGACCAAATGAGCAGGTAGGTATTAAAAACAAGACTGAAGCCTTTAATCAGTAAAATAAGATATATTTTTTTAATCTTAATAATTTGCAATCTTTTTAAAGAACCCAAAACAGCTTAGATGGGGGCCAGGCAAGTGATGGAATTTCTCACTATACCCTTTTCGGAAAAACACTTTTTTTTCAAAATATTTCTGGTCAGACTCTTCCTTGAAAATATACCATTTTTTCTTGAGCAGGGCAGCCTTCACCTTGATCCCGTGGTCCATGCTGAAATTGCACTAATGGTCTTAGAAGCTTACCAGAAGTACCTCTCTCAGAAACCATACAGTGGGCTCATCTCTGAAAGCATCAAGCAGGTAATCTGTCACCCTTCAAATATTTCCTGATCATTTAAAACGTAGATATTGTAAATCAAAATAGGAAAATTTATTTTAAATTCCCTTGCCTTTTTATCAGTAAATTAAAATGTCAACAAATGTGACTTTGGGGTTTTTTTTGAACCAAGGGTTTGTCTCTTTGTTGTGCTTCTCACAAGTTCATGGTGTAATGAAATCAGTTTCAGTAGTAACTGAACAGCTTTGGAGAAAGCATTAAGAAGTGGTGCAGAGCACCTCTAGGCCTTTCTTCTTTGCAAAGATCAGAAATAAAAGGTTTTCTGAGTGTTTGGGATAGCTTAATGAGGGGTTCCAAGTATGGGAAAGTTCCAAGTATGGGAAATATAGTCAGATGAAGCATCATTTATAATCAAGTGTAGTTCATGTCCTTGTTTCATGGAAGCCTTCTGGAAATATTCTTGTCTAAGTATTTCTTGTTTCAAGGTTTGGATTCTTGGATTGTATGAATACCTACTCATGCCTTGGATTAATGTTTCCTGGTTTTCTGAATTATATTAGAGAAAAAACGAAATGCAAAGATACAGAATGGGGGACAATGCCTGGTTTAAGAGCGGTGCGTGTGAAAAAGAATCTTGGAGTCCTTGTGGACAACAAGTTAAACATGAGCCAACAATGTGATGTGGCGGCAAAAAAAGCCAATGGGATTTTGGCCTGCATCAAGAGGAGCATAGTGTCTAAATCTAGGGAAGTAATGCTACCCCTCTATTCTGCTTTGGTTAGACCACACCTGGAATATTGTGTCCAATTCTGGGCACCACAATTCAAGAGAGATATTGACAAGCTGGAATGTGTCCAGAGGAGGGTGACTAAAATGATCAAGGGTCTGGAGAACAAGCCCTATGAGGAACGGCTTAAGGAGCTGGGCATGTTTAGCCTGAAGAAGAGAAGGCTGAGAGGAGATATGATAGCCATGTATAAATATGTGAGAGGAAGCCACGGGGAGGAGGGAGCAAGCTTGTTTTCTGCTTCCTTGGAGACTAGGACGTGGAACAATGGCTTCAAACTACAAGAGAGGAGATTCCATCTGAACATGAGGAAGAACTTCCTGACTGTGAGAGCCGTTCAGCAGTGGAACTCTCTGCCCTGGAGTGTGGTGGAGGCTCCTTCTTTGGAAGCTTTTAAACAGAGGCTGGATGGCCATCTGTCAGGGGTGATTTGAATGCAATATTCCTGCTTCTTGGCAGGGGGTTGGACTGGATGGCCCATGAGGTCTCTTCCAACTCTCTGATTTTATGAAGTGTGGACTTTGCTTTTATGGACTTTGCTTAACTTTATCCTGGACTACTTTTGCTCCTGCTTATCTTCTTACCTAATTGGATTTACCTATTCATTTAATGTGTTTTTTTACTTTGCTGTTTTTTTAATTATCTTCAATAAAGGAATTGTTTCCCAATAAACAGTGTGGTGTTTACAGTCAGAGGGCTTTTCCTGTTCTAGAGTGCAACACATAGAGCATATAATATAAAACCATACAAAGCCATAGAAACATAGTCTCCTTACTAAAATCATTATCCAGATTGCATTGTCAAGTCATTATTTCATCTTTACCTGATTATGTTACGTTAGGAAAAGCTTGCTCGAAGAGCCAGGTTTTAACCTTTTTTTGGAATGTCAGAAGAGAGGGGGCCGATCTTATATCCGTGGAAAGGGCATTCCACAGCTGAGGGGCCACCTCTGAGAAGGGGTTGTATTAGTGTCATGAAGGGGTTGTAGTGGACGCCCATGGAGGCCACTTACAGACTATGGATTTCATTCTTCTGTTAAGTAAATCAACACTGAGCAAGTTTGCATTGCTGTAGACAAGTGGAGAGTGGTCTCTTTTGTAGGTCTCCTACTTGGCCAGCATCGTCCGCTATGGAGAAACGCCCGAAACGTCTTTCAACCAGTGGGCTTGGGGCCTGGTTCTGAGGCTGAAGCTGCACATGAACGACTACGGCATCCGACAAAGCTGGCCTTCAGCCCCGCTCTCTCATGCTGTGCTTGAACTAACCGAATCCTCCACATTCCACCCGCTGCTGAAGGCTGTCAGGTCCGGCCTCCCCATTGGCTGCTACCTTGCGCTGGCCATGACCACAGTGGGCCACAGGTCAGTATTATTTGTGCACTTCTCTATTCTGCCTCTCTAGGTTTCTTGAAGTATGGTATTTATTTCTCTGTGGCTTCATCTACTAGCAAAAATGCCTATACCCACTTTTATTCCAGTGCTGTTGGAATACACAACATATGGCTGTTGTGAAAGCAAAACACAGCCCTCATTACAGGCTTCGAATTGATTTATTTTAGGATGTACACAAGCAGTGTATGAAATCACATTGTGTAATGTGATTTTAGTCTATTTCAAATTTCTTATATTGTGTGCCTTTCTGTGACCCTGTGATATAAGATACCATCAGTCAATCATCCATCTATTTATTTTATTTATTTATTTTCAACATTTTTATGCTGCTTTTCTCACCCTGAAGGGGATTCAGAGTGGCTTACAATACACACACACACACACATATATACACAATATATTATGTTATTAGCATAGTACAATATCAGTTGTATATATTACTATATTGTACTATATCATTATATTGTAATATTATTAGTAATATTGCGTGCAATATAAAATATATAATAATATTATTAATAGTATTATATTGATTCTATGTAATATATAGAATTCATATTTCATATATATAATCCATCTATTTATCTGCCTGCCTGCCTGTCTGTGTATCTGTCTGTCTATCTGTCTGTCTGTCTGTCTGTTTGTCTTAGCTAGAGGGTTTTGTTTGCAGGGTGGAGGATAGGCCTGATTGCTGTCAAGGAGATTCAAGAAAAATTGTCTCACATGATTGCTAGTGTTAAGATTTTAAAAGAAAGGGCCAGCTAAGCTATCAATCATTATACTATTTCAATCCATCTTTGTTCAGTATTTTGAGTAAAGTAAGTCTGAATTCTTCCTAGAAACACATGATTTAGTTGAGTCTGTTGTACTTTGGACGTATCATGAGATGATATAGCTTAGGGCTGGCTTTAGCACAGCAGGTTAATCACCAGCTGCAGAAAATCTTGCCAACTGAAAGGTTGACAGTTTGAAGCCGGGTCAGGGTGAGCTCCTGACCCTCAGCCCAGCTCCCCGCCCGCCTAGCGGATTGAAAACAGCAATGCAAATAGATGAATAGGAACCACATTAAGCAGGGAGGTATTTTAGGCATGCCATTTTGGAGGAAAGTTTATGAACAAAGAAAGCTCGCTCTTTGGCAGGGAGATGGAGTGACAGCACCCATGTATACCTCTATCTGTTGTCTGTCTTGTCATTGTATAATTGGCATTGAATGTTTGCCGTATATGTGTTCTATGATCCGCCCTGAGTCCCCTTCCAGGTGAGAATGGGTGGAACATAAGTACTGTAAATAAATAAAATGAAATTTGAAATAATAATAATAATAATAATAATAATAATAATAGCAGAAGTCAATTATGCTTGAGGAAGTAGGTAAAGAGGAAAACCATGTTAAAGATGCTGACCCATCATGGGGTTTTCTTGGCTGCCAATAAGTTGCCGAGCCAAATTCAAGGTGCAGGTCATGATCTATAAAGCCCTAAACGGTTCGGGCCCCGCCTATCTCCGCGACCACATCTCCTTCTATGAACTGGCGCGAGCACTAAGATCTTCTGGGGAGGCCCTCCTCTCGGTCCCACTACCGTCTCAAGCGCGGTTGGTAGGGACGAGAGAGAGGGCCTTCTCAGTGGTGGCCCCCCATTTCTGGAATGCCCTTCCAAGGGAAATAAGACAGGCCCCATCCCTCTCCTCCTTTCGTAAGAGCTTGAAGACCTGGTGGTTTCAACAAGCCTTTGAAAATGACCAGTTCTAACTCAGCCCTACACATTGTCGAATGCGGCCTTATTCTTCGTACCAGTTACCCAGATCCTTTCCTCTAGAATCATAGAATCATAGAATCAAAGAGTTGGAAGAGACCTCATGGGCCATCCAGTCCAACCCCCTGCCAAGAAGCAGGAATATTGCATTCAAATCACCCCTGACAGATGGCCATCCAGCCTCTGCTTAAAAGCTTCCAAAGAAGGAGCCTCCACCACACTCCGGGGCAGAGAGTTCCACTGCTGAACGGCTCTCACAGTCAGGAAGTTCTTCCTAATGTTCAGATGGAATCTCCTCTCTTGTAGTTTGAAGCCATTGTTCCGCGTCCTGGTCTCCAAGGAAGCAGAAAACAAGCTTGCTCCCTCCTCTCTGTGGCTTCCTCTCACATATTTATACATGGCTATCATATCTCCTCTCAGCCTTCTCTTCTTCAGGCTAAACATGCCCAGTTCCCTAAGCCGCTCCTCATAGGGCTTGTTCTCCAGACCCTTGATCATTTTAGTCGCCCTCCTCTGGACACATTCCAGCTTCTAGTCGGCCCTGGAATGAACAGCCACAGACCTGTTCCTAATATTATTGTTGCCTGCCATAGCATTGCACTTAATTCCCGGGCCCCCTATAATTTTGGGGCTCGCACAAATCTTGGCCCAGCCTTTCAAATTTTTAAATTGCCTTGAACAGGCAGGATTACTTTTAATATATGTGTGTTATGGCGACAATTTTTATGCTTATATTTTGTTTGTTAATCTTATGGTTATGTTGTTTTTACTCCGTATGTTTTGTGATATTATTTGGGAACCTCTCTGAGTCCCCTTGGGGAGATGGAGCGGTATATAAATAAAGATTATTATTATTATTATTATTATTATTATTATTGGCATAATTTCTTGTGAGGAGCTTTGCCATTTCCATCCTCTGAGCCTGAAAGTGTTTGAAATGCCCAAGGACATACAATGAGTTCCTATAGCTGAGCAGAGCCTGGAAGCTAAAGTGCATTGAGGCAGATCATTCTAGTATATATATATTCTAAAAGACCTCCTTTTTTTCTTTTCGTAGCATTGAGAAGTTCTGTGCGGAGGGAATCCCTCTCCTGGGCGTTCTTGTGCAGTCGCGGCATCTGAGGACAGTCGTTCATGTTCTAGATAAAGTCCTACCCTTGTTCTACCCGTGCCAGTATTATCTACTGAAAAATGAACAGTGAGTCTAGACTTAACCCAGACATTAGCATGCTGTGGATGCTCGGCCTATGATGATTTTGTCACTGTTCCTCCAAAGAGTTTAGAATGATTATGTTTGGGATTATCTAGTGACTTGTTAAAAGATGGTCAGAGAAATTGTTTTCTGTAATAGTGGGAATTTTTAAAGAGACCTAATGTTATATTCTGTGGTTTAACTATGGAAATGGTTTAACTTGGTCAAAAAAGCGGGAAGGGGGAAAATGAGTTATATTGGATCCAAGATTATTATCTATATAAATAAAAATGTAATGTTCGTTTGTGGGATTAACAGAACACAAAAACCACTGGACGAATTGACACCAAATTTGGACACAAGACACCTAACAACCCAATGTATGTCCTTCACTCAAAAAAATTTGAGTTTGTCATTTGGGAGTTGTAGTTGCTGGGATTTATAGTTCACCTACAATCACAGAGCATTCTGAATCCCACCAACGATAGAATTGGGCCAAACCGCCCACACAGGACCCCCATGTGGGTCACAGCAACGTGTGGCAGGGGACTGCTAGTCTATATAAATATAATGTAATGTTCGTTTGTGGGATTAACAGAACTCAAAAACCACTGGACAAAATGACACCAAATTTGGCAACAAAACACATTCTAATTCGATCTATGTCTTTCAAACAAAAAACCCTAAAAAATGAAGGGGAAAGGAGAGAAAGAAGGTAAAGAAAAGGAGGTAGTGAGGAAATAGAGAAGGAAAGAAAAAAGAAGGAACAAAGGAAAGAGGGAGGGAAGGAAGGAAGGAGAGAGAGAGAGAGAGAGAGAGAGAAAGGGAGGGAAAGTTGGCCGCAGCAACGCTAACAGATCAATGAGTGTCCATCACTCATAACCCCCCCACCCAAAAAAAAAAAAAAAAACCCAGTGGAAGGGACTTAAAAAACTCCAAAAGGTAAATGATGAAAAAAATGATGAAAATGACATACAGAAAAAGGGAAGGAAGAGGTAGGGAAGGAAGGAAGGGGAAAAGAAAGAAGGAAGAAAGGAGAGAAGGAAGCATGGAAGCAAAGAGTGAAGGAAGGAAGGAAAGAGGTAGAGAAGGAAGACAGGAGAGAAAGAGGAAAAGAAGAGGGATGGAAAGAAATGGGTAGAGAAAGAAGGAAGGAGAGAAGGAAAGAAAAAAGAAAAGGAAGGAAAGAGGAAGTGAAGGAAGAAGAGAAAGAAAAAGAGGGAGGGAAGGAAGGAAAGACAAAAGGAATGATGGAAGAAAAAAGCAAAGGAAGGAAGGAAAGAGGCAGAGGAGGAAGAAAGAGAAAGGGAAGGAAAAGAAAAAGGGAGGAAGGAAAGGGGTAGAGAAGGAAGGAAGGAGAGAAGGAAAGAAGAAAAGGGAAGGAGAGAAAGAGGGAGAGAAGGTTGGCCACAGCAACGCGTGGTGGGTACAGCCAGTTATATGTAAACAACATCATAGGATGAGAGCCAGTTGGCTGTTAGGAATTGTGGGAGTTGAAGTCCAGAACACCTGGAGGGCTGAAGTTTGCCCATTTCTGTTCTATACCGTTGCCTAGTCAAACTGCCAAGAACTCCTTGTGGTGATATTGGTTTCTGTGCCCATGCGAGTCCATGGGCTGAAATAGCAGCAGAGAATCAAAGGGCGACTTTCCTGTGGTTTTTCCTAGGTTTCTCTCCTGCCTCCACCAGTTCCTTCAGCTGGACAGTGGTGTTCCTCAAGGGATGACACAGCAAGTGACGCAGAAAGTGGCCCAGCACATCACTGGGGCAAATTACGGTGAAAACATCAAGTTGCTCAACTGCATGATACAGGTCAGGAGCTGAAGACATACTTGATTTGATTTAATTCTGGTTCCTTTTGAGATGAAGGGAAGCAGGTGCCTGAAATGACCATCACCTTCAGATCTTCCATTCCCTACAGATCAGTTCATGCAGAATGTAATGCAAGAGGAGAGTAGGGTTTGGTGCCTAATGTCAAAATGACTGCTTTGGAGCTCCACCATGCTCCATTGCAGATTATTGCATTGTCAACAGCTCTTACTGTCAGGCAGTTCTTCCTAATGGTTAGATGGAATTAGAATCCATTTCTCCATGACCTGGTCTCCAGCACAGCAGAAAACAAGCTTGCTCCCTCCTTCATGTGATACCCTTTCAAATATTTAAACACAACTCTCATGTCCTTTCTTAACCTCCTCTTCCCCAAGCTAAACATACCCGGCTCCCTCAGCCATTCCTCATAGAGCTTGATTTCCAAAAGTTTGATCATTTTAGTCTCTCTCTGGACACCTTCCAGCTTGTCAATATCCCTCTTGAATAGTTTTGCCCAGAACTGGACACAGTGTTATTCCAGGTAAGGTCTGACCAAAACAGAATAGAGTTGAATACATAACTTCCCTTGATCATAGAATCATAGAGTTGGAAGAGACCTCATGGGCCATCCAGTCCAACCCCCCCCCCCCTGCCAAGAAGCAGGAATATTGCATTCAAAGCACCCCTGACAGATGGCCATTCAACCTCTGTTTAAAAACTTCCAAAGAAGGAGTCTCCACCACACTCCAGGGCAGAGAGTTCCACAGCTGAATGACTCTCACAGTCAGGAAGTTCTTCCTCGTGTTCAGATGGAATCTCCTTTCTTGTAGTTTGAAGCCATTGTTTCGTGTCCTAGTCTCCAGGGGAGCAGAAAACAAGCTTGCTCCCTCCTCCCTGTGGCTTCCTCTCACATTATACATGGCTATCATGTCTTCTCTCAGCCTTCTCTTCTTCAGGCTAAACATGGCCAGCTCCTTAAGCAGCTCCTCATAGGGCTTGTTCTCCAGACCCTTGATCATTTTAGTCGCCCTCCTCTTGACACTATAGTTTTATTGATGCAGCCTAGACTCACATTGGACTTTTAAGCAAGGGCCAATGCTTTGTGCTATGACTATATCACATATATAGTATTATATATTATAATAATATATATTATTATATATCTTGATTCTTGATCTTGATATCTTGATCAAGAATAGGGCTCCACAGCCACCTACAGACTCACAAGAATTCTGATCCTGGGAGACTATCCTACTCGGCCAACGAGGGATCGCCTTAGTCATTATATATGATATGATATGATATGATTATATATTAAAAGGCCAGGAGGGCCTTTGCACAATTAAAACTTGTGCGCCAACTGCGACCTTACCTCGTGAAGTCTGATTTGACCATGATGGTCCATGACTTAGTTACCTCTAGACTGGACTACTGTAATGTATAAAGGTTATTATTACTACTATTACTACTATTATTATATCATGAATCTGTGTGACCCTTGGACTTTATAGTGGGAGCCAGTGCTTTGTGCAATTGCAGGTTATTGATCCTCATGCCCACCTCAGGCACCATTTAGTTGTGACATCCTCAAGGTTCTCTTCCCTGTGACTTTATTCCCAATGGTTGAAACAACTCTGGCATGGCTTTCCTAGTGGGCCATTGGATTGTTCTTTTCTCTTCCCTTGACAGAGTCACATTTTCATCAGCAGTCAGCCTAGCGCCGTTGGGCCGGCTGCTGTCTTGGAGTTCTGGGCTCAAGCCCTAACCAGCCAGCCCTTGTGGCACAAGGAAAGAGCCAATCTCTGCCTGATGGACCACTTGTGCCAAGCAGCATTCCAGTTCAACCAGGAGGACTGCATCCAGAAGGTGCTCTACCAGCAACACAAGGTACGTGTGATCCATCCTTCTTCAGTTATAGACAATAGGTCAAATAATATAAAAGAGTTTCCCAAATGGTGTGTTGGGAAAGCATTTTCCAGCTTACAGCAACCTGCAGTATTGTCAAAGACTTTCACAGACGGAATCATTGGGTTGTTGTGAGTTGCAGCATCCAAACACGTATCGAAGAGCATGAAAAGTTCTGCCAACTACAACAACCCAGTGATTCTGGCCATGAAAGCCTTCGACAATACAACAACCAGAAAAGTCAGCTATAGTAGATCACTTGATGAACCAACCTGGGCACAGAATACTATTTGAAAACACAGTAATGTTGGACCACTCTCTGACAACCATCATGTCAGTCTACACAGAGAAGCCATTGAAACCCATAGGCATGTGGACAATTTCAACAGAAAGGAGGAGACCATGAAAATGAACAAAATCTGGCTGCCAGTATTAAAAAAAACCACCAGGATCAAGATGGTAAATAAAGAGCAACACTCAGAAACGGGAATTCTAGATAGCAAACAACGAAGTGCCATTTAACACCTCCCAAACATGGGATGCCTCCAGGCACAACAGCCAAGCTACCTTTATGCAAATACCCTCACTGATTGACTTTATTTATTTATTTATTTAGAACTTTTATATACCGGTCTTCTCACCTCCAACGAGAGACTCAGGCCGGTTTACAACAAGGGGGTTCATACACAATAGTTTAAAAACATCACATCAATAATACACTAATATAAACACATTAAAGTACTATCATATAATTATATAAAGCCAAGTCATTAGCATAAAAATCACTATTCATCCCCATCCATCCGTGTGGTCAAAAGCCATTGCCTCACTCATCAAATGCCGGATTCCAAAGCCAGGTTTTCACCTGTTTTCCAAAGGTCAGGAGGGAAGGGGCAGTTCCAATCTCCAATGGGAGAGAGTTCCAGAGCCAAGGGGCCACCACCGAGAAGGCCCTGTCCCTCATCCCCGCCAGACGCAATTGCGAAGATGATGGGACCAAGAGCAGGGCCCCTCCAGAAGATCTTAACAACCTTGATGGTTCATAGGGGAGAATCTGTTCGGACAGGTAAACTGGGCCGGAGTCATTTAGGTCAACACCAGCACTTTGAATTGTGCTCGGAAGCTAATGGGCAGCCAGTGGAGCTGGCGCAACAGAGGAGTAGTATGCTCCCTGTACCCCGCTCCTGTTAGTAATCTGGCTGCTGCTCGTTGGACTAATTGCAGCTTCCAGGCAGTCTTCAGAGGCAACCCCATGTAGAGAGCCTTGCAGTAGTCTATATGGGATGTAATCAGAGTGTGGATCACCGTGGCCAAGTCTGCAAAGTTACTCAATACTATTCAAGCTTGCCAGTTGCAACATTCATACATTCTTTAAACAGACAAGGGTCCTTTCTTCCACCCTGGATATTATTCTACAGATACACACACACACACAATTTGCCTTACTGCCAACAGAACCTCTGAAGATGCAGGCGATACGTCAGGAGAGGATGCTACTGGAACATGGCCATACAGCTTGAAAAACTCACAGCAACTCAACAACCTGCATATTATACACATTTGCGTGTGGGCCTTGCTCCTTATAATTGGCTCAGTCACCCCAAGCTTTGGGTTTCTGTCGTCCATGATGATCCCTGCTTTTGGTCCTGGCACCTCACTCAGCAATTGAAGTGGGGTAATCATATTACTCCAGCAGTGCACCTCTTGTCACAAAAGTCCATCACTCAAGATGGCTGGCTTTTAAGGTGGACTTCAGGGGTATTTACATTTGTGGCAATAGTATTCCGATGGTCAATGTGAATAGGAAACAGTTGCGGGTTCTTGCGCTTAACTTACGACATAGTAACTAATGGAATGCCAGCCATAATAATTTTCTAGCACATTAGCATGATACCTAGGGAAGATGTCATTTTCTCTATTACAAAAATGGAGCTTGAGCATTTCAACTCTGCAATTCATTTCCACGTATGATGTCTGTCAATTAAATAATATCATTTCCTTCACTCTGATTACAGACCAACGTAAGGCCACAATTCTGCACATAGACCTCTCTAAATCCCATTGTAATTCATTCAGCAAGACTGGCAATGAACTATTTTCTGCCAGCGCTGTATATTCTGACAAGTGTTCTCTCTCTTCTCCAAACCTCCCAGAATGCTTTGGGCTACCACAGTGACAAGGGGCTGCTGTCTTCCTTAGTCAGCTGGATTGTGGCGGGAAACATCACACCTTCTTTCATCGAGGGAAATGGGAATCCTGCACAGGTAAGGGACGTGTCAGCAACCTGAGAGCACGTAACTCACCCCTTGTATTCTTATTATGTGTGTGTGTTTGTGTATGTGTATACGCACACATGCACATACATATATGTTTTATTTTCAAATTTTATTGTAATGTGTTATGGGGAGAAAAGTGGTATAAAAATAAAGTAACTAATAATCTATATAAATAAAATGTAATGTTCGTTTGTGGGATTAGCATAACTCAAAAACCACTGTACAAATTGACACGAAATTTGGACACAATATGCCTAACAGTCCAACGAGTGTCCATCACCCTTAAACACACACACACAAAACCACAGCAGAACAGACTTAAAAACAGAAAAATACACCATATATACACATACACTCATATACATATACACATGCACACATTCATACACATACAAACACACATATATACACAAATATATACACACGCATAAACATATATATATATACACACTAGGCCTGGGTAACAACGGAAAAATTTGTTTCTAAACTCGTTTCGTTTTTAGGGGTCCATCGTGTTTCGTTTTTTTAAAAGAATTCCGAAATTTTCCTTTTAAAAATTTCGAAATTTACGAAATTTCGTATAATTACGAATCGATTCGTTAATGGCGGACGCGCTAAAAAAAAAACCTCCAAATGGGACAGGGGGAACTTCTGAAGCTTCCCTCTCCCTCTGTTGTTGACTGTTGGTGTGATAAAACAAACAACAACTATAAAACTTGCACCAGACATGCGAAAATAATTACGAAATAATTTCGAAATAATAACGAAACAATTACGAAATAAATTGAAAAAATTGTTTTGAATCTAATTTACTCCTCACACTATTCCTGCATGGCTCAATATTGGATCGTAAGCTAATTTAAATACGAATTAATAACGAATTACGAAATTAACGAACGAAACCGCCCAAGCCTAATATACACTTATATACAAACACATACAAATGTACACATATACACACATACATATACATACACACAAACATGCACACATATACACACAAACATGCATATAGACAAGCGCACACATATACACAATATGCATGTACACGTATAAACACACAAATACACAAATATATACACACATATATAGACACACACATATATATACATACACACACACACACACAAGCACAGATATATATACACAAAAATACACACACACATAAACATATATATACACACACAAAATACATATACACAGACTTGGCCACAACAACGCGTGGCAGGGGACGGCTAGTAATATATAAACAAGCTCAACTATCTCCATTTTCTTCTTCAGTCCTTCTTAACATGGTGACCAAACACGTTGTCACATCATTTTGTATTGCCATTTTGAGAAGAACTGCAGAAGCTAATGGAGGTATTAGGCAGTAATAGTTTCTGGTGACTTGTAATGTTTAGGTGAGAGTGTTTGTTTGTTTGTTTGTTTGTTTATTAATTATGACATTTATATGGCGCCCTTCTCACTCCAAAGGGGACTCAGTGCATGTTTTCACATATTTTTTAAATCTTTCCATGCATGCAGTTTTGGAGCACGAATTGATTCAGAAACTGAATCAATTTTTAAAAGAAACTGTGATGGGGAAGCAGAAGTTTTGAGGCCTCAGGGGCCATAAATGCAATGTTGAAGATTTATGCTTCCCCAATCCCTGCTTTAGAAGTATCACCCAAAGGAAACTGACCTTGTCCTTGTTTATTATTTGCAGGTTTGGTTTGCCTGGACCATTCTGAATATGGAGTCCATATTTGAAGAGGACTCCCAACTCCGTAGGGTGGTGGAAAGAGAGTTGGTCAGCAACCCCTTCACTCCTGATCAGGCTCTGAAGGTAAAAGAGAAAAGTCTTCTCATGGAAGACATCTTCTCTATATAAAAAAAGAATAAGGCAGCTCAACCTTTCCTCAACCTGCTCCCCAAAGAAGCTGGACTTGGTTTCCCAGGTATTGAAGGTATCCAATAAACATTCCTTTTGCTTCCAGAAAGCTCAGTCCCAGCTGAAGTTGCCCATCGTGCCATCACTCCAGCGGCTTCTGATCTACCGCTGGGCTCATCAGGCCCTCGTTACACCAGCTGACCATCCCCTCCTTCCACTCATCTGGCAAAAGTTCTTCCTCCTCTACCTCCATCGCCCAGGGCCACAGTATGGGTGAGTTAGCACTTTGCAGGCCTCTTTATGGAGTCTGAAAAGTGGTTCGTGATGCAGAAGGCTCCAGGTTCACATAATAATAATAATAATAATAATAATAATAATAATAATAAGCTGCTCCCTGCCACACGTTGCTGTGGCCCAGTCTGTATATATGTGTTTTGTGTGTGTATATATTTGTGTATATGTGTATATATGTATGTTTGTGTATATATATTTCTGTGTGTGGGTGGGTGTGGTTTTGCACAAGCGTTGTATTGTATTTTTTGTTTTCTGGCTTGTTCACCTACAATCAGAAGAGCATTCTGAACCCCACCAATGATAGAATTGGGCCAAATCTCCCACACAGAACTCCCATGTAGGCCACAGCAACGCGTGGCAGGGGATGGCTACTATATAAATAAAAATGTAATGTTCGTTTATGGGATTAACATAACTCTAAAACCAGTGGACAAATTGACACCAAATTTGGACACAGTACACCTGTCAGGCCAACAAGTGACCATCACTCATAAAAACACTGAAAAACACAGCAGAAGAGACTTTAAAAACCAACAAAAATACATTACACAAACACATATATACACATATACACAAATATATATACACACACACACAACACATATACAAAGATTGGGCCACAGCAACGTATGGCAGGGGACGGCTAGTTAGTATATAAATGAAATAAAACAATACAAAAGTATCCAAGCCGTGAACTTAGTGTGTGATGGCTCTTTTTTATTTAGTTAACGTATCAAAATGCCCTTTTGCTTTGAAAGCTGGAAGATGCTCTGTGCATGCTCACATCTGTTAGCTGTAAATGACAAGGGCTCTTTCTTTTAAGGTTACCCGTAGATGGCTGCATTGGGAAAAGGTTTTTCCAAAGTCCCGCTCACCTGAGCCTGTTGGGTGACCTGAAACAGCGCCTGATTGAAGCTGCAGATTTCCATCACTCGGCCAGCAAGGCGCTCAGGGTGGACAGCCCAGGGAGCAGCAGCGAAAACCTAGTGGACAGGGGATCCACCCAGGCTGACCACCTGACCTCCCCTGAACTGCACAAGGAGCTTGTCAGGTAATAAAGAAAGCTTGAGCAGAAACTGGAGGCTCTTTCTCTGAGGGTCTCCACAATTGTGAGGGAACAATATGGGTTCTCTGCAAGCTATAGTGCAGTCTATCCATTTGTGGTTCAGGTTGGGGAGGATGACTATTTTTGCCCTATTTTTGGAATGGATTCCAAAAATTAATGGATTCCCCTGTTCCTTGTGCCCTTGTTCCAAGCTGTATCCACTTCTTCTTCAGGGTTGACAGTATATAACACCTTGGACAAACTTCACCTCTCCAGGTGTTTTGGACTTCAACTCCCACAATTCCTAACAGTTTGTATCAGTATTAAAAGAACTCTAAAATCAGGACAGTAAATAAAGAAGAACACTCTGAAAGCAGGAGAAATTCAGACATGAAAGTATCAGGGCCAGCTAACACCTCCCAACAAAGGATCCCCCTGGCAGGAATCAGCCAGGCTTTGAAGATGCAAGGCTTTTCAATGCTAATCAAGGTGATTAATTGCAACATTCACACCTGCCCCCAACAGACAAGAGTTCTTTCTCCCACACTGGACCTTCCACAGATGTGTGTGTATCTATATAAATAAAAATATAATGTTCGTTTCTGGGATTAACAGAACTCAAAAACCACTGGACGAATTGACACCAAATTTGGACACAAGACACCTAACAACCCAATGTATGTCCTTCACTCAAAAAAATTGATTTTGTCATTTGGGAGTTGTAGTTGCTGGGATTTATAGTTCACCTACAATCAAAGAGCATTCTGAACCCAACCAACGATGGAATTGAACTAAACTTGGCATACAGTTCTCCCATGACCAACAGAAAATACTGGAAGGGTTTGGTGGGCAGTGTCCTTTGGTTTTGGAGTTGTAGTTCACCTACATCCAGAGAGCACTGTGGACTCAAACAATGATGTATGTGGACCAAACTCTACACAAATACTCAATATGCCCAAATGTGAACACTGGAGGAGTTTGGGGAAAATGGAATCTTGACATTTGGGAGTTGTAGTTGCTGGGATTTGTAGTTCACCTACAATCAAAGAGCATTCTGAATCCCACCAACGATAGAATTGGGCCAAACTCTCCACACAGAACCAGCATGTGGACCACAGCAATGCGTGGCAGGGGACGGCTAGTGTGTATACATACATACATACATATATATATATATACACACACACACATACCTCCCTTGTCAAGTTTCCAACAGACCTCACAACCTCTGAGGATGCCTGCCATATATGTGGGTGAAATGTCAGGAGAGAATGCTTCTGAAACATGGTCATACAGCCCAGAAAACTCACTGCAACCCAACTGGTAGGCTGTTAGGAAACGTGGAGGTTGAAGTCCAAAACACCTGGAGGGACGAAGTTTGCCCATGCCTGCCTGAAATGATCCATGAAATTGCCCTCAAACACCAGAAGCAATAGAATTTGGGTCTCATGTGTTGGGGCTGAATATGTTTATGTATGCAGTAAACAGGAAGTCAACCCCTGCTGCAAATTTTGTTTGCCTTTCTCACTGTTGTGTTTTTAGGCTTTTCAACATGTATGTCTTATGGCTGGAAGAAGAGAGCTTTCAGAAAGGAGACATGTACATTCCCTCTTTACCAAAGCAATACGATGCTCATCGGCTTGCCAAAGTCATGCAGAACCAGCAGGTAAAAAATGCACTGACTTGGACTCAAGGCTGAGGAGTGATGATCTGGCATGGCTGATTTTTTTTTTTAAAGGAAGTGAAAACAGAAGTTAGTTTAATAGAAGTGAAAATTGAAAATGAATTGAAGTGGGAGGATGTGTAGGATGACCTTTCCCACCACTCTGCATTGTATTCCTGTTTTTGCCTGTGCCACATGCAGATCTTTGTGATCTATTACTCTCATCGGAGCAACTTTGGGTGGGCCGCTCCTTTGTTACACCTTTGCTCAACTCTTTCTCCGCTTGGGTTCTAGGATTTGTGGATTGAGTTTGTCAATGTTGAACGCATTCAGCATGAATTCCAGGAAGCACTAGACTTCTGGTTTCAAGTCCAAGTCGAGTCCCATGTGGCCTCAAGCGCTGCTTCAACACAAACAGACTTCACAAATCCTATGTTGGGTAAGTCAATCAGAATGCAATAGGACATAATTAGAGGGAACAAACAACCCCCTTGTAATGTGCAATTAGTTTAATTTAGGGTGTGGGAGTGGAATTCCCTACATTTCACGGGAGTGTAAAAAAACATACAAGTTTTTCAAAGTGCTAATTGATTCCTTAACAAAGATATCCTCAATTGTTCAAGGTATATACAAAAGGGGAAAATATCAGAGAAGGCATTCTACATTTCAGGAGTAAAAGGCCAGAGTTTAGCAGAGAATATGGAGCCTCTGGTGATGCAGTGGGTTAAACCCTTGTCCCAGCAGAACAGGTTGGAGGTTCAAATCTGGGGAGAGTGTGGATGAGCTCCCTCTGTCAGCTCGCAACTCCCCACACAGGGATACGAGATAAGCTTCCCACAGTAAAACATCTGGGCATCCCCTCAGCAACTTCCTTCTAGAAGCAACTTGCAGTTTCTCAAGTCACACACACACAGAAAAACAGATATTATAACACTATGTAACACATTTTTTGTTCCTGGGTTGTAATTTTTTTTTGTCGTGTCAGGAGTGACTTGAGAAACTGCAAGTTGCTTCTGGTGTGAGAGAATTGGCCGTCTGCAAGGACGTTGCCCAGGGGACGCCCGGATGAATTGATGTTTTTATCATCCTTGTGGGAGGCTTCTCTCATGTCCCCGCATGAGGAGCTGGAGCTGATAGAGGGAGCTCATCCACGCTCTCCCCGGATTCGAACCTGCGACCTGTCGGTCTTCAGTCCTGCCGGCACAGGGGTTTAACCCACTGTGCCACCGGGGGCTCCCTGGGTTGTAAATGTCATTTCCTAATTGGTTCAATCACAAAAATGTGAAAAAAGTTTATTAAACTGCAAAAAATTAGTTTTTGCAGGACATCCTGCAGCACCTTTTGCTATAGTTTTTCAATGAATCCCTCATTGAGTGTCAACCAATTCAACATAGTTTGTGACTACCACAAAAACATTTCTGGAGTAGAAGAACTACTTTCAAAGTAATCCCACAAAATTAAATAGGAAATAACACTTCCAAACCAGGAACAGATTTTTTTAAAAAATTTTGTTACATAGTGTAATCAAAAGTGAATAAAACAAGTTAAAATCATATAATCCCAAACATATATTCAAGCAACCTCTAATGTAATAGCAATTTGAGTATTTAACTTTACCATATTTTTACTACTGTGGATTTAAGTTTGTTGCGCTTTATCTCACAATTCAGCAGCAGATCAGTTGCACAACTTCAGTGCTTTCCGGTAGCTTCTTCCTGCATAGTATTTTCAGTCAACTGCTCCCACAAACTGCAGTCACTCTGGAACTCTTTACAAGCACTTGAGCACATGCCCGGCTATTGTCAGTTTTACTATTGTTTTCCCCTCCAATCTAGATGACACTACAAACTTACCACAGCACACGGTTATATCTTGTCTTAGCAGACAGGTTCCTTTAATAAATTACACAGAGCCTTCGGCAAACAGCATCACAGCACAAGGAGAGAGAATACACTGTACACGACTTCCTTATATACAATTCTGTACATTTACACATAGCAATCTCTGATTGATTCCCAACTTATTGACTTAACTCAAACTCAGGATTGCATCATTAACACTCATTTGGACCAGGCCAGAACACATTCCTCAAATGAAGTTCTATATACAGTTAATGCATGACTCAGCATTTCCAATAGAAGCCTATTAGCAGTGTATGACTCAGCTATATTACATTACAATACATTGTAAAACCTAACAAAGTTGATACCATATGGTCTCTATCAACAACCTGCACCCAACAAAATATTTCCACTTTTAAGAATTCCAGAGGGACTCTACAGTAACTTCTGGCAGAAGCATACCATTGAATCAACTGCAGGTTGTTGAGCTGTTTGTGTGTCTTCTCTTTCAGCCAAGGAGAGGATTATCAGCAGTTTAAAGGTATACGATGCTCCGCAGTCCTCTCTTCCCCTGCAGCCAATGAAGGCTCCTGTGCCGCTTATATCTTCTGCTAATTTGGTCAGTGCCAATGAAGCCAAGCTGCTGACGCGTGCCACTCTCCGCATCCTGCAGCAGCAAGCCAAGTGAGAAACATTGCATCTTTCTTGACATAGATTACTTTGTATATGTATTATTACACTACATTTGGCATGGCCGGGGGTTGGACTGAATGGCCCTTCAGGTCTCTTCCAGATCTTTGGTTCTCTAAAATAACACATAGGGGGAAAACTGCACCGGGACTGTGGCACAGCTGGCTGAGTGTCAGCTGCCTTAAGATCACTTCTGACCAAAACGTCATGAATTCGAAGCCAGCCTGGGTCGGAGTGAGCTTCCAAGCAATTGTGTAGCTTGTTGTTAACCTTTGCAACCTGAAAGACAGTTGCATCTGCCAAGTAGGAAAATTAGGTATCACCTATGTGTGGGGAGGCTAATTTAACTAATTTACAAGGCCATAAAAAAGACTCCAGCAAAGCACTAGCAAAAGCATGCCGGGAATGCGGAAGTACTTCATCAGTGTCGCAGATGGACGATGAAAGCGACAGCTCCCCTGGCAGCTGGAAAAGTTAAATAGCCTCTGACTGTCTGTCTATGTCTGTTGTGTGTCTTTGGGATTGAATGTTTGCCATATATGTGTACATTGTAATGCGCCCTGAGTCCCTTGTGGGGTGAGAAGGGCGGAATATAAATACTGTAAATAAAACTTTTTTTTTCGTGACAGGGAGGAGTGACTTGAGAAACTGCAAGTCACTTCTGGTGTGAGAGAATTGGCTGTCTGCAAGCACATCACCCAGGGGACGTCCGAATGTTTTGATGTTTTACCATCCTTGTGGGAGGCTTCCCTCATGTCCCCACATGGGGAGCTAGAGCCGACTGAGGAAGCTCATCTGCACCCTCCCCAGATTCAAACCCCCGACATGTCGGCTTTCAGTGCAGTTTAACCCATTGTGTCACCGGGACTTCTTAACTGCAAAACTAGAAACAGTTAAAATATATTAAGGAGCTGTGGTAGTGTAGCAGTTTAAATAGCTAGCTGCAGGAAATCTGCTGGCCGGAGGGTTAGTAGTTTGAAGCTGTGAGTAGGGGTGAGCCCTCGGCTGTCAGCTCTAGATTCTGCCTACCTAGCAGTTTGAAAGCATGCAATGTGAGTAGATCAATAGGTACCTGAGTAGATCAATAGGTACTGTCTTGGTGGGGAGGCAAAAGAACCCCCATGAAGACATGCAGACATGCCAGCAATGATTGGAGAAAGGAAGGGGCCTGAGGCCAAGAATTGTGGGAATTGAAGTCCAAAACACCTGGAGGGCCCAAGTTTGTCCGTGCCTGGTATGCAGCCATGTTTTCAAAAAAATAATTTCACCTAAAAGACATTCCTAGATATACATTCATACATTCAATTTGTTGGATTCTTTACCTAAGCTGCAATCTTTTATGTATTCTTTAATGTAATCCATACTCTTTCTTCCACTGCTGTCGGCCTCTCTTCAGAACCCAGAACTCTGTGTATATATAGTAAACCTTTCAAATAAGCGAGGTACATTCTTCTTCTCTCCTTCAGATCTGCAGCCCTGTGGGAGTCCCAACAGGTCGCTTTCAACAACGAAATACTGGATACTCTGCCAAAATTGTACACCAATCGAGAAGAACAAGTTATTATCCCGCTGGAGTGCCGTGGCAGTTCTGGGAAAAGTTGCCAGGGACCCTCACTGGTCACCATCCAGGTTAGAACAGAAATCCCATCCTTTTCCTCATTCAAAGACCTCAACCAGCCTCCCTCACGTTTTTCTCATTGGGGTTGGGTCCTAAGTTTTGTGGTTTTTTTTTTAATTTCGTATCAAAAGCATTGCATACATTAGTATAAAACTGATGAAAATAGACGGAGTGCAGGCAGCTAAATTTATTTTGACCAAAAACGGGCAACAGCAACAGCATTGTCTGTAGCCTCCAATGATTCTTCCTCTGTACATGAGGCAGGGCATAGTGGACAAGCATACAGATGTGGTGTTGTCTATTCTGCTCCACAGTCACACAAGTGCCATTTTGCCTAATGGCTGTTAGGAATTGTGGGAGTTGAAGTCCAAAACACATGGAGGAAATGCCAAAGTTGGCTCATGCCTGTGATAGAACATTTTTGTTCCGTAGAATTATGTTTCCTTTTAAATCTATTCAGATCTGCTCTTAATTACAATCTCCTTTTAAGTTTGAAGGGAAGTACAAAAACGAAGCTGTGGGCCAGCAACTTCATGTTTTGGAGAAAGAGGTGAAGCAACTGCAAGCGGAAGCCACAAAGCCCCCTTCCCTGAGTGTTGTGGAGGCCGCCGTTCACATGGAAAACTTTATAACGTAAGTTGCTTACACTTAGGTGTTGCATCTCCTCTACACCAAGGCCTTGGTGCTTTTTGCGTCTGATAATAAAAACCTTGAGCACAGAGTTGTAGCAGTGTGGATCTTGACTTTGGTCGCAGTAGTCTACCTGCTTCCTAAGTGAATTCAGCACCTTGGATAGCTCTTCCAAAAGTTGAATTTCAAAGGAGCTATCCAAATCTGGAGCCCCAGGTGGCGCAGTGGGTTAAACCGCTGAGATGCTGAACTTGCTGACCGAAAGGTTGGTGGTTCAAATCTGAGGAGCAGGGTGAGCTCCCACTGTTAGCCCCAGCTTCTGCCAAACCAGCAGTTTGAAAACATGCAAATGTGAGTAAGTAGATCAATAGGTACCACTTCTGCAGAAAGGTAACGGCGCTCCGTGCAGTCATGCTGGCCACATGATCTTGTAGGTGTCTATGAACAATGCCAGCTCTTTGGCTTAATAATGGAGATGAACACCACCCACCAGATTTGGACACGACTAGACTTAATGTTGAGGAAAAACCTTTACCTTATCCAAATCTGAGTTGTAAGCCTAGAACAGGTGCAACAAATTAGATAGCTTCTTTAAAGTTTAAGCTAAAATCTGGAGTAGCTTCAGAGCCTTGCTGATAGGGAATCTACCATTAGCTAAAGCAGTAGTTCCCAACCTTTGGGCCTCCAGGTGTTTTAGACTTCAGCTCTCACAGTTCCTAACAGCTGGTAAACTGGCTGGGATTTCTGGGACATGAAGTCCAAAACACCTGGAGGGCAGAATGTTGGGAATCACTGAGCTAGAGAGATGGGTTGAATTGCTTTTGGAGGAGATGGAGCTCAATTATCTTATGAAAGTGACCATTTTTGTATACATTTTGTTAGTATTGTTGTATTCAGGCATTGAATGTTTGCCTGTTATGTTTGGAATCTGCCCTGAGTCGCTCTGGGGAGATAGAGCGGAATATAAATAAAGTTTGTTTTATTTTACTGACACAAAACCACAGTATGTCATAGCAAACGAGATCTCTATGCTGGTTTTCGTATTACAAAATCACAAGTCGAACACTCCCCAAGCATCTAGGACTGTGTGATGTATTTTCGAATGATGTGCACAGATCCAAGTCAGGTGGCCTTTTGCAGTTGACAGATCATGATTTTGTCGATATTTATTGTTTCCAAATGCCGGCTGAGATCTTTTGGCACGGCACTCAGTGTGCCAATGACCACTGGGACCACCTCTACTGGTTTATGCCAGAGCCTCCGCAATTCGATTTTGAGCTCCTGATAACGCATTGTTTTTCCTCAATGCGACTGTCACTTGGTATGGCTACATCAATAATCCAAACTTTTTTCTTTTCCACAATCACGATGTCTGGCGTATTGTGTTCCAAAACTTTGTCAGTCTGGATCCGAAAGTCCCACAGTATTTTTGCGTGTTCATTTTCCACTACCTTTGCAGGTTTATGATCCCACCAATTCTTTACTGCTGGCAGGTGGTACTTGTGACATAAGTTCCAGTGAATCATTTGAGTCACAGAGTTGTGCCTCTGTTTGTAGTCCGTTTGTGCGATTTTCTTGCAACAGTTGAGGATATGATCAGTGATTTATTATTTATTTGTTTGTTTGTTTGTTTATTATTTGAACTTATATGCCGCCACTCCCCTGGGGCTCGGAGCGGCTTACAAGAATGGCTAAAATCTAACACAATTTAAAAGCAATTTAAAACAATTTAAAAACAGCAATATCAAACATTAAAAGCCTGTCGAAACAGGTATGTCTTACATGCCCTGCGGAAAGCTGGTAAGTCCCGCAAGGCATGGACTTCAGGTGGCAGAGTATTCCAGAGGGATGGTGCCACTGCTGTGAAGGCTCTGCGTCTGGTTGCTGTTAGACATAAGGTCTTGACACTGGGAATTTCCAATAGATCTTGGTCCTCAGAATGAAGGGATCTCTGGGGTTGGTAGGGGGTGAGGCGGTCCCTCAGGTACATCAGCCCCAGACCATGCAAGGCCTTAAAGGTGAGTACCATCACTTTGAAAGTGATCCGGTGCTCAATTGGTAACCAATGCAGCTGTAGTAAGATTGGTATTATGTGGCATCTCATCGGAATTCCCGCAAGAAGCTGAGCAGCTGTGTTTTGTACCAACTTGAGCTTCCGGATCACCGACAGAGGAAGGCCAATGTAGAGGGCGTTACAGTAGCACAGTCTTGAGATGACCGTGGTCTGGATCACCATAGCTAGGTCGTCCCTGGACAGGTAGGGGGCCATCCGTCTAGCCTGCCGCAGGTGAAAGGTGAAAGAAGGCGGTTCTGCTAACGGCGGAGACCTGGGCCTCCATCGTCAGCAGAGGGACCCAGCCATAGGATCTCCGTCTTTGCTGGATTCGCCCTTAACCTGCTGGCACGCAGCCATCCAGTAACGGCCTCGAGGCACTGATGGAAACAATCGGGTACAGATTCCGGTCGGCCTTCCATCTTCAGCACAAGCTGAGTGTCATCAGCGTACTGATAACACTCAAGCCCAAAACCTCGAACCAGCTGTATTATTATTATTATTATTATTATTATTATTATTATTATTATTTACTATGATACTCAGAATTTTTCATCCAACTTCAGCAAGACTTTCACTCCAAAAATGTGTGGCTATATTGCTATTGGAGACAATTGGGCTAGCACTTCGGCTATATTACTGCTAGCATAGAAGTTTCCTGTACAAGTGAAACTATGGCTGAGGCTGACAACAATAACAGTCCATATAACTCTCAAACTCGGCTTTAGGGAATAAAAGGCACACATGTTGTATTTTTAACAAGCACTGTGATTTTCTGCAGTTTTTGATTTCTGTGTTGCCTTATGTCATCTCCCTTTTTGATTTGTTTTAGAGCATTAATAAATCTCTACAAGCGTCAGTCTGTGCCTGGGATTCATCGCGTCGGCATCAACCTGTTCTTTGCAGTGGTGGAATTTGTGTGTGACGAAACTCAGCGCCACCCACCGACCAGGCAGTTCTTTACTTCCTGTATCGAGATCCTGGGCCAAGTAAGCTGTTCCAAAATGATATTCTGTTGCTGTTGGATGCTTTAAATTGCATTTGATCCATTAGCCCAGGCATGGGCAAACCTCGTCCCTCCAGGTGTTTTGGACTTCAAGTCCCAGAAATCCCAACCAGCTGAAGTTTGTCCATGTGTGCTTTAGCCACAGCTTTTGTGTTCATCAAGGATTATATGCCGCTCTGGGCCAGAGTGAAGAGAGGGAGGGCCAGGGGACAGTTCCATCTTGACTTTTGTGCTATGCTAATAATAATATAACATAATATAATGGAATATAATATTTTATATATACATATAATATTTATAATATTATAATGTAATACAATGTAATAATATGTTATTATAATCATATATTTTATATTACATGTAATATTACTAATATTACAATATAATAGTATAGTACAATATAGTATTATATAATGCTGATATTGTACTATGCTAATAATATAATATAATACAATATAATATAATATAATATAATATAATATATTGTATGTACATATAATATTTATAATATTATAATGTAATACAATATAATAATATGATATAATTATATATTTTATATTACATGTAATATTACTAATAATATTACAATATAATACTATAGTACAATATCGTAACATATAATGCTGATATTGTACTATGCTAATAATATAATATAACATAATCATAGAATCATAGAATCAAAGAGTTGGAAGAGACCTCATGGGCCATCCAGTCCAACCCCATTCTGCCAAGAAGCAGGAATATTGCATTCAAGTCACCCCTGACAAATGGCCATCCAGCCTCTGCTTAAAAGCTTCCAAAGAAGGAGCCTCCACCACACTCCGGGGCAGAGAGTTCCACTGCTGAACGGCTCTCACAGTCAGGAAGTTCTTCCTAATGTTCAGATGGAATCTCCTCTCTTGTAGTTTGAAGCCATTGTTCCGCGTACTAGTCTCCAAGGAAGCAGAAAACAAGCTTGCTCCCTCCTCCCTGTGGCTTCCTCTCACATATTTATACATGGCTATCATATCTCCTCTCAGCCTTCTCTTCTTCAGGCTAAACATGCCCAATTCCCTAAGCCGCTCCTCATAGGGCTTGTTCTCCAGACCCTTGATCATTTTAGTCGCCCTCCTCTGGACACATTCCAGCTTGTCAATATCTCTCTTGAATTGTGGTGCCCAGAATTGGACACAGTATTCCAGATGTGGTCTAACCAAAGCAGAATAGAGGGGTAGCATTACTTCCTTAGATCTAGACACTATGCTCCTATTGATGCAGGCCAAAATCCCATTGGCTTTTTTTGCTGCCACATCACATTGTTGGCTCATGTTTAACTTGTTGTCCACGAGGACTCCAAGATCTTTTTCACACGTACTGCTCTCGAGCCAGGCGTCCCCCATTCTGTATCTTTGCATTTCATTTTTTCTGCCAAAGTGGAGTATCTTGCATTTGTCACTGTTGAACTTCATTTTGTTAGTTTTGGCCCATCTCTCTAATCTGTCAAGATCGTTTTGAATTCTGCTCCTGTCCTCTGGACTATTGGGTATCCCTCCCAATTTGGTGTCATCTGCAAACTTGATGATCCTGCCTTCTAGCCCTTCATCTAAGTCATTAATATATAAATATATAATATTTATAATTATAATGTAATACAATATAATAATATGATATAATTATATATTTTATATTACATGTAATATTACTAATAATATTACAATATAATAGTATAGTACAATATAATAATATATAATGCTGATATTGTACTATGCTAATAATATAGTATATTGTGTCTATCTATCTATCTATCTATCTTGTAAGCTGCTCTGAGTCCCCTTCGAGGTAAGAAAGGCGGCATATAAATGTCATAAATAAATAAATAAAGCAACTAAAACTAAATTGTAGCTTGACAAAAGGAATTTTTCCCAATGTAGTCATTCTTGGTGAGTTTCATACTGCTGAGACATTTAAGATCAAGGAACTGCCACTAACCAGAAACATAAAAATTGATGCTTGTTGCTTGGTCATCCAAAGGTAAACAAGGTTTGCACCAGGAATGGCAAGGCCAGGGTCTGCCTGTGTGTTGAGGTATATATCTCCATCTCTTTCCAGGTGTTCATTGCGGGAACCAAGTCCGAATGCAAGCCGGTGCTCCAGACCATTCTGAAGAACCGGAGGCTCTGCACCCTGCTCTCTCCTTACTTCACTCCTGTTGCTTCCCCGGAAGAATTTGTGAACTTGTACGAGAAAGTTGTGTCTTTCCTCAGCGATGACAACAGTGATGTCATCTTCATGCTGCTCACAAAGGCAAGTGGCTCCCAGTTAAGATACTGTACAGCTGCTGGTTGTGTGTGGCTCTTGGTGAGGAGGAGCCTGTATGGTCCTTGGCCTCTCCAGGTTTTTAAATTCTCTGAGTAAACAATTGTCTCATCTTTAGAAATACTGAAATAAAAGCTCCATAGACACCAGATCTGGGTTCAAACACTATGTATGCAACATTTATTAAGACATTTACTACAATACAATCAAGTACATCAAGAGGCCTCAAACACACTTCATTCATCCAGTACACACATACATAACTGTTCTCTGCCGGTGATATTGTGCAGTGTGCATAGGAATTCATTCATGTTTTCTTCAAATTATAATCTGGCCCTCCAACAGATTGAGGGACTGTGACCTGGCCCTCTGTTTAAAAAGTTTGAGGACCCCTGCTCTAAGGTGAGAGTGCATTCACACATTTAAATGAAAGGAAAGTTCCAGTTGTAGTCTAACAAAATACAGAAAATAAAAAAAAAAAACAATGGGACTACTTCTGCCAGGCATTGCGTTTCTTTTTCACCTGACATTCAGACATTCCTGCTCAGAACATCATTCCTTTTGTGTGTCTGTGGTTTTGCCAGCCTGTTTTCTGACTTAATTCTCATCTTCTGCCTTCCAGTCTATATGTTCAAACCATGTTCTTCCTTCTCTTCCAGTTTGACCTTCCGCAATGGCTGCACAGCTCCAGGCCTCCGCTGTCTGAGCGCACTAGACTCCTGGAGTCCATCCACTTGGCCCTCAAGGCCTGTGGCTTTGCACCCGAGGAAGACATCCTGATGCCCTTTTCTATCTTCTCCAAGCACTGGACCTGCATCCTTCGGTACCAGTTTCCCGACCATTACAGTGCCTTCCTGAGGCTGCTCATGCAAAGTAAGTTCCAAATGACGTACTCCTTTGTGAGCCTGGCCAATTTTCTGCAGTGAAAACACAAGAAAAACCTTGCTAATTTGGCCAAAGGCTTGCCTCCACATTCACTGGCTTTAGTGTACAGGACCTCCATGGAAGTGGGAATAAACTTTTTTTTTAATGTGAGAGAATACCTCTCTAGGAAATCTACGAGGGTTGAATGAAAAGTAATGCCTCCACCTTCGTTTCTTGGGAATATTTTAATAAATCAAACGCAGAAATAATCCTTAGAATGTGCTCTTTAACTACCACTATTCACTTTTCCACATAATCACCAGACAATTGGATTCTGAAGCCATCATGGAAGAAGTCAACACTCTGTTTCCACAGCCAGCATCTCACAGTTCTCTCAATGTCTTCATCAGAAACATAATGATGTCCCCACACAACTTCTTTCATCAGGAACACATGGAAATCAGATGGTGCTAAATCTGGATTGTATGGAGGATGTCGTACGGTGGTGAGATTCAATCTCTGAAGTTTGAAGTCTGTGCACTTTCATTTCAGGCATCAGCATCCTAGGTACCCATCGTGCACAGATCTTCCGATAGCCAAGCAAAGCAATAATGTGACTCACACGTTCTTGTGAAATGCCTGTTATGCTTGAAATTTCTCTCTGAGTGATATGACGATCGTCCTGAATCAATCTGTTTACCTTTTGCTTGTGAAACTCGGTGGTTGCTGTCACAGGATGTCCAACTCTTTGCAAGTCAGATGTTCCCACCTCAACATCTTTAAACTTTCTTGTCCAACGACGCACAGTACTCACATCAACACAATCACAATAAACAGCCTGAATTCTCTGATGAATGTCCTTTGGGGTGACACCTTCTGCTGTCAAGAATTCAATGACTGCACGTTGCTTAAGTCACATTGACTGACCGTCTGTGCAGGGTTCCATACTTGGCACTTTAACAACACAATCATTCAATGCTAAGGCTTCCTGCCAAAATGGAACTGTAGAGGAGAGTGTACTGAACAAGCCAGTACCTGCCGCATACCAGTACTGCCATCTGTTGAGGAGTTACGAAGGTGGAGGCGTTACTTTTCATTCAACCCTCGTATAAGTTCTCCAGTGGGACTCTGGTCAACTTCCAACAGAAGTTGATCATAGAGTTGTGTTGAGGAAGAGATTCCTAGAGATAACATATGAATTAAATACATGAATAATCAAGTGCACAAAGTGAAACTCACAATTATGCAGAGACAAAATATATATTACAATGAAGTAACTTTCCTGAATTCGGCAGATGCATTGTGACTGGTAGAGAAGTGTAATTATTGTACGTTCTTAAAATGCTAAGGAAGCAATAAACAGTAATGAGGGGCAACCTCATTTTCCATGAAATGGTAAAAAAGTCACCTGCTTTGATTCCTATCCTTAGGTTCTTCAGATCAGCTTCTCAGCCCTGACTGTTGGAAGGCATCCCTTAAAGCGTTGGGTTGCACCTCTGTGGCAGTTCAAAAAGGCAGAGGGAAAGAAGAGGCGAAGGAGAGTATCGCATTGCAAGCTTCAGTGGATCCATTTCTTTCAGCAGAACAGGTGAGTGGCTGGTGCATGTTGCGGTGCCTTCAGGAAAAATTGCTTCATCCACACAACCTACAAAGATGCCTTGGCCAAGCCATCTTTGCCAGTGAAGTATATTCAGGAAACCAAGGATGAAAGAATGTAAATACAGAGAGAATCTTGTCGAAGGCTTTCATGGCTGGAATCACTCAGTTCTTGTGGGTTTTTTCGGGCTATATGGCCATGTTCTAGAGGCATTTCTCCTGACGTTTCGCCTGCATCTATGGCAAGCAGCAGACCTCACCTCTGAGGATGCTTGCCATAGATGCAGGCGAAACGTCAGGAGAAATGCCTCTAGAGCATGGCCATATAGCCCGAAAAAACCCACAAGAACTGAGAGAGAATCTTGTCTAACGTTATTTTTGTAGTTTGGAAAGGGGGGCTGTTTACAGGCAGTGGTGTCCAACCTTTGGTCTTCCAAGTCTTTTGGGCTTCAGCTCCCAGAATTCCTGAACATTGGACAAGCTGGAGAAGGGCTTCTGGAAGCTGAAGTACAAAACAACTGGAATGCTAAAGGTTGGACACTACTGCATTAAAGCATGGGTGATGTATATAGATTTTTTTTGTCGTGTCAGGAGCAAGTCGCTTCTGGTGTGAGAGAATTGGCCGTCTGCAAGGACGTTGCCCAGGGGACGCCTGGATGATTTGATGTTTTTAATCATCCTTGTGGGAGGCTTCTCTCATGTCCCCGCATGAAGAGCTGGAGCTGATAGAGGGAGCTCATCCGCCTCTCCCCGGATTCGAACCTGCGACCTGTTGGTCTTCAGTCCTGCCGGCCCGGGGTTTAACCCACTGCGCCACCGGGGGCTCCTATGTATATAGATGGTTTGGTAGTTATCTTGTCCATGTACTAGAGATGTGAAAGGTCCTGTCCAGTACAATAAGATGGCTCTAAGGGCAGAATCCGTATTTTTGGTTTCACTTATCTTCAGTATGAATTTACTAGATCCTCCAGGCAATTCTATGGTATGTTTCCTCAGAAGTTACCATCTACTAGCACTAGAGGACCTAGCAAATCTCTAGTTCCACCAGCTCAGCTCTTGACCAGACAACAGGTAATTTAATGGCATTTGGCCATGTCTGCAGTTTCAAGCAACTGCAGTTCAGATGGAAAGATATTTCTCATAGTTATGGGGGTCTTATTGTATTAGCTTGGCAGATACATTGACATGTCTTGGCAGCATAAGAGATGTACATCTTTAAAGGTGTGGGGATCGCAACCAGACACAGTGAAGACATCTGCTCTTGCACTTTGTTACTCTGCTGCTGAGTAAGCATGCCCAGTGTGGAACACATCTCACCACACTAAAACAGTAGATGTGGCTCTTAATGAGACATGCCACATTATCATGGGGTGTCTTCACCCTACGCCACTGGAGAAATTACACTGCTTAGCCGGTATTGCACCACCTGACATCCACCAGGAAGTAGCAGCCAATAGTGAAAGGGCCAAGGCAGAGACATCTCCAGCTCATCCCTTGTTTGGGTATCAGCCAGCACATCAACGACTTAAATCAAGAAATAGTTTTCTAAGATCTACAGAGACACTCGCTGGAACACCTCAGCAAGCGAGAATCCAAAAGTGGCAGGCTCAAACCCAGAACCTCAATCAATGGCTGACACCAAATGAGAGACTCCCCCCTGGGCACACAGAAAACTGGGCGACTTGGAAGGTGCTGAACAGACTGCACTCTGGCACCACGAGATGCAGAGCCAACCTTAAGAAATGGGGACACAAAGTGGAATCCTTGACATGTGAGTGTGGAGAAGAGCAAACCACTGACCACCTGCTGCAATGCACCCTGAGCCCTGCCGCATGCACAATGGAGGACCTTCTTGCAGCAACACCAGAGGCACTCCAAGTGGCCAGATACTCGTCAAAGGACATTTAATCAACTACCAAGCTTGCAAACTTTGTGTTTTGTTTGTTTGTTTGTTTGTTAAAAAATGCAATACAACTGTTTGGCTTGCTTCTGATACGATAAATAAATAAAATAAATCTGGTCTTGAGGGGTCCTAGGAGCGGAGGAATTCTTGCAGGGATGACTGCATGTGGTTTCTCTTACCAACCCATTCATACAGAGACCACATAGCCATGTATTTAAGGCATTCATGGTTCAGAACTGGACATTTTAATCTCCCATTGCTGCTTCTGCTGCAACCACAGACAAAAATGGAAAGTGTTGAACTTCTTGTTTAACAGACTGCAGTGCAAGTAGTTTATGACTATGAGATCATGACTTGTGTACGGCACAGATTGATTCTGTGCCGAAGTCGTTGTGGAACTACAATGACAAATTGGAATCTACTGAACATGTATACCTTCTTGAACCTTTCCTCATTTGGAATTTCATTGTCCTCTCCCTTCCCATACTCACAGGTCATGGAAACTATCGAATGGCTTTCAGACTATTTCTTCCAGCTGCGCTTGTCTTCGCGAGATTTCCAGAGCTTTGGGTTGTTTTCAAAGTGGGCTCCCTACATTGCTGAAGTGAACTGCTTCATGGAGTATCTTGTCAACCGCCTTGTTGATTCGGAGGTCACCAGCTTGTCACGAGAGCCACTGGGCAGCAAGAAGGTCCTGGCAGGTAATATAGGGTGTGGAGTATGCAGGAATCATGCCTGGATTTTTTCCACCCGCCATTCCTGTTAAATTCAGCATAGCTTCCTCACAGGTGAGGTGGGTATGGGATGTCAACTATAGATAAATGTTTACTAATACAGGTTGAGTATCCCTATCTGAAACACTTCAGACCAGAAGTGTTTTGGATTTTGGAATATTTGCATATAGGGCCCCCTGGCGGCGCAGCAGTTTAAACCGCTGAGCTGCTGAACTTGCTGATGGAAAGGTTGGTGGTTCAAATCCAGGGAGCAGGGTGAGCTATTACGGTTAGCCTCAGCTTCTGCCAACCTAGTAGTTCAAAAACATGCAAATGTGAGTAGATCAATAGGTACTGCTTCTGCGTGAAGGTAATGTCATGCCGGCCACATGACCTTGGAGGTGTCTACGGACAGCGCCAGCTCTTTGGCTTAGAGATGAGCAACAACCCACCAGAGTTGGACTCAACTAGAATTAATGTAGGGGGAAACCTTTACCTTTATTTTATACTTGCATGTATTTTTTTTTGTCGTGTCAGGAGTGACTGCAAGTCGCTCCTGGTGTGAGAGAATTGGCTGTCTGCAAGGACGTTGCCCATGGGATGCTTGGATGATTTGATTTTTTTATCATCCGTGTGGGAGGCTTCTCTCATGTCCCCACATGAGGAGCTGGAGCTGATAGAGGGAGCTCATCTGCCTCTCCCCGGATTCGAACCTGTGACCTGTCGGCACAGGGGTTTAACCCACTGCGCCATACATACTTGCATGTATGCACATAGTGAAATACAGAATAATAAAATTGAGTTGGAGGCAATCACAAGGGCCATCTAGTCCAACCCCTTGCCATATAGGAACACCCAATCAAAATACCTTGGAGATGAGATCCAAAATTCATTTATGTGTTATATACTTCTTATACACTTAGCCTGAAGATAATTCTGTACAATATTTTAAAAATAATTTTGTCTTTGAAGCAAGGTGTGTGTATGTTGAACCATCTGAAAGCAAAGGTTTACTGTCTCAGCCACCCATATGGACTGTTTTGGATTTCAAAATTCTGGATTAGGGATGCATCACCTTTACTGTATATTGTATCCAAATTTTTAATATGGAAAAGAGCTGGAGACTTAAGTCCTGCTGTCTGACTTCTAGGAGAACTGCTTAGCCTGCTTTTAGGATCTCTTTGGCATTACATGTGACATTACAAGTAAAAAAGATCTTGGAGTCCTCGTGGACAGCAAGTTAAACATGAGCCAACAATGTGATGTGGCGGCAAAAAAAGCCAATGGGATTTTGGCCTGCATCAATAGGAGCATAGTGTCTAGATCTAGGGAAGTAATGCTACCCCTCTATTCTGTTTTGGTTAGACCACACCTGGAATATTGTGTCCAATTCTGTGAATTGGAATTCAAGAGAGATATTGACAAACTGGAATGTGTCCAGAGGAGGGCAACTAAAATGATCAAGGGTCTGGAGAACAAGCCCTATGAGGAGCGGCTTAAAGAGCCAGGCATGTTTAGCCCGAAAAAAAGAAGGCTGAGAGGAGATATGATAGCCATGTATAAATATGTGAGAGGAAGTTCTAGGGAGGAGGGAGCAAGCTTGTTTTCTGCTTCCTTGGAGACTAGGACGCTGAACAATGGCTTCAAACTACAAGAGAGGAGATTCCATCTGAACATTAGGAAGAACTTCCTGACTATGAGAGCCGTTCAGCAGTGGAACTCTCTGCCCCGGAGTGTGGTGGAGGCTCCTTCTTTGGAAGGTTTTAAACAGAGGCTGGATGGCCATCTGTCAGGGGTGCTTTGAATACAATATTCCTGTTTCTTGGCTGGGGGTTGGACTGGATGGCCCATGAGGTCTTTTCCAACTCTTTGATTCTATGATTCTCGTTCTATTTGAACTTAAAATTTACAGTGCTCAGGGCAATAGACTCCCTCTTACTTTTAAAATAGTTATTGAACAGAAGATGCTGCAAACAGCATCCATGCCTGTGCAGTGTTCATGCTGACAAAACAGGAAGGAGTAGGTGTTTGCTTTTGAAAACACCTCATTGTAGTTTCCTTCCCTTCCAGCGCTGCACTCTTTGCATTCAGTCATCACCAAACTCTTTAAACCTTGGATTGAAGTTGTTGAGAGAGAAGATGCAAGGTAAGCAAGGAACCACTTAGCCTTTGGTGGAAAACAAACAGCATGGGGTTCTTTGAAGGAATTTGTAAAGCTCTTTAAATGCATCGTGGCGACAGGACAGAAAGTGAAGTTCTGTGAGGTTTCCATGATGGTCTGTCACAACCTTTTTATTATTCATATATTCATGCAAATGCATGCTGCTGTATTTATTTACAGCTTTATCAGAATTCTCTATATTCCCTAAACAAATAATTTATTTGTCTTTCAGAAAAACAAAAAGAGCAGGTTGAAGTGGGAAAGATCTTCTTTGTTTACTCTGTCTCCCTTTCTCTCTTTCTTTTAAAGCAAGCAGCCATGTTATCCATGGTTGGAGAGCGACACTCCTGTGGCTTCGGATACGGTGAAGTTGTATGCGTACAGCATCAGCGTTCTGCATGAAAGTTTTAAAGGTAGGCAAAAGGCTCCATTAACAACAATTGAAATACAGTTTGAGCTGCACAGTTAGCAAAACCGTTTCAAAGATTGTCTCTTGATGACAGGGTGAATGGCCATCTGTCAGGGGTGCTTTGAATGCAATATTCCTGCTTCTTGGCAGAGGGTTGGAGTGGATGGCCCATGAGGTCTCTTCCAATTCTATGATTCTATAGCTTGTTTGTGGGTCTTTCTTCAGTAAACAGTGCTCCAAAACTGAAAAGGATGTTTTGTGGTGCATCACTCCCATAACTTGGAAAGGTTCCTTTTTGGACTACAAATCTCAGAATCCTCAGCTAAGGCCGTGTGGAATATTCTGAGAACCGTATTTTTATAATAGTCACTTTCCTCAGACCATTCCTTCTTCCAAAAGGAAAGGTTTGTACATTATGAGTTTACTGTTTTCATTCATTGCTGTTGAAGAAGTCACTGGCTTCCCATAGTTTCCCATAGCGCCTTTGAATTTAATTGAAAATTTTGGAGTAGAAACTTTCCCCCTTTCTCATTTCAACTTGGTTTGGGGAAATCTATGGGCTTGTCTACACAGACAAAAAAATCTGTTTGATAGCAACATTCACCTTGCAGTGACCTTGTTGATGCCACAAACATTGTAGTGAGATCCTCATGACTGGCCACACATTTCTCTTTGCCAAACTCACTTCACAGTTAGGGATGGTTTACATTTACAATCCTTCCATTATTTATGGCCACTTCACTCCATTCCACACCATTACTTCATACTTCCACATATACGTATTTTCTTTTAAGCAGAGGAAGGTTAATCCTGATAAGCGAGTTCTCTTAAAGAAATGTAACCAGTTGTCGACAGTTAGCTTCATTTCGGAAAAGCCTTGTTGTTGTTGTTTGTTTGTTAATGGCAGCTGAGATTGTAGGACGCACCGGGCCCTGCGCCACCTATTTATTTATTTATCAGTTTTTTATACCAGTCTTCTCACCTCCGTTTGAGGGACTCAGGCCGGTTTCCAACATCAATATTACAGACAGTCATTAAAACATCATATTCTAAATCACACTAAAACATTAAAATAGCAAAATACAATCATATAATTACAGTGGTCAATCATAATCAAAAATCATTATTCGTCGTCATCCATCCATATCACAGGATCATGGCTCATTCGTCGAATGCCAATCCCCAAAGCCAAGTTTTCACTTGTTTCCTGAACAAGACAGAAGGGGCAGTTCTGATCTCCAGTGGAAGGGAGTTCCAGAGTCAAGGGGCCACCACCGAGAAGGCCCTGTCTCTCGTCCCCACCAGCCGTGCCTGTGAGACCGGTGGGATCGAGAGCAGGGCCCCTCCAGACGATCTAAACATACACACACCTGGCAGTTAAAACCCCTTTTGCCCCTCACGTAGTGAGCCAGTTGGAAAGGAAAGGAAAGGAAAAAGGAAAGGAAAGGAAAAATGAAAGGAAAGGAGAAAGGAAAAAGGAAAGGAGAAAGGAAAGGAAAGGAAAGGAAAGGAAAAAGGAAAGGTCACCTTCCACCAACCACTTCTGCCCACCATTAAAATACCAGGCATGGCCAAACTTCAGCCCACCAGGTGTTTTAAACTTCAACTCCCACAATTCCTAACAGCTTGCTGGGTGTTAGGAATTGTGGGCATTGAAGTTCAGAACACCAGGAGGGGCAAAGTTTGCCCATGCCTCCTGTAAAGTCTTCATTTCTTCTTATGATATTTTTCCTGAGCCACGTTTCCCTGTGAATGCATTTCTCTGATCCTGTCTCCTGTTTTCCTTTTCTTCCAGATAAGCTCTTGCCAAGCCACCATGGGGCGCTTTGGTTGCACCTGATGCACTATTGCAAGTCATGCACGGCTCCCAAGATGCCAGAGCATATTCTCTATACCCTTCACAGGGAGTTAGGATGCCTTCCCTGGAAAGAGATGCACCCAGACCGGCAGATGATGGAGGAATTCTTTAAAGTAAATGCCTAATGCTTGTTGTTGTTGTTTTTATTTTTGTGCTGTTATTGTTGTGTGACTTAGGTCAATTGCAACTTGTGGTAACCCTAAGGCAAATTTATCATGAAATTTTCTTAATGGATTTGTTTAGAGGTTTTCACATTGGACTCACAGAATCTGACTTACCTGAGTTCACTATGGCTGGGTGCAGATTTGAACCCTGATCTCCTAGAGTCCTATGCTAACATTCAAACCAATCCAACATTCTGACTCCCTGTTAAAACTTCATGTTCACTATGGAGAAAGGAGCCCCCGGTGCAATGGGTTAGACCAGTGGTTCTCAAACTTCCTAATGCCGTGACCCTCAGGTTGTGGTGACCCCCAACCATAAAATTATTTCTGTTGCTACTTCATAACTGTAATTTTGCTTCTGTTATGAATTGTAATGTGAATATCTGATAAGCAGGATGTATTTTCACTCACTGGACCAAATTTGGCACAAATATCCAATACGCCCAAATTTGAACACTGGTGGGGCTGGGGCGGGGGTGGGTGTTGATTTTGTCATTTGGGAATTGTAGTTGCTGGGATTTATAGTTCACCTACAATCAAAGAGCATTCTGAACTCCACCAATGATGGAATTGAACCAAACTTGGCACACAGAACTCCCATGACCATCAGAAAATACTGGAAGGATTTGGTGGGCACTGACCTTGAATTTTGGAGTTCTAGTTCACCTACTTCTAGAGAGCACTGTGGACTCAGTGATGGATCTGGACCAAACTTGATATGGATACTCAAGATGCCCAAATGTGAACACTGGTGGAGTTTCGGGGAAATAGACCTTGACATTTGGGAGTTGTAGTTGCTGGGATTTATAGTTCACCTACCATCAAAGAGCATTCTGAACCCCACTGACAATAGAATTGGGCCAAATTTCTCACACAGAACCTCTATGACCAACAGAAAATACTGTTTTGTAACCGTCTTTGGTGACCCCTCTGACACCCTCTTATGACCCCCCCCCCCAGGGGTCCCGACCCCCAGGTTGAGAAACGTTGAGTTAGACCCTTGTGCCAGCAGGACTGAAGACTGACAGGTCGGAGGTTCAAATATGGGGAGAGCGCTGATGAGCTCCCTTTGTCAGCTTCAGCTCTCCATGGGGGGGACATGAGAGAAGCCTCCCACAAGGATGGTAAAACATCAAAACATCTGGGTGTCCCCTGGGCAGTGTCCTTGCAGACAGCCATTTTTTTTCTCACCAGAAGCGACTTGCAGTCAGATGAGTGTGATATCTGTTCCCTTGCCCAACTTTCTCTAATACATATAGAAACATAGAGTTAGAAGAGACCACAAGGGCCACCTAGTCCAAACCCATTCTGACATGTAGGAACACATGATTATGGCACCTCCAGCATTTTAGTATTTTATCATTCATACTTAAGGAACATAAGCTTATTTTCACTAGCAATGATAAAGGCTGTGGCTGAAATGCTGATTTGAAGCACTTTCTACCGCTTGCCCTCTCAGTGCTGTTTCTTCTTTTCCTTAGGTGGAGAGAGGCAGCCCCAAAAGCTGTTTCATTTTCCTGGGCTCCGTTTTATGTGAAGTCAACTGGGTCAGTGTCCTCTCCAGCGCCTGGAATCCTGACCCGCCTTTGGAAACCCACGACATGATTGTGTGCCTCCTCTATATGATGGTCCTGCTGGCAAAAGAGGAGGCGCTTCTAACCAAAGAGGTATGTCCGAAAGGGAGCAGCTCCTCCTTCTCCCCATTTCATGGTTTGCAAAATGTCCTCAAAGTGCAAGGGGTGGGCAGCTGTCAGGGACACAGGGGGCCACATTGGCTGGAAATCCTAGAAAAACACTACTTCTTGGAGTAGAAAATAAACAGAGTAATGCTGTATCTGACCAAAGAACTGTTTCATCCAGCACCCACTTTTTCATAGTTTCCAAAGAAAAAACTCCATAGAATCCTAACATTGGCAAAAGCATTAGACAGAGGGTGGAGTGGTTAGGCCAAAGCTCTGAGAGCTCCTGCCTTTGCTGTGGAGTGAGTTCCCCAGGGTGCTATCCTCTCGCCCCTGTTATTTAACATCTACGTCCAGCCACTTGCTGGACTGGTGCGGAGCTTTAGCATAGAGTGCTACCAGTATGCAGATGATACCCAGCTACTCTTGCATCTCGAACCTGGAACAACCGCGATTCCTGAGAACTTTAGGCTGTGTTTGGAAGCAGTGATGAGTTGGCTGCGAGCAAGCAGACTAAAATTGAATCCTGCAAAAACTGAGATACTCTGGCCCGGCCAGCCGCCAGAATTAACCCAGCCTCTGCCTGATTTCGATGGGGAAGCTCTGGTTCCGTCTGCCACTGTTAAAAGCCTTGGGATTGTGTTGGACTCATCACTGACGATGGAGGCCCAGATCACTGCCATAAGGAAGTAGGCCTTTTTTCATCTTCGTCAGGCAAGGAAATTGGCATCCTACCTTTTGGTAGAAGCATTGGCAACAGTAATCCACGCAACAGTCACCCCGAAGTTGGACTATTGCAACACCTTATATGCCGGCCTTCCGAAGTCAACAACCCAGAAGATTCGGATGTCCAAAATGCAGCAGCCAGGCTGCTAGCGGGATCATCTATAAGATCCCATATTACACCAATTCTGCAACAACTGCATTGGCTACCAATAGAACATCGGATCTCTTACAAGATACTGATCCTGACATTTAGAGCTCAAAATGGCCAAGGACCTTTATATCTTAGGGACCGCCTCATTCCTTTTCCCCATCAGTGGTCACCTCGATCCACCCAGGAAAATCTCCTATACATACCGGGCCCTAGGGAGGTACACCTAGAAGCTACAAGGCGTAGAGCTTTTTAGATCTATGCTCCAATTCTGTGGAACTCATTGCCTCCATACATTAGAGCAATGTAGGAGTTGCGTCCTTTTGTAAAGGCACTCAAGACTTGGCTGTTTGGTTGTGCATTTAAGTAATCAAATTCTAATTTGCTAAATAGTCACTGTTGAATGTTTTTATGTTGAATGCTTTTATATTGTGTAAATGCTATTTTAGAGTGTAAGTCGCTCGGAGCACCTTGGTGGAGAGCGACTAATTAAGAAATAAAGTGAAGTGAAGTGAAGTGAAAAGGTCATTTTGCTCAATTTGGTGCCATGCAAAAATTCACAACTGCAACACCATCCAAACTCTGCTTAAAGACCTCCAAAGTTGGAAAAACCACCACAATTTGAGACAACTTATTCCATTGTTTATCAGGTCCTACAACAACATTTTTTCCCCTAATGTTTAGGTGGCTTCTCCTTTCTTATAATTTGAATCCATTGGTTCATGTTCTAGTTTCAGGAAATCACAAGCAACCCCAGCCATGCAAATGGAACTTGGATTGAAGGCATTTTTGTTCCCTCACAAGTGAAATTAAGAGGCATGCTTCCTGCGCTCCAAGGAGTAGCCTGTCACCATTGTGCATAATGGCCATCGGGAGTACTATTATCTTTGAATTTTTCTGTTTTCTTTATGTAGGCATATGAGAATAAAAATGGTCATGGCACTAAAACAGGTTTGATATTTTGGAGTCACTGTTGGGTTTCATTTTTGGACTGCACAAGTCTCTTGTGTTATCAAGTCTCCATCCCCCAACAAGTAGCTAGACTAGAGATAGGATTAGCTGAGAGATTCCTTCCCCACATTCCTATGGATGTTTACCAAAAAAGATTTTGTCTTTCCTCCTCCTGCTATTTATTTATTTTATTTATTTGCATTATTTCTACCCTGCTCATATCAGCCTGGAGGCGACTCAGAGCGGCGTACACAATCGGCACAATTCGATGCCATAAAAATACATACATTGATAAGTAAAAGAACCATTATAGTGCAATTAGACATAAGACAGTGCATAATAACAATATTAAAAACTAAAAACTATATCCTCTCATTCAAGTCCTTATCTGTTCCATCATCCTGGGCTGTTCCTGGGTCATTTTCCAATTCAAGTTTGTCTGTTTATTTGGAGGTTCCAAATGCTTGCTGGAAGAGCCAAGTTTTTACTCTTTTCCGAAAGGTCAGGAGGGAGGGGGCTGATCTAATGTCCCTAGGCAGGGAGTTCCACTGCCGAGGGGCCACCACAGAGAAGGCCCTGTCTCTCATCCCCGCCAGATGTGCTTGCGAAGCAGGCAGGATCGAGAGCAGGGCCTCCTCGGGTGATCTCAAATTCCTGGAGGGTTCGTAGGAACAGATGCGTTCGGATAGATAAGCTGGGCCGGAACCGTTTAGGGCTTTATAGGCTAAAGCCAGCACTTTGAATTGAGCCCGGTAGCAAACTGGCAGCCAGTGGAGCTGGTTCAGCAGAGGAGTTGTATGCTCTCCTGTTAGTAACCTGGCTGCTGCATGCTGGACCATTTGGAGCTTCTGGGCCATCTTCAAAGGCAACCCCACGTAGAGCGCGTTGCAGTAATCTATACGGGATGTAACCAGAGCGTGGCTAAGTCAGACTGCTAGCCAGTCTCCTCCCCTTTGAAGATGGAGCAATTCATTTCTGTGAGGGAACTTCCTCTTAAAGTTTTTATTGCCCTGGGCTGACCATGTGGAGACACCATAGTATCTTCTGCTTTTTCTTCCTTCCAGTGAGGACGCATTTTGCCTCTCTCTTTAGGCAAAATGTAGCTGCATTGACTCTTTTTGATTTTTTTTACTTTTTACACAGTTCTAGGTGGACTCTGACTTGGTACTGCAGAATCACACACCAAATAAGCAGTTGAGCCGATTAATGTAAAAATCTTATGAAAACCTGCAGTGGCAGCAAGTGAGGAAGAAATGGCTGTGACATGCATATAATAAAGAGCAAGTACTGTTCCCCAAAATAACCAGAATGGTGTAGTTATTCAAACACTACAACTCTGGAGACCACAGTTCAGTTCCCTGCTTGGCCATGAGAACCCACTGAGTGACCTTGAGTAAATCCTATCCTCTCAGCTTCTGAAGACCGCATGATAGGGTGCCCAGAGGTTGCCTTGAAGGCACACAACTACCCTTCTCAAGCTATGGATGTTAAATTTGTTTTTTGTACTGGTTGAGTATACCTTATCCAAAATGTTTGGGACCAGGATATAAATATATTTGGTTTGTGGAATACCTGTATTTGCATATATATGTAGGTAATGAGATATCGAACACAAGTCAAATGTCAAGTGTGCCTCTGAGAACATGATGGCACCACATCTGCAAGTCCATTTCTGCAACCTTGAATAGAATGCAGATATTCCACATCAGTCAAAAAATTAGGGTAATTTATGTCTACACAAGACACCAACAATATTCTGGTCCTCACCTGTTGTGGTTAGAGCTCGGGGAAAATTTACTTTTAGGACAATGGCCTTCAGAATCCTGTAGGATTAGAAATGAAGTTGAATAAGTAATGTGTTCTGGCTGTGAAGCAGCTTCCTTTGTTCCTGGTGGCATCCTGTGTGATGGTTGCCGCATGAATGACATGCCTGTTCTTAAAACCTGTTCAGGAGTCACCGCTGCTCAATCTTCTTGGACAGACCAGCTCCCTTCCTTGGCAACTCATCAGCATCTTATCTTATGAAAGCATCATCAGCTACTTCAACAGCCACTACCCTCCTTCCATCATCCTTGCCAAGGAACCCGCTGCTGAATTGATTGTGAAGCTCTTGAAGACATCAGCAGGGTTTGGAGCTTCTTCCGAGAGCCACGTGCACCTTGTGAGTCCACCATTTTTGTTTAGTGATCTGTCCTCTTGTATAATCGGGTGGCAAGAGTGGCAATTCTGCTTTCCCTTTTAGAGTCATTAAAGTTCTTTCTACAAGCAAAGGTTAGATGATGGTAATTATGTTCTGCTGAACTTTTCCTAGGATGCAACCCTAAAGTGCCGAGCCTACATCCACCAGGTTGTCCACTTTCTGAGCGTCCTGGAGCAAGATGGGAAGATCACGTTTTCAGCCCTGGAGCAGGAGATGTCGAAGCTGCTAGACGATATTGTCATCTTCAACCCACCAGGTTGGCTCTGGTGCAGTGATGAAGAGTTGAGGGGAAGGATCATGATTAAGAAATCCAGATCTGCCCCTTCTACCTCTTTGATAGGACTGTAACATTACAACAGGAATAGGGAAATGCAGAGAGACCAGGGTCAATTTCACCCTGAGTCCTATGATGTCCATCTCCCCAACAAAGTCTGAATACCTGTGTTTGCCTCTACATTTATCCATTTTAGAGGGATTTATTTATTTATTTATTTACAGCAGTGTTTCTCAACCTGGGGGTCGGGACCCCTGAGGGGGTCGTGAAGGGGTGTCAGAGTGGTCGCCAAAGACCATCAGAAAACACAGTATTTTCTGTTGGTCATGGGGGTTCTGTGTGGGAAGTTTCTATCATTGGTGGGGTTCAGAACGCTCCTTGATTGTAGGTGAACTATAAATCCCAGTATCTACAACTCCCGAATGTTAAAGTCTATTTTCCCCAAACCCCATCAGTGTTCACATTTGGACATACTGAGTATCCGTACCAAGTTTGGTCCAGATCCACCCAGAGCCCATAGTGCTCTCTGGATGTAGGCGAACTACAACTCCCAAACTCAAGGTCAACGCCCACCAAACCCTTCCAGGATTTTCTGTTGATCATGGGAGTTCTCTGTGCCAACTTTGGTTCAATACCATTGTTGGTGGGGTTCAGGATGCTCTTTGTTTACATATTAACTATAAATCCCAGCAACTACAACTCCCAAATGACAAAATCAATGCCCCCGCCAACCCCTCCAGTACTCAAATTTGGGCATACTGGGTATTTGTGTCAAATTTGCTCCAGTGAATAAAAATACATCCTGCAGATCATTATTTACATGGCCATTCATAATGTTAGGGTTATGGCTGGGGGTCACCACAACATGAGGAACTGTATTAAGGGGTCGTGGCATTAGGAAGGTTGAGAACCACTGATTTACAGTATTTATATTCCGCCCTTCTCACCCCACAGGGGACTCAGGGCGGATTACAGTGTACACATATATGGCAAACATTCAATGCCAATTTGACATACAACGTATACAGACATACACAGAGGCTATTTAACTTTTTTTGGCCGCCAGGGCAGCTTTCATCGTCCATCTGCGACACTGATGAAGCTCTTCCGCATTCCCCGCATGCTTTTTGCTGGAGTGCTTGCTGGAATCTTTTTTTTATGGCCTCATAAATTAGTTAATTTAGCCTCCCCACACTTTAAGGTGGTACCTAACTTTCCAACTTGACAGATGCAACTGTCTTTTGGGTTGCAAAGGTCGACAACAGGCTACACAATTGGTTGGAAACCCACTCCAACCCGGGCTGGCTTCGAACTCATGACCTTTTGGTCAGAGTGATCTTAATGCAGCTGACACTCAGCCAGCTGCGCCACAATCCCGGTGCTTTCAGAAGGAAACAAAAGTATTGGGGGTGTTATGGGGCCTAAACTTGAGAGGGAAACATTCTTCCTTTTTGCTTCCTGTCATTTCAAAATCAAGCTCTTTTGAATTTCTCTTTTATTTTGGCTCACAGACACGGACCTGCAGACGCGCCACCTGGCCTTAAGCAGCCTCTTTGTGGAAGCCCTGATGATGATGAACAATGCCAGTGTTTCCACGGCCGAATCTCTCCGGATCAGTTTACGAAGCTGGATTGACAGCACAGTGCAAGGCTTAGGGGTCATGCCTCTCCTAACGGCTGCCTGCCAGAGCCTGGCCTCCGTCCGACACATGGCTGAGACCACGGAGGCCTGTGTCACCGCCTATTTCAATGAAGGTGAGGGAGACAAAGGATGCTGCTCTGTACGTTGGGGATTTGCTTTTATTTAATATCACTCTGCAGGTGCTATTCCTGCTTCTTGGCAGGGGGTTGGACTGGATGGCCCATGAGGTCTCTTCCAACTCTTTGATTCTATGATTCTAGGTGTTGCCTTGTAAGACTCTATATCAAACAGACCTGAAAAATATTATATGAGCAGAACATTCCTGCTTCTTGGTAGGAAAAATGTTCTAACTTGCCAACTTCTATTATTATTATTATTATTATTATTATTATTGTATTGTCGAAGGCTTTCATGGCCAGAATCACTGGGTTGTTGTAGGTTTTTTCGGGCTGTATGGCCATGGTCTAGTGGCATTCTCTCCTGACGTTTTGCCTGCATCTATGGCAAGCATCCTCAGAGGTAGTGAGGTCTGTTTATATATCTGTGCAATGACCAGGGTGGGACAAAGGACTCTTGACTGCTGGAGCTAGGTGTGAATGTTTCAACTGACCACCTTGATTAGCATACAATGGGCTGACTGTGCAGGAGCAAACTTTTGTTGAGAGGTAATTATATGTCCCTGCCTGCTTCCTCTCTCACTACCTCTGAGGATGCTTGCCATACGTGCAGGCGAAACGTCAGGAGAGAATGCCACTAGACCATGGCCATACAGCCCGAAAAAACCTATAACAACCCAATGATTCCGGCCATAGGAAATTGAATGACTTGACGATGGAAGTGGACAATGCTTGATAATAAGGAGACACTAATGATGTTGTTGTTGTTGTTTTATACTGTTTTGATGTTTTAACTTGTTTTATGATATTATGTGTACTGTTTTGTTGGAAACCGCCTTGAGTCGCCGATTGGCTGAGAAAGGCGGTATACAAATACAGTAAATAAAATAATAAATAAATAAATAATATAAATAAAAATGTAATGTTCGTTTGTAGGATTAGCATAACTCAAAAACCACTGAACGAATTGACACCCAATTTGGACACAATACACATACCAAGCCAACGAGTGACCATCACTCATGAAAACCCTGGAAAATACAGCAGAAGATACTTAAAAAGCCAAAAGAAATACATTACAAAGCATGTGCAAGACCACATATATACACATATACACACACAAAACACATATACACAGACTGGGCCACAGCAAAGCGTTGCAGGGGACGGCTAGTATCCTTAATATTTTGTAATTGCCTTCTAACGATGCCCTTTTTAGCATCTGTCACCAAATCTGCTGATTCCAACTAGTTCAAAATAAGTGTTTTAGAGTAGCAAGAACACAGTGATCTAGCAGCAACTTGGGTTCATCCTAATGGTAATTTTTCTCTTCTTGCATGCTCCCTATTTCATACGCAGATGCTCCACTCAACCAAGATGTGGGCTGGGGCCCCATTGTGGCCTCTTTGCAAGTTCCCGAACTCACAGCCGAAGACTTCCTGCAGGAGTGCCTTTCCCTCGGCAGCTACCTCACCCTCTATGTCTACACACTGCAGCAGCTGAATGCCGAACAGACCCTGGCCAATGAAATGCGAGTCCTGCAGATGCTGAGCAAGTGGCTGGAGCAGGTGTATCCCAGGTATTGGCACCTGCTGGCTCTCTGTCAATCACAGCTCTTGGCAGAGCATGGGAAGTTATTTTTTTGTATAACTCCCAGTGTGCTGTCACGCGTTGGGCCTGCGAGGATGCCTGTTAGCAGGACGTGCTATCTGAATGCCCAAAGGGACGCTGGGGTGCCTCGGCTGAGAGGCCTTTCAGATTTCCCCACACAAAGTTCTGTTGAGTCTCTTGATAAGTCCAACAAAGTTTTATTAGGGATAAAATCTTCAAACACGGATTAAACACTCTATAACTTTGGAAAATTTTAATTTCTTTAATCTGCCAACAAGGGACAGGCAACTGCTTAACAAACTGTTTCTTTCTTCTTTAAGGGAAATCCTCTGACCCCTCGCTGGGCAATCTCTTTACTTTGCTGGCATGGGCCCTACTCCCGGTTCCAATCTGCATTATGGGTGACCGGAGTAGACCTTACCAGGCAAAGTCTTTGTAGATTTCCAAGTTGAAGGAAGTCCTTTACTATCCAGCAAAGCTGGCTGCATTCCCTTTTTCCAGCGAAGGCTGGCTGTAGCTATATTTCCCTAGCGGATTGCTGTGAGAACTAAAGCCTTTTCCAGGTGAGGAAGAGGAACCCCACACGTCCTGTCTGAAAGGATTCCAACTGTAAACTGCCTAAAGTCTTCCTTTTCCCTCCAAAACCTAGGAAAAGGGGCAGATCTAAAGGCTGCAACGATGATTGACAGGTTGCTGGCCCTATGATTGCACTCTGTAGGAAGCTACCAAATTGCAAAATGCATAGCCTACAGGAATTCATGCAAACAAGCAAAGAAAGTAAAAGGGAATTCAAACCCCTGGCACAGCTGTGCCAGCACACCCAGAATCCCCTAGCCAGCCTGACTGAGAATGGTTCAAATTATTCAAAGAAGAGACTTCCTTAAGTTCTCTTGTTTCTTCCTCCTGCCCTATGTTTTTGCATTCACCATGCACAGTAATCCTGCTGGCTGTGGGATTCTGGGAGCTGTGGTCCAAAAGAACAACTTTTCCAAGATGAAAGCTTGCTTTCAGAATAAAGTGACTTCTTGCACAATATTTGCAGCGCAGGTGGTATTTCCACTCTCTGTAACAGTTTGATTTTATTGCAGCTGTAGTTCAGCAGGACATAGGAATGGGGACAAATAAGAATTCTGAAGAAAATCTCATGGGAGAACAGAATTTATATATGGAAGAAGAGTGTTTTCATTTCCCCCCTGTCTCATATAGTATACTTCCGAGTTAATGAACAAAACCTGCTTGTCTTCCCATAAGATTCAGATGCTCTGACCAAAGAACTGAGCCTTTCTTCTGAATTGCTTTATACCAGCTTTTCCCAGCCATTTTTTGACCAGGAACCACTTTGACCAGGGACCACTTTAACCATGGACCACTTTGACCATGGACCACTTTGACCATGGACCACTTTGACCATGGGCCACTTGACCATGGACCACTTGACCATGGGCCACTTCACCAGGGGCACTTTGGCCAGGGACCACTTTTACCCGGAATCACTTTGACCAGGGACCACTCTCCAACATTAGTACCAAAAGGCTTACGAATCGGTTTTTGGTCAACTTTAGTTTGGTTATTTGGGGTGCTGATTCATAAAACTGCATTGGATAGACCACATCAGCTCTACTTTCTGATACAGAACATATGTTTGTCTCAAACATGTTTGGTGGGGACGAGGGTCAGGGCCTTCTCGGTGGTAGCCCCCCGCATGTGGAATTCGCTTCCGGGAAAATTAGGTCATTGCCATCCCTCCTCACCTTTAGAAAGAAGGTAAAAATGTGGTTGTGGGACCAGGCCTTCAGGCAATTAGGTTAAAGGACAATTGATAGTGTTTGACTATGGCTTGGAAGTAGATTTAGATAAGTTAAGCATAGTAATCGTTAGTATATGGCTAGATAAATAGCCACCAGACTGGCAATAGCTAAATGGATCGTAAGTATACTGTTTAATCTTTATTTATTAAAGTTCATGTTTTTAATTGTTATATTTGTTATTTTGTATTTTATGATGCGGCATTGAATTATTGCCAATTGGAAGCCACCCTGAGTCCCCCTAGGACAGTGGTTCTAAACCTGGAGTCCCCAGATGTTTTTGGCCTTCAACTCCCAGAAATCCTAACAGCTGGTAAACTGGCTGGGATTTCTGGGAGTTGCAAGCCAAAAACATCTGGGGACCCTAGGTTGAGAACCACTGCCCCAGGGGTTGAGAAGGGCGGGGTAAACACGCTCGAAAATAAATAAATAAATAAATAAATGCCATCCAGTAGTCGCCACCCACTCACCCACAGAAAACCATATTTAATAATCTAGAACTGATGTGGTAGTGGTAATTTTTCGTGGGGAGTCAGCCTCTCCACTCCCAACATCCCTGTTGCCTTGGCACTATAAGAGGGTTTTGTGAGACCAGTTGCTCTCGTTACTGTGTGGTTTTTGAGGCAATGGTGTAGTAATAATGAGGCCGCAGACCATATTTTCGTTCTTGAGGACCACTGGTGGTCCACGGATCACAGGTTGGGAACCACTGCTGTATACTGAGATAGTACACATTGAGTATCCCTTATTGGAAATTCAAAAATCCAAAAAACTCCCAAACTAAAAAGCGTCCACTTTGCTTTCAGTGTACACAAACTTTTTTTCCAAACATAAAATTACTTAAAACATTGTATAAATTTTCCTTCAAGGTAAAAGGTGCATATGTGAAGCATATGTGAATTTTGTATTTCAACTTCGGTGCTATCAACAAGATATTTCCTTGCTTACCTGCATTCAGACAGCCCCCTGGTAGCACAGTGGATTAAACCGCTGAGCTGCCAAACTCAGCAGTTTGAATCTGGAGAGTGGGGTGAGCTCCTGCTTGTTAGCCTGAGCTTCTGTCATCCTAGCAGTTCAAAAACATGCGAATGTGAATAGATCAATAGGTACTGCTTTTGCGGGAAGGTGTTCCATTCAGTCATGCTGACCACGTAATCTTGGAGGTGTCTACAGACAACGTTGGCTCTTTGGCTTAGAAATTGGGATGAGCACCACCCCCCAGAATCAGACATGACTAGATTTAATGTCAGGGGAAACCTTTACCTTTACTACCTGCATTCAAATACAGGAATACAATTATTCTAAAATCCAAACAATTTTGAAGTTGAAAACACTTCTGGTCCCAAGCATTTCAGATAAGGAATATTCTGTCTGTATGCACTGACCAAAATGTTGGCGGTAGTAAGAACATAAAAACCTTGTGTGCAATAATGAACAATTAGCTCCTTCAGCTCTGATTCCGAGATGGAAAGAGCCAGACATTTATCTTAAACCCATTGATCTTTAGTAAAGGTAAAGGTTTCCCCTTGACATTAAGTCTAGTTGAGTCTAGCTCTGGGGGGTTGTGCTCATTTCCATTTTTAAGCTGAAGAGCTGACGTTGTTCATAGACACCTCCAAGGTCATGTGGCCAGCATGACTGCATGGAGCACCGTTACCTTCCTGCTGGAATGGTACCTGTTGATCTACTCACATTTGCATGGTTTTGAACTAGTAGATTGGCAAAAGCTTGGGCTAACAAAGGGAGCTCACCCCACTCCCCAGATTCAAATTGCCGATCTTTCGGTCAGCAAGTTCTGCAGCTCAGCGGTTTAACCCACTGTGCCACCATGGCCCTCTATTTATCTTAAGCCCACTAATATATCTAATACATTTTGTGGCCAGTTGTGAATGAGGCAAGCAGCCTCGTGCTGGTGTTTGGCCCTGGAAATTGTGACTTTGATCAAGCAAGGCTATTTTTGGAAGCCTTTAAAAATAACCACAGGGGAACTTCTCCTTGCTTGCTGACTTCTGCTGCTTCTTGCATTGCAAAGGAAGGCACAAGGAAAGTTGCAGTACATGGGCCGTAGAGAAGAGTCAGTATTTCAAATGCCCAGGAGCTAAATTAATTACCCCTTTGCTTGTGAAGGAGAAAGTTAGAGTCCCTGATAGACTCACTTTATGAATGAAAGTTTCCTGTTGTTGGAACCCCCAGTGGTGCAGGGGGTTAAACCACTGAGCTGCTGAACTTGCTTACCGAAAGGTCAGTGGTTTGAATCCGGGGAGCAGAGTGAGCTCCTGCTGTTAGGTCGAGCTTCTCGCACCCTAGGTAAAGGTAAAGGTTTCCCCCCTGACATTAAGTCCAGTTGTGTCCAACTCTTGGGGTTGGTTCTCATCTCCATGTCTAAGTTGAAGAGCCAGCATTGTCCGTAGACACCTCCAAAGTGATGTGGCGAACATGACTGCATGGAGCGCCGTAGCAGTTTGAAAACATGGAAATGAGAGTAGGTCAATAGGTAATGGCGGGAAGGTAATGGTTCTCCGTGCAGTCAGCTGGCCACATGACCTTGGAGGCATCTATGGACAATGCCGGCTTTTTGGCTTAGAAATGGAGACCTTCCTGTTGTTCTGTGGAGAAATCTTCCATGTTTACAGTGTATGGAAGCAGACCAGCACACATTTATCATATACTAGCTGTATCGGCCACGTGTTGCTGTGGCCAACCTTCCGTCCCTCTTTTTCTTCTTCCTTTCTCTCCTTCCTTCCTTCCTTCCTTCCTTCCTTCCTTCCTTCCTTCCTTCCTTCCTTCCTTCCTTCCTTCTTCCCCTCTTTCTTTCCTTCCTTCCTTGCTTGCTTGCTTGCTTGCTTCTCTTCTTCTTCTTCCCTTCCCCCCTTTTTTCCCCTTCACTTTCTCCCCATTCTTCTTTCTTCCTATTCTTGGACTGTAACTCCCAGCAGTCCTCCTGATCAATTTGTCTACCTACTACCTCTATCTAGTCTATCCTATCTATCTATCTATCTATCTATCTATCTAATCTATTTGGAAGATTGCTGGGAGTTGCAGTCCTGGGAATAGGAAATTGGGAATATGCAGGGATTGGGATGCTCGCAAAGAAATTAAATGCAATAACAAACAACGGACACTTTCTAATTCTGGCTTTTTGATGTACTGTTTCTCCCCTGCATCATGCGCTTTTTCCACGCAAGCTCTGCGAAAGATGAAGCCAAGCTTTTCCTTTGGTGGCACAAAGTCCTGCAGCTCTGTCTCCTCCAAGTGGATCAGGAGGACGCTGTGTTGATGGAGTCGGTCGTCCGGATCCTGACGTCTCTGCAAGGCAGGCAGAACGCTCTGGCAGAAGAGCGGCTCACGTCTGGGATTCTCGGTGCTTTTGGGCTCGGACGGAGATCTCCACTGTCAAACAGGTGAACATTTAGGGAAGAAGCACCTGGCTTACATAACTTTTAAAAAACCAGGAGACCTCAGGTTCAGAGGAATAGGGAATGACTTCCAAACACATAATTTGTCATAGAGCTGCTATCAGATGGTTCCTCTTGTGAGATCAGTTTTTCCATCCACTGTGACCTTTCTTTTCTTCTTCTTTTTCATAAAATTAATGTGATGGTGTTGAAGTTACATTACAAGTGGAGCATCCCTTACCTAGAATTCCAAAATACTTCATAATTGTCCACATGAGACAGTGACACCTTTTCCCCCTTGGTGATTCTGTTATGCAAACTTTCTTTCATGCACAAAATAATGTAAAAATAATATGTAAAAATTGTCTTCAGGCTGTATTTATTATTATTATTTGATACACAACAAGATTAGTACACAGCAAACAAGATCACTATACTGGCTTTTGTGTTCAGTCACTTCCCAAGTGTCTAGGACTGTGAATAATGCATGCGGATCCAAGTAGGGTAGCCTTTTGATGTAGGGTGACCTTTTGATGTTGATTCTGTCAGCGTCAATTGTTTTTAAGGGCAGGCCAAGGTCTTTTGGCACTGCACCCAGTGTTACAGTTACAAAGACTGGCTTGTGCCGGAGTCTTTGCAGTTTGATCTTTGAATCCTCATATTGTGTAAGCTTTTCGTGTTGCTTCTCGTCGATTCTGCTGTCACGATCCGTACTTTGTTTTTTAGCATGATCATGAGGTCAGGAATATTGTGCTCCAAAACTCTGTCCATCTGAATTTGGAAGTATCATCATCATCATATTTATTTATATCCCGTTTTATCTCTCTATGGGCCCCTGGTGGTGGCGCAGTGGGTTAAACCACTGAACTTGCTGACTGAAAGGTTGAAGGTTCGAATCCAGGGAGTGGGGTGAGCTCCTACTGTTGGTTCCAGCTTCTGCCAACCTAGCAGTTTGAAAACATGCAAATGTTAATAGATCAATAGATACTGCTCCAGCGGGAAGGTAACGGTGCACCATGCAGTCATGCTGGGCCACATGACCTTGGAGGCGCCTACAGACAATGCCGGCTCTTCGGCTTAGAAATGGATGGAGATGATCACCACTCCCACCACTCATGAGAAATCTTTACCTTTATCTTTCTGCAGGAGAGTCAAAGTGGCTTAACATAAAAGCATATGTATGCAATTTAAAGTATACCAATATGCAAACATTAAAACAGGGTTAAATATAAACTGTATTAAAAATCTCCAGTTAAAAAACATTAAAAGGTATAAGATATCTATGAGACATTAACAACAACAACAACACTTTATTTATATTCCACCCTTCTCACCCCACAGGGGACTCAGGATGGATCACAGTACACATACACGGCAATCATTCAATGCCGCTTTGTATAGACAATACACAGACAGGCAGAACAGAAAGAGGTGCCATGGAAGATTGGCTCATGTCCAGGGGGTGCTGTTGCTCTATCCTCTATGACAAAGAGCCATCAGGACTTCTTCCTTTTGGTCGCACAGCACTTTCTGATCTTCTTTCTTTATGGCATCGTAAAACACCTCCCCCGCTATTTAGCGGTACCTAATTTCTCTAAACACAGCTAAAGCTGTTTTTGAATTGCTTAGGTAAACAATGAGCTAAGCTAACAGTTGGCAGCTCACACCAACCCGGGGCTTCGAACTTGCAACCTTTGGTTGATAGATCATTTAATTGCTGATGATTTACCAGCTGTGCTAAACCTCCGGCCCTGAATAAATAATTTCGGTATTTACTGTGTCCTTGCTCCAAGATTTTTAATACAGTTTATATTTAACCCTGTTTTAATATTTGCATATCGGTATACTTTAAATTGCATACTTATGCTTTTATGTTAAGCCACTTTGACTCTCCTGCAGAAAGATTATGTACATATATGCAAATACAGGTGTTTTAAAATCTGGGAAGAAAATCCCAAACACTTCTAGTTCCAAGCATTTCAGGAGGGATACTCAACCTATATTCCAGTATGTGTTTTTATCCTGCCTTTCCTCTGATGAGTATAGGGCAGTAGTTTACAGTTTATGCCTCATTTTATCGTTGTAATGCACCAGTGATGTAGGGTGCCATGGCAGAAGCAAGCAAGCAACTAAAGATTGCCTCGCTTTTCTCACAAAAAGTAAACAGAGCTCAACTATAAAATAGAACAGATGACGCAGTCAGGGAAATGCAGAAATTCTATGATAGAGAAATGTCTGGTTACTCTAAATGAACTCAAATCTCTAGAGCTAGTAGGATTGCATCCAATTATATTAAAAGAACTGGCAAAAGTAATTTCAAAACCACTGGCAATAATCTTTTAGAATATCTGGAGGACAGGAGAAGTCCCAGGAAGGAAAAAAAGAGTACCAAAACAATCACCGTATAGTTGGCTTGGCATCAGTGCCAGCAAACAGGTCATTAAATGGTCTACAGTCTTCACAATCAAGTAAGGATGTAATCGATGCAGTATATTGTTACACAGTGAAATAATGGAGCAGAACCACATGTATTTTAGAGGAGGAGAAAGACATTTGTGTTTTCCAACTTGGTGGAAGCTGCTAAAACACAATGGTCTGGTCCTTCTCTTTCCATAGGTTCCGTGTTGTCGCTCGGAGCCTGTCTGCTTTTCTGTTGGTACAAATTCCTGTGGAGAATCAGATCCGGTTGAGGTCTGGAGTGGAGCTGCAACTCTCTAGCAAAGCTCAGCAGGTAAATAGGTGGTGGTAAATAGCTCAGCAGGCAAATAGGAGGGGTCAAGTCTGTGTCTTCTGTGTGGCTTTTAAATCCATTGCTTCTGAGTGAGTCAAACGGCCCAGAATTCTGCCAGAATCTTTGCAGATGATTTTGGAAATTTAGGACCCAAATGTAGCCTGGAAATTAAACACTGAGTTTCGGGGTAAAGACTTCTGTTTACGATGGATACTGTCAACAATCTCAGACAGCAGCAGATTCCCCGGCCAAACAGTTCTTACCATCAGGAAGTTCTTAATTTTATGCTAGAATCTCATTTCCTGCAGTTCCAGGTCCTAGTCTGTGGAGCAGCAGAACACAAGCTTGTTCCATCTTCAACATGACACCCTTTCAAATATTTAAACATGGCCCATTCAATTTTCCTTCTTCAAGAGAAACATACCCTGCTATTACCAGATTGCCAGACTAATCTGATCTCTTATGTCTGGAGAACAAGCCCTATGAGGAGCGGCTTAAGGAGCTGGGCATGTTTAGCCTGAAGAAGAGAAGGCTGAGAGGAGATATGAGAGCCATGTATAAATATGTGAGAGGAAGCCACAGGGAGGAGGGAGCAAGCTTGTTTTCTGCTTCCTTGGAGACTAGGACACGGAACAATGGCTTCAAACTACAAGAGAGGAGATTCCATCTGAACACAAGGAAGAACTTCCTGACTGTGAGAGCCGTTCAGCAGTGGAACTCTCTGCCCTGGAGTGTGGTGGAGGCTCCTTCTTTGGAAGCTTTTAAACAGGGGCTGGATGGCCATCTGTCAGGGGTGATTTGAATGCAATATTCCTGCTTCTTGGCAGGAGCTTGGACTGGATGGCCCATGAGGTCTCTTCCAACTCTTTGATTCTATGATTCTATGATTCTATGATTGAGTTATAAGCTGAGTAGATGCAGGGAACGCTGTGGATGTAGTGTACCTGGATTTCAGGAAGGTCTTTGTTTGACAAGTTCCTCCATGACCTTCTGTCAAGGAAACTAGTCAAATGTGGGCTAAGCAAAACTACAGTTAGGTGGATCTGTAATTGGTTAAGCGAACGAATCCAAAGGGTGATTTTCCCCAATGCTTTTTCTTCATCCTGGAAAGAAGTGACAAGTGGAGTGCCCTAAGCAGGGTTCCGTCCTGGTCCTGGTCCTGTTCAACATCTTTATTAATGACTTAGTTGCAGGGTTAGAGAAGACATGATAATCAAGCTTGCTGACGACATCAGATTGGGAGGGAGAGCCAATATTCTAGAAGACAGGAGAAGAATTCAAAACGATCTTGACAGATTAGAGAGATGATTGGCCAAAACTAGCAAAATGAAGTTTAAAGGGGACAAATGCAAGATACTCCACTACACCAAACTGGGAGGGAGAGCCAATATTCTAGAAGACAGGAGAAGAATTCGGAATGAACTTGACAGATTAGACAGATGATTGGCCAAAACTAACAAAATGAAGTTTAATGGGGACATATGCAAGATACTCCACTTAGGCAGAAAAAATGAAATGCAAAGATACAGAATGGGGGACGCCTGGCTCGACAGCAATATGTGTGACTTTAGAGCAGTATGTGTGAAAAAGATCTTGGAGTCCTCATGAACAACAAGTTAAATATGAGCCAACAATGTGATGCGGCAGCAAAAAAAGCCAATGGGATTTTGGCCTGCATCTATAGGAGTCATAGAGTTGGAAGAGACCTCGTGGGCCATCAAGCCAACCTCCTGCCAAGAAGCAGGACAATCGTATTCAAAGCACCCCCAACAGATGGCCATCCAGCCTCTGTTTAAAAGCCTCTGTTTAAAAAGTCTAGTGTCTAGATCCAGGGAAGTCATGCTCCCGCTCTATTCAGCCTTGGCCAGACCACACCTGGAATCACACTGCATCCAATGCTGGGCACCACAATTGAAAGGAGATGTTGACAAGCTGGAATGTGTCCAGAGGAGGGTGACTAAAATGATCAAGGGTCTGGAGAACGAGCCCTATGAGGAGTGGCTAAGAGCTGGGGATGTTTAGCCTGAAGAAGAGAAGGCTGAGAGGAGACATGATGAGGGCCATGGATCAAGATGTGAGGGGAAGTCATAAGAAGGAGGGAGCAGGCTAGAACACAATGGAACAATGGCTTCAAACTACAGATTCCACCTGAGCATGTGGAAGAACTTCCTGACTGAGAAAGAGAGCTGTTCAGCGGTGGAACTCTCTGCCCTGGAGTGTGGTGGGGGCTCCTTCTTTGGAGGCTTTTAAGCAGAGGCTGGATGGTCATCTGTTGGGGTTGCTTTAAATGCAAATCTCCTGCTTCTTGGCAGAATGGGGTTGGACTGGATGGCCCATGAGGGCTCTTTCAACTCAATTATAGTATGATTCTGTGCTCCCTAAGCCACTCTTTAAAGGGCTTGGCTTCCAAACCTGGACCATTTTGGTTGCCCTCCTTTGAACCCCTTTCAGCTTCTCAATAAATTTCTTGACTTCTGGTGCCCAGAACTGGACACAGAGATGTTCTTCGGACATATATAGCAAGCCACCTAAATCATGAATATCATAAAGTTCAGGAAAAACTACTTCCACACTTGGAATATTGTGTCCAATTCTGGGCACCACAATTCAAGAGAGATATTGACAAGCTTGAATGTTTCCAGAGGAGGGTGACTAAAATGATCAAGGTTCTGGAGAACAAGCCCTATGAGGAGCGGCTTAAGGAGCTGAGCATGTTCAGCCTGAAGAAGAGAAGGCTGAGAGGAGATATGATAGCCATGTATAAATATGTAGAGGAAGCCACAGGGAGGAGGGAGCAAGCTTGTTTTCTGCTTCCCTGGAGACTAGGACGCGAAACAATTGCTTCAAACTACAAGAAAGGAGAGTCCATCTGAACACGAGGAAGAACTTCCTGACTGTGAGAGCCGTTCAGCAGTGGAACTCTCTGCCCCGGAGTGTGGTGGAGGCTCCTTCTTTGGAAGCTTTTAAACAGAGGCTGGATGGCCATCTGTCAGGGGTGATTTGAATGCAATATTCCTGCTTCTTGGCAGGGGGTTGGACTGGATGGCCAATGAGGTCTCTTCCAACTCTTTGATTCTATGATTCTATGATTCTACTTTTGGGACTAAAGCTTCCAGAATTTCTCAGCCAACAGGGGCCAGGAGATTCTGAAAGGAATTATATATCTATATATTGATGGATGGATGGATGGATGGGTAGATAGATAGGTAGATAGATAGGTAGATAGATAATGTTTTTGAGTTCTGGAATTGTATCTTTCACTCCTCTTTTTATCTTTTTAGGCATTGAGTTCTCTTGACACCCTCGTTTCAAACAAACAATACACGGAATACCAGGAGCAGATCTCTCAAGCGTCCCAGTTCATCAAGGACTCACATCATTCCCTTCGTGATGGGAATAGCCTCCTGGCCATCCTCGTCAATACTTTGTACCCAGAAGTGCATTATTTGGATGCTATCCGATAGCAGTTGGCGAGGGGCAGGGGGCTTGGCCTCACCTCTTCTTACAATCATGGATTGATCTTCTGTTTACACTTGACAGTGATGTTGCACATGAGAGCAACTTTGCTAAAGGAACCTTGGATGATAGTCAGTGGAGATGGACACGTCTGGAGAGAAGCGTGGGCTTTATTGTTCTGTTGGGAAAAGTGTCAAGAGGATGTTTCAGTTTCTCCATAGCACAAAAACCTCTCTGACTTTTCAGCATGGAGTTTCAATAACTCAGTTCAGTGGAGCTTGTGAAAAGGGTCCTTCACATTGTGTCCTGCTTCAAAGCAAAGAGAAGCCAACCTGTCACCCCCACTGAAACTGGACTAGAAGTCCCATCATGCACCACCTCTGTCCGGTCTCATGCACCACTGTGCTCATGCTCCCATGGGCATCTAAAGACATTTTAGAGTGGGGAGTGTTACAGGTTTTTCAAGGCTTTTGTATACTTGAGCATAGATGGCAGAACTTGAAAACGTTATATTTTTGGACTTCAACTCCCTGAATCCTCTAGTTACCAAGGCTAGATGATAGATTTCGGAGCTGTAGTCTAAAAAAACCCTAACTTTCCTGGACTGATGGTTGCTGTTATTGAAATAGTGCCATAGATATATCTTTGAGGGTGCTTTTTCTGGCCCTTTCCAAATTTACTTTTACTTTTGTGCCTTTTTGTTCCTTTTGACTGTGAAATGCCTGGGCCAATATCTGTATATAATTAAGAGTTTCGGACCATCCTTGAGCTCATTTTTTTTCTTCATCCACTTCCAGTTACCTGTCTTAAGATATTTTTGACCATTTAGTCTTATAATAAGAACACATTTGGAGCCTCTGTCACAGAAGTGAACGTCATATGCTCATCTTTGAACAGATAGAACCAGATCTTATTTGGAAAGGAGGGCTCTTCCATAAGCTTCAGTTTCCCCCTTTATTATGTGCTTGGAATGAGTCATTTGTTTCCATGTCGCTCTAGATCAGTAGTTCTCAACCTGGGGTCCCCAGATGTTTTTGGCCTACAACTCCCAGAAATCCCAGCCAGTTTACCAGCTGTTAGGATTTCGGGAGTTGAAGGCCAAAAACATCTGGGGACCCCCAGGTTGAGAACCACTGCTCTAGATAGAGAAAGGATTAAACTTTGCAACAAGAGGGCAAATACAGTAGCGTCTCGCTTACCCGACATAAATGGGTCGGATAAACGAAGATGTTGGATAATACAGAGACGCCTACTGTTACCCATCCAACGCAGAGCTAGAAACCTAGAATATTAACAACAGGGACTCTAATGCAAGGCAACACCTAGAACAGCCCAGCAGGAAGTGCCCGGATGTGGAAGAGGAGCATGGAAATCACAGATGGAAGGTGGGAGGACACTTCCGCTTCCGGTCCTGCCTCTTTCCCCCCTTTCCTCCCTCCTCCTCCTCCTCCTCTTTGTCTTGCCTTTTGCACTTATTAGGAATGGAGAGAGAGTAGGGGGGCATGCCTTTAATTGGAGGGGAAATGCTGGAGGAAAAGGGGAGCATTGGATAAGAGCGTTGGATCAGACAGAATGTCAGATAAGCGAGACTCTACTGTATATTTAATTTTAGAAGGCAATCAAAAGAGTTTAGTAAGGAACATTATATTTCTATTTTAACAGTTATGAGGGTGGAATGAAAAGTCATGCCTCTACCTTCGTAACTCCTCAACAGATGGCAGTATGGGTATGCAGCCAGTACTAGCTTGTTCAGTAGACTCTCCTCTACAGTTCCATTTTGGCGGGAAGCCTTAGCATTGAATGGTTGTGTTGTTAAACTGTGAAGTATGGAACTCCGAGTAAACGGTCAGTCAGTGCGACTTAAGCAACATGCAGTCATTGAATTCTTAACAGCAGAAGATGTTACCCCAAAAGAGATTCAGCAGAGAATGCAAGCTGTTTATGTTGATTATTGTTGCAACTCAGGGTAGTTTTCACCTTGCTCCCAAACACCACCACACCAAAGCTGTAGATTTTGTAGTTTATTGAGAAAAAGGCAAAGTTAAAACATAGTATAAGAAATGCAATGTCCATAGGCATGACAAAGGCTTAAATGCAAAGACACAGTTCCCAAGATCCAAAGGCAAAAACATGAAGCATAATCCTTTAAGCAATGGTCAAACAAGAGTCCATAGTAAAACAGTTGAACACAAACCCAAAATCCCAGAATCAGGATGCCAAAAGCATGCTGCTTAAAGCCAAGGTTAATCCATAGAAGTTTGCATGGGAAGAGCTACGTTGAACTGACAACCCCTGTTTGTCAGCCAGAAGGCTAAATACCCTTTGCAGTCATGAACGTATTGCGATGACCTTTGGCAGACTTGGCTTCTCGCTTACTAGCTAAGTGAGAACTTCTCCGGACCCTTAATTGCAGGCGATCTTGTCTCCTCATTGATTTATTATCTTAAAAGCTCTCTAGCCCCTTATCTTGGTCCAGCAGCTGGACCGAATCACCGTGGGAAGGCAAAGAAGGCGAAGACCTCTCCACCTGGCCATGTGGGAATTCACTCTCATTATCAGTCTCACTGGCATTCCTTTCCCCTTCCTCAGCCTCACCATCAACCCTGTCTGAGACATGAACAGAAATCTGTAATCCATCATCCTCCTCATCAGGGAACTCTGGCTCACAAGACCCACAGGGCTCAGCTTCAGAGTCAAGCTGAGTCACAACAGTTGTGTTGATGTGAGTACTGTGCATTGTTGGGTGAGTAAGTTTAAAGACACCTTCTGCTGTCAAGAATTCAATGACTACGTTGCTTAAGTCGCATCGACTGACTGCCTGCGCAGGGCTCCATACTTCACACTTTAACAACACAACCATTCAATGCTAAGGCTTCCCGCCAAAATGGAACTGTAGAGGGGAGTCTACTGAACAAGCCAGTACCTGCCGAATACCAGTACTACCATCTGTTGAGGAGTTACGAAGGTGGAGGCATTGCTTTTCATTCAACCCTCGTACCTTTTGAACCATGTATTCTGGCAGAGTAGCAAGATTTTAAGACTCAAGGGGTTCTTCTTCCTTGGAACGGAGCTCTGTAAATCAAAAACTTGCTATGCTGTTGGGTGAAAAATCATGGATTTTTTGGATTTTGAATTCGTTTTCAAATTAGTACAAAATAGGGTTCAATTCAACCGATTTCCTCTTACAGTAAACTTAGGCCCTTTCTACACTCCCATATAATGCAATTTCAAACTGGTCAGTGTAGATCAGGTATGGGCAAACTTGGGCCCTCCGGGTGTTTTGGACTTCAACTCCCACAACTCCCCGGAGGGCCCAAGTTTGCCCATACCTGGTGTAGACTCATGTAATGCAGTTAAACTGCATTATGACTCTGCACTGAGCAAATAATGCACTTTCAAACTGCATAATATGGCAATGCAGATATCTAAGTTGGTGTTCCATGTGGGAGTGAATTTTGTAGAAAACAATTGGGCCTTTCTTTATAAATGACTTTAGGATGGGACTGTCGCCCTATAGTTTCCTTTATTATTTACTAGATTCAGATAATGTTCCAGAAAGCCCTGTTCAAACGTTGAAGAGTATAAGGAATTATAATGAATTCCATTAGACTTCTAAACTGTGGTTTTACCAATTGATTGTTCTGTTATTTGTTGCCTTATTTGAATGCATTTTTTCTTTTCCTTCCTCTCTTTTGGAAAAACAAATGCCATGTTGGATTGTTGTGACTTTTCCGGGCTGTATGTCCATTTCCCAGAAGCATTCTCTCCTGATGTTTCATCCACATCTATGGCAGACATCCTCAGAGGTTGTGAGGCGAGGATGCCTGCCATAGATGTGGGCGAAACGCCAGGAGAGAATGCTTCTGGAACATGGACATACAGCCTGGAAAACTCACAACAACTTGGTGATTCTGGCCATGAAAGACAACAAATACCAAGTCTCTCATAACACATTTATAAATTTCCCCCAAAAGAGCCAAATATTGGATGCCACGTCGGATTGTTGTGAGTTTTCATGACCAGAGTCACCGGGTTGTTGGGAGTTTTCCAGGCTGTATGTCCATGTTCCAGAAGCATTCTCTCCTGATGTTTCATCCACATCTATGGCAGACATCCTCAGAGGTTGTGAGGTGAGGATGCCTGTCATAGATGTGGGTGAAACACCAGGAGAGAATGCTTCTGGAACATGGACATACAGCCTGGAAAACTCACAGCAACCCGGTGATTCTGGACATGAAAGACAACAAATGACAAGTCTCTCATAACACATATATAAATTTCCCCCAAAAGAGCCAAATATTGGATGCCACGTCGGATTGTTGTGAGTTTTCATGACCAGAGTCACCGGGTTGTTGTGAGTTTTCCAGGAAGTATGTCCATGTTCCAGAAGCATTCTCTCCTGACGTTTTGCCCACATCTATGGCAGGCTTCCTCAGAGGTTGTGAGGTGAGGATGCCTGCCATAGATGTGGGTGAAACGTCAGGAGAGAATTCTTCTGGAACACAGATATACAACCTGGAAAACTCACAACAACCCATGAAAGACAACAAATGCCAAGTCTGTCATAACACATATATAAATTTCCCCCCAAAAGAGCCAAATATTGGAAATTGTTCTGCTATTTCCTTCTTGGTGTTTCGTAGATCCTGGCAAACTTTGGGAAGCATTGTGTGCCAACTTGGGACATTTTTCCTGCTTTGTCGTCATCTCTTTTGCTCCATGTAGCTCATGATTTCCTACCTGAAAGTCTATTTCCAAAGTAATCCGCCCTTGCAGATCATATCGATTGCCTTCACCTTTGCTGTGATAATTTATTGCTAACTGCTATTAACTGAACGTATTGTCGAAGGCTTTCATGGCTGGAATCACTGGGTTGTAGGTTTTTTCGGGCTATATGGCCATGGTCTAGAGGCATTCTCTCCTGACGTTTCGCCTGCATCTATGGCAAGCAACCACTGAATGTTTGTGAATGATTCACGATTGCAGTTTCTGGACAATTTCCCTTTCTCATCTTGCCAAATTACCAAAATAAGATGGTTACAGCAACAAAGGTTTTCAGAACTTTCCTTTTGAACTAAACTTTCTGTTGGATATTTTGGTGGTCAAAACCATAACAGGTGAGTTGGTGTTTTCTACCAGTGGGAAGAAAATGCTGCTCTTTGTATTTTCAGAGTAAGGAATGGAAGAAGAAATTTGTATGATGTCACTCAACTCGGTGTTAATGATATTTAAAACAAAACAAACCTGTGAAAATGCAGGAAATATTATGTGTGTGCCTGGCATGAGAGTTTTAATATGGGAGGTGCTGTTTTGGATGTGGCTTTAACAAAATGTGTGTTTACAGTGCTTTGTGTCTGCAAGGACCACAGGAAATAAACTGTGAGAAACACTGGACTGAGGACGTCCTAGCTGTCAATGGTTGGCTTAGTTTTGGGAGTATCTGCCACAAAGGGTGGTGGGGAAGACCTGGGGTAGAAAGAATAGCAGTTGCCCTTATGGGAGAATCATAGAATCATAAGAGGTGGAAGAGACCTCATGGACCATCCATTCCAACCCAATTCTGCCATGAAACAGGAAATCACATTCAAAGCACCCCTGACAGATGGCCATCCCGCCTCTGTTTAAAAGCTTCCAAAGGAGGAGCCTCTACCATACTCCAGGGCAGAGAGTTCCACTGCTGAACAGCTCTCCACAGTCAGGAAGTTCTTCTTTATTTCCAGGTGGAATCTCCTTTCCTGTAGTTCGAAGCCATTGCTCCACGTCCTAGTCTCCTGAGCAGCAGAAAACAAGCTTGCTCCTTCCTCCCTATGACTTCTTCTCACATAATTATACATGGCCCTCATTATGTCTCCTCTCAGCCTTCTCTTCTGCAGGCTAAACATGCCCAGCTCTTTAAGCCACTCCTCATAGGGCTTGTCCTCCAGACCCTTGATCATTTTAGTCGCCCTCCTCTGGACACATTCCAGCTTGTCATTGGTAATGGGAATGGTAATTTTATGTTATGGTTTGCCCTCTGTATCCTTTTTTTTTTTTGGTTGGCCCTCCATATCCACAGATTCAATCAACCGCATCTTGAAAATATTTGGGGGGAAAAAAATCAAAAAAACCAAGCACAAGGCACCATGCTAATGCACAGGATTCTGCTGGACTCAGTTCCCTCCGTCTCAATATGTTTCAATTAGATTGCCACTGCCGTTTGTTTTAAACTAGTTTAGGTACTTGCCAATGGTTGGGTTAGAAATTTTGGAAGGATAATTATTAGAAGTAGGCATTGTTTGTTTTGGAGTTTTATGACTGGCCCATTAGAAAATGCATATGGATGTGGGTGAACTTTAACTCCCATCATCCTGGGCCAGTTCCCTCCTAACCTCACCAGTATTCAAAGTTGGCCACATTGCTTATATGTTTCAAGTTTGGTCCAGATTCATCATCAGTTCGGCTCAGTACTATCCGGGTGTGAGTGAACTATAACTTCCAAAAAAAACCAAGGTCAATTTCCTCCAGTATTCAAACCAGTATTCAAACCTAGCTATTTTCAGCATGTGTGCCAAGCTTGGTCCAGATTCATCATCAATTGGGTTTACAGTGTTGTTTGGTTGTAAGTGAACTATAACTCCCGAAAAACCAAGGCCAAGTCCCTCCAAACCCTGCCAGCATTCCAAGTTGGCAATGTTGGGTTCACAGTTTTCTTTGATCTGGAGAACTGCAACTCCCAAAATCATGGGTCAATCCCCCCCAAACCCCACCAGTAATTTTGTTGGTCTGTGGGAGTCACAGTGCTCTCTGGAAGTGGAAGCCATCTTGGAAAATACATACATAGATACATATTTTTATTATATTTTATTACATTAGATAAATATATAAAATAGATGAATATCTGAAATAATACTTTGCATGTCTCCTTTCAAGAACATAAATGGCACCAAAACACGGACAGTCACAATATTAGCACACAACATTCTTTTCATATGTGCCTTTTATTTATACATTTAAATACATAATTATGCTACAAAGCGTCCTAAAAATGTACAAAAAGATACAGATAATACTTACATAGTCATAGCATAAATAATTCATGGATGTGTCACGATTGTTGACGAGATCCTTTCAGAATGTGGGTCAGGTGTGGTTAGAACTTGGAATAGCCAAGTAATACTAGGTGCTATCTAGATATATTTCAGAAGAAGGAACTTGCAATGAACTCAATGAGGATTGATTGATAGCCTAAAAACCCATGAAATTTCAAATTTCATACTCCATAAGTCAATAGAAAACTTGCATTTGTATGCTACCTAACTTGAGGAGAGAAACCCAATGCGATTTCCAGCTAGACCTGCGTGACCGCATTTCTGTGGATGAACCCACACGATCCCTTCGATCACTTGGAGAGGCCCTGCTCGCACTCCCACCTCCATCGCAGGTGCGATTGGTGGGGACGAGGGAGAGGGTCTTCTCGGTAGTGGCCCCTCAACTCTGGAACTCACTGCCCAAGGACATCAGACATGCCCCAACTTTGGCAGTCTTTAGGAGGAGCCTGAAAATGTGGTTATTCCAGTGTGCCTTCCCAGAATAAGGAAATACTCTCAGCAATAGGTCCTCTAAATGCACTTTATAATTGATTTAGGATTGTTTGCTCGCCCCATCTCTCGCTGAAAATTCTATCCCAGTATATCACCTTGTTCATGCCCAGCATTATTTTTTAATTTTTAACTTTTGGTCCAGCCATAGGTTTTTAAATGCTTGTTGTTACTGTTACTGTTTATTGTTTATTTTTTGTTTATGAGATTTATTTTGATTGTTTTGTATTGATGTTTTGTTGTTGCTTTTATTATTGTTGTTCTATGGGCTAGGCCTCATGTAAGCCGCACCGAGTCCCTTGGGGAGATGGTAGCGGGGTATAAATAAAGATTATTATTATTATTATTATTATTATTATTATTATTATTATTATTAGACTGGTGTCTTCCCTTTCCATCTGTTCTGCCAGGAGCCTCCAGTGACGCAGTGGGATAAATCCCTGTGCCGGCAGGACTGAAGTCGCAGGTTCAAATCCGGGGAGAGCACAGATGAGCTCCCTCTATCAGCTCCAGCTCCTCATGCGGGGACATGAGAGAAGCCTCCCACAAGGATGTTAAAACATCACAACATCCTGGTGTCCTCTGGGCAACATCCTTCCAGACGGCCAATTCTCTCATACCAGAAGTGACTTGCAGTTTCTCAAGTTGACACGACCAAAAATCTGTCCTGCCTTTTCTGATGCGGAAAATTATTGTCGATAGTGGGAAGCATAAGTCATGACAGCAGTCTTAGGAAGTGAAAATCTTTAAAAAGGGTTTTAAGAGTAAGCTTGGGAAAGAGCTGTGACTCGATGACAGAGGATGGAGTCTATGTGCCAAATGTGTCCCAAGGTTGGCTTGTGGCATCTGCAGGCAGAACTGGAGGAAATCTCTGGCAATCTTTCTGCAGAGTTTGTCTGCTTCACATAACAAATTTCTTGTAAGAGCAATGCTTTTATTGGCTGTGTGAGGACAAGAGACAAAGCCAGGTAATACTATTTATTTTTGTTTGGTATTTTGAAGTTATTTTCGTTCAGGGAAAAAGAAGCCAAGATGAAGCACACATGTGGATGTTTAGATACATGAAACTGAAAACTCCACAGCTACATACTATCTACTACCTCAAGGCTACAACTAAATGACTAGTAGTAAAGGTAAAGGTTTTCTCCTGACATTAAGTCCAGTTGTGTCCAACTCTGGGGGTTAGTGCTCATCTCCATTTCTAAGCCAAAGAGCCAGCATTGTCCATAGACACCTCCAAGGTCCTGTGGCCGGCATGACTGCATGGAGTGCCGTTACTATTACAAATAACAAAACTGGAAGACTAACAAAAACAAGAAACAAATGTCTGCAGACTTCCCCTTCTCAACCAGAAGGTTGTTATCCCTTGTTGGTGTTGGTGTAAAATAATATTATTATAGTTGCACTTCTACTTTTGGCAACACCTTACTATTTGTTGATTCAGACAGTTGACAAATATCCTCACCATTGTGAAAAGATAAGAAATAAGTCCCAATTTTCCTTAACATTAGTAAAAAAAGTCCTCCTTGATCAGCATAAATTGTCCACCTCTGCTAATTCAGCCATTCTTCTTGCGTTGTGATAATTGCTTCCTTCCATCTCTAAGCATAGGTAATTCTTGTGGCAGATATATATTGTAATAACGGCTTACCCAGACCACAGTCTTCTAACCCACACATTGCTTTAGATTCTCTCTGCCAGGCTTCGGCTTACAGAGCTGATGGAGCGACTGAAGTTTTCGTATGGAGACTCTTGTCTCTGTTGCCTACAGATGAAAGCACGAAAATTAATGCCAATTGCATTGGAGAGAACTTTGTTAATTTCCTGAGGGTTTGGTAGAAAGAAGAGTATCACCATGTTCATCTCACTGACTGCCTTCTCTACATTACTTTTGATTACAAAGAAAAAGAATCAAGCAGTTCCTAACTGTCCCACATAGGTATATAGCAGATTTGGATTGACTTGTTCAATCCATAAAGGATGGCACTAAAAATACTCAACAATGATCCATCAGAAAAGGTGTATTCTGACGTGCCAACACTGCAAGTTGCTCACAATTTTTTATGTCTCCATGTGCCCTTCCACACGGCCCCATATCCCAGAATATCATGGCAGAAAATCCAACATTATCTGACTCAGATAACCCAGTTCAAAGCAGATATTGTGGGATTTTCTGCCTTGATATTCTGTGTGGAAGGGCCCCCAGAATCTATGTGAAAAATCTTGGAAATACAAAGTTTGGAAGACTTGCTGGCCAGTGCAAAAGAAATAGCTTGGGATACATAGAGTCTTTCCAAGAAGACAAACCCATTTTGAATTATTTGTTCTGAGGGCCCTTCTACACAACCAGATAACTCAGAATATCAAGGCAGATAATCCACAATATCTGCTTTGAACCCGGTTATCTGAATCAACACTGCCATATAATACAGTTCAATGTGGATTTTATACAGCTGTGTGGAAGGGTCCTGAGTTTCCAATATCTGGGATGGTGGAAGGAGTTTTAAGTTTTAGTCCAAATTTCACAAGAGTGGGCTGGTCCATGAGGTCATGAAGAGTCGGAGACGAGTGAACGAATGAACAACAACAAAGAATAGGTCATTAAGCAGACACAAAAACTAGAAAGTGGAAATGCTACCTGTTCCTGCTATTCTAGTTTCTATATTGCACAATTAATGCAGCTTGAGACTACTTTTAATTGCCATGGCTCAATGAAAAACTGAGATTTGTAGCTTAGTGAGGCCCTTACTTACTTATGTGATCCCTCATTCTCCAAATAGGATTGTCTTCCAAGATCGGTGTACTGGCAGTGGGTCCATGGGTGACTGTGGAGCCCTATTCTTGATCTGCATGTTCTCTCACAGTGAGGGCATTGGTTTCCAGGTCAAGGTGGTCCCGGACAGGGTTGGCTTGACGCACCTTTCTCTTGGCACATTTCTGTCTTTTGCCCTCCATTTGTGCCTCTTCAAATTCTACAGCACTGCTGGTCACAGCTGACCTCTATCTGGAGTGCTCAGGGGCTAGGGCTTCCCAGTCCTCAGTGTCTATGCCAGAGTTTTTAATGTTGGCTTTGAGCCCATCTTTAAATCTCTTTTCCTGTCCTCCATCATTTCATTTTCCATTCTTGAATTTGGACTAGAGCAACCGCTTTGGGAGACAGTGGTCGGGCATTTGGACAACGTGGCCGGTCCAGTGGAGTTGATGGTGGAGGACCATCACATTGATGTACACATTGACAGGGAAGGCTAAAGACCTTGCAGAACTATAGCTCCCATGATTCCACAGCACTGAGCCATGATAACTAAAATGGCATCAAATCGTATTCCTTCTACCCTGTAAATGCACCCTAGGTCTAGGCAGGGAATATAAACTAATTTAGGTTTATACAATCTGTCTAACTCATTGGTTCCCAACCTTTGGTCCTCCAGGTGTTTTGGTCCTCCAGCTCCCACTATACCTAACAACTGGTGAGATGGCTGAGATTTCTGGGAGTTGAAGTCCAAAACACCTGGAGGACCAAAAGTTAGGAACCACTGGTCTAGGTTTATAGGGTTAGCTGAGGAAACCAGAGCCTTGCAGACGTTGGATTCTGACCCTCATCAGCCCAACTTGCCAAAAGTCAGGGATGAAGGGATGCAACAATATCTACAGCAAAGAGTGAGCAACCATCGAAGGATATTGGAGCTGCATTACCCCCATGAGCATATTCCTCATTACAAAAAACAAAAACAGAAAAACAAACCCATATATTTTACTTTAATTGTCTTTCATTTCCCTTTAGGGGTGGTTTTTCCATCATGTCTTTGGAGTTATGACTTGTCCAGATTAATGTGTACGGGTTGTAACTGGAGACAGTTGAATTTCCTGAGTCATCAAAGCAATTTCTGCCCTGAACTCTGTGAAACCCTTTGCAAGGAGCGCTGACTCAGCCCATCCCAAGCCAGACTCACCAGTTGTGCCAATGATCCTGCTGTGCTCGGATGAGTATTGTAGTGCTAACAATCCTGTCCAGGCGCCAGTGGCATCCTTTTTGGTTTTTAGGACATGGAAAATTGTATGCTTGTTGAGCACATGGCTTCTGGACAACCCTCTCTTTTCCAGCACCTGTCCCTAATCGTCTTCCTAAAATGTGCAAGCCTTAATGGATTTATGTGACATCTGTAAGTGGAAATGAAAGCATTTCCTTACCGTGAAAGGGTCGTGGTGGCTATAAATCTATCTGCAATGCAGGGAGAAAAAAAAAAACAGAGAAATGTTAGCATTCTCACAAACTATACCATTGAGTAGATGTTTGAGTGAGAATCAGAAGCAAATAATAATAATAATAATAATAATAATAATAATAATAATTTATTTATACCCCGCCACCATCTCCCCAAGGGGACTCGGGGCTGCTTACATGAGGCCAAGCCCAGCAATACAACAATGCAAATATACAACATAAAAATACAACAATATTACAACAAGAAACAGTATAAATAAACACATCACACACATTATAGAATAGAATTGAAAGTGACTGCATCTAGGGCCATCTAGTCCAACCCCCTGCCATGCAGGAAAAGCACAAAGTAGCCCTTACAGATGGCCATCCAGGCTCTGTTTAAAATCTTCCAAGGAAAGAGCTTCCACCACAGTCCAAGGCAGAGAGTCCCACTGTTGCGCTCAGGAAGTTCTTGCTAATGTCACTGTTCTACAAATTTTCAGTTTTTCTCAGTTGTGGAAACGAAATATGTCATTTCTTAATAAATTTAACATGCTGAATTCAAATATAATAATTAAATGTGTTAATTGGCTCTGGTTTTTATGCAACAGCTATTTCAATTTTCTCCACAATAGGTAATTCGTTAATATTATGATAATGCGCCTAACCTTACTGCATGTATATAAACCGTGAATATTTACTACATTTTAGTCAAATTATATTGCCAATCGTTTATACATGAGAAGTATTTATTTAATTAGTCTATTGTTTATGTTTGTGCAGCAAGAAACTATATTAGTAGGCCTAATGCAGTTGAAAAGTCTGAACGTTTAAATGTCGCTTTAATCGTGACTTTAGTTTATATCCTGTTTGCTTCTCTTGACTTTTCTTTTGTATTCAAGGAAAGGATTGTCTCTTACAATGCTCCAGCAGGAGTCTGACAGCATTGATGGAGTCCATTTGCCTTGATATCTTTTTTCCATAGTGCTTTATTTACACACGTGCGAGGCATAACTACAGTAAAAAGAACAATGTAAAACGATGTTTAACGATACTGTCTCAGTCTTCAACTGACTGACCCTCACCGTTCAAAAGTCTGGCCTTATATAGGGCTTTCTGGCTTTTGCACACGGCACTAATACTGCATCATCAAACTTTCTAGAATATTCTAGAATCTTCCATAGTGTAAGTCGCAACATGCATTTTTTTCAACCATACATGATCACGTGATTGCTTATATCATAAAAACTAGAGCCAATATACATTTTTAAATGTCATTTTCGTTTTCAGCACCCCCAAATCATAAAAGAACAACTATTTTCAGGCCCGCAACTTTTTCTCCGTTGAACAGTGTGTTCGGGTGGAATTTCCTTTCTTGTAATTTGAATCCATTGCTCCTAGTCCTAGTTTCCAGGGCAGCAGAAAACAAGTCTGCTCTCTCTTCCTTATGACATTCAACCCATGTTCATATCGTATGTACTTATTATTACTGTTTTTTTTCTTCTTTTCTGTTCCCTTTGCCCCATTGTTTGTAAATGTCCTTTAAAAATTAAAATGATGGTGATGATAATATACCTACCTCCTTTCCAGAAGGCCCCGATCCCTAATATCACCACTAGAGCCAGCAGTTTTATACCCAGGGCTACGAACAAGAGGATGAGAATCCAAGAGCCACTCCCAGCTTTGAACTTATAAAAATACACTGCCCCTTCCGCATATCCAAGGCTGTTGGCGGCAATGCAAGTGTATTTCCCATCAAGGACCAGGTGCTGAAGCTCCTTGGTTATCTGATGTGCCGTTGGCCTGGAGACTGAAGTCACATTGTCAGATAGAGGGCCAGCCCACGTCACGGTCGGGAGTGGTTCTCCTTCGGCTGTACACTTGGCATGGAAAGCATGCTCTTGGTCCATCTGGACAGAGATGTTCACAATCCTGGGGGGTGCTACCCAAAACATAAGGGACAAAGTCTTGTTCAGATCTCCAGCATGTCTATTGGACATTTTTGTCCGACGCAGAGCATGGCCACACAATTTAAGGCTGGGGAATTGAACTGACTGTCCATGCTCAGCATTAGACCAAATGTGGTGCCATTTCACATGGATGTTCATTGTGTATAGATGTGCATTACACATGGGGCACTGTTTTGCATGGGTGCACACATATACTTACTTGTACACTATGACGTCCATATACCAGATTTCCTCTATCCACATTTATTTATTTATTTTATTTAGCAGTTTTGTATACCGGTCTTCTCACCTCCGTTCGAGAGACTCAGGCCGGTTTCCAACATCAATATTACAGACAGTCATTAAAACATCATATTCTAAATCACACTAAAACATTAAAATGGCAAAATACAATCATATAATTACAGTGGTCAGTAGTCATCAAAAATCATTATTCGTTGTCATCCATCCATATCACAGGATCATGGCTCATTCGTTGAATGCCAATCCCCAAAGCCAGGTTTTCACCTGTTTCCTGAACGTTAAGATAGAAGGGGCAGTTCTGATCTCCAGTGGAAGGGAGTTCCAGAGTCGAGGGGCCACCACCGAGAAGGCCCTGTCTCTCGTCCCCACCAGCCGCGCCTGTGAGGCCAGTGGGATCGAGAGCAGGGCCCCTCCAGACAATCTTAGCAATCTTGATGGTTCATAGGGGAGGATACGTTTGGACAGGTAAATTGGGCCGGAGTCGTTTAGGGCTTTATAGGTTAAGACCAGCACTTTGAATTGTGCTCAGAAGCTGACTGGCAGCCAGTGGAGCTGGCGCAACAGAGGAGTAGTATGCTCCCTGTACCCCGCTCCCGTTAGTAGTTTGGCTGCCGTACGTTGGACTAATTGAAGCTTCCGGGCAGTCTTCAGAGGCAACCCCATGTAGAGAGCATTGCAGTAATCTAAACGGGATGTAACCAAAGCGTAGACCACTGTGGCCAAGTCAGACTACCCAAGGTACGGGCTCAGCTGGCGCACATCCAACAAAATAGGACTCCTGTAGGCATTGTCTAGGTTCTAGACAAACCGAGGGTCAGAGCAAACTCTAGTGAAATAAAGAGCATCATGATTCTGGTATTCTTGGGCCAGAAACCCTTTGTTTCAGTGGGGCTTGATATGGCCCTCAGTTTGATATGTCCACACAAAATTTAGGAACATGTTCCCCATGGATACAGTGATCATACTGTAAATTCAGTTGTCACATGTAGGGGCCCTTCTGGTCCATCTTAAAAACTGGAGGAAATAATAATAATAATAATAATAATAATAATAATAATAGTAATAGTAATAATAATGTGATCATGATAATGATAATGATAATGATAATAATAGACCTGGTTATGGCTGACGAATGGAAGACTGAAGAAGGAGACAGAAGGCCAGGAGCAAGCCATCAGAACAAATGCCATTAAGGCCAGGATTGAAAAAATCAGCTTATGACCCAAAATGCAGACTGTGCAAGGAAGCTGATGAAACTATTGATCATATCCTCAGCTGCTGCAAGAAAATTGCACAGATGGACTACAAACAAAGACACAACTCTGTGGCTCAAATGATTCACTGGAACATATGTCACAAGTACCACCTGCCAGTAGTAAAGAACTGTTAAAAGGGATCATAAACCTGCAAAGGTAGTGGAAAATGAATACCCTAAAGTACTGTGGGACTTTCGAATCCAGACTGACAAAGTTTTGGAACATAATATGCCAGACATCACGATTGCAGAAAATAAAAAAGTTTGGATTATTGATGTCACATACCGGGTATCAGCCGCATTGGTGAAAAACAACAGGAAAAACATTATCAGGACCTCAAAATCAAACTGCAAACGCTCTGGCATAAACCAGTACAGATGGTCCCAGTGGTCATCGGACACTGGGTGCCATACCAAAAGACCTCAGCCGGCATTTGGAAACAATAAACATTGACAAAATCATGATCTTTCAACTGCAAAAGGCCACCTTACTTGGATCTGCACGCATCATTCGAAAATACATTACATAATCCTAGACGCTTCGGAAGTGCTCGATCTTGTTTGCTGTGACATACTATGGCCTTGTGTCAGTAAAAAAATAAATTAATACTACTACTACTACTACTACTACTACTAATAATAATAATAATCCATCACACAGTCCTAGACACTTGGGAAGTGTCCAACATGTGATCCAATACAACATCCAGCAGGGTGACCTTGTTTGCTGTGTACTAATCTTGTTGTGTTTCTAATAATAATAATAATAATAATAATCATCATCATCATCATCATCATCATCATCAACGTTATTTGTATACCATTCTATCTATCCAAGGGGACTCAGGGCAGTTCCCAACATAGGTAATGCATTCAATTACCAACACGAAGTCATACAAAATAACCATTATAAAACATAAACGCAATACTATTAAAACAGTCATAACATATTGTATTCAATTATTCACATATAATTGACATTATTAAATTGGAATAATAATAAGTAGCAGTAATAATAATAATAATAATAATAATAATAATGATAATGATAAGTTCAATAATTTCCTATATTTTAAAAGCCTTCTCCTCCCCTGAAATAACCTGTGGGCAACATGACAAAAGTGCCCCGCATATCCCTAAAAGATTTTGGAATGGGGGTTGGTGTCTGATTGTACTTGTCAAATTGGGATAGTTGGAGGGTACAACCAGCTCTTCCATATCCATGGATTCTGCACCCCCAGATTTTACTATTCACATCTTGAAAATATTAAGCACCCACCATCAAAAATAATTCCATAAGACTAACTTTGATTTTACCATTTGATATAAGCAACACAATTTTACTACACCATTGTATATAATGGGAGTGGGACTTAAGCATCTATGGATTTTGGTATTCATGGAGGGCCCTGGAACCAAACCTCAGCACATACCGAAAGCCCACTGTATGTGGCTCAATAGATTTAGTTGAGTTTACAACCATAGGATTCAGGCCTAAATCTGAAGAACTCTAATTGTGATATATTTGGATATGGTCACCATCATTTGAAGTAGAGCAGGGGTCCCCAAGCTACGGCCCGCGGGCCACTTCCGGCCCACCAAGGGCACTTATCCGGCCCATGGAGGAGGAGCGCCCCCCCCACACACAGTGCCCCTCCCTTGGCTGGCTCACGCTATCTGTCAGGCCCGATGGGCAGCGTGAGCCAGCCAAGGGCAGCTGCTCCGCATGGCCTACTTGCGAGGTGCTTTATGCGCGAGTAGACCGCGCGGGGCTGCTCCTCCCTTAGCAGGCTCACGCTGCCCATTGGGCCCGATGGGCAGCGTGAGCCAGCCAAGGGATGCTGCCCCGGAGCTCCATGCAGTCATGCCGGCCACATGACCTTGGAGGTGTCTACGGACAACGCCGGCTCTTTGACTTAGAAATGCAGATGAGCACCACACCCCAGAGTCAGACACGACTGGACTTCATGTCAGAGGAAAATCTTTAACTAGGAAAATTGTGGAAGATCCAGGGTGGGAGAAAGAACTCTTGTCTGTTGGAGGTAGGTATGAATGTTTCAATTGGCCACCTTGATTACCATTTCATAGCCTGACAGTTTTTAGGGAGAATCCTTTGTTGAGAGGTGATTAGCTGGCCCTGATTATTTCTTGTCTGGAGTTCCCCTGTGTTTGAGTGTTGTTCTTTATTTACAGTTATAATTTTAGAGTTTTTTTTAATACTGGTAGCCAGATTTTGTTCAGACTAGAAATAGGAAGATTTCCCATTCTCTGCTCCTGGAATTACTGCTTAAAGAGAGCTAGAAAGAACCCCCTCTAAGGGCCCTTCCACACAGCAAAATAAGATATGTGCATAGGATTTTTTTAATTGATTTTTTTTTTTAAAAAAACTGTAGTCCGGCCCTCCAACAGTCTGAGGGACAGTGAACTGGCCCCCGGTTTAAAAAGTTTGAGGACCCCTGAAGTAGAGCAACCACAATCTGATAAGAACCTAAAAGTCAACATTCACAATTGTCTCACTACTAAGAAATGGATACAAGCCAAGGTGTTCTTACCTATGAGGTGGAGCCGGATTCCCATCCGGCTCTCATACTTGTCATGAAGATCCCCAGAGAATTCAACTCGGCAGAAGTATCTATTGCTGTCATTCCAGGAAACATGGTCAATCTGGAGTGAAAGATTGTTTTGCCTTGGGTTCCCCAAGAGCTTGTATCTGTTCTTCAAGCCAACGGTGGTTCTGCAGACATCACTGGAACTGTGTGCGATACACTTGAAAATCACTGTCCCATTATAAGGCTCCTTCACCCGCCAAATGGCAGTCAAGGTTTTGTCGTACGTGGAGTGTGGGTGTGTGAAAGTGCAAGGCAAGGCAACCGTCTTGCCAATTTCACTAGTCACTTCTGCTGGGACATGCATAGACCAGCCTTTGGAGGAGATACCTGAAAGCAATGGAGCATCCCTAGTTAACATAGGGTACATCTACAGTATAGAATTTATGCAGTTTGACACCACTTTAACTATCATGGTCAATACTGTGCAGTTATGGGCATTGTAGTTTTATAAGCTCTTTATAGTGCTGGTGCTTCACCAAACAACTCTAAGCAGAGGCATCAAGCTGCATGAATTCTAGATGCATCGTAAAAATCTGGTGACAGATACCAACATGCTTAGTGAATATAAAGTTTTAATGTCACTCCCTTGCATTTCCGACCAGAAATATCCACTCTAGACCTAATTTTACCAATCTGATGGGGATAACAGCAACAGGGAAATGTGATAAAGGGAAGAGTTGAGTACCACTGCTCTTCCTCTGCTTTCAACAGAGAAGGTGGCATCTAGACCATTTTTGACTATGATCTCAGATTGTGTGGTTTTAATAATGTGTTTTGATCTTTATATGATTTTAAATTCATGTTTAGATGTATATGTTTATCTTATGTCTGCTGTGTATATGGCATCGAATTGTTGTTCAATGATTGGAAATATAACATGGACCATAGTGGCAGACCCATCTTTGGCACTGCATCATGTCCAGAAATCTCAGGATTTCAAGGAACTCCAAGATTATCAGCTAAGATAACATGTCTGCCTAGCTTAGGTTGACCATATAGATGTCACTAAAATGCATCTCCCATATCTCTCTAGGGCAGTGGTTCCCAACCTATGGTTCGTGGACCACCAATGGTCCACAAGAACAAAAATATTGTCCATGGCCTCACCATTAATACACCATTGCCTCTAAACCACATGACAATTAGAGTGACTGGTATCACGAAAGCCTCGTATAGTGCTGAGACAATGGGGATGTTGTGCAGACTACCCACGAAAGATTACTACTACCATATCAGCTCTAGATTATTAAATATCGTTTTCTGTGGATGAGCCGATGGCGACTACTGAATGGCATATGTTCTGTATCAGAAACTAGAGCTGATGTGGTCTATCCAATGCAATTTTCTGTATCAGCATCCCAAATAACCAAACCATATCTAAAGCTGACCAAAAACCAATTAGTAAGCCTTTTGGTACTAAGGCCTATGAATCAGTTGACCAGGGTTCACTTTTGTTCAAGTGGTGCCTGGTCAAGTGGTCCCTGGTCAAATGGTTCCTGGTCAAAGTGGTCCCTGGTCAAAGTGGTCCCTGGTCAAATGGTTCCTGGTCAAAGTGGTCCCTGGTCAAAGTGGTCCCTGGTCAAAGTGGTCCCTGGTCAAATGGTTCCTGGTCAAAGTGGTCCCTTGTCAAATGGTTCCTGGTCAAAGTGGTTCCTGGTCAAAGTGGTCTCTGTTCAAGTGGTCCCTGTTCAAGTGATCCCTGGTCAAAGTGGTCCCTGGTCAAGTGGTCCCTGGTCAAATGGTTCCTGGTCAAAGTGGTCCCTGGTCAAAGTGGTCTCTGTTCAAGTGGTCCCTGTTCAAGTCATCCCTGGTCAAAGTGGTCCCTGGTCAAGTGGTCCCTGGTCAAAGTGGTCCCTGGTCAAAGTGGTCCCTGGTCAAAAAAGGTTGGGAACCCCTGCTCTAGAGTTTATGGGAACTGTAGTCCAAGAGCATCATAAGGCTTAAGCATTCATCTCCACTGGCCAAAGTCAGTGGTCCTCTTGATAGAAGAACTCGCTGATCTACTGCAACTATAATATCTCCCCTCTGCTCAATTCCACAGGCACTGCAACAGTTCTGCATTTCCATTTCACTGTTGAAAACTGGGACACATATAGTCCAGCAACATCAGAGTGTGATCAAAAGGTATTCCTAAGGAATAACACACAAGCAAGGAGAGACTGCAGCAGTTCACCTCTGCTTGGGACTTCCTGGTCTCTCTCTGCTGCTGAATTAACTGAGCGCCAATTACTTTTGCATTTTCATTTCTGTTTGCAGCTGTTTGCACTGCAGTAAACTGAGGACAAAGGTAAATGTGGAAGGAGGAGAGAAAAGCAGGAACATTTTTAAAACAGCAGGAAAAGGTGAGAAGACAGAGGAAAAATTGAGAGTCTCCCAGTCAGAAGGGTATGGAGTTCAAAGACTGACATGGCACAAAAGGGAGAAAGTTGCAAAGCAAAACTCACCTTTCTTCACAATGCACAGGAAGCAAAAGAGAAAGAAACCTCTGCTTCCCATCTTCTTGCCCCTTTCCTATGTTAATTTCCTAGTCTGACCTGATCCACGCTGTGTTCACAATAGGGCAAAATGCTGAAATGGCAATTTCTTTGCTGTCGAATGGAGGCAGCTGGATTTTCCCTTGTTTAGGAAGAGATGAGTTCATTCGGCTGCTTGGAAAATGGTCCTTCTGATTCACTATCCATGCTATCACGAGTAGGGAGGCCACAGAAAGAAGGAATTGCCCAGTTCTATTTTTTTTTTTTGCAGGGTTGGGACTAAAATGAATTGATTTATGTCAATTACCTATGCCAGTAGCTCATTATTGATGAGAACCAGTTTATATGAATGACAAATAATTTTTGAGTGACTTGTTTGTCAATGATAGTTGGCGTCTGTGCCAATGGATTGATGAATCTGCTCCATGATTTTAAGTCTGATATTTTGAAGATATTTTAAAGAGTCACCCAGAAGATTTGAGTCTGTTTCAAAGACAGAAGTCAACTTCGGGGATACTTTAAAATACACCCCAATTGACATGGAAATCACCAGCAGCCACCCCTACTTGTATTACCTGTTGTGCAGGTACAACTGCACCAGGAGCTCCAATTTTGTTTGCTTTGCATTTAATGTTTGTTATAGTCCCAAGTTTCAGGGACTCTGCAGATAGGTGGCTTCTTTTGGCTGCAATCATAGGGCAAGCCACCTGTCAATTATAGTTAGGTTCCCTGGTCCCACCCCCTTTTGGGTTTTTGGAGGGAATAGGAGCCTTTTTGAGTTCAGTCCACACAGAAAAGCTTCCATGCAGGACATAATTTCAAGAGCTCCTGTAGAAAGCTTCATCTTCTATAGCTTGGCCGGGGAGATACAGCCCCACAGCTTGGCCGAGGATCATACAGTCTTACAGCGCCTCTGCTGAGGGACTTCAGCCAGCCATCACAGCAACCTGAACTCCTTTTTCCCTGGAAGTCTACAAAGCTCTGCCTGGTAAGGGTCTCTCGCGGAAGCCAGAAGCAGTTGGTACTGGGTGTAGGGGCTCCACGCCAACATGGGCAAAGACAGACTGCCCAGATTAGAAGTTAAGGATTTCCCCATTAGTTAATTACAGTTAAGAAGATAGTGCCTGTTCCCAGTGAACAAGATTGCAAGAGCCAATAGACTGTTAAGAATGCTTTAAAGTACCTGTTTGTTTTCATCAATAAAGAACTTTGTTGGACTTACTTTAAGCCTCTACAGAACTTTGTTTTGGGGAGGTCCAAGGACCTTTAATCTGAGGCAGCCCCGGCGTCCTGTTGGGCACAGAATTTATGTCCTGTCTACAGTCTGATGCACAGGCCCAGTGTGCGACAGCACACCTGTAGTCAACAATTTCAGGGAGTAAATAAACTTAACTAGATCAAAAGTTAATCAGCTTCAAGGCTGTTGTGATATCTCATTTGATGAGAAATATTAATGACACTTAATCTATTGTCTTGTATTCAAAGCATTCTGATGGATTCATTTGGTATGCTTTAATAATAGCTCTGTGAATCTGGTCAGTGGTGTTATTCTTAATACAAACTCACAATGGTTGGCATTGTCTCAATTTTTTTTACCCACATGTAAGTTCTCTTACACATGGAACGTGTGGTCCACGTCTTTTTGGTCATAGTATAATATTGATACTTTCTTAGGTGATCCCTCGTTGTCCGAGTAAGATTGTCCCCCAAGGTTGGTGTACTGGCAGTGGGTACGTAGATGACTGTGGAGCCCTATTCTTGACCCTCATATTCTCCCGCAGTGAGGGCATCGGTTTCCAGGTGGAAGACGATCCTGATGTTTCACCATCCTGTGGGAGGCTACTCTCATGTCCCTGTATGAGAAGCTGGAGCTGACAGACGGGAGCTCACCCCGCTCCCCGAATTCGAACCTCCGACCTTTCGGGTTTAACCCATTGCACCATTGAGGGCTCCTGGCAGGGTCCTTTAACAACCTGTTTCATATGTAAAAATATTATGACTGTTGTATAAAATTACCTTCAGCCTATGTGTATTAAGCATATTTGAAGCAGAAATAAATTTCATGTTTAGACTTGGGTAACATCTTCAAGATATGCTATGATGTACGTATACGCAAATACAGGTATTCCAAAATCTGAAAATACCTGAAATCCCAAACACTTCTGGTCCAACGCAGTGTGAATAAGGGACATAATGTACCATCAGTGCTCCTGGGCTAGAAGCAACCGTGTTGTGTGAGACTCAAATATGTCCCTTGGGCCATCCTTCTGTGCATTTCCTACAATGACCTTGCTGAACTCCACGGTCAAATTAAAGGCTTATTTCACCTGTTTTCCCTTCCTGTTTCCTTATTCGCCCTGGTTATTTGCTTATTCACATTTTTTTTTTCATTTTGTCAATCTTCCGCAATCTCTGCACAGATTTCGTATTGTTAATGACTGTGGTCGGGTTGATAGAGCACCCTGCCCCATTTCGTAAGGTTGTAAATGGCCAACTGTGTGCTTTTCTATTCTATAAAATTTGTCTGGCACTTTTGTGATGTAGTAGGAGGTGAATAATAATAATTGTTCTATTTAAAGAGAGCAGTGGAATTTCCCCAGCAAGGAAATTTCCACTCAGCCAAGCTGCCAGAAGCTGTGATGCCTCAGAAGAAAGTCTAGATGTCACTCCCAGGATTCCATAGCTCTGAGCCATGGCAGTTAAAGTTATATCAAACTGCATTAATTCTGCAGCATAGATGCACCCAAGGAGGGTCAAATGAGAAGGTCTGAGTGAATCTTTTGGAGTAGACTTGTAGAACCAATTGTTGAATGATGAACTAATATATAGGTAAATCCAGTTGATTCATTGAGACTACCCTTGTGGAGAGTAAAAATAGGATTCAGATTTGTAACTAACTAACTTGGGTATCCACTGCTGCCAAAGTTATTTGCAAAAATCAATTTATTAATTGTACAAAATGCATAAGCTTGTGGGCAAACTACAACTCACATCATGCCAAGTTAACCCTGTGAAACTCCATCAGTATTTAAAGTTTGCTATGTTGGGCAAGTTTGCTCTAGATGCATCATTGGTGGGATTTGGTGTGCTCTCTGGCTGTAGGGTAAACTATAACTCCCACTATGGTCAGTCAGTCCTCTCAAACCCCTCTGGTAGGTTGAATTAGTCATGGGGGTTCTGAGTGTCAAGTTTGGTCCAGGTCCGTCATCGGTGGATGTCACCGTTTCTCTGTTTGTGGGTGAACTACAACTCCCAGAAAGGAAAGTTAGTTCCCCCAAACCCTTCCAGTAATCATAGAATAATAGATTCATAGAGTTGGAAGAGACCTTGTGGGCTAGCCAGTCCAACCCCCTGCCAAGAAGTAAGAAAATTGCATTCAAAGCACCCCAGACAGATGGCCATCCAGCCTCTGTTTAAAAGCATCCCAAGAAGAAGCCTCTACCACACTCTGGGGCAGAGAGTTTCTCTGCTAAACGGCTCTCACAGTTAGGAAGTTCTTCCTAATGTTCAGATGGAATCTCCTTTCTTGTAGTTTGAAGCCACTGCTCCGTGTCCTAGTCTCCAGGGCAGCAGAAAACAAGATTGCTCCCTCCTCCCTATGATTTGAAACATATCAGGTATGTGTGCCAAGTTGGGTCCAGATCCATTGATGTTTGTGTTCATAGTGCTCTCTGAATGTATGTGAACGTCTACTCCCCCAACTCAAGGTGAAATTTCCCCAAAGACCTCCAGTATTTTTTCTGGTCATAGACACTTTATGTACCAAGTTTGGTCCAATTCCATCTTTGGCGGAGTTCAGAGTTCTCATTGATTGCAAGTGAACCACAACCAGGGGCGGCTCAACCCATTACGCAAAGTAAGCATTTCCAGTATAGTTGATTTTGCCCAGGGGTGCTCTTGAGGCGCTCTTGGGGGAAAATAGACCTTGACATATGCGAGTTGTAGTTACTGGGATGTATAGTTCACCTACAATCCAAGAGCATTCTGAACTCCACCAATGATGGAATTGAACCAAATATGGCACACAGAACTCCCACGACAAACAGAAAATATATTTCAGTGATTGGTTGGGGGGGGGGGGGGCGCCAAAATATTGTTTGTTTACTGTTGAAAATTACCTAGGGCCACCTTTGACCACAACTCCAAAATGCCCAGACCAATTCCCCTCAAAACACACAAGTATTCAAATCTGGACATATTGGGTATGCATGCCAAGTTTGGTCCAGATCCATCATTGTTTGGGTTCATAGTGCGCTTTGGATGTAGGAGAACTTCAACTCCTATACATCCCTCCAAAGACCTCCGGTATTTTTTGTTGGCCATGGGGGTTCTGTGTGACAAGATCGTTCCAGGTCCATCATTGGTGTAGTTCAGAGTGCTCTTTGATTGCAGGTGAACTATACATCCCAGTACCCACAACTCCTATAAATCACTGTGAATTCTCCCCAAATCTCTCTAGTATGTTCAGTTGCTGATCAATACCTCAGTTTGCTGTGTGTCATAGAAAAGAATAGTGTCCTGGTACGGCTATACCAACTCCAACTTTATTTTCTTTCTGTTATCTGTTTGTAGTCATAGGGCAGGCTTCCTGTCCATCATAATTAAGCTTTGGTTCTGCCCCTTGTTCAGGGCTCTGGGAGGGAAAGGTGCTATTTTTTGGGCAGTCTCACACAAGGAAGCTAGACTATAAGATGTAGACCAGCTCATCCCGTAGAAAAGCTTCTTTTCTCAATAGCATCCAGGGAAAAGGAACTTCCGGGGAAGCAGAAACAGAAATTCCAGGGAAAAGGTCCCAAGGCTCTGGCTGAGAGCTCACAGCCTCTCAGCCTCACAGCAAACAGAGGGAAAACAGCCCTGAAGTTCTCAAAGAATTCTCTGAGGGAGGACAGCACTACAGATCCACAGAACTCCAGCTGAAATATCTTCAAGCCTCGGCTGGTAGGTCTACTCGATACCCAGACGCATTTGGAGTCAGTAGTAGGATCCACACTGATGAGGCATAGATAGAAAGCAGCCTGGGAGAGGTTAAAAGGGATTTTTCCTACAGAGAAGGTTCAGTTAATCAAAGTCAGGCACCAGCCCATTGAGGACTAGACTAAGAAAGCCTTGAAGTGTTGTTTGAACCATTGAAGATTTGTTGTTTGTTCCATAATAAAGACTTTGTTGTATCATTAAAAACTCTAAAGACCATCACTTCAGAAAAATCCCTGAGAACCTCTCTTTGAGGCGCACTGGCTTCCTGCTGGGCTTGAAGTATACGTCCTATAGAAAAGACAACTGTAACAGGCTAGCGCGTGACAGAACAAATAGAAAGGGGTTATGGAAGAGGCAGTGGGCGGGGGCATGCAAATTCCGCCCCAATGGAGAGAGTAAGAAACACGGGGATGTCTGTGATGGAGGAAACACATGAAATCTAGGATGAAATTGTGCCCGTGTGAAAGCATTCACTTGGGTGGTGGGCAGTGTTTTGTTTGTGGAGGACACTGGCAGGGCTCTTGGACATGTTCATGGTGCTCATTATAACCTGCAATGTCATTGGAAGGAGGGCCTTTGATGTCTCCTGAGCAGTGGGAGCTAAAGTAGGAGCTTGTTTGTGTAAGTGGACACCCCATCCGCATACACATGCATATTTTCACTTTTATTATCTGTATAGATAGATTAGGTCTGGAGCACACCTCAGCCACCTCTCCACCAAAGTCAACATCGACGCCGAAATACAACACCGCCTGAGCTCTGCAAGCGCAGCATTTTTCCGAATGAAGCAGAAAGTGTTTGAGAACCGGGACATCCGTAGGGATACCAAGGTGCTTGTTTATAAAGCTATTGTCCTCCCAACCCTGCTCTATGCCTGTGAGACGTGGACTGTCTACAGACGTCACATGCAACTCCTGGAACGATTCCATCAGCACTGCCTCCGGAAAATCCTGCAAATCTCTTGGGAAGACAAGCGGACAAACGTCAGCGTGCTGGAAGAAGCAAAGACCACCAGCATTGAAGCGATGGTCCTCCGCCACCAACTCCGCTGGACCGGCCATGTTGTCCGGATGCCTGACCACCGTCTCCCAAAGCAGTTGCTCTACTCCGAACTCAAGAATGGAAAACGGAATGTTGGAGGACAGGAAAAGAGATTTAAAGATGGGCTCAAAGCCAACCTTAAAAACTCTGGCATAGACAGTGAGAACTGGGAAGCCCTGGCCCTTGACCGCTCCAGCTGGAGGTCAGCTGTGACCAGCAGTGCTGCAGAATTTGAGGAGGCATGAGTGGAGGGTGAAAAAGAGAAACGTGCCAAGAGGAAGGCGCGTCAAGCCAACCCCGGCCGAGACCGCCTTCCACTTGGAAACCAATGCCCTCACTGCGGAAGATGCAGAGCAAGAATAGGGCTCCACAGCCACATACGGACCCACAAGAATATTGGAAGACAATCATCCTCGGAAAGCGAGGGATCGCCTAAGTAAGTAGGTCTGGAGCATGAAATGTTGCTGCAACTGCTGTGAAATTCTCTCTTGTACCTTTTCTTGCAGCCTGCTAAGAATCCTTACCAGCAGCATTTTTGGCATTGCGCTTATTCAAAAGTCTTTAACTCTCCACCCTGTGAATCTTCTTCAGATCAGATTAAGGCTGCTCAAGAAATGCTTTCTCTCCAGCTAAGAATATTTTAATTCTTAGTTCAGCTAAGAACGTTTTAGCCTTCCTTCTTCGAGCTTTGTGATTCCTCATTGTATCCTAACATCCATGGGCTTTATTTACAGTACAAAAAGTTACAGACACTATTTAAATACGCAGCTTACACTTTTAATGATTTGTTTTAAAAACTTTATAGCTTGCCTCGGAGGATAAAATGTGCCCAGATGCTGCAGAGACATCAAACCATAACACACAATAAATATTATAAGACATATCGAAGGTGCAACAATTCCAACATCATCATTTACCGTCTATGCAAAGGGAAAAGGGAAGTCTTTAAGGCTCGAGGGATGGCTTGCAATGTGAGAAGTCGACTGGAAAAGATCTTGAATGAGGAAATTGCAAATGAAGACTAAAACGTGAAAGTGCTGCATTGAATTATATTTAGAAATTCCACTCCATTACAAGAAGCAAGAACAAAGAAGCTTCATGGCACACTACAGTAAATTCTCAGTTAAACGGAAATCCCAAACAACCAGCAAACATTGAAGAAATAATACTTTATTGCATACTGCATTCACAAAGCCATTTCTATGATACAGTATTATCTTGTATTACATCAAGTTGCCTCTTTATTCGACTTCATTTGCTTTTAATTGCTATATTTCCAATATTAATATCAAGTCAAAACAGAGTTTACGGTATGATACAGTATGGTATATAGCATCATTTAGGCCTATATTTAATCATAACTCTCAAGCAACCAGAAACTACATGTATCTAGCATCTGCCAATCTTCGTGGGTGCTTGTTAGACTTGTGTATGGGTCTGTTTTCCTTGGGTACCTTTGGTACCCTCGAAAGCACATAACGGGATGGACCCTCCTGGTACGAAAACCTATCTGACATGAAAGCAAGTGGGAACTGATCCCGGCTCCTCCTCTGCTTTTCGGGAGCATGCAGTGCTCCTCACACGGTGCATGCTCTTTGCTCTTAAGCCCTTTCTTTAAACCCAGGTCTCCTCTGCAGACCGAGGGGAAAGCATCACAGGAAGAGTGGTATGTTAAGTAACTGATGCATTGAACTGGATCATATGAGTCTATACTGCCATATAATCCAGTTCAATGCAGTTAATCTGCATTCTGAAAATGCATTATACGGCAGGGTAGATGGCCCAAAGTCTCATCGTAGCGCACACCAGAGTGGATCCCCATGCATCTTATAGAATCATAGAATCATAGAATCAAAGAGTTGGAAGAGACCTCATGAGCCATCCAGTCCAACCCCCTGCCAAGAAGCAGGAATATTGCATTTAAATCACCCCTGACAGATGGCCATCCAGCCCCTGTTTAAAAGCTTCCAAAGAAGGAGCCTCCACCACACTCCGGGGCAGAGTTCCACTGCTGAATGGCTCTCACAGTCAGGAAGTTCTTCCTCATGTTCAGATGGAATCTCCTCTCTTGTAGTTTGAAGCCATTGTTCCATTGTGTCCTAGTCTCCAAGGAAGCAGAAAACAAGTTTGCTGCCTCCTCCCTGTGGTTTCCTCTCACATATTTATACATGGCTATCATATCTCCTCTCAGCCTTCTCTTCTTCAGGCTAAACATGCCTGAACAGAGGATTTTCTTAATCAAGTACTACTCAGAAGTGATTGGCCATTGCCTTCCTTGGGAGCCTCCTATCTCAGTATAACTCATTACACTGAAGGCGGTATAATGCCCTTATCTCTAGAAATGGGCCCTGGCATTGTAAAACCATTTTGCTTTGAGCTGTGGTATGCCAGGACAGACACTCTTATTCTCATACCAATTCATTCTGCAAGCATTTGAAAAAAATCTGAAAGCACTTTTAGGTTATCACAATTACTGGGACTTGTTTCCTCCCAATCTATGCATTGCCCTTCTTTGTCCATGCCCTTTCTAAAATCCTCCTCTGGAATAATTGTACAACTCCATGAGTTCATTGACTTCTGCAAATTCCCACATTCTGTCCCTTTAAACGCTTTAGATATTAATTTTGTAAAAGGAAAGATTATTTTCCCTGTTTTGTACATTCTGTAAGTCTACTTTTCATTGTCAAACATGCACAAATTCAAAGACGCTCGCATGAGCAAGCTTGCAATCTGTTGTAGTTCAGGCCATGGTTGTGGCTGATATCGATGTAAATGGGGAAGTGGATCATGGGAACTCTGGCCCTGCAAGCCAACATGAGATTTTAAGTCCTGAAAATGATCAGTCCGTGTCTCCACAGTTAGTGAAGGTCAGATTCCAGAGAGGTTTCAAGATGGTGCAGAAGAGTCATTCTCTGGGGAAATGAGTTCAGAGGCTAAAATCCCAGGTGGAGAGAATAATGAGTTGCGAGATAATGAGCTGGTTGATAGGAGAATCAGTTTTCGTAAACTTGGTGCTGCTCAACAGAATCTCCAAAGGTCACAGTGCTTAGAATCATAGAATCAAAGAGTTGGAAGAGACCTCATGGGTCATCCAGTCCAACCCCCTGCCTAGAAGCAAGAATATTGCATTCAAAGCACCCCTGACAGATGGCCATCCAGCCTCTGTTTAAAAGCTTCCAAAGAAGGAGCCTCCACCACATTCTGGGGCAGAGAGTTTCACTGCTGAACGGCTCTCACACTCAGGAAGTTCTTCCTAACGGTCAGATGGAAAAGACACCAGTATCAGGAAGTCATGAGAAAAGACATGATTTCATGTGTATATTGAAAACCGAGGGGATTTTCCAATCAGTCTGGTCAACATTTGGTAATTGAGGCAACAACACTTGCCGAGTCCTAGTCAAGATTTCTGAGGGAATTCTAGTTCTATGTCTTTGCTCCTGTTTCATGCTTCCAGGTTTGAAGGATTGTTCCTGGATTTTTGCACTGGATTCTATGCTGCCTTGTACTCTCTGGTTTCTTTGTATTCCTGTGCTGGATACCCTGTTACTTTGAGATTTTGGCTTGCTGTTGTACCTTGAACCTTGTGGACTATTTTATATGTATAGATTTGGAAGTTTTTACTATTTTTGCTACAGTGCGTTTTATCTAATCTTTAATAAACTGCTTTGCTGATTTAACTTGGACTGGAGTGTGGTGGTTAAGTACAAGTACGACTAAAATGATAAAGGGTCTGGAGAACAAGCCCTATGAGGAGCGGCTTAAGGAGCTGGGCATGTTTAGCCTGAAGAAGAGAAAGCTGAGAGGAGATATGATAGCCATGTATAAATATGTGAGAGGAAGCCACAGGGAGGAGGGAGCAAGCTTGTTTTCTGCTTCCCTGGAGACTAGGACGCAATGGAACAATGGCTTCAAACTACAAGAAAGGAGATTCCATCTGAACATGAGGAAGAACTTCCTGACTGTGAGAGCCGTTCAGCAGTGGAACTCTCTGCCCCGGAATGTGGTGGAGGCTCCTTCTTTGGAAGCTTTTAAACAGAGGCTGGATGGCCATCTGTCAGGGGTGATTTGAATGCAATATTCCTGCTTCTTGGCAGGGGGTTGGACTGGATGGCCCATGAGGTCTCTTCCAACTCTTTGATTCTATGATTCTAGAGGTGTTTCCTGACCTGGAGTGCAACACAATCTGCTGGAATATTTGCAACAGAACAAAGAAAGGCAAACAAATAAACAAACAAACAAACAGTATGTATCTGCTTAGTTAAGTAGGAAAATACCTATCAGTGCCTGAAATTAGCAGTGAAAATATACACTTCTGTGCATTAAAAAAAAGACAATATACAATATGAAGAAGGGTGTTATGGCTTTGGAGCCAGAGGTCCAGTGCTCACTTCAATGACTAGCGCTTTGGATATGGAGAAGTAAAGTAGATCAAAGTGATTCCCCCAACAAATCCATAATCGTACATCACTCACCGCAAAGTCACTGCAGAAGCGCTTTTGGATTATTGCACCTACTGAAAACACTATGAACGCAGATTCAAAGATCTTTCCACTGCCTAAAAATGGTATTTCTTCAAAATGTTCCTTTGTCATGAGTTGAAGATTAATTTGGAGGGACTTCATAATAACATCATATGGTGATAAGTGCTTCCATTTGTGGCTGTGGAGCTTCAAGTCTCTGCTACAAGCTGCGTGCAACAATATCCTTAGTATTTCTTTTCTGATTCCAAGTCTATATATATAAAAACTTCTCCATATAGGCTGAAATGCTGTAGGCACCATGTGATTTAAAATCAGTGTCCAAGATTGAGTCACTTCAGGGACCAGATCCTGCCAATATACCTCTCCAGTTGAGCATCTAAACCCTCATTTGCTCTAAAAATGCTGTGAGTCTTTCCAACTGAATTGTATAGTCTCTTCACTTCCGACTGAAGCATGCACTAAGTTTCAAACCTTTCTGACTCTAGTGAAAATACTATTTACAGCTTTAAATGAGCTCCCCCTAAAGAATACTTGAAAACTGACTGGCTTGATTCAATTCTGTGCTGCTTCTTTTCCTGCTTGGGAAATACAGCCACTGGATTTCTAGCAGCGATGAGGAAATCAATGTCTGGGATCCAGTCTCTTACACATCGCAGGTGGATTTGGGACATTGTTCCTTTCGTGTCAAGTAATAGGCCCGGTTGGCTTCTGGGTAGGTGACTTTGGAGAGCGGCAATCTGTAGATGGCATCACTTGTGGTGGTTAGAAGCAGGAACGTGAGTGAAGACAAACAGAAGGGCCAGGTTCCCAGTGGCATTCCAAACTGAAGGGAGAGAAAACAGGGCAGCAATTTAGGATGCCGTTCAAAGGCAGAGAGATATCAAGTAGAGTGCAAGAATAAGAAAGAGAAAATCCCCTCTATCTGCATAACGGTACTCCTAACTAGTCTCTTTTTCTTTCATTCCGGGATCTTTGACACTAACTGGAGTTGGATCTATACTGCATAATAATGTAGTTGGAACTGCATTATATGGTCAGTGAAAAAGGTAAAGGTTTTCCCCTGACATTAAGTCCAGTCGTGACTGATTCTGGGAGTTGGTGCTCATCTCAATTTCTAAGCTGAAGTTCCGGCATTGTCCATAGACACCTCCAAGGTCATGTGGCCATGGAGTACTGTTACCTTCCCACCAGAGCGGTACATATTGATCTACTCACATTTGCATGTTTTTGAACTGCTAGGTTGGCAGAAGCTGGGGCTAACAGTGGGAGCTCACTCTGCTCCCTGGATTCAAACCACTGACCTTTTGGTCAGCAAGTTCAGCAGTTTAACCCACTGTGCCACCGAGGTTGTAGATCCCTATAATATAGTTCAAAAAACACTGAACTCCATTGTATAGGTCTACAATGACCTATATAATGCACTAACCTGATCCATAGAATGTACTACACTGACCTATGTAAAGTTAACACTGCAATATATGGTGGTGTAGATCCAGCATAAGAAAAAAGATGTTCCAGCATAAGCTTTCATAGACTGAGGGGGCACTTACACTGTAGAATTATTTTATTTATTTACAACATTTCTACTCCGTCCTTCTCAACACCCGAGAGGGGACTCAGAGCGGCTCATGGACGATGAGACAATGACTCCATCTACACGGTTTGAAACTGCATTATATGGTCAGTGTAGACTAGGCATGGGCAAACTTCAGCCCTCAAAGTGTTTTGGACTTCAACTCACACAAATTCTAAGAGCCTACCAGCGGTTAGGAATTGTGGGATTTGAAGTCCAAAACACCTGGAGGGCCAAAGTTTGTCCATGCCTGGAGTAGACTCATATAATGCAATTTAACGGCAGTGAACTGCTTTATATGAGTTTGCACTGATCATATCTGTTCTTAAGAACAGACAAGCATCCCGAGCTCTGAGGATCACCTGGGAAGGAATCCCACTGGAGCATTGCAGTGCACCCAAATACCTGGGAGTCATTCTGGACTGTTCTCTGATCTACAAGAAGCACTGCCTGAATATCAAACAAAAAGTGGGTGCTAGAAACAATATCATACAAAAGCTGACTGGCACAACCTGGGGATCACAACCAGACACAGTGAAGACATCTGCCCTTGCGCTTGCTACTCTGCTGCTGAGTATGCATGCCCAGTGTGGAATACATCTAACCACACTAAAACAGTAGTTGTGGCTCTTAATGAGACATGCCGCATTATCACGGGGTGTCTGCACCACTGGAGAAATTACACTGTCTAGCCGGTATTGCACCACCTGACATCTGCCGGGAAGTAGCAGCCAATAGTGAAAGGACCAAGGCAGTGACATCTCCAGCCCACCCCCTGTTTGGGTATCAGCCAGCACGTCAATGACTTAAATCAAGACATAGTTTTCTAAGATCTACAGAGGCACTCGCTGGAACATCCCAGCAAGCGAGAGTCCAAAAGTGGCAGGCTCAAAGCCAGAACCTCAATCAATGGCTGATACCAAATGAGAGACTCCCTGCTGGGCACACAGAAAACTGGGCGACTTGGAAGGCACTGAGCAGACTGCGCTCTGGCACCACGAGATGCAGAGCCAACCTTAAGAAATGGGGCTACAAAGTGGAATCCACGACATGTGAGTGTGAAGAAGAGCAAACCACTGACCACCCACTGCAATGCAACCTGAGCCCTGCCACATGCACAATGGAGGACCTTCTTGCGGCAACACCAGAGGCACTCCAAGTGGCCAGATACTGGTCAAAGGGCATTTAATCAACTACCAAGCTTGCAAACTTTGTGTTTTGTCTGTTTGTTTGTTTTTATTAAAAATGTAATACAAATGTCTGGTTGCTGCTGAACACAATAAATAAATACTGATCATATAATGCGGTTTGAAACTGCATTATATGGCACTATAGATGGGGCTAAACACTGGTTGTGTCTGTCTACTTTGTAATGCATCCTTAATTCTTGTTTGACTTTCTTTTAAGATTCAGGAGCTATGATAAACATCACTGCTCCCTCTCCCCCACGGTCTTTTGAATATAGTAATCTCATTTCTATTTTCCCTTGTAGTAGTCTTAAGAAGATGATAAATGTAGCAATAAGAAAACATCTATATGTTTTTGCTCCTTGCTCCTATATTCTTAAAACCAACAAAACCTACCACGGAAAACATATTCGCCAGGGTTTCTCCTGCATATGCTGTAAAGAGACCTGCAGAAAGATGAACAGAAAAATCCAATTACTGTTATATATTGTGGCAGATACCAGAGTAAAGGCTGGATAGGAAGGAAAAGGAGTTATTTTTGTTTTGCTTTTAAGTCATGCCGAAGTCATTTCGGAACCATTGGCAACCATCTTTGAGAGTTCTTGGAGAACGGGAGAAGTTCCAGCAGATTGGCGGAGGGCCAATGTGGTCCCAATCTTCAAGAAGGGAAAAAAGGATGTCCCAAACAACTACCGTCCGGTCAGCCTCACGTCGATACCGGGCAAGATTCTGGAAAAGATTGTTAAGGAAGCGGTCTGCAAACACTTAGAAACAAATGCAGTCATCGCTAATAGTCAACATGGATTTATCAAAAACAAGTCATGCCAGACTAATCTGATCTCTTTCTTCGATAGAGCTACAAGCTGGGTAGATGCGGGGAATGCCGTGGATGTAGCGTACCTGGATTTCAGTAAGGCCTTCGACAAGGTCCCCCATGACCTTCTGGCAAGGAAACTAGTCCAATGTGGGCTAGGCAAAACTACGGTGAGGTGGATCTGTAATTGGTTAAGTGGACGAACACAGAGAGTGCTCACTAATGCTTCCTCTTCATCTTGGAAAGAAGTGACAAGTGGAGTGCCGCAGGGTTCAGTCCTGGGCCCGGTCCTGTTCAACATCTTTATTAATGACTTAGATGAAGGGCTAGAAGGCATGATCATCAAGTTTGCAGATGACACCAAATTGGGAGGGATAGCCAATAGTCCAGAGGACAGGAGCAGAATTCAAAGCGATCTTGACAGATTAGAGAGATGGGCCAAAACTAACAAAATGAAGTTCAACAGTGACAAATGCAAGATACTCCACTTTGGCAGAAAAAATGAAATGCAAAGATACAGAATGGGGGACGCCTGGCTCGAGAGCAGTACGTGTGAAAAAGATCTTGGAGTCCTCGTGGACAACAAGTTAAACATGAGCCAACAATGTGATGTGGCGGCAAAAAAAGCCAATGGGATTTTGGCCTGCATCAATAGGAGCATAGTGTCTAGATCTAAGGAAGTAATGCTACCCCTCTATTCTGCTTTGGTTAGACCACATCTGGAATACTGTGTCCAATTCTGGGCACCACAATTCAAGAGAGATATTGACAAGCTGGAATGTGTCCAGAGGAGGGCGACTAAAATGATCAAGGGTCTGGAGAACAAGCCCTATGAGGAGCGGCTTAGGGAACTGGGCATGTTTAGCCTGAAGAAGAGAAGGCTGAGAGGAGATATGATAGCCATGTATAAATATGTGAGAGGAAGCCACAGGGAGGAGGGAGCAAGCTTGTTTTCTGCTTCCTTGGAGACTAGGACGCGGAACAATGGCTTCAAACTACAAGAGAGGAGATTCCATCTGAACATTAGGAAGAACTTCCTGACTGTGAGAGCCATTCAGCAGTGGAACTCTCTGCCCCGGAGTGTGGTGGAGGCTCCTTCTTTGGAAGCTTTTAAGCAGAGGCTGGATGGCCATCTGTCAGGGGTGATTTGAATGCAATATTCCTGCTTCTTGGCAGAATGGGGTTGGACTGGATGGCCCATGAGGTCTCTTCCAACTCTTTGATTCTATGATTCTATGATTCTAAGAAGAAAAAGGCCCAGTGATTAAAAAAAACAACAATTTGTCAATCATCAGTTTTGAATAATACAGATCTATTTGATACTTTAAAAGTCTACTTGATTTCAGTAGAGAAGATATTATGCATATAATGAAGACTGAAATCAATGGGACCTAGGAAGACATCATATAGGGTTGAAATGACATGATTCATGTTACGATCTGTGCCTCCAGTGATTTATTTATCATGTATTTAAAAACACAAACAAAGTTAAAAACTTGGCATAACAGTCATCACCGCATCATAGTTGCTGTGCTGGTACGTCTGTACCAGGAGCTCCAACTTTATTTTCTTTCTATTAAGTGTTTGCACGCAGGGATTCTGCAAAAAGGTAGCTTCCTTGGTTTGCAGTCATAGGGCAAACCACTTGTCTATCATTGTTAAGTTTGGATCCGCCCCTTCTCTCAGGGAGATGGGAAGGGAAGAGGGAGCCATTTTTAGTTAGTCTTACAGAAGGAAACCAAGCTGTAGGATGTGGAGTAGCTTCACCCGCAGAAAAGCTTCACTTCTTAAGAATTCCAGGGACATTCTGGGGGAAAACAGTCCCAAAGCTCTGGCAGAGAGCTCACAGCCTCTCAGCCTTACAGCATCTGAGGGAAACAGCCCTAAAGTCTCTAAGAAATTCTGGAGGGAAAACAGCTTTACAAACCCAAAGAACTCCAGCTGGAGAATCTGCAAGCCTTTACTGGTAGATCTACTCGGTGCTCAAGACGTATTTTGAATCCAGGGGAGGGGGAGTCCAACTCCCTGCCTAGAAGCAGGAATATTGCATTCAAAACACCCCTGACAGATGGCCATCCAGTCTCTGTTTAAAAGCTTCCAAAGAAGGAGCCTCCACCACACTACGGGACAGAGAGTTCCACTGCTGAACGGCTCTCACAGTCAGGAAGTTCTTCCTAATGTTCAGATGGAAAAGACACCAGTATCAGGAAGTCATGAGAGAAGACATGATTTCATGTGTATATTAGAGAAGGCGGGGGGATTTTCCAACCAGTCTGGTCAACATTGGTAATTGAGGCAACAACTCTTGCCGAGTCCTAGTCAAGATTTCTGAGGGAATTCTAGTTGCATGTCTTTGCTCCTGTTTCATGCTTCCAGGTTTGAAGGATTGTTCCTGGATTTTTGCACTTGATTCTATGCTGCCTTGTACACCTGGATGTTTTGATGTTTTTACCATCCTTGTGGGAGGCTTCTCTCATGTCTCCGCATGAGGAGCTGGAGCTGATAGAGGGAGCTCATCCATGCTCTCCCTGGATTCGAACCTGTGACCTGTCGGTCTTCAGTCCTGTCAGCACAGGGGTTTAACGCACTGTGCCACTGGCTCCACGGTGACTCCCAGGTATTTGGGTGTGCTGCAATGCTCCAGTGGGATTCCTTCCCAGGTAATCCTCAGAGCTCGATATGTTTGTCTGTTCTTAAAATGGAAAGCACATGTCTGTGTTTTAGATGGATTATGAATCAGTTCATTTTCCCTGTAATAGGCAGTAAGAGTACCTGATTCTCTCACACCAGAAGCAACTTGCAGCATGCAAACAAACAAACAAACCAACCTTCCAGTAGAATTAATGCAGTTTGATACCGCTTTAACTGCCAAGGTTCTGTGCTATGGGCTCATGGGAGTCATTACTAGCACTCTTTGGCAAAGAAAGCCCAAGACCTTATAAAACCACAACTCCAATGATTCCATAGCATTGAGCCTTGGCAGTTAAAGCAGTATCAAACTTCATTAATTCTACTGGAGGTTTGTTTGTTTGTATGCTGCAAGTCACTTCTGCTGGCTTTTCTGTGCTGTAGTGTGCTGGGCCTATAGCAGTTGGCTTTTGAACAGGACGTGCCCTTTGTGCCCAGTGGGAAGCCGGGGTGCTCAGCTGAGAGGCCCTAAGGATTTTCCTATACAGAGTCTTTAGAAGCTTGAAAGGTTTAACAAAGTCCTTTATTATTGCTGAAGTCTTCAACAAACAATCAAATACTTCTTAGATCTTCAACAAATTAAACAAATGCTTCTTAACTTGTCTACAAAGGACAGGCACCTTGCTTGGAGAACTATTTCTTTCTTTAACAAGGAAAACACTTTTTGACCCCTCCTGGGCAATCTGTTTTTTAAACTTTGCTGGTGTGGGTCTTACTCCCGGCTCCAAACTGCTTCTTGGGTCCCGAGTAAACCTACCAGGCAAGGCTTTGTAGATTTTCCAGCTGGAGTCCTTTTGAATTTTCTCCACAAATGGTGTGGATCTGTATCTTTAACCGCAACAAGGGTTATGCTGTAAAACTGTTTTCCTTAGAAGCTTTACGGCTGTTTCCCTCGGATGTTGTGAGAAATGAAGCTTCTCTACAGGTGGGGAAAGCTCACATCCTGTAACTAAGCTTTCAACTATAAGACTGAACTAAAATGGCTCCCTTTCCCTTCCTGAACCTGGAAAAAAGGGCGGAACTAAAACTTAACGATGATAGACAGGTGGCTAACCCCATGACTGCAAACCAAAGGAAGCCACCTTATTGCAAAATGCATGGAACTTTGGAATTCATGCAAACACTCAAAGAAAGAAAAGTAGTTGGAGCTCCTGGTACAGCCTTACCAGCACATTTTCAGTTAAAGTGGTATCAAGATGAATTAATTCGACAGTGCCGTTCCTCAGCTAATTACTATTTCAGTACATAAAGAAATGCGTAAACAAATAACTAAGTCAGCATCCTATGTTGCAAATGAAAACAATGAATGCAGGCACCTACCACAGGCAATTGCCAATAAAAATGTCTGCCAGGTGAGGGCATAGAACATCCCTCCGATGGCGATGCATGAAAGGCAGCTGTTGTAATTCCACAAACCGGCATAAATTCTACTAAAAGTAGAGCCCAGACTCAAGGCTGCAAAGAAGACAGATAATAGAAAGATATTTCAGTGTTAGGCTCATTCTTAACTGTAATGAAATAGAAATGAAAAAGGGTTATCAGCTCTGTAGACATTCTTCTATGCCTGAAATCTGAGCTAGATTAGATTCCTATGATTTCTCGCCCACCTTTCCTCATAGGCACCCAAGGTGGCTAGCAATCTACATAGAACACTACATTAAAAACACTAGTTTCTATGATTTCAAATAAGTGCCAAGATCCTACGTCAAGGTGACGCACATAACTGCACTCTTAGGGATTTATATGATGATTGGGCATTGGTGAATTGCAGCACTGTGCAACTGAATGTGTAAACAGAAATAACATATATGATTGCAATGTGTAAGGCAACATATGCGTCTGCTTTTACAGTGAGCAACGATACCCACATGTCAAATGGAGTCTATAAAGATAATTCTTCCAACTTGGACTGAATATGGACATCACCATATTTGATAAAATGCAATCAAAATAAAGAAACAACTGCAGAAGGCAAATTCAATATTACAATATTTACATATTCCTTGACTTCTTGAGGGAATATGGAGCACAATAATCAGGAATTGGACAGTATGGAAAATAATCATTTGTCATCATTATGGTTCAAAGCCCCAAGAAATCAACTACTGTTATAAATGTTGTGTTTTTTTCTTTCAAAACCTAGTTCTGGTTAACACAGAAACTTTGACTGGGAACTTGACAGATAATAAACTCAGTGGCTTGGTTGGTTTTCTAGACCATAGATTCCATGACACTCAATATTAGGATAATATTGATCTAGGGCAATAGTTCTCAATCTTCCTAATGCCACAGCCTCTCAATAGAGTTCCTCACGTTGTGTTGACCCCCAACCATAATATTATTTTCGTAGAATCATAGAATCAAAGAGTTGGAAGAGACCTCATGGGCCATCCAGTCCAACCCCCTGCCAAGAAGCAGGAATAATGCATTCAAATCACCCCTGACAGATGGCCATCTGCTACTTCATAACTGTAATTTTGCTACTGTTATGAATTGTAATGTAAATATCTGATATGAAGGATGTATTTTCATTCACTGGACCAAATTTGGCACAAATATCCAATACACCCAAATTTGAATACTGGTGGGGTTGGGATGGGGTTGATTTTGTCATCTGGGAGTTGTAGTTGCTGGGATTTATAGTTCACCTACAATCAAAGAGCATTCTGAATTTCCCCAATAATGGAACTGAACCAAACTTGGCACATAGAATTCCCATGACCAAGAGAAAATACTGGAAGGGTTTGGTGGGCATTGAACTCGAGTTTGGGAGTTGCAGTTCACCTACATCTAGGGAGGCCCTGCTCTCGACCCCGCCTCTGTCACAAGTGAGATTGGCGGGGACGAGGAGCAGGGCCTTCTCAGTGGTGGCCCCTCACCTATGGAATTCACTCCCCGGGGATATCAGATCAGCAACATCCCTCCTTTCATTCAGAAAGAAATTAAAGACGTGGATGTGGGACCAGGCGTTTGGGCACTCTGGCAGTTGAATAAGGGACTGTGATGATGGATAGGAGTTGGACAAGGTGGAACGAAATATGAACTGTGAGTTGGTGAACGCTGTGTCTGAGATTGGCTATTGATTGTGTGATATATTGTTGTTTTTAAGTGTTTTAATTGTTGACTATTTAATTGCTGGTTTTATATGTTATTGTATTTGTGTAGGCACCAAGATGTGCCTTTTGTAAGCCGCCCTGAGTCCACCCTCGGGGGTTGAGAAGGGCGGGGTATAAGCACACGAAATAAATAAATAAATAAAACACTGTGGACTCAAACAATGATTGATCTGGACCAAACTTGGCATGGGTACTCAATATGCCCAAATGTGAATACTGGTGGATTTTGGGAAAAATAGGCTTTGATATTTTGGAGTTGTAGTTGCTGAGATTTATAGTTCACCTACAATCAAAGAGCATTCTGAACCCCACCAATGATAGAATTGGGCCAAACTTCCCAACTCCCATGACCAACAGAAAATATTGTGTTTTCTTATGGTCTTTGGTGACCTCTCTGACACCTCCTCGCGACCCCCCCAGGTGTTCTGACCCCTAGGTTGAGAAACACTGATCTTGGACATGTTTCATACCTGCAGGCACCCCCAATGCTGAGCCGATCACGGCATGGGCGAAGATTAGAGGGGAGGAAACAAAGAGTGCCACCATGATAATGCCTCCAGTCCAAGGATTATCGCAACCATACACTTGTCCAACTCCTACTGGGACAGACTGGAAAAGCTGTGGAACAAGCATTGAAAAGGAAAATGTGAAAGCTGAGTAGTATAGGCTTCCATGTCACTGTCTACATCAATGATCATGCAGAACTGTCTTCACAGCTTTAGTAGAACAAGGTCAGGCCACAGGACTTTTGAATTGTGGGGGAGGAGGGACATTTCAGAAACCCATGCTTTTGAAATGCTAGCTTCATCGATGAGCAATTTTAAGGGGAAGTGGAGACTCTCCTGGTTTTCAACATGCAGAGAAAGCTGTCTTAAGTAATCGGAAAGGTGTTTAATATTATAGGCATTGCCTTTGGAGACAGACATATGCAGTTGAGTTAGAGCTACAGAGAGTTTTTCTGTCTAGCGCTCTCTGTAGCATTAACCCAACCTCATACCTCTACCTCCCAGTACAGTGTCTACATACAATAAAAGGAAGGAAATGTAGTCATCTTGAGTGCATCAATCCATTTGGGTGGGTGTCACCTGGTACAGTTATTCCTGTTGTCACCCCATGGACCTGCTCCTTTACCAAACCATACTACAGTATTGTAATTAAAATACTAGAAAGTATGGTAAAATCAGAAATATAGCAATGAAAATAACACCATGTGCTTGTACTAGCAAAGGTAAAGGCTTCCCCTTGACATTCAGTCTAGTCATGTCTGATTCTGGGAGTGGTGCTCATCTCCATTTCTTTAAACCAAAGAGCCAACGTTGTCCATAGATGCCTCCAAGGTCATGTGGCCAGCATGATTGCATGGAGTGCCATTGCCTACTGATTGATCTACTCACTGGGTTGTTGTAGGTTTTTCGGGCTGTATGGCCATGTTCTAGAAGCATTCTCTCCTGACATTTCGCCTGCATCTGTGGCAAGCATCCTCAGAGGTTGTGAAGTTTGTTGGAAAGTAGGGTAATTGGGTTTATATATCTGTGGAAGTTCCAGGATGGGAGAAAGAACACTTGGCTGTTGGAGCTAGATGTGAATATTTCAATTGGCCATCTTGATTAGCATTTGATGGCCTGACAGTTTTTTGGTGTGCCCTGTTACTGACTGGGAAATTCCTTTGTTGAAAGGTGATTAGGTGTTCCTGATTGTTTCTTGTCTGGAGTCCCCCTGTGTTTGAGTTTTGTTCTTTTTACTGTTATAATTTTAGAGTTTTTTAAAAAACTGGTAGTCAGATTTTGTTCATTTTCATGGTTTCCTCCTTTCTGTTGAAATTGTCCACATACTTGTGGATATCAGTGGCTTCTCTGTGTAGCCTGACATGGTAGTTGTTAGAGTGGTCCAGCATTTCCGTGTTCTCAAATAATATGCTGTGTCCAGTTTTTCGAACTACTAGTTTGGCAGAAGCTGGTGCTAACAGAGGGAGCTCATCTCTCTCCCAAGATTCGAAATGCTGACCTTGTACTACATGCCAGCAAAACCAAAGGCTTCATCTGCATGAGCTGTAAGCATTCACTGTAGTGTTGTAGGGAGTATTTGGTGAAGGCATCTCATTCATTTAAATGAATGAATGAATGAATCAGTATGCATGTCCAGTGTGGAACACATCTCACCACGCTAAAACCGTGGATGTGGCTCTGAATGAGACATGCCGCATTATCACGGGGTGTCTGCGCCCTACACCACTGGAGAAATTACACTGCTTAGCCAGTATTGCACCACCTGACATCAGCCGGGAAGTAGCAGCCAATAGTGAAAGGACCAAGGCAGAGACATCTCCAGCTCATCCCCTGTTTGGGTATCAGCCAGCACGTCAACGACTTAAATCAAGAAATAGTTTTCTAAGATCTACAGAGACACTCGCTGGAACACCTCAGCAAGCGAGAGTCCAAAAGTGGCAGGCTCAAACCCAGCACCTCAACCAATGGCTGATACCAAATGAGAGACTCTCTCCTGGGCACACGGAAGACTGGGCGACTTGGAAGGCGCTGAACAGACTGCGCTATGGCACTACAAGATGCAGAGCCAACCTTGAGAAATGGGGCTACAAAGTGGAATCCTCGACATGCGAGTGTGGAGAAGAGCAAACCACTGACCACCTGCTGCAATGCAACCTGAGCCCTGCCACATGCACAATGGAGGATCTCCTTGCAGCAACACCTGAGGCACTCCAAGTGGCCAGATACTGGTCAAAGGACATTTAACCAACTACCAAACTCACAAGTTTTGTATTTGTCTGTTTGTTTGCTTTGTTCTGTTAGAAATGTAATATAATGGACTAGTTGCTCTGACACGACAAATAAATAAATTCATTTAAATCTTCCCCATCCTAAAAGTGCGTATATGTACGAATTGTACGCACTGTACCTCTATTACATGTGCAGTCATGGACACCAAGACCTCACTGATCTGCCTTGGGCAGGTGATGGGCATCCATGTTTTTCCTCCATCAAATGAAGCTGCGTCTGTCTAAGTGAGGTGGTGAACTGCACTTTTCTTGGCTGAACTCTCAACCCTTTCGTATTGGCATGTGCCTTTCCATTCTTTCAAACAACCAGCTAGTGTCAAGCAACTAAGATTCTCCCTCTGAACCGTGATGAGCTGGCAGCTGAAACAAAGGCCTCCTATTTAAATTGAATTAGAAGCCCAGTGCAATGGGTCTGTTTCAGCATGACAGCCGAAAACTCATTACCGCTTTTGGCTAAGTCCCTGGGGAACGTTCTTCCAAAGGACGCTGGCATTCACTTTTGAAGTCTCTTGCGGAGATAAGAATAAAAAATATTTCTAATAACCCATTAATCTCACATAAATACCGTTCCCTGTGGAAACTGGGAGATGCCTGGTCTTAATTCTAAAACCGACTTACAGCTCAAGGTCTAAGATGTAATTTTCCGCTGAGTACAAGGGGCATGGCAGCAGTCACGTCAACAGCGTAGTGCCTGTTTTATGAGAATTCGGGTCTTAAAAGTACATTCCTTGCATATTCTAGATATTTCGGGACTGCTATCTGGGCAAGCCATGGAGAAAGCTAAGGGAAGAAAAATATTGTGATGGTGAAACTAGCTCTTATGGCTGCTATTTGAACAAAAATAGTCACAAAATAAGCGTTGGATTGTCAAAGGCTTTCATGGCTGGAATCACTAGGTTGCTGTAAGTTTTTCGGGTTGTATGGCCATGTTCCAGAAGCATTCTCTCCTGACATTTCATCTTTATCTATATCAGGCATCCTCAGAGGTTGTGGGGTCTGGTGAAAACTAGGAAAATGGAGTTTATATATCTGTGGAATGTCCAAGGTAGAAGAAAGAACTCTTGTCTGTTGGAGGTAGATGTGAATGTTTCAATTGGCCACCTTGATTAATGGCCTAGCAGTTTTCAAGGTCTGGCTTCTTACTGCCTGGGAGAACTCTTTGTTGAGAGGTGATTAGCTGCCCCTGATTGCTTCTTGTCTGGAGTTCCCCTGTTTTTGCTGTTATGATTTTAAAGCTTTTTTAAAATACTGGTAAACAGATTTTGTTCATTTTCATGGTTTCCTCCTTTCTGTTAAAACCTCTGCGGAGGTTGAGATAGGACGGGATATAAAAGCCCAAAATTAATAATAAATAAATAAATAAATGGGGCTGCCCTTGAAGACGGCCTGGAAATTGCAACTAGTGCAAAGATTGGTGGCCAGATTACTAACTGGAGGAAGTTACAGGGAGCGGTCAACCCCTCTGTTTAAACAGCTCCACTGGCTGCCAATGAGTTTCCGGTCCCAATTCAAGGCACAGGTGATTACCTACAAAGCCTTAAATGGTTTGGGACCTGCCTATCTTTGCAATCACATCTTTCCCTATGAAGCAACACGAGCCCTAAGATCATCCGGAGAGACCCTCCTCTTGCTTCCACCTCCATCTCAGGTGCGTTTGGTGGGGAATGAAGGAGAAGGCCTTCTTAGTGGTGGCCCCCCGGCTCTGGAACTCTCTTCCTAGGGAGATCAGACTGTCACCTACCCTGTCCTCTTTCCGCAAGAACCTAAAAACATGGATGTTCCATTGTGCCTTTGATTAGGCAGTTCCAAAGAATTGGCCTTTTAATACCTAAGCCCTCTGCTCTACAATCCTAATGTTATAAAGCCCAAGGACATTACTCTCCCATCCCTGCCACTGAATTTTGCACTTTCCTTTAGTTCTATCTCTAGGAATTTTGCACAAACTCAGAGCCCTCTGAATTCAGCACTTTTATTGCTCTTATGGTACTGTTTTCATAATGTTATGTTTTATTGTGATATGTTTCTATTTGGTTTTGGGTTTTTATTTTATTTTATTGCATTCCATTTGAACTCTGTGCTCTCTGGGCTTGTTCCTTTCTAAACCGTTGTTGTTGTTGTTGTTGTTAATATTATTATATTACATATGAGCTTGTCCAAATTTTAAGATCTTCAAGGTAGGGCATTCTCTTGGTCCCACCACCATCACAAGGACTTCAGGCAAGGATGTAGGGCAGTGTTTCTCAACCTTCCTAGTGCCGTGACCCCTTAATACAGTTCCTCATGTTGTGGTGACCCCCAACCATAACATTATTTTTGTTGCTACTTCACAACTGTTATTTTGCTACTGTTACGAATTGTCATGTAAGTATCATATGCAGGATGTATTTTCATTCAATGGACCAAAGGTGGCACAAATACCCAATATGCCCAAATTCATATACCAGCAGGGTTGGGGGGTTGATTTAGTGATTTAGAATTTGTAGCTGCTGGGATTTATAGTTCACCTACAATCAAAGAGTATTCTGAACTCCACCAACGATGGAACTGAACCAAACTTGGCACACAGAACTTCCATGACCCGCAGAAAAGACGGGGTTTGGTGGGCCTTGACCTTGAGTTTGGGAGTTGTAGTTCACCTATATCCAGAGAGAACTGTGGACTCAAACAATGATGGATCTGGACCAAACTTAGCACGAATACTCAATTTGCCCAAATGTGAACACTGGTGGAGTTTTGGGGAAACAGACCTTGACATTTCAGAGTTGTAGTTTCTGAGATTTACAGTTCACCTACAATCAAAGAGCATTCTGAACCCCACCAATGACAGAATTGGGCCAAACTTCCCACATAGAGCCCCCATAACCAACAGAAAATACTGTGTTTTCTGGTGGTCATTAGTGACCCCTCTGATATTCTCTTGTGACCCCTCCAGGGTTCCCGACCCCAGGTTGAGAACCACTGATGTAGGGTATAATGATAGAATCCTATGTCCTCACCAGGATTTTCATGACTAACCAGATAACCAAACTCTTCTAATAGCCCCAACAAGATAGATCTGGGATACCATCCAGTGTTGCTGCCCGCATTTCCTCCACAGTAGCCCTGTCCTTTTTTCCCTTTTAATTCTCCAGGCAAGAGAGCAAAGTCTCTGAAATTCAGAATTCAGTGTTGGAAGGATTGTTTAGGTGTTATAACATCAATTAAGCCCAACCAGATGGTTATAATGCATGGTAATTCCAACTGTATACATCGGTATGATGGCAATAAAATTCCCAATAAAATTTAGAAGGCACATTTCCAACTATGTGGTGCTGAATGGCTGTGGAGTTGTCATGAAAAACAAACAACCACCATTTTTGTGGGCCAGAGTGCAATTTAGGTTATGTATGTGAATGGAATTTTTTAAAGCCAGATCTTTGACTCTGTTTTAGAAGCTTTCTTATATTGATGCATTTTAATTATGTGTGTTATATACGTTTAAGGTCTTGGAAAGATTTCCACCCAATGATCTTCAAACTTTGGTCCTATCGTTTTGCATTTCTACTCCCAGAAGCCCTAGCCAGCTTGTCCAATGGTCAGGAATTATGGAAGCTGAGGTCCAAAACACCGGGAGGACCAAAGTTTGGGAACGACTGCTCCTCTCCTTGGATCTGCTACCAATTTATCACCCCCATCACTCTATTCTCAATGTTTTTTTTAATATTTACATGAAACCTCTGAGAGGGATCATCCGTAGGCATGGGTCTCGGTATTATCAGTATGCTGATGACACCCAAATATATTTCTCCATGCCTTCCAAAACAGCCTCAGCTAAAGAGAGTTTGTCTCATCTGAATGAATGCCTGGAGGAGGTAATGGGTTGGATGAGAGCAAACAAATTGAAACTGAATCCAGACAAAACAGAGGTGCTTGCTATCAAGGGTCCTAATCTGGGAATGGAGGTGTGTCACCCACCACTTCTGAAAGACTGTGTTCACAGCTTGGGAATACTCCTGGATCTTTCTCTCTAAATGTCAGCCCAGGTAAATGTGACGGTCAGGAGCGCTTACTATCGGCTTCGGCTGATATGCCAACTACACCTCTTCCTAGATTTGGAGGACCTAAAGATGGTAGTGCACACTCTCAAGGTTGGACTTTTGCAATGAGCTTTATATTGGACTACTTCTGTACCAAGTTCAGAAATTCCAACTGGTTCAAAATCCTTGACCTTAAATGCCCATGTTTCAGATATGTATATGTTTAAAATTGCCTTACCAAAGAAACCTGGACCTCTGACCAAGTGACGTTGGGTACTGAGTTTACAGGCTCGATGAGCGTTGTGGGGAAGAAGAGGTTGTAGTGTCCAGCAGCAGCTATGAAGAGGCTCAGAGCCAAGTTGAAAGGCAAAGTGAACACTGGCAGGTCCCATTTGCTGAAGACAGAAGCCAAAGCGCTTGTGAAAAGCGGGCTGGAAAGGAAGAAGAGAAGTTATGGCTAAGCAAAATGTCTTCTAATCACTACCAGACGCATGGACTTGCATAATTGTCATTCCCAATCCTAGAATCATAGAATCAAAGAATCAAAGAGTTGGAAGAGACCTCATGGGCCATCCAGTCCAACCCCCTGCCAGGAAGCAGGAATATCCTGGGGAATTCTGGCTCCTGTAGCTCTTGTGAGAAGTCAAGAGATTTCTAGCAGAATTGTGAGAGGAAGCCACAGGGAGGAGGGAGCAAGCTTGTTTTCTGCTTCCTTGGAGACAAGGACGCGAAATAATGGCTTCAAACTACAAGAAAGGAGATTCCATCTGAACATGAGGAAGAACTTCCTGACTGTGAGAGCCGTTCAGCAGTGGAACTCTCTGCCCTGGAGTGTGGTGGAGGCTCCTTCTTTGGAAGCTTTTAAACAGAGGCTGGATGGCCATCTGTCAGGGGTGATTTGAATGCAATATTCCTGCTTCTTGGCAGGGGGTTGGACTGGATGGCCCATGAGGTTTCTTCCAACTCTTTGATTCTATGATTCTATGATTCTATGAATCTCTTCAAACAACAACTGTAGGTTCTCTTGAAAGCAGTCAACACAGTTAACCTTCTAAAAATGTGGAATGAGGCCAATGCATGGGACTTATATGCATGGGACTTATGTGCATTGCATTGTGACCAATGTGATACAAGTCCCATTCTGTAATGATCCCATTGGGCATTGATCCCATTGAGTCTCAGTTACTTTACTGGCTTTACTATATAGTAAAGTAACACCTCTACTCGATATGGATATTACAGTTCTTATTTCAGCAAGTGTAAGTCAACCCACAAAAACATAACACCACAGTATGATTGCGGCTTCCGATTGCATGTTTCAGAAACTTGACATATTTTCCCGCTCTAGTATTTTTTGCAAGCAATGATAATTACTACAATGTATTATTTGTAATTCTAGGTGCAAAGATTACTGCAGATGCAGACTGTGGCCAGGAAATCAGAAGACGCTTCCTTCTTGGGAGGAGAGCAATGTCCAATCTCGATAAAATAGTAAAGAGTAGAGACATCAGACTGGCAACAAAGATCCGCCTAGTCAAAGCCATGGTATTCCCTGTAGTAACCTACGGATGTGAGAGCTGGACCTTAGGGAAGGCTGAGCGAAGGAAGATCGATGCTTTTGAGCTGTGGTGTTGGAGGAAAGTTCTGAGAGTGCCTTGGACTGCGAGAAGATCCAACCAGTCCATCCTCCAGGAAATAAAGCCCGACTGCTCTTTGGAGGGAAGGATACTAGAGACAAAGTTGAAGTACTTTGGCCACATCATGAGGAGACAGCAAAGCCTAGAGAAGACAATGATGCTGGGGAAAGTGGAAGGCAAAAGGAAGAGGGGCCGACCAAGGACAAGATGGATGGATGGCATCCTTGAAGTGACTGGACTGACCCTGAAGGAGCTGGGAGTGGTGACGGCCGACAGGGAGCTCTGGCGTGGGCTGGTCCATGAGGTCACGAAGAGTCGGAGACAACTGAACGAATGAACAACAACAATTATTTCCAAACTTTGATCAGATTCAATTTGTGCACAATCCTTTAATTTTGAGAAAACTCCAAGGAAGACCTTGAAACCATAGTTTCTTTATAAAGAAACACAAGAGAAAGTGAAAACAAAGGGATGGTTGTTGCAGCTGAAGAAACACTAGCCATCGGGCCAAAAGAGAGCACATTTATGGTCTTAGGAGATCCATATAACATTTTATTTTATTTTTGGCATGGTGATTACACCTCTCATTTATCATAATGAAGAACGATCATTACAGTAGCGCACATAACCTGTGGTAAAACAAACATCATGTTGTAAATGTGTTTCGACGTGACTTTTCATGCGTGCATTGTCAGGAGAAAACAAAACACATATATACAGATTTAAAATGAAGAGAAAGCAAACAAGTTCAAAGCCCTTTGCAGAACCACGTCAATGCAAATAATCTTACAGGAAAAGAAAACAAGGAAAGAGAGAATGTTTAGCTGTTTAAGCAGGTGTGGTGTGGCATAGCACACGCATCAAAAGGGGTTTTGTGGGTCAACTTAGGCAGAAAAAACGAAATGCAAAGATACAGAATGGGGGACGCTTGGTTTGTTAACAGGACGTGTGAAAAAGATCTTGGAGTCCTTGTGGACAACAAGTTAAACATGAGCCAACAATGTGATACAGCGGCAAAAAAAAAAAAAAAAAGCCAATGGGATTTTGGCCTGCATCAATAGTAGTCTAGTGTCTATATTGAGGGAAGTCATGCTCCCCATGCTCTATTCTGCCTTGGTTAGACCACACCTGGAATATTGTGTCCAATTCTGGGCACCACAATTCAAGAGAGATATTGTCAAGCTGGAATGTGTCCAGAGGAGGGCAACTAAAATGATCAAGGGTCTGGAGAACAAGCCCTATGAGGAGCAGCTTAAAGAGCTGGGCATGTTTAGCCTGCAGAAGAGAAGGCTGAGAGGAGATATGATAGCCATGTATAAATACGTGAGAGGAAGTCATAGGGAGGAGGGAGCAAGCTTGTTTTCTGCTTCCCTGGAGACTAGGAGGTGGAACAATGGCTTCAAACGACAAGAAAGGAGATTCCATCTGAAGATTAGGAAGAACTTCCTGACTGTGAGAGCTGTTGAGCAGTGGAACTCTCTGCCCTGGAATGTGGTGGAGGCTCCTTCTTTGGAGGCTTTTAAACAGAGGTTGGATGACCATCTGTCGGGGGTGATTTGAATGCAATTTTCCTGCTTCTTGGCAGAATGGGGTTGGATTGGATGGCCCATGAGGTTTCTTACAACTCTGTGATTCTATTATTCAAAATGTAAATTGTAGACCCCATTTTTTTCAGCTGCACCAGAACCCTAAAGCCCCTACCCCATTATTTTAAAAATTTATGAAATTTTCAAGCAATTCGTGTCTGAAAATTGTGTTGAAAATGCTCCAAATGTGTGAAAACACATGAAATCACCACATAATACCTGACTACTACAAATAGCTCTATTTTCCTTGTGGTCCTTCTTAAAAGGGTGGAATGAAATGATCCAGTGTTCCTGCTGGCTGCTATTCAAAAAGTTGGTTTCTTTTGTGGTGTGTGTGTAGCTAGAGATGCATGTACACAGTGTAGAATTAGTCTAGTTTGACACCACTTGAATTGCCAAGGCTGAATACTATAGAATCTTGGGATTTGTAGTATTTTGAGAGACAGCACTACTTGGCAGAGAAGACCACAAAATTCTCAATATACAAAAGTGAAGGATGCAGCTCAGATTCTACATGACTAACCTGAGGTGCACCTACATTGTAGAATCAATATTTGACCCCATGTTAACTGAGATGTCTTGGTGCTATGGAATCCTGGAAGTTGAAGTTTTACCAGATTTTGGGCCTTTCCTGCCAAATAATTTTGGGTTTTTTTTTTTGTCGTGTCAGGAGTGACTTGAGAAACTGCAATTTGCTTCTGGTGTGAGAGAATTGGCTGTCTGCAAGGACGTTGCCCAGGGGACGCCTGGATGTTTTCATGTTTTCACCATCCTTGTGGGAGGCTTCTCTCATGTCCCTGCATGAGGAGCTGGAGCTGATAGAGGGAGCTCATCCATGCGCTCCCCGGATTCGAACCAGCGAACTGTCGGTCCTGCCAGCACAGGGGTTTAACCCACTGTGCCACTGGGGGCTCCAAGAGTTTTGGTGTCTCAACAAACTACAAATCCCAAGCTGCCATAGCATTGAGCCTGAACAGTTAAAGTGGAGTCAGATTGCATTCATTCTACAGTGGAGATGCACCCATGGTGTAGGATTAGGGAAAGGAAATTGGATTCTGTTGTCCAAGGAGCTGTCCAACATTGACATGGGAGATCAGTTGAAATCCTTACTTGTCCCTGAAGCTTGCTGGTTGATGCATATCTATCACTGTCTCTTAGGGTACACACTTACCACTTAATGTGAGATGAAAGTGGCAGAGGAGGAAGTGATTTGAACATGGCTATCATCACCTGTCAAGCTCAGGAACTTTCCTGAGGATTAGGCAGTACTTATATTAACCGGAGAAGTTGGCTTAGACCTGTTTCCATGATCTGCAGTATCCATGCAGTGTTATGGCAGTAGGGCAGTGGTTCTCAACCTGTGGATCCCCAGGTGTTTTGGCCTACAACTCCCAGAAACCCCACCCAGTTTACCAGCTGTTAGGATTTCTGGGAGCTGAAGGCCAAAACAACTGGGGACTCACAGACTGAGAACCACTGCAGTAGAGAACTGGAGTTTTTCTTCCCAACCCCCCTTCCACAATGCACATGTGTGGATCACCAAAGCTCCCATCGCTTAACTGGTTTTGCCTTATAATGTGGCTTATACCAACATGCACTGATGTACATTATGGACCCTATTTTGGTGTATTTTGCTCATCCCTTTTTAAGGCGTTCCTATATCCATTTGTGTTGTGTGTCATTAAAGTATCACGTTTTTGAGATGCTTTCAGTCCACATTAAGTGGGAAGAGTAGATGCTTCCTCAGTGTGACTCTTCTTTACAGAAGAGAAGATAACAAGGGTGTGGTGAAGTGTGAATTTTAACCTACAGTCATGTATAATTATAGGTAGGTGTTTAAAGGGGTAAGCATTTAAAATAGCATAACTAGGGGGATGGTAGCCAGCTCAGCTCACTCTGAAATGGGCTGCCATGGAAAAAGGGGAGGAGCCAACTGCCACTTGGCAAGAGCAAGCATTTTAAAATAGGCAGTCTGTGGTCAGAGAACCACAGGGAAAGCTGGTTCTACTGTGTTGAGAATCAGGAAGGTTTAGGCTTTTAGCCTGTGTGGTTCAGATAGGTCAAGTTGACTTATTTAGATTAGTAGTTAGGGTTTGAGCAAAAAGGGGAAGAGAACCCCAGTAAGAATCTTTACTGTAACAGAGATAACAGAGGGAAAGAATAGGCGAGTACCTGGAGTGATCTGTTAAGGAAAGAAACACATTTTGAAGGAAATAAGTTTAAAACCTGTCTAGTGGAAAGAACAGTACTCTTTAGAGTTGTTTTAGGGAAGGTTATAAATGTAATCACTAAAGGAATGTACCTCTAAGAGTTAAGAAACATTGAAACCATTAAGCTTCAATAAACTTATTACAGTTTCTCTTAAATCCAAGTCTCTGTTTCGTATACTTTCGAGTCAAGCCGTGCTACACTTCAAAGGAAGATAAACAACATACTACAGGCTAGTGGCTGTGTTATCGATTTTGTAGATTCATTACAAGTTGTAGGAAACCCTGACAAATCGGTAACATCCCTTCAACTGGTGGCGTCGTTACAAAGGGGTGCAAGATTCATGCAAACCACTGATTTTGGAAGCTGAACAGGCTGGGACCTTATTAATCCTTAGTGAGGACATCATCATGGACTATCAACCATCTCCAGCAAAACCTAGCAAAGAACCCTGTCTGGAACGCTAGAGAAGATGCTATTAAATGAAGTATATTTGACTTTGAATCCTTACATTTTGTACATATTTCAAAATGTTTTCAATTAATTTAATAGTGTTAACTATTTCATGGGTTCTCCCCTTTGTGTATTATACAGTGTTTTATTTTTTCCTCATTCTACAATATTTGGAGAAAGGTGATACATTAAAAGTTCAAGACTGCGGGACTCACCATGTCATGGACACAAGGGCCACAGGAAGCAAAAGCCACCAATAGTATTCGCCGTTGTCTGAGAATACAGCCATTAGCATCCCGACCAAGACCCCGTTGTAGCCATAGAGTCCTGCCGCAATAGCCGACCTGCATCAGGATGAGAAACAACCCAAAATGCTTAATGCCTTATTGTTTTCTGACAGTTAAGAAGTGAAACTCTCTAGCCAAGGAATGCTGGCATAAGAGTGGGATGTTACTTTTGTAACACTTAGAGACTTTATTTATTTATACCACTCTCTTATAATTTTGTTTTGAAATGATTATGGTATATAACAAATCTATTTTATATTACATTTCACATTACTTGGATGCTTTTCTAATTAAGGAATGCAGCTTGATTCATTGCAAGTGCTTGGCTTGTTTTGGCAGCTCTGTAAGCTGTTGAAAAAGTTTTGTTGATTTTTCCTTGGCTCCTACCTACATTTCCCCCCCAAAGATAAAGTGCCTTACAGAAAATAAATCTTATGAAGTTTTAGGAAGGAGGTCAGCAGGTATTTTCAGATGCCTTTATCGAAAAACAACCTCTTTTATGTTCAAGAACATGCTGTCCTCCAGTTGGTTCTGATGAATTATTGAAATGAATACATCTGGGATGATTCTATGCTATAATGACATGACAACAGTTATTCGTTAAACCTCTGTGCTGGCAGGACTGAAGACCGACAGGTCACAGGTTCGAATCCGGGGAGAGGCGGATGAGCTCCCTCTATCAGCTCTAGCTCCTCATGCGGGGGCATGAGAGAAGCCTCCCACAAGGATGATAAAAAACATCAAATTATCCAGGCATCCCCTGGGCAACGTCCTTGCAGATGGCCAATTCTCTCACACCAGGATCGACTTGCAGTCGCTCCTGACATGACAAAAAAAAAAGCTATTCGTTTTGTATTTTACTTTAGCCTCCCCGCCCCCACAGAGTTTCAGAACTTAAAATAATTCTATTATTGCAATACATTGTCTCCATCTTTAACTGATGGCACAACGTTTTTCTTGGTGTCTTGGTTTTTAAGCCTCTTCCTGGGGCTATTTGGAGGCATTGATTCAGAAAATTGCATTGGGTAGACCACCTTAGTTCTAGTTTCTTAGATATGGTTATCATTATTGTCTATGGCAGTGGTTCTCAACCTGTGGGTCCCCAGATGTTTTGGCCTTCAACTCCCAGAAATCTTAACAGTTGGTAAACTGGCTGGGATTTCTGGGAGTTGTAGGCCAAAACACCTGGGGACCCACAGGTTGAGAACCACTGGTCTATGGGCAGGCAACTGAAGACTGGTATATGTCATAAGTTCTGCATCTCAAAAACTAGAGCTGATAGGGGAAAACTGGTGCCATGTTTGGAATCAACAAGTCAAATATATCCAGAAAGAGGTCTAATATTCAGATTTTAAGGCCTGCTCCTGGGGTTATTTACGGCATTGATTCAAAAAATTCCATAAGGTAGACCACCTCAGTTCTAGTTTCTTAGGTATGGTTATCATTATTGATTATGGGTGAGCAACTGAAAACTGGTATATGTCATATGTTCTGTATCTCAAAAACTAGAGCTGATAGGGACAAAACCGGTGCCATTTTTGGAATCAGCAGATCAAATATACCCAGAAAAAGGTCTAATATTCGAGGCACCAAAAGTGTTGGCCAGTGTAATAGTACCTTGATTGGTTAGTCCCAATGAAAACACTATTATTGAACCTCATGTGGGGGGATCCCATTGACTGCATTGGTCTCCAATTGAAGAACTCAATCTCCCAAAGCAGTGGTTCTCAACCTATGGGTCCCCAGGTGTTTTGGCCTACAACTCCCAGAAATCCCAGCCAGTTTACCAGCTGTTAGGATTTCTGGGAGTTGAAGGCCAAAACATCTGGGAACCCACAGGTTGAGAACCACTGTTCTAAAGGCACCAGATCCCATCTGATTCTGGAAGATAAGAAGAGTCAGGTGCAGTAGGCTACATTTCACAGGCAAAACCAACCTCTAGGCTAGGACAGTGCTTCTCAGCCTGTGGGTCCCCAGGTGTTTTGAGGACCCACAGGTTGAGAACCCACAGGTTGAGAACCACTGACATCTGAGGACCCACAGGTTGAGAACCACTGACCTAGGAAAATCCTATGGAGTTCATGGGGTCACCATAAATGGACAAGCAACTAGAAAACATTCACACCCTTGTTGAGATTGACAACATGGTTCCTTGTCTTTTTCATAGGTTCTGTTGAGCTTGTTAAAGAAGGGAAGGGTCAAAGAAACTCAAGTGAAGGTCATACTTACCTTTCTTGGCACAGAATCAGTGCTGTTAATGTTGAGACGATGACACCAATGCAACATGTGAGGGCTATCCAAGGGCTCTGGACCAGAAACCCAGCCAACATGATCAAGCCACTGAGTGGATTGCTGACAAACATCACCTGAGACACTCCACGCAGGATCCAGTCAATAAATTGGAAAAACACAGGCTTATCTGAAAGATATCCACGAAGGAATCAAGACATGTAAGCTAAGATGGGTTCTCCACATATGAACATTGCAAATAAATGCACCATACTCTGTACATGGCTGGAAGGGACACAATGCATAAATTCTTGCTGAAGCTTTAAGTTGTTAAGTCTCATTCATACCTGGACTGGAGTGAACCTGGAATAAAATACTCCAAGAATCTCCCAATCATGGGTCATATTGGCTAAAAATAGTGGAAGTTCTAGTAAAAATGGCAAAAATGATCGGTTTGACACCATTGTAATTGCTATTCATCAAAGGACTGGAATCTTAGGATATGTAGTTTGGTGAGCCACCAGAACTTTTGGGCAGAGAAGGCTAAAGGCCTTGTAAAACTACAGCTTCTAGAATTCTGTAGTATTGAGTCATGGCAGTTAAAGTGGGGTCAAACTGTATTAATTCTGTAGTGTAGATACACTCCAGTTTGGTTGTGTGGATTCCGACGTACATTTTTAACTTTTGTGTGTTGTGAATTTTAGCTATTGCGCTGAGTTATAAACATGGAAAACATTGAGGTAAAAATAAATAGAATAATAACAGTAGATATCAAATTGCTATAAGTGTGTGTATGGATACACACCTGAAGCAAGCCTTTTGTGCATGGCTAGGTGCTGTTTAATTCTCTCCACCCATTTCCTCATCTAAATGTATTGCTCTGTATCTGGATAACCTACTAAATCAACTTTTTGCACTGGCATCATGTACTTTTAATTTTTTTGCATGGTTCATATATCCATTTTTTTGGAAGTGGACGCCTAGGGAAGAGTTTTAGATTTCTTCCATCTACCGTATTCCTGATCTAGATACCAACCCAACTAACTCATAAGTGAAAAAAGAAAGTATGTAATTTCCAACTACACACCAACATGGCATGCCATTTAACCCTTTGCCAATTCCAGTAGGGCTTTGTTTCTGTTGCCTGAAAGTTTATGGACTGGGACACTTGCCAGTCTCTCTGTATCTCCGGCAACATCTGGTAGGGCTCTTAGCACAACAGGGGGTTGTAAAATATGACACACATTTATTGTTGTTTGTAAAAACATTGTGCATTTGGCAGGTTGATTGAGGAGTGCGACAACCGCTGGTAGAGTTCATGCTTGAAAAAACGAAGACGCGAGAAGTTTATTTATGTTGCTTACATCTAAGATGGCAGATGGCGTGAGCATTTCCCAGCCAGATTGGGATGGGATTGCAAAATACTCATTTCCTTTCTCCGTGTGTATCATTTAAACTGAGCACTGGAATTCAGGCAAGATAAATACATGCTTTGGAACTGGGACAGAGTGGACAAAAGAAAAAAAACCCATCAGGAATGAATATCTCGTGATACGTTTATTGTCGTTGTTATGTGCCCTCAAGTCATTTCCAATGTAAGGCTATCCTAAGGTCACAGAGTTTTCTCGACAATATATGTTCATTGCCTTCTTCTGGGGCTCAGACTGGATCTACACTGCTCTATATCCCAGGATCTGATCCTAGATTATCTATTTTAAACTCTATTATATGAATCTATACTGCTAGATAATCTGAGATCAGATCCCAGGATATAGAACAGTGTGGAATAGGACTCAGAGTACATGACTTGCTCAAGATCACATGGTGGACTTCCATGGCTAAGTCAGGATTTGAAACTAGTTCCAATCCAACATTCAAACCACTGCACCATGTTGGTTTTAATTTGTTAATGGGATAAAATAAGGTCCAACTCCAAGCTTAGCACTAGGATTTTTAATGAAAGCAGACCCACTTTTGGGGTGCAGATTAAGCCATATAGCATTTCAAAAATTGTGTCCAAGGCCTTTCACACTACACCAGTGGTTCCCAACCTTTGGGCCTCCGGATATTTTGGACTTTAGCTCCCACAATTCCTAAAGGCTGGTAAGATGGCTGGGATTTCTGGAAGTTGAAGTCCAAAACACCTAGAGGCCCAGTGGTTGGGAACCATTGCAATACACAAATTTAGCTTCATGGTTCCCCTTTAACTGCCATAAGAGCATCCTATGAACCGGCTAGGACACTAAGATCATCTGGGGAGGCCCTGCTCTCTGTCCTGCCTGCATCACAGGCGCGCTTGGCAGGGACGAGAGACAGGGCCTTCTCAGTGGTGGCCCCTCGGCTGTGGAACGCCCTGCCTGCAGATATCAGATCGGCCCCCTCCCTGCTGGCGTTTCGGAGGAAAGTGGAGACCTGGCTGTTCAAACAAGCATTTGATTAAATAGTGTAATTGAACATAGGAATACGGAATAATGGATGATGAGACTGGATTCTGATTTTACTGTTGAGGCGCTAATGATTGTTATATGGATGTTTAATGATTTATGTTACAGTTGTTTTTAATTGCCCTATACTTGTCTCGTGACGTTTTGTATTGGTGTCGCCTGAGAGCTGAGAAAAGCGGTATATAAATAAATAAAGTAAGTAAGTAAGTAAATAAATCCTGTGGAAGAGTTTGTAGTTTGTTGCAGCTATGGAGATCTCTGACTAGGGCCCTTCCACACAGCTGTATAAAATACACATTGAACTGGATTATATGGCAATGTGGACTCAGATAACCCAGTTCAAAGCTGATATTGTGGATTATCTGCTTTGATATTCTGACTTACATGGCTGTATGGAAGGGCCCTAAGAATTTGGCAAGTCCCGCAGTTCCACAGAGTGATGGCATGACAACTAAAGTTGTACTAGTACTATGATTCCAGATTATGGCATATTTCAAAGTTAGTGTAATGTCTTACATGCTGAGATCGTATATTGCGTTTGTGTAGTGAACATCTGCATATAATGAAATAGTGGTTGCCCAACACCTCCCTTTTTCTGGATACCAATGAAACGCAATTGATTATATTATATATCTGACAGTGTGGCTTATTATTATTGCCCTAACATGCAACTAGGAACACCCAATGGCTGACTCTCCATTCCCAGTGAATCAAATGATACACTGAGGGATTGTTATGCACCATCCAAGACTATACACCTATGCAACTTCATGTGAAATGGTTATACTTGTGGGACTCCCTTTGCACAAACATGAACTACAGCACCCATTATTCAATAGCCAAAGTACAGCTATATACACTAAGAATGGAATGGATTGCAAAGGCCACCTAGTCTAATCTAAGCTTAATGTTGTATGTGTTTAAGGCATTGAATAATTGCCATATGTAAGCCACCTTGAGTTTCCCTTTGGGTAGAGAAAGGTGGGGTATAAATAGGGTAAATAAATAAATAGTAAATAATTGATCCCTGATATATGTAGAGAAGTTACAGCAGGGCCTTTTGTCAGTGTCAGAGATAATAATAATAATAATAATAATAATAATAATAATAATAATAACAACAACAACAACAACAACAACTTTATTTTTGTACCTGCCAACAACAACAACAACAACAACTTTATTTTTGTACCTGTCTCCATCTCCCCGAAAGGACTCTGGATGGCTTACATGGGGACAAGCCCAATCAACATAGTTAAAATATAACACATTAAAATACATAAACAACACCATAAAAATATAAAAACAACATTATAACAAAATATAAAAGCAGACCAACAATTATTAAACCTGCGATAATGATCAATATCTGGGCACAGGTGGGTGCAAATCAATTGGACTGATGGATAAAGTGAGTAAGTCAACTGACAGCAGCAAGAATAGAGGGCAATGTAAGATAGAGCAATTATAACTTTGGTACAGAACAATAGTAAAGTGGGAGGACAAGATTTTTTGGGTCCTAGCTGGGGGCCCAGTTATCAGGGGAACTGTCTAGCCAAATGCATAGCAGAACATCCATGTCTTTAGATCTTTACGGAAGATGGACAGAATGGGTGTTAGTCTAATCTCCCTAGGGAGGAAGTTCCTGAGCCAGGGGGCCACCACCGAGAAGGCCCTCTCTCTCATCCCTACCAACCCTGCTTGTGACGGGGGTGGGAACGAGAGAAGGGCCTCCCCTGGGACACTCTCACAAAAAGGTGGGAAATCATTAATAAAAACACTATTTTAAAACCTAAACACCTCTCTAGAAATCCTCCACCATGACTGTATGGACAACTTCTGCCAGAGTTCTAGTCCAAAAATGCAATTTTCCAGATTTTGCCAGCATCCCCTCCCCCCCTACATGATGCAAAATATGTTATGTGCATTGATGCCACTGGGAATTTTATCCAGAAAGTGATAAAGAAGCCAAAGGTGTCCCTAATAGCTTCATAGATAAGGAAAGTGTTCCCCTCCATATTTATTTATTTATTTATTTATTTATCAATCATATTTATATACGGCCTTTCTCAGCCCAAAGGTGACTCAAGGCAGTTTACATTCGGCACAATTCGATGCCACCCCAACATATAAAATATAATTTAAAATGTAGCATATAACATATAGGTTCATAAAAAGTCAATACAATCATACGTCTTTAACATCTCCTTACTGAAATCACTATTTAATTGCATTGTCAGTCATTCCGTGGTCTATCATTGCCTGTTACATTGAATTTGCAAATGCCTGCTCAAAAAGCCAGGTTTTAACCTTTTTGCTAAATGTTTAGAGGGAGGGGGCCGATCCCATATCTCTAGGAAGGGTGTTCCACAGCCAAGGGGCCACCACTGAGAAGGTCCTGTCTCTGGTTCCCACCAAACACATCTGAGACGGAAGTGGGACCAAGAGCAGGGCCTCCTCAGATGATCTTAAAGTCCTAGATAAGAGGAGATTCATTTGGACAGGTAAGCTGGGCCATTTAGAGCTTTATAGGCCAAAGCCAGCACTTTGAATTGTGCTCGGTAGCAAACTGGTAGCCACTGGAGCTGGCTCAGCAGAGGAGTTGTGTGTTCCCTGAGTGCCTCTCCTGTTAGCAACCTGGCTGCCACCCATATGCCTCGACAGAGGGTCACGTTCTTTCTCTCCAGTATCTCATATATGGGATTACCTTTCAGCCAGTCTCCAAAGGCCTTCATGTCGCCGGTGACATAACTCAGAGCTTTGCTGACCTGGTCCCAGCATCCCTCTGTCTCACTTTGCGTTTTGTCGGTCTTTTCTTTGGTGGCTTCCATTTCCATCACCAGCTTGGGATCCACCTGGCACAAAAGCAACAGCGCCTTAGCATCTCACAACTATTCCCCAACTAGATGATCATCAACAAAGAGTCTTGGGAAAGCTGAAAGACTTGCAAGTTTTATTTGGCAAAAACACACTTTGTGGATTCCAACCTGTTCATCAGATGCTGATGGGATAATGTCCAAACAAAGCTTTTGCCAAATAAAAGTTGGCAAAATGTGCTTGATTTTAAAGCATCCAAAGAAGTCTTTGTAAAGCAACAGAGTAAGAAAAGTAGCCCCTGGAAATTGATTTGTGGTCATAATGTCCTTATTCTCCTTCATGGAGACTTGCATAGCTATTCATCTCTCTCTCAATATGCATGTATATAAGTCACTTGTGGGTTGCATTTTAAATTAATTTTGACATACTTGTAGAGCTGCATCCTCCTTTCTAGTAGCTTTGACTTATGGAGTTCAGGATACCAAATATTGCTTTAATCATATCCTTTTCTATGTGAAAATGGCTTCAAACTACAGGAAAGAAGATTCCACCTGAGCATTAGGAAGAACTTCCTAACTGTGGGAGCTGTTCAGCAGTGGAACTCTCTGCCCCGTTGTGTGGAGGAGGCTCCTTCTTTGGAGGCGTTTAAACAGAGACTGGATGGCCATCTGTCAGGGGTGCTTTGAAGGGGATTTTTCTGCTTCTTGGCAGGGAGTTGGACTGGATGGTCCACAAGATCTCTAGGTCTAATACTAGACTTTTTTTTTGCAATTTTCCCAAAAATGCATAAACATCCTTAATAGGATTAAAACTAGAGAAGTGTCAAAACATTACAAAACTTTAAGTGAGATTTGTAAGTCTGTACTTATGAGCAAAATTGTAATTTAAGACGGAATGTGTAACTCCAATTAAATCATTATCATAACGTGTATACTTCAATATAAATATTTTTATTTAGCTTTCAAATAGTTACCATAGACACTATTAGCTGTCAAAAGGTGTATACATTTTTTGTATAGACACATTGGATATAAACAAGCAAAAAAGCTATGATTGTAGGCAGCCCAGATGTATACCAAAATAAAGTAAAATTAAAACCCTCTCTCTTTTGCACCTACTGTGATGTGCCACCTGGAAGGAGTAGAATGGAAGTTCATATAACACTAAAGCATCGTTTCTCAACCTGGGGGTTGGGATCCTTTGGGGGGGGGGGTCATGAGGGGGTTTCAGAGGGGTCACCAAAAACCATTAGAAAACAGTATTTTCTGTTGCTCGTGGGGGTTCTGTGTGGGAAGTTTGGCTCAATTCCATCGTTTGTGGGGTTCAAAATGCTCTTTGATTGTAGGTGAACTATAAATCTCAGCAACTACAACTCCCAAATGTCAATGTCTATTTTCCCCAAACTCCCCAAACAGTGTTCACATTTGGGCATACTGAGTATTTGTGCAAAGTTTGGTTCAGGTACATCATTGTAAGAGTCCACAATGCTCTCTGGATGTAGGTGAACTACAACTCCAAATTCAAGGTCAATGTCCACCAAACTCACCCAGTATTTTCTGTTGGTCATGGGAGTTCCTGTGGAAAGTTTGGTTCAATTTCATCATTGGTGGAGTTCAGAATGCTCTTTGAATGTAAGTTAACTATAAATCCCAGCAACTAGAACTCTCAAATGACAAAATCAATTGCACCCCCTCAACCCTCTCCGGTATTCATATTTGGGTGTATTGGGTATTTGTGCCAAATTTGGTCCAGTGAATGAAAATACATCCTGCATATCAGATATTTACATTCATAACAGTAGCAAAATTACAGTTAGCAACAAAAGCTATATAGTTGGTGGTCACTACAACATGAGGAACTGTATTAAGGGGTCACGGCATTAGGAAGGTTTAGAAACACTGCTCTAAAATAATATTGGCACCAATGCTTAGTGGAATCCAAAGGTATTCAGATACCATTATGAATGTGCCGTGTAGGCATTGGACAAATAATTTATGGCATTGTGCCATAAGTTAACATTCTCTTTCTATGTTCATATCTGCTTCATGTCATCTCCAAGGCGTACGTGGACAGGAGTCAACTGAGTTACGTATCACCTGCCGATTCAAAGCTGGTGTGCCTCTCAATGTGGTTGGTGGGGAACAGAAATGGGGAGAGCTTCTTATTCTCAAGCCTAGCTTGTTGGCTTTCTATGAACATCTGACTACAGACTGATGGATACGATAGGCCAACAGTATGATTCAGCATGAGGTTTTTTCATGAAATATGATGGGGAAGAATTCACCCACTTGTCCACCAAGCTGACCCTTGAACCTCAACCCTACATGGAGGCCATGTCCAAAGTATGCCTACCTGGGCTTCCAGCCTCTTCAAGAGTGGTATGCTTTGAGAGGGATCTTGGGTGCATGCTGACCACCGATGGCTCTTAAATTCAGAGTCATGAGGCTTGTGTCCATCTGATGATGTATTGGATGGGACTGGGCTGGTGGAAGGCCCTGGAATGTCGGTGAGAGGACATCCATCCATCTTTCCTAGCATTACATGTGTGACAAAGTGCAGGGAGAAGGAAGTCAGAATGTGATCTCTCTGCCCTGGCAAGTATTTTATTATTTTACAGACATTTGGTCAGCTGTGCTTTCTTTGGATTATGGCAGGGTTGGGCATCTCCAGGTCGATCTTTGGGAGAATTGCCATCAATGCCCTTGGGCTCTGTGTGGTGCATTGGGCTAATTAAATTTATCTCTGAAATAGCCTGCAGGTCCCTTTTACATTGTTTAACATCAAAAACCATCAGCTGTCTTCCTTTTCTGCAGTTACAAAATTGTAAGGTGGACTGGACATAACTCCTGGGGATTCATTTTTTATCTTAACTTGAAAACTTTCCTTCTCAACCTGGTAACACCCTGGATATGGAGCTTTTGAGGCACTGCAGATTGGGGTGTTAACACATGATGATTGCAATTCTCTTCTAGGTAAATCTACAATGTAGGGTTAATGCAGTTTGACACCACTTTAACTTCCATGGAAGCATGGGAGTTGCATTTTGGTGAGGCACCAGAACTCTTTGGTCCCTTCCATACAGTCCTATATCCCAGAATATCAAGGCAGAAAATCTCACAATATCTGCTTTGAACTGGAATATATGGCAGTGTGGACTCAGATAACCCAGTTCAAGGCAAATATTGTAGGAGGGGTGATTTGAATGCAATATTCCTGCTTCTTGGCAGGGGGTTGGACTGGATGGCCCATGAGGTCTCTTCCAACTCTTTGATTCTATGATTCTATGATTCTATGTGCTACCTTCATATTCTGGGTTATATGGCTGTGTGGAAGGGCCCTTTGCCAGAGAAAGGTAAACATCTTGATAGAAGAGCAACTCCAATGATTCCATAGTAGTGATAAATGAAAGTTAAAGTGGGCTCAAACGGCATTAACTATACAGTGTGGGAGCATCCCAAATTGCCTCTTGTAACTGTGCCGTAACACTACACAATTAAAGTGCTTTGATGTCATATTAGTTGCTGTGATTGTGCCCTATGAAATAATGACTTGTGTAGTTTCATGAAGTGTAAAGTATTCTCAACCTGAAAGCCCTAGTATCTCAGCAAGATACAAATCCCAGGATTCTGTAGGAAGAAGTAATGTCACATAAAGTGGATTCAAAGTGTTGCAACTCTATGGTGCAAAAGTGATCCTTGATTAAAAAAGCAATGTCTCATTTCCAGTGACGAAGCATCATTGAAACACGCATACAGGTGGAAAACCTGTGTGAGTTTAACAACAGGGTGAGTAGGCCAGGTCATTCAACCCTTTCTGGCCTTTTGTTTATAAACAACTTCATTATATTTTTGGATAAGTAAACCTTATAAAAATCATAAAAAACAGCTATGTAGGTAGGAATACAACAAGGGCGTGGGACCTATCTACTTCATGGCATGGAAGACCTACCCAATGTGATGTGAAGCTTGTATTTGAAGAATGATGCTAGTCTTTCTTTGGTATACTCCATTGGTGTAATTATGGGCTGGTCTACAGTTATAAAATCTGGTGCTGGTAGTCATTCTGACTTTTGGTAAGTATCCAGAAAGTATTGTCAAAGGCTTTCATGGCTGGAATCACAGGGTTGTTGTAGGTTTTTTCAGGCTATATGGCCATGTTCTAGAGGCATTCTCTCCTGACATTTTGCCTGGATCTATGGAAAGCATCCTCAGAGGTTGTGAGGTCTGTTGGAACTAAGAAAATTGGGTTTATATATCTGTGGAAGGTCCAGGGTGGGACGATCCACAGATAAGAGTTCTTTCTCCCACCCTTGTCATCCCACAGATATATAAACCCAATTTTCCTAGTTCCAACAGACCTAATAACCTCTGAGGATGCTTGCCATAGATACAGGTGAAACGTCAGGAGAGAATGCCTCTAGAACATGGCCATATAGCTTGAAAAAACTACAACTATCCAGAAAGTTTTGCCCTCAACCTAACTTTCCTCTATACTAAGCAGAGCTGGAGGATATTTCTAGGAAACTCAGGAGTATCCTCAGGCTTTGTGACCATCTAGATCAGTGGTTCTCAACCTGTGGGTCCCCAGGTGTTTTGGTCTACAACTCCCAGAAATCCCATCCAGTTTACCAGCTGTTAGGATTTCTGGGAGTTGAAGGCCAAAACATCTGGGGACCCACAGGTTGAGAACCACTGATATAGATAGCTGGACTGGATCCATTTTGATCTCATCTATTGTCTACACATTGGATGCCAACACCTTGTGGTGAGGCTTATCTTTGAAGGGGATGAGTCTGCCTATTGGGATGAGGTGGCCAGCTGTTCTCGTCGTGTAGAGACAATAATCTGGATCTTAACATCAATAAGACCAAGGAGTTCATAGTAGACTGCAGAAAGAACAGACTAGAAATCCAGCCCTTGGTCATAAATGGAGACCAAGTGGAGCAGGTGGTCAGTTGTAAGTTCCTGGGTGTCACTGTTAAGGAGGATCTGACCTGGAGCACTCATACGGCAGTACTATCTGAGACTTCTAAGGAACCAACAACTGAATGGAAAACTGCTGTGACTTTGTACTGCTGTGCTATAGAGATTGCCCTTACCTACTGCATCTATGCATTGTTCGGTAACTGCACAGTGGCAGATAGGAAGGTGCTCCAAAGGGTCACTACTACTGCACAGAGAAACATTGGTTGCCTTCTTTCTCACCTCTTTGGAAGAACTTTATATATACCACAGCCTTTAGAAAGCTCAGAGTATTCTTGGGGATCCATCTCACCTAGCATATGCTTGTTTGAATTATTACCATCTGGCAGATGGTACAGGATGACAAAAATAAGGACAAACAGACTGTGCGAGTTAGCTTTTATCCTGGAGAAGTAACTATATTGAACTCCATGGTTTCACATTGATGTGGCATTGGGGACGATGCAGTGGTGGTTGGAGTGTGTTGAGATGGGTATGTTGTTTTTTTGATGTGTGCTGGGGAAAGCATTTAATCTCAGTATATAATGTACAATGACAATAATGTTATTCTATTATATTCCTTGTGTTGCTAAGTGCAGGAAAGGGGATGGGTCATCCCTGGGTGGCTGTCATTGCTCCTTGCCAGCCACAGAGCTCCCTGCAATCACCTGGCCATTTCAGTTGTCTCTGCTGAGATCAGAATGGGGTGTTTGCAAGAAGGAGGGGATGCTGGACCAAGAATGGCAGCAGGGTTGATTTGGTCTTGGTCTGGTTGGACTAGCAAAGAATTCAGCCCAGTATGTGTGTGGTTGCCATCACAGTCCAAAGCTTAATGCTCCAAATTGGCCCCAGATTGTAGACATGACCTAAGCCAGTGTATGCAGAAGTGGCAGAAGGAAGAAAGAGGATCTACCTTGCCATGCCAGGACTATCCTAGGTCTCAAGATTTCTAAGAGCTAGTCATGATCCCTTGTAATGCCACATGGTTCTCCTAGTGATGCTGTTCCACATGATACCTTTCCATCCTTACCATGAAGTGCAGAGAGAGTCCCAAGGGTAGAAAATTGTTCCCAAAGTCACCAATTTCTCATTTAATGGAAGAGAGGTAAGAATGGGTAAAGTTGTCTATTACATCCCCCCCCCCCCCACATTTGATTTTTTGAAATACTTAGGTTCTTCTCATTGGAAATCTGAAGTCTGTAGCTTTTGGGGGTGGGGGGTGGGTGGGGGGTGGGGGTGAATTCTTATCAACATAAAGCTGAAATGAAAATGTCTTCCATTTGCCATCTTTCCAATCCATTCGTTATCACAATTCCCTATTGTAAAGAGATTTCTTTTCTTTTTTCATGTCAGGAGTGACTTGAGAAACTACAAATCAGTTCTGATATGAGAGAATTGGCCATCTGCAAGAATGTTGTCCAGAGGATGCATGGATGTTTTACCATCCTGTAGGAGGCTTCTCTCATGTCCCCACATGGGAAACTGGAGCTGACAGACAGGAGCTCACCCCGCTCCCCAGATTAAAACCACTGACATTTCGGTCAGCACTCCTGCTGGCACAAAAGTTTAACCCATTGCTCCACTGGGGGCTCCCAAGAGAGAATCATATTGTGCTAAATAATTTTTTTTGTGTCACCTAATTATTAATCATATTGTGCTAAACAAGGTTAATGATGAGATGACTCTAAAAAAAGTTTTTTTTACACTAAATAGGATGAATACACAGGGAATTGAACTTAAGAGTTTTTATGATTAAAGCATGCCAAGCCTTTGCCATAAATGTATCTGCTCAGCTCATTTTTTTCATGTATACATTCATTTAAAAAGAACCCCTCAAGTTCCTTTCATGTGAAATATGGAGACATTTACAAATTCAGATAAACTCTCATTTTGCTGTCTCTAGACAGAGGTAAGAAGTAAGTTGCTCAGCATGCAACTGAATTCCTTATTGAATTGTTGGCTCCTGGGAAACAGTTACTTAGACACCTTGGCATGAGTTACACTATTCATGGATCTGCTGCTCTTAACCATCTCATAGGTTTTAGGGAAGGGAAAGTTTACCCCTGTGCAGTAAAAAATGTATTTTATTTTGGGTTGTTTGCATCAATAGCAGTTTGGAGGGGGATTTAAGGGATCTACATCCCCCCACAAAAGTCACAAGTGAATTACAGGCTGTTCTTACTGCGACTCGTAGCAATATCCCCTCTTTCAACCAGCATTGTTATGCCGAAATCTATTAGACCTCATTTCTGGTAATACTGCTAAACAGTTACAGCAAGGGGAAAAAAAATCCTCATCCTCACAACTGTAGAGCATCCTGTCTTAGCAAATCTCAGAAGGTATTTCTCCTGCTGGAGTGAATCCACTTAAATCTGTTAGTATGAAGTGGAATGCTTTATTTTTTAAAAAGGAAACAAAGCAATTCCTTTAAAACCCAGAATGTGCCCTGCTAAGGATTCAGCGTGAACCGGACCACAAAACACTTCAGGTTCCAAAGACTTATCTCAACATTAAAGCATTTCCTCTCTTCTTTCTGTGTCTTATCTCTTTCCACCAGTTGTTTTTCCTTAGACCCATGAAGAGGCAGAGATGTGAGCTGGAGAGCAGAACCTGGAGTGTATTTACTCAGAGGTAAAGCCCTCTGTAAAAATAAAAGCCTTAATCTGACAGACTTCATTGGGAAGATAACATAACTGCCTGCTGATAGTTCTTGTCTATGTCCAGGGGTCTTTTGCACAAATTTACATGGGGAACCCACTGAGTTCACACTCAATGTGCGTTCCTAGGTTTGCACAGCCTCAGTTGGTTTTGCTTCTGGATACTTTTGGAACAACTTTTTGCATTTTCTGGCAGAAATGCAACGGCAAGGAGCGGAACTGAGGAGCTACAAGAATACTAAGGAGGATATCCTAGAATTAAATTACAGTTCTGCATTCTAAAAAAGCAAGGAAAAGCCAGCTCCTCTTACCTTGAGCTGCTGTCCAGCCAACAAGCCTGTCTGTTCTGCCAAGTTTATCGCTTACTGGGAGTGTGCAGAGAGACTGATAGTGGAAGAGCACACTCATTACACCACTTTATATAGTCCATAACAACTTGGAGCATAGTCATTGTGGCAGGCTGGCTCCCTCCCATAAGATACCTACTCCCAGGTTTCCCAAGATTGTTGGGAAAAGAAAATTTTGCCTTATTTGTTTGTGTTTTTTTTTATGTAGCCAAGTGGATACAGAAATCCCTTCCCTCCCCTTGCAACTTCATGGTTTCCTCCAGCTCTTGTGGGCCTGAACTCAAGACATTTCAAATTTGACAAAGGCACACAGGTAAGCACAATGCAGTTCATCCAAAGGTATAAGGACCCTTTAAATGACTATTTCAGACTACTTGAAGGAGTTACTTTGAGCCAGATGAAACTCATGGTCCTTTCAAGATGAATAAAGTCAGAATGCTAAGCAAGAGGTCTCATGGAGGAAAAAGAGCAATTCTGCGATGGCAAAGCCACATGAGGACCAAAGAACTGCACGGTCCATGCTTCCTTGGCAAAAGGTCTCTGGTTTAATCCTAGGCATCACCTGGAAACATTCTGGATCAGGATTTGGGATCCATATTAGTAGTCAGAGCAGCCAGAGCAGGTGGTGGTCAGGACAATATGCTTTTGGCAGTTCTTATTGGAGAGTTACCCAAACAAGAAACAGTTTTCTAAGATCTACAGAGACACTTGATGGAACACCCCAGCAAGCGAGAATCCAAAAGTGGCAGGCTCAAACCCAGCACCTCAATCTGTGGGTGATACCAGATGAGAGACTCCCTCCTGGGTACACAGAAGACTGGGCGACTTGCAAGGTGCTGAACAGACTGCGCTCTGGAACCACGAGATGCAGAGCCAATCTTAAGAAATGGGGCTACAAAGTTGAATCCACGACATGCGAGTGTGGAGAAGAGCAAACCACTGACCACCTGCTGCAATGCAACCTGAGCCCTGCTACATGTACAATGGACGACCTTCTTGCGGCAACACTAGAGGCACTCCAAGTGGCCAGATACTGGTCAAAGGACATTTAATCAACTACCAAGCTGAAAAGCTGAATACAGCATCATGAACTGCACCATTTTATCATATATCTACTGTTTTGCTAGGAGGAGGAACAGCCTTTACTATCCCAATGTAGTCTGGAATGGAGATGCCTGGTTTCCTCATTGCTGCACAATGACAGTCAGATGGCACCAGGGTATAGTTTTGCCTCCCAGCTGCAAATTGGCTGGAGAAGTGTGACCTTGTGCCATCTGGTTGCTGTTGTACAGCTGCGGAAGAAAAGGTAGCTGTCCCCTACCATAGGTTTTGTGCTTCACTGGAACAACTTTGAACAGAAAAGCATTTTCTGTGACCAATTCACCCACAAAATCTCACTGTGAGAATGAACTTGTTCCATAGATGAAAACAGGGTCATATATGGCTAGGCGACATCAGAGCCACACTGAAGAACCTATGGATAATCAACTGTAGTTCAAGGTACTGCCCCAAATTGCTACCCTCTGTTTAGGGCTTGATTAAGATAGTCATTGGTCAGCAGGTCTTTGGACTTCATCCCATGGGAGCGGGGGGGGGGGGGGGGGGGGGAGGAGTGGAGAGGATTGTCTTCCTTGTTGTAGCATTTCATTCTGGTCCAATCGTAAGGAAAACAGATAATATATTCACCCCCATTACATGCAATGTACTTGTGTCCAGTTCTACAGTATTTCTCTGCCTTCTGTGCTATCACACTGGCAAGAGGAGGGCGACTAAAAAGATCAAGGGTCTGGAGAACAAGCCCTATGAGGAGTGGCTTAAGGAGCTGGGCATGTTTAGCCTGAAGAAGAGAAGGCTGAGAGGAGATATGATAGCCATGTATAAATATGTGAGAGAAAGCCACAGGGAGGAGGGAGCAAGCTTGTTTTCTGCTTCCTTGGAGGCTCCTTCTTTGGAAGCTTTTAAACAGAGGCTGGATGGCCATCTGTCAGGGGTGATTTGAATGCAATATTCCTGCTTCTTGGCAGGGGGTTGGACTGGATGGCCCATGAGGTCTCTTCCAACTCTTTGATTCTATGATTCTATGAAGTATAGTCTTCACCCATATCACTTTTAATTAAAAAAGTGAAAACCTTGGAATTGCAGAAATCTAAACTCTAGATCTAAAAAAGGGGGAAATATAGCCACAGTGAACTGGTAATATAGCAATTCCTGAAGAATGCATTTTTTTTAAAAAAAAAATTACCATAAATATTTCATGCAAGAGAATTAATTGTGAGAAAAGGAGCAACAAGGCACATTTCAAGATCACCCACAGGAATGTCCACATTTTGATGTCACTTCAACCATCTAAAATGGGGAAAACTGATAGTTCCCATCCCACATTAAAATAAGCAACTTTCGCCATTACTGCACAAATCAGAAGCTCTAAAGAGGATATCTCCCCGGCTTCACAACAGTTTCTACACACTTTAGAAGCAGTTTAAATATGGAGTCCTATGGGGAACCTCAGGAAGTAGCCTTGCTCCACGGGACCCTGTGCTGGTATGGCTGTACCAGGAGCTTCAGCTTCATTTGCTTTCTATTGAGTGTTTGCATATATTCCAAGGTTCCATGCATTTTGCAGTAAGGTGGCTTCCCTTGGTTTGCAATTATAGGGCCAATGACCTGTCTATCATTGTTAAGTTTTGGTTCCGCCCCTTTTTCCAGGGCTCTGGGAGGGAAAGGGAACCATTTTTAGATCAGTCTTATAGTGGAAAGCTTAGGTACAGGACGTGGATCAGCTCCATCTGTAAACAAGCTTTGTTTCTCACAGCATCCGGGGGAAACAAAAGCATCCAGGGGAAACAGCTCTACATCTTTCATGGAAAAGATCCAAAAGAACTCCAGCTGGAGAATCTACAAGCCTTGGCTAGTAGGTCTACTCAGGTACCAGAAGCAATTGGAGCCGGGAGTAGAGCCCACACCAGCAAGCATAGAAAGTAGATTGCCTGGGAGGGGTTAAAAAAGGGTTTTCCTTTTAAAGAAAAGAAACAGTTCACGAAGCCAGTTACCTGTCCATTTGGGCAAGTTAAGAAGCATTTGCTTGACTTGTTGAAGATCTGAGAAGCGTTTGTTTAAATTGTCGAAGATCTAAGCAATAATAAAGGACTTTGTTAAACTTTTCAAGCATCTAAAGACTTTTGTATAGGAAAATCCTTAGGGCTTTTCAGCCAATGCAACCCGGCTTCCCGCTGGGCACCAAGAGCACGTCCTGTTCAAAAGACAATTATTATAGGCCCAGCGCGTGACAGCACAGACCCCATTTTCAAACTGTTTTTAGAGTATGTAGAAACTGGGGGGACATGTGTCTGATGGGGTCCTAAGTCTACAGCAGGAACATTTAAGACATATTCTTCACCTATTGATTATTTCCACCATTCCAATGTCCTTAAAATAAAACATGTGAATATAATGGCTGAGAATCTACATCATATTTGCACAGTCACAAAGGACCCTTCTACACAGCTGTATACTATCTGAAATTATCTGTTTTGAAGTGGATTATATGGCAGTGTAGACTCAAATAATCCAGTTCAAAGCAGATAATGTGGATTATCTGATTTGATATTCTGGATTATATGGCAGTGTAGAAGGGCCCTAAGAAGGTCTGGGCTTTAGCACAGCTGGTTAATCATCATCAGCAGTTCTTTCCCAACTGAAAGGTTGGGAGTTTGAGCTCAGGTCGGGATGAGCACCGAACCTTCAGCCCAGCTTACTGTCCACCTAAGCAGTTTGAAAACAGCTGTAGCTGTGAGTAGAGAAATTAGGCACCACTTAAGCAGTGAGGTTTTTTATGGCACCATAAAAAAAACCAGTGATCCCTGTAGTTGGAATTGAGCATAAACTCCAGGATGCCGAAGTTGGAAAAATGCCAAGACACATACCTCTGTCTGTCCTGTATGTCTAACGACATTGAATGTTTGCCGTGTGTTCTGTGATCCTCCCTGAGTTCCCTTCAGGATGAGAAGGGTGGAATATAAATGCTGTAAATAAGTAAGTGAAACTGGGGCTGTGCTCCATCATCCTTTTGCTGAAAAAAAAAACATCATTATGAAATCTAATTGGCATCTGTCACTGTGTTTGCTTATTGTTGCATTGTGCAATGGGGAAGGCACCAAAGCTGTCTCTGCAATCCAAGTGAATCAAGTGATACATTGAAGGCACTGGCAATGAATTATCATACCCTACATTTCACAGATGAAAACCCGGACACAATCAAAGCACTCCTGACAGATAGACATCCAGCCTCTCTTTAAAAACTTCCAAGAAAGAAAACTCCACTGAGTTCCAAGGCAGCATATTCAACCATTAAACAGTTTTTGCTGTCAGGAAGTTCTTCCCAATGTTTAGGTGGAGTCTCTTTTCCTGCAATTTGAATCTGTTGCTCCGTGTCTTAGTCTCAAGAGCGTCAGAAAATAAGCATGCTCGCTCCTGAATTTGATGTCCTTTCAAATATTTAAGCATGGTTTTCCTGTCCTCAGTTAACCTTCTGTTCTCCAAACTAAACATCCCCCACTCCCTAAGCTGACTTGGCTTCCAGGCCTTTCAGTTAATAGAATCCAAACTGGTTTAACCAGGACATCTGGAAGATATGAGTTATGCATTGCATGTGGAACACAGTAAGACTTCAGGAACTCCACTTAAGCAAGCATGAACCAGATAAAACAGTGGTTCCCAACCTGTGGGTCCCCACATATTTTGGCCTTCAACTCCTAGAAATCCTATCAGCTGGTAAACTGGCTGGAATTTCTGGGAGTTGTAGGCCAAAACACCTGGGGACCCACAGGTTGAGAACCACTGAGATAAAATATTATAACTGCATATAGAGTAACCTGGTTTAATGAGTTATTACAGTTGTTGCTCAGCCAGCTGCCTGGATGCTTGGTCCCAAAGTCAATACTTCAGTTTTTTCCTGAAGGAGAGGAGAGAAGGAGTCACCCTGATTTCACATTCCACAGACTGGCGGCCACCACCGAGAAGGCCCTGTCTCTCATCCCCTCCAATCACGCTTGCAAGAGTGGCAGGAACGAAAACAGGGCCTACCCCGACGATCGTAAACTCCGAGGTGGGTCATAGAGGGAGATATGTTTGAACAAATAAACTGGGCCAGAACCGTATAGGGCTTTATAAGTCAAGACCAGCACTTTGAATTGTACTTGGAAGTGGACTAGCAGCCAGTGGAGTTGATGAAGCAGGGGGGTGATGTGCTCCCTGTAAGTTACTCCAGTGAGTAATACAGCTTGACAACACTTGAGTTGCCATGGCTCAATGCTATGGGATCCTGGGAATTGTAGTTTGACCAGATCGTCTCTGCCAAAGAGCACTGTTGCTACACCAAATCACAAATTCTAGGACATTTTAGCCTTGAGCCATGACAGTTAAAGTGGCATCAAACTGAATTAATTCTGTATTGTTGAAGGCTTTCATGGCCGGAATTAGTGGGTTGTTGTAGGTTTTTTGGGCTATATGGCCATGTTCTAGAAGCATTCTCTCCTGAAGTTTCACCAGCATGGGTGGCAGGCATCCTCGGAGGTGGTGAGGTTGAACTAACCTAGCTTAGTTCAATCCCTGTATGCTTAGCAAAGATGGAGCTGGTGCAATTTCTTTTGAGTTGGGGTACTACTACAGAGAAAGCCCTGTCTTGAGTACAGTTGGTCCATCATGTCCATGGGTTCCAACTAAAAAAAATAAACAAATCCCAGCACTCATTTGAGTGGTTTGCCATTTTATATAAGGGGCACCCTTTTACCATGCCTTTGTACATAATAGGATTAGCCACAGGGAGGAGGGAGCAAGCCTGTTTTGTGCTTCCCTGGAGACTAAGACATGAAACAATGGCTTCAAACTACAAGAAAGGAGATTCCATCTGAACATGAGGAAGAACTTCCTGACTGTGAGAGCCATTCAGCAGTGGAACTCTCTGCCCTGGAGTGTGGTGGAGGCTCCTTCTTTGGAAGCTTTTAAACAGAGGCTGGATGGCCATCTGTCAGGGGTGATTTGAATGCAATATTCCTGCTTCTTGGCAGGGGGTTGGACTAGATGGCTCATGAGGTCTCTTCCAACTCTTTGTGATCCCTAGATTTTAGTATCTTCGGAGGTCCAGGAACCAAGGGACCACTCTATTCAAGAAGGTAGCCTATAAATGATGAAAGAGGCAAGAGAGACTCTGGTAAAGTTCCAAGTTTCTGGGAAGGTTCTTATTGGAGAAGCAGATTTGTAGACACCCAGAACAGAGTACAGCCAGTTATGTAACAAATCATGATGTTACCTTGAAATGCCAGTTCCTCTTAACCGCAACCAATAAATCCTTCTACTTTCATAACTCTGCAACTGTTGCTCCTGGCGACTGACCTTTGATTCTCTCTCCATAAGACAATTGACCAATAATTCAAGGGGAGGCTGAATAGACTGTTAATTAGGAGAGGCAAACTTGACATGGATTTGGTCTTCATTGCAGCTTTCATTCAGTCCAGCATGGGACGAAATAACTTGGATCTAATGATATATCCTCCAATGTCCTCAGGACCCTGGACCTACTTTCAACCCAGGCTTCCTTTTTGTGAACACTGTAGAATGAATGTAGTTTGACACTGCCATGGCCCATCCCACTCTATTTTATCATATGGTGCATCTACACTGTATAATTAATGCAGTTTAGTGCCACTGTAAGTGCCATGGCTCAATGCTCTGGAGCCATGGGAGCTGCAGTTCTACAAGTGCCGCAGGGTTCCATCCTGGGCCCGGTCCTGTTCAACATCTTTATTAATGACTTAGATGAAGGGTTAGAAGGCAGGATCATCAAGTTTGCAGACGACACCAAATTGGGAGGGAGAGCCAATACTCCAGAGGACAGGAGCAGGATTCAAAACCATCTTGACAGATTAGAGAGATGGGCCAAAGCTAACAAAATGAAGTTCAACAGTGACAAATGCAAGATACTCCACTTTGGCAGGAAAAACGAAATGCAAAGATACAGAATGGGGGACAATGCCTGGCTTGAGAGCAGTACGTGTGAAAAAGATCTTGGAGTCCTCGTGGACAACAAGTTAAACATGAGCCAACAATGTGATGTGGCGGCAAAAAAAGCCAATGGGATTTTGGCCTGCATCAATAGGAGCATAGTGTTTAGATCTAGGGAGGTAATGCTACCCCTCTATTCTGCTTTGGTTAGACCACACCTGGAATATTGTGTCCAATCTGGGCACCACAATTCAAGAGAGATATTGACAAGCTGGAATGTGTCCCGAGGAGAGTGACTAAAATGATCAAGGGTCTGGAGAACAAGCCCTATGAGGAGTGGCTTAAGGAGCTGGGCATGTTTAGCCTGAAGAAGAGAAGGCTGAGAGGAGATATCATAGCCATGTATAAATATGTGAGAGGAAGCCACAGGGAGGAGGGAGCAAGCTTGTTTTCTGCTTCCCTGGAGACTAGGACGCGGAACAATGGCTTCAAACTACAAGAGAGGAGATTCCATCTGAACATGAGGAAGAACTTCCTGACTGTGAGAGCTGTTCAGCAGTGGAACTCTCTGCCCCGGAGTGTGGTGGAGGCTCCTTCTTTGGAAGCTTTTAAATAGAGGCTGGATGGCCATCTGTCAGGGGCGATTTGAATGCAATATTCCTGCTTCTTGGCAGGGGGTTGGACTGGATGGCTCATGAGGTCTCTTCCAACTCTTTGATTCTATGATTCTATGATTCTAAGTCTTGAGTCTTCTCTGCCAAAGAGTGCTAGTGCCTCATCAAACTACAACTCTGAGGATTCCATAGCATTGAGCCATGGAAGTTAAAGCCGCTGGGAGAGATCATCCGGTGTTTTGGGGTCAGATATCATCTGGACGCAGATGATGTTCAGTACTATCACTCCTTCCCACCTATTACTAAGGAGGCTGTGCAGGTCCTCAACCAGTGCTTGGCTGCTGTGTCGGCCTGGATGAAGGAGAACAGATTGATACTCAATCCAGACAAGACAGAGGTACTCCTGGTCAGTCGAAAGGCTGAACAGGGGACAGGGTTACAGCCTGTGTTAGACAGGGCTACACTCCCCTGAAGATGCAGGTTCGCAGTTTGGGAGTGATCCTGGACTCATTGCTGAGCCTGGAACCCCAGGTCTCGGCGGTGGCCAGGAGAGCTTTTGCACAATTATAACTTGTGTGCCTGCTGCGCCAGTTCCTTGAGAAGTCTGACTTGGCCTCGGTGGTCCACACTCTTGTTATTATTTATTTATTTCGAGCTTTTATAACCCGGTCTTCTCGACCTCCGAAGAGGGACTCAGGCCGGCTAACAGCAAAGGGTTAAAATACAGTAAGATAAACCACAGTAAACATCATAATACAATAGTACAAAAATACATTAAAATACAATTATATAACTTACAAAAGGTCAGTTCATCAGAATAAATCATAAATTCAACGCCATCCGCCCATGTGGTCAGCAGTTATTGACTCAATCATCATTCTGCAAATGCAGTATTCCAAAGCCATGTTTTTACCAGCTTTCTAAAAGTCAGGAGGGAAGGGGCAGATCTAATCTCCTTTGGGAGGGAGTTCCAGAACCGAGGAGCCACCACCGAGAAGGCCCTGTCCCTCGTTCCCACCAATCACGATTGCGAAAGAGGTGGGACCGAGAACAGGGCCCCTCCAGAAGATCTTAGTAACCTTGATGGTTCATAGGAGAGAATCCGTTCGGACAGGTAAATTGGGCCGGAGTCGTATAGGGCTTTATATGTCAACACCAGCACTTTGAATTGTGCTGCCAGTGGAGCTGACGCAACAGAGGAGTAGTCTGCTCCCTGTACCCCACTCCTGTTAGTAATCTGGCTGCCGCTCGTTGGACTAGTTACATCCCAAATAGACTACTGCAATGCTCTCTATGTGGGGCTGCCTTTGAAGGTCTCTCAGAAGCTTCAGTTAGTCCAACAGTTGGCAGCCAGGTTACTCACTTGAGCGTCGTACAGGGAGCGTACAATTCCTATGTTATGCCAGCTCCACTGTCTGCTGATCAGCTTCCGGGCACAATTCAAAGTGCTAGTCTTAACCTTTAAAGCCCTAGATGGTTCTGGCCCAGATTACCTGCCTGGACATATCTCCTGTTACGGACCATCATGAAGCTTAAGATCGTCAGGAGAGGCCTTCCTCTCGATCCCACCACTTTCACAAATGTGGTTGGTGGGGATGAGAGACAGGGCCTTCTCGGCTGTGCCCCCCCTCCCCCCCCCCGTCTGTGGAACTCTCTCCCTAAGGACATCAAGTTGGACACCTTTCTCATGTCCTTTAGAAGACAATTGAAGGCTTGACTTTGGGACCAGGTGTTCGACTAGTGGACAGCAGCAATTGGAAAGAAAACTTAGGATATCTGCAACATTAGAATTACCCTGACTTGGATTTGGTTTTAATTGGCATGTTTAATTTTTTGTTTAATGAATTGTATAATGTGATTTAAATGATTTTTAATATTTTAAACGTAATTTTTTCTGCTGCTTATATACTGATAGCTTCATATGATGCTTGTGTGAGGTTGCCCTGAATCCCCCTTGGAGGAGAGAAGGGTGGGGTAGAAATGCATGAAATAAATAAATAAATAAAGTGGTGTCAAACTGCATTTTTTCTACAGTGTAGATGCATCACTATTTGATGACTGGGGCTGGTTACCAGGATCATAGAACAGCCCTTGTTGAAACATTTCTAGCTGTTCCTTGTTTTAACATATTGCAAACTGCATCAAATCCCAGGCTGGAATAAAATGGCATATAAAATAAAGAAATGACATAAGAAATATTTTTTCTTCTTCTCCTTCTCTTTATTTTGCTTTTCCTCCTCCTCCTCCTCCTCCTCCTCCTCCCATGACATGACATAGCACAATCCTAGGCACAATCATTGCTGTCATCCTCTGCATTCTCCTCATCCCTTTTTTATTCCAGAAGAAGCTTTCCAACACTGGCGCAGTTAGTGTGGGAGAGGGGTTTGCCTCTTCACCCAAAAGAGAGAAATAAGTTTCGGTTAAAATTAATTAAAGTGGGCGGAGCCAGGCCTTAAGCACTGGCCTGCCCCCTTATGCATTCTGGAGCAGAGCGTCGACCCACTGCTCCCACCCATTAAACAGTATATTAGGGTTGCCGTTGAGAGGCTGTGTAGGAATTTCCCCCCCTCTTATGCTCTATGAGGTTTTTTTCGCCTATCCTATATTGTTGCAGGGCAAATTGGAAAGGTGTGGCATTAAATAGGTAATCACGCTAAACAGTTAGGAAAAGCTAGAATTTGGTGTATGCCCAAAGCACCCCCTTCAGGGGTGAAGGCCATTAAGTAAAACACTCACCTATGATTTAATTTGATTAGGTGATGGGGAATTGAAATGGCCTAGAAATGGAGAGAGCCAGGTCTCAGATACCCGAAGAATAATTATCCGACACATTTTCCTTAGAGATTGCCCGGATTAGGTTTCCTGGGGACACTGGTGTTTTGCCCCAAATAGCCGAGGGATAGGCCAGACAGAGACACTACCTCGGCTTTGTTCAGGATCCATAGATTTAGATCCAGTCAAAGTTTAACAGGTAACAGTTAATAAAAGTTGCCCATATTTAAACCCAAATGCTGGTTTGTGGTCTCGTTATTTTGGGAGTTGGGAGGCAACTGAATTTGACAAGGTCTCATGCAAGTTAAAATGGGAATATGGGGCTCTGGTCCCCTGTAAAACCGGCAAAACTATGCAAACTTTCACCCCATCACAGCTCGGTCAGGGCCTGGCACCTGACACAGTACACTCCAGCCACATTTTTCCCCTTCCTTTTCTCATCGGTGTCCTGGAATGGCTGAGAACAGAACATTTTAATCATCCTTTGGTTTTCACAAGGACAGGAATTAAAAGGTTTACAGAAGATAAGGCTAAGCAAACAATAACATTAGTAAAAATGCAAATGCACAAATAACTGTCGCGTGAGATCATAAAATCTATATATAGCTATTGCTATATTTCAGTTCTGCCTATCTTAGCTTTCTCTCTTGCTCTGGTCCACGTTAATGATGGCACTCTCTCATATGGGTGTGCTATGCTTTGGGATCATCTAGGGCAGTGGTTCTCAACCTGGTGTCCCCAGATGTTTTTGGCCTACAACTCCCAGAAATCCCAGCCAGTTTACCAACTGTTAGGATTTCTGGGAGTTGAAGGCCAAAAACATCTGGGGACCCCAGATTGGGAACCACTGTTCTAGGGAGTCCCACCATGCACACTGGAGAGAAGATCCTCTTATTGTAGAAGGCTTTCATAGCCGGAATCACTGGGTTGTTGTGGGTTTTTTTGGGCTATATGGCCATGTTCTAAAGGCATTTTCTCCCAACATTTCACCTGCATCTATGGCAAGCATCCTCAGAGGTAGTGAGGTCTGTTGGAACTAGGAAAACACGAATCAAGGAACATGAAAGGCACTGCAGACTACTTCAGAGAAATCAGCCATAGCAGAGCACCTGATGAACCAACCTGGACACAGCATATTATTTGAGAACACAGAAATGCTGGACCACTCCAACAACCACCATGTCAGACTACACAGAGAAGCCATTGAAATCCACAAGCATGTTGGCAATTTCAACAGAAAGGAGGAAACCATGAAAATGAACAAAATCTCATTACCAGTATTAAAAAACTCTAAAATCACAGCACACAGAGAGGAAACAAACAAGGACATCTAATCACCTCTCAACAAAAGATTGCTCCAGGCACTGCCAGGCAATCAAATGCTAATCAAGGTGATCAGTTGAAACATTCATTTATTATTTATTTCTTATTTATTTCTTGCATTTATTGACCGCCCCTCTCAGCCCGGGGGCGACTCGGGGCGGTGAACAGCAACAAAAAGACAGTGTACAGTAAATAGTGACAATACAAACCCGACAAATACAACATAACATATACTTATACTAAAAATCCGCTTCGTCAGGTCCTGGGGTCATAGCCGAGATTCATAGTCCTAGTTCATTCCAGTGTCGTTTCAAGATACACTCAGTTGAAGGCCTGCTCGAAGAGCCATGTTTTCAGGCCCCTACGAAAGGCCATCAAGGAGGGCGCCTGTCTAACTTCAGCAGGGAGGGTGTTCCACAGCCGGGGGGCCACCACCGAGAAGGCCCGCTCTCTCGTCCCCGCCAGACTGAGCTCCAGCAGACAAGAGTCCTTTGTCCCACCCTGGTCATTCCACAGATATATAAACCCCTTTCCCTAGTTCCAACAGACCTCACTACCTCTGAGGATGCTTGCCATAGATGCAGGCGAAACGTCAGGAGAAAATGCCTTTAGAACATGGCCATATAGCCCGAAAAAACCCAGATCCTCTTATGCTAAAACTTTGCCTTTTCACCACTTGCAAATGACAGAGCAGTTCCATTAACTAAATAAAAGATCTGCCCTTTCATCGGTTCTTCTTGTTTACAAAGCTTGCTTGGGACAGCTTGTGTGTATGTCCACCTTGCCAAGACTTATCTATGGAAAGAGCAGACCCCACTTGAATCACTTTTAAATGTGTAATGCGGTAGCTTAAAAAGTCAATGCAATTCTGGGCTGCATCAATAGGAGTAAAGTGTCTAGATTGGAACAAATAATAGTACCACTCTATTCTGCTTTAGTTAGGCCACACCTGGAACACTGTGTCCAGTTTTGGGTGCCATAATTCAAGAAGGATATTTACAAATCAACTAAAATGGTCAAATTTCTGAAAGCCAAGCCCTATCTGGAGTGCCTTAAGGAGGTGGGTATGTTTAGCTTGGAGAAGAGAGGGCAGAGAGGGTGTTATGGAGCCACAGAAACCTGCCCCCCAGGTATTTATACTTCACCAAAGGCTGAGAAATAAATATATGATTTTTCCTTTTTGGACTTGCACAAGTTCAAAGCATCAGGAGATCGAGACCAAACCACCAACAGTTGCATACCCCTAAACTCAATCATATCTAACATTTTAATAAATTGTATCTATGGCTTTCTATATAACTTGTATCTTTAAGTGGACTGCATCTATAGCAGATATATAAAATGTATAAATGGTTTTATAAAATATATCAAGATGCTGTACTACACAATCCTGCAAAGCACTCCTCTAAAAACAAGCCCCTTTAGGCATTTCCCAGCCAGATAATCACCAAAATCCATTGTTCATTTATATACAGAAATAGATGACTTCCTTGTCAGCCCAGATAAACCCAACCCTGTTTGTCTAGTTATATGATTTACTTGAAGCTGAGAGATTGCTGACCGCAGAAACAGAAGCTCACAATACATGGACTTCTTAAACTTATTTTATTGATAGCCAAGCCCTTGATTACCCAAGATCAGCACCTTTGTCCCTTCAGCCTTGCACCATTGTTTCCTAAGATCCATACCTTTGTTTGACACAGAACTGGATATTTAAGCTAATTAAAAGCCCATCAACACATCTTGATCATTTGTTTTCCATGGACCATGCCCTCCCTGGGGACGTTTCTGTAGTTCTGACCATAGATCCTAGCCAGTCCCTTTTCTAGACAATCAGAGGAGGGAGGAAAAAGTTTGAATAGCTATCAGAACTGTAGCTATCATGTCATATATTTCTCTGTATGCTTATGGTTGTACATTTTGAAGCAAATTGCTGTACTTGCATCTAATAAACCTTGGCTTCAAACCTTGGAACAATGGCTTCAAACTACAAGAGAGGAGATTCCATCTGAACATGAGGAAGAACTTCCTGACTGTGAGAGCCGTTCAGCAGTGGAACTCTCTGCCCCGGAGTGTGGTGGAGGCTCCTTCTTTGGAAGCTTTTAAACAGGGGCTGGATGGCCATTTGTCAGGGGTGATTTGAATGCAATATTCCTGCTTCTTGGCAGAATGGGGTTGGACTGGATGGCCCATGAGGTCTCTTCCAACTCTTTGATTCTATGATTCTATGATTCTATGATGAGTTGGTTTCTCTGTCCTGGCCTATCTGGTTTAGCATATGCTCACCAGGCACAGATCCTTTTATCCGGGGTCCAGGTTAACCATTACAAGATGACATGAAAGACATGTTTAGATATTGGAAAGGATGCCACATTGAGGAAGGGGCAAGCTTCTTTTCTGCTGCTCCTAAGACTAAGAAAGGAAGCAATGGATTCAAATTACAGGAGAAAGAGAAAAACTTCCTGACGGTAAGAGCTGTTTTACAATGCAATGAAACAGAGGCTGGATGGCAAATTTTTGGGAGTGTCCATCAAGCCTCTGCTTCAAAACCTCCGGGAAGGAGACTCTGAGGCAGTGTATTCCATTGTTGAACAGCTTTTACAGCAAGGAAGTTCTTTCTAATGTTAATTTCAAAGAGCATTTGGTTGGATGTATGTTTAGAAATTACTTCTTGTGGATTGCAGTCTCAATTTATTTTATTTTTAAATCCTTGCATTTGGCTCCCTCTGCTGCCTGGATGCAAATAAATACTTCATGTTAGCAACACCCTCTTACCCTTTTTTCCTAGGGTGCTACATCAATGAACAAATGCCCTGAAGGCTCAAGATCCTGCATGATCTTGGAAAATAAGCAGTGTCAGCCCTGGTTAGTAATAGGATGGGAACCCACCAATGAATACCAGATTTTGTGGGCTATATTTAAAAGGAAGAAGCTGGCAAATTGACCTCTGAGCATTCTTTTCCTAAGAAAACCCAGTGAAATTCATGGGGTTGCCATAAATCAACATACAACTTGAAAGCACATTTGCGCACACACACAGTGGTTCGGACATTGGACTATGACATCGCTTAATCCTGTTACTTGAGAAATTCAGTACATTCACTAAATTCATTAGGGGCCTAAATACTAGGCTTGGGCAATCCATGGTTCTAAATGGTTCTAAAGTACTTACAAAACTAAAGTTCTGGTGGTGAAAATTTCAGATCTCTAACAAAACTCTCAAAATTTCATAATAAATGGCAGTTCCTAATTGGTTCTGTCATTAAAATCACCAATAATGAAATAATAATTAAATTTTGAAAGTTTTGTTAGAGTTCTGAAATTTTCACCACCAGAACTTTAGTACTTTAGAACCATTTAGAACCATGGATTGCCCAAGCCTACTAAATACCTTAAAGGGATCAGATTCTGTCTGATCTTGGAAGCTAAGCACAACCAACTTGGTTAAAACATGGATGGGAGACCAAAGTATTGTAGACCACATTTCAGAAGAAGGGACTGATAAAGCCTTCTCAGAGTTTTCCTTTCCCAGGAAAACCCTGCATAATTCGTAGGGTTATCATAAGTCAACAGGTGACCTGAAGGCATATAGCCACACACTTTTTGTGACAGGAGCAGCTTGAGAAACTATCAGAACTGATTATCATTTCATATATTTCTCTGCATTTCTCTCACGCTCCTGATGTGAGAGAATTGGCCTTCTGCAAGGATGTTGCCCAGGTGACACTTGGATGTTTTGATGCTTTACCATCCTTGTGGGAGGCTTCTCTCATGTCCCCACATGGGGAGCTGGAGCTGAAAGCGGGAGCTCATCCGCACTCTCCCAGGATTCGAACCTCTGATTTGTCAGTCTTCAGTTCTGCTGGTACAAGAGTTTAACCCATTACACCACCGGGGGCTCCCAGACATACATTAAGTAATATATTGAACATTTGTAAAATGTGTTTTTATCCTTCTTCCAGTTATAGCCCAGAACAATGAAATGATGGAGGATCTTAGGGTAAAAACCCCAGAATGTATCATGCAACAAAAAGGCTCTGGGACTATTCTCTCCACTCCTTCCTTTCCCCAATGGAAATTGTAAAGAAAGTGTGGTCTCAGCAGAGAAGACTATTCGTACAAAACTGAAGTGCTAATTCCTTGTCAGCTCCAAATTGTGCAGGTATATCCATAGCATGATAGGTTCATGCAATTCCTTTCATCGAGATTTATTACAGTAGTGGATTAACAGCAAGGAAATGGTTTGGAACATGATGTTTTTTTTAAAAAAAGCAAACCGAAAGGTAGAGTTAACAGGAGACATTCCCGCTTCACAGTCTGTATTTGCAAAGATTAATCTTTGCCGCAACATGAATTTATCACATTCTAAACAGATAAATAAAAACATGCTGCAAGGAATAAAAACCCAATTAGGTGGAGTGCAGAAGGGCAAGCAAGATGTAGCTAAATTTGGGAACCCCATTAATTTCCATCTACTTTGTCTGGAGATTGCAAAATCCATCTGTAAATCCTGTGCTGGAATTAATGGGACTTAAAAAGAGTGATTAGCAACTTGCACCTTCCCATAATTCAACCTGGAAATGGATTCTGAAACTAAGCTGTTTCTCCCATAAGACCTAGGTGATCTCGTGCTGTTTAGGGATTTGGGGACTTGTAGGATCTCAGCAGCAACACCTGAGGTGCAGGTAAAGAAGGAAATATCTTCCCTTCTGAACCAGAACTTGCAGTGCTGTGCCAATAGAAACCCACAAGAACATACAAGCGGGGGATTTAATCCATATCCACTCTGTGTGAGTTTAGTCTGCATTTAATGTTATGTGCAGCACTAAGGATGAAATCATTTATCAGGTTTGCATTGTGTAAAGAAAAGGAGTTTCACGTGAATTTCGGTAGGTAGTACCTTTGTACATGTGGTAGTATTGCATATTGCACATGTAGACTTCAATTGTGCATTGCACATGCAGATGTGCATTGAGTAATGCAATCATGCAATTCACATTGAATGATATATTGTATTGCAAGTGAGTACTTATTTATTTATTATTTATTTATTTACTTCATTTATATACCGCTTTTCTCAGCCCTTGGGTGACTTCACATCCATCATGTCATATATGACTTTTCAATGTATTTAAAGCATAGGTTATTTTTATTGCAATTTCCAGTGTGAGAGGGTATATCTGTTCTGGTACGGCTGTACCAGGAGCTCCAACTTCCTTTTCTTTCTTTGAGTGTTTGCATGTATTCCAATGTTCCATGCACTTTGCAATAAGGTGGCTTCCCTTGGCTTGCTATTATAGGGCCAATGACCCATCAATCATCGTTAAGTTTTTGGTTCCGCCCCTTTCCCCAGGGCTCTGGGAGGGAAAAAAAAAAGACTCCAGGCAGTCTTACAGTTTTGGAAGCCCAGTTACAGGATGTGAGCTTTCCCCACCTGTAGAGAAGCTTCGTTTCTCACAACATCCAGGGGAAACAGCCCGAAAGCTTCTAAGGTAAACAGTTTGACTGCACAGCCCTTGTTGGGGTTAAAGAAACAGCTCCACATTATTCACGGAAAAGTTCCAAAAGGACTCCAGCTGGAAAATCTACAAAGTCTTGGCTGGTAGGTCTACTCGGGTAACCAGAAGCAATTCGAGCTGGGAGTAGGACCTACACCAGCAGAGCCTAGAAAACAGATTGCCCCAGGGAGTGGTTAAAAAGGGTTTTCCTCTTAAAGAAAAGAAATAGTTCACGAAGCCAGTTGCCTGTCCTTTGCGGGCAAGATAAGAAGCATTTGTGTGACCTGTTGAAGATCTAAGAAGTATATGATTGTTTGTTGAAGACCTAAGCAATAATAAAGAACTTTGTTAAACTTTTTAAGCTCCTAAAGACTTTTGTATAGGAAAATCCTTAGAGCCTCTCAGCTGAGACACCCCGGCTTCCCGCTGGGCACAAAGAGCACGTCCTGTTCAAAAGCCAATTGGTATAGGCCCAGCGCGCAACAGGACAATATCAGATTACAGAAAAACATTTAGACAAAGAATGATTGGACATACAGACATACAGATTCTATGTAACTACCTTGGATTTATTTATTTATTTATTTATTTATTTATTTGCTGCATTTGTTAACCGCCGCTCTCAGCCCTAGGGCGACTCGCGGCGGTGTACAACATATAAAAACACATTTTACAATAACTACAACGACAAAAAACAACATATCACTAATACACTATCATCTAATTACACTAAAATAATCCCCTTCGTCTTATCATAGAATCATAACCAATCTCGTAGTCTATATTCTGTTCCAGTTGTCATTTCCAGTTACTGTAGCATTTAGTTAAATGCCTTCTCAAATAGCCATGTCTTCAGGCTCTTCCGGAAGGACATAAGGGAGGGTGCCTGTCTGATGTCTACAGGGAGGGTGTTCCACAGCCGGGGGGCCACCACCGAGAAGGCCCTATCTCTCGTCACCGCCAGGCGTGCCTGTGAGGCAGGCGGGATCGAGAGAAGGGCCTCCCCAGACGATCTCAAGGTCCTCGTGGGCTCATAGGCCGAGATGCGGTCCGAAAGGTATTTTGGGCCGGAACCGTTTAGGGCTTTGTAGGATAGCACCAGCACCTTAAATTGGGCCCTTAAATTTACAATTACATTGGTTAACAAACAAAGAAAGGGGAATTACATTTTCACTCTACATTCACACCACATGTATACGCATTCATCCTCATGCACCCAAATATTCTCCCTCCTGTTAGGCCAGACCTTGCTTCCCTGTCAATGCATAGTTCCATAATGTCAAAACTTCAAAACGCTGAAATGCCAAAACTTCTTTCCATAAGAACAATGCCAAGGACCAGATCTCTGTTTTCCATAAAGCAGAACTGACTCCCTGCACAAAATCTAAGACTCCAAAAGTGTACTTCTTCCTCTTCCCTTGAGAAAGAAGCTCCAAAGTGACCAGACTTCTCCCTTGCAAATCTGCCACTCTATGCTACACTATCTCTCTCCTTCCCATGGAGCAGAGCATAGCGGGTAGAACAGACTCAGGTCTGCCACACTTTGAGCATTATTAGACTGAGTCTTTTATAGGAATATTCTGTTGATGTAGTCCCAAAGTTGTAAATGAATAATAGACTTCTTCCATCCTGGCTCCATCTCAGTTTCCTGGCCAGATGTTGATTTTCTTGATTGGTGTTGATCTTAATGTTGACTTTCTTCTTAACATTGTAAACATTTCTGTTATCACTGTCCCAATTCTTATCAGAGTTTCTCATTAGCAACTTTTAATTACAGTCCAGCAAGCAGGTAGTTAGTCATTGCAGGCCTTAATATTTTACTGGTGTCTCCAAAATTATTAGCTCATCTCATACAACTTCCATTCTTCCATTCATTCCCACACATCATTATTAAACCCACATTTATACATTTTTGTGACAATCATATATGCGTAACTCTATAATTATAAAGTTACGCTCCATCTCCATGTAGGATCTTGGCCCAGATGTGTATCTTAAAGGATCAAGTGATAACTCTAGAAAGATGAGATGCACACACATACGCACACTTTTGAAATATGCTTCGGTTCAGCAGCAATACAGTTGGCAGGGAGGTGAAGGCATGTAAAACTCATCTCGGATTTATGGCTTGCTGTACATGTTTTGCATCTGGCAATAGGAAGAAGCTAACAGAGATGTACTTCAACTTTGGTAGAGTTCATGCCTATAAAGTAGATGGTTGGCTAATAAAAAATTGCCTTATTTATGATGGCCGAAAGACAGGTTCATCTTCAAGGTAGGTTGCATACAGATGCGGCCATAAATTTAATTGGAGAACACAGTCACTTCTTTTTGCATTGGATGGGATGGAAGGGAAGCAAGGTGGAAACAGTGGCAAGATTAAAAACAGTGTAAGATGGCAAGCATCCAGAAGGCAGTACGTTGCAAGGAAGGGACCTAAGAATATGTGGCCTCAATAAGAATAGACTCCTCAGGCAAGAACGGAATCCAGCAACAAGAGGTGTGCACAAGTCCCTGAAACAACCCCAAAACCTGTTCCAGATAACCAGAGAACATCATTCATTTTTACAGACCATCACTTGTGGCTGAGTATGATTGCCTTCCAAATGTAGGGTCTTGGTGGTGGGTTTGTAGGTGAGAACATACCCCACCAGGAACATACTTTAGTTCATCGGAGAATACTACCGGGAAGAGAAGCCCAAAGAGAATACTGCAGGGACAGGCCTGATTCGGGGGGGGGGGGGGGGGGGAGTTTGATTCGGGGGGGGGGGCTGAGTCTGGGTGAAAGAGGGTCTATCCTAGCACAAACCTTTTGTATCGTTAGCCCAATGCCCCCATGCATATGGGATATATTGAGAATGGTGATCAGATCATGATATTAATAAGCATAACAGCTTAAATAATGTACCCGTAAGGCCTTCTTGCGGACCACCATGAGAATTTCGGGGGGGGGGGGGGGCTGAAGCCTCTATAGCCCCCCCCCCATGCAGGGAGGAGGAGCCCACTATTGGCTCCAGAGAATTTCTATAGAGATTTCAAAGTACAATTAGAAAAAAAGGCAGGAAAAAGGGACAGAAGGTGAGAACCCATCTGCACTGTCATACAATGCAGTTTCATAATGCAGCTTAACTGTATTATATGGCAGTGTGGACTCATATAATGCAGTTTAAACTGCATTATGAAACTGCATTATGTGGCAGCGTTGATGGGGCCTGAGTTGGGTATGGATGAAGGCTAGGAATGTATAGTTGGCCCCTCACAATTGTGAGTTTCACTTTTGTACATTTTTGATTATTCATGAATCTCTAGGTCCTTCCATATAATTATATGGTCAATTTCCAATGGAAGGTGACCACAGAGTTGTGCTGGAGGACCCAGAAATCCCTAAAGAGGTGTTCTTTTAGATAGAAAATGCATTTTTTAATAAAAAATGCGACTTTCCCCATTCTTGGGGATTATGTGCCTCCTAATCCTAGTGAATGTGAGGATTAATATACACTGTACGTTAATATAACATGACTGGAATGTTCCACCATTTATAGTATTATATAGGCAGAAGTTGTCCTGTGGAAGTGGTGGAATATTTTTGATTTATGCAGAACATTTATGTTTATTTGAATTGTGTAAACAGGGTACACATGTGATGCCATTTCACTTCCAGATGTCCTTGGATGTGCGCATCATTCTCCCCAAATATTGAATGCTTGAATGTGCATTTGGTGTATTCATTCAATTGCTACCACTTTGTCCTTCAACACAAGGTTTGGATAGCACCATTGTTGTGTAGACCCATATGTGGAGATATGAATTATGCCATCCAGATGTAGCATCCCAGTCCATGTTTACAAAAACACATTTTTGTGAAATGGACATCTATAATACGTATGCCCATGTATAGTTAAAGCAGTGAGATCTTCCAGGGCTGGGTTTAGGGTCTTAAAAGGAACACAACTCTCCCACATCCAAGTATGTTTCATAAACTGTAACTATCAAAAATCAAATTTCTCTTTTTTTGTTTTGAAGTTTAGGATTCTACAGATTCATTTATTTCTACTCTGCATGATATACTGTATTTCATTGATTCTAAAATGCCATTGATTATAAGACACACACTAATTTCAGAACCACCAACAGATATATATATATATATATATATATATATATATATATAGAGAGAGAGAGAGAGAGAGAGAGAGAGAGAGAGAGAGAGTAGTAGGAATAAATGACAATTGATATAGAAACACCCACAATTCTAAAATGTACCCCCCCCCACACACCTGTGGAAAAAAGATTTGAGGAAATACAGAATATTCATATTGCCTGTTTCATAGCTTAAGAGACTCTTCAAATCCCTCTGCATGTATTTATGTATTTGTTGTTTCCCACAATGAAATCATAGTAGCAGTTATTATTTGTATCATCATAACATGATGGCGCATGGTAATTGAGAAGTAAACAACATCACAATACCTTGCCCTGAAGGATCTTGTGAAGTCAGTTTTGAAAAAATAAACAGTCAAAGAGATCATAACTCTCAGAACCCCACAAGTGGCAACCTGTTAGGAGTCTAAAATAGTTGTAGTCTGAAAAAAAGTTACTCTTTGAAGCTTTATCCCATTGTCTTCAGTGGTCTAGTCCAAACTTTATTAACAATGAAGGTATATTTTAGGACTTTTTAGATAGTTCTTTAGAAGTCCACAGAACCCACATTTCTACTTCAATTCTCCCCTTCCCTCTGCTATTGTGGACTTCACAACTTATTCTGCACTGAAAGTAGAATGCATATTTGGAAAAAACCTCTCTAGAGTGCTGAGAAACCCTCAATAAACAGAATTCTGGACTATAGATCTTCACAGCTTAGAACTATATCTTTTCTGTAAAGAAAATAGCATTTTATCCTGTTCAACATCTTTATTGATGACTTAGATGAAGGGCTAGAAGGCATGATCATCAAGTTTGCGGACGACGCCAAATTGGGAGGGATAGCCAATACTCCAGAGGACAGGAGCAGGATTCAAAACCATCTTGACAGATTAGAGAGATGGGCCAAAACTAAGCAAATGAAGTTCAACAGTGACAAATGCAAGATACTCCACTTAGGCAGAAAATACGAAATGCAAAGATACAGAATGGGGGACAATGCCTGGCTCAAGAGCAGTACGTGTGAAAAAGATCTTGGAGTTCTCGTGGACAACAAGTTAAACATGAGCCAACAATGTGATGTGGTGGCAAAAAAGCCAATGGGATTTTGGCCTGCATCAATAGGAGCATATTGTCTAGATCTAGGAAAGTAATGCTACCCTTCTATTCTGTTTTGGTTAGACCACACCTGGAATATTGTGTCCAATTCTGGGCATCACAATTCAAGAGAGATATTGACAAGCTAGAATGTGTCCAAAGGAGGGCGACTAAAATGATCAAGGGTCTGGAGAACAAGCCCTATGAGGAGTGGCTTAAGGAGCTGGGCATGTTTAGCCTGAAGAAGAGAAGATGAGAGGAGATATGATAGCCATGTATAAATATGTGAGAGGAAGCCACAGGGAGGAGGGAGCAAGCTTGTTTTCTGCTTCCTTGGAGACTAGGACGCGGAACAATGGCTTCAAACTACAAGAGAGGAGATTCCATCTGAACATGAGGAAGAACTTCCTGACTGTGAGAGCCGTTCAGCAGTGGAACTCTCTGCCCCAGAGTGTGGTGGAGGTTCCTTCTTTGGAAGCTTTTAAACAGAGGCTGGATGGCCATCTGTCAGGGGTGATTTGAATGCAATATTCCTGCTTCTTGGCAGAATGGGGTTGGACTGGATGGCCCATGAGGTCTCTTCCAACTCTTTCATTCTATGATTCTATGATCTGCAGAAAGTACAATTTTCTGTGCAGAGAATAATTCTGTGCAGAAATATTTTTTTCCAGCAAAAAATGTTGCCTTTTACACACAAAAACCACATTTTGATTTTGCTCAGAACAACTATAGTTGTTTTGAATAGGAAGCAAGATTTTCTATGCAAAAAAAAAATCATATTCAATTTTTGTGTAGAACTAGTCTTGAACTGTGAATAGTCTGAAAATGTCTGTTTTCTTTATTGCTGCAAGAAGACTCTCTTGTTCCTGTTGGAATATTAATGATACTTAAGTTCTTCTATGGAAGTTGCTGGGCTTTCTTTGTTCTTACTTCTGCATATTTTGGTTTGTTATGAGTTGTAGTGCAGCTTTCTTATTCGAGTCATTGGTAGTAACAGCTCAAATACAGAACTGAAAGACTGAATTGTCCCACTCCAATGCTGCCTAGAATATTTTATGCTCTCCTGCCCTCTAGTGAAAATTTTCCAGCAGAGACCCATATGTCTCCACAAATGAAAGACTGCCAACCTTTTATTATTCTGTGCATCAAACAATTCACATCCAGAACAAGTAGGTTTTGAAATATATTTTGGTAAATGTACACAATTGTCAAACTTTTCCCTCTTTTTCCTCTCTCCTTTCTTATCCACAATGGATTTCAGATTTTTTTTTTTGTATTTTGAAATACTTGTACTTGCTTATACACACATAATATCTTGGAGATGGGACCCAAGTCTAAACACAAATCTGATTTATGTCCCATATATACCCTATGCATATAGCAAGAAGGCAATTTTATATACAAAATTTATTTATTTATTTAAAAGTTTTATATACCAACCTTCTCACCTCTCTTGAGAAGGTTGGTATATATATATATATATATATATATATATATATATATATACAGACACTGAAAGGTTAAACTGCTGAGCTGCTGAACTTGCTGACCAAGTTCAGGTAGCGGGGTGAGCTCCCTCTGTTAGGCCCAGCTTCTGCCAACCTAGCAGTTTGAAAACATGTAAGTGTGAGTAGATCAGTAGGTACTGCTTCTGCGAGAAGGTAATGGCACTCTATGCAGTCAAGCTGGCCACATCATCTTGGAGGTGTCTACAGACAACGTTGGTTCTTCAGCTTAGAAATGGAGATGAGCACCACTTTCCAGAGTTGGACACAACTAGACTTAATGTCAGGGGAAACCTTTACTGACTTAAATCTCCTTGGGACACTTTGTTCCTAACTGCTATCAAGTCAGCTTTGCCTTATCACAACACCATGAATGAGAGACCCCTAAGGGTGCATCTGTACTGTAGAATTAGCGCAGATGGATACCACATTAACTGCTGTGGTTCAATGCTATGGAATCATGGGAGCTGTACTTTTACCATGTTTTTAGCCTTTTCTGTCCAAGAATGCTAGTGTCTCACCAAACTGCAAATCCCAGAATTCCATAGCATTGAATCATGGCAGTTCAAGTGGTATCAAACTGCATTAAGTCTATAGTGTAGATGTACCCCAAGTCATCCTGGTATCAAGTCTAACGGATTCAGGGCTGTCACTTTCTTGATTGAATCCATCCATCTGGAGTGAAGCTTTCCTCTTTTCTAACAGCCTCCTACCTTATCAAGCAGCATTTTCTTTTCTAACGAATCATGCCTTCTCAGCATTTGTCCAAAAGTCTGATAGCAAAGGCTTGGTTCCACAATCACAATCTCAGTTCTTTCCTAAAGGAAAGGAGGGAGGACGCCAATCTAATCTTGCTGGGGAGCGAGTTCCACAAGCGGAAGGTCACCACCGAGAAGGCCCTGTTCCTCGTCCCCACCAGACACGTTTGCGAGGCTGGTGGGACCAATAGCAGGGCCTCCTCAGTAGATCTTAAACTACGAGATGGACAAGTAAGCTGGGCCGGAGCCATATAGGGCTTTATAGGCCAGGACCAGCAGCCAGTGGAATTGATATAGCAGGGGGTGGTGTGCTCCCTGTATGGTGCTCCGGTGAGCAATATGTTGAACCATTCTTTCTCTCAATCTCTCCTACCCTTATTCTTTCTATGTTAGTTCTGCCTCTGGTACCAAATTTACTACTCCGTTAACTTAGCTATACCAATATAATAACAATTGTGGGTACAGTCATAACCATTTTTGTGTTCTACACAGTTGTAATTCTTGTAGCCACAATGTGCTGTTTAGAAAGCAGACATTCACAACATATTTCCCAATAGCTTCAAAGTGCATGCATTTCACAGCCCTCTTGGCTATGTCACAGATTCCCACATCAGGCAGGTGTAAAACAGCTCATATCTCTTTATTTTTTAATTCTGCCACAGATGTAATTGTTCCTCATGGATCATAAATATTTATTTTTAAAGCACACAGACACACACAAACCTCCAGCAGCTTAGACACCTTGCTACGGAAAAATAATTGTTTCACTGGTGCAATGACAAACCATCCATTTAGTTCAGTGCACCCCCTTCCTTTTGCAGTTATGAGAAGCTCAGATGCAAGCTCAGAGGCAGTTTTTTGAAGGCTGCTCCATTGCATTCTTTCAGAATCAAAAAGCTAATCTATACCTGCCTTATCATTGTCACACTTTCAAAATGATAGAATTGATGAACTAGGAAAGGGAAGGGGTTGCTTGCATATCTATATTAGAATGATGAGGTGATAATAGAATCATTGGATCATAGAGCTGGAAGAAACCCCAAGGGCCATCTAGTCCAATCCCATTCTGCCACTCAGTGCCATTTTATGAAAGCACTCCTGACAGATGGCCATGAAGCCTCTTTCTGAAAATGCTCCAAAAAAGGAAACCCCATCACACTCTGAGAAAGCCTATCTCTCCATTAAACAACGCTTACTATCAAGAAGGTCTTCCTAATGTTTAGGTTTTCTTTCTCCTTAGGTTCTTGTGGGTTTTTTCTTTTTCCTTCTCAAAAGTTTGACGTCTCTTTATGACCATATTCCAATTTGGTTCTCATTGGACTGTTTGATATAAGGTGTTTGAAACTAGGGGAAAGATTGTAGATTAATTTGGAGCTCTTGGCATTGCCAGTTAAGGAATAAAGTGAAAATCTCAATATTTCCCACCATTGGCCATGCTGCTCATGGCTGCTGAGGGTTGCAGTTTATAACATATGATGGGTTGCGTAATTCCCACCCTTGTACTGAGGATGATTTTGGGCTTTGCACATCCATAAACTGACCATTCAGGAAACTCTAATGTTGGGTTGTTGTGGTTTTTTGGGGCCATGTAAACACATGTAGATCTCTAAGTCACTCCTCGTAGGCCATTTATTTACTTACTTACTTACTATATTTGTATACCGCCCTTCTCAGACCTCAGGTGACTCAGGGCGGTTTACAGAGGCAACGATTCGATGCCCAAGAACATCATAAAACATTTAAAACATTAATATATAGTATAAAACTAAGCAAAAGTAATAAAAACATAAGCCATTTGCATCTTCTAATTAAAAACATTATCCATCTTGTCGTCCAGTCATTACAAATTCCTATGTCTTTTACACTGCATTTTCAAATACTTGCTCAAACAGCCAGGTCTTGACTCTTTTCCAGAATGTTAAGAGGGAGGGGGCTGATCTAATGACCCTAGGAAGGACATTCCATAGCCGAGGGCCACCATTGAGAAGGCCCTGTCTCTCGTCCCCACCAAATGTATTTGTGACGCAGGTGGCATTGAGAGTGGGGCCTCCCCGGACAGTCTTAAAGTCCTAGGAGGTTCATAAGGGGAGATGCGTTCAGACAGGTAAGCTGGGCCAGAACCGTTTAGGGCTTTATAGGCTAAACCCAGCACTTTGAATTGTGCCTGGTAGCAGACTGGCAGCCAGTGGAGCTGGCGCAACAGAGGAGTTGTATGCTCTCTGAGCACTGCTCCTGTTAGTAATCTGGCTGCCATCAGTTGGACCATTTGAAGCTTTTGGACAGTCTTCAAAGGCAACCCCACGTAGAGCGCTTTGCAGTATTCAATACGGGATGTAACCAGAGCTTGGACTACCGTGGTCAAGTCAGACTTCCCAAGATACGGACGCAGCTGGCGCACAAGTTTTAACTGTACAAATGGTCACCGCTGAAACCTGGGGTTCCAGGCTCAGTGATGAATCCAGGATCACTCCCAAGCTGCGAACCTGCATCTGCAGGGGGAGTGTAACCTTGTCCAACACAGGCTGTAACCCTATGCCCTGTTCGGCCTCCTCGTAGGCTATGGATTTTTTTTGCACTCAAAAGATTTGTTAATAAAGATTTGGGCAGCCTATATTGGAATCCTGTTTGAGTTTTACATGTATGAGTAATTCCTTATGGAAGTGGTTGGGTACATGTCATTTTGATGTCCTAGGCGCTGGCCAATCAGTGCCTTTTGCAGACAGCTGAAACTATGAAAGTTGGAGAATGATTTTGTTCAGGGGTTCAGTCCTGGAAAAAGAAAGGTAGTTTGTGACTATCTGCAGTGAGATGGTCCAAAACTCAAAATCAACTGCTGTGCTCCAGAAATGTCACATCTGCCGTTGCCCTTTGAAAAACATCTTTGCTCACCATCCCTGCTGTGAGAGGTAAACTGTGACCCGTGTCTTTTTTTATCTCCTCCTATAAAATCAAGGCATTCCAGCGCTTCTTGTTTTGGATGAACATAATTGCTTTCATTACTGCCGATGTCTTGATTGGGGTTAGGTGAGGTTAGCAATATAATTAAATTCATTTCCTTTGGCCGTTTTGCATTGGGAAGCTTGGGGTATAAAAACGAAAAGCTACACTTCAGATATCTTCAGCAGTTGGAGAGCAGTTTATTGACTTTGTGTGTGTGTATGTGTGTGTATAAGATCATTATAATGTTTATGACTTTTCTTGACATCATTTTCCCCATTTGCATCTTCATGCTTGTTTTGCTTTTACGACGTCTTTGATGGAAATCAATGACAAAGGTGAAGAAAAAGAAGCAAGAGTTATATTTTCAAGACCGAGTTTTCATATATATATAAACGTGATGGCTGTGAAAAGGTCTGTCTGGAAGTCACAAAAGCTAATCTGAAGGCAATTAATCGTTGACCTTTTATTTTTATGGACTGCAGTGTGGAGAGTATACATCTGGTTTGGCAGGTTGGAGCGATAGCTGAAGTGCATTAAAAAATAAATTGGTCTTTCTGAAGGCGGATGGATTCACAGTCAGCTGGAGTCTGAGGCTGTTGCGGGGAAAATGGACCGATATTACTATTTTGTTTATTACATTCACCACTTCGGTTTCACCAAAATACAGCCCCCTTTTTTTTCTCCCTTTCCACTCCTTTTGAAAATGTCAGGCCAGTTTAGACCCAAAGGTTAATTTATCCACCAGCAAAACCACATTATCTTGTAGTTTCCGTCTGTGCATTATATAAAGTCTATGTTCATTCAGTCATAGACAATTGCTCGTGACCAAGTCTGATTGTCTTCTCAAAGGTGGGTCTGTGAGAGACCTGCTCTGGATGCACATGGTCTTTCTTCACAATGACGACATTGGTTTATAGGTGGAAGGCGGTCATGACTAGGGTTGGTTTGATGTTCCTTTTTCTCATCTCATTGCTCCATTTTGCCCTCTATTCCTTCTCAAAATCCACAGCATCATTGATTTTGTTCAGGGGTTCAGTCCTGGAAACAGTTATCTGGACACCACAATTCAAGAGAGATATTGACAAGCTGGAATGTGTCCAGAGGAGGGCAACTAAGATGATCAAGGGTCTGGAGAACAAGCCCTATGAGGAGCGGCTTAAGGAGCTGGGCCTGTTTAGCCTGAAGAAGAGAAGGCTGAGAGGAGATATGATAGCCATGTATAAATATGTGAGAGGAAGCCACAGGGAGGAGGGAGCAAGCTTGTTTTCTGCTTCCTTGGAGACTAGGACGTGGAACATTGGCTTCAAACTACAAGAGAGGAGATTCCATCTGAACATGAGGAAGAACTTCCTGACTGTGAGAGCCATTCAGCAGTGGAACTCTCTGCCCCGGAGTGTGGTGGAGGCTCCTTCTTTGGAAGCTTTTAAACAGGGGCTGGATGGCCATCTGTCAGGGGTGATTTGAATGCAATATTCCTGCTTCTTGGCAGGGGGTTGGACTGGATGGCCCATGAGGTCTCTTCCAACCCTTTGATTCTATGATTCGATGATTCTCCATTTACTTACTTACTTACAAGGTGATCCCTCGCCACCTGAGGATCATAGAATCATAGAATCAAAGAGTTGGAAGAGACCTCATGGGCCATCCAGTCCAACCCCATTCTGCCAAGAAGCAGGAATATTGCATTCAAATCACCCCTGACAGATGGTCATCCAGCCTCTGTTTAAAAGCTTCCAAAGGAGGAGCCTCCACCACACTCCGGGGCAGAGAGTTCCACTGCTGAAAAGCTCTCACAGTCAGGAAGTTCTTCCTCATGCTCAGATGGAATCTCCTCTCTTGTAGTTTGAAGCCATTGTTCCGCGTCCTAGTCTCCATGGAAGCAGAAAACAAGCTTGCTCCCTCCTCCCTGTGGCTTCCTCTCACATATTTATACATGGCTATCATATCTCCTCTCAGCCTTCTCTTCTTCAGGTTAAACATGCCCAGCTCCTTAAACCACTCCTCATAGGGCTTGTTCTCCAGACCCTTGATCATTTTAGTCGCCCTCCTCTGGACACATTGCAGCTTGTGATAGTCCTCCAAGTATAGTGTCTTGGTGGTGGGTCCGTAGGTGACTGTGGAGCCCTATTCTTGATCTGCATGTTCTTCCACAGTGAGGACATCGGTTTCTGGGTGGAAGGCGGTCCCGGACAGGATTGGCTTGATGCACCTTCCTCTTGGCCCATTTCTCCCTTTTGCCCTCTATTCGTGCCTCTTTGAATTCTGCAGCACTGCTGGTCACAGCTGACCTCCAGTTAGAGCACTCAAGGGCCAGGGCTTCCCAGTTTTCGGTGTCTATGCCACAACTTTTAATGTTGGCTTTAAGTCAATTTTAAAATTTCTTTTCCAGTCCACCTATATTGCGTTTCCCATTCTTGAGTTGGGAGTACAGCAACTGCTTTGGGAGACACCGAGCCCCTTCAGATCTGAGGGGAGGTGTTTCAGCAGGGAGGGTGGTTATATATATTTATCGTGTCATCAGCAACCATTGTATTACAATTCTAACAGAGCAAAACAAACACAGAGATTAAAAAGAAAAAGAAAAAAATGAAAGAAAAAAAAACCACACAGATTTTGTAAATTTGGTATTTGGTTAAATGTCCTTTGACCAGTATCTGGGGTTGCCACAAGAAGGTCCTCCATCGTGCATGTGGCAGGGCTCAGGGTGCATTGCAGCAGGTGGTCAGTGGTTTGTTCTTCTCCGCACTCGCATGCCGAGGATTCCACCCTGTAGCCCCATTTCTTAAGATTGGCTCTGCATCTCGTGGTGCCAGAGCGCAATCTGTTCAGCGCCTTCCAAGTCGCCCAGTCTTCTGAGTGCCCAGGGGGGAGTCTCTCATCTGGTATCACCCATGAATTGAGGTGCTGGGTTTGGGCCTGCCACTTTTGGACTCTCGCTTGCTGGGGTGTTCCAGCGAGTGTCTCTGTAGATGGTTAACAGAGAGTCTATCGGTGGCTCGTTGGATGTCAATGTTAATCTGATGGTGCCATCCTTCTCTCCAGTATACGTAGGGGCCACACTGGATTCTAGGGCCTCTAATAACTTGATGGATATTGTGTTTGCTCAAGAGCACCAGTTCCCACTGGAGTTGCTTCCTAAACCACATCCTGTGGAGACCAGCAACTGCTACTGATTTGTAGCCCAGAATTCCATACAAAGGAGGTGCTAGGGCATCTCCCAATTAGCTCAGTGTTTTTAGCAGTTATTCTAGCTGAACACCATCTGTACTATGTCTCTTTTCATCTCTCTAGAAATATGGGAACTTTCAAAACCTCATTGTCTGATTCTTCTTCTGTCTTCAATTCCTGAGCACTTCCCTGCTCCCCTTCCTCTTCCGAAGATGAGTTATCCCTCACAGACAGTGATCGGGCATTCGGACCATGTGGCCAGTCCAGCGGAATTGCCATTTACATGACAATTACATGCATAAATGACAATTACAGTCACAGGAAGGACACCAATAATCTAAACTTGAGACATTTGATGTAGCAGTAGGGTATGTGTGGTGTGGGTATTTGGCTCCTGAGGTTTCCTGAGGTTGATGGTAATGTGTTCCCTTACCTTCACATTGTTGCCCATGCCAATTTATGGCATATAGATTCTGCCAAGCTGCACAGTTATTGTATATATTGTATAAGTTGACATTGTATCTAAGTCAAGGATAGGTTTGGTGGCAAAAATTATGGATTTTGAAATGACTCGTGGATAATTCAAGGGACATTTCATAAAAAGCAGGAGTCCTGCCTTGGGACGGCTAACCTCTCCTACGGCTGTCATTTTTTCTCTCCCATGAATTCAAAAATGCTATTGGAACATACAGCCCAAAAAACTCAAAGCAACCCACTGATTCTGGCCATGAAAGGTTTGACAACACAACTCTAAAGTTGTGGTAATAATAATAATAATAATAATAATAATAATCCTTTATTTATACCCTGCTACCATCTCCCGCAGGACTCGGTGCGGCTTACAAGAGGCCAAGCCCAAATACATCAAAAACAAAAAACACAACAACAACAATACAACAATAAATAACTCATAGCAAAGCAAATCAATAGCAAAAATCACGACGCATTTAAAAACCTGTGGCGGGGCCAAATGTAATGGTTAATTTTTTTAAAAATGATGGGAATGTCCAGGTGAGATAGGATGGATATTTTAGGGATAAGTGGGTGTGCAGACAATTCTAACTCTCCCGTAAAGTGCATTTGGGACAAGTTGCTTGGGATACCTTAATCTGGGAAGGCACACTGGAACAGCTATGTTTTCAAGCTCCTTCTAAAGACTGCCAATGTTGGGGCATGCCTGATGTCCTTGGGGAGGGAGTTCCAGAGTCGTGGGGCCACCACCGAGAAGGCCCTGTCCCTCGTTCCCACCAATCGCGCTTGCGATGCCCCCTTTCCTTTGTCAGTTGGTGGATATGAACTGTGTACTGGCATCCATTTGCAATGATACCCACTGGCACAATGGCAGAGATAGTAGAAGGGGAGCAGTGGTTCTTTCAGCTTCTTCTAGGAGGGCCTAAACCCTGGTTATTTTTGTGATAAGAGTTACATTGACCCATGGGTAACTTTATGAGGTTGATTTTTGACTAACCTTTCTAGACTTATACATGAGTATGTCCAGTATTATCTTCTGCAAAACAGGGTCTACAGTCCAACCATGGTCCATGGGTCACACTTCCTCCTGTTGTGTTCCATCCCTAAGCTCCAGCCGTTCGGTGACAGGCAGGACACTGAGGCAATCACGGACAGGGTTTCTCCATCAGCGCCCCCACAGCTCCCTGCAGAGCCATACGATTCACAGAAGTAACTGTTGCTCTATCTATGTCAAACTGTTGAAGTCTGTTGAGAAGCCAATTATTTGAGCTGTATTACCACGAGCACAGGTGCTTCTCTGCATAAGCGTTTCCCCAGATCACAGCGGGAGCCACACTTTAAGCCTAAGTGGCACACACTTGGTTATCTCCAGGTAGTTTTCTTTCTTCACCCCTCCTCCGATCCCCTCTTCTTCATATGCTAATCCTCTCAAGATGTCTGAAAATATAAACCTCATTAATTAATGCTCCTTTGGCATCTGGCAGTGCAAGACAAACTGTTTTAAAGAAAATTAAAGACTTTAGTGTAATCTTATTAACCAGGAATCATAACACCGGTTAAGTTTAAGTGCTTTTTTTAAAAAAAGAAAATATTTCTGTGGCTTTCCTTTCGGCTGTGTGTCATTCCCATCTTGGATAATCATATGGGTTATCCGTGCCTTTGCAGTTTCCTTCTGATGGATATATTTGTGTTACTGCTGCTCATACAGGGCCTTTTCGATTGTGGCATGCCGAATGTTAGAAAGCACTTTTGAAACTGACTTTTGTACTCTGAGCCTCAAGGCAAAGACTTATTATTTTGTTGAAGGCTTTCATGGCCGGAATCCATGGGTTGTTGTAGGTTTTTCCAGGCTATATGGCCATGTTCTGGAGGCAATTTTTCTCCTGACGTTTCGCCTGCATCTATGGCAAGCATCCTCAGAGGTAGTGAGGTCTGTTGGAAGTAGGAAAAATGGGTTTATATATCTGTGGAATGACCAGGGTGAGACAAAGGACTTTTGTTTGCTGGGGCTAGCTGTGAATGTTTCAGCTGATCACCTTGATTTGCATTCAATGGCTTGGCAGCGCCTGGGGGGAATCTTTCGTTGAGAGTGATTTCATGTGCCTGTTTGTTTCCCCTCTGTTGTTTTGCTGCTGTAATTTTTGCCAAGCCATTGAATGCAAATCAAGGTGATCAGCTAAAACATTCACAGCTAGCCCCAGCAAACAAAAGTCCTTTGTCTCACCCTGGTCATTCCACAGATATATAAACCCATTTTTCCTAGTCCCAACAGACCTCATTACCTCTGAGGATGCTTGCCATAGATGCAGGCGAAACGTCAGGAGAAAAATTGCCTCCAGAACATGGCCATATAGCCCAGAAAAACCTACAACAAGCCAAAGACTTATTGTTGAGTATGGAACGCCGGGTTTCAGCAATGGCCAGGGGAGCTTTCATTCAATTCAAACTTGTTTGCCAGTTGTGCCCATACCTTGGGAAGTCAGATTTGGCCATTGTGGTACATGCTCTTGTTACATCCTGAATAGACTACTGCAATGTGCTCTACATGGGGCTGCCTTTGAAGACTGTTCAGAAACTTTAAGTGGTCCAACAGGTAGAAACCAGATTTCTCACTGGAGTGGTGTACAGGGAGCACACAACTCCCCGTTACGACAGCTCCACTGGCTGCCAGTTTGCTACTGAACACAATGTAAAGTGCTGGCTTTAGCCCATAAAGCCCTAAATGGTTCTGGCCCAGCTTACCTGTTGAATGTATCTCCCTCTATGAACCATTATAGAGGTTAAGATCTTCTGAGGAGGCCCTGCTCTCAGTCCCACCTCTTTCACAAGTGTGGTTGGTGGGGATAAGAGACAGGGCTTCTCAGTGGTGGCTCCTCTGCTCTGGAACTCTCTTCCCAGTGATATTAAATTAGTCCCTCCCTCTTGGCCTTCAGAAAGAAAGTGAAGCCATGGCTGTGGGACCAAGCCTTTGGCTAGTAGAGTAATGCAGTGCAAGAAATAAATAAGGAATGTGCAATTGACAATTGGAATGCTTTCAGATTACGATTTTGGATGGAGCCCCCAGTAGCATAGTGGGTTAAACCCTTGTGCTGACAGGAGTGAAGACCAATAGGTCACAGGTTCAAATCTGGAGGAGAGCGCTGTTGAGCTCCTTCTGTCAGATCCGGCTCCCCACACGGGGACATGAGAGAAGCCTCCCACAAGGTAAAACATCAAAAACATCCGGGTGTTCTCCAGGCAACGTCTTTGCAGATGGCCAATCCTCTCACCCCAGAAGTGACTTGCAGTTTGTCAAGTTGCTCCTGACACACACACACACACACACAAACAATTTTAGGTCATGTGATTTTAATGTTTATACTAGGATGTTTTAATGCTTTGTCTTAATGTTTAATGGTCAATTATTTTAACTCATAGTTATACGTTATTGTTTAAATATTATGATTTGGTTTTTTACATGTATGTTTGGCATTGAATTTTGCCATTAGTATGTTGTAAACCGCTTTGAGTCCGCCCAGGAGTGAGAAAAGTGGTATATAAATACAGCAAAGGTAAGTAAAGGTAAAGGTTTTCCTCTGACATTAAGTCCAGTCGTGTCTGACTCTGGGGGTTGGTGCTCATCTCCATTTCTAAGCCAAAGAGCCGGTGTTGTCTGTAGACACCTCCTAGGTCATGTGGCTGGCATGACTGCATGGAGCGCCATTACCTTCCCGCTGGAGACCTATTGATCTACTCAGATTTGCATGTTTTTGAACTGCTAGGTTGGCAGAAGCTGGGACTAACAGCAGAAGCTCACGCCGCTCTCTGGATTTGAACCTGTGACCTTTTGACAGCTTCACAGCTCAGCGATTTAACCCACTGCACCACCGGGAGCTCCCTAAATACAGCAAATAAATAAATACATTGAGCGAGGATCATATTATGCACACACATAGATACCTGTGTGTTTGGTTGCACAATTTATTTATTTACGAGGGGTATTTTTTAAGTAAGGTCCGTTTGAACATAAGTACACAACGCAAGTTTATTTCAAAAAAGTAAATTTATTTTCAGAAAGTACATATTTCACTCTTTTTTTTGACATAGTTGCCAAGTTTGTTCAAACACTTATCATACCTCTGAACCAATTTTAAAATACCCTCTTCATAAAAACTTGCTCCAATAACCAAGAGTTCACTGTAATCAAAGAAGGGCGACCGGAGCGGTCCTCATCATGGACGTTGTCACGGCCATCTTTGAATTGTCGTACCCACTTACGCACTTTGCTTTCACTCATAACAGTATCACCGTACACTTCACAAATCTGTCAATGAATTTCTGCAGCAGGCAGGTTCCTTGCTGACAAAAACCGTATCACTGAGCAAACCTCACATGCGGCAGGTGAGTTGATAGTCTTAAACACTTTTAAAGCACAGAACAGAACCGTACAGGTTAGCTACAGAGCAGAAACTGAGCACAGTTGTTCCCGAGGCATGCCGGTACATGACGCATGCACTCGTTGCGGTATGTGCGCGAACTACTAGTGTCTACAACAAAACGGACCTTACTTAAAAAATACCGCTCATATTTATTTATTTTCTGTATTTATTGTACATTTATGTGTCACCAACAGGATTCTGCCATACAAAAATAGACGCAATAAGGATATCAAGTTTGTCTTCATTGTCGAAGCTATGGTCCAGTTACTGTGGATGATTCTTTCTTCTTCTGGTGGAAACATTTTAGTTTTGTGAACATTTCAGTGTGGACGCACAATCTATGGGAGGATTTTCCTTGCAGGATTGGATCCCAGGAGTTCAGATTCTGGCTCATTTTGATTATTTGCAAACTAAATTGCTTACAACTCCCATTCACTTTATTTCCAAGCCTGCAGAATTTTTTCCCCAAAAAATATATCCTTTTAAACAAAGGGTTATTAAAAATCTTACATCTCTGAGTCTGGTATGATTTGCACATGTGAGAGATCGTAATTGCCTGCATCCCAGGGACAATTTTAACAACAAAGTGAATCACCTCAAGGGACTTCCTTCTCCCTGCTATTAAAGAAGAAAAGAGAGAGAAAAAGAAAGAAAGAACTCCATGTTATGGCTTTTTATGATGTGAGTTATAGCTCAATAGGAAATGAACTAAGAATATCAAACTGCTCTCAGTCAAATAAGGAGTTTCCATATTAAGCTGTGCTTTTCTTGAACCATTTGGCTCCCGCTCGTAGGCAGAGACAAGTGGGTCGAAGATTACTGCGTTCCAAAAGGGGAAAGGTCAGCTTTCATTCTGCAAAACATCAGGGATCCGGGTGGATTTTAATTGCTCATGGGGCTGTTGCGAATACAGAATATAAAACGGCCCTTGGAAAACAAAGCAAAGCACACGACCGTACTCCAAGAATAACAGGTTCGGCATTGGCTCAATATATTTATAGTGAACGTATATATGAAATTGGAAGCTAGAAGGGCTTTTCAGACACAAGTACAAAGGCTTAAAGAGGTAGAAATAAGCCAAGAGGGAAAACCCTGTAATCTAAAGAATAATTGACATGGTACCTTTCAATGAAGTGAAGTCATTTCGAGATGTTTTCATGGCTCTATTGATTTCATATGGGGAAACCTGACTTTTGCAAGTACCTCTTGTGGAGACATTTTCTCATGGGCTACGTCTTATTTTCAGTCCTGGCTACATACACCCATTGAATCTGAAGTATTGACTCACCATTTAATAGTCAATTCAACATATGTACTCAAACTGGAACTTCCAAACAAGATTCCAGTCCATAACAACAGGAAAACCATTACCTGGTTTATTTATTTGGAACATTATTATCCCGTCCACCTTGATGGCCGAAAGTGAGGAGGAGCTGAGGAGCCTTCTAACGAAGGTGAAAGAAGAAAGCGCAAAAGCTGGGTTGCAGTTAAACATCAAAAAACCAAGATTGTGGCAACAAGAATGATTGACAACTGGAAAATAGAGGGAGAAAATGTAGAGGCAGTAATAGACTTTGTATTTCTAGGTGCAAAGATGACTGCAGATGCAGACTGTGGCCAGGAAATCAGGAGACGCTTACTTTTTGGGAGGAGAGCAATGACCAATCTTGATAAAATAGTGAAGAGTAGAGACATTACACTGGCAACAAAGATCCACACAGTTAAAGCAATGGTATTCCCTGTAGTAACCTACGGATGTGAGAGCTGGACCTTAGGAAAGGCTGAGTGAAAAAAGATAGATGGTTTGGAACTGTGATTTTGGAGGAAAGTTCTGAGAGTGCCTTGGACTGCGAGAAGATCCAACCAGTCCATCCTCCAGGAAATAAAGCCCGACTGCTCATTGGAGGGAAGAATAGTAGAGGCCAAGATGAAGTACTTTGGCCACATCATGAGAAGAAAGGAAAGCTTGGAGAAGACAATTATGCTGGTGGACGTGGAAGGAAAAAGGAAGAGGGGCTGACAAAGGACAAGATGAATGGATCGATGGTATCCTTGGAGTGACTGGATTGACCTTGAAGGAGCTGGGGGTGGTGACGACCGACAGGGAGCTCTAGCGTGGGCTGGTCCATGAAGTCACAAAGAGTTGGAAACGACTGAACAAATGAACAACAACAACAATTATCCCGCCCTATCTCGATCTCCAAGGAGGGAGTCAGGAGGGCTACTAACAGGCAATAATTCGATGCCGAGACAATAAAACACATCAAAAAATACAATCAATACCTAAAAAATAAATATCAGTATACATTAAAACAGTTTGCCAGGTTAAAACATCATCTTCTACAGCCCAGAAAACTCACTAGCTCTGAGGATGCTTGCCATAGATGCAGGCAAAACGTCAGGAGAGAATGCCTCTAGAACATGGCCATATAGCCCGAAAAAACCTACAACACCCCAACTGCTAAAAACATTTCAACAATTAGGTAAAGGTAAAGGTAGTCTCCTGACATTAAGTCCAGTCATGTCTGACTCTGGGGTGTGGTGCTCATCTCCATTTCTAAGCCGAAGAGCCAGCGTTGTCCGTAGACACCTCCAAGGTCATGTGGCTGGCATGACTGCATGGAGCGCCATTGGGGAAGCCAGGTGTGCGGAGAGTGGTGGTCAAAGCCAGAGTAGAGCGGTACCTATTGATCTACTCACATTTGCATATTTTCAAACTGCTAGGTTGGCAGAAGCTAGGGCTGACAGCGGTAGCTCACGCCGCTCCCTGGAATCGAACCTGCGACCTTTCGATCAACAAGCTCAGCAGCTCAGTGCTTTAACCCACTGCGCCACTGGAGGTTCCAATTAAACTCAACAATTAAAAACATTAAAATCACATAATCCAATATAATATTTGCCCAACATTATGGTGAGGATTTCTAGAAGCCAAAATCCAAAATAGGGAAGACCAGAATTTCTCATCCCTTGGTCCTTTTAATGTTTGATCTTCGGATCCTAGAATCCCTGACCATTTGACAAACTGGCTGGGACTTTTTGTGGCTGAAATCCAAACTTTCTGAAGGGTCCAAAATTAAGTGAGACTGAGCAAGATTACTTCAGCCAGCAAAACTGTTTTTGGCTACTCGCCACTCCCATTTTCATTTATCACACAGACACAAACATTTTGGATGAAAATGATAGAAACATGTGTTGCATTAAGCATCGCTGCCTTTTCTCTTCCTGCCATGAGATTTAGTTTTACATCTCCAGCAGCAATGGATAAAATCCCAAGATGCTCCAAAATTTGGCTTTGACCACCACTCTCCGCACACCTGGCTTCCCCAAGCACTAGTCCACATGTCCAGCTGAGATGTGCAAAACACCCTTGGGAAATTTCTCTAATCCTATCTACATTTTTTCTGGACTTTGTTCAAAATTCCAACAGATGTTCTGGCTGAGCATCGCCTTCTAAATTAATTTCAGCTTTTACTTGAGACAGAAAGGAGTGGCAATTCTGATTCTAGCAATATACTAATGAAGCAGTGATGGATGATATTCTTCTAGAGTCTGCATTCTTTCCTTATCTTTCAGACATGCAGGAGAGGCCTATTGGTCATCCTCAGGATTTGGGAGAGCCATAAGTGTTGCTCCCGGCATGTTCATGTATGTCCATGTTGGAGGGCTTCCTTCTCAATCTTTATATTTTTAAAGAGTCAGAAACAATCAGTTGGCATCTTGGTGGTCTTTTACACACATGTAAGTTCCTTTACACATGTGATTTTATTTTAATTTTTTGCCATAGTATTACATCCCTATCATATCTATATAAATAAAAATGTAATGTTCGTTTGTGGGATTAACATAACTCAAAAACCACTGGATGAATTGACACCAAACTTGGACACAATACACCTATCAGGCCAATGAATGTCCATCACCCCTAAAACACACACAAAAAAACCAGCAGAACAGACTTAAAACCCCTCAAAATAAACTATATATACATATACACATACACAAACTATATATACATATACACATACACCCATATACACATAAACACATACATACACATGTACACAAACACACACAAATATACATATACATATAGACATGCACACATACAAATATATTTACATATACACATGCATACATACACACATATACATATAGACATACATACACATATATACACAAGCACACACATATACACAATATACATATACACATATAAACACAGAAATACACAAATATATACATACGTATACACACATATATAGTGACTTAGTGACTGGTGACTTAGATTAGTGTGACTTTACTACCCATCTATCTAACCATATATTTTGTATATATTGTGTATATATGTGTGTTTGTATATATATATAGATAGATATAGATATATACACATACACACACACACAAAACATATATACAGACTGGGCCACAACAATGCATGGCAGGGGAGGGCTAGTATCTATATATAAATGGTCTTTTCATTTTGAGTGACATCGTAACTCAAGATCCGCTGGACAAATTGCTGCCAAATTTGGCCACAAAACACCTACTAACCCAAGGAGTGACCATCATAACTTGAAGTTTCTTTTCCTGTGCACCAACATTACATTTTCCATTCTTGAGTTGAGAGTAGAGTAATCACTTTGGGAGATGGTGATCAGGCATTTGGACAACGTGGCCAGTCATAGAATCATAGAATCAAAGAGTTGGAAGAGACCTCATGGGCCATCCAGTCCAACCCCCTGCCAAGAAGCAGGAATATTGCATTCAAATCACCCCTGACAGATGGCCATCCAGCCTCTGTTTAAAAGCTTCCAAAGAAGGAGCCTCCACCACACTCCGGGGCAGAGAGTTCCACTGCTGAACGGCTCTCACAGTCAGGAAGTTCTTCCTCATGTCCAGCAGAGTTGTTGGCAAAGGATCATTGCTTCAATGTGGTAGTCTTTGCTGGTGGAAGCAGCAAAGAGCTTGTCAACCGCCAACTAAAGTCTATACACTAACAGATTTTGGGGAGTGGGAGTGGATGGCGACTTAAATTAGTGCGACTTCACTCCCTGAAGCCATGGGAAGCAGCATAGCAATGATTTCAATCACCATCCACTCCCACTGAAGTCTCCTATGGAATCATGAGAGTAATAGTTTGGTGAGGTATCAGCACTATTTGGCTAAGAAAGTTAAAATCCTATAGAAATACAACTCCCATAATTCCATAGCATTGAGCCATTGAGCCATGGCAGTTAAACCGGTGTCAGATGGCATTAGTTCTACAGTGTAGATGCATCCCAGGTCTCGGATTGAGGAGCCACCAAGATAGAATTAGTTCCTGTATCCTTGTGTCCACCCATTCATTTGCATTGCCTCAATTGTCTGGTTTCTGTTCCCTGGGATTTATTTATTTGTCGTGTCAGAGCAACCAGTCCATTATATTACATTTCTAACAGAACAAAGCAAACAAACAGACAAATACAAAACTTGTGAGTTTGGTAATGGGTTAAATGTCCTTTGACCAGTATCTGGCCACTTGGAGTGCTTCCGGTGTTGCTGCAAGAAGGTCCTCCATTGTGCATGTAGCAGGGCTCAGGTTGCATTGCAGCAGGTGGTCTGTGGTTTGCTCTTCTCCACACTCGCATGTCGTGGATTCCACTTTGTAGCCCCATTTCTGAAGGTTGGCTCTGCCAGAGCGCAGTCTGTTCAGCGCCTTCCAAGTCGCCCAGTCCTCTGTGTGCCCAGGGGGGAGTCTCTCATTTGGTATCAGCCATTGGTTGAGGTGCTGGGTTTGAGCCTGCCACTTTTGGGCTCTCACTTGCTGAGGTGTTCCAGCGAGTGTCTCTGTAGATCTTAGAAAACTATTTCTAGATTTAAGTCGTTGACGTGCTGGCTGATACCCAAACAGGGGATGAGCTGGAGATGTCTCTGCCTTGGTCCTTTCACTATTGGCTGCTACTTCCCGGCGGATGTCAGGTGGTGCAATACCGGCTAAGCAGTGTAATTTCTCCAGTGATGTAGGGCGCAGACACCCCGTGATAATGCGGCATGTCTCATTCAGAGCCACATCCAATGTTTTAGTGTGGTGAGATGTGTTCCACACTGGGCATGCATACTCAGCAGCAGAGTAGCACAGCGCAAGGGCAGATGTCTTCACTGTATCTGGTTGTGATTCCCAGGTTGTGCCAGTCAGCTTTCGTATGATATTGTTTCTGGGATGATACTTAGGCATGGAATGTTCGGCATACTCTGCTGTGAGAGTATTTCACGTTTTTTTAACAGCCTGATCAAGAGATCAAATGCTGGTAACGGGTTATTATGCATCGGAGCTCATATCATAAATAATATGATAAAAACATAGCAATCTGGAGCATAAACAAGCCAGCTAAATTCAATCTTCATGGATAGTTCAATGGAAAGTTCGCCTGGAAAAATGCAGCGTATCGTATTTCATGCCTTTAATAGGGTTTTCATGATTTTACAAAGTGCTTCAACGAGACAGCCTCAGCTGGAGGTTACACAGCAGGAGACCCTAAAACAGTGCATCTGTGTTTTTCAACTCCTGCCAAGATCTCTTGAATCTGATCTGGAATGACTATGCATCTTTGGAATGCGTGTTCACTTTTCTCCTGCTTTATCCAAATAATAAGAAAGAGGGAGAGAGAAAAAAAAAATAAGGAAGGAAAGGGCTGGAGAGGAAAAGAAAGAAGTCCTGGGTGAATTCCAGATGGAAACACTAAACCAACATTAGAAAGGATTTCCTATAAACAAAATCATAGTCACAAATTTTGGACGCAGATCAAATTAAAAACAAAGGGCCCCATATGCCTCTTTTGAAAAAAAAATATAGGTGACCTATATATATAGGCACACATGCACACATTTCTTGGAAGAGTCATTGGTACTTTGCTAAAGATCATCAAAGTACTCATAAAAAGAAGAAACTTCAATCTTTCTGCTCACTATGAAGTCTCCAAATACATTTCTTGAACTCAATAAAACACAAACACAACACTCCTTAATTTGAATCACATGTGCCATGTTATGTATTTCTGATGGTGGCAGGAGTCCAGAGAGTAATTGAATGGCCTCCTGCAAATATTTGCTGTAAGGAGCAGATACGGTCCTTTCGCTCCTGTGTGTGAGATAGGAAAACACATTTATTGTCTGATTTTGTTTGGACACCAAATCTTGAAGATATTTCCACCCCATGAAGATACAGAAAACAAATTCTTCCAGCTCTTAGATTGGCAAAGTGGGTCGATCGCTGTGATAAAAGCGAATGAGAAATTCATTTTCATTAGTTCCAGTGTTTAAATGTGGTAAACAGAAAAAAGAAAAGGAAAAGGAGAAAGATTAACACAGAAAGTGATGAAGAGGACAAAAGAATGTTAGCCAACACTTGCTGATTACGTTTTAAAAATTGTATTAGTTTCTCATTGTTTACAATATATCAACAATGCCATCAACATTAAAGTTACACATTGCCAACACTGAAAAGAAAATTGGGATGGTGATAGAATACTTAAAGCATTGTCATTTTGTTTGTCCCAAAGTTTGGAAGGAACATAGGTAAAGGTAAAGGTAGTCCCCTGACATTAAGTCCAGTCATGTCTGACTCTGGGGTGTGGTGCTCATCTCCATTTCTAAGCCGAAGAGCCAGCGTTGTCCGTAGACATCTCCAAGGTCATGTGGCTGGCATGACTGCGTGGAACGCTGTTACCTTCCCGCCGGAGCGGTACCTATTGATCTACTCACATTTGCATGTTTTCGAACTGCTAGGCTGGCAGAAGCTAGGGCTGACAGCGGAAGCTCACGCCGCTCCCCGGAATTGAACCTGCGACCTTTCGATCAACAAGCTCAGCAGCTCAGTGCTTTAACCCACTGCGCCACTGGGGGTTCCAATTAAACTCAACAATTAAAAACATTAAAATCACATAATCCAATATAATATTTACGCTATTTTGGTTACTGTTATACATTGCCTTTAAATCTTGTCTAGGGTCAGATGCAGATGAAAGACACTCTATCCCAACTGCCACTGCCCTGACCATGAAAGGATAGAAAAAGAGGCAGGTACAGATACATCAGATGAATACTATTCCTCCATCCTGACTGCCATTGCCCTAGCCCTGGAGGGAGAGGAGAAAAGGCAAGCACAGCTCCATCATGTCTTGGCCCAGAACCAGATCTAAAGACCGTTCCTCCATTTCAACTGCCACTGCCCTGGCCTTGGAAGGAGAGGAGAAGAGGCAAGTACAGCTCCATCATGCCTTGGCCCAGAAGCAGATATAAAGACTGTGTCAGCAGAGTGTTCCTCCATTTCAACTGCCACTGCCCTGGCCTTGGAGGGAGAGAAGAGGCAAGCACAGCTCCAGAGGAGGGAGAGGAGAAGAGGCAAGCCTTGGCCCAGAAGCATATCTAAAGGCCCTTCCTCTATCCCGACTGCTACTGCCCTGTCCATGAAAGGATAGAAAAAGAGGCAGGTACAGATACATCAGATCTTGGTTCAAAGCAGATGAAAGGCCATTCCTCTATGCTGACTGCCACTGCCCTGGTCCTGGAGAGAGAGGAGAAGAAGCAAGAACAGATCAAGTCTTGCAGATCTCAAGGCCATTGCTCCATCCTGACAGCCACTGCCCTGGCCTTGGAGGGAGAGGAGAAGAAGCAAGCACAGTTCCATTATGCCTTGGCCCAGAAGGCCATTCCTCCACCCCTACTGTCACTGCCCCAGCCTTGGAGGGAGAAAAAAAGTAATTAAACATTCCTGCTTCTTGGCAGGGGGTTGGACTGGATGGCCCAAGAGGTCTCTTCCAACTCTTTGATTCTATGATTATTTTCCCTTTTGTGTCAAGTCTTAATCAAACTATAAGATTTAAAGTAAGGATTTGGTTTGTGTTCATTTTACTTGTAAAGCACTATGTATAGTGAATGTGGTGTAAATACATAAATGGTGACAAGAAGAAAGCAAGGAGGTGGAAGAGGACAAAATGAAGTGACTTTTAAAAAATACCAATTAATTGATTAACTGTTTTTACTATTTTTATTTGTTGTTGCGTGCCTTTGAGTCATTTTTATGCCCAACAACTTTATCATTGGGTTTTCTTTAAGAGATTTAAACCATGTATATGCCACTGCCTTCTTCTGAGGATGTGGGAATATGATGTGACTAAACTTTCCATGATTAAGCAGGAATTCGAACCCTGGTCTCCCAGAGTTTTATACCAACACTAAAACTTCTGTAGAATGTAATGGTCAACACTATTGGACACTTGTACACAACCCTTTTTTTTTTTTGCATTTTTCCTGCATGCTCAGGAAAATCACGGCAAGCACAGATCTGACTGTCTGTTCTTCCAGATGCCGAGAAAGAGTAAAAACACTTTACAAAAGGGAGCTCTTGGGCTTAACAACAGCTGCCGCAACTCCACCATCAAGATGGCTGCCCCAATGTCTTCTTTAGCAATGGTATTGGGAGGACATGAAAGGCATGCTGATTTAATGCTGCCGGCATCATTTCAAGATCCATAATATTGACTGAAATAGGCTTAATCTCTTGGACACCAGCTGAGTTTGAGTTTGTTGCTTTTAAGTCAGGGCAGACAACCCAGAAATACACGTAATTGTAAACATTACAGATCAGACAGCTTACCTCTGTCCTCCTTCAGCAAAGTGCTCTGTAAATACCAGAGATATAGCTGAGAAGATAAAAGCTATAACGGTGTTTTGTGGCTTCCTGGCAATTTGTAGAACCATTTGTAGAATTGGTAGGCCTCCAGATTGGTTTCTCTTGTCTCCTTGCTTCTGTAGATGTAAACCGGCTTCTTCAAGCAAGGTCACTTTTGATGTTTTCTCCAGATGCTTAAAATTACCTTTCTGTGAGCAGCTTCTGTTTAGTTTAGGAAACATTTAAACAGTCCTCATTGCTTTAACTGATCGATAGTCATGCCTGAACTTCTATGTTCAAGTTGAACACATGCATGACTCTTTTGGGCACTAAAGGTACACTGTAGAATGAATGCAGCTTCTTCCCACTTTAACTGCCATGGCTCAATGCTATGGAATCCTTTACGATTCCGGTTCAGCTTACCATATCTCCTTCTATGATCCACCTTGGAAATTAAGATCTTCTGTGGAAGCCCTGCTCTCGATTCCACCTTCCTCGCAAGCGTGACTCATGGGGACGAGAGACAGGGCCTTCTCAGTGGTGGCCCCTCGACTAAGGAACTCCCTCCCTATTGAAATTAGAGCAGCCCCCTCCCTCCTGACATTCAGGAAGTAAGTAAAAATGTGGTTATGTGACCAAGCTTTCGGGCAGCAACGTTCGTAATGCAATAAGATAATAAGGAATAGTGAACAGACCAATGGAACGACTACAGACTTGATTTTTGATGGCGTGATTTTAATAATTGTTTTTAAATCGTGTTGTTTATCAGTGGGTTTCAATATAAATGTTATTATATTATTGTTTAATTTTTTATGCTTCATGTCTAAATGTTCCTTTATGTTTATGTTTTAATTTGGTTAGGTTAATGTATATGTTATTGTCTTGCTATTAACTTTTGATTTTCACATGTATGTATGACATTGAATTTTACCTTTATAATGTTAGAAATCACTTTGAGTTCACTTAAGGGGAGAAAAGGGGTACATAAATGTAGTACATAAATAAATAATAAATAAATACTAGCAGCGTTCAAAGGCAACCAGATTAGTTATGGGAACATCTAGGAGTGAGAGCATATCATACCTATACTAAAATTACTCCATTGGTTGCCAGTTAGTTTCCAGGCAAAGTACAAAGTGTTGGTTCTGATCTGTAAACCTGGGTCCAGGTTAGCTACAGGATTGTCTTCTCACATGTAATTTGCCCATACACTTACGTCCTCTGAGGGACATTCCCTCCAACCAAAGAGAACCGTCACCAGAAGACCTTTTCATCAAACGTTGATGAGAAGCAGATAGAAAATGAAATTTGTTATGTATTGTTGAAGGCTTTCATGGCCTGAATCACTGGGTTGTTGTAGGTTTTTTTGGGCTATATGGCCATGTTCTAGAGGCATTCTCTCCTGACATTTTGCTTGCATCTGTGGCAAGCATCCTCAGAGGTAGTGAGGACAGACCTCACTACCTCTGAGGATGCTTGCCATAGATGCAGGCGAAACGTCAGGAGAGAATGCCTCTAGAACATGGTCATATAGCCCAAAAAACCCTACAACAACCCAGAAATGTATTATTTTTGCTGTCATTATTGTTGAAGTCTAATTGGTTTTATGTACCTAAAATTTAGATGCCCTGGTACAGATTTAGGTGTTTTTAAGATCAATGTTGCATTGTTCTGTGGTTCTCTGCATGCCAAGAAATTTCAGTTGACCATGTTGCCTTGAAGTATGAGATTACTAAGTACTTGTTCCTTGATTTGTAAATATCTGCATAGCATTTTTATCTACATCTTACAAAATATGTCCTCTCTATGAATTTTCGAGGTCCTCTAGTTGATTCTAGGGCATGTTTCTGCTAAAGTTACCATAGCATTACCTGGGAGGACCTACAAAATTCTTGAAAATATATCTTTCTTGGAAATTTGCTGGGTCCTTCAGAGTCACTTTATGGAAACTTCTGGTGGATGGTGTACATTTCAATAGGGTTCACTATTATCCACATTTTTCTGTTTCCACTATTAGTTCAAATACATACACCCCCCCTCTCCGGATATTTATTACATCTCCCATCTGGAACTATTGCAACTATCTCTATGCATCCCCGCTTCCCACCCCTACAGCAGAACGCCTTGGGATTTTAAAAGTGAACGCCTTCATATTCCATTCCCTTTCATCTTGGTATTAGCTACATACTGCCCTCTTCTTTGACTTCTTTAAGCTTTCAAAGCAGAGAGACAGAAATATACCCTCATTTAGCTTTCACTTTGCTGAGGTTCAGCCATCATGTAAATCAGTGTCGAGCAGAAAAACCTTGGAGAGTGTGAACTAATCAAAAGTGCAGGCTTTGATATGTTTCGAAAGGAAGCCAACTCACACAAGTCTTTCTGGAGCACCTTTAGCCACCTTGGGAAACCTTGCTCTTCCTTAATGTTCGTTGCTTAGCTCCTGATGTCTGCTTGCGCTTCTACAGTGATGGAGATCCTCTATCATGTTGGTGTGACATAAATTTCCACACACACTTTGAGGTGGCAACTGAGCTACTCCACTCTTCTTCTGAATAATTGATGTTGCATAAATGTGGTTGCTTATCTGCCAATGTGTTTGCCTGTTGTCCTGATGTGCATTGGGGGTCAATCCTCTTAAGGCAGTGGTTCTCAACCTGTGGGTCCCCAGGTGTTTTGGCCTACAACTCCCAGAAACCTCAGCCAGTTTACCAGCCAGGCCTGTATTATTATTAATTTTATTATTAAACTTTATTTGTATGCCGCTAGCATCTCCCGAAGGACTCGATTCGGCTTACACAGGCCAAGGCCTCAATACACAACACAACAATACACTCAAAGCAAATTAAAAACAATTAAAGCAGTATTAAAACAACAAAACCACAAGCAATAAACGATACATCAACAAGATAAAACTGGGCCAGGCCAGAGTAAAGGGTACAGGATTAAAAAGTGCTGATGTGACAGGTGATATTATAGGGCAAGTGCAGTGTGCAGAGTGCAGCAGTCTTAAATTCTAATAAAGTGCTTCTGGGACTTGGTATTAGAGGTTTCCTATTCGGGGAAGGCACATCGGAACAGCCAGGTCTTCAAATTCTTTCTGAAGACTGCCAATGTAGGGGCCTGTCTAAGATCTTTGGGGAGAGTGTTCCAGAGACGGGGGGCCACCACGGAAAAGGCCCTGTCTCATGTCCCCACCAAACGTGCTTGCGACGCAGGCGGGACCACGAGCAGGACCTCTCCAGATGAGCGTAATGAACGCGTGGGTTCATAGATGGAGATGCGGTCACGCAGGTAGGCTGGTCCCAAACCGTTCAGGGCTATGTAGGTAAGCACCTGCACCTTAAATTGGGCTCGGAAGATAAACTGGTAGCCAGTGGAGCTCCTTGAACAGGAGGGTTGACCTCTCTCTGTAGGGAGCACCAGTTAACATCCTGGCCATTGCTCGTTGGACAAGTTGGAATTTCCAAGCCGTTTTCAAGGGCAGCCCCACGTAAAGAGCATTACAGTAATCCAACTTATAGGTGACCAAGGCATGGACCACCCCAGCCAGATCAGCCTTCGCGAGGTACGGTCGCAGTTGGCGTACGAGTTGTAGTTGTGCGAAAGCCCTCCCAGACACAGCCGATGCCTAAGCCTCAAGCATGAGCGATGAATCCAGGAGGACTCCCACACTGCGGACCTGTGGTTTCAGGGGGAGTGTAACCCCATCCAACACAGGTTGCCACCTTATACCCCGGTCAGGTTTACGATCGACCAGAAGGACCTCTGTCTTGTCGGCATTGATCTTCAGCTTGTTCCTCCTCATCCAGATAGACACAGCGGCCAGGCACTTGTCCAGTACCCGAGAGGCCTCCTTGGAATTGGGTGGAAATGAGTAGTAGAGTTGTGTGTCATCTGCGTAGAGGTGGCACCTAACTCCAAAACTCCGGATGACCTCTCCCAGCGGTTTCATGTAGATATTAAAAAGCATGGGAGACAGAATGGAGCCTTGCGGGACCCCACAGGTCAAGGGCCAGGGGTCCGAGCAGGCGTCTCCCAGCTTCACCAACTGGGATCGACCCTCCAGGAAGGATCAGAGCCATGACAGAACCGTGTCCCCGAGACCCATCCCAGAGAGACGACCCAGAAGGATACCATGATCGATGGTATCGAAAGCCGCTGAGATGTCCAAGAGAACCAACAGAGTCACACTCCCCCTGTCCAGCTCTCTACCAAGGCGACCAAGGCTGTCTTGGTGCCGTGACCAGGCCTGAAACCAGACTGTGACTGATCTAGGTAGTTGATGTCATCCAAAAAGCCCTGGAGCAGGGAGGCGACCACCCACTCCAGCACCAAAGAGCCAGGTTTTCACTCTCTTACGAAAGGTTAGGAGGGAGGGGGCTGATCTAATATCCCTAGGCAGGGAGTTCCACAGCCGAGGGGCCACCACAGAGAAGGCCCTGTCTCTCGTCCCCGCCAAGCGTGCTTGCGAAGCAGACAGGATCGAGAGCAGGGCCTCCTCAGAACCTGGTCCTGCCCCCTTTGGGTTTTTGGGGGGAATAGGAACCTTTTTGAGTCAGTCCACACAGAGCAGCTTTCCATACAGGACACGAAACCAAGAGCTCCTGTAGAAAGCTTCGTCTTCTACGGCTTGGCCGGGGAGATACACAGCCTACAGCTTGGCCGGGGAGAAAAGGCCCCACAGCTTGGCTGAGGATTTTACAACCTTACAGCTCCTTTGCTGAGGGACTTCAGTCATACATCACAGCAACCTGAACTCCTTCTTTTGCCCTGGAAGTCTACAAAGCTCTGCTTGGCAAGGGTCACTCGCGGAAGCCAGACGCAGTTGGTACCGGGTGCAGGGGCTCCACGCCAACAGAGTCATGTACAGACTGCCCAGATTAGAAGTTAAGCATTTCCCCGTTAGTTAGTATACAGTTATGAAGATAGTGCCTGTTCCCAGTGAACAAGATTGCAAGAGCCAATAGACTGTTAAGAAAGCTTTAAAGTCCCTGTTTGTTTTCATCAATAAAGAACTTTGCTGGACTTACTTTAAGCCTCTACAGAACTTTGTTTAAGGAAATCCAAGGGCCTTTAATCTGAGGCATCCCCGGCATCCCGTTGGGCACACAGAATGTATGTCCTGTCTACAGTCTTATGCACAGGCCCAGCGTGTGACAGCACAACAACTCCAAAACCTCAAGGTCAATGCCTACCAAACCCTTCCATTATTTATTGTTGCTTATGGGAGTTCTGTGTGCCCAGTTTGGTTCAATTGCATCATTGGTGGAGTTCAGAATGCTCTTTGTTTGTAGGTGAAATACCAGCAACTACAACTCCCAAATGACAAAATCTATCCCACTGCAACTCCAGCAGTATTCAGATTTGGGCATATCGGTTATTTGTGCCAAATTACGCCCATTAATTTGAAAAATAGGATCCATGTTAGTGTTATTGATCTCAAATCAATCTACACTTTGTGCAAGTTATAAACATTATAATAGTATCATCTCCACTTGAACAAGACCAGCTTTCCACTTCTGTAGGGAGTAAGTTTCTCTGCTGGCTGGAGGGGGCTGGACCAAATTCCCTTTGGGGGTCTCTGGCATCTCATTCCCTGGAACTATTTAAACAGGCTGGATGGCCGTCTTCTGGGAGGGCTTTCCCTGGTCTTCCTTCCTAGCCGAAAGGGCTTGGGCTGGGTGGCCTTACTGTTATCACATGGGTGTCCTACTGTTCTTTCCACAGACACAAAGTCTTCAGTCATTCCAGAAACAGGGACATTTCAGAGCAAATCCCCCACATATAGACACCACAGTATCAGAAGCACATTGGCTACCTCTCACTTAATGGTCCAATAACCATAGAAACCTTAAAGTCTTTAGAATGATAGAATAACTTTATTGTCACTGTACATTGTACAATAAAAGGAAATGCTTTTGTCAACAGACGTCACAAAAACGACATACCCATCCCTCTACACTTCGAACACCAACCACCATTTCAGAAGGAAGGTCTGTTTCTGTGCACGGGTTGCTCCCATTTTGACACAACATCACACAACATCAGTTCTTAATAGCAAAATACTCAGTTTATTTCTTTGTTTTTAGTCTCTTCCTTTTCAGCTGCTCTTAAATTTCTTCGAAGAAGAATCTATAACTTGAATTCTGCAAGTAGGCAGCTGAAGAGTGGCAGGAAAAGGGAAGGGGAATGGAGAGGAGAAGGAGGGGGAACCGGAAGGGGAGGGGAAGGGAAGGGAGGGGAGGGGGAAGGTAGGGGAGGGGAGGGGAGGGGAGGGGGAAGGGGAAGGGGAAGGGAAGGGAAGGGAAGGGGAAGGGTGGGGAAAGGAGGGACAGGAGAAACAGAAGGAAGGAAAGAAAGAAAGAAAGAAAGAAAAGGCAGAAATAAAAATAGAAATCAGAGGATACAGAAAAAGAGAAAGAGAAACAGAAAGAGAAAACAAAGGAGAAGATGAATGTAAAAAAACCTACCGCTCAATTTCAGTATTGAATATTGATGATAAATTATTTGCTAATATCTTGGTAGAAAGACTAAAGCACTTTCTAATGGATGAAGGAAGAGCAATGGGGCTTCCTCCCGTAACGAAGAATGAATGATACCATCAGAACCATGACAAACGTCATTCTGAAAAGAACAACGATAAGGAATGTGCGTTCTTAGCGCTAGACGCGGAGAAGGCCTTCAACAACATAAATTGGAAGTCCTTCATCTAACTCATGCAAGAATTCGATATGGGGCACTACTTCACAAATGCCATAAAATCGGTATAGAATAAGCAAGAAGAGTTGTAAGATCCTCCTTGATAAGAATTTGGGGAAAGTATAAAAGTAGATTTCATTATTAAGAAACCCTCTGAATACCCACCGTGGAAGCGGTACAGAGGAGAGATCTAGGGTGGGAAAGGTGGCTCAGATACAAAGAGATACAGTGAACCCAAACAATAGTTATACTAAAGACCCAGGAAGAAATCAGAAAACTATATGGAAATCTCTCATGGTTCCAATACAGACAGCTGAATGAGGCCTTCAACAAGGACAAGAAATTAGGATTTGAAGAAGGAGGAAAACTATGGGACAAGATAATGGTATCACAGAAAAAAGTGATTACTAAAATATATAAAGCCCTTCTAACATGGTCAACTGAAAGGGAAGAAATTAAAGATTTCTTCACAAAGTTAGCAGCAAATATTGGACACACTATATGAATTACTGATTGGGAAAAGAATTTGGAGCAAGAAAGTGAAATATACCAACTCTTATGACCTACGTGAGAATTGGATCAAAGTATGAAACTGATGTGAAGAAGAGGTAGATAGTGCGTGAGAGGGGCCTGAGAAAACAAAGAAGACCAAAGGAGAAGGAGAAAGAAAAAGTGAACAGAGAAGGGCAAAGGGAAGAGGGAGAGGAGAGAGACGAAAGGAGGGAGAAGAGACAGAAAGAAGGGAAAGAGTTGAGAGAAAGGAGGCAGATGAGTGAAAATGTGAGGTATGTGAGATGTGTATAGTGTGTGAGAAGAAAAAGGTAAAAGATAGGGAAAAAACCAGAAAAAAAGAAAAATATAAAAAGAAAAAGGGAGAAAAGAGTGATCTGAGATGGGTGATACGAGATGGGCAACGTGTGTGTACTATGTGTACTATGTGTGTGGTATGTGTTCTGTGCGATGTTCGTATTCTGTGTGATGCATATGATATGAAATGGGTGATATGAAATGGGCATGTTCATAGAATCATAGAATCAAAGAGTTGGAAGAGACCTCATGGGCCATCCAGTCCAACCCCATTCTGCCAAGAAGCAGGAATATAGCATGTTGTGTGACATGTGTGTGGTGTATGATGTGTGATGTGTGTGGTTTGTCTGGTGTATGAGGTGTGTGTATTATGTATGACCTGATGTGTGTGTTCTGTGTGATGAAGTGTTCTGTGTTCTGTGTGTGGTGTGTCAGATGTGGGGAGGGGAGAAGGAAGGGGAGGGGAGGGGGGAGGGAAGGGGGGAGGGGGAGGGGAGGGGGGGAAGAGGAGGGACGGGGAGGGGAGGGAGGGGGAGGGGGGAGGGGAAAGGATGGGAGGGAGGGGGATTGAACAGTCAGTCTTTTGCCACAACTCAACACACATCTCAAGTCTTTGGGATTTCAAACTGGTGGGAAGTATAAAAAAACAGAAAAAGAGAGGACGGTTCAGCCTGTCTTCCTTCAACCATGGCCTTCTACTCTCCTTTCAAGATGTTTTGGGCTCAGTTCTGTTCACGACTGGTCAATACTGTAAGAAATAGTTTATGTACCCCCCATATAAAACTATGCTATAAAAGTGCCAATATATGGGAGCTGATTTTCCAGCCACAGAGAACAGATACGACAATACAATGTATTTGGATCTCCAATATGTTTTTTTTTTGGTATATGCAAGGTCTACATCAGTGGTTCTCAAGCTGTAAGTCCCCAGATGTTTTGGCCTTCAACTCCCAGAAATCCTAACAGCTGGTCAACTGGCTGAAATTTCTGGGAGTTGTAGGCCAAAACTCCTGAGGATCCACAGGTTGAGAACCATTGGTCTACTTTTAGTCAGGTAACATTGGGAATCATAGAATCAAAGAGTTGGAAGAGACCTCATGGGCCATCCAGTCCAACCCCCTGCCAAGAAGCAGGAATATTGCATCCCCGGAGCAGTTTAAAAAGGCTGGATGGCTGTCTTCTGGGAGGGCTTTCCCTAGTCTTCCTTCCTAGCCGAAAGGGCTTGGGCTGGGTGGCCTTACTGTTATCACATGGGTGTCCTACTGTTCTTTCCACAGACACAAAGTCCTCAGTCATTCCAGAAACAGGGACATTTCAGAGCAAATCCCCCACATATAGACACCAGAGTATCAGAAGCACATTGGCTACCTCTCACTTAATGGTCCAATAACCATAGAAACCTTAAAGTATTTTGAATGATAGAATAACTTTATTGTCACTGTACATTGTACAATAAAAGGAAATGCTTTTGTCAACAGACGTCACAAAAACAACATACCCATCCCTCCACACTTCAAGCACCAACCACCATTTCAGAAGGAAGGTCTGTTTCTGTGCACGGGTTGCTCCCATTTTGACACAACATCACACAACATCAGTTCTTAATAGCAAAATACTCAGTTTATTTCTTTGTTTTTAGTCTCTTCCTTTTCAGCTGCTCTTAAATTCCTTCGAAGAAGAATCTATAACTTGAATTCTGCAAGTAGGCAGCTGAAGAGTGGCAGGAAAAGGGAAGGGGAATGGAGAGGAGAAGGAGGGGGAACCGGAAGGGGAGGGGAAGGGAGGGGAGGGGAAGGGGAAGGGGAAGGGGAAGGGAGGGGAGGGGGAAGGGGAAGGGGAAGGGAGAGGAGGGGGGGAGGGAGGGGAGGGGAAACAGAGAGGAAAGAAAGAAAGAAAGAAAGAAAGAAAAGGCAAAAAGAAAAATAGAAATCAGAGGATACAGAAAAAGAGAAAGAGAAACAGAAAGAGAAAACAAAGGAGAAGATGGATGTAAAAAAACCTACCGCTCAATTTCAGTATTGAATATTGATGATAAATTATTTGCTAATATCTTGGTAGAAAGACTAAAGCACTTTCTAATGGATAAAGGAAGAACAATGGGGCTTCCTCCCGTAACGAAGAATGAATGATAACGTCAGAACCATGACAAACGTCATTCTGAAAAGAACAACGATAAAGAATGTGCGTTCTTAGCGCTAGACGCGGAGAAGGCCTTCAACAACATAAATTGGAAGTCCTTCATCTAACTCATGCAAGAATTCGATATGGGGCACTACTTCACAAATGCCATAAAATCAGTATAGAATAAGCAAGAAGCGTTGTAAGATCCTCCTTGATAAGAATTTGGGGAAAGTATAAAAGCAGATTTCATTATTAAAAAACCCTCTGAATACGCACAGTGGAAGCGGTACAGAGGAGAGATCTAGGGTGGGAAAGGTGGCTCAGATACAAAGAGATACAGTGAACCCAAACAATAGTTATGCTAAAGACCCAGGAAGAAATCAGAAAACTATATGGAAATCTCTCATGGTTCCAATACAGACAGCTGAATGAGGCCTTCAACAAGGACAAGAAATTAGGATTTGAAGAAGGAGGAAAACTATGGGACAAGATAATGGTATCACAGAAAAAAAGTGATTACTAAAATATATAAAGCCCTTTTAACATGGTCAACTGAAAGGGAAGAAATTAAAGATTTCTTCACAAAGTTAGCAGCAAATATTGGACACACTATATGAATTACTGATTGGGAAAAGAATTTGGAGCAAGAAAGTGAAATATACCAACTCTTATGACCTACGTGAGAATTGGATCAAAGTATGAAACTGATGTGAAGAAGAGGTAGACGGAGGTGTGAGAGGGGCCTGAGAAAACAAAGGAGAAGACCAAAGGAGAAGGAGAAAAGAAAAAGTGAACAGAGAAGGGCAAAGGGAAGAGGGAGAGGAGAGAGACGAAAGGAGGGAGAAGAGACAGAAAGAAGGGAAAGAGTTGAGAGAAAGGAGGCAGATGAGTGAGAATGTGAGGTATGTGAGATGTGCATAGTGTGTGAGAAGAAAAAGTTAAAAGATAGGGAAAAATCAGAAAAAAAAGAAAAATATAAAAAGAAAAAGGGAGAAAAGTGTGATCTGAGATGGTTGTTACGAGATGGGCAACGTGTGTGTACTATGTGTGTGGTATGTGTTCTGTGCGATGTTCGTATTCTGTGTGATGCATATGATATGAAATGGGCATGTTCATAGAATCAAAGAGTTGGAAGAGACCTCATGGGCCATCCAGTCCAACCCCATTCTGCCAAGAAGCAGGAATATAGCATGTTGTGTGACATGTGTGTGGTGTATGATGTGTGATGTGTGTGGTTTGTCTGGTGTATGAGGTGTGTGTATTATGTATGACCTGATGTGTGTGTTCTGTGTGATGAAGTGTTTTGTGTGATGTGTGTGGTGTGTCAGATGTGGGGAGGGGAGAAGGAAGGGGAGGGGAGGGAGGGGGAGGGAGGGAGGGGGAGGGGAGGGGAGGGAGGGGAGGGACGGGGAGGGGAGGGAGGGGAGGGAGGGGAGGGAGGGAGGGGGAGGGGGGAGGGGAAAGGATGGGAGGGAGGGGGATTGAACAGTCAGACTTTTGCCACAACTGAACACACATCTCAAGTCTTTGGGATTTCAAACTGGTGGGAAGTATAAAAAAACAGAAAAAAAGAGGACGGTTCAGCCTGTCTTCCTTCAACCATGGCCTTCTACTCTCCTTTCAAGATGTTTTGGGCTCAGTTCTGTTCACGACTGGTCAATACTGATGATTTCCTGTTTAGTTCAAATCTAGCCAGAAGTGGATCCAACATCCAGACAGTTGAGGAGAGGAACGGGCATTGGGCAACCCATCAGGAAGAAGAAGGCCAAATGCCTTGGCGTAGTCGTGGTTCTCTTGATTTCCTCGGGTTCCACCTGGCTCTCACTCCTGGTGCTGTTGTCTCCTCTTGTCTCCGCAAATTCAGCTTTCTCTCCAAGTCTTTGGTACAGAGTATGTTTCCGACCTGGCTTGATCCGGCTGAAACCCTGGCTGATATCTCTGCCATATCCCAACACTTGTGAGGCTTTTCACCTGAGGATAATGAGAAGAAGGACATCACATGACACAAGACAGCTTCACCAGCTTGGTGAAGGACCCAATTTTGGGCCCAGATCTAAAATATGAGGCCTGTTGCACCCCACCTGGCTCCCTTCCCAGATCAGAAGTCCAGCAGGGAAGAGGAGTGGAGACCCCATGCCGGGAACCCAGCCAGACCAGTTCAAACTGCTTTAATGAACCAGAGAAGGAAATGCAAAGACTACCAATGACTTCTAGAACAAACTTTGTCCTGTGCTGCCTTTGACTCACCTTAGGAGGAACGGGGCAACCCAAGAGCTCTGATGTCAGTTGGAAGCCACTTGCAGCATCCTTCTCCTTGCATCGTTGGCAACCAAAGAGGCCTGGGTCTTTCTCAGCCATACGTGTGAGCATTTCTTCATGATACAGATCTTCATGGTACAACTTATCCAGACAGACTTGTCCCATGAGGGGCGGGGTGGGTTTTGATGTGCCTGGAGCTTTGCCTGAAAGCTTGGCCTCACCCTTGGTGCTTGTGGGGCTTGTAGTCCAAGCTGTGCTCCCGCAGAAAGAAAGAAAGAAAGAAAGAAAGAAAGAAAGAAAGAAAGAAAGAAAGAAAGGGCTTGAGGACACAGCACAAGGCGTATGGTTCCCAAACAGCAGTCCTGCTGCTGACACAAGGGTTTCACCCTTTGCGCCACTGGCTGGGGGCTCCGTCTCACAGAGTCATTCTATTGGACTTCTGAGCAGTGTGGGTTGCATCTATTAGGATGATCGTCTTAGAGTTCTGTTCCTGGCTGTCATTTAGTTTTGCATATAGAAAAACATTTTTGTCTATTCCTCTTCCTTTGTAGAGTCTTTATTCTGCTTGCTTGCATGTTTGTATTTCTGTTCCATTAAATAACAATTAATGTAAAAGATGCCAAATGTTTCCACTTTACTAAAATATAAAGCACTAAAAACTTTGGGAAAGGTTCCTTCTTTCCCCAATCGCGGGTCAATTAACCAGGAACGGATCAGAAACATCACAAAGGAAATTTCATATTTCCAATTTGGCCACACTGGGACATCATCCTTGGTGTCACCATCACCACCATTTCTTGGGGGCCATGGAGCTCTGCGCGACTGCCTGTCTGTCACCAATCGAGTCTGCTAATGTCAGAATGAGACTCCCATGCAATAGGTAAGAAGTAGCATCTCCAGACTTTGCCTAAATGGGGCAAAATAGTATTCAACCGGGAAAACCTAGAATACTCACCAAAAATACATGTGCATAGCAGATAAACTCTATGTTGAATTCAAGGTAAATCTGGGTTTTCTATGTAGTGTAGTCAAGCCGCATTTAACCGCATCTGTAACTGATCCAAAGAAACAACTGGACAGTAGTTGGATGTCTTGCAAGTGGCCAGCCTCTCTCCCTCCCAGCTGCCATCTCTGCTCAGACCTGAAGGTCATCCTGATAGTGACATCATCATCCATGGCATCAGAGTGTTTGTGATCAGCTAAGGCTGCCTCCATGGCAACAACAGTTGAGACAACCCTTGCAACCAGGCCCCATCTGCAATACTATAGAATATCGTTTAACTGCTTTGAACTGCATTATATGAACCTACGTATGGCAGAATGCATGGCGCCTAGGGTGTTCTTTATTGGAAGTTACATAATTGGTGTAGAAGAGTTTAACATGAAGCACTCTCTCACTAATCCAAAAGGGTCGATTACGCACATATTGTGAACAGATAATTGGTAATATTGGGCAAATACATATTATTATTTTTTACATTTCAGTTGGAAGATGAGCAGGTGAAAGACTGTATGATAAAATGGGATGTTTATCGACCAGAAGTTGATGGCAAAAGTGACTAGGAGGATGATATTGGAATCATATGATAATAGAGTTGGAAGAGACCACATAGATCATCATTAATTGACCCAAATAGTACTTTTTCTGTTACTTTTGTGAGTGTTGACTATAAAAGTGTAGCTCAGAACTGTCACAGTTAGTTTCTCATCACAATATTCTTACATGGTAAGAAATAGTTTATGTACCCCCCCCCCCCCCTCCTCATATAAAACTATGCTATAAAAGTGCCAATATATGGGAGCTGATTTTCCAGCCACAGAGAACAGATATGACAATACAATGTATTTGGATCTCCAATATGTTTTTTTGGTATATGCAAGGTCTACATCAGTGGCTCTCAAGCTGCAAGTCCCCAGATGTTTTGGCCTTCAACTCCCAGAAATCCTAACACCTGGTCAACTGGCTGAAATTTCTGGGAGTTGTAGGCCAAAACTCCTGAGGATCCACAGGTTGAGAACCATTGGTCTACATTTAGTCAGGTAACATTGGGAATCATAGAATCATAGAATCAAAGAGTTGGAAGAGACCTCATGTGCCATCCAGTCCAACCCCATTCTGCCAAGAAGCAGGAATATTGCATTCAAATCGCCCCTGACAGATGGCCATCCAGGCTCTGTTTAAAAGCCTCCAAAGAAGGAGCCTCCACCACACTCTGGGGCAGAGAGTTCCACTGCTGAACACCTCTCACAGTCAGGAAGTTCTTCCTCATGTTTAGACGGAATCTCCTCTCTTGTAGTTTGAAGCCATTGTTCCGCGTCCTAGTCTCCAGGGAAGCAGGAAACAAGCTTGCTCCCTCCTTCCTGTGGCTTCCTCTCACATATTTATACATGGCTATCATATCCCCTCTCAGCCTTCTCTTCTTCCGGCTAAACATGCCCAGCTCCTTAAGCCGCTCCTCATAGGGCTTGTTCTCCAGACCCTTGATCATTTTAGTTGCCCTCCTCTGGACACATTCCAGCTTGTCAATATCTCTCTTGAATTGTGGTGCCCAGAATTGGACACAATATTCCAGGTGTGGTTTAACCAAAGCAGAATAGAGGGGTAGCATGACTTCCCTAGATCTAGACACTAGGCTCCTATTGATGCAGGCCAAAATCCCATTGGCTTTTTTTGCCACCACATCACATTGTTGGCTCATGTTTAACTTGTTGTCCACGAGGACTCCAAGATCTTTTTCACACGTACTGCTCTCAAGGCAGGCATCCCCCATTCTGTCTCTTTGCATTTCGTTTTTCCTGCCAAAATGGAGTATCTTGCCTTTGTCACTGTTGAACTTCATTTTGTTAGTTTTGGCCCATCTCTCTAATCTGTCAAGATCGTTTTGAATCCTGCTCCTGTCCTCTGGAGTATTGGCTATCCCTCCCAATTTGGTGTCGTCTGCAAACTTGATGATCCTGCCTTCTAACCCTTCATCTAAGTCATTAATAAAGATGTTGAACAGGACCGGGCCCAGGACGGAACCCTGCTTGTGGCACTCCACTCGTCACTTCTTTCCAGGATGAAGAGGAAGCATTGGGGAGAATCACCCTCTGGGTTCGTCCATTTAACCAATTCCAGATCCACCTCACCATAGTTTTGTCTAGCCCACACTGGACTAGTTTCCTTGCCAGAAGGTCATGGGGGACCTTGTCAAAGAAGGCCTTACTGAAATCCAGGTACGCTACATCCACGGCATTCCCCGCATCTACCCAGCTTGTAACTCTATCGAAAAACGAGATCAGATGAGTCTGACATGACTTGTTTTTGATAAATCCATGTTAACTATTAGCAATGACCGCATTTGTTTCTAAGTGTTTGCAGACCGCTTCCTTAACAATCTTTTCCAGAATCTTGCCTGGTATTGACGTGAGGCTGACCGGACGGTCGTTGTTTGGGTCATCCTTTTTTCCCTTCTTGAAGATTGGGACCACATTGGCCCTCCTCCAATCTGCTGGAACTTGTATTAACTGACCTAAAAATGGATGAGTTATGGATAGATAAACCAATAAGCAAATGGGTGCTAAATACCTATCCTCTGATAACATTTGCGATACTCCTTCCGAGATATGTCAACACTGGCTAGGTTACTCTGATGAATATCTGACCCTGAGGAGGAGCCCTGGACCCAGCATCGATGTCATGAAGCTAGAGCTGTTGCCTTAGAGTTGGATTCAGAGTTGCCTTCCTGCCTGTGGAAGGAAGGGCTCCATCTCCTTCCATAAAGGACGTGTCCCAAGGACGTTCCTCCGGAAAGAGAGACAGAAGGTGCATTTCATTCCTTTCTCTGTGTGACTTGTACACACACAGCAACAACAACAACAACAACAACTCTATGCTTCTGTTCTGTATTCGGATCTGTTACTTAATAGAGATCTCAGTCACTGTTACAGGAGACTAGTGACCAGGTTAAAAAGGCATCACAGCATTACAGGGGGAAATTGACATAAGTTTGAAGAATGCTAGGCTGTTTTAAAGCCTTGGAGCCCCCTCATCAACAGAGCCCCGAAGCTAGAGCAGCGTTTCTCAACCTGGGGGACACCACCCCTTCCTTGGGGGGAGTCGAATGGGCATTTCAGAGGGGTCACCAAAGACCACGAGAAAACCATGAGGCTGAAGATCTCTCCGTCTCTTCTTCTCTTCCTATTTGGAACAAGACGGCAACCCTCCCACCAAAAGCCCTCCTCCACTGTGATTGGCGGACCTCTCACACGTCCCCTCAGCCAAGGGGAAGGCTGTTTCTGAGACTCCAGTTGGGGAGGGGAGAGAAGACATGTTCGGTGCATGGCAGCGTGGTGCACATGCACAGGCAGGGGAGCCAAAGCAAGGACGGATGAAGGCTTGCACCTGTGAATCCGTTTTTTTTCATGTCAAGAGTGACTTGAGAAACTGAAAATATGCAATAAAGATTATTTTTCAAAAAGAGGAGGAGGAAGAGCAGCAGAAATTCGAACAACTGCAAGTCCCAAATGTAAAGGTCTATTTTCCCCAAACCTCACCTGCGTTCCAATTTGGGCATATTGAGTGTTCATGCCAAGTTTGGTCCAGCTCCATCATTGTTTGCGTCCACAGTGCTCCCTGCATGTAGGTGAACTACAACTGTTCTGGATCCGCTGTTCCAGGAGCTCCAATTGTGTTTGCTTTGCATTGAATGTTTGTTTGCAGTCCTACGTTTCAGGGACTCTGCAGATAGGTGGCTTCTTTTGGATGCAATCATAGGGCAGACCACCTGCCAATTATAGTTAGGTTCCCTGGTCCCGGCCCCTTTGGGTTTTTGGAGGGAATAGGAGCCTTTTTGAGTCAGTCCACACAGAGCAGCTTTCCATACAGGACACAAAACCAAGAGCTCCTGTAGAAAGCTTCGTCTTCTATGGCTTGGCCAGGGAGAGACACAGCCTACAGCTTGGCCGGGGAGAAAAGGCCCCACAGCTTGGCTGAGGGTTTTACAACCTTACAGCTCATTTGCTGAGGGTTTTCAGTCAGTCATCACAGCAACCTGAACTCCTTCTTTTGCCCTGGAAGTCTACAAAGCTCTGCTTGGCAAGGGTCGCTCGCGGAAGCGAGACACAGTTGGTACAGGGTGCAGGGGATCCACGCCAACAGAGTCATGTACAGACTGCCCAGATTAGAAGTTAAGCATTTCCCCATTAGTTAGTATACAGTTATGAAGATAGTGCCTGTTCCCAGTGAACAAGATTGCAAGAGCCAATAGACTGTTAAGAAAGCTTGAAAGTACCTCTTTGTTTTCATCAATAAAGAACTTTGCTGGACTTACTTTAAGCCTCTACAGAACTTTGTTTAAGGAAATCCAAGGGCCTATAATCTGAGGCATCCCGGCATCCCGTTGGGCACACAGAATGTATGTCCTGCCTACAGTCTTATGCACAGGCCCAGCGTGTGACAGCACAACAACTCCAAAACCTCAAGGTCAATGCCTACCAAACCCTTCCATTATTTATTGTTGCTTATGGGAGTTCTGTGTGCCCAGTTTGGTTCAATTGCATCATTGGTGGAGTTCAGAATGCTCTTTGTTTGTAGGTGAAATACCAGCAACTACAACTCCCAAATGACAAAATCTATCCCACTGCAATGCCCATTAATTTGAAAAATAGGATCCATGTTAGTGTTATTGATCTCAAATCAATCTACACTTTGTGCAAGTTATAAACATTATAATAGTATCATCTCCACTTGAACAAGACCAGCTTTCCACTTCTGTAGGGAGTAAGTTTCTCTGCTGGCTGGAGGGGCCTGGACCAAATTCCCTTTGGGGGTCTCTGGCATCTCATTCCCTGGAGCTATTTAAACAGGCTGGATGGCCGTCTTCTGGGAGGGCTTTCCCTGGTCTTCCTTCCTAGCCGAAAGGGCTTGGGCTGGGTGGCCTTACTGTTATCACATGGGTGTCCTACTGTTCTTTCCACAGACACAAAGTCCTCAGTCATTCCAGAAACAGGGACATTTCAGAGCAAATCCCCCACATATAGACACCAGAGTATCAGAAGCACATTGGCTACCTCTCACTTAATGGTCCAATAACCATAGAAACCTTAAAGTCTTTAGAATGATAGAATAACTTTATTGTCACTGTACATTGTACAATAAAAGGAAATGCTTTTGTCAACAGACGTCACAAAAACGACATACCCATCCCTCCACACTTCGAGCACCAACCACCATTTCAGAAGGAAGGTCTGTTTCTGTGCACGGGTTGCTCCCATTTTGACACAACATCACACAACATCAGTTCTTAATAGCAAAATACTCAGTTTATTTCTTTGTTTTTAGTCTCTTCCTTTTCAGCTGCTCTTAAATTTCTTCGAAGAAGAATCTATAACTTGAATTCTGCAAGTAGGCAGCTGAAGAGTGGCAGGAAAAGGGAAGGGGAATGGAGAGGAGAAGGAGGGGGAACCGGAAGGGGAGGGGAAGGGAAGGGAGGGGAGGGGGAAGGTAGGGGAGGGGAGGGGAGGGGGAAGGGGAAGGGGAAGGGAAGGGAAGGGGAAGGGTGGGGAAAGGAGGGACAGGAGAAACAGAAGGAAGGAAAGAAAGAAAGAAAGAAAGAAAGAAAAGGCAAAAAGAAAAATAGAAATCAGAGGATATAGAAAAAGAGAAAGAGAAACAGAAAGAGAAAACAAAGGAGAAGATGGATGTAAAAAAAACCTACCGCTCAATTTCAGTATTGAATATTGATGATAAATTATTTGCTAATATCTTGGTAGAAAGACTAAAGCACTTTCTAATGGATAAAGGAAGAACAATGGGGCTTCCTCCCGTAACGAAGAATGAATGATAACGTCAGAACCATGACAAACGTCATTCTGAAAAGAACAACGATAAAGAATGTGCGTTCTTAGCGCTAGACGCGGAGAAGGCCTTCAACAACATAAATTGGAAGTTCTTCATCTAACTCATGCAAGAATTCAATATGGGGCACTACTTCATAAATGCCATAAAATCGGTATATAATAAGCAAGAAGCGTTGTAAGACCCTCCTTGATAAGAATTTGGGGAAAGTATAAAAGCAGATTTCATTATTAAAAAACCCTCTGAATACCCACCGTGGAAGCGGTACAGAGGAGAGATCTAGGGTGGGAAAGGTGGCTCAGATACAAAGAGATACAGTGAACCCAAACAATAGTTATACTAAAGACCCAGGAAGAAATCAGAAAACTATATGGAAATCTCTCATGGTTCCAATACAGACAGCTGAATGAGGCCTTCAACAAGGACAAGAAATTAGGATTTGAAGGAGGAGGAAAACTATGGGACAAGATAATGGTATCACAGAAAAAAGTGATTACTAAAATATATAAAGCCCTTTTAACATGGTCAACTGAAAAGGAAGAAATTAAAGATTTCTTCACAAAGTTAGCAGCAAATATTGGACACACTATATGAATTACTGATTGGGAAAAGAATTTGGAGCAAGAAAGTGAAATATACCAACTCTTATGACCTACGCGAGAATTGGATCAAAGTATGAAACTGATGTGAAGAAGAGGTAGACGGGGGCGTGAGAGGGGCCTGAGAAAACAAAGGAGAAGACCAAAGGAGAAGGAGAAAAGAAAAAGTGAACAGAGAAGGGCAAAGGGAAGAGGGAGAGGAGAGAGACGAAAAGAGGGAGAAGAGACAGAAAGAAGGGAAAGAGTTGAGAGAAAGGAGGCAGATGAGTGAGAATGTGAGGTATGTGAGATGTGTTTAGTGTGTGAGAAGAAAAAGGTAAAAAATAGGGAAAAAACCAGAAAAAAAGAAAAATATAAAAAGAAAAAGGGAGAAAAGAGTGATCTGAGATGGGTGATACGAGATGGGCAACGTGTGTGTACTATGTGTGTGGTATGTGTTCTGTGCGATGTTCGTATTCTGTGTGATGCATATGATATGAAATGGGTGATATGAAATGGGCATGTTCATAGAATCATAGAATCAAAGAGTTGGAAGAGACCTCATGGCCATCCAGTCCAACCCCATTCTGCCAAGAAGCAGGAATATAGCATGTTGTGTGACATGTGTGTGGTGTATGATGTGTGATGTGTGTGGTTTGTCTGGTGTATGAGGTGTGTGTATTATGTATGACCTGATGTGTCTGTTCTGTGTGATGAAGTGTTCTGTGTGATGTGTGTGGTGTGTCAGATGTGGGGAGGGGAGAAGGAAGGGGAGGGGAGGGAGGGGGAGAGAGGGGAGGGACGGGGAGGGACGGGGAGGTGAGGGAGGGAGGGGAGGGGAGGGGCGAGGGGAAAGGATGGGAGGGAGGGGGATTGAACAGTCAGACCTTTGCCACAACTGAACACACATCTCAAGTCTTTGGGTTTTCAAACTGGTGGGAAGTATAAAAAAACAGAAAAAAAGAGGACGGTTCAGCCTGTCTTCCTTCAACCATGGCCTTCTACTCTCCTTTCAAGATGTTTTGGGCTCAGTTCTGTTCACGACTGGTCAATACTGTGATTTCCTGTTTAGTTCAAATCTAGCCAGAAGTGGATCCAACATCCAGACAGTTGAGGAGAGGAACGGGCATTGGGCAACCCATCAGGAAGAAGAAGGCCAAATGCCTTGGCGTAGTCGTGGTTCTCTTGATTTCCTCGGGTTCCACCTGGCTCTCACTCCTGGTGCTGTTGTCTCCTCTTGTCTCCGCAAATTCAGCTTTCTCTCCAAGTCTTTGGTACAGAGTATGTTTCCGACCTGGCTTGATCCGGCTGAAACCCTGGCTGATATCTCTGCCATATCCCAACACTTGTGAGGCTTTTCACCTGAGGATAATGAGAAGAAGGACATCACATGACACAAGACTGCTTCACCAGCTTGGTGAAGGACCCAATTTTGGGCCCAGATCTAAAATATGAGGCCTGTTGCACCCCACCTGGCTCCCTTCCCAGATCAGAAGTCCAGCAGGGAAGAGGAGTGGAGACCCCATGCCGGGAACCCAGCCAGACCAGTTCAAACTGCTTTAATGAACCAGAGAAGGAAATGCAAAGACTACCAAAGACTTCTAGAACAAACTTTGTCCTGTGCTGCCTTTGACTCACCTTAGGAGGAACGGGGCAACCCAAGAGCTCTGATGTCAGTTGGAAGCCACTTGCAGCATCCTTCTCCTTGCATCGTTGGCAACCAAACAGGCCTGGGTCTTTCTCAGCCATAGTGTGAGCATTTCTTCATGATACAGATCTTCATGGTACAACTTATCCAGACATACTTGTCCCATGGGGGGCGGGGTGGGTTTTGATGTGCCTGGAGCTTTGCCTGAAAGCTTGGCCTCACCCTTGGTGCTTGTGGGGCTTGTAGTCCAAGCTGTGCTCCTGCAGAAAGAAAGAAAGAAAGAAAGAAAGAAAGAAAGAAAGAAAGAAAGGGCTTGAGGACACAGCACAAGGCGTATGGTTCCCAAACAGCAGTCCTGCTGCTGACACAAGGGTTTCACCCTTTGCGCCACTGGCTGGGGGCTCCGTCTCACAGAGTCATTCTATTGGACTTCTGAGCAGTGTGGGTTGCATCGATTAGGATGATCGTCTTAGAGTTCTGTTCCTGGCTGTCATTTAGTTTTGCATATAGAAAAACATTTTTGTCTATTCCTCTTCCTTTGTAGAGTCTTTATTCTGCTTGCTTGCATGTTTGCATTTCTGTTCTATTAACTAACAATTAATGTAAAAGATGTCTAATGTTTCCACTTTACTAAAATATAAAGCACTAAAAACTTTGGGAAAAGTTCCTTCTTTCCCCAATCGCGGGTCAATTAACCAGGAATGGATCAGAAACATCACAAAGGAAATTTCATATTTCCAATTTGGCCACACTGGGACATCCTGCTTTGTGTCACCACCACCACCATTTCTTGGGGGCCATGGAGCTCTACGCCACTGCCTGTCTGTCACCAATCGAGTCTGCTAATGTCAGAATGAGACTCCCATGCGATAGGGAAGAAGTAGCATCCCCAGACTTTGCCTAAATGGGGCAAAATAGTATTCAACCGGGAAAACCTAGAATACTCACCAAAAATACATGTGCATAGCAGATAAACTCTATGTTGAATTCAAGGTAAATCTGGGTTTTCTATGTAGTGTAGTCAAGCCGCATATAACCGCATCTGTAACTGATCCAAAGAAACAACTGGACAGTAGTTGGATGTCTTGCAAGTGGCCAGCCTCTCTCGCTCCCAGCTGCCATCTCTGCTCAGACCTGAAGGTCATCCCGATAGTGACATCATCATCCATGGCATCAGAGTGTTTGTGATCAGCTAAGGCTGCCTCCATGGCAACAACAGTTGAGACAACCCTTGCAACCAGGCCCCATCTGCAATACTATAGAATATTGTTCAACTGCTTTGAACTGCATTATATGAACCTACGTATGGCAGAATGCATGGCGCCTAGGGTGTTCTTGATTTGAAGTTACATAATTGGTGTAGAAGAGTTTAACATGAAGCACTCTCTCACTAATCCAAAAGGGTCGGTTACGCACATATTGTGAACAGATAATTGGTAATATTGGTCAAATACATATTATTATTTTTTTACATTTCAGTTGGAAGATGAGCAAGTGAAAGACTGTATGATAAAATGGGATGTTTATCGACCAGAAGTTGATGGCAAAAGTGACTAGGAGGATGATATTGGAATCATAGGATAATAGAGTTGGAAGAGACCACATAGATCATCATTAACTGACCCAAATAGTACTTTTTCTGTTACTTTTGTGAGTGTTGACTATAAAAGTGTAGCTCAGAACTGTCACAGTTAGTTTCTCATCACAATATTCTTACATGGTAAGAAATAGTTTATGTACCCCCCCCCCCCCCCCATATAAAACTATGCTATAAAAGTGCCAATATATGGGAGCTGATTTTCCAGCCACCGAGAACAGAAACGACAATACAATGTATTTGGATCTCCAATATGTTTTTTTGGTATATGCAAGGTCGACATCAGTGGTTCTCAAGCTGCAAGTCCCCAGATGTTTTGGCCTTCAACTCCCAGAAATCCTAACAGCTGGTCAACTGGCTGAAATTTCTGTAGGCCAAAACTCCTGAGGATCCACAGGTTGAGAACCATTGGTCTACTTTTAGTCAGGTAACATTGGGAATCATAGAATCATAGAATCAAAGAGTTGGAAGAGACCTCATGGGCCATCCAGTCCAACCCCCTGCCAAGAAGCAGGAATATTGCATTCAAATCACCCCTGACAGATGGCCATCCAGCCTCTGTTTAAAAGCTTCCAAAGAAGGAGCCTCCACCACACTCCGGGGCAGAGAGTTCCACTGCTGATTGGCTCTCACAGTCAGGAAGTTCTTCCTCATGTTCAGATGGAATCTCCTCTCTTGTAGTTTGAAGCCATTGTTCCGCGTCCTAGTCTCCAGGGAAGCAGAAAACAAGCTTGCTTCCTCCTCCCCCCTGTGGCTTCCTGTCACATATTTATACATGGTTATCATATCCCCTCTCAGCCTTCTCTTCTTCAGGCTAAACATGCTCAGCTCCTTAAGCCGCTCCTCATAGGGCTTGTTCTCCAGACCCTTGATCATTTTAGTCGCCCTCCTCTGGACACATTCCAGCTTGCCAATATCTCTCTTGAATTGTGGTGCCCAGAACTGGACACAATATTCCAGGTGTGGTCTAACCAAAGCAGAATAGAGGGGTAGCATTACTTCCCTAGATCTAGACACTATGCTCCTATTGATGCAGGCCAAAATCCCATTGGCTTTTTTTGCCGCCACATCACATTGTTGGCTCATGTTTAACTTGTTGTCCATGAGGACTCCACGATCTATTAGGATGATCGTCTTAGAGCTCTGTTCCTGGCTGTCATTTAGTTTTGCATATAGAAAAACATTTTTGTCTATTCCTCTTCCTTTGTAGAGTCTTTATTCTGCTTGCTTGCATGTTTGTATTTCTGTTCCATTAAATAACAATTAATGTAAAAGATGCCAAATGTTTCCACTTTACTAAAATATAAAGCACTAAAAACTTTGGGAAAGGTTCCTTCTTTCCCCAATCGCGGGTCAATTAACCAGGAACGGTTCAGAAACATCACAAAGGAAATTTCATATTTCCAATTTGGCCACACTGGGACATCCTGCTTTGTGTCACCACCACCACCATTTCTTGGGGGCCATGGAGCTCTGCGCCACTGCCTGCCTGTCACCAATCGAGTCTGCTAATGTCAGAATGAGACTCCCATGCGATAGGGAAGAAGTAGCATCCCCAGACTTTGCCTAAATGGGGCAAAATAGTATTCAACCGGGAAAACCTAGAATACTCACCAAAAATACATGTGCATAGCAGATAAACTCTATGTTGAATTCAAGGTAAATCTGGGTTTTCTATGTAGTGTAGTCAAGCCGCATATAACCGCATCTGTAACTGATCCAAAGAAACAACTGGACAGTAGTTGGATGTCTTGCAAGTGGCCAGCCTCTCTCGCTCCCAGCTGCCATCTCTGCTCAGACCTGAAGGTCATCCCGATAGTGACATCATCATCCATGGCATCAGAGTGTTTGTGATCAGCTAAGGCTGCCTCCATGGCAACAACAGTTGAGACAACCCTTGCAACCAGGCCCCATCTGCAATACTATAGAATATTGTTCAACTGCTTTGAACTGCATTATATGAACCTACGTATGGCAGAATGCATGGCGCCTAGGGTGTTCTTGATTTGAAGTTACATAATTGGTGTAGAAGAGTTTAACATGAAGCACTCTCTCACTAATCCAAAAGGGTCGGTTACGCACATATTGTGAACAGATAATTGGTAATATTGGTCAAATACATATTATTATTTTTTTACATTTCAGTTGGAAGATGAGCAAGTGAAAGACTGTATGATAAAATGGGATGTTTATCGACCAGAAGTTGATGGCAAAAGTGACTAGGAGGATGATATTGGAATCATAGGATAATAGAGTTGGAAGAGACCACATAGATCATCATTAACTGACCCAAATAGTACTTTTTCTGTTACTTTTGTGAGTGTTGACTATAAAAGTGTAGCTCAGAACTGTCACAGTTAGTTTCTCATCACAATATTCTTACATGGTAAGAAATAGTTTATGTACCCCCCCCCCCCCCCCCATATAAAACTATGCTATAAAAGTGCCAATATATGGGAGCTGATTTTCCAGCCACCGAGAACAGAAACGACAATACAATGTATTTGGATCTCCAATATGTTTTTTTGGTATATGCAAGGTCGACATCAGTGGTTCTCAAGCTGCAAGTCCCCAGATGTTTTGGCCTTCAACTCCCAGAAATCCTAACAGCTGGTCAACTGGCTGAAATTTCTGTAGGCCAAAACTCCTGAGGATCCACAGGTTGAGAACCATTGGTCTACTTTTAGTCAGGTAACATTGGGAATCATAGAATCATAGAATCAAAGAGTTGGAAGAGACCTCATGGGCCATCCAGTCCAACCCCCTGCCAAGAAGCAGGAATATTGCATTCAAATCACCCCTGACAGATGGCCATCCAGCCTCTGTTTAAAAGCTTCCAAAGAAGGAGCCTCCACCACACTCCGGGGCAGAGAGTTCCACTGCTGATTGGCTCTCACAGTCAGGAAGTTCTTCCTCATGTTCAGATGGAATCTCCTCTCTTGTAGTTTGAAGCCATTGTTCCGCGTCCTAGTCTCCAGGGAAGCAGAAAACAAGCTTGCTTCCTCCTCCCCCCTGTGGCTTCCTGTCACATATTTATACATGGTTATCATATCCCCTCTCAGCCTTCTCTTCTTCAGGCTAAACATGCTCAGCTCCTTAAGCCGCTCCTCATAGGGCTTGTTCTCCAGACCCTTGATCATTTTAGTCGCCCTCCTCTGGACACATTCCAGCTTGCCAATATCTCTCTTGAATTGTGGTGCCCAGAACTGGACACAATATTCCAGGTGTGGTCTAACCAAAGCAGAATAGAGGGGTAGCATTACTTCCCTAGATCTAGACACTATGCTCCTATTGATGCAGGCCAAAATCCCATTGGCTTTTTTTGCCGCCACATCACATTGTTGGCTCATGTTTAACTTGTTGTCCATGAGGACTCCACGATCTATTAGGATGATCGTCTTAGAGCTCTGTTCCTGGCTGTCATTTAGTTTTGCATATAGAAAAACATTTTTGTCTATTCCTCTTCCTTTGTAGAGTCTTTATTCTGCTTGCTTGCATGTTTGTATTTCTGTTCCATTAAATAACAATTAATGTAAAAGATGCCAAATGTTTCCACTTTACTAAAATATAAAGCACTAAAAACTTTGGGAAAGGTTCCTTCTTTCCCCAATCGCGGGTCAATTAACCAGGAACGGTTCAGAAACATCACAAAGGAAATTTCATATTTCCAATTTGGCCACACTGGGACATCCTGCTTTGTGTCACCACCACCACCATTTCTTGGGGGCCATGGAGCTCTGCGCCACTGCCTGCCTGTCACCAATCGAGTCTGCTAATGTCAGAATGAGACTCCCATGCGATAGGGAAGAAGTAGCATCCCCAGACTTTGCCTAAATGGGGCAAAATAGTATTCAACCGGGAAAACCTAGAATACTCACCAAAAATACATGTGCATAGCAGATAAACTCTATGTTGAATTCAAGGTAAATCTGGGTTTTCTATGTAGTGTAGTCAAGCCGCATATAACCGCATCTGTAACTGATCCAAAGAAACAACTGGACAGTAGTTGGATGTCTTGCAAGTGGCCAGCCTCTCTCGCTCCCAGCTGCCATCTCTGCTCAGACCTGAAGGTCATCCCGATAGTGACATCATCATCCATGGCATCAGAGTGTTTGTGATCAGCTAAGGCTGCCTCCATGGCAACAACAGTTGAGACAACCCTTGCAACCAGGCCCCATCTGCAATACTATAGAATATTGTTCAACTGCTTTGAACTGCATTATATGAACCTACGTATGGCAGAATGCATGGCGCCTAGGGTGTTCTTGATTTGAAGTTACATAATTGGTGTAGAAGAGTTTAACATGAAGCACTCTCTCACTAATCCAAAAGGGTCGGTTACGCACATATTGTGAACAGATAATTGGTAATATTGGTCAAATACATATTATTATTTTTTTACATTTCAGTTGGAAGATGAGCAAGTGAAAGACTGTATGATAAAATGGGATGTTTATCGACCAGAAGTTGATGGCAAAAGTGACTAGGAGGATGATATTGGAATCATAGGATAATAGAGTTGGAAGAGACCACATAGATCACCATTAACTGACCCAAATAGTACTTTTTCTGTTACTTTTGTGAGTGTTGACTATAAAAGTGTAGCTCAGAACTGTCACAGTTAGTTTCTCATCACAATATTCCTACATGGTAAGAAATAGTTTATGTACCCCCCCCCCCCCCCCATATAAAACTATGCTATAAAAGTGCCAATATATGGGAGCTGATTTTCCAGCCACAGAGAACAGATACGACAATACAATGTATTTGGATCTCCAATATGTTTTTTTGGTATATGCAAGGTCTACATCAGTGGTTCTCAACCTGCAAGTCCCTATTGTTGTTGTTGTTGTTGTTGTTGTTGTTGTTGTTATTATTATTATTATTATTATTATTATTATACTTTATTTGTACCCCGCTAGCATCTCCCGAAGGACTCGATGCGGCTTACAAAGGACAAGGCCTCAATACAAAACACAACAATCCACTTAAAGCAAATTAAAACAATTAAAGCAATATTAAAACAATGAAACCACAGGCAATAAACAGTACATCAAACAAGATAGAACTAGGCCGGGCCAGAGTAAAGGGTACAGGATTAAAAAGTGCTTATGTGACAGGTGATATGTAGGGATTATAAGGCAAGTGCAATGTGCAGTGTGCGGCAATCTTATTCTAATAAAGTGCTTATGGGACTTGGTATAGGAGATTTCCTATTCTGGAAAGGCACATTGGAACAGCCAGGTCTTCAAATTCTTTCTGAAGACTGTCAATGTAGGAGCCTGTCTAAGATCTTTGGGGAGAGTGTTCCAGAGACGGGGGGCCACCACGGAAAAGGCCCTGTCTCGTGTCCCCACCAAGCGTGCTTGCGACGCAGGCGGGATCACGAGCAGAACCTCTCCAGATAAGCGTAGTGAACGCGTGGGTTCGTAGACGGAGATGCGGTCACGCAGGTAGGCTGGTCCCAAACTATTCAGGGCTTTGTAGGTAAGCACCTGCACCTTAAATTGGGCTCGGAAAATAAACGGCAGCCAGTGGAGCTCCTTGAACACGAGGGTTGACCTCTCTCTGTAAGCTGCCCCAGTTAACATCCTGGCCGCCGCTCGTTGGACAAGTTGGAATTTCCGACCCATTTTCAAGGGCAGTCCTACGTAGAGCACATTGCACTAATCCAACCTAGAGGTGACCAAGGCATGGACCACCCCGGCCAGATCAGCCTTCGTGAGGTAGGGTCGCAGTTGGCGCATGAGTCTTAATTGTGCGAAAGACCTCCCAGACATTGGCGACGCCTGAGCCTCAAGCGTAAGCGATGAGTCCAGGAAGACTCCCAAACTGCAGACCTGTGGTTTCAGGGGGAGTGTAACCCCGTCCAACATAGGTTGCCACCCTATACCCCGGTCAGGTTTACGATCGACCAGGAGGAACTCTGTCTTGTCAGGATTGATCTTCAGCTTGTTCCTCCTCATCCAGATAGACACAGCGGCCAGGCACTCGTCCAGCACCCGAGAGGCCTCCTTGGAATTGGGTGGAAATGAGTAGTAGAGTTGTGTGTCATCTGCATAGAGGTGGCACCTAACTCCAAAACTCCGGATGACCTCTCCCAGGGGTTTCATGTAGATGTTGAAAAGCATGGGAGACAGAATGGAGCCTTGTGGGACCCCACAGGTCAAGGGCCAGGGGTCCGAGCAGGCGTCTCCCAGCTTCACCAACTGGGATCAACCCTCCAGGAAGGACCGGAGCCACGACAGAACCGTGTCCCCGAGACCCATCCCAGAGAGACGACCCAGTAGGATACCATGATCGATGGTATCGAAAGCCGCTGAGATGTCCAAGAGAACCAACAGTCACACTCCCCCGTCCAGCTCTCTACGGAGGTCATCCACCAAGGCGACCAAGGCTGTCTCGGTGCCGTGACCAGGCCTGAAACCAGACTGTGACTGATCTAGGTAGTTGATGTCATCCAAAAAGCCCTGGAGCTGTAGCGAGGGGGGGGGGTTAGGGGTTCAACCCCCCCTAAATGTTTTTTTAAAAAAACTGGTTTACTCATGAATTTTAACTGGTTAACCAAATCCCCATGCTGCTAAGTCTATGAGATGCAAAAAATTAAGAGTCCCTCCAGAACTGCAAGCACTATCTCAAGCAAATATTGACAATTTATTCACATTGTCATTACTTGTAGCAATAGCTGATGTAGTGAAGCAACCAAGTTGTGTGTGTGTGTGTTGAATGTTCTCATTAAGGAGGCCAGACTTGGTGGAGGTGGTTGACAGGGGCGGAGCTGCAGGCTATGGAAGGCTGCTCTGCCCTCTGCTGTGCTCTTTGCTTCAGCATGAGCTAGGAGGCAGGATTCAACCCCCCCCCCCGCAAAATTTTCAACCCCCCCGCCCCCCAAAAAAAATTTCAACCCCTCCCGAAATTTTTTTCTGGCTACAGCCCTGTTACCAGCTATTAGGATTTCTGGGAGTTGAAGGCCAAAACACCTGGGGACCCACAGGTTGAGAACTACTGTGTTAAGGTATACTGAAAACAGAGTAAGCATCAACACCAAGGTTGGAGTAGATATATTCAGTATATGCAGGTGCTCATTAAGGCTCATTAAGGTCAATAAGTTTGTGCCACACCAGGTGGAGTATAGCTGGGTGTGTTTGAGGTTACATCCCTACTCCCTTCTTTAAAAGTTGGAGAAGTCACAGGCGCTCTCCTTTAGGAGTTGGAGAGGCCATGCTCTCTGCATTTTGTGATGTCTACAAGGACTTCATTAGTTTGTTACTCTGTAGGATTTATTTTTGATGCCATGTCACAAGTTTATGTTTTTGACTCTGCTGAACAAAAGTAAACTGATGTTTTCTTCTTCAACTGTATGAAGTGACTGTGTCTTTGATAGACTACCTTCCACACAATCTGCAACAAATCCCAATGTATCAAAGTGATACATTGAAGATGATACACGTGCACGAGCAAAGGTTACACTGGAAGGACTTCATTGAGAACTGAGGGCCCTTCCACACAGCCCTACATCCCAGAATATCAAGGGAGACAATCCCACATTATCTGAGTGTAGACTCGGATAATAGGGCTGGGCAACCACGGAAAAAATTGTTTCTAAACTCGATTCGTTTTTAGGTGGTTTTTGCGTTTCGATTTTTAAAAGAATTCCGAAATTTTTCTTTAAAAAAGTTCGAAATTTACAAAATTTCAGAAATTACGAAACAATTACGAAACAATTACGAATCGATTTGTTAACGGCGGACGCGACCGCGCAATACGCTAAAAAAACCCTCAAAATGGGACAGGGGGAACTTCTGAAGCTTCCCTCTCCCTCTGTTGTTGACTGTTGGTGTGATAATTATATATTTTTTCCACTGATAAAACAAACAACAACTATAAAACTTGCACCAGACATGCGGAAATAATAACAAAACGATTTCGAAATGATTTCGAAGCAATTACGAAACAATTACGAAACGAATTGAAAAATTCGTTTCGATTTTTAGTTGCTCCTGAATGGTTCAATATCGCTTCGTTATAAAAAAAATAACGAATTAATAATGAATTACGAAATTAACGAACGAAACCGCCCAGCCCTATCGGATAACTCAGTTCAAAGCAGATATTGTGGGATTTTATGTCATGCCAGCAGTGACAGAGCTTTGTAGGTGGGAAGGTGGCTTATTGCTCCCAAGCTTTGTTGCTGCCAAAATGACACCTATTCAGGAAATACGGAGCCTGCAGGAATGGTTAGGGATGCTATTGCATAGTGTGTTGTGGGGGTAAGGGTGTGGAGAGGGTGGGAAACACAACCGGTACTCGGCTCTTTCGAACCAGCTTTGGCATGGCTGGGCTGTCTGACTGCTGTCCTGCTGCCTTGCGGCTCAGAAACAGCATTCGGTGTCTGTCTGTCTGTGACTCATGCTTCTGTTTGCTTAAACAATGCAATCACCATGAGACAACAGACTAGTGTAATAAAGCGTGTTAAATCTCAAAGCTTCCTACTCTAAAAGAGACCATTATTCTTATAGAGACCTCTTATATCCAAATTGTTCTCTATTTCAGAGGAGTCTGTCACCTGAGGATACAGACAGACTAGTTCATGATAATCTCAATAATGGTATGCAAATCCCTTAAGAATGCCTAGAGGGATTCCAGTCCTAGTTCAGAATATAAACCTATAAGTCATAAGCCATGAACTGTATACATCGCCCCATTTAATTGCTAAATTTGCCACCACTCTCTTTATACACACGACAGTAGTGACCGGAAAAAAGGTTTAAGGTGATTGAACCAGGTTCTTTTAAATGTGAGATTTTGCTTGGAAAGAAGTTACATGCTCCTCATGCTAAGTATTAGGTTTGCTCAGTAGGAGCAAAGTTTGGTCCCTTGTGGGTTCAGGGGTGCAACATACTCCCCATCCCACAAATGTTGCTAGCCCTGCGAGAGAGAGAGAGAGAGAGAGAGAGAGAGAGAGAGAGAGAGAGAGAGAGAGAGAGAGAGAGGAGACTCAAAATGTATAATTATTGCATATGAGGCATGACTTGAAGACATGACTTCTAAATAGCTTTAACCATCTGTTCATGAAAAAAGATTAGCAAATGATATTAGCCATGTTTGGCTATATATTTCATCCAGTTGCAAGATGATGTTTTTTAAAAAAACACTTGTTTTCAACTTATGTCAGAATAGAATACAGTATGACCTCCATATCTGCTGGGGAATTGGATATGTTTCTGTATACACTGGAAACGGGAATCTGGATAATAGTGAATCCCATTGCAATTAATGACTTCTGCCAGAGGTTACCATAGGCCCCATCTACTCTGCCATGTAATGTAGTTTGAAACTGCATTATATGGCCAGTATAGAATTATATGAGGGTTGGGTGAAAAGTAATACCTCCACCTTCATTACTTGGGTTTGGATGGGAATATTTTAATAAATCAAATGCAGAAATAATCCTTAGAATTTGCTCTTCAACTACCACTATTCATTTTCCACATAATCACCAGATAATTGGATACATTTCTGCCAATGATGACCAAGTTTTCTGAAGCTGTCACAGAAAAAGTCAACACCCTGTTTCCACAACCATCCTCTCACAGTTCTCTAATCCTGGGTACCCATTGTGCACAGATCTTCCGATAGCTAAGCAAACTTACTTACTTACTTAGGCGATCCCTCGTTGGACGAGTAAGATGGTCTTCCATTATGGATTTCCTTGTGGGTCCGTATGTGGCTGTGGAGCCCTATTCTTGCTCTGCATCTTCTTCCGCAGTGAGGGCATTGGTTTCCAGGTGGAAGGCGGTCCCGGTCGGGGTTGGCTTGACGCGCCTTCCTCCTGGTACGTTTCTCTCTTTCACCCTCCACTCGTGCCTCCTCAAATTCTGCAGCACTGCTGGTCACAGCTGTCCTCCAGCTGGAGCGCTCAAGGGCCAGGGCTTCCCAGTTCTCAGTGTCTATGCCAGAGTTTTTAAGGTTGGCTTTGAGCCCATCTTTAAATCTCTTTTCCTGTCCACCAACGTTCCGTTTTCCGTTCTTAAGTTCGGAGTACAGCAACTGCTTTGGGAGACGGTGGTCAGGCATCCGGACAACGTGGCCGGCCCAGCGGAGTTGATGTTGGAGGACCATCGCTTCAATGCTGGTGGTCTTTGCTTCTTCCAGCACACTGACGTTTGTCCGCTTGTCTTCCCAGGAGATTTTCAGGATTTTCCGGAGGCAGCGCTGATGGAAACGTTCCAGGAGCTGCATGTGACGTCTGTAGACAGTCCACGTCTCACAGGCATATAGCAGGGTTGGGAGGACAATAGCTTTATAAACATGCACCTTGGTATCCCTACGGATGTCCCGGTCCTCAAACACTCTCTGCTTCATTCTGGAAAATGCTGCACTTGCAGAGCTCAGGCGGTGTTGTATTTCGGCGTCGATGTTGACTTTGGTGGAGAGGTGGCTGCCAAGGTAGCGGAAATGGTCCACATTTTCTAATGTGACACCATTAAGCTGTATTACTGGCATTGGAGAGGGATTGGCTTGTGACTGCTGGAACAGCACCTTGGTTTTCTCAATGTTCAGTGACAGGCCGAGCTTCTCATATGCTTCTGCGAAGGTGTTTAGGGTGGCTTGTAGATCTTCTTCTGAATGCGCACAGACGACATTGTCATCAGAATACTGGAGTTCTATAACAGCTGTTGTTGTAACCTTGGTTTTGGCTTTCAGTCTGCTGAGGTTGAATAGCTTGCCATCTGTCCGATAGATTATTTCCACTCCGGTGGGAAGCTTCCCATCAACAAGGTGAAGTATCATAGCGATGAAGATGGAGAATAGAGTTGGGGCAATAACACATCCCTGTTTGACACCTGATTCCACCTTAAATGGGTCACTTTGGGAGCCACTGCTGTCCAAGACTGTTGCCATCATGTCATCGTGGAGGAGCCGCAGGATGTTCACAAATTTGTTTGGGCACCCAATTTTGTGGAGGATGGTCCAGAGAGCGCTGCGATTCACTGTGTCGAATGCCTTTGCAAGGTCGATGAATGCCATGTACAGAGGTTGGTTTTGTTCCCTTCTTCGGCTACATTGGAGCTGCGGTTCAGGAGGCTTTGGTAGTGTTCTTTCCAACGTAGTGCAATTGAGTTTTGATCCTTCAGGAGTTTGGTTCCATCTGATGAACGTAGAGGCTGTATCCCATGGTTTCTTGGTCCATAGATGACCTTTGTGGCTTTGAAGAATCCCTGAGCATCATGGGTATCTGCCAGGTGTTGGATTTCTTCAGCCTTCTTTGTCCACCAGATGTTCTTGAGTTCTCTTGTCCTTCTTTGGACCTCAGCTTTTGCACTGGCATAGATCTTTTTCTTAGCAGCACAGTTGATGTCTCTCTGCCATGCTTGGAAGGCTTTCCTTTTCTTGTCAATTAGCTGCTGGATCTCGATGTCATTTTCATCAAACCAGTCTTGATGTTTCTTGGCTTGGTATCCAATAGTTTCTTCGCAGGCTTGGATGATAGAGGTCTTCAGTTTGTTCCAATGTTCCTCGACACTTTCGGGGTGTACTGTGGGTAGATGGTCCTTGAGTGCTGTTTGGAGATGGGCTCGTCTGGAGGGCTCCTGAAGGGCTTGGGTGTTCATTTTGCGCCTTGTCTTCCTTCCTTGGAGTCTGTGCTTGGGAGCGATCTTGATAGCCATCGAGGATCGAATTAGCCTGTGGTCAGTCCAGCAGTCGTCAGCACCTGTCATGGCTCTTGTGAGGAGCACGTCACGGCGGTCTCTGGCGCGTGTGATTACATAGTCTAAGAGGTGCCAATGCTTTGACCGGGGGTGCTTCCATGATGTCTTGAACTTGTTTTTCTGGCGGAAGAGCATGTTGGTGATGACAAGGTTGTGTTCCGCACATTTGGTGAGAAGCAGGATGCCATTTGAGTTGCTGTTTCCAACCCCGTCTTTTCCGATGGTTCCTGGCCACAGGTCGAAGTCTCGCCCAACTCTTGCATTGAAGTCCTCCAGGAGGATGATTTTGTCCTCCTTAGGTATCCCCGATAGGACGTTGTCCAGCTGACAGTAGAATTTCTCCTTGATGTCTTCGTCAGCATCTAGTGTTGGTGCATAGGCACTTATGATGGTTGCCCGTTGGTTTTTGGCAAGATCGATTTGGAGGGTTGAGAGTCGTTCGTTGATGCCAGTGGGTGCTTCGGACAGATGTTTCACCAGATCATTCCTGATGGCAAAGCCAACTCCGTGCAGTCTTTTGTCTTCTTCGGGCAGTCCCTTCCAGAAGAAGGTGTAGCCTCCTTTTTCTTCCTTCAGCTGTCCCTCTCCTGCTCTCCGGGTCTCCTGAAGGGCTGCTATGTCGATGTTGAAGCGTCCCAGCTCCCTTGCAATGATGGCAGTTCTGCGTTCGGGGCGTTCACTGCCACTGTTGTCCATCAGAGTCCGTACGTTCCACGTACCGAAGTTCATTTTCCTTTTTTGGCTGCAGGGTGGTGACCCCACTGGACGCGGCAGTCCAGTCAGGGATAAGTGAGGCAGACTATGTTTAGGGCACCTTTTCTAGCCCCCTCCCCATGTGGGGTGAGCAGAGTGGGTCCTCAAAAGGGCTGCTCAGTCACGGATACAGCTGCCGAACTACTCAACTGCCTCGGTCCTTGAGGTAGAACGACTGAGTCTGTACCCACCGCCCATGTGCCAGTCTGTGACTAGGGGCTTCCAGATTTCACAGTCCTGCCCCCGTCGCCACTCGCTGATCGCCATGGGACTTTGGTTGCTTGGTTTTTATTTTCTTTGGAAGACGCCTGTGCGTGGGTTTTTTTAATGTGTGGAGGTCAGTGCACAACTGATCAACACACAGACTTCACAGAGTGAGGTTCCACTGGTGATGTAGTTTAACACAATGACCGTGGCTTCTCAGTCTGTTGCAGCCTTCTTCCACCTTCGCAGCCGTTGTAACATGTGCCATGTTATCCTCCGCCTGCTCCGCCGTTGAGGTCTTTGGGTCTTCGGACTGTGCTTGGTCTGGAACCCCCCCCCCCCCCCCCGCGGCCACTCCTGGGAGTGCACGACTCCAGTTGTTGTGCCTACAGGTTCATTGGAACGTGCAAGCCCCCTCACCACGACAAGGTGACAGTCCATCGAGGGGGAGCTAAGCAAAGCAATAATGTGATCCACATGTTCTTGTGAAATGCCGATTATGCTTGAAATTTCTTTCTGAGTGATACAATGATCACCCTGAATCAATCTGTCAACCTTTTGCTTGTGAAACTCGGTGGTTGCTGTCATAGGACATCCAACTCTTTGTCATGCAAGTCACATGTTCCCATCTCAACAGCTTTAAACTTACTCATCCAACGATGTACAGTACTCACATCAACACAATCACCATAAACAGCTTGCATTCTTTGATGAATCTCCTTTGGGGTGACACCTTCTGCTGTCAAGAATTCAATGACTGCACGTTGCTTAAGTCGCATTGACAGACAGTCTGCACAGGGTTTCATACTTCACACTTTAACAACACAACAATTCAATGCTAAGGCTTCCTACCAAAATGGAACTGTAGAGGAGAGTTTACTGAACAAGCCAGTACCTGCTGCATAACAGTACTGCCATCTGTTGAGGAGTTACGAAGGTGGAGGCATTACTTTTCATTCAACCTTCATATAATGCAGTTCAATGCAAGTTAACTGCATTGTTTGTCTTCAGTGACCATATAATGCAGTTTCGAACTGCATTATATATCAGTGTAGATAGGCACATAAAATCATGCTGGAGGACCCAGAAATGTCTTATTTACAGGACTCTAAATAAGTAGTTGTAAGTTTGCAGCAGGAAAATGAAACAGGGTAGACAGTGCTGAACTTTCCAAGTGGCTCAACATATAATTGAAACATAGAATCACAGAGTTGGAAGAGACCCCAAGGGCCAACTATTCTGCCATTCAGGAATGCACAAGTTTCCCTATTTACATCCACTGTATCTCCTTCCTCCTCCTCACTCATTTCACTCTCAGAAGACCCTTCGAAGAAATCTTCATCGGTGGGTGACATAAGTATCTCCTGGATCCTCTTCCTCTGTTGTTCCTCATTTAACACCTGCGCACTCCTTTTCCCTCTTCTAACACCCTTACTACCAGTTGCAGTGTGGCGATCAGACTCTACTACAACAAAAGCAAAGCACCCCGGTTCTCTGCCTAAAAAACCTCTAGAGAAGGAGACCCAACCACATGTTAAGACATGTTCCACTGCTGAACTACTCTTACCATCAGGAATTCTTCCTAATATTTAGATGGATCCCTCATATGGTAATTTGAATCCATAGCACAGTGTCCTAATCTCCAGAGCAGCAGAAGACAGGCTTGCCCCCTCCTCAATGTGAAATCCTTTCAGATATTTAAACATGGCTCTCCTCTCTCCCTTCACCCTTATTTTCTCAAAGCTAAATACATTGAGCTCCCTAAGCTGCTCCTTATAAGATTTGACTTTCAAACCTTTGACCATTTTGCTCACCCTTCTCTGGACACCACCTACCTTGTCCATATCCTTCTTGAATAGCTTTGCCCAGACCTGAACACAGTGCCATTCCAGGTGAGGTCTGACGAAAGCAGAATAGAGTTGGACTATGACTTCCTTTGCTGTCAATACTATATTTCTACTGATGCAGCTTCAATCACATTAGCTTTTGAGTTGCTGCATCACACTGTTTTTGGCTGGCAAATCACGAAACACCTGGCATTTTGGATAAAGGATGCTCTTAGGTGAGAGCAAAGTAGGTGAGAAACTAACATTTACAGACTTCTTTTACTCATGTAGGAATCAGCGAACGATTGCCACTGTGATCCCCAATCATTTTAAGCTGTGGGCAAGGGGAAGGAATGTAAAATTGCAAGAAATGTGTGTGTGTGTGTGTGTGAAAACTACCCCTTCTCTTTGACTCCCTCCAATGGTGACCTCCTTTGAAAGTCGGCATATGTTTTGGGGGTAGAAAAAATGCCAGGAAACAAATGTTTCAGTGGAAAAGGAAACTCTCCAAAGACTTTAGATCAACAATGCCCAGAAATGAGAGAGGGCCAAGGCCGGTCTGAACAAGCTCTTGAATGTAGGCTGAATGTAATCGGATGCGGTTCCTGAAAGGCTGCACGGTGCAAGGTCAGTTGTAGGGCAAGGTGGGGGGATTTCTCCCATCACCTCAAATACTTGATTTCTTAGCACAATGAATATTTTCATTGTGGAAGGATTTAACAGGAATATTAAGGCAGCTAAGGAATAATGCAACTGCTCCCCGCTTGGCAGATCTGAGTTGAACATTGCTGCTTCTCTCGCTTGCAAATTTTCACCCAATAATTTGGCACTCAGTTTGAAACCCATTAGCTTTTCAATAAATATGACTTAAAGCTGTTGAAGAATGTGAGAAATATTTATACTTCTCACAAGCATGTGTAGATTGATTGTTCATATAACTGTATGGTCAACATCTACTGCAGGTTGACAATAGAGGTCTGCTGAAGAACCAAGAGGCTGTTAAAGAGAGGACCACTCTATGAATCTTTAGGTCCTTCAGCTCAATTCTATGGTGGATGTTGACCATCAACTCACACTAGAGATTTCTAGAGAGAACACTTCTCTAGACATTTGTAGTCCTCCAGTGCAAAGTTTGATGAGACCTAGAAATGTAATGTAGTTTACACTAGAGTAAGCTGATATGCATTAATGGCTCTATTTTATTTATTTATTTATTTATTGTTCGAACTTATATGCCGCCACTCCCCTGGGGCTCAGAGTGGCTTACAAGAATGGCTAAAATCTAACACAATTTAAAAACAATTTAAAACAATTTAAAAACAGCAATATCAAATATCAAAGGCCTGTCGAAACAGGTATGTCTTACATGCCCTGTGAAAAGCTGATAAGTCCCGCAAGGCACGGACTTCAGGTGGCAGAGTATTCCAGAGTGATGGTGCCACTGCTGTAAAGGCTCTGCGTCTGGTTGCTGTTAGACGCAAGGTCTTGACACTGGGGACTTCCAATAGATGTTGATCCTCAGAACGGAGGGATCTCTGGGGTTGGTAGGGGGTGAGGTGGTCCCTCAGATACATTGGCCCCAGACCATGCAAGGCCTTAAAGGTGAGTACCATCACTTTGAAAGTGATCCGGTGCTCAATTGGTAACCAATGCAGCTGTAGTAAGATTGGTGTTATGTGGCATCTCATCGGAGTTCCCGCAAGAAGCCGAGCAGCTGCATTTTGTACCAACTTGAGCTTCCAGATCACCGACAGAGGAAGGGCAATGTAGAGGGCGTTACAGTAGTCCAGTCTTGAGATGACCGTAGCCTGGATCACCGTAGCTAGGGCATCCCTGGACAGGTAGGGGCCAGCCATCTAGCCTGCCGTAGATGAAAAAAAGTGGTTCTGCTAATAGCGGAGATCTGGGCCTCCATCGTGAGCAGAGGGTCCAAGAGGACTCCCAGATGCTTTACCAATGATGACAGGCGTACTGCCTCGCCATCCAGGGTAGGCAGCTGGTTATCCCCACTGCCCGGTTGACCCAGCCATAGGATCTCCGTCTTCGCTGGATTCACCCTCAACCTGCTGGCACGCAGCCAACCAGTAATAGCCTCGAGGCACTGATGGAAATAATCGGGTACAGAGTCAGGTTGGCCTTCCATTTCCAGCACCAACTTTGGAGTATCCCCCAACTTTGCTTATCTTGGCTTCAAGGACTTAAAGCATGCTGCAGTGTGTCTTTGTGGCACTTTTCTGGAGAGGTGGCTGACTATTTATTTATTTAGTTACCACATTTGTATACCGCCTTTCTCAGCCAGAGGCGACTCAAGGTGTCTCAAGGTAGTGGAAATGGTCAACATTTTCTAGTGTTACACCATTAAGCTGTATTTCTTACATTGGAGAAGGATTGGGTGGTGACTACTGGAAGAACACTTTGGTTTTCTCGATGTTCAATGACAGACCAAGCTTCTTGTATACTTCTGCAAAGGTCTTTAGAGTGGCTTGTAGATTTTCTGGATGTACACAGACTATGTTGTCATCAGCATATTGGAGTTCTATAACAAACGTTGTTGTGACCTTGGTTTTGGCTTTCATTCTGCTGAGGTTAAATAGCTTGCCATCTGTCCAATAGATGATTTCCACTCCGGTGGGAAGTTCTCCATCAACAAGATGAAGTATCATAGTGGTGAAGATGGAAAATAAGGTTGGGGCAATAACATATCCATTTGACACCTGATTCCATGTATGGTATACTATGTTGTCAAGCTGCCTTCAAACTGCATTAAATGGTCAGTATAGATGTGTCCTGAATCTTTCTTCCATCACAGTGTCCAAAGATGCTCCATCCTTCTTTTATGGCTGCAAGCCATTCCTGGAGCATAATCCATTTCCTCTTCATGCTTCTTTTCTATCTCCGTCCCACCTTGAAAACCATGTGCTTCTCGTTCCAGCTCTTCTAACAACCTGGTTGTTGAGCTCTCTTTTCCTTTGCCTATCGAGTCCATGGCGAGTTTCCCTTCTTCATTAAGGTGGTTTTTCGAATGGGACCAGAGCTCTTTCCCAGATGTGGATCGTGCGCAGACAGATTGCTCAGCAGTAATCACTTCCAGCTGCTGGCGAGGCCTTGCCAACCAATTCCCCATCAGGAACGCAGGGTTTGCACCACAAATCAGGGAGAACATTGTAAAACGATAATGTGTTACACTCCGCAGTACCTGGAAGAATGATCGGCTTTATAACTGAACTAATTGGCATTGGGGGGGGGGGGTTGCGGAAGGGGTGAGGTTACTAGGAAGGTCAAAGAAGTGACAAAGGATTTTTTTTTTATAAAAACCTCTCCTGTTGGATTGATTTTGCTTGGTTTGTTTTGGTTGTCAAGATATTCCCAACTCATCTGGGATTGCAATTTGTAACAGCGGTTTCTTTGCATCCAGAAGGTACTGCGGTAAACTCAAGGGACTTGGAGTCAAACTCAATGCTCCCCTTACAGAAGAAATTTCCACTCATGGAAACTTGTATTTTATTAATTTTTTACTTAATGTTTATTTCATTTTTTCAGAAAATATAATTTAAATTCAGCCAATTAAAATAACAAAACCAAACCACAGACACTTGAATAAAAACAACCTCCTAATTCTCCCTGTGTGTGACTTTCCCCTCATTCTCTCGTATCCCCTCTCCCTTTTAAAAGAACACTCTTAGATCATTAAAAAAACACAACTTACTTTTATTGACTGAAAACTTTTTCCGTGGCCTGCTTCTGTGAATGGAGAAATTTGGATCCAGTTCATTGTCTGTTTGGCACCAAAGATCGAATTGTAAAATCATTAAATGTTAGAGGGTTGTTGTAGGTTTTTCCGGGCTATATGGCCATGTTCTGGAGGCAATTTTTCTCCTTAAACGTTAGAGCTGGAAGGGAACCCAAAGGTCATATAGACAAACCCTCTTGCCAATGCAGGAAATCCCAACTAAAGGACTCTTTCAAATGACCATCAATCTTCTGCTTTAAATCCTCCAACAAAGAAAAGCCTGTCCAAGGTAGTGTACACTACCAAACCAGCCATGAAATTCTTCTTAATATTTAGCTAAATCTTCTTTCGTGTTCATTGGTTCTGGAGCAGCATAAAATGATCTTGCTCATTCTTATAGAATTACTAGCGGTCCCCTGTCACGTGTTGCTGTGGCCCAGTCTGGTGATCTGGAAAATAAAGTAATGAGAAAGTGTTGGTTTCTAATATTTGTAATGTCTTTCTGCTTGTGGGTAAACACTATTTCTTCCTGTTTCTTTGTCAGTGTTGATGTGGAGATTGTCTGGTTTGCCTACTCTGTGACATGCAACATTTCATTGTTCTTCTTTAGGGGTCCCTTTCAAATCTTTGATACTGCATCTGTCATATACATATATGTGTGTGTGTGAATGGTGAAGGGAGTTGGACTTGATGGCCTCAAGGCAGCATTTTTCAACCTTGGGTTTGGAACCCGGGGGGGGGGGTAGCGAGGGGGTGTCAGAAGGGTAGCCAAAGACCACCAGAAAACACAGTATTTTCTGTTGGTCATGAGGGTTCTGTGTGGGAAGTTTGCCCCAATTCTGTCGTCGGTGGGGTTCAGAATGCTCCTTGATTGTAAGTGAACTATAAATCCCAGTAACTACAACTCTCAAATGTCAAGGTCTATTTTCCCCAAACTCCATCTGTGTTTATATTTGGGCATATTGAGTATTCGTGCCAAGTTTGGTCCAGATCCATGGTTGTTTGAGTCCACAGTGCTTTCTAGATGTAGGTGAACGACAAATCCAAAACTCAGCTTACTTGTCCGAACATATCTCCCTCTACGTTCTGCCTTGTAGTTTAAGATTGGCCGGGGAGGCCCTGCTCTCAGCTTTGCAAATGCGGCTGGTGGGGACGAGGGACAGGGCCTTCTCGGTGGTGACCCCCCACCTGTGGAATTTGCTCCCCAGCAAAATTAGATCGGTGTGCTCCCTCCTTTCTTTCAGAAGAAAACTGAAGAGGTGGTTGTGGAACCAGGTTTTTGGCTAATAGATATAACGGCACCTGAACAGTAAATTGGACCAGACAGTTGTTATAATTGGAAATGCCTTTATGATTGGATAGCTAGTGTTGTTTTTAATTCATTGTATTGTTTGATTTTACTTTGCTTTTATAATTGTAATTATTGCGGCATTGAATCGTTGCCTTTGTTAGCCGCTCTGATTCTCCTTGCAGGGGTGAGAAGAGCGGGGTAGAAATGATGTAAATATAAATAAATAAATATACACCCTCTTCTTATGCAGAAGCTAAAAGAAAAAAAGAAAAAACCCCACACACCTCCCATTGGCATCTGATTCTCACTCCACTCCTGGGACCCACAGGCAAAGCAAAAATGCTATATTAAAAAAAGAAAAAATATATATAAAATAATTTCAATATATAATTCTAGCCTTCACTAGCATCATGCAGAATTCATGACTCAAGTGGTTGCAAGAAGGGAAGAAAGAGCTTTTGCACATATGAGAAATGAATAGATTCCCTTCTGTGAAACCACCAATGAATAGACTTGTTAGGAACATTTCCTGCTATATCATAGTAGAAACCATAGAGATGTGGACTTCATGTAGGAGTCGAGTCTTCATGGAAAAATATCTGTGCATTTCAGCAGAAAATCAGAATCAAAGTATAAAACCTAAGGTTTAATAGACAGTTCATTTCTGCAAGTGTTTAATTGAAAGGTTACCTCTCCCAGAACACTACACGCCAAATAGACATGCCATGTAAAAATGTTGGAAGAGATCAAAAAGATGATCTAGTACAATACTGGTAATTTAGACCGCATCTACACTTAGAATTAATGCAGTTTGGGTTGTTGTAGGTTTCTTCGGGCTATATGGCCATGTTCTAAAGGCATTTTTCCTGACATTTTGCCTGCATCTATGGCAAGCATCCTCAGAGGATGCTTGCCTCACTACCTCTGAGGATGCTTGCCATAGATGCAGGTGTAACATCAGGAAAAAATGCCTTTAGAACATGGCCATATAGCCCGAAAAAACCTACAACAACCCAGTGATTCCGGCCATTAAAGCCTTCAACAATACATTAATGCAGTTTGTCACAACTTAAACTGTCATGGCTCAATGCTATGGAGTAATGGAGTTGTTGTTTTACCTGTTTTTTTGTCTTCTTTGTCAAAGAGTACTGGTGCCACATCAAACTAGCTCTCCCAGGTCTCCATAGCATTGAGCCATGATAGTTTAAGTCGTGACTGTTACGCTTAAGAGGAATTTAGTCTGGTCCAATGCAAAAGACACAATAACTTTGCACAAAGGCAAGAGGAAAAAGAACAAAAAACTTTACTCTTGTCAGCAGAGTCAAAACATAACCTTGTAGTGTTGCATACAAAATAAACAGTGCAACAAACTTACATAGTCCTTGTAAGAATTACAGAGTGCAAAGAGCATGGCTTCTTCATCTTCCTTCAAATGAGCAGCACAAATGGTTGAGCAAAATGCTGTGAGCGTAAGCTCCTCAGAGCAAAAGCTGAACTGTATTCTAAAACACATACAGTTATACCCCACCGGATGTGACTCAAATTTACTAGCTGACCTAGATTAGCAGCTGCACATAATGATTAACAGTATAAGGTTTTGTTTAACACACACACTTGGTGTTGATCCTTTTACAACTTACTGTTACAGTGACAAACCACTTTAAATAGGACAAACCACTTTAAATTACATACCTAAGAAGGCAACACAAAATAACAACTTCCTGATTTAACCTGTTTGGCCACAGATTGCCAGTGTTGGACTCATACCTAGCCCAACAATCAAACTGCCACAACAATCTGGTTGTATATTTGGAATGTCAGGCTTTAACATTTCTTTGATAATGTTAAATTCAGTTTTTGTTTTCATTTTTTGCTGAATTTATACTCCGTTTTTCTCCCAGGATAAGACCTAGAAATTGGGGAATCCATTAATCACAGAAGTATTTAAAGAGGGAGATCATGCCATCGTCATCAGCTTCTTAATCCTCTCCTCAAATGTTTCATCTCCAAATCTCTTCACATTCTGGTTGCCTTTTTCTAAACTTGCCCCAACTTGACTATACTCTCCGTAAAATGAGGTTTCCAGTAGTGATCTCAGGACTCGAGGTGAAACCTGACCAGTGCAGAATACAGTGGGAATATTTTATCATTGGCACCTTCATAGTTCCTCTTTTCCTAATTTCAAATTGTCTTCCAATCCCAATCTTTCTATTCCGGAGGCCTCCCTGTCTTATTGAATGGGGTAGAAGGAGAGCCACCACCCCTACATTATAAAATAAACTTCAATAATCAGGAAATCTTGGCAGGCAAACCATACTTTGAGAAAACTTTTTTTTTGTCATGTCAGGAGCGACTTGAGAAACTGCAAGTTGCTTCTGGTGTGAGAGAATTGGCTGTCTGCAAGGACGTTGCTCAGGGGATGCCCGGATGATTTGATGTTTTTATCATGCTTGTGGGAGGCTTCTCTCATGTCCCCGCATAAGGAGCTGGAGCTGATAGAGGGAGCTCATCCACCTCTCCCCGGATTTGAACCTTCGACCTGGTTTAACCCACTGCTCCATCGGGGGCTCCTTTTGAGAAAACTGTAAGAGAACAAATGACTTAATCAGTTATTTCCAGGCTAGGTGGAAGAGATGTGGGGTGTATTTGAGAATTTTATGTAAGACCCACATGTCTTCCCTCTATAAAACAAGCTCTGATTGATGTCTTTCCCACAAACGTCTAAACACATTTCCCCAGTAGTACGAGCAGACTTATTTCTCTAGCCGATCATACTAAATATGTCTTTGGTCTTTCTAATGTTTTGACTTAAATGACAATCTCTTCTTGTGGCATTTTAATTTTTAAAAGGATATATTTAAAGGGCAATGTTATTATGCATGCAATACTTTCATAGATCAGGGGCATCGTTTCATGATTTAGCAGTGTGTCATTTCGAAGCACTGTGTCATAGGGTTAGAATTTGTAACACAAGTACCTGAAGTGCTTCAAAAACTACAGAAGAAGGAATTGTATTTTTTTTCTAGCTTTGGAATAGTGTTGGAAATATTGATTGCAATGAGCTCTACTATCACAACTGGCATTTACAGCAGCGTTTCTCAACCTGGGGGTTGGGACCTGGGGGGGGGGGTCATGAAGGGGTTTCAGAGGGGTCGCCAAAGACCATCAAAAACACACATGTATGACGGTCTTAGGAACTCCTTTGGCAGAGAAGGCTGAAGATCTCTCTTCCTCTGAGGTCAGTCCCCTCGAAACCCCACCAGTATTCAAAGTTTGGCATGTTGGGTAAATCCAAAACTCAAGGTCAGTGCCCACCAACCACTTCCAGTATTTTCTGCTGATCATGGGAGTTCTGTATGCCAATTTTGGTTCAATTCCATCGTTGGAGGAGTTCAGAATACTCTTTGATTGTAGGTTAACTATAAATCCCAGCCACTACAACTCCCAAATGACAAAATCAACCTCCCCGACAACCCCACCACTATTCAAATTTGGGCGTATCGGGTATTTGTGCCAAATTTGTTCCAGTGAATGAAAATACATCCTGCATATCAGATATTTACATTACGATTAATAACAGTAGCAAAAATAGAGTTAGAAAGTACCAACAAAAATAATTTTATGGTTTTGAGTCACCACAACATGAGGAACTGTATTAAGGGGTCATGGCATTAGGAAGGTTGAGAAATACTGGTTTGGAGTATTCAGATCTAAATAGTTTGCTTTTCAATAGTATCACCGATGGAACCTACAAGCAGCGTAGACTCATATAATGCAGTTCAATGCAGTTAGATTGCATTATAAAACTGCATTAAATGGCAATGCAGAAGGGGCCATACCATTGGAAGAGCTTATGAGTCCAATCTCATTCTCCCAAACACATAGCCATCCAGGTTCTGTTGAAACATTTTCAGAGAAGGAGAAGTTTACCACACTCCTGAGCAGCATTTTTCTCCATCAAACAGCTCTTATCCATCAGGAAGTTATTTCTAATGTTTATTAATGGTTACATAAACAAACAAAAAAAAGGAGGGATTCACATATACGTCAACATTCATTCATCATGCATTCATTGATCATGCTGACTGGCACAACCTGGGGATCACAACCAGACACAGTGAAGACATCTGCCCTTGCGCTATGCTACTCTGCTGCTCAGTATGCATGCCCAGTGTGGAACACATCTCACCACACTAAAACAGTGGATGTGGCTCTTAATGAGACATGTTGCATTATCATGGGGTGTCTGCGCCCTACACCAGTGTGGAGAAGAGCAAACCACTGACCACCTGCTGCAATGCAACCTGAGCCCTGCCACATGCACAATGGAGGACCTTCTTGCGGCAACACCAGAGGCACTCCAAGTGGCCAGATACTGGTCAAAGGACATTTAATCAACTACCAAGTGTGCAAAATTTGTGTTTTTTTATCTGTTTGTTTTGTTCTGTTAGAAATGTAATACAATGGTATGGTTGCTGATGACACGATAAATAAATATTGATCATGCATACATTACCATCCTTTCTCCCATCTCTTGGAGAAGATCCACTGCAAATCTGACATTCTGTGATACACTATCTTTCTCCATCCCTTGGAGAAACAGGTGGGTGTACAAATTCTTCTTGCAGTTTGCCACACTTTTGGAAACTAAAAAGGTCTCTTATATAACATAATACTTGTTGTTGTTGTTCCAAGAAGTTGTAAATGACTGACAGTTTTTTTGCAGTTAAAAATGGTTGACTCCATCAGTCCAGACCGATGTTGGCTTTCCTTCTGAGCTAATGTTTACTTCCTTAACTTAAAGAGTAATTGTCTTTGACTATGTAAACATGTTGCTTTCAACCAAGAGTTTATCATTGTTTCTGGTCATGTCAGCAGTTTAGTAGTTTTTCCATCATCAGCCTAGTTTTCCATAATGCCAATTTTAGGCCTAATTCTTCTTAGAACTGTGTCTTCATCAGACCCCAGTTATACACCTTTCATACAATTTCATTAAGCTCACACATCATATTTATCACATTACTTCAAATTCTCCAACAGCTCCAATATCCTGCCAAAACCCGAAATCTCAGGATTCCATAGGATGTTATAGTAGTTATTGAAATCACAATACTATAGCTTTGTAATGAGAAGAAACCCCTGAAGAGAGCAAGCTGTTCTTGACCATTAGGTTAATGATCTGTATATACCAGTAGAAACTATTATCATCTAAGGATGAGTGAGGATTTAAACTGGTTCATTTCCTTCCCAGTAAGAACCTTCCAGAATTCACAGTTCTCTTCACAAACACCCTGGAGCTGGAGACCAAATGAATCCAGCAGTTTGATGAAGGCAAACTGTCCACGTTGCTCATTTCGGGAGATGATTTCCGAATGATTAGTTCTTGGCAATCTGTCTCTTGGAACTCCTGTAAATTCATCTAGATTTGTAGTACAGTTTGAGCATCCTTTATCTAGAAGCCTTAAAACAAAAATATACTCTAAAATCCAAAATTGGGTAGCTGGGATAATGACACCTTTGCTTTCCGATAGTCCAAACACAAAGTTTTCTAGACCTGTTAACAGTTTCACATGAAGGTCTTTCATTCTTAAAATGATATAAGTTGAAGAAGACTTGACTACAATTATAAATAACAACGTCTTCATCATTATCATTGAGCAACAATTATTTAAAATCCGCATGGCAGGCATGCAAAACAAATAGCAGATAGCTGCGACCGTACCTCGAGAAGTCTGACTTGACCATGGTGATCCACGCTTTAGTTACCTCAAGTTTAGACTACTGTAATGCACTCTACGTAGGGCTGACCTTGAAGACAGTTCAGAAATTACAGCTGATGCAAAGGTCGGCGGCCAGATTGTTAACCGGAGAAAGTTACAGGGAGCGGTCAACCCCCCCTGTTTAAACAGCTCCACTGGCTGCCGATATGTTTCAGGTCCCAATTCAAGGTGCAGGTTATCACCTATAAATCTCTAAATCAGTGGTTCTCAACCTGGGGTCCCCAGATGTTTTTGGCCTACAACTCCCAGAAATCCCAGCCAGTTTACCAGCTGTTAGGATTTCTGGGAGTTGAAGGCCAAAAACATCTGGGGACCCCACGTTGAGAACCACTGCTCTAAATGGTTCAGGACCTGCCTATCTGCGCGACTGCCTCCTCTCCTACAAGCCCATGCGGTCCTTAAGATCTTCTGGGGACGCCCTTCTCTCGCTCCCACCCCAGTCTCAGGTGGGATTGGTGGGGACGAGGGAGAGGGCATTCTCGGTGGTGGCCCCCTGTCTCTGGAACTCAGGCAGACACCCTCCCTAGCCACATTCCATAAGGAACTACAGACGTGGATGTTTCGTTGTGCCTTCAACTGATGACCCCTATGACAAACGATTGTATTGTGACCTGTTTTCACCATTGAATCTGAATTCCTATATTACATCATTATTCATATCTGGAAGTTAAACTGAGATGAACCTGATCCTGTTTAATAGCTCTGTTCTCATGATATCTTCTGTGCCATTTATGTTCCTATCCACCTTATTGACCTATCTATCCTTTAATCAATTTGTATGCTGGCTTTCCCCCCTCCCCCCCCAAATTGGTTTGCTGTTGCTTGATACCTGTTTATTACTGTTGTGCTGTTTGTGCTATTTTAATTTGTAATTTGCTGTTGTTGTGCTGTCGCACGCTGGGCCTGTGCATAAAACTGTAGACAGGACATAAATTCTGTGTGCTCAACGGGACGCCGGGGCTGCCTCAGATTAAAGGCCTTTGGATTTCCTTAAAACAGAGTCTCTTGATTGCTCAAAGGTTCAACAAAGTTCTTTATTAATGAAAACGAACAGGTACTTAAGGCTTTCTTAACAGTCTATTGGCTCTCTCTCTCAATCTTGTCCACAGGGAACAGGCACTATCTTCATAACTGTAACTAATGGGGAAATGCTTAACTTCTAATCTGGGCAGTCTGTCTTTGCCTCTGTTGGCGTGGAGCCCCTACACCCGGTACCAACTGCTTCTGGCTTTTGTGAGTGACCCTTACCAAGCAGAGCTTTGTAGACTTCCATGGGAAAAGGAACTCAGGTTTCTGTGATGGCTGACTGAAGTCCTTCAGCAAAGGAACTGTAGGGCTGTATAACCCCGGCCAAGCTGTGGGCTGTATATCTCCCCGGCCAAGCCATTGAAAACGAGGCTTTCTACAGGAGCTCTTGGTATTATGTCCTGCATGAAAGGCTTCTCTGTGTGGACTGAACCCAAAAAGGCTCCTATTCCCTCCAAAAACCTAAAAAGGGGTGGGACCAGGGAACCTAACTATAATTGACAGGTGGCTTGTCCTATGATTGCAGCCAAAAGAAGCCACCTATCTGCAGAGTCCCTGAAACTTAGGACTACAACAAACATTCAATGCAAAGCAAACAAAATTGGAGCTCCTGCTTTTAATCTGAATGTTGCCTGGGCTTGGACCCATGTAAGCCGCCCCGAGTCTTCTCAGGGAGATGGAGGCGGGGTAGAAAAATAAAGTACTTCTTCTTCTTCCTTCCCTTCTTTTTTTTTTTTAAAAAAAAATACTTTCTACATACATCTGATGGTAAAGAGCTTGGGTTTTGTTATTTTAAAAATCAAATACGGGGGAAAAGAGAAACAGATTTGTCCTTTTGTGCTGTGCTTTTGGTCCTGAGACTGGAGGTCTTGACCGAAGTGCCATGCTGGATCTTCTAATACTCCAGAGATTGCTAATGTCTAAAATAGTCGCGCTCTAAACACGATGAGAATTATAAAAAACTGTCCACTTATCACTCTTAAGCCAAAAATCAATAGCAAATTTCTCTTTGCTCAAAGGACAAAACTATTTGCTTCACTTAGGCAGCAGCTGGCCAATCCCTCCCGCCAAAGATCTGACATTCCCATCCGAACCCAGTTTGAAGATATTGGCCTAATTCAACTGGCTAGCCTCTAATCATGGAAGGATTAGCACCTGCGATCTGTTCAAATTAGATAAACAGCTTCCATTACCTACAATGGGCTTAGTGGGACTGGGAGAAAGAAGGCTTCTTAAATTTAGAAACATTTGGTGGCATTGGCTGCTGTCTTTGATACGACCTTGGCGACAGCAGCATCAGACATTTCATCTATTTTTGAAGCCCTTTCCCCAGTCTTTCATTGGATGTAATGCAAAACTATCATGTTGTTCTTATCTGGTATCAAGCTGACTCTGTTAGGGTGACTCTATGCATGAGAGACATCCAAAATCCCTTATTATCAGTTGCTCAGCTCAGGTTTTCAAACACGGAGAAGCCATGATTTTCTTGAATCAATCAAGACATCTATAACATGGTCTTTCTCTTTCTTGGGTGCATCTATGCTATAGAATTAATGTAGTACTTTAACTGCCATGGCTCAATGTTATGAAATCCTGGGATTTGTAGCTTTGTGAGGCACCGACACTCTGGCAAAGAAAGCTGAAAGCCATGTAAAACTACAATTTCCATGATTCCATAGCAATGAGCCATGGCGGTGTAAGTGGTGACAAACTGTATTATTTCTATAGTGTAAATTAGGGTTGGATAGCTTTGTTCGGAAGAGACTGAATGTCGCAAAACACTTCTGAATTTTGACTTCTGAAGCAGTTTTGAACCATGCAAGAAGGGGGGGGGGGGATCTGAATTTGAACAACTTGCCTTTTATTTTTTGGAAATGTATATATATATAAATGTTCTGTGCATAACCAATACCTTAAAAACAAAAGAACCAATGAAAAAAATCACACCAAATTTGGCAATAAATGTCTCACAACACAAGGAGTGACCATCACTCAAAAATTTTTTTTATGATTTTGTCATTTGGGAGTTGTAGTTGCTGAGATTTATAGTTCACCTACAATCAAAGAGCATTCTGAAATCCATCAATTATGGAATTGAACCAAACTTGGCACACAGAACTCCCATGACCAACAGAAAATACTGGAAGGGTTTGGTGAGCATTGACCTTCAGTTTGGGAGTTGAGGTTCACCTAAATCCAGAGAGCACTGTGGACTCAAACAATGATGGATCTGGACCAAACTTGGCACAAGCACTCAATACGGCCAAATATGAACACAGATGGAGTATTGGGGGGGGGGGGGGGATAGACCTTGACATTTTTGAGTTGTAGTTACTGGGATTTATAGATCACCTACAATCAAAGAGCATTCTGAACCCCACCAATGACAAAATTGGAGCAGACTTCCCATACAGAACCCCCATGACCAAGAGAAAATACTTAAGGCCATCCAGTCCAACTCCCTTCACCAGGGCAAGAAAATATAATCAAAGTCCTCATGTCAAAGAGCCATCCAGCCATAGATGTGGATAGATATATATGATTCACACACACAGAGATATAGTATCATAGATTTGAAAGAAACCCCTAAAGAAGGACAATGATACGTTGCATGTTCCAGAGTAGGCAAACCAGACAATCTTTACATCAACACAGTCAAAGAAACAGCAAGAAATACTGTTTACCCTCAAACTGACAAAGAAAAAGCCAGAAATACTGTTTTCCCTCAAACATAAAGAAATTACATATATTAGAAACCTACACTTTTTCATTACTTTATTTTCCAGACTGGGCCACAGCAACGTGTGGCAGGGGACGGCTAGTATTATATAATGTTCGGATGTCTCCCAAGGTTATTTCAATTTTCACTTTCAATTAAGCAACTTTGGTAAAGGCATGAACCATAAATGAATTTTATATTTATATATGGATCCCATTTACAAAATAACTCATTAAGTATATGCAGGTAATACAAAATCTGAAAACAGTCCAAAACACTTCTTCTCCCAAGAATTTTGGATAAGAGATGCTCACCCTGGAGAACTCTCCTCCAGCAATTACATGGGTGTAAAACAGCAACAGATGGGAGCCATTATTTTATACTGAAACTAGAGGAGGTACTTACTTACTTAAGTGATCCCTCGTAGTCTGAGGATGATGGTCCTCCAAGTTCGGTGTTCTGGGGGGTGGGTCCATATGTGGCTATGGAGCCCTATTCTTGATCTGCATCTTCTTCCGCAGTGAGGGCATTGGTTTCCAGGTGGGAGGCGGTATTGGTCGGGGTTGGCTTGATGCGCCTTCCTCTTGGCACGTTTCTCTCTTTCGCCCTCCATTCACACCTCTTCAAATTCTGCAGCAATGCTGGTCACAGCTGACCTCGAGCTGGAGCGCTCAAGGGCCAGGGCTTCCCAGTTCTCAGTGTCTATGCCAGAGTTTTTAAGGTTGGCTTTGAGCCCATCTTTAAATCTCTTTTCCTGTCCATCAACATTCCATTTTCCATTATTGAGTTGGGAGTAGAGCAACTACTTTGGGAGACGGTGGCCGGTCCAGCGGAGTTGATGGCGGAGGACCATTGCTTCGATGCTGGTGGTCTTTGCTTCTTCTAACACGCTGACGTTTGTCCACCTGTCTTCCCAAGAGATTTGCAGGATTTTCTGGAGACAGCGCTGATGGAATCGTTCCAGGAGTTGCATGTGACACCTTTGGACAGTCCACGTTTCGCAGGCATATAGCAGGGTTGGGAGGACAATAGCTTTATAGACAAGCACCTTGGTATCCCTCCTGATGTCCTGGTCCTCAAACACTCTCTGCTTCATTCGGAAAAATGCTGCACTCGCAGAGCTCAGGTGGTGTTGTATTTCGGTGTCAGTGTTGACCAGAGGCCCCATCCCACAGTCAACCAATTTCGAGTGTGTCCACCTGAGGGTGGGTGACCGGGACAGAATAGGGATTCTGTTAGTGTACCGCCCACCTCGCTGCACTACGGTCTCCCTACCTGAGCTAGCGGGGGTGGTCTCGAGCCTGGCATTGGAGTCTCAACGGCTTCTTGTGCTGGGGGACTTCAATGTACATGCCGAGACTACCCTAGGAGGAGCGGCTCAGGACTTCATGTCTTCCATAGCAACCATGGGGCTGTCCCAACAAGTATCTGGCCCCACCCACTGTGCGGGACACACATTAGATCTGGTTTTCTGTCAGGGATGGGAGCAAAGTGGCGGTGTTGAGGAGTTATCCACCTCTCCGTTGCCATGGACCGACCACTATCTGGTCAGATTTAGACTCACCACACCTTCCAACCTCTGCAGAGGTGGGGGACCCATTAAGATGGTCCGCCCCAGGAGGCTTATGGATCCGAATGGATTCCTGACGGCTCTTGGGGAGTTTCCTGCCACCTCGGTTGGTGATCCTGTTGAAGCCCTGGTGTCCCTCTGGAATGGGGAGATGACTAGGGCCATAAACACGATTGCTCCGGAACGTCCCCTCTCAAGTAGCCGAGCTAAACCAGCACCTTGGTTCAACGAGGAGCTGGCAGCGATGAAGCGAAGGAAGAGGAGACTAGAGCGCGTGTGGCGTTCGGACCCGAGCGAGTTAAATCGAACACGGTTTGTTGCCCTATTAAGGGCATACGCCGTGGCAATAAAGGCGGCAAAGAAAGCTTTCTTTGCGGCCAATATTGCGTCCGCAAAGAACCGTCCGGCGGAGTTGTTTCGAGTTGTCAGAGGGCTATTGAACCCCACCATTCCGGATGGGAACCCTGACAACTCGACGGCCCGCTGTGAAGCATTTGCTCGGTTCTTTGCGGACAAAGTCGCTTTGATCCGCTCTGGCCTGGATACCACGTTAACGGCAGTCTCTGAGGATGTAACACGAGCATCTGCTTGTCCGATTTTGATGGATTCATTTCAATTGGTGAAACCCGAGGATGTGGACAAGATACTTGGAGGAATGAGAGCTACCACATGCATCCTAGACCCCTGCCCATCCTGGCTTCTAAAGGAGGCCAGAGGGGGATTGGCCGAGTGGGTGGAGGTGGTGGTTAATGCCTCCCTTCGGGAAGGCAAAATTCCAGCCAGCCTAAAACAAGCTGTAATAAAACCGCTGTTGAAGAAACCATCACTAGACCCCACTCAATTCGTCAACTATCGGCCTGTTTCCAATCTTCCCTTTTTGAGCAAAGTCCTGGAACGTGTGGTGGCCTCACAACTCCAGGTATTCTTGGTAGACACGGATTATCTGGATCCGGCACAGTCTGGCTTTAGGCCGGGACATGGTACCGAGACAGCCCTGGTCGCCTTAGTGGATGATCTCCGCAGGGAGCTCGACAGGGGGAGTGTGTCCCTGTTGGTCCTGCTGGATCTTTCAGCGGCCTTCGATACCGTCGACCACGGTATCCTTCTGGGACGCCTCGCGGGAATGGGCCTTGGTGGCACTGTTTTACAGTGGCTCGGGTCCTTCCTAGAGGGTCGTACCCAGAAGGTGTTGATGGGGGACAGCTGCTCGTCCTCACAACCATTGTCTTGTGGGGTCCCGCAGGGTTCAATACTGTCCCCCATGTTGTTTAACATCTACATGAAGCCGTTGGGAGAGATCATCCGGAGTTTCGGGGTGCGGTGTTATCTGTACGCAGATGATGTCCAACTCTGTCACTCCTTTCCACCTACTTCTAAGGAGGCTGTTCAGGTCCTGAACCGGTGCTTGGCTGCTGTGTCGGACTGGATGAGGGTGAACAAATTGAAGTTGAATCCAGACAAGACAGAGGCACTCCTGGTCAGTCGAAAGGCCGAACGGGGCATAGGGTTACAGCCTGTGTTGGACGGGGTTACACTCCCCCTGAAGACACAGGTTCGCAGCTTGGGTGTGACCCTGGATTCATCGCTGAGCCTGGAGCCTCAGGTCTCAGCGGTGGCCAGGGGAGCATTTGCACAGCTCCGGCTTGTGCGCCAGCTGCGCCCGTACCTCGGGAAGTCGGACTTGGCCACGGTAGTCCACGCTCTGGTCACATCCCGTATAGATTACTGCAACGCGCTTTACGTGGGGCTGCCCTTGAAGACTGCCCGGAAGCTTCAGATGGTCCAGCGCTCGGCAGCCAGGTTGCTAACAGGAGCAGCTCTCAGGGAGCACACCACTCCTCTGTTGAGCCAGCTCCACTGGCTGCCAATTCCCTACCAGGCACAATTCAGGGTGCTGGCATTAGCCTACAAAGCCCTAAACGGTTCCGGCCCCACCTACCTCTCCGAACGCATCTCCTCCTATGAACCAACACAGACATTAAGATCGTCCGGGGAGGCCCTGCTCTCGGTTCCGCCTGCGTCACAGGCACGGTTGGCGGGAACGAGAGACAGGGCCTTCTCGGTGGTGGCCCCTCGGTTATGGAATGCCCTACCAAGCGACATCAGACAGGCCCCTTCGCTGCTGGCGTTTAGGAAGAAGCTCAAAACCTGGCTCTTTGAGCAAGCGTTTGGCTAATCAGCGCAATTGAACACAAAATGACGGTAAACTGAACATAGGAACGGCATAAGGATATGAGACTGGATCTTGTTGTGATCGAGGCATTGTATGAATGCTATGTGTGTGCTATTGTGTATGCTGTGTTTTAATTGTTATGGTGTGGAAATTAATTATTGTGTAAACCGCATTGAGTCACCTAATTCAGGTTGAGAAACGCGGTATAGAAATAAAGCAAATAAATAAATAAATAATAAATTTGGTGGAGAGGTGGCTGCCAAGGTAGTGGAAATGATCAACATTTTCTAATGTTACACCATTAAGCTGTATCGCTGGCATTGGAGAGGGATTGGCTGGTGTCTGCTGGAACAGCACTTTGGTTTTCTCGATGTTCAATGACAGGCTGAGCTTCCCGTAAGCTTCTGCGAAGGTGTTTAGAGTGGCCTGTAGATCTCCTTCTGAATGCGCACAGATGACGTTGTCAACAGCATACTGGAGTTCTATAACAGATGTTGTTGTAACCTTGGTTTTGGCTTTCAGTCTGCTTTGGTTAAACAGCTTGCCATCTGTCCGATAGATGACTTCCACTCCGCTGGGAAGCTTCCCATCAACAAGGTGAAGTATCATAGCGATGAAGATGGAGAATAAAGTTGGGGCAATAACACATCCCTGTTTGACGCCTGATTCCACCTTAAATGGGTCACTTAAATGGGTCACTAGAGGAGGTACTCAACTCTCATACCAATCCATGTTTTTTTCCTCTACAACACAGGTATTTTTGAACTCCTTTGTGGTGGTGCACCAGTGACCTCCCAGACATTGCTGGATTCGAAATACCATCATCAGCCTCTTTCAGCCTGGTCAATGGTAAAGAATGAGAGAAGTAGGAGTTCATCAATATCTTAAGAAGCGACAAGTTCTCTAGCAATCACCCAGTTGTTCCAAAGTTGCTGTTTATTTCCTCACAGGCTTTTATGGTGCCTCCGTAACCCCTTTTTCAACAGCTTGAAAACTTGTGTGGCAGGTAGCTGCTCTCCAGGGATTTTGCTACTCAGTATTTTAAGACAGAATCTGCTTTTTCAGCAAGAAAAAGTGACAAACTCTGGGAAATGAATTCTGACTTTTAGTAAGCCTTGACATCAATCTTGGGAATATATTCCCTGACATTGAGATAAAGCTTCCTTCTTTGTCTCTTTCTTCAAGGCAGGACGTTTCTGGACAATTATTGGCTGAGAAGAGGAGAAATAGTGGGAACAGTTACTCATCCGCAGTGGCAGACCCATGATCAAGTACTGCCAGTCTTAGACTGAGCCTGCAAATCAGAATTGATATTGAGCTAAAAATCACTGCACAACTTCAAGTGCATTTGCTCGAGACGGTCTCAATTGCAAATACCCAGGAACAGACCCCTCCAGCTTGAAGAAGCAATCAGGGAAAAGCCAGGTATTGTGAAAGAAGAAGCATAATTTGACAGTCTAAATTCAATCTATTTCCCCCTACTTTCCCTATGCATTCCCCCTATTTTTCTGTGCATTATACCTACTTGCCCTATATATATTTGCCCTATCCCCCCCTATGTTTTTGCCCTACTTTCCCTATGTATTTTCCCTCGCTTTTTAATGTATTTTCCCCTATTTTCCCTAGAGTTTTTTAAATGACTGTTAAAAGACATTTTAGTCTCTTATCACATGAAATTGAGATATTGTCCACACAGGCAAAAAAAATCTGCTTCAACCTGCATTTTTCTGGTTAACACACACATATCCACATCGAAGTGAGCCTGTTATTATCAACCACATGTTTCTCCTATACAAATTTACTTTAGTGTTAAAGTGCAGTCCTGCAATGTTCAAATTTACAATACTTTGCATTTTTTTCTGGCTGCACAGTTGTGGTAACTCCATTTTCCTCTCCCCACATATGTTAGTACACAAATGTCTGTATTGTATACACATACCTCAACAGGGCATTGAGTATCCCATTCAGCAAAGTGGCTGGAATTTAAAGGCTGATTGACAGAGTTGCATTAATGCCACTCACACAAAAACACCTCTAAAAAAACAAATGTGGCTGCATGGCAGCAAAAAAGAAACAAAAGGCATCTCATCGTGGGACCAGTCAGAGGACTTCTGATCTACCTGTTTTGTACCTCTCTTTCAATGTATTAGCTATCTCTCCCAGTTGTGTATCACCTACAAATTGGATGAGGATTTGCTGCACCTCATCATTTGCTCCACCCCATCATCTAAGAAGCCCCCGGTGGTGCAGTGGGTTAAACCCTGTGCCGGCAGGACTGAAGACCGACAGGTCGCAGGTTGAAATCTGGGGAGAGGTGGATGAGCTCCCTCTATCAGCTCCACCTCCTCATGCGGGGACATGAGAGAAGCCTCCCACAAGGATGATAAAAACATCAAATCATCTGGGCATCCCCTGGGCAACATCCTTGCAGACGGCCAATTCTCTCACACCAGGAGCGACTTGCAGTCACTCAAGTCGCTCCTGACATGACCAAAAAAAAATCTAAACCAGTGTTATAGTTTTTGAAGAGTGTTGGCCCAGGACAAAACTATGTGGCCCTTCATTTGAGACCTTCCCGTATGAAGCACAGTCACATCTTTTGTTTGTTAGGAGTGAATTTGAGAAACTGCAGGTCACTTCTGGTGTGAGAGAATTGGCCATCTGCAAGGACGTTGCCCAGAGGACACCCTGATGTTTTACCATCCTGTGTGAGGCTTCTCTCATGTCCCCATGTGGGAAGCTGGAGCTGATAGATGGGAGTTCACCCTGATCCCTGGATTTGAACCACCAACCTGTTGGCCAGCAGTGATGCTGGCACAAGAGTTTGACCCATTGTGCCACCGGAGGCTCCAGAACAGCCTCTGATAACTCCTTCCATTTGTTTTCCATCAATCAATCTGTTTTCTTATATTCCATATTTATTCAGTTTGTTAACCAAAATATCATCAGGTCTCACATCAAATGTTTTGCTGTAATCCAAAAACACACACAGCATTCCCACCATCTACTAAACTAGGTCCCATTCTACCAGTATTTTTTTTTATTTATCGTGTCAGTGCAACCAGTCGATAATATTACATTTCTAACAGCACCTAAAAATACAAAATTTGTGAGTTTGGTAGTTGATTAAATGTCCTTTGACCAGTATCTGGCCACTTGGAGTGCTTCTGGTGTTGCCGCAAGAAGGTCCTCCATTGTGCATGTGGCAGGGCTCAGGTTGCATTGCAGCAGGTGGTCAGTGGTTTGCTCTTCTCCGCACTCGTATGTCGAGGATTCCACTTTGTAGCCCCATTTCTGAAGGTTGGCTCTGCATCTCGTGGTGCCAGAGCGCAGTCTGTTCAGCACCTTCCAAGTCGCCCAGTCCTCTGTGTGTCCAAGGGGGGGGGGGTCTCTCATTTGGTATCAGCCATTGGTTGAGGTTCTGGGTTTGAGCCTGCCACTTTTGGACTCTCACTTGCTGAGGTGTTCCGGCGAGTGTCTCTGTAGATCTTAGAAAACTATTTCTAGATTTAAGTCATTGACGTGCTGGCTGATACCCAAACAGGGGATGAGCTGGAGATGTCTCTGCCTTAGTCCTTTCACTATTGGCTGCTACTTCCCGGCAGATGTCAGGTGGTGCAATACCGGCTAAGCAGTGTCATTCTAACAGTGACCAGAGCATGGGTGAATGATTTTTCTGTACAATTTGGAGTTGGGGTTGAGCCAGGAAAGGCTAAAAACCCATGAGCTCAATATTCATAGTTTCACGTATCCACACTAAAAACATACCCCCCCCCCCTCCAAATTCAGAAGTGTTTGTGGGCATCTTTAGGTTTTCCAGTGCAATTGTATGTAATACTTTCAGTTGAAGCACAGTCAAAATTTAGGGTTTTCTTTTTATTTTTGTGAGTTCAGTTATCCCACAAGGGATATTGGAACATATCCCTTGCAGATATAGGAATCATAGTGGACTGGCCATTTCTAGCAAATAAATGACAGGTATTTTATTCATCTGTGTTGATTCCCAAACCAGGTTGGTTTTGAGAGACCTCATGTACTTCAACCCGCCCAAAGGATTAGGTTAAGAGTCTGCTCTGGGAATCTGCTATGTGTAGTGTTCTCTGTTCGAAAACCAAATACACACCTTAGCTTAAGCAAGATCTCAGCAAATTGGAATGAGTCCAGGGCAGGATATAACCAGGGATCATGAAGCCTAAGGAACCGGTTTATTAGGAGGGCCGAGGAGAGCTGAAATATGTATCTCGCCATTCAAAGAGGCAATTAGGGAGGAAAGAGATGAGACCAGTCAACAAGTATCTTTGAAAGGCGCTAACAATGCAGAGGATGAGGAATTATTTAATGTGATAGATGAGAGCATGGCAGAGCAGCATGATTAAATTAAGAGAAAGGGAAATTTATGCTGAGTACCAGGGAAAACCTTTTGACAGCAAGATGCATCTAATATGTCATTGGAAAAAAGCAAAAAGAAGCTGCAGAGATTTTTTTTAAAAAAGGTTGATGCTTTCAGATGGGCAACCTGACACTAGGTATGCTTACTTGAAAGCAGGTTCACTTAAAACCAGCAAGACATGTTCAGAATTTAAGCAACTGAGTTGAGATTCAGACCCAGCTATCTCTAAATAGGACATGAGGTAGTCCTATTTCCTTTCCCGGGAAAATTAGGTCATTGACATCCCTCCTCTCTTTTAGAAGGAAACTAAAAACATGGATATGGGACCAGGCCTTTGGGTAATTTAGCAGATAGACAAAGGACAAGCGATGACTAGAATTGATGAATTTGACAATGTGGAATGAACTTACGGACTCTGAGCTGGCAAACCTTGAGCACTAGTTTGGTTTTAATTTATTATGATGTATATAAGTGACTGTTTTAATTGTTTTTAATTACTGTTATATATGTTTTATTTTTATCTTATTGTTTGTGTCGGCATCGAATTGTGCCTTTTGTAAGCCGCCCTGAGTCCCCCCTCGGGGGTTGAGAAGGGCGGGGTAGAAGTACGTGAAATAAATAATAATAATAATAATAATAATAATAATAAATAACATTCCAAAAACAATTCGCGAAGGGTTATTGCAGGATAAGGATGTGCACGCTCACTGTATGTCTCAATGGAGCCATGCCTAGAAATTCATATAGTTCATAATTTGGGGACTGTTTTTTTTCAATTACAAGAGTGTGGTGGAGTTGCCTTCTCTAGAGATTCTTCAACAGAAGCTGGATGGACATCTGTCAGGGGTGTTTCATGCATTCCTGCATGGCAGAAGGGAGTTGGACTGGATGGCCCTGTGGGGTTCTTCCAACTCTATGATTCTATCCCAAATACTAGGGTGGAGGAAGGTGAATCAACACATCCTTGACTTGGCTTTACCAGCTCTCTAAGTGAAATTTCATTGTTTTCCCCACTTGCTTTCTTCGCCCTGCAAGTTTATTTTACCATTTTGCTTTGCTTCACAGACACATATTTGTTTGTTGGTATATTTCCCTGTCACCCCCAAAGGCTACACACTTGGCAGATGGATGAAGTATTTTCAATTAGATTTGTTTTTGGGGAGGTGGAAAGGGAGTAAAGTCATTATTATTTTTGGCTTTCAGGGGATGATATTTGTTATTGTTGTTCTTTTAATTATTCCTCCTGGTGTGTTTTCAGCTTCCACTTACAATATATGTGTGTGCTCTGATTCCCCTGTTCCTTTCAAAACTGAATATAAGCATTTACAGTGTAAATTGATTCCCCAAACATTTATCTTATGACTGTATATTATTTTGTGTGTGTATACAATATCAGTGGGTACAAAGTGCAGATCTAATTTGGACTCATAAAAATTTTGTGTTGTGTGCAAATTATAACTGCTATATGTATTGTCAAAGGCTTTCATGGCCAGAATCACTGGGTTGTTGTAGGTTTTTTCGGGCTATATGGCCATGGTCTAGAGGCATTCTCTCCTGACGTTTCGCCTGCATCTATGGCAAGCATCCTCAGAGGTAGTGAGGTCTGTTGGAACTAGGAAAATGGGTTTATATATCTGTGGAAAGACCAGGGTGAGACAAAGGACTCTTGTCTGCTGGAGCTAGGTGTGAATGTTTCAACTGACCACCTTGATTAGCATATAATAGCCTGACAGTGCCTGGAGCAAGCTTTTGTTGAGAGGTGATTAGATGTCCTTGTTTGTTTCCTCTCTGTTGATGTGCTGTTCTAATTTTAGAGTTTTTTTAAATACTGGTAGCCAGATTTTGTTCATTTTCATGGTTTCCTCCTTTCTGTTGAAATTGTCCACATGCTTGTGTATTTCAATGGCTTCTCTGTGTAGTCTGACATGGTGGTTGTGAGAGTGGTCCAGCATTTCTGTGTTCTCAAATAAAATGCTGTGTCCAGGTTGGTTCCTCAGGTGCTCTGCTATGGCTGACTTCTCTAGTTGAAGTAGTCTGCAGTGCCTTTCATGTTCCTTGATTCGTGTTTGGGCAATGCTGCTGCGTTTGGTGGTCCCTATGTAGACTTGTCCACAACTGCATGGTACACGGTAGACTCCTGCAGAAGTAAGAGGATCCCTCTTCTCCTTTGCTGAATGTAGCATTTGTTGGATTTTCTTGGTGGGTCTGTAGATAGTTTGTATGTTGTGTTTCCTCATCAGCTTCCCTATGCGGTCTCTGAGCTCTACAGGCCAATGGATACTCCACCTCAGCCATCAGAAGAGCCGCAAAACCATGAACAAGCCACGAGAATAAAGATGAAGATCTACCCAGAGGAAAAGTGTTCTTGCCATACATCAAGGGAACCACCGACCGCATAGGGAAGCTGATGATGAAACACAACATACAAACTATCTACAGACCCACCAAGAAAATCCAACAAATGCTGCGTTCAGCAAGGACAAGAGGGAAGGACGAGAAATGACAGGAGAGAATGCCTCTAGACCATGGCCATATAGACTGAAAAAACCTACAACAACCTAATAACTTCAATAGCATTTTCGATATACCTACAAGACCTACACTCTATAGTCATTTATTTATTTGTATCTACTAATGTTCACTTACAGAACTATCCTTTGATCCAGTTATATTTATTAGTCTTGCGCATTTGTATAGAATCGCTATATGTTTTTGTTTGTTTCATTCGTAAGCCCCTGTTTTTGTTTTCAAGCATCTCCTGAAAATGGGCACCTTTCCGAATGGGTGTTTTTGTTCTGCATCCGAAAAAAGAATATTTTCAACCCATTGGCCACTATGGGCAGGCTTCCCCAGGCTCCCCTTCCCTCAGTTTTAGGGATAGAGGGGTGAAAATCACCACACATGGAGGGCACATCTACCACTTTAGTTTTATAACGTTTGGGTCATTCCCTGATTTTTAGGGATTTTTTTCTTTCTATCAATATAATCTCCTTAAAAACATCCCCTCTTTCCCCCCACTGCCCCTGCCCTCTAACTTCTCCAGCAGCAGGAGGGAGGCAGGGCAGGGCAGGGCACCATTCATTCCTGCCAAATGTCAAAGATGCTCCACACACCACACATACAGCCCACAGCCCAGCCCCATTATTTCACTCCTTCTTTAACTGGCAGCAATGGGGGTGGGGGGTGGGGATTCTCTTCCCATCATTATTGGCAATGGTTTGTCCTTATATCCTTCATTATGACCTGAATTAAAAGCATCAGAGTTACTTAAGATATCATTCCTACTGTGATGCTTTCACCTAAGACTGAAGAAGAGAACTGGGTTTAAAGAGAGGGCTTAAGATACCACTATTTCTGTGATGATTTATTTATTTATTTATTTATTTAGAACAGTTTTTCTCAACCTTCCTAATGCTGTGACCCCTTAATGCAGTTCCTCATGTTGTGTTGACCCCCAACCACAATGTTATTTTTGTTGCGACTTCATAACTGTAATTTTGCTAATGTTATGAATTATAATAACAATAATAACACTTTATTTGTACCCCGCTACCATCTCCCCAAGAGACTCGGTGCGGCTTACATGAGGCCAAGCCCAAATACAACAATACAAGCAATAATAACAATTGTACAAGCAATTAAAATAAAAACATAGACACTAAAATATACAACATTATCAATAAGACAACACACAATTAAAAACAGTGGGAAGGCCAAATGTAAAGTTAAAATTGGAAGTAATGCTGGGACATGGATGAAAAGATGATAGTGGCGTTTGTCTGATATGTAGGATGTATTTACATTCACTGGACCAAATTTGGCACAAATACCCCATATGCCCAAATTTGAATACTGGTGGGGTGGGGGGTGTTTTGTCATTTGGGAACTGTAGTTACTGGGATTTATGGTTCATTTAAATTAAAAGAGCATTCTGAACTCCACCAAAGATGCAATTGAACCAAATTTGGCACACATAACTCTCATGACCGACAGAAAATACTGGAAGGGTTTGGTGGGCATTGACCTTGAGTTTGGGAGCTGTAGTTCACCTACATCCAGAGAGCACTGTGAACTCAAACAATGATGTATCTAGACCAAACTTGGCATGAATACTCAATATGTCAGAATGTGAACACTGGTGGAGTTTGGGTAAATAGACCTTGACTTTTGGGAGTTGTAGTTGGTGGGATGTATAGTTCAAGTACAATTAAAATGCCTTCTGAACCCCAACAATGATAGAATTGAGCCAAACTTCCCGGACAGAACCCCCATGAGCAACAGAAAATGCTGAGTTTTCTGATGGTCTTTGGTGACCCCTCTGACACCCCTTTGCGACCTCTCCAGGGGTCCTGACCCCCAGGTTGAGAAACACTGATTTAGAACATTTTTACCCCACCCTTCTCAACCCCTGGGGGGACTCAGGGTGGCTTACAATTGGCAATAATTCAATGCCACATCATAAAAAACAGAATAAAAAAATATAACAATTAAACATGAACATTAATAAATAAAGATTAAAACAGCATACTTACACTCTGATTAGCTACTGCCCGTCTGCTGGCTGTTTAGCTAGCCATCTACTAATGATTACTCCACTTAACTTATCCAAATCCTCTTCCATGCCATAGTCAACATTATCGATTGTCCTTTAACCTGATTGCCCGAAGGCCTGGTCCCACAGCCACGTTTTAACCTTTTTTCTAAAGGTGAGGAGGGATGACAATGACCTAATTTCCCCAGGGAGCAAATTCCACTGGTGAGGGGCCACCACCAAGAAGGCCCTGTACCTTGTCCCTGCCAAGCGTGTTTGAGACAAAGGTGGGGCTAAGAGCAGGGCCTCCCCAGATGATCTTAAACTCTGAGGTGGGACGTAGAAGGAGATACGTTCAGACAGGTACACTGGACTGGAGCCATATAAGGTTTTATCCTTGGTATGCAGAGGAGATGAGTGGGCAGTGGGTCTGGCGAGGCAGGCAGCAGGTAAGGTGGAGGGCTCAGAGGGTGCTGGCTACACGAGGAGCATCATATGGCCCAAAAAAGCAGGTTAGGAAATGGTCCTGCTTTCTTTTGTTTTGAGCTTATTTTTGTTCCGGGGTGGGGTTCCCCATTTCGTGTTCCTGTCCAAAACTAAATGAACAAAAGAATGGGTGAAATGGGAGAAATGGGTACCACATACACCTCTAATAATGATTCTTTGAATCATATGGTTTCTTGTGAACACACTTACAAGCATATAGTGTTGTTTGCATTGTTGATTTTTCTCATTACATTCAGTGACTTATGAGAATTATGATATACAAGTAACTGTAAGGCAAAAAAACCCACATTGGGTAACACCAACCTTAGTAATGCTGCTGCCTCTGGTACCAAATTTTCTGATAAAAGAAATAATGCTCAGGAACACATCTGCTTTGTTAATGGAGGCATTGTTGTTCACTCCTCCGTTCCCATCTTGACCAGACTTTCCTTGGCTGCTTTAATCGCTATTAATCACCATTATGTATAATGGGCTATTATTCACATCAGCAAGCCATCTCTTGACACTGCAATCATCTATTGATGAGTATCCACATGGGACTCTTAGAGTTGGCCCAATAAAATAAGCCACTGAACCATTCAGGGCTTTATCCATCTTCCTCGCATCTACTAAAACAGCATTTACAGAGAGTTAGCAGGAATGTCATAAAAAGCAATTGCAGTAAAGGGCACGATGAAGATCAGTTCATTTTGTATTCTAGTCAAAGGAGCGGAATCACTGGGCTTCTAACAACCTACACTTTGAGAAAAGCTTTCACTTCTTGAGTTATTTAAAAAAAATGATTTTTCCCCCTGCAGAACAAATAATAGCTCTTTCTCAGCAGCTGTGAGGACTCTTTAGGGCTTTTCAAGACCAGGCAGCTGCAAAGATTGAAGTGGAAAGGGACTTCCAAGATGTATCCAAACTTTATTTGAAGAGGAAGAGAACATATTCACATATTCCAGCACATTCCCATTATCTGTTGCGTGGATGCCAGAACTGAAGTCACTGAGAAAGCAAAGGCTTCAATTTATGATCAAGTATCTGAAGGTCTTAGGACTGGAGCCAAGTAAACCGGAAAAAAAGACATCCGTTTTCTGCAATCCCATCTCCTGCTGATTTGGTTCTTTTCTCCCATTCCCCTGCGACTAGGAGAAATAGATAAGAAATTGTTTAAAGCTATGATGGAAAACATCTGGCTTTCTAGTTGTTGATGGGACTCCAGAAACTCTAGACAACATGGCCAAGGATGAGGAATGATGGGAGTTAAAGTCCACCAATGCCTCAATAGATCCAGCTGCAGCAGTAAAGACTTTTCTGCTAAGAGTTTGTATTTACTTCCATATTATTTTTGGTGCAAGTTCAGGTTCAATTCCTCAGTGGATGAGAAACAGCTCTCATCCACTGAGAGATGAGATCTCCCTCCTTTCCAGCTCAGTGGATGAGAAACAGTGGATGAGAAACAATGCTATGTTCAGCAAAGGACAAGAGGGATCCTCTCACCTCCAGGAGTCTACCGTATACCATGCAGCTGTGGACAAGTCTACATAGGGACCACCAAATGCAGCGCCCAAACACGAATCAAGGAACACGAAAGGCACTGCAGACTACTTCAACCAGAGAAGTCAGCCATAGCAGAGCACCTGATGAACCAGCCTGGACACAGCATATTATCTGAGAACACAGAAATGCTGGACCACTCCAACAACCACCATGTCAGACTACACAGAGAAGCCATTGAAATCCACAAGCATGTGGACAATTTCAACAGAAAGGAGGAGACCATGAAAATGAACAAAATCTGGCTACCAGTATTAAAAAAACTCTAAAATTACTACAGAAAAACAGCAGAGAGGAAACAACCAGGCACATCTTAACACCTCTCAACAGAACATTTTCCCAGGCTCAGGCAGGCCTTCAAATGCTAATGAAGGTGGTCAGCTGAAACATTCACACCTAGCTTCAGCAGAGAGCTCTTTGCCCCACCCCAGTCATTCCACAGATATATAAACCCATTTTCCTATTTCCAACAGACCTCACTACCTCTGAGGATGCTTGCCATAGATGCAGGTGAAACGTCAGGAGAAATGCCTCTAGAACATGGCCCTATAGCCCGAAAAAACCTACAAGAAACTAGAAACAGCTCTCTTTGTTTCTAGAAATACTTTTTAGAGTAGACCGTAAAAGAAGAAATCAACAAATGCTCAGTACTGCTATGAGACATCTTCCTATTTTCTTAATCAGCATGTCTTAAAAGCCTCAGGTGAAGGGAAAGGAAGAATCCATCATAAACGGATTAGCTAATGACAGAAAGATGTCCATTGAGTCTCCAAATGGACAATCCAGAAGGAGCACATTATGTTCTAAGTCCTATTATTAATCCAAACTATGGGAGGACCATTCAGACTATAACTATTATATTCCCTCACAAAGAACCTTCTCAGTTTGAAACTATAGAGGTGCCTCCTGACATAATACAGGATGAACATCTATCATTAGAAATGTCAAAATCCAAAATCCTCCTAATTCAAAATTGCTCACATGGGTGGCTGAGATAGTGACATCTGTGCTTTTCAACACTTCATTGTACACAAATTTTATATCATACACAAAACATGGAGGCAGTCACAGACTTTGTATTTCTAGTTGCAAAGATTACTGTAGATGCAGACTGTAGCCAGGAAATCAGGAGACGCTTCCTTCTTTGGAGGAGACCAATGACCAATCTTGATAAAACAGTGAAGAGTAGAGACATCATACTGGCAATGAAGATCCGCATAGTTAAAGCAATGGTTTTCCCCGTAGTAACCTATGGATGCGAGAGCTGGGCCATAGGGAAGACTGAGCAAAGGAAAATAGATGCTTTTGAACTGTGGTGCTGGAGGAAAATTCTGAGAGTACCTTGAACCGCAAGAAAACTCAACCAGTCCATACTTCAGGAAATAAAGCCCAACTGCTCATTGGAGGGAAGGATATTAGAGGCAAATATGAGGTCCTTTGGCTATATCATGAGAAGAGAGGAAAGCTTAGAGAAGACAATGATGCATGGGAAAGTGGAAGGTAAAAGGAAGAGGGGCCGACCAAGGGCAAGATGGATGGTATCCTTGAAGTGACTGGCTTGACTCTGAAGGAGCAGGAGGGTGTGATAGCCAACAGGGAGCTCTGACATCTGTGCAGACAGGACATTGTTCCTGGGTTATACAGGTCTGTCCCTGATTGCTTTTATGGTGAAAAGATGTACAGCACTGACTAGGAGGCCACAACTTTGTCCCGGCCAGAGAAAATGTGCCCTCCACATGTTTCATGAAATTTCTGGAACACAAAATATTCATGTTCTACTCAACTGCCGGCTTCTTTTTAGGAACTGACTAAAACCCGGGAACAAACCTAGATAAGAAATCCCGTGGTTTCCGAGTGCAGGGACATGCAGAGATTTGAAGGTGCAGATTTTTGGCTCAGAACTGGGATATTCCTGCACCTGAAAATATCGTGGTTTTTGCCATCTGTAGTGATTGTTTCCATGTTTACAGGGAATGGCTTCTGGCCACCCTCCTGTGGAAGCTCCTGGGATAAAGATACTCTTTGGACGGGCCCCTAGACAAACATCACTGACATATTTTTCTCAAAGAAAGTTTTCCAGCCAACTGTAAACATTGTCTATTGGCCTAATGCTTTTTGAATTTTGTACTGTTTGCAAATTATTTAAATTGCAAATAATTTAGGAGCATATAAAATCTTTTCTTAAATCTTATTCCTAGTCCCAAGTTGAGTAAAATCACTGAATAAGTTGCATTTAATTATGGGTTGACTCATTATCCGTCAGTAGATTCAGTGGTTCTACTGTAGTTTACTGTTATATTACCTGTCCAATGTATTCCTGCCAAAGAACATTCTTGGCTTGAAACTGTGGAGGTGTTTTTAGACATCAAATAGATTTTGCAAAATGCATGTGGTTTCTTTTTTGAATCACAGGTCTCTGAATTCTGCAGACAGCACTTTTTCAATTTTTAAATAGAATGGCAATAAAAAAGAGGATGCTTTTTATTTACTGTCAGGTTCCGCCTGGAGAAGAATGGTTGAAAGTATTGCTGATCGCTATTTCATCCATAAACCAGGTAACCAAGCATATATATAACATCACCAATATTGATTTTTCTTATAGTTCAATGGTCACACCTCCTGCTCTGACCTTTTGACCCATGCTGGAGATGAAATCAACTGAATCAGTGCATGAGTTTCCTCAATTTGAGTGAATTCAGATTGTATGTTATGGCTGAGAATCTGCACTGTGAAATGAGTCATAAAGTTTTGCCATGGTACTGTTATCATACATTCCTCCTTTCTTCTTTCATGCTGTGGGCCTCCCTCCATGCCTCATGCATAGTGGGCCATTGCTGGTCATATGGCAACCAAATGTACAGCAATGATGACATCTTCCAGGGCCCTCAGAGAACTTCTAGGAAGTTTTGGAGGATGCATTGATAGAAGCATAGCATTGGAAGAGATACCAAAGTCCACGTGGTCCAACTCCATTCTGCCAAAGTACTCCTGACAGATGGTCCTCCAGCCTCCAAAAAGCTCCAAAGAAGGAGACTCCACCATACTCCCAGTCAGCATATTCCACTGTCAAATGGTTCTTACCACCATTAATCTCTTTTCCTGAAGTTTCTCGTCTCTGGTGCAACAGAACACAAGCTGGTTCCACCTTCAAGATGGTATTCACATGGCTAATAAAGTATTGTTGTGTAAGTATCACAAGTTTGGACTCCTGCCACACCCTGTGCATGTGTGTATTGATATCTATCTCTATCTATCTATCTATCTATCTATCTATCTATCTATCTATCTATCTATGCATGTGTGTGGATTGGGTTAAGACCTGGTGTCTGTTAGTGTCCAGTGGGGACAGAAGTTGCATCACATTTCGTACAGGGACCTTGGAGGGATCTACTAGATGACCACAGCAATTAGATGAAGGTTCTTACATTGGTGTCAAATGTGGAGATTTAAAGATGGGCTCAAAGCCAAACTTAAAAACTCTGGCATAGACACTGAGAACTGGGAAGCCCTGGCCTGTGAACACTCCAGCTGGAGGTCAGCTGTGACCAGCAGTGCTGCAGAATTTGAAGAGGCACGAATGGAGGGCGAAAGAGAGAAACGTGCCAAGAGGAAGGCATGTTAAGCCAAACCCGACCGGGACCACCTTCCACCTGGAAACCAATGCCCTCACTGTGAGAGATGATGCAGATCAAGAATAGGGCTCCATAGTCACCTACAGACCCACCCTGGAGGATTATCCTACTCGGACAATGAGGGATCGCCTAAGAAAGTAAGCATCTACACTGTAGAATGTGATTTGGCACCACTGTGGCTCAATGCTATTGAATCATGGGATTTGTAGTCTGTTGAGGCACTAAACTCTTTGACAGTGAAGACTAAAATCCTTGTAAGACCATGATTCTATACCACTGAGTCATGGTCTTATAAGGATTTTAGTCTTTGCTGCCAGAGTCTAGTGCCTCAACAGACTACAACAGACTAAATTGCATTGATTCTACTTAGATATAAGACATTAGAAAAACAGCACCTTCATCCTGAATGGCAACGAGGGTCACCTTGTTGGTAGCTCTGTACACAACGTATTTCCCTCCCTTGAATTCATAATAATAACAACAGCCATCCGTCAGTTTCCCCGGCACCTTTCTACTGGATTGAAATTCTCAGTGCAAACCCAGCTCAATCAATATATTCAAATATGCTGCCTCCTAAAATCAGAAGCAACTCGATGACAAATCAAGCATAAACAGCATGACTCTGAAGTCTGTCCACTTGGCTTGGCAGCAATCCAAGACTCACTTGCTTCCTAATGGAGTCATGGAAGCCACAGAAGGCCCTCCCAGAATGACCTGTTCCTGGCTTTGGCTGCCCTGTACACACTCATATTTTACTCCTTCTTTCCACTTACATATGTTTTAAACATTTTCTGAGAGACATACGAAATATGTATTATGGGAGCAAGAAGAGTGAAGGTCAGTGAAGGTGCATTTATACCGTAAAATGCAGAGCTATGAAAGTATGGAAGTTGTGGCTTTACAAGTTCTATAGCCATTCTGCAAAAGAGTGCTGGTGCCTCTCTAAACTACAACACTGCTGGATTGCATGGCATTGAGTCATGGCAGTTAAAGTGGCATCAAACTGCATTAATTTCACAGTGCAAATGCATCCTGAGTATGGATCATGTGTTTTCTCATCTTCACTTGCAATGGAAAAGATCTGACTTTGGGGCTGCATAGTATAAGTTTTTGTGTGCAGAGTAAACCACCCAATTCTCCGAGAAGATTAATTGGTTAAAAGATTAATCCATGCTCTCCAAATAGATTAATTGGACAAATTACTTAATTAACTGCCAACTCTAAACGAATATTGAGGGGAAAAAATATAGGTTCGCTGTAATGTTATCAGGCATACAACAACAGCAGCACAAAAGTGTGAGTAACAACAAATTAAACAGGTAGTTATTTCAGAAAGGTGATGTGTCACTTCCTCATGTCTACCAGGTGGAAGAAGTAGAAGGAATTGAATTCATTGAAAGGACCAAGGTACTAAAGCCTTAATAGACAATTCTACATATGGAATTGGAAATGGTGAGTAGGAAAATATTGGTTGTTATTTGTAGGCTAGTTATGACCTACCTATTCTCGTACCAATTTCCTCTGGATACTGGTTGTGTTATGTGTGTGTACCTTCAAGACGCCTATTGACTTATAGTGACCACATGAATTTCAAAGAGTAATGGTGTTTTCACAAGCTCCATCCTCTGATATGGAGCCTCCAGCATGGCATTCATTAGATGTCTTCTACCCAAATATTGGCCAGGCTGATATTGGCCAACCCTCTATAAATGCTGATAGGAACCCAAAACAGAACCAATAGCTTCCAATTAGAAAGTAAGTAGTCAAGAGTGTACAACTACAACCTTTTCAAAACTATGTCAATTCGGGGATTGTAGTATATCTATTATCTGTATGTTGCTGTGTTTCTTATTTAGTGAATTAAAACATCATAACACCTGAAGAAGATATTGCGAAACAAGGGAAACAACCCGGGAGACCTTGTTGTGTGTCACTGTCACTGATGTTGTTTATTGAAGAAGAACTTTTCACAATATTGAAAGTGTTATTTTGTGTCACTGTGCCTGGCATTGTTTATTGAAGAAGAACGTTCTACTACATAGAAATTGTGATTTTGGAAACTGAGGTTTCATTATATGACATTCAACAATATTTAAGTTACTATTTCTAATGTCATGTACCTATGAAGAATCTCCTTGCATATAGTAATTGTTATTTTGGAAGCTCTAAGTTCACTGTGTTGACAAAGCATTAATAAACTATCTTCTATTGATATACAGTCTCTAATTAATCGTGTGAATGTTCTCATGTTACATTCAATGTAGAATTTCTTGGAACATAGAAATTGTGATCCTGCTTAGCTTCTGAGATCACACTGAATCTTGTCTCTTTAAGGGTATAGCTCTAAGTTGATGTATTATTTGTACTTTCATTACAAACAGCAGTGCTAGTGTGGGAGTTGTAGTTTTACAAGGTATATAGTTTTTTTGCCAGTGTGCTGGTGCCTCTCTAAACTACAATGCCCAGGATTCCATGGCCTTGAGCCATGGCAATTAAAGTGGCATCAGATGGCATTAAATCAACAGTGTAGATGGACCCTTTGACCAATGCCATAAATAAGACAGCTCCAAGTCACCCCATTTATCCTTGCTTAGATCATGCACACTTAGGTCTTCAGGTAGCAAGAGTGCTTAGGCCGCCCCGGGTAGCTAAATGTCCCATTTTTCATTTAAAATTACAAGAGTGCAGGAGCAAAGCCTTTATCGAAAACACTGTAAGCAGTGAAGGGAAAGTTTCTTTTCCCAATGTTATTAGAAATACATACACTGCAGCTGGAAACAAAATCTATTGCTTCAAATGCAAGGTGTTGTAATTGTGCAAGGAAGGAGCCCTTGCAATTTGAGTGAAATGAGTAGCTGTCTTTCCTGGGACACTGCATTTTTGGTAAAGACGCGTATGCATGTGCACACTTTATTAAGAAAAGAAGAAGATAAGTGTAATGGATTGGCCTACCTTAAAGGGTTGGTGTAAAGTCAGAAAACAGGCCCAGCTTGCAAAAGCTAAATAGACTGAAGGGGATAGAGTGACCAGGCAGCCTCATAACCAGCAGTGCAGTCTGATTGGCTGAGGAAATTGGAGGGAGAAGCTCAGTAGCTGGAGATGGGCAGAGTCAGAGGAAAAGGGAAGAAGAAAGCAACCATTTTAAGTTCAGTTAAGAGTTTGGGATGGAAGAAGAAGTAGTTAGGAGTTTGGTGGGGAAGAAGAACGACCAGGAGTTTTGAAGGGGGGAAGGAAAGAGGAAGGAAGAGATTTGGGAACTGTTTGTTAAATGAAAGATACCTCTTTGATGCATAATAGTTAATAGGCCTCTATAGTGTTTAGAGTGCTGTAGGAGGAAGGGAGAAACAGAAGGTTTTAAAAGATTCCTGTTTTAATTCCTGTGTGGGAAACTTTGTTTAAAGAAACTCAAGGTAGAAGTTCCATCCTCTGTAACAAGAAAAGCCTGACAAGTTATCTGAAACCATTACGCTTATTGACTGTTCAAAATTAACAACATTTTCCTGTTTTATTCCAACTGAAGTCTTTGTGTGGCTTTTAAAACATTCCAGTAAAGGAAGTGGCCTCTGAAAATAATAAATTGGTGGCAGTGAAAGAATTTTTAAATATGTAATTCAAGTTTAGCAAAGGCAAAATATAAAATACAGTGGAGGCTTACCACTGTCTGGCTTTTTGTGAGTGAGGGTATATGTGTGCTCTGATTCTCTCTTGGCCTTGCCTTGGGCCAAGTCTTGCTGTTTGCCTTTTATCCTCCATCTTGTGTGCATGGTTTGTGCCTTGCTTGTTGCTGTCACAAAAGCTTTGCCTCCCCCCCCCCCCCCGTCTGTTTGCTGCAATAAGCCATGGTACCCTAAGCTACATAGGGTTGGGCCCACTAGTACATGGATAGTAGACCACCAGAATATACTAGGGATCTACACATTAGGCTTGGAAAGATTCCTGTTGGAAACCTCAGAGAGCCCTTTATGCTTGTCACAGCTGGCAATACTGGACTAGATAAACTGATAATCCAGCTTGGTATAAAGAAGCTTCATATATTCTTATACATTGCTGCATGCTGTTGCTAACTCACAAAGTAACATTTCAGTTGAACTTATAATTGGAAAAAGTAAGGAATCTATGAGGACAGAGAAGAAAGCTTTAGGGGCTTCTGCAACCAAGTTTAGAGACTCCATGCTATCATTTTCTTTTTCTTATGTTTCTTCTAACCTCATCGTCATACCGCAAGCATTTACATACTCTGGTGTTACAACTGTAGGCACACAACCCTACCTTGTTCTACTTGATAGCATCCCAGCACATGCAAGCTATGAATGCTTCCCCCCCACTACTATTCAAAAACCTTCTTCAAAGGATGGATTTTTTTTTAAAAAAAATCATCAAATTAAATTCTAAATGACACTAATTCAACCAAGAGGGAAAGAAAACAGTAAGCAGCAGTGGTTGAAAGAGTAAATATGGAGTCAAAGGAAGGAGCATATATATATCTTCACCATTCTCCACCATTCTCCAGGAATGTGAAATCTAGATTACTGAATCATTGTATTTAGATTAGGCATTAAATGGTCATTAATGGCTTTGTTAATTTTAGTTAACTTTCAGTACTTGCAGAATCATCTTCAGTCACTCCATGGCAGACTTTCCTAACTAGTTGTCTTGAGGTCTAATTGGTGGGTTTTAGTTCTGTCATGTTTCCTCCCTCCCCTTTCCAATAGGCAGGCAGAAAGCTTTGGTTAAAAATGGCAGTCATAACCTTTCATATCTGTTTGGCTAATGTGAATCTCCATGAACATCTGGAAACTACCTTTTGAAAACCACTAGCCAAGGAAAGGCATGACCTTGTTAGAAGTCAACGCTTTGAACAACTGATGTTCACAAGCATTCATGTAATGGTACACAAGTAAGTCAGCAGTTAGACTGCAGAATAATGACTTTGAACTGCCAGGGACAAAGAAATGCCACTGCATGCATATATATATATATATATATATATATATATATATATATATATATGAGAGAGAGAGAGAAAGAGAGAGAGAGTTAGCAGAGTTTTAAAGATGTTTCTTTGACATTGAAGTTGAAATTGCAGTTATCCAAAAACATATACTCTCCCTTGAAACCTCTTAGTTTAAAATATGCATTCAGAGATAAAAAAACAAAATCTTCTTTGAAAAATAACGTATCTTGTTTACTCACAAACATCTTGTATTAATTCACCAAATAGGCACTTTTCTTATTAAAGTTCATTTATAGATAGGCTGTAGTTTCTCTGTGTTGAGAACATTCTTAATCAATACTCCATAGTCCAAAGTCTTTAAGTATGCATCTTATGAAAGTCCAAACTGTATAATTGTACTCACTGCTTCTCAAAGCAAACATATAGTAAACTGTTCCTGCATAAGTCCAAAATGACATCTGCTTCCATTGAAGTCCAAAAACATACTGAGTATGAACATGCTCAGTACAATCACATGTCTGTAACCCCTCCCACACCAAGATGTTAGTCAAACAAGCAAATCAACATATACATACATACATACATACAACATATACATAAAACATATACAATGTTGTTGTTCATTCGTTTAGTCGTCTCCGACTCTTCGTGACCTCATGGACCAGCCCATGCCAGAGCTCCCTGTCGGCCGTCACCATCCCCAGCTCCTTCAAGGTCAGTCCAGTCACTTCAAGGATGCCATCCATCCATCTTGCCCTTGGTCGGCCCCTCTTCCTTTTGCCTTCCACTTTCCCCAGCATAATTGTCTTCTCCAGGCTTTTCTGTCTCCTCATGATGTGGCCAAAGTACTTCAACTTTACAATAAAGGTTAGCAAATAAATACATTAACAAACAAATAATGAAGGCTTGTAAGGTTGCTATTTCCAACAGAAAGGCATATATTTATATATTAGTCCATTTTTCTTAACTGGGAGAACCCAGTTTTGGGATATGGATTTCATACCATAACTCTTTCCACAATCTCAGTGAATCAAGTGGTACATTGAAGACACTTAAATCTGAACTCTGCAACTGGATGTGAAATGGTTAAGTGTGTGGGACTTGACTCAGGTACTGAATAGCATTGTTTAATGGCCCAAAACATACAACTGTATGTTTGTGGGACCAACAAGATTCTGCCCATAGCAATCCACCAAGTGGATACTGAAGAATTTAGAACAAAGATGGGAATGAGATCACCCTCATAGGTCTCATGGGGCAACTGAAATCATTTTGTTGTTCCTTGAAACATTTCACCACCCTCCATGGGAAATCACACCTCCAGGAGGCGAAAGTCTCTTTTAAAACAAGGCATATTTTACATATATAGATACACACATGTCTACTTTGCTTTTTTAATGCAGAAATGCCATTGCTATTAAGAATGAAATGGTTGCTTTTCAAACTGGTGGGTGACTTTCTACATACTTCTACTTTCCTTGCAGTCACTGATGTGGTCCTTGGAGGCTTCTGGATGCCTTCAGTTTGTCCACTACTGTTGCAGGTCTTTTGGCTCCCTTCTCACTTTTGCAAGGCCAGTGACCTTTGTTTGCAATTTAATTATCTGATTTTTCTCTTTATTCCCCACTTTCCCTTCTAGAGCATATTGCAAGATCTCTTAATTTAAAAAACCCTCCACACTTAAGGTACCTTTCCTTTATCAGACAGCCGCAGAGTGTCTGCCTCACCCACCTGACACGCTACGCTGCATTATTACCAGCTGACATTTCACAAAAGGCCATTTTTCACACTTGAGATTCTGCACACCTTCTGTGATCACCCAGGACTCCATGATGTTCAGATTGGAAACATTGGTGTTGTACAATATCCAGTCCTGTCCTCTGTCTATCATTGTTTCCTGGAAGGCTTAACCTTGTTCTGGTGGAGGGAGACGGGGGGGGGGGGGGGGGGGGGGGAAACGTAGCAGAAGGTTTGGTGAGTGCAAGCTTCAGAAAGGAATACATTTCCAGGGGATCAGAAGTGCATTTGAGCTTAGTCAACTTTATGAAATAAAACTGGGAAGCTGAGCTGGATCAGGCAGGACTGGTAGGGAAGCAGGATCCCTCCAAGACAAAAGAGAGAACCACTTGCTTTTGATTCCAGAGGGCATTAACAAGTAATCAAATCATCAGGTTGCAAACAGATGTTGGATGCAATCTGACATCACTTTCCTATATGGTCGACCCTTTCCTTCCTCCCAGGTTCCTCTTAAAGCTGAGCATCTCCACAAGGTCAGACCGCTCTAAGTCCGGCATCACCTTCAGAAGAGCAAAAGTGTCCACATGTGGAGATGCATTAATAATAAAATAATAATAAAACTTTATTTGTATTCTGCCCTATCTTCCCAGGGGAGACTCAGAACGGATTCCAACATGCAACGACAAACATTAAATGCCTCCATAAAGCAAGCAAGTACCAAACTACAAGAAAGGAGATTCCACCTGAACATGAGGAAGAACTTCCTGACCGTGAGAGCCGTTCAGCAGTGGAACTCTCTGCCCCGGAATGTGGTGGAGGCTCCTTCTTTGGAAGCTTTTAAACAGAGGCTGGATAGCCATCTGTCATGGGTGAGTTGAATGCAATATTCCTGCTTCTTGGCAGGGGGTTGGACTGGATGGCCCATGAGGTCTCTTCCAACTCTTTGATTCTATGATTCTATACCAACATCATAACCCCAGAAAAGCCCCACATATTAAAACAGCATTAGAAACTAACACCAATAAATTAAACCAATCATAAACAAACAAGAATTATACAAAGATGTAAAATCTGAATGTAAAATATTCACATTGATTTACAAAAGCCAAATATCATTCACAAAATTGTGTTGGTTGGTTTTGTGGCCAGAGTGGTTGCATGGCCAGTGATAGTAACTGGGCTAACATAGGCAAAAGAAGACAGAGTATGAAATAGTTCTCAACCAGAGGTCTTGTTGTTATTGTTTATTCATTCAGTCACTTCCAACTCTCCTTGACCTCATGGAGCAGCCCAGGCCAGAGCACCCTGTCAGCCATCACCACCCTCAGCTTCTTCAGAGTCAAGCCGGTCACTTCAAGGATACCATCCATCCATCTTGTCCTTGGTCGGCCTCTCTTCCTTTTTCCTCCCATTTTCCCCAGCATCACTATCTACTCCAATCTTTCCTGTCTTCTCATTATGTGGCCAAAGTACTTTATCTTTGCCTCTAATATCCTTCCAACCAATGAGCAGTTGGGCTTTATTTCCTGAAGTATGGACTGGTTGGATCTTCTTGCGGTCCAAGCCACTCTCAATTTTTTCCTCCAAAACCACAGTTCAAAAGCACCTATCTTCCCTCACTCAGCCTTCCCTATGGTCCAGCTCTCACATCCGTAGGTTGCTACAGGGAATACAATTGCTTTTACTATGTGAAACTTCATTGCCAGTGTGATGTTTCTACTCTTCGCTGTTTTATCGAGATTGGTCATTGCTCTCCTCCCAAAAAGTAAGTGTCTCCTGATTTCCTGGCTGCAGTCTGTGTCTGCAATAATCTTTGCACCTAGAAATACAAAGTTTGGCACTGCCTCCATGTTTTCTCCCTCTATTTGCCAGTTACTACCAGAGGTCTGGTAGTAATCTCTTAATGTCTAATCCTCCTCCTCTCTGTATTCTAATGAGCAAAAATGAGTGTTTAATTGTTTTTTGAAGGAGAGGAGGGAGGGGGCCAGCTTTATTTCTTTAGAGAGGGAGTTCCAGAGGAAAGGTACATTGCAGTTGCACTACCCACGCAGAATGGCAACATTACACAACACAAAATTGATTACCTTATGCAATGCATGTTATGCAGTGTATACAATTATGACCCCAAAATAAGACGAAGCGGATTTTTAGCTTAATTAGATGTTTGTATTAGTAAGATGTTGTGTTGTGGTCTTGACTCATTGTAAACTGTTGTTTTTTCTATGTTTTGTACACCGCCACGAGTCGCCCTAGGGCTGAGAGCGGCGGTTAATAAGTGCAAGTAATAAATAAATAAATAAATAAATAAATAAATAAACTACAATATGCAACACCACTGCATGTGAATCTCCCTGTTGTCTTTTAGGAGAAAATATTTCATTAAGCTGAATATGTTTGTCGTGTAATGGCAAATAATTCACACCTCATGATAGAAACACATGTATCTAGCTGAATGCATCTCCTTATGTTTCAAAAAAGAGAGGAAGTGCCATTGTAGCTTTTAAAACATACAGCGTCCAGTATCCTGTGTAGTGTAAATCTGCCACAGTGGAAAGCAGACTATATATTTGTGGCCAATTTCAGGTTGAAGAGATTGGTTGCTCCATGTAACCTGTCCCTTGGGAGAAAGATTTCTGAAACTCTCGCTGACTCATGGAAGTGGGAACTCTTCTATGGATGTGGTTCAGTTCCTTTTGAGTGATAGCAATGGCAACACAAGAGTGGCTCTTTTGCTTTGGCTGCAAAAAAAAAAAAGAAAAAAAAAAAGAAGAAGAAGAGAGAGACGTGGAGAACATTGTATACAGATACTGCACATTTGTTAAAAACCACCTCATTTCAGCAGCCTGTCAGTTGGGAAGCAACCTGGCTGTTCAAACAGGGTTTTGCTTGACTGCTTGAGGAAGGAAAAGATGGATCTGTCAAATCCGGCCTCTCTTTGGGTGAATCTACATCATAGAATTAATACACCAGTTTAACATCCATGGCTCAATGCTATGGAGTCATGGGAGTTGTAGTTTCTCTACTAAAGAATGCCAGTGCCTCACCAAACTACAAGTCCCAAGATTCTATAGCTTTAAAAAGGTTCCAGCCCAGCTTACCTGTTCAAATGTATCTCTCTTTATGAACCATCTAGGAACTTAAGATCATCTAGGGAGGCCCTGCTCTCAATCCCGCCTTCCTTGCAGGTGTGTCAGATGGGAATGAGAGACAGGGCCTTCTCAGTGGTGGCCCCTCAGCTGTGGAAAGCCCTCCCTAGGGATATTAGATTGCCCCCCTCCCTTCAGACTTTCTGAAAAAGAGTAAAAACTTGACTCTTTGAACAAGCTTTTGGAAATGCAGCGTAATAAATAGTTATGAAACTATGAAGAATGAGCATGGAATGGCTAGACGATGCTACTGCACAATGAGTTTAACAGGACAACATTGGTGATTATATGTTTTTAGTTGTTTTTATAATATTATACTGAATGTTTTAATTCTATTTTTATGAAATATCAAATTGCTGCCAATTCTGTAAGCCGCCTTGAGTCGCCTTAGGGCTGAGAAAGGCTCTACTCCGAACTCAAGAATGGAAAAAGGAATGTTGGAGGGCAGGAAAAGAGATTTAAAGATGGGCTCAAAGCCAACCTTAACAAACTCTGGCATAGACACTGAGAACTGGGACGCCCTGGCCCTTAAGCGCTCCAGCTGGAGGTCAGCTGTGACCTGCAGTGCTGTAATAATAATAATAATAATAATAATAATAATACTTTATTTATACCCCACCACCTGTAGAATTTGAAGAGGCACGAATGGAGGGCGAAAGAGAGAAACGTTGGCCTTCCTTTGTCAGTGATCCAGAAACTGAAGCTGGTGCAAAATGCGGCAGCTCGTCTTCTCGCCGGGGTGTGGGCGAGGTGTCGTATCACCCCAATTCTACAACAGCTGCACTGGCTTCTGATTGAGTACCGGATTATTTTCAAGGTGCTGGTACTCACCTTTAAGGCCTTATATGATCTGGGGCTGGGGTACCTGAGGGCCCGCTTATCCTCCTACCAACCCCAGAGATTACTTTGGTCCGAAGACCAAAATTTGCTTGAAGTCCCCAACATCCGGACTTATCATCTGTCCTCTACTAGGCAGAGAGCCTTCTCGATTGTGGCCCCTTATTTATGGAATGCCTTGCCAGTTGAAACCCGAACCATCTGAGAGCTACTTGCTTTTCAGAAAGCCTGTAAAACCTTTCTTTTCCGATAAGCTTTCGATGGGTGAATAACTCGGGACTATGTCTGTTCTCGTTTTTATTGTATTTTAAAGTTGGTTGTATTGTTTTAATCTACTGCTGTAAACCGCTCCGAGCCAAATTGGGAGTGGTGGTATACAAGTCAAATAAATAAATAAACATGCCAAGAGGAAGGCGCATCAAGCCAACCCCGACCGGGGTGGTCTTCCACTTGGAAACCAATGCCCTCATTGTGAGAGAAGATGCAAATCAAGAACAGTCCCACCCCCAGTACACGGATCCTGGAAGACTATCCTACTCGGACAACGAGGGATCCCTAGGTAAGTAACTGAGAAAGGTGGTCTACAAATACCGTAAATAATAAATAAATATTTGAGCAAAGATATCATGGTCATATTGGCTTCTAGGATTGTTGGACAGTTCCAGCTTGATTTTCCCTAGGACCCATTTATATGTCTTTTCAGCAGCTCATGGTATCCATAGAAATTCCTCCAGCACTTCATCTCAAATGAGTCAATTTGATTCCTATCAGCCTTCTCTCACTCGTCATATTCCTCCTTTATAGAAGGAGGAATATGATGACATGGACCACCCTCACGTTTGTTTTCATTGGTGCATATTGGCACTTCTAGATTTCATTGAGTTCCAAGTCCTAGTCACCTTTGGATCTCTTGGCTGCAGTCTCCATTCTGATTTCATTGACCTAGCCAAAGGGTGGAAAATCCTGAACTATAATAAGTAATACAATTAATATTTCAGTGTCTTCATTATCCACTTTAAAATCCATTTTGGAAACCTGGAGACCACAAACCCTTTGACCACCCCCTGGGTTAAAGTATTAGTGGACATTAGCTAATAGTTGTTTTCCCCCGTGTTAGCTTTGCTTGCTAATTTTATCATGTTAATTTTGTTTTGTAATGGCCATTCTTCCAAATTGCACCTGGTTTCATGGTTTATTAATTTGAGTTTGCAAGATTGTTTGAAATATGCCTGCATTTTTCTATTAATCACGTTACGCTTCCCCTCGGGGAGCAGACAGAGCATAAAGTGTTTATTTTCTCAGATAAATAATACCCATTAACACACTGCAGAGACAAAGTGGTTTTGCCATTTCACATATAAGTCTGTTCAGGGAGAGGGATTGAAGAGTGGAGTTAAAATGAGGCTGAACTTCTGCTATAATGGGAATGGGATAGGAAGCAGGTACAAATAGTACAATTTAAAACAATGCCTCTCGCTCTTTGTTGTTGTTGTTGAGTGGATTCAAGTCATTTCTAATTTATAGTGATTCTAAAGTGAACATATTCCAGAGTTTTATTGGCAGGATTTCTTCACAACAGGTTTGCCATTGCCTTCCTCTGAGGCTGAGAGGGGAAATGAATCCAGGTTTCTAGAATCGTGGTCCATGATGGTTTGCTGTGAGTTTTCCAGGCTGTACAGCCATGTTCCAGAAGCATTCTCTTCTGACATTTTCCCCACACATATGCCAGGTGATTTTCTTGCTTCTTGGCAGGGGGTTGGACTATGAGGTCTCTTCCAACTTTATGATTCCTCAGAGGTTGTGAGTCTGTTGGAAACTAGGCAAGTGAGGTTTATATATCTGTGGAATGTCCAGGGTGGGAGAAAGAACCCAATTTTCCTGGTTTCCAACAAACCACAACCTCTGAGGATGCTTGCCACAGATGCAGGCAAAACATCAGGAGAGAATGCTTCAGGAGCATGGCCATACAGCCCAAAAAACTTATAGCAACCTAGAGATTCTGGCCATGAAAGTCTTCAAAAATACATAGAACTCTTGTGTTTTTGAGGCAGTGTGAATGTTGCTATTGACAGCCTTGATTAGCGTTAAATAGCCTTGCAGCTTCAAAATCCAGCTGGTTGCTACCTGGGGGAATCCTTTGTTGGGAGATGACCCTGATTCTTTCATGTCAGGAATTCCCCAGTTTTTGGAGTGTTGTTCTTTATTTACTGTTATGATTTTGGAGTTTTTCTAAATACTGGTAGCCAGATTTTGTTCATTTTCATTGTTTCCCCCTTTCTGTTGAAATTGTCCACATGCTTGTGGATTTCAGTGGCTTTTCTGTGTAGTCTGACATGGTTGTTGTGAGAGTGGTCCAGCATTTCTGTGTTCTCAAATAATATGCTGTGTCCAGGTTGGTTCATCAGGTGCTCTGCAATGGCACACTTCTTGGGTTGAGTTTATTATTTTTATTTATCGTGTCATCAGCAACCATTGTATTACAATTCTAACAGAGCAAAACAAACACAGAGATTAAAAAGAAAAAGAAAAAGAAAAAAAACCACACAGATTTTGTAAATTTGGTATTTGGTTAATACCATTTGGTATTGGGTTGAGTTAGTCTGCAGTGTTAGTCTGCAAAGCCTTCGACAACACACTCCATGATGGCTCTTCTTTCATTTCTACTAATCAATAAAATGTTGACTGGCATCCTCTTAGTTTTTGTTCAAAGGAGGTTGCCCCTTGCATCCCTCTGAAGTTAAGAGGGTTTGACTTTCACAACATCACCCAGTGGGTTTCCATAGCCAAACAGAGATTCAAACTCTGGTCTAGAGTCCAGAGTCCAATGCTAGTTCTTCATGGCATTATCTTAGAAGTCCTTAAAATGTTCTAACAAAACTTCTTCCTTCACCAAAGAGAGAAAACAAACAGTAGGCCATTGCCTTCTAGATAGGAAATTCTAGAGCCCAGGGGCAGCCACCAAGGAGGCTCTGTCTCTCATCCTCAATCATTGTACCTGTTGAAGGTGGTGAGACTGAAAGAAGGGTCTTCCCTGAATATCTCAGAGCCAGGGAGGGTTCATATGGAGAGATATACTGTATTCTTTTCACATAGCTATTTAGGATTTTGTTAGGCCATAACCAGCATTTTGTATTGTGCCCAGAAAGACAACCCTAGCACAAGTTGCTATTTAAAATTCCCATTATGCCCCTTCATACAGTGTCCTGGTGAATTATGCAGAATTTAAATTGTGGATCCAAGTTTCCTTGCAGTGCTTATGAACAATCCATCTGGCAAACCAACCAACAGACTTTGGAATATTACGCTTTGGGATTACAAAGCCCAGAACTCCCCTAGTCAGCACGGTCAGTATCCCAGAGTGGCCCACCAATATAGGTAGGGAGTCTGCTATGGCCCAGTTTGTTGTCTGATATAAAGAAATTGAGCCAACCCCATCTGGGAGATCTGTCTAATATTGGGAGAAATGGGAGAACACCTTGCAACCCCAAGGCTATGGGAAACTGTTGTTGCACGAGCAGGAAACCTCTACGGTATCATTTTATTTTGTCAGCTTTAGCTTTGTTGCTCTCAAGTTCCAGCCATTTCTTTCTAAAATACTTCAGAATATTGCTTATTGAGCTGCTGCCAAGTTGAATAAAACACACTTTGTTATTTAAGGCCAAAGTGATACTGGATCACATAATGACATATGCTGGGAACTATTTATTAGTTACAAAGTCCCTGGATATGTCTGAGGCCAAAATTGTGTTTTGACTGCCTGTCTCTGAGAATTAAATACCCTAAAGACACCAGATCGTGTCTAACTTGGAAGCTAAGTGAAGGTAGTCTTGGTTATTACTTAGATGGGGCACTGTCAATGGATATCAGGTGCCGTGAGCTATATTTCAGAGGAAGGAGCTGTTCAAACCACCTCTGAGTATTTCCTTGCTTAAGAAAACCCTATGGAATCCATGATGTTACTATCAATCAATAATGACTTGAAGGTACACACTGTTCTGATACAGCTGTACTAGGAGCTCCAACTTCTTTTTCTTTCTTTGAATGTTTGCATGTTTTCCAAGGTTCCATGCATTTTGCAATATGGTGGCTTCCCTTGGTTTGCAATGATAGGGCCAATGACCCATCAATCATCATTAGATTCTTTAGTTCCGCCCTTTTTTCTGGGTTTAGGAGGGAGAAAGGGGACTTCTAGTTCAGTTCACACAGAGAAGCCTTTCGTACAGGACGTGAATCAGTTCCACCTGTAGAAAGCTTCGTCTTTTACAGCTTTTGCTGGGGGAATCCAGTCCCACAGCTCTACAGAGAGGCATAGCTTTTGCTGGGGGGATCCAGTTTCACAGCTTTACAGCCAGCCTTCGCTGGGAATTGAAGACTTTCTTTCCTCTTGGAAATCTACAAAAGAACTCTGTTTGGTAAGGACCACTCGCGGCAGCCATAACGCAATTTGGACCAGGTGTAGGGGCCCGTGCCAGCAGAGCCTAAGACAGATTGCTCAGGTAGAGTTCAAGGGTTTCCCTGATAGTAAAGAGACAGTTCATGAAGATATTTGCCTGTCCCTTGTGGACAAGATTAAGAAAGCCACTAGTTGATTCAAAGCCTTGAAGTATTTGTTTGATTTATTGAAGACCTAAGCACTAATAAAGAACTTTGTTAAACTTTCCAAGTTTCTAAAGACTTTGTTCAGGGAAATCTATAGGGCCTCTAATCCGAGGCATCCCTGGCGTCCTGTTGGGCATACAGAACATGTCCTGTCTACAGACCTTTTCACAGGCCCAGCGTGTGACAGCACACACACATATACAATATCTTAAAGACACTAGATCTCATCTGATCTTGGAAGCTAAGCAGGGTCAGTCTTACCTAGTACTTGAATCAGAGAGCTGTGGGTTGCATTTCTGAGGAAGGACATGGCAAAACTAGCTCTGATAGGTTGCTATGGGTTTTCCATGTCTCCTGACATTTCAAGAGAATGCTTCTGAAACTTGGCCATACAGCCCAGAAAACTCACAGCAACCCATTGATTCTGTCCATGAAAGCCTTCAACAACATATATCTCTGAATATTCCATGCCTAAGAAAACGTTATGAAATTAATAAAGTCCACAGGTGACTTCAAGGCACAAACAAACATTTCATCAAGTTATCATTGGGCTGAACCCAGCTAAACTTCAACCGAAAATCAAGGTATTTTGTTGGAAATTCTGGTTTGAGCTCTTCAGAAAGGGCTCCAACTTAGTGACACAATTCATCGTCTACAATCCTACTGGTTGATCCCAAGAGTCCCACTGATTAAATTATTGAATGCTGAGTACAGATGTATATTCTACCGATTCACTGGATCTACTCTAGCTGGATGCAGAATATACGAAGGTTGAATGAAAAGTAATGCCTCCACCTTCGTAACTCCTCAACAGATAGCAGTACTGGTATGCGGCAGATACTGGCTTGTTCAGTAGACTCTCCTCTACAGTTCCATTTTGGTGGGATGCCTTAGCATTGAACATTTGTGTTGTTAAAGTGTAAAGTATGAAACCCTGCACAGGCGGTCGGTCAATTCGACTTAAGCAACGTGCAGTCATTGAATTCTTGACAGCAGAAGGTGTCACCCCAAAGGAGATTCATCAGAGAATGCAAGCTGCTTATGGTGATTGTGTTGATGCATCGTTGGGCGAGTAAGTTTAAAGATGTTGAGGTGACACCTTCTGTTGTAAAAAATTCAATGACTGCAAGTTGCTTAAGTTGCATTGACCGACCACCTGTGCAGGGTTTCATACTTTGCACTTTAACAATGCTAAGTTCAATGCTAAGGCTTCCCACCAAAATGGAATAAATCAATAAATCATCAGTTCAAAAGAAGAGAAAAGGCTAAAACTGTTAAAAATCATATGATGTATCTTTTTCTTCCCAATCTCACTTGTAAATTATGACTTGAAAACAGAAAGCCATACACTTCTTACAGTATCTTCTTTTGATGGAAGTTTGCCCTATTAGAGGTGCTGGGGCTGTTGGGAACCTGATTAACAATTGAGTCAATGCTTGGTCAACCTGCCATGTAGCCTGTCAGTCATTGCTTCCATCACATCTTCATGACCCCAGAATTGAAAATGCCATAACAGGACTAGCCGAGTGATACACAAAAAGCTTTTGGCCTGACAGATTTCAGAAATACTTTTGCATCTAACTTCCTCAATTTCATTCTCAAAGAAAGCAACAATTGCTTTTAGCATTTTTTAAAAAAGGAAATCTTGAAGACTCAGTAGCTGCTGGATGTGTTACTAGCCCCCTTGCCCAGTTATCCCTCGTGCACTATGTGACTGTTCCAAAAACTAGAAAAAAATATTTTGGATGAAGGTGGGGGAGTACATAAGTCAAATCAAATCAATCTGGTATGTGGAAGGAACACAAATTAATTTCCATATCCTTAAATCTCCTTTAGTTTGCAAGAAAGAGCAGAATCTGGATAACCCTATGGCATGAGGAAATGAGATAGCCAGTTCCCCCTTCCATGTATTTTTCCGATTGAAAATCAATCCACACGTGATTGAAGCCGATATAGGATAATCTGAAAAATATTGTTGAAATGGGTTAAACCCTTGTGCTGCTGAACTGCTGACATGAAGGTTGGCAGTTCAAATCCATGAGATGGGTTGAGATCCTGTCTGTCAGCTACAGCTCCTGCCATGGATTTTTTTTTTAAAATTGTTTTTATTTAGAATAATGTGCTAACAAAGAGCGGAGCGGGATAGAAAAGAGGTGAGAACATTGAGATTGTATTTTAAGATAAAACGAGTCCACATACATTGAAAGTGTATGTGTGAGGTAGATAAAGTATCAAAAGACAGGGAAAGAAGAGAGGAAAGGGGAGAAAGGAGGAGGAGAATTTTTTTTTAAAAAAATGGGGTGGGTAGGTGGGGGATAGGAAAGAACACGTAGATGACCCAAGAGCTGGTCTCTACTAAGAAAATGTGCTTCCAGGTTCTCCAGGTCCAAGATTTCTCTTCTTATCCAAGACTGAATGTCTTTCTGTCTTCTCCATAATGGGGACGACGGTCCTCTTCTTTCGATTTTCTTGTCTCTTTTTATTTTCTTGTTGTGTTATATGTATATGTTTATGCGTATATCTATATATATCTTTATTTGGTATTATTATTTTTGTTATTTTATTGTTTTGTTCTTATTCACTCTGTTACATTCTTAAAATATTTATTTCCTTATTCTCCTGTTCAAGGAAGTTTAAGAATTTGTCCCAATTTGTGTCTTTTGTTTTTGTTATATTTTGTGACAACCTTTGGGTTAGTAAGTCCATATTCATAATCTTGAAGATTTTGACTATCCACTGCTCTGTCGTGGGTGTTTCTTTGTCTTTCCAGAATTGTGCTAGCTTTGTTCTTGCTGCTGTTACTATATAAAAAAAATATTTTACTTGTATTACTGTCCATGTCAAAATCTGTTATGCCCAGTAAACTCCTGCCATGGAATTTGAAGAGGCACGAACTGAGGGCAAAAGGGAGGAATGTGCCAAGAGGAAGGCATGTCAAGTAAACCCTGACCGGAACCTCCTTCCAGAGGTTCCAGTGTCCTCAAGGTTCTGATGTCCTCACTGTGGAAGAACATGCGGGTCAAGAATAGTATCTACCGCCAAGATCATATACTTGGAAGGCCATCATACTCAGACAATGAGGGAACGCCTAAGTAAGTAAACAAAATTTCAAAAGTATGTATCATATCCAAATTCTGAAACATACCAACCAATTTCTCTTGCCTTGTTTCACTTTCTCTGTTCAGCTTCCAAACTGCGGGATCACATGCCAAATGACACATGTGCATCATCTATCATTAATAGCTACCTTTGTGCCATATGAGTCTATAACACCTGCTTGCCAAGTGACCAAGAAACCAGAGCTTAGCAAAACAGCGGCTTACATCAGCCTATGGCTTTAACGTACATGTAGGTGAAACTGTTCCAACTACAGCATTATTTCTGGGCCAGCCTACCACCTTGGCAAAGAAAGTCCTGGCAGTCTCACAGTTCCTGAAGGATATTGACAATCTGGAAAGTGTCCAGAGAAGGGCGACCAAGATGATCAAAGGTCTGGAAACCGATCCTTATGGGAAACAACTTAGGGCACGGGGTATGTTTAGCTTGGAAACGAGACGACTGAGAGGTGATGCAAAACCCCTTTTTAAATATTCAAAAAGAAGTCATGTAGAATTTGGTTTTGGCTGCTCCAGAGACTATAACATAAACCACTGGATGCAAATTATTAAAAAATGGATCCCACTGAAACATTCGGAAGTACAGTTAAATCCCAATATCTGAAGACAGCCAAAAATCAACATAAAAGCACCAAAGCAGAAGCAATTGGAAATCCATTTCTTTTTATTTCTTTTTTAATTTTAATTTTTAAAAAATATATTGCCAATTTTTTATGTATCCTCCTTTCATATACATAAGAATGTATGTTGTTTCTATAATATCTAGTTCACTGTGTAAAATATAATGTAATAGATTAACATTTTAAACATCCAATCCCCATGTTAGAATTCTCTTTTCTTCCAGGAAATTTTTGAAAGGTTCCCAGTCTTTCTTGAATACTGAAGGGTGTTTTATCTGAAGATATCTTGTCAAAATGTCCATTTCTGCTATTTCAGCTACTTTTAATATCTGTTCTTCCATTGGGTTGTTGTAGGTTTTTCAGGCTATATGGCTATGTTCTAGACACATTCTCTCCTGATGTTTCAACTGCATCTATGGCAGGCATCCTCAGAGATTGTGAGGTCCTCACAACCTCTGAGGATGCTTGCTATAGATGCAGGCAAAACATCAGGAGAGAATGCTTCTTGAACATAGTCATATAGCCTGAAAAACCTACAACAAACCAGTGATTCCAGCCATGAAAGCCTTTGACAATACATTAGCCTTCCATTTTGGTGTTTTTTCTAGTTTCTACATCAACACATACACAATCCTTGCAGTAGTTGTCATAAGAATTAGTACAATTAGTCTAGACAGTAGGCCTGGGTAACAACGCAAAAATTTGTTTCTAAAATCGATTTGTATTTGGGGTTTTTTTTTGTTTCGATATTTAAAATGATTACAAAATTTTCCTTTTAAAAAGTTTGATATTTACGAAATTTCGTAAATGGTAAAAAATTAACGAATCGATTTTCGAAACAATAACGAATCGATTCGTTAATGGCGGACGCGACCGCGAAATACGCTAAAAAACCTCCAAAAACTTCTGAAGCTTCCCTCTCCCTCTGTTCTTGACTGTTGGTGTGATATTATAATTTTTTTCACTAATTAAACCATAAAACTGGCCCAGACATGCGGAAATAATAACGAAACGATCTCGGAACAATAACGAAACGAATACAATAACGAAATACGAAGCATTTACAAAACGTATTTAAAAATTCGTTTTTTTAAATAATTGCTCCAGAATGGTTCGTTATCGTTTTGTAATTGGAAAAATTAACGAATTATTAACGAATTACGAATTAACGAAACGAAACCGCCCAGGCCTACTAGACAGGTGGGTCAGTTCCATCAAGGAAATCACGTTCTTGAATTTATGAGACCTGAACAGGGGAACTTGGGCTCTTGGAGGTCTTCCATTGAAGAAAGACTTTCATATGTCAAAGTTGACTTAATAGCAAATAACAATAATACAAGAATGAACAAATTAACATTTTATATCCTTACCTCAGATAGATGAGCATCCTCGATAAATAGGGACACATTGCCCCCTTATCCTCTTAGTCAGTGTTTCTCAACCTGGGGGTTGGGACCTTGGGGGGGGGGTCACGAGGGGGTGTCAGAGGGGTCACCAAAGACCATCAGAAAACACAGTATTTTCTGTTGGTCATGGGAATTCTGTGTGGGAAGTTTGGCCCAGAATGCTCTTTGCAATCAGAATGCTCTTTGATTGTAGGTTAACTATAAATCCCAGCAACGACAACTCCCAAATGTCAAGGTCTCTTTTCCCCAAACTCCAACACTGTTCAAATTTGGGCACATTGAGGATTCTTGCCAAGTTGGTCCAGATACATCATTGTTGGAGTCCTCTGTGCTCTCTGGCTGTAGGTGGACAACTCCAGAACTCAAGGTCAATGTCCACCAAACCCTTCCAGTTTTTGTTGTTGTAAATTTGGGCATATTGGGTATTTGTGCTAAATTAGGTCCAGTGAATGAAAAGACATCCTGCATTTCAGATATTTACATTGCAGTTCATAAAAGTAGCAAAATTACAGTTATGAAGTAGCAACGACAATAATGTCATGGTTGGGGGTCACCACAACATGAGGAACTATATTAAGGGGTCGCAGCATTAGGAAGGTTGAGAAACACTGCTCTAAGCAGAAACAATTTGTCTGACCTGGGGGAACTTGGGAATTTTAGAGCCAGATACTCCCACAGGTAAATCAAGAATAGTTGGGTATTCCAAGAATACCCAACTATTCTTGATTTACCTGTGGGAGAAGCTATAAAATTGGAGTTCTGACGCAAACATAGGTCTAGTTCTGAAACAAGGATATTCACTTTGAGATATATTTATGGGTAATATCAGTGGAAACGATAATGCCGGTAAATGCGTGAGACTCAAATGCTTCAGGCTGGATGGAAAAATAATATTTCACCATGAAAGTCAATACACTTGATAGTTTGATGCCAATTGTAATTAGACCCTGAATCAGGGAAAGACAGGCTCTCCAATAAACACAGCCACTTGTTTTAGACTTCCCACCTGAATACAAGCGCAGCCCTGTCTTCTCATAACACAGCTGCGTGGCATTTACTGAGCAGGCAAACCAAAGTTTTACCAGTTCTTGTTGGCTTCTTTTCCAGTTTGAGAATGGAAATAGTCTTCAGACTATTTTCATTTCCATTTGGGTCCAACTGGAAGAGAAACTAGTCTGATCATAAAATTATATCCATAATCAAATGGCCACTTGGAACGACTGCTTTAAGACATCATCAATGCTGCCTTTGCTTTGATGTCCCATAACAACGTCTAGGATTGATTGAAAACACACAGTGAGATGGTCCAACACGATCATATACTGAAGCCAATTAAGTGCCAAGTCTTGTAGCAAGAAATATATATTCTCCTAATTAGGGATGGAAAAAGAATTTCATTTGGGTTTGTAATTCTCAGAAAAAGTACTCCTGTGACTGGTCATTAAGCAAACCATACCCTGTCTCCATATTACATGCATTTGTGATTGTATTTCAGAGAATTCCATGTGCATATATAACTGGATAAAAAAGGCATAAACTTGGGGGGAAAATACACACAAAACCCCTTGAGCATGAAAAAAGATGTCAGTACTAAGAATGCCACAAAGTACATACTAATTTTCCTTAAACATGCCTTTCAAAGTGGTCCAGACAATATCTCGCAATCCAACACAAAACAAGGATTTGACAAGAATCCAAATGGGATTTTGTGTAATTGAGACAGAAAATTTCATCTTTAAAGATGAATACCGAATTCTTAATGGTTGTATTTTAGATTGGAAATTCGCCTGGGTGTTTATTGTCCAGTACAGTATTATGTATAGCAAATATTACATAAATAATGAAAAATCAAATCAAAATAGTGTATCAGACATAGAATCATAGAATCAAAGAGTTGGAAGAGACCTCATGGGCCATCCAGTCCAACCCCCTGCCAAGAAGCAGGAATATTGCATTCAAATCACCCCTGACAGATGGCCATCCAGCCTCTGTTTAAAAGCTTCCAAAGAAGGAGCCTCCACCACACTCCGGGGCAGAGAGTTCCACTGCTGAACGGCTCTCACAGTCAGGAAGTTCTTCCTCATGTTCAGATGGAATCTCCTCGCTTGTATTTTGAAGGCATTGTTCCACGTCCTAGTCTCCAAGGAAGCAGAGAACAAGCTTGCTCCCTCCTCCCTGTGGCTTCCTCTCACATATTTATACATGGCTATCATATCTCCTCTCAGCCTTCTCTTCTTCAGGCTAAACATGCCCAGCTCTTTAAGCCACTCCTCATAGGGCTTGTTCTCCAGACCCTTGATCATTTTAGTCGCCCTCCTCTGGACACATTCCAACTTGTCAATATCTGGTCCATAAGAGCCATTGAGTCCAACCACCGCCATACAGGAATACACCATAAAACATTCCCGGTCTATCCAGACTCAGGTTAAAAACTCTGCTGCAACATTTTCTACTCTCAAGCACCTCTTTCCATCAGGAAGTCTTTCCTAATGTTTAAGTGGAATATCTTTTCCTGTAGCTTGACTCCATGGCTTAAGCCCCTTCCACACTGTCATATGAAATCCAGATTATCTGCTTTGAACTAGATAATATGTCAATGTAGACTCATATAATCCAGTTCAAAGCAGATAATCTGGATTATCTGCTTTTATAACCTGGATTATAGTCGTATGGCACTGTACACAGGGCCGAAGATACTCCTCATAAGGATTCATGGTTTCCAGACCTTTGACCATTTTGATTGCTCTCCTCTTGACACATTCCATTTGGTGGATATCCTTGAATTATGCAATCTGGACACAGTATTCCTGGTGAAGTTTACCAGCTGTGTTGTCGAAGGTTTCATGACTGGAATCACTGGATTGCTGTAATTTTTTTGGGCAGTATGGCCATGCTCCAGAAGCAGTCTCTCCTGATGTTTCACCTACATCTATAGCAAGCATCCTCAAAGGTTGTGAGGTCTCACAACCACTGAAGATGCCTGCCACAGATGCAGGTGAAACATCAGGAGAGAATGCTTTGGAAACATGGACATACAGCCCAAAAAACTTACAGCAACCCAATTTACCAGCTGTTAGGATTTCTGGGAGTTGGAGCCCAAAACATCTGGGGACCCACAGGTTGACAACCACTGATCTAGACACTAAATGCCTAGAATTATATTGGCTTTTTAAAGCTACCACATCACTCTGTTGATTCCTGTTCTGTTTATGTTCTACTAAGACTTCCAGATCCCTTTCACTTGTACTATTTTCAAGCCAGGTGTCACCCATCCTATATCTATGTATTTCATTTTTCTTACCTACATGTACATTTCTTCCTGTCGGGATTCATTTTGTTAATTTTGGCTCAGCTCTCTAATCTGTTAAAGTCATTTTGAATTCTGGTCTTGTCCTCCGGAGTATTAGCAATCCCTCCTAATTTGGTCTCACCTGCAAATTTGATCAGCATGCCCTCTATTCCATCACCCAAGTCATTTATGTATGTACCTGTACTTGCCTTGATTGCTTTGGTCATTAGACCTAGAGGACAGAGAAATGCTGAACATGATGACGGTGCATAACTATTTCTTTGACTAGGCAGTGCCAAGAGGATCTGGGTTGGCAGCAGCCTGGCATTCCCTCCCCATAACATCTAATTAGGCCTTGAGCCAATCTCTGCCAGGCACTTCATTGCCACACATATATGAAATGGGAAGACACATGCTCAGATTACAAATCTAACCATGTCATGGTAATGATGGAGACAAAGGAGAAGGTGGTGGCATTGCCAAGCAAACGAAGGGAGTATCCAACGGCCATACTCTTCTCCGAATGGGTTTATGATTCCATCTTGTAATCCTTTAAGAAAAAACTCCCATCCCACCCTTGTTTTTCATTTGGGTCTGAATTTCTCCATGCTCGTAACTGTTTGCAGAAGAGTCAGAAAGGGGTTAATCAATCTGAGGAAAGGGGGAAAAATACGGTGGACCCTGCCAAGCTTCTCTCGATTTTTCCCCGCTGATGGCAATTATCCGGAGGTTGGCAGCCATCCCAGAAACACGCAGCTCTGCAGTCCCGCTGCTGGGGGCCCCCGCTCCACAAAGCCAGCCATCCTGAGGGGCTCACTTGGTGTGGTGCCCAGGAAATGACAAACAGAAAAGGTCACACATACTCCAAAAAAAGAGAGAGATATATATACCGCTCAGCAAATGCTGTGGTTCCTCACTGCTCTCCTCCCTCCATGACCCACTAACATCCCTGCAAATGTTCAGGGACTTTTTAACGTTTAGCAGAAGCAGCAAATAGCAGCACAAAGAAAGGTCTTTAAAATAAATTATTATTTTGTTTCAATTAAAAGGGAGGGAGGGGACACCAGACACCACATTGCTCAACCCTGATCCCTACAGGAAATAATTTCACACTTGGATAATATACTCAGTATGCTAGCAAAGGCTAATTTGTTGTTGCCTTAGCCTCGGCTTATAAATTGGTCAAGCTCGCTGTCTTTTTCGTTTACTCCCACCTTTTAAATCATGGAGTTCCTTGCTGTGGAATATCCTACCCATCTTTTTTCTCTCCTCTGTATCAAACTCATGCAGCCGCCTAAGCATGTCAAGGACTAGTTTCCCATACACTGCGTGATCCCTGGAATTTATCTTACAGCGACCCAATGTTGTTTAGTTGCAGAGAACTGCCTGTATCTCCAGGTGGGTTTTTTCAAAAAATAATGACACACATGGAAATGCTAGAAGACATTTTAGTATCCAAATCAATCAGCACAAGGTGGCGGGGAAAGCAAAAAGGATCAAGATGGAGGAAGACAAACACACGCCGGCATTTGCTGGATGAAACACACTTCCCGTTTATTTGGGCGCCATTTTGTGCAGAGCAATTAAAACGCATGGCCGGATTGGCCTCCCTGCCAAATACAGATGGATTGGCAGACTGGGAGACAAAGCGACAATCAGGAAAGCAAATTGAGAGCAGGGCATTATGTGCTAAAGCTCATAATGTGCTAAAGAGCAAAACATTTCTCAGCATGACCGCTCAAAATTTTGGAAGAACCGAGGGGGGAATTTATGGCTGGGGTGACAGTGAAAATAGCACAGGTTCATTCACATTGACAGATGGCACTGAACATGTTTTTTTTTAAAAAAAATAAAATAAAAACTGACAAGAATTTGGAATAAATCCCCTTAAAACATACATACACAGCAGAACAATGTTCATAGATTCTCATTTGCTTCTAATTTTTCTAGGGCTGACACCTAAATGTTACAGTACAACAGAGAAGAAGAAAAGTCCTGCCATTGAGACCTGCATAGCAGCCTCACTGGGTGCATGGGCATTTTGAAATGGTTTTATGGCATTGTTAAATATATATATATTGGGATTTGGATAGTGTTTTCAATATCTATTAATAGATGGTTCCACAGAGCTCAGAAAGAGATATATAATCACCAAGATAAGGGGATATAAATGTGTCTTTTGTCTGCAGCTCAGATGAAGTGTGCATATAAATACTGACAGTTTTCTACAAGGGGTCTCTCTCTTCATTATCTCTTGTTATTGGGACTGGACCAAGATATTTTGTTGCCCAAAGCAAAGCTGGCATTCTATCCTTAGCACCACCAGAGTTGGAGATGGCCATTTAAACAGTCCTACTATGATGATGAGAAAACACAACATACAAACTATCTACAGACCCACCAAGAAAATCCAACAAATGCTACATTCAGCAAAGGACAAGAGGGATCCTCTCACTTCTGCAGGAGTCTCCAGTGTACCATGCAGCTGTGGACAAGTCTATAGAGGGACCACCAAACGTAGCATTGCCCAACACACGAATCAAGAAACATGAAAGGCACTGCAGACTACTTCAACCAGAGAAATCGGCCATAGCAGAGCACCTGATGAACCAACCTGGACACAGCATTTTATTTGAGAACACAGAAATGCTGGACCACTCTCACAACCACCATGTCAGACTATACAGAGAAGCCATTGAAATCTACAAGAAACATGTGGACAATTTCAGCAGCAAGGAGGAAACCATGAAAATGAACAAAATCTGGCTGTCAGTATTAAAAAACTCTAAAATTACAACAGCACAACAACAGAGAGGAAACAAACAAGGACATCTAATCACCTCTCAACACAAGTTTGCTCCAGGCACTGTCAGGCCATTATATGCTAATCAAGGTGGTCAGTTGAAACATTCACACCTAGCTCCAGCAGACAAGAGTCCTTTGTCTCACCCTGGTCATTCCACAGATATATAAACCCCTTTTCCTAGTTCCAACAGATCTTACTACCTCTGAGGATGCTTGCCATAGATGCAGGTGAAACGTCAGGAGAGAATGCCTCTAGACCATGGCCATACAGCCCAAAAAACCTACAACAACCCAGTCCTACTATGCCACAGGGACACCAGTTTCTACTTTTGATGACCACCTGAAGAAAGCCCCTTTCCCTTGCTGTATAGCAAGCCTGTTCAAAATTTAGATAGCAAGACCTGAGAAGAAAGAGGAGAGGAGGACAAGTGGAAGATAGATGTTTCCACCAAGACTAGTCATTTCAAAATAAGAGCCAATTTCTACAATCTAACGTGAAGTAGCTGAACTGTGTGTGTGGAGAGGGGTGGGAACAGCAGTAAGGACAGTCCTAAAGAAGCTTCCCCCAACTTGATCTCTTTATTAGCTTTTGGCTGGGGGATTCTGGGCATTATAACCCAATATCTTCTCAATGATACCATTTTATGGAAGGCTGCCATGCATTTTTGGCAGAAATAGACAATTGTAGAGTTGGAAGACACACCAGAAGTCACCCAGTTCAATGCAGGAATCCACTGTTAAAGCATCCCTAGCAACTAGCCACCAAATCTCTGCTTAAAACCTCCAACAAAGGGTATCCACTGAAGTGGTCCATTTCACATTGTAAGTGGCATTAGTGGCCTGCGACAAAGTCTCCGAGTTCTTCATCTGGATTCTGATCTTTGTGGTGGAGCTAAGCCTCAAGCACAGCTGCTTGCACTTCCTGTGGGTCAGCTCTGAGTTCTTTTTATGATTTTAATTTGTTTGGCTCTTATGGTTTGGAGCAGCAAAAAAACATGCTTGCTGTATCTTACATGTGAAAGCATTGAGATATTGGAAGATAGATGCCAATCATATTGTCTCTGAATCAAAGAATCACAAAATCATAGAATCATAGAGTTGGAAGAGACCCCAAGGACCAGCCAGTCCAACGCCATTCTGCCATACAGGAATATACAATCAAAGCACTCCCAACAGATGACCATCCAGCCTTTGCTAAAAAAAAAAAAACCTCCAGAGAAGGAGACTTTACCATACTCTCAGGCAGCAGAATATACAATTGTAGAATATACAACTGTTACAATCAGGAAGTGTCTTAAGAAGTTCTTCCTAATGTTTAGGTCAAATCGCTTTTCTTCTCTCACAAGTTTTTCAACTGTTCTTCATAGAGCTTGGTTTTCATATCCTTTACCATCTTGGTCAATGTCCTCATTTACTCCACATCTTTCTTAAACGGTGAGTTCCAAATCTGGTACCATTATTCCAGGTGGGAAATAGCCCAAACTGAATAGAGTGGTACCATTTATTTCTTTAATGTGGACATAATATCCAAACTCTGACATGAGATTTATGTAGCATAAATCCCCATTGTAGAGTTGTGCATTGACTGGGCTAGGAAATTCATTTATCGAATGGCAAAGTTGCACAATCAAATGCATATCCAAATGTGCAGCTGAATAACCCTCTGTGCCCACATGTGTGTATATCTGCACAAAGCACATCTCTGCGTTCCTGTGCCTTTGCTCATACCATGGCATTGCATGTTCAACCCTACTTTTGCAAACTTGAACTGAATGCATATATTCTACACTGGGTCGAAATGCCAACATCTTCCATGGGGAAATGTATCCATGGATTAGGTATTAAGTGCCTCATCCCATTTGAAACTTCATTAATCATCTTGTTCCTTCATCAAAGTCATTGACAATCATGTTGAACAATGTCACACCCAGGCCACATTACTGTGACCCCTCACTTGTCAGTTCTCTCAAGAATAACAAGGGATCATGGTGAGCACTCTTTAAATCTGATCCATCAACCAACTGTATAGCTATGTCTAACCCACCTATCTACACCTTGTCTCCAAGAATATCATGGATAAACTCATCAAAGGTCTTGCTGGCTGTTACTAATCATGGTATTCTTCCATAAGCACCTACAGAGTGTTTCTTTTATTGATCTGTTTGAGAACATTTCCTGGTATCATCAAACTGACTGACGGGTCAGTTACTCAGGTCATCTTTCCTCCTTTTGAAGATGGGAGCAACACGTCCCATTTTCTGCCTGCAAGGACCTCACCTGTTCTCCAGAATTCTCAGAGATAATAGATGGAGACTCATATATTATATCTACAAGTTCCTTTAGTATCCATGGTTGCAGTTCACCTGACCCTGGAAACCTGAATTCACTTAAAATAACTAGGTGTTCCTGTTCTGCCTCTTTAGCTATCTTGGGCTACAGCCCCCTCACTGCACCATTTATTTTATTTTCACAAATTGAACATGGTTTCCTTTCGGGAAAGAAGTTGTTGAACAGCTCTGTTTTAACTCTGTCGTCCATTAGTAATTCTCCTGATTCTCCATGCTTCCTTTCTCTTTCTTTTGCTCTAAACGTAGTTGAACACCCCCAGCTCTTTTAAAAATATATTTTTAACCTCTTTTACAAGCCTGATCTAATTTCCAGCTTTAACTCACATGATCTTCCTTCTGCAAATATTGGGCTATTCATTGGTACCCTTTCTTCGTGATTTGCCTCTTGCTCCATTTCTTGGACATGCTCCTCTTAAATCTCAGCTCCTCCGAAAGCTCTTTGTGTAGTTGCCCTGGTTTCTAAAGATGTCTCTTTGATCTCCTTTTCACTAAAATGCTTTGCATTTGTGCCTTCAAATTCCATGAGCATTTATATACTATCCCCATTACGTTATTGACATTAGCATTCGCATTAAACTTTCCTTTTCTTTTGTATGACAAATTCCAACAGGATGGAGCCACTGCTATCCAAGAGTCACAACTGCGTCCATCTTACTAATGTTTCCATTCATTTGTGTGAATATTAGGTCTAAGATAAGGAAGCCTTTTGTTGCCTCTTCTGCTTTCAGGGAAATAAAAGTGCAACAGCAATTAGCACTCCTTTAATTCAGTAGAGGGAAAGGAGCCAAGTGGGTGGAAACCTTCTTTTCCCAGTAGGCTCAAGCAAAAACAATTTTCTACAGCCATTCCTAGTTCATGTGTTCTTCCTCACTGATGTTTCCCATCTTGACCACACTTAGGTTTTTATTACTCCGCTAATAAGTGGCACAGTGGATTAAACCTTTGTGCCAGCAGAACTGCAGATCGACAGATCGGAGGTTCAAATCCGGGGAGAGCATGGTTGAGCTCTCTCTGTCAGCTCCAGCTCCTCTTGTGGGGACATGTGAGAAGTCTTCCACAAGGATGATAAAACATCAAAACATCCGGGTGTCCTCTGGGCAATGTCCTTGCAGATGGTCAATTCTCTCACATCAGAAGTGACTTGAAGTTTCTCAAGTCACTCCTGACATGAAAAAAAAAATAGTATACTTGTCTCAAATTTGATCTATGTCAAACTCTAGCACATCACACTAGAATGAAGATCTGCATAGTTAAAGCAATGGCATTCCCCATAGCAACCTATGGATGTGAGAGCTGGACCATAAGAAAGGCTGAGCGAAGGAAGAGAGACACTTTTGAACTGTGGTGTTGGAGGAAAATTCTGAGAGTGCCTTGGACCGTAAGAAGATCAAACCAGTTCATACTCCAGGAAATAAAGCCCAACTGCTCACTGGAGGGAAGGATAGTAGAGGCAAAGATGAAGTCCTTTGGCCACATCATGAGAAGACAGGAAAGCTTAGAGAAGACAGTGATGCTGGGGAAAATGGAAGGAAAAAGGAGGAGGGGCCAACCAAGGGCAAGGTGGATGGATGGTATCCTTGAAGTGACTGACTTCAAGGATACTGGGGTTGCCACAGCTGACAGTGAGCTCTGGTGTGGGCTGGTCCAGGAGGTCATGAAAAGTTGGAAGTGGCTGTGTACCGTCGCGCCTGGGGGCTATAACTCTTAGTGAAAGAGGCATGGACGTGACATCTTTCCCCAGGGGATTGCTTCTTGCCCTCCTTTAGGAAACTGGAACTCTCAAAGATCCAAACACTGTAGATAACTCAAAATAAGTTTTATTGTTCACAAAGAGTTATCCCTTTAAGGCAATAAGCTGGAAGTTTCAAAGGGGTGAAGGAAAATGTACATTACAGTCTCTGTTTGTCTTTGGTCCAAAGAGTTTGCAGCTGAGAAGCTTTTCCAAGTTTCCTCTTTCCTCAATGGCTGTGAATATCGGAATAATCACAACCCCAATTCCAATGGCCTATATCTGAAGGGACAAGGCTTTCCTCTGATGCCAAAAGAACTGGTTTGATGGTGCTTGAGACTTCCCAACATCGTTCAGGTTGATTTGAACATGAAGCATAAGTCTCAAGGGTAAGAACCTCAGAATTGGTGCTGAGAGGTAGCTTAATCAGGGGCTTTTAGAGCCAAGTCTTTTACTCACGTCCATCTGGTAGAAAATCTGATGGTGGAATGAAAAAAGGAAGCACTCCCCTCCCCCAGGAAGAGGTGGAGCCAAACATTTGAGCTGAGAAAGCAATTCAACTGGTGCAAACAACATTGATTGACAGCTATAAATAACCAATAAATCCAACTACACATAGGCAGGGTAAAAAGGCAGGATTAAGCATGATACAACAGTTTAAATCTTGCATCTAACAGTTTTACATATAGGTGGCGCCACTCGCACCGTCACAGGCTGAACTAATAAACAACAACTGGCACATATCCTTAAAAACCTTTATAACAGGACAGTAAAATTTTTCCCTCTCTTCCTTTCACTATGCTGCCTCAATACACAGGGTAAGTGCTGGACTGAAATGCTGAGCTGAGCTGGTGAAATGAGAATAAATTAAATAAGTTACAAATGTTTATGGTTACTTCACATTAGGACTGGCCAGCACAGCTGGATGTAGGGTGCATAATACATTTCTCTAGGTTTGTTGGCCTAACAGTTCCTGCAAAAACATTGTGGTTTTCTTGTTAGATAGCTTTTCGTTTGTGCTCGATTGCCTTGCCCTCTGCTTCAAGCTCCCTTCACAAAAATGAATCAAAATAAATGTCAGGTTAAAAGAGTGGGTCAGCCTTGTGCTGCTTCAGAGAATCTTGCGTGGAGACTGTGAAGATCAAATGGGGAATTTAATTAACACCAAAACTTTGCTAGAAGGAAATGAGACCTCCCCGAAACCAGCTACTTTTGTCACAGTTGTGCAAGTTAGGAGGGAAGTCACAGGGAAACATAAGGATCAAATCAAGTTAAACAATGTTAGATTTTAAGTTAAACCTCATTGGATGTCATAGTTTTCAGCCTAAAAAACTATGGGAGAGTTTTGAGTTTCAACTCATTGATTATATCTATGGGTTTTTAGCTTTCATTTGCATTGCTGTTAGTTAGATGCCATTTGTAAATGTAGGAAAGAGTGGCACTGGAGGAGTACAATAAGCATATTCATTGGTCCTACTGCCCTACTCTAGAGATCCTTCATAGTATCTCTACAGCTTCTGTCGGGCTACGGTTAGCAAAGTTATTTTTCTGGTTCCATAGCTTAAGTAAAAGTTTGGGAAGTACATCCATTTAAATACACAAGAAAGTGGAAATGCAAATAATATTTAAAATAGATGTATGGATTCAGCACATTGAATGAAATTATTATCAAGTGTATGTTTTCTTTCCATTTATAGCAACTGTTGCTTCGGGTAGTGCTTGGAATCGTCAGGAATATTGCTTAAAAAAGAAGGCCAAAGTGGATGCCTGACTGAAAAATAACTGTATAGTAAGATCAAAATATTCAATATTCATTTCAACCTGGCTTGCTTCAAATTTGGATGTTTCAGGAAATGTAAGGTGCCTGCCAATCAATCATTTATTGTACTTGAAAGCCATTTCAAATCTTATAACATTTTATAAATGTAGTAAAAGAATACCTGTACATCTACATCCATCCACACGTCAGATTATTGAATCCCTTCCATGAATGTGAGAGGTGGTAGTGGATCTCTCAAGCATAGTAACCAACTGGCAAGGCAGAATGATAGAATCATAGAATTGGAAGAGACCTTATGGGCCATCCAGTCAAACCTTCTGCCAAAACGCAGGAAAATCACATTCAAAGCACCCCCAGCAGATGGCCATCCAACCTCTGCTTAAAAGCCTCCAAAGAATGAGTCTCTGCTGTCCACTGCTAAACAGCTCTCACAGTTAGGAAGTTCTTCCTCATGTTCAGGTGGAATCTCCTTTCCTGTAGTTTGAAGCCATTGTTCCATTGTGTCCTAGTCTCTAGGGAAGCAGAAAACAAGCTTGCTCCCTCCTCCCTATGACTTCCCCTCACATATTTATATATGGCTATCATGTCTCCTCTCAGACTTCTCTTCTAAAGGCTAAAAATGACCAGTTCTGTAAGCTGCTCCTCATAGGACTTGTTTTCCAGACCCTAGATCATTTTAATCGCTCTCCTCTGGACACCTTCCAGCTTAGAGTCAACATCTCCCTCCAATTGCGGTGCCCAGAATTGGACACAGTGTGATTCCAGATGTGGTCTGACCAAGGTAGAATAGAGTGGCAGCATGGCTTCCCTGGATCTAGACACTCTGCTCCTATTTATAGAAGCTGAACAACCAATTTGATGCACAGCCCTGCATTCAGTTACAGCATTTCTAGCAACCACAAATGAAAGAGCTCAAAAACAATGCAAGCCATGGAGAGAATTCGGCTATTGTCAAGATGGTCAGGCACACTAAAACAGATTAGAATACAGTTGAATCTTTTATTCTTATTTTTCCACTAAAATTGCATTTTGTGGCATGGTCAGCATGGCTACCCAAATATATTTAATAGTCTATGTAGTGACAGAGCACATGTTTGCATAATATTCAGGTTCAGTCCTTGACTTTTTGTCTCCTTAAACATCACTGTCTATTTCTCCAGTGAGTAACAGTTTGCCTTGTAGGTCCATGTTTTTATGGTCATGGCAGGTTTGCTCATCAGTCAGTTCCAGTCAGTTCCAGTCAGTTACAATGACATTGTCTTCTTAGCTTCTGTAGCTCAGGCATTAATATCTATTATCCAATCTTAGTAGTAAAAATGTTGTCCCCCAGAAGGGCCATATTTGAAACCTTAACAACTTGGCAGAACTTTCCAGATGATATGTTCTACTGGCATAACCCTTAATCTCATTGTGAAAATCTAATTTAAATATACAAATGAATTATTAAGTGGAGGACAAACTTCTTAGCCAGGGGAGTTAGAAAATAACACTTTCTTCAAGCCTGTACAACCTTGTGTTAGCCTGATTGGAGAAAGTCTTGGGCTACATTAATGATCTATCTTCATATAAAAAGTTTAGCTTGCTGTTCAACTGGTATTCTAGAATGGATGGTCTACACTCATATAGTTGTGCATTGTTTCTGTTATACTGCCTTTCGCTTATTATATACATTGTGCAACTAACTGCCTACATTTCAGTGTGCCCATGGATTCTCCCCTTGTGTAATGGAGAATGCACATTGATAGTTGTGGACTTTCAGTACATAAAACAATATATTGAGGACTCTGGCAAATAGTGGTGCACTATCCAAAAATAGACAGTTGCATGTGGAATGTTTATATTTTTGGGATTCTGGTTGCACAACCATGAAGTGATTATAGTAGTCCCTCTACTTTTGCTTGGAGAAGACAATGATGCTGGGGAAAATGGAAGGAAAAAGGAAGAGAGGCAGACCAAGGGCAAGATGGATGGATGGTATCCTTGAAGTGACTGGCTTGACATTGAAGGATCTGGGAGTGGCCATGGCCAGCAGGGAGCTCTGGTATGGTGTTGGAACCATACCAACAGGTATGGTGCAGGATCAGGGTGCTTTGGATGTGAGAAGTGATGTCAATGAGTTTCAAGATGGCAATTGTTTGGTCAGTGATCTTGATGCAGAGAATGACCAGGAGATCCCTGTTCAAAGTGTAGTTTCCCTTGAGAATGTCACTGAGGGGTGCAGGGATGATGGTGTGCTTTCTGAATTGTTTCCAGGCAGTTCTCATGATAAGGAACATGAAAACAGCTGGGCACTTGGCCTAGCTGCAGAAATAGATAATGAGCAAATAGATAGATGTGAGGAGATTAGTCAAAAGAGGAGAGCCGAACAGTGGCTTCAATAGTCTGCCAGGCTCCGAGAGAAAAAGATAAGAAATTCTCAGTTAAAACAAAACCAATTTCTGAATACTAGAGACTTATCTAACAAGGAGATCAAAGTCTCAAGTACAGGATATGTAGTCAGATGAAGCATCGTTTGGAATCAAGTCAAGATCTCGTTCCTGTTCATGGAAGTTTTGCTTGGGAAATTCATGTTTTAAGTGCCTTTGTTTCATGATTTTGATTCTTGGACTTTATGCTCTATATTCATGCCTTGGATTCATGTTTCCTGATTCTTTGCATTTTATTTGGGAAGTTTTACCTTTGTTTTTATGGACTATTGCTGGACTATTACCCTGGACTACTTTGTTCCTGCTTATCTTCCTACCTAATTGGATTTACCTATTTCTTTAAAGTGTTTTTACAGAAAACCCACACACACAGATAGATATCTACATAAAAACTCCAACCATCACCCAAGTCAAAAAAGAAGCACCGTTAAAGCCTTGGCAGACCGTGCAAAAAGAATCTGCAAACCCCACCTCCTCCAAGATGAACTGAACCACCTAAAATGGGCTCCACAGGCCAATGGAGACTCCACCTCAGACATCAGAAGAGCTGCAAGATCAAGAACAAGCCACGAGAATAAAGACGAAGATCCACCCAGAGTAAAAATGTTCTTGCCATACATCAAGGGAACCACTGACCGCATAGGGAAGCTGATGAGGAAACACAACATACAAACTATCTACAGACCCACCAAAAAAACCCAACAAATGCTACGTTCAGCAAAGGACAAGAGGGATCCTCTCACTTCTGCAAATGTGCAAGGCCAGCTGGACTTTGATTGTGCAAAGGCTAAGCATTTTCAACTGCATGTATAAGAGACTTCACACATGTATGGCACGAAAAGGATTCTGACCTCGACTTCAGAGTTTTGCTGAATGATTTATGGGTGTGGACTGAATGTTGATGAGCAAATTCATATCTCAGAAGAAAGCCTCAAGGTTTGCATGCAATATCGGATGATCAAAGATATGAAAAAGAACAGAACAGTGAAAAAGAAGGATTTGAATCTGGACTTTCAATATTGAAATTAAAGTTTAATCTAATCATGTAAACAAACCCATCTAAATCTTACAGTGTGTGTGTGTAAGTGAATTAAGGAAGTGGACTTCTATTTCTGTCCATCATCTTTATAATTCTGCTGATAATTAATACGTTACCCCAATCAACCAAGACAACTGTGACTGTTTTCAAACATAGGGCAGGATTAGAAGATAAAATACAAACGCTACCACCCCCACATTCCTCTTGTCCATCACTTATTACTTGCCTAATAAATACTTTAATTACATTTAATAAATAATGTATCCTGGCTCACTGAAATGGTAATTCTTTTAAATTAATTATTAACCGCACACAAAAAGGTTTATTGCAAGTACTACGAAAGGAAATTTCTGCCTTTAATCTAACGTGATCATTCATTATGCACTGTAAAGCCTCCATTTGCATATTATTAGCAGGGTAACCTTTCGCCTTTCCAGCAACAATTACGATGGGACTTAATGGTGAAGTGCATTAGCGGTCTTGGTTCAACTCCCAATCCTAACACAATGATAAACAATATGTTATAACAGCATTGTTTATGGCCTCCTGCCAGCTGCTTTTAAACAAAAACATCTCCCTAATATACCACAATGACAAAATGTCCAGTAAATGTATTATGTCAAGTTGTTAAAGGTGGAGATGCAGATGGTAAATTGATGAGAAGCCGTAAATGCTGGGCTGTTTAATCCCCTTGAGGGCCCAGCAATAAAATAATTCCAACAAGGTTTGAAGCAAAAACCACTTAATGGTCTTTGAGGTACTGGGTTGTTCTCTGTGAGTTTGATTATGTTTTGCCAATTACATGGATCCACCACTGAAGGTTTCCCATACAGCTTTGAATCCATTATGCATTTCTCCAAGGACAGCCAAATTGCTCAGAACCTCAGCTTGCTCTGGCTGGGAACATTTCTGATCATGGGGGTAGAGTACGATTGAATTTGATTACCCCAGTAATCAAACTGGGAAACAGTAATCTAACTGGGGCAGATGGTTGTTGGCCTTGACTTATGGTGACCCAGTGAATGAGAGACCTTTAAGAGAGAGGCATTACCAGTTCTGCCCAGAACTTACAAACCTAGGGTCATGGCTTCATTTATTGAGTCAATCCAACCGTAATCCAGTCTTCTTCTTTTTCTACAACCTTCTACTTGACCAAGCATTATTACCTTTTCCATTGAATCATCTCATGTTGTTGTCTTCAACCTCCAAGGCTTCATTAAAGTGGTTGGAGCCCTAAAGCATTAACCAAAATAGGAACTTAAAAGGCCTGAAAGTTGGCTATGTACAATGCAACTCCAAACACAACCTACTTTTTTTGCTTCTTCTGTAGTTGGAAAATTAGCATGGGATGGACAGTACAGAGTTGTGGATGGGAGGGAGAACTATAATCCCCCCTTTCCCAGGAGTATCAAAAAGTATGTGTATGAGAGACACTACCAGTAGCTTCAATTCAGCCACAGCCAAATTCTCAAAAATATTTAAAACACTTTTTTTGAAGGAAATGGGCCAGAAACTCCAAGGTGAGCAAAGAAGTTTGCTTTGAAATTAAAAGTAGGTTGGTAAAAAGGGTATAATTCTGGGAGAAATGGAAATTTAAACTTATTGCTATACCTACCTAGATGGAGAGCATATGGCAACCTGATAAAGGGTCATAATACACAAATGTTGCCTACCTTCCTGAAGATGATCTAGGATGTACAGTATGACCCCTCTATCTGCTGTAGATATATTATAGTAACCCTATAGTGGAAGCAGGAAAATGTAGATTATAGAAATCACTACTGAAATGAATGACTTCCCCCGAAAGTTACCATAGTGTCACTCTGATGGACCTAGACAATTCCTAGAGAGATATCTTTTCTATGGATGTTCTAGGCCCAAAGGGCAAATCTATAGTACTTCTGATGGAAGCATGTCATAGAATTGCTTGGAGATCCTATACATTGATTGCTATATTTTCTTTCATGTGGATAAAGACATCATATGTATATGCTCAAAATGGATAGTATTTCTGAAGTGGAGATTCCGAACATAAGGAAAGGAATGCACAAAAGTTTAGACCATGTGTCCTTGTAGTTCTTGCTGGTAGTTCATCCTAGTCAAAGTCATCACCTTTCAGCTGGAAACACCAGGGATTCAACCTCAGACTTTCTGAGTGCAAAGCTGAGCTCTGGATGATAAAATAACTAGTGGCAGCTACTGGATCCCAGGTCAGTAGGAGAAGAATTTATTAAACACTTTAATCCAGGCTTTAAAGGAGTTCTCCGGGATGATGTACCCAATGCTTAAATAGGTTAGCACTGTGACAGTGCCTTTTAAGATAGCCAAAACCCAGAATAAATTCATGACCTCAATGATATAGAAGGCACCAGTTGGCATTGATCTGTACTATGTTCTAAGGATAAGAAAGTCTGACACAGTCATATTTCACCTTAATATACAATGAGGATATCAACAGAAAGAATCTTTCATCTGGATGACAACTACAGTAGGCCCTCCACTTTCATAGAGGTTAGGAATACAGGATGCTTACAAAAGTGGAAAACCCATGAATTAAAAATAATCTGAGAATGCACAGCTCTAATAATCCCTATGTCCTTTTTGAGGCCTGTGAAGCCTCTGAGGATGAGAATGATGGTTTTCTGGTTGAGCCTGGTATTTCTGTGGGGGGAAAGCAAACGTGTTTTTTTGAGACAATGGGAATGTTTTGGGTAGATCTGTTGTCAGGGAAACAGACAGTGATTCTCATGAGAATCAGCCAGACACTGACATTGTGGAGGAGATAGGAGGGTTACAGATAACCCAGCGCTTACAGATCAGACGGGATAGTGCGAAACAGAGACAAATCCGGTATTCCCAGAGATTGAAAGACAAAAAAAGGGAACACAGATGTGAGAAAGGATGATGTCATGGGCAAGAGGGAGTATTCTTAAAAAACTGGAGTCAATGTTAGGTGGGGAGATTAACATTGCATTTTCATGAGTCAAGATGCCTGTTTTAGGAGCTTTGAGTTAGGAATTCCGTTCTTAGATCTATACCTTGTTTTCCTGTTTAAGTTCCATGCCTCCTGTTAGGATTACAACTCTTGTTTCAAGTTTCAAGCCTTTGGATTATGGTCATGTTCATGCTTTCAAGCTTTGCCTCTTGTTTGGATTACAAATCTTGTTTCAAGTTTCAAAACTTTGGGATTATAGTCAAGTTCAAGTATCAAGCCTTTGGATTATGATCATGTTCATGCTTTCAAGCTTTTGGGTATAATTCTAGTTTAAGGGCAACAACCCTTGGATTACAGTTTCTTGCTTTTGCTTTAAGTGATTTTTGGAATTTCTATTCAGAGTTGGCCATTGCTTTTTTTTTAAAGCTTTTCAGAAATCTAGCTCATTGATGTATTTTTAAACTGTTTTAGATTAAATACACTTTTCTTAATAAACATACTCATCTGTGTGGTATTTGGATGAAAAGTGGGATCAAGGAGGTTGCTTGGCTACAACAGTCTTCCAGTGTGATTCCATGGCCAATGTTTGGGGAGAGCCGGCCACAGAATTATGCTAATGGACCTAGAGGTTCCTAGGGAGAACATGTTAATAAATCCCACAAATAATAAAATCTGCAAAAATTAAACCCACAAATGTATATACTGTATATATACTGACTATATACTTAAGTTTTTAGGAAATTGTCTCATTTTTCATACACAAAAGTTTTTCTCATTTCCAATAAAAATTACACCTCCCTCGCATTCCCCTTTCCTTCCAAAGTGGCAAACATTAAAACGTTATTTTTTCCGAAGGAGGGAAGCTGCATTACTACATGTACACACACTTATACTTTCCCACAAATAAATTTCCAGCATTACCCAGATGTTGTAAGGTCTCTGAATGCAAATATTGTAAACCTGAACATGATCCAACCAATTTTCTATAAGGCAAATAAATTTAATTGGCTTGGTGTCTCATCATCTTAAAACCCCTTTAGGGATAATCAGTGGCATTACATTTCTCTGAAGTCCTTTCTAATGTGTAATGTGCTATTGGCTACTTTAGAGCTAATATACATGTGGCAAGCAAACAAATTGTCCCACAGTGATTTCTTTCCTGTTAAAGTGATTTCTCTATTAAAATGAAAAGGAGACACAACGACAGGGGGAGGGGGGGGGAGGGTATGATGGGGAAGAAGAAAGTAGGTTTAGGAGACATTGGTATGAGAAATGCACATTACAGAGAAGCTATAGTTCAGTGCCAGAGCACATGCTTTGCATGCAAGAAATATCTAATTTAATCTCCAGTATTTCCCTGACTGAAAAGAGTCCTACTTGAGGTCTTAGAAAAAGGGTGGAAAGCACATATCCTATGACACACTTCTGGCCCACCACCCGTTTTTCAGTATCCTATGGCTGACTCTAACTCCAGAAATTGCCATTTCTCCTTAAAACAAGGTTCCCACACTTCACTTGCTTCTCCTGATGTCTAAAACATTTGAAAAGTGGTGCTGGAGGAGAATTCTGCAGATACTATGGACTGCTAAATCATGAAATCATAGAATCATATATTTGGAGGAGGCCATGCAATTCATGCCCTGTCATGCAGGAAAGCACAAAGTTCTCTGGACAGATAACCATCCAGCTTCTGTTAAAAAACCCTCAGAGAAGGAGCCTCCATCAGTCTCCAAGGCAGCATATTCCACAGTTGAACACCTTTCATCCTCAGGAAGTTCTTCCCAATGTTAGAGTGAATATCTTTTTCTGCAATTCGAATTCATTGTTCTATCTTCTAGTCACCAGATTGGCTGAACACAAGTTTGCCCAACTCCTCAAGGTGACACCACTTCAAATATTTAAACATAGCTATCATGTTCCCTCTGAATAGTTCCACGAGCAGGTTAGTCGGAAGCGAAGATGGCCACATAGTAGTTGAATTGATTCAATACAGACAGCCTGTTTTTCTGAGTTTAGGAAATAACAGGTTTTCTTGGCAGTCTCTCATTCCTAGGGTCTACTAAGTCAAACAAGAAATGTCCCTTAAACCTGTAGTTACAATACACTAGTTCACGGTCACATCCAGGCTTGCTGGTTTGTGGTTGTAGGAATAGTGTGGTAGATCAAGACTACTGAAGATTGAACCTGGGATCTTCAGAGTTTACCCAACTTTCTGACTTTTTCCAGTTCCAAGTCAACCCATGAGACTATGCACACAGTCCTCGAAATGAATGTATGGAGATAAACTTGAGAAAACAACAACAACAACAACAACAACAACAACAACAACAACAACTTGGAATGCAACATCAAGAATATGCCTGGTCAGTTGGATGCTTCTCTACCTCCCTGGTTTTCTGCTGGCCAATAAATGGTTATGTTCAAGGGACAGCAGTTAAAAGGTAAGATTTATTGTGAGACAGGATTGGTGATTGTGCCATCAGTAAATGATTCTTAGCCAAACAGTGATTCATTCAGACCTAAATTGTACTTAACAACTTTAATGACACAGTGTAGTGTAGATGTCTCTCATGTAGAACCACATTAGCTTTGGCCAGTCATCAACCTCCGAACTTATTATGCATCCCTTGCAGCCCTCCCACCCTAGCCATTGTGTATTCAGTAGAATTAAATTAAACAATGTTTTACTATTTCCCTGTAACCATATGCAGAACAATTACATTGTGGTGTCCTAAAGTCCTCTAGAAGTTTCAGTGAATGGTCTCAGATGTATGCAGGTGTAAAGTTGACTTTCATTGAACTATGCTACTAACATTAATAACCTAATCTCATGAATGAGATATTAGGTTCTTGTGGGTTTTTTCGGGCTACAGAGCCATGTTCTAGAGGCATTTCTCCTGACGTTTCGCCTGCATCTATGGCAAGTATCCTCAGAGGTAGTGAGGTCTGTTGGAATTAGGACAATGGGTTTATATATCTGTGGAATGGCTGGGGTGGGGCAAGGAGCTCTTCCCTGCTGCAGTTAGGTGTGAATGTTTCAGCTGATCACCTTCATTAGCATACCTTCTAATGCTAATGAAGGTGATCAGCTGAAACATTCACACCTAATTTATTTATTTATTTATTTCTTGCATTTATTAACCGCCGCTCTCAGCCCTAGGGCGACCTAACTGCAGCAGGGAAGAGCTCCTTGCCCCACCCCAGCCATTCCACAGATATATTGTCCTAATTCCAACAGACCTCACTACCTCTGAGAATGCTTGCCATAGATGCAGGCGAAACGTCAGGAGAAATGCCTCTAGAACATGGCTCTATAGCCTGAAAAAACCCACAAGAACCTAGTGATTCCAGCCATGAAAGCCTTTGACAATACATTGAATGAGATATTGTTTCTGAATGTTTGCTAAATTTTATTAAAATACGAAGCAATAAAAATGTTCCATTATCACACGTCTGTAACCTCTACCATGCCTTCTGTTTATCATTTTTCTACATGCAATGCATATTATACTTCTTTTCTGCCTTGTCAATTGATTCTCTTTAGTGGTTGCCCACAACCATCACGAGAATTTTTCTCTCTCAGGCCTTCCGGACAAAGATGCACCTTTGGCTATTTTTAGAAATGGCTTCATTGTCTGTATATCAGTGGTTACATCGGTAACCTTTTCCTCTCTGGGGCACCAAGGCCCTAATTTGTATGAATTATGTCCATTCCCTCAAGCAAAAGATCTGCATCACGCAATAAATTCTAACTACCTTGAAAGGGAGAAAGCATTGGATAGGCGAAGGGAATCTTTTCACCTTAAGCTGACCCTTCCTGACCAGAACACTAGGGAATATAATAATGATGCTCTAAAATTGCATTTAAGATTCCAGGTTGCTCTGAAAGGGATGATCTATAGAGCCATTCCTGGAGCCAATCTATAGAATCAAGATGTTAGATTAGAGTTGCTCTTGAATCCCAATTTCCCTCCCAGCCAGTTGTCAACACTAAACCAAGAATTCACATGTGAAACAAGAAGCACACGTGACGTGATGAGGAAGTGTGGACTTTGAGGATATTTATTGCCCTAGGGTGAGCAACGGGCTTCAAACATGTTTTTGTTATCCACAATTCTCTTCACATTTCCTGGGCTCACCTTCTCCTCTTCCCCACAAAGGATAAAATGTCTCTCTTGGATGTCCCCAACAGCACCAATGTACCATTTTAAAAAGTTCAGGGGCCTACCCTCCTACTACTTGCAGCTTTGCTTCAATCAATCTATGTAGCCAGAAGCGAAGGAAGATCGATGCTTTTGAACTGTGGTGTTGGAGGAAAATTCTGAGAGTGCCTTGGATTGCAAGAAGATCCAACCAGTCCATACTTCAGGAAATAAAGCCCAACTGCTCATTGGAGGGAAGGATATTAGAGACAAAGATGAAATACTTTGGCCACATCATGAGAAGACCGGAAAGCTTAGAGAAGACAATGATGCTGGGGAAAATGGAAGGAAAAAGAAAGAGGGGCTAACCAAGGGCAAGATGGATGGATGGTATCCTTGAAGTGACTGGCTTGACTCTGAAGGAGCTGGGAGTGGTGACAGCCGACAGGGAGCTCTGGCGTGGGCTGGTCCATGAGGTCACAAAGAGTCAGAAGTGACTGAATGAATAAACAACAACAAGCCAGAAGTCAACTTCTGCTTGGCAATACAGGCACGCAGACGGATAGAAAGATGATAGATAAAGCTCATTTACAGTATCTATGTGGGCCATTTCATTTGCCAATGATGCTATGGATTTTGAGGAGGCACAAAGGGAAAGGAAGAAATGTCCCATAAGGAAGGCACATCAAGCAAACCCTTGTCATGACTGTTTTCCATCTAGATATCATCCATGTCCTCATTGTGAAAGACCATGCGGATGCAGAATAGGTCTCCATAGTCACTTATGGACCCACCAACAAGACTCTATCCATGAAAGACAATCAGGCCCAGCCAAGAGTGATCACATATTATGATAGTAGTGGTTTGAGCATTGGATTACTGATCTGGAAATCAGGGTTCAAATATTCACTCTGCCATGCAAACTCAGTGGGTGAATGTGGGCAAGTGACATTCTTAGCTTCAGAAGAAGCCAAAGGCAAACTTCCACTAAACAAATCTTGCCAAGAAAACTTTTTGATAGGTTTTTTATTTCTCGTGTCAGGACAGCCAGTCAATTATATTGCATTTCTAACAGAACAAAGCAAACAAACAGAGAAAATACAAAATGTGTGAGTTTGGTAGTTGTTAAATGTCCTTTGACCAGTATTTGGCCACTTGGAATGCTTCTGGTGTTGCTGCAAGAAGGTCCTCCATTGTGCATGTGGCTTGGCTCAGGTTGCATTGCAGCAGGTGGTCTGTAGTTTGCTCCTCTCCACACTCGCATGTCAAGGATTCCACTTTGTAGCCCCATTTCTGAAGGTTGGCTCTGCATCTCGTGGTGCCAGAGTGCAGTCTGTTCAGCACCTTCCAAGTCGCCCAGTCCTCTGTGTGCCCAGGGGGGAGTTTCTCATTTGGTATCAGCCATTGGTTGAGGTTCTGGGTTTGAGCCTGCCACTTTTGGACTCTCGTTTGCTGAGGTGTTTCAGCGAGTGTCTCTGTAGATCTTAGAAAACTATGTCTGGATTTAAGTCGTTGACGTGCTGGCTGATACCCAAACAGGGGATGAGCTGGAGATGTCTCTGCCTTGGTCCTTTCACTATTGGCTGCCACTTCCCGGCGGATGTCAGGTGGTGCGATACCGGCTAAGCAGTGTAATTTCTCCAGTGGTGTAGGGCGCAGGCACTCCGTGATAATGCGGCATGTCTCATTAAGAGCCACATCCACTGTTTTAGTGTGGTGAGATGTGTTCCACACTGGGCATGCATACTCTGCAGCACAAGGGCAGATGTCTTCACTGTATCTGGTTGTGATCCCCAGGTTGTGCCAGTCAGCTTTTGTATGATATTGTTTCTAGCACTCACTTTTTGCCTGATGTTCAGGCAGTGCTTCTTGTAGGTAAGAGCCTGGTCCAGAGTGACTCCCAGGTATTTGGGTGTGGTATTTTGATAGGTTCACCTCAAGTAACAACTTGAAGACACACAACAAGAACTGGAATACCACAGGAACCATTGAAGAAAGCAAGACTTGTTTTATCCCCCCCCCCCTCCACCCCCTACTATCACCAAGAAACTTTCTACGGTCAATGTCTCATAAAGATATTGTTACTTGGGAATCACAGAATACTTGACACCTTGTACAATCAAATTATAAAAGCACCAATAGTATGGAAATGAATATCGTTCTTTGGCAGCATCAATTGCTTCCTTTTCTACTGGAGGACCTTCCCTCAGTGGCATCCACAATCACATCTCCATTACACTCAGATTTTCTCCTGTTCCACTTTCCTACTGGTAACTTCATTTTGTTTCAACTAAGCTAATGGGTTTTAACACACATAATTTAGATTTCCAGATGATGTTGAGTTGAAGTGTCTAGTGGTCTCTTGTTTGCTTATTTTGCATTCCCTGCCAAGATAAAAATTGGAATATTAAAATGCACAGAGAGTGCAGTAGACAAATTAAGAAGGCATGTATTGCAGAAACTGACACATACTCATGGTCAAGGTCAGTGCACATGTTAGATCATATTTTATGGAACACCAACATTCAAATTACAGAAATGCACTTAGTTTGACCATTCATTCATTCATTTGTACTGAACCATCACTAAGGGTGTATCTACATTGCAGAATTAATGCAGTTTGACACCACTTTATCTGCCAAGGCTCAATGCTATGGTATCATCCAAGTTGTAGTTAAACAAGGATTTTAGCCTTCTCTACCAAAGAGTGATGGTGCCACACCAAACTACAACTACCAGGATTCCATAAGCATTAAATCATGGCAGTTAAAGTGGTGCCAAACTGCATTAATTGTACAGTGTGGATGCACCATTGCAGAGCAATATTGGGGTTGGGGAGTAGGAGAGGGAAAGTGGATAGGAAAAATCCCTGTCCCAGGGTGCTTACAATATAAGACTCAGTCTTCACGGGCATTGTATTTAGTCCTACTGCATAGCATTCAGCCTGAGTGTGATTCCTTTATTGCTACATGTATCTGTTTTAATCCAAACTGAAATCTGTATCCCATAAAACTACATGTTCCATGGCAATTAAAACTGTTCTTTTATTTATACTCATTTGTTTATTGGACTGATACCTTGCATTTTTTCCAGGATGGGAAACTAGTGCAATAAAACTCGTTATTTAAAAATAATAATTTTAGCACTTGATTATCTTGGATCAATATATCTATATCCAAATCTCTGTCTCCTTGAAGATAGATAGTGCTTTGCTCTGGTACCTAAAGAGTTGACTATTTCTGGAAAATAAAAGCCAATAAATATCACAATATATGAAATACTGATTTGAACAACTGCATGGCAATTGAAGGGAAATTATTCTTCCAATAGCCTCCTTCCTCCAAAGTGCCAGTCTTTATGCTTACCACGGTACGCTGGCCAGTTTCAAAATTTAAAATGTGCTTTTCCTCTCTCAGAAGAGCTATTTCTGTTGAGCAGGTGGCAATTTCCTGGTCTCCCCTCACTGAAGAATATAATATTTTAGAGCTATTTGCCTCTTGTCAGTTTTCATCCAGATTACTATTCTAAAAACCCGTGGCATCCTTCCAAGCAGTTATTTTCAAGGGGAGTCTTTGCACACTTTCCCATTTCCTTTTCGAACGCTTCATAAATTGCCAGATGCCAAGGGATGCATCACCATCTTGATTCTCTGGTTCTTTTTTTTTTACACTTGAGAAACTTGAATTGTTGCATGCTTTAGACAGCCCTCGATGAGGAGGCAGTTTGACACAGCTCCAACTCTTGGCCATGTCTGGTTAGGATCCATTTGTTGGTGTCCTCCTCCTCAGGCAAATGGTCTTCACCCCATTATTAGCTAGTGTGAGGCCCCCTAATTTATTATTTATTATTTCCCACCGTTGTTGTTGTTCTCCTCCTCCTCCCATCTTTATCTCAATTGATATGTTATGTCAGGATTAATTTAGTTATGTATGTGTTTTAAATGTGCTTCTATGTATTGCAAATATGGAAACTACTGTGAAGTAGAAATGCTGTGCAGAATGTTTACACCATGAGGCTGTGATTAAGTGAACTTGAGAAAACTAAGATAAGGTTTGCTCTTGCTGGGAACAGAAGGGAGTAGCCAGTCTCAGCAAGAAGAGAAGATAAGCAGATGTGAAGAGGCTTTCGTTTTGACTAGTTCCTGAATTGTAGCTCGCTGTAGTAAGACGTGTCTGATGTGTGTGCTTAGTAAACTTAGTTTCTTTTGTAACTCAAAGCCTGCAAAGTCCTTATTTTACAACTCAGTGTCTGCTGATCTAGCATTCCTTCCGCTGGGCATAGTCTGAACTCTGACATGTTAAGGTTCTTCTGCCCAAACTGTCACAGCTATCAGCTACAAATGTTATGGCTATCCACAACAGACGGATTTCCCATATTCCCACCTCTTTCATCAGTTTAAAGAACTGCCCCACAGCTCTATCCAACACTGTTGGGATCTAGTAGACACCTGAGTGAAATATTGTGCAACTTCTATCCTCACAATGTAATCAGAGGTGACCCCTCCCCCTGGACTCTGTAAAAGATAGCTCATAATCAGGGAATTCACAGTTTTGACAAGGACACCAGGTGGAATGATCCCATAATCCCCCATCTCTCCCCCATGCGGGAACCTAAAGCTCTTCCCATGGCCCCATAGCCCCACATGGCAACTCCACTATAACCCAAACTAGCATCTGACCAATTTGGTTATTATTTATGAATTGGATTCCTTTTTTATGAAAGAAACTCCTGTTTTATGAATGGCTCAGTGCTTCAATGAGCTTTGCATCATCTTACATGAACTCTGGGTGACCAAGATGAATCTTCCCTTGACCTTGCATGCGTCCCCCTTCCCATATAAAACTTTGTATATGCCCCATCCCCTTCCATTATATGAATGTATGTCTGTATAAAATATGAAGCAACTCAGGGCTCAGGAATTTCCAAACTTCCTGAGCTGATAATCCCCTTAACAAAGGTCTTGACATTGAACATCAAGAAAACCAAAGTGCTCTTCCAGCAGTCACCAGTCAACCCACCTGCAATACCAGAAATGCAGCTTAATGGTGTAGCATTAGAAAATGTTGACAATTTCTGCTACTTTGGAGCCACCTCTCCACAAAATCAACATTGACACGGAAATACAACACCGCCTGAGCACTGTGAGTGTAGCATTTTTCCAAATGAGTGCGTGCAGACCAGGACATCCATAGGGATATCAAGGTGCTTGTTTATGGCTCGGAAGTTTCAACTGGTCCAACGAGCAGCGGCCAGAATGTTAACTGGGGCTCCTTACAGAGAGAGGTCAACCCTCCTGTTTAAGGAGCTCCACTGGCTGCCGTTCATTTTCCGAGCCCAATTTAAGGTGCAGGTGCTTACCTACAAAGCCCTGAACGGTTTGGGACCATCCTACCTGCGTGACCGCATCTCCGTCTACAAACCCACGCGCTCACTTCGGTCATCTGGAGAGGCCCTGCTCGTGATCCCGCCTGCGTCGCAAGCGCGTCTGGTGGGGACATGAGACAGGGCTTTTTCTGTGGTGGCCCCCCGACTCTGGAACACCCTCCCCAAAGATCTTAGACAGGCCCCTACATTGGCAGTCTTCAGAAAGAACTTGAAGACCTGGCTGTTCCGATGTGCCTTCCCAGAATAGGAAATCTCTAATACCAAGTCCCAGAAGCACTTTATTAAAACTAAGACTGCTGCACACTGCACTTGCCGTATAAGCCTTATATTCCACCTGTCACATCAGCACTTTTAATCCTGTACCCATTACTCTGGCCCGGCCCAGTTTTATTGTGTCTTAGTGTATTGTTTATTGCTTGTTGTTTATATTGCTTTAATTGTTTTTAATTTGCCTTTGGTTTGTACTGTTGTATTGTGTGTTGAGGCCTTGGCCTTTGTAAGCCGCATCGAGTCCGGGAAATGCTAGAGGGGTACAAATAAATAATAATAATAATAATAATAATAATAATGATAATAAATTGTCCTCCCAACCCTGCTATATGCCTGTAAAGCGTGGACTCTCTACAGATGTCACATGGAACGATTCCATCAGCATTGCCTCCAAAAGAAATCCTACAAATCTCTTGGGAAGACAGGTGGACAAATGTCAGTGTGATGGAGGAAGCAATGACCACCAAGATTGAAGTGATGCTCCTACGCCATCAACTCCGGTGTTGTCCGAATGCCTGATCACTGTCTCCCAAAGCAGTTACTCTGCTCCGAACTCAAGAACTGGAAATGGAATATTGGAGGACAATGTCAAAGCCAATCTTAAAAAACTGTGGCATAGACACCGAGAACTGGGAAGCCCTGGCCCTTGAGCGCTCTAGCTGGAGGTCAGTAGTGACCAGCAGTGCTGTAGAATATGAAGAGGCATGAATAGAGGGTGAAAGAGAGCAACGTGCCAAGAGGAAAGTGGATCAAGCCAACCCCGACTGGGACCACCTTCTATCTGGAAACTGATGCCCTCACTGCGGGAGAACATGCAGATCAAGAATAGGGTTCCACAGTCACCTATGTACCCACAGGCAGGATACCGAACTTGGAGGACAATCTTACTTGGACAACGAGAGATCGCCTAAGTAAGTAAGTAAGTAAGTAAGTAAGATGATGATAATGATGATGATGATATAGCTCCCAGAACCATCTTTTTCTTTATGAGACTAGAGTCTGAGCACATGGCAGGGGGAAGATCCTGTTGGCCAGAGATCAGGACCAATGCCCCATACTGTCTGAGATCTTCTTGTCTTCATTCTTCAAAACACAAATGTTGCTTTATTGCAATGAATGAAGGCAGCTCATATCTGACAAATGACCTTATAACCATGTCAATTATTGCAGGCAAAAGGATTCACTGCAGTTGTGAATTTCTTCAGAGAGTCTGATTGCAGTACATATTTTATTTACAGGAACAAAAGAACGTCTTCCTTTCCACAGTATCTTAATAAGCAGATACCAATCTCAATTAAGATTCCTAGACATTAAATTGTCCCCGCCTTTAGTTCTGAAGAAATATCAAGAGGTTTCTAATTTATTGGGTTTATTGGCTAACAATCCCCAGTCGATAAGCAGTAATTAGCCCCTGGCTTAACCTTCACCCTAACCCCAAAGGTCATATTTCATTTCATTTTCAATTGCAGTCTTAAGTCAGTGAATTGATACTTGAAGCTTGTCGATATATGTCTTATAAGAGAAAGCTGAAATTCTGGATGTTACAGTAAAGATGGACAAAAGGAAACAGACAATTGTTTGTGTGTCTTATAAAAATAAGTCATAGGAGACAAAAGTATTTCACTCTCTCTTCATGTTTCTGGTTCAATGGACCATAAGAAATCCTCACTGAAGGAGTGGGAATACAAAGGTGCCGAGGGCTCAGAAAACATCCTAGTTTGTCCATCTCTGCTTTACAGCAGGTCAGGATTGTTTCCTTTGGTTTTTTTTAATGGGGCTGAACCAACACATTGGGAAATTACCTTTTGGATTACAACTCAGGGATGTGGCTACAGGGAGAAAAATAATTTTTTCCTTCTGTCCCCAAATTTCTAGCACTGCAGACAGTGAGACACTACAAACCACACCTAGAATTGTCTAGAGCAGGGGTTCTCAACCTCCCTAAAGCCGTGACCCACCTATTGATCTATTTACATTTGGATGTTTTTGAACTGCTAAGTTGGCAGGAGCTAGGGCTAACAATGGGTGCTCACCCTGTCCTGCGGATTCAAACTGCCAACCTTTGGGTCAGCAGTTCAGCAGCACAAGGGTTTAACCCATTGCACCACCTGCATCCCCTTATGGGAAGGAGGAATTGCTGGAGCCACACAGAGTGGTTGTCTAGTTGCATCAGTTAACAACAGGCCTGTAGCGAGGGGGTGGTTTTAGGGGTTCAAACTCCCCCCGAAATGTTTCAGATTTTTTTAAAAAACCTGGTTTACTCATGAATTTTAACTGGTTAACCAAATCCCCATGCTGCTAAGTCTATGAGATGCAAAAAATTAAGAGTCCCGCCAGACCTGCAAGCACTATCTCAAGCAAATATTGACAGTTTATTCACACTGTCATTATTTGCAGCAATAGCCGATGTAGCAAAGCAACCAAGTTGGGTGTGTGTGTGTTGAATGCTCTCATTAAGGAGGCCAGACTTGGTGGAGGTGGTTGACAGGGGAGGAGCTGCAGGCTATTGAAGGCTGCTCTGCCCCCTGCTGTGCTCTTTGCTTCAGCGTGAGCTAGGAGGCAGGTTTCAATCCCCGTCCCCAAAATTTTCAACCCTCCCCGAAATTTTCAAACCCCCCCAAAAATGTTCAACCCCCCCCCCCCCCCGCGCCGAAATTGTCAACCCTCCCTGAATTTTTTTTCTGGCTACGGCCCTGGTTAACAATGTCCATACTTGACAATCCATGACTGGGCAAAAGGAAAGCTTGAGACAGTGTGAGTATCTTCAAACCCATGCAGGAAGCCCTATAATCTCTGAACACTACTATTACTCTAACATAATTTTTGGAAGACTTTGTACATTGTGGCAATGGGTTTGGGAGATTAGAATATGGAAACCTTATTCCTCCCAGGGGAGAGGGCAGGAGTGCATTCTAATCACTCTTGAAAGATTTTGAGCCTTGTAACAATGGAGGTTGAGACTTTTCCCCCTCTGCCTCTTCAAGGCATTGCTGTTTACATGCTGGCTGAAATGGTAGCTGAGAACACCTGCTAACAAGCTCTTTCCCAATGCTGGAAAAGCTAACTGGCACGGAATGCCTTTTTAAATTAAACTTCCTCCTCTTGACATTTAGGTGCTGCCAACATGAACACACTCTTGCTTCAGTGACTCACCATGTGCCAGTGGTTGGAGAAAGTGCATTGCAAAGCTGGATGGATTGGAGAGGGCAGCAAACAGATTGCTGTCAGGCGCTTTGAGGTGGAAGAAGTCCATGTTGGGGGCAGGATCAAATGGGGCTCCGGTTGCACCTCACAGCAGGCAGCAGGTAAAGGGAGGAGTTGGAGGGGAAACACTGTAGTGGAAGAGTGTGCAGTAAAATTTAAGAAGTGAAAAAAATCCCCTTCATATTATTTGTTTTTTTGGAAATTTTATCTACCAAAAAGAAAAAGCCCGCCCTGCCCAATTATTTCTGCTCCAACTATCTCATCCTTGTGATACTTCCCATGTCTAAATTCCTATGATCTCACTATTGCATCACTATTATCATGATCAGTGTTGATATTAATAATATTAAATGCCATCTGTAATGAAATGTTGGAGCTTGTCATCCGGCAAGGTAAGAATGCTATCTACTGGGATATTCCATTCCTTTCTACCAGTTTTTCACCTCCCTCTCATAGACAAACACCTATGAGAGGGAGGTGAACCAACCTCTGAGGATGTCTTCCATAGATGTGGGAGAAATGTCATGAAAGAATGCTTCTGGAACATGGCCAGGGAGATTGCAGGACTTGGATGCTTTCTACATATTTCCAAAAGCAATTAATATGTTGTGGTCCTGAATATGAACCAGTCATGAATGGATAACTCTAGGTTATGTGTTTGTAACTGCTTTAGTGAATACCAGCCCCTTTCAATTGAAAATCTATGCAAACATGGTTTTGGCAGTGAGGGAAACATTGTACATTTTAGTAAAAATACATAAATATATGTTGTGTATTGGATGATATTATGGAAATCTGTAAATGCATTTTGTAAAGTGCATTCAATAAACACAGACTTTTGCATGCAAGGGAAAAATCCAAAATCCAAAATGAAATAAGCATAGAGGAGCAAACCCAATAACATGAAAACAGTGATATTTTCACATTCTAATTCTGTGCAGCACTGGCTCTCCCAGGTCTTAGATTATTCTGTTTGCTTATTCTTTTAACTGGATATACCAAGGATTTCAGCAGAGACCTTCTAGATTGTGGTCTAGCATTGGGTTATATGGTCCCCTCTCATGCATGTTATTTATAAATAATCTGAATGAATATTGCTAATTCAATTCTAGACGTTGTGAAACTTGGCTTCCTGAATGAAACATACATGCATGAGGACCTCCTTAACAGATGACTGCATGCCACCTCCACTATTGGTAGTAGTGTACTTTTGTGTATTAGTCGAAGGTATGAGGAAACAAGGTACAGAATGCAGTTATATTTGTCCTTGTTGTGGGCTTCCAATAGGCAACTTGTTGACTACAGTTTGAACACAACGTTGACTTAGCAAGCATGGGCCCTCCAGGTGTTCTATGAGTCCCTTTGGGGAGAGAGGGTGGGCTATAAATAAAGTCTTATTGTAATCATAATATTATTCTTCAACCTTCACAATTCCTAACAGGCAATAAGCTGGCTGGGATTTCTAGGAGTTGAAGTCAGAATCACCTGGAGGGCCAAAGTTTGCCCACGCCCGGATTAGAGGGACCTTGCCACACTGTGCAATTAAAGTCCTATGATTCAATGGCCATGGTTTGATCATATGGAATTTTGGGATCAACTATTTCGGAAGCAAATATTTAGAATTCTCCACTGATGAGCTCTAGAGCAGTGTTTCTCAACCTTCCTAATGCCGTAACCCCTTAATACAGTTCCTCATGTTGTTGTGACCCCAAACTATAACATTATTTTAGTTGCTACTTCATAACTGTAATTTTGCTAATGTTATGAATCATAATGTAAATATCTGATATGCAGGATGCATTTTCATTCACTGGGTTAAATTTGGCAGAAATACTTGATACACCCAGATTTGAATATTGTTGGGGTTCGGAGGATGGGGGCGGGATTGATGTTGTCATTTGAGAGTTTTAGTTGCTGGGATTGATAGTTCACCTACCATCATAGAGCATTCTGAATTCCACCAACAATGGAATTGAACCAAACTTGGCACACAGAACTCCTATGATCAACAGAAAATTCTGAAAGGGTTTGGTGGGCATTGACCTTGAGTTTGGGAGTTGTAGTTCACCTACATCCAGAGAGCACTATGGACTCAAACAATGATGGATCTGGACCAAACTTGGCATGAATACTCAATATGCCCAAATGTGAATACTGGTGGAGTTTGGAGAAACTAAAGCTTGACATTCGGGAGTTGTAGTTGCTGGGATGTATAGTTCACCTCCAATCAAAGAGCATTCAGAACCCCACCTACAATAGAATTGGGTAAAACTTCCCACACAGAGCCCCCATGACCAACAGAAAATATTGTGTTTTCTGATGGTCTTTGGCGACCCCTCTTACACCCCCTGACAGCTCCTCCAGGGGTCCCAACCCCTAGGTTGAGAAACGCTGCTCTAGAGCCTCAAAAACCAGGATCCCATGGGATGCAACCATGGCAAGAAACATGGCATCCTTTTGTTATAGTTATCTAGTGTGAAAGTGCTACAGATTGGGTTTGATCCAGCATGATGGGCTTATGATATGTTGTGTTTCAGTCCTTTTTATTACTCTCAGAGGGTTTCCCTGGGATGGTCCTCATTTGATCTCTAGTCAAGTTCCATTTCTTCCCTTGGATACTGTGTTAACATGCATAGCCATGGGGAGATAAGAACATTGGCCTTCCAATTGAAATTCTGATCCCTGCACACATGATATTTTCTTTTGGTCCTTAAATTTCTAGCATTGCAGCAATGTCAGACTTCAGTTGAGCATTTACAAAGACATTTTAGACATCCAAAGAAAACTGATGTGGCTAAATGACCAAGAGAAGGAATATGGGAGAAATAGAAGAGTTTTAGGTATTTTTTTTTTATAACCAGTGTCTCAGTCTCATCAGTGCTAGAAACTAGTAAAATTTCATGGCAAAATACCTATTTGAGGTATCAATGCCTGCCTTCATTTTGCTCTCCTGCAGCTACAACCCTGCTGTGCTGGTGTCCTTAAAAGTTCAAGGGAATGCACAAAAGTTAATCCTGTCCCTTTAAGAGATCACTGTGTTCCTGAAAGAACTGTAATTCTTTTCTTCTTCCAAATTTCACATGTGCTTTCTGGACCTGGTTCCCCAATTACATCTGTTAACTAACATAGTCTTTGCAGAACTTCCTAGCGGGTCATCGATAAAGTACAAAGCTGCGGAGTATATCAGGTTTCCCTGAAAGCTTTGGGGAAAGCCTTTGGACAACGGTTTACGCCCCACTCATTCTAGCGTGCTGTTCTCTCTCCCCACACCTCCCGTTGTTGCTATAAATCTATTGAAGATAAGCGATTAAAAGGGCAGTTTTAAAAAGAAGTATCCGAGTGCAACAGAAAAGGGTCGAGATAAAAGTTCCAGGCGCCTTTTTCTCATCTGATTTGCTCTGTATAGGATATCTATTAGAATTAGGTCACTGTCTGTGCATTTCTTTGCTCTTCTCTATTCGCCATATTAACCTTTATGTTTTTCAGGCTCTGCCCTACAGTTTTAAACATGTGAACTTTTCACTTCTCCTTCCAGACATGCCTTCCATCGGATCCAATTTTCTCAAGGAGAAGCCCTGCTCACGATGGTGGATGAACTCGATTTTCAGGCAGCTTGGCCTGTCTTTCAAATGCCACTTCAAGCAAACAGCTTACAGGAAACACAAAGCAGTGGAATAAACCAACTGTAAAATGCTTCGTAAAAATAAGAAGGTGATATTATGTGCCAGGCTTTCAATTAAAAGGATTGGGGCTGCTGGTTCATCCCATTGCTAGGAAAAAAGAATATCGGGGAAATATGCATTAAGACAAAGAGATGGAAGATGAGATGACTGATGGAATCGCAAGTTCTGTTCAGGAAATTATAGCAAAAAATGTGCCATTGCAAAAGGTCTACTCTTTTTGCAAGCTTACTGAACACACTATATGGTTCAGATATGTGGATGACACCTTCACCATTTGGAGCCATGGAGAAGAAGAACTCAACAGGTTCCTGGACCATATTAACAGCATCTACCCAAACATCCAGTTCACTATGGAAAAAGAAAAGGAAGGAAGACTGCCCTTTCTAGATGTCCTAGTCATCCGCAAACAAGATCAACAATTGGGTTACACCGTCTACAGAAAACCCCCACACACAGATAGATATCTACATAAAAACTCCAACCATCACCCAAGTCAAAAAATAAGCACCATTAAAGCCTTGGCAGACCGTGCAAAAAGAATCTGTGAACCCCACCTCCTCCAAGATGAACTGAACCACCTAAGCTGGGCTCTACAGGCCAATGGATACTCCACCTCAGACATCAGAAGAGCTGCAAGACCAAGAACAAGCCACGAGAGTAAAGATGAAGATCCACCCAGAGGAAAAGTGTTCTTGCCATACATCAAGGGAACCACTGACCGCATAGGGAAGCTGATGAGGAAACACAACATACAAACAATCTTCAGACCCACCAAGAAAATCCAACAAATGCTACGTTCAGCAAAGGACAAGAGGGATCCTCTCACCTCTGCAGGAGTCTACTGTATACCATGCAGATGAGGACAAGTCTACATAGGGACCACCAAACGCAGCAGTATTGCCCAAACACGCATCAAGGAACATGAAAGGCACTGCAGACTACTTCAACCAGAGAAGTCAGCCATAGCAGAGCACCTGATGCACCAGCCTGGACACAGCATATTATTTGAGAACACAGAAATGCTGGACCACACCAACAACCACCATGTCAGACTACACAGAGAAGCCATTGAAATCCACAAGCATGTGGACAATTTCAACAGAAAGGAGGAGACCATGAAAATGAACAAAATCTGGCTACCAGTATTAAAAAACTCAAAAATTACAGCAGCAAAACAGCAGAGAGGAAACAACCAGGCACATCTTAACACCTCTCAACAAAACATTTTCCCAGGTTCAGCCAGGCCTTCAAATGCTAATGAAGGTGGTCAGGTGAAACATTCACACCTAGCTTCAGCAGAGAAGAGCTCTGTGCCCCACCCCAGCCATTCCACAGATATATAAACCCTTTTTCCTATTTCCAACAGACCTCACTACCTCTGAGGATGCTTGCCATAGATGCAGGCGAAACGTCAGGAAAAATGCCTCTAGAACATGGCCATATACCCCGAAAAAACCCACAAGAACCTAGTGATTCCAGCCATGAAAGCCTTCGACAATTACTGAACACAGTTTCATATATGTGTGAAGAGCTTTGGATACCATAGAATCGCTCTGGTGGACATACAAAATGCCTAGATAAGTGTTATCTCTAAACTTCTGGTGCAATTCAATGGTCAATTTCTGTTGGATGTTCTGCTAGAAGTTAACAATAAAATTGCTTTGGAAGCCTAGAGACTTCTTTAGAAATTTTCTTGGTCTTTCAGAGCAATTGTATGGTATGCTTCTCCTGGAGGCCTAAGATACCATTACTTTCAGATAAGATAATTAGATCGAATCATTCTGCCAGTGTAAATGTTTAACTTCCTTCTTTGCACATGGCTCCGACACGCATGAAACTGCTGAAGTGTGAAATCATTTGGACATTTCCTTCATTTAAGGAATGTGAAAAATTCACATATCCAAGAGGTTAACACAGAACCAGTTGTATACTTTAGTCCAGTGTTTCTCCATCTTCCTAATGCCGCAGCCCCTTAATACAGTTCCTCATGTTGTGGTGACCCCCAACCATAAATTGATTTTGTCATTTGGGAGTTGTATTTGCTGGGATTTATAGTTCACTTACAATCAAAGAGCACTCTGAACCCCACCAATGATTGAACTGGGCCAAACTTCTCACACAGAACTCCCTTGACTAACAGAAAATACTGAAGGGATTTGGGAGGAATTGATAGTGATTTAGGGGAGATGTAGTTCACCTACATCTGGAGAACACTGTGAACCCAAACAAAGATGGATCTGTCACAAATTTGGCACAAATACCTGATACACTAAAATCTGAATACTGGTGGGGTAGTATTTTGTCATTTGGTTGTTATAGTTGCTAGGATTTATAGTTAACCTACAACCAAAGAACATTCTGAACCCAACCCACAATGGATCTGCACCAAATTCGTCACACTACCTACATGGCCAACATTGACTACTGATAGAGTTAAGGGGGCGGCCAATCACAGCAGGAGGAGGGCTTTTTGGTGGGAGGATTTGTGATCCGTTTCCAAAAAGGAAAAGAAGGACAAGTGGAGAGATCTTCAGCCTTCTCTGCCAAAGGGGTTCCTAAGACAATCAGAAGGATATGTTTTCTGATAGTCTTTAGTGACCCCTTTGAAACCCCCTTGCGATTCCCCCCTATCCCCGGCGTCCCAATGCTTAGGTTGAGAAATGCTGCTTTAGTCAGTGGGAAGAAATGTGTACAACTGAAACATATGCACAAAACATGAAAAAATTGAAATATGCACATAGAGACATTTATAAATTTGAAAGAATGTGGTCTTCTAGGTGATTTTGAAATACGATTTCCATATGCCCCCACTATTGGCTGTGTTGGCTACTACTGATGGAGACTGGGCCCAAAATATATGATAGACTACATTTATCCACCATGAGTATAGAAAACTTGATTTCTTGAAAAAGAGTAAAAAAAAAAAAAAGAATTATTAAGGCTCATACAATTGTTGTTGTTGGTTTATAAAGTGCAATCAAATGTACATGGTGCTTTACAAAAACCCCACTAAAAACAGTGGGACCTGCCAAAGATGTGCAATATAAAATATATGTGCCTACACATAAACACAGAGGAGAAATAGCAACACAAAACTGTACAATACAATTGGAAAACAAATACTCCCGACAGAGTGCAAATCCTCCCTAATGTAATACAAAGGACATTGTAATCAAAATTTACAAGACTACAATACATGCTCAAACTAAAATTCCTTAGGAAAATAAAAAATAAATGTTTTGAATTGAATTTCAAAAACAATGAAGAACTAGTCTGCAAATGTACAGGAAAGTAATTCCAAGTCTCTGGGGGCAGTGAGTGAAAAAGAATGAAGCTGACACAAGGAAAATGAAAACTTTGATAGGGTGAGAACCCTAGAATTTTGAATTTTGTAGAGTTTTGAATGTTAAGTTATCCTGAATCCTAGAAGGAGTGGGTAACCAATGAAGATGTGTCCAAAGTGTGGTAACATGATAAAAAATGATGGGCTAAAATGATAATGTTGAATACAAACTAGGCTTCTGACTTCTCTGATGTTTTCTATCCAGATTCATTTCAAGTTGACATCAGGCCTTGTTTTGAGATATATTTGGTTGTTTTCATAAATTACATATGCCAGGGACTGTCCTTGTAAGTTCACCTGGGCCTCTCAATGGTTTTCAGTACTATCAGTACTATCAACCATAGTATCTTTCTGAATTGCCTCTCTTGAGTGAGAAATGAACCTGTTTCACATTGGTTCTGGTCCTTCTTAAAGGAGTGAACTCAGAAGCAGGTCCTGTGGGATTCCTCTATGAGTTTCTGGCCATGAGTCTGTGGGGTTCCTCTGAGTTGAAACTACATGAAACCAGTGGGAGAAATTATCCAGAGTTTTTGAGTTCAGTGTCAATAGTATTCCAACTCTCTATTTTCCTTTCCATCTATAGTACAACCCTTGTATCTGTATATCTGGTTGTATTTATTCACATCCAATAAAATATGTTCTCTCCAGGTAGTTTCTAGATCCTCCAGCATAAGCCTATGGCCCCATTTGTGCTGTCATTTAATGCAGTTATTTCTAGGTGCAAAGATTACTACAGACACAGACTGTAGCCAAGAATTCAGAAGATGTTGACTTTTTGAGAGGAGGGCAAATGGCTAATCTCAATAAAATAGTAAAGATCCACATAGTTAAAGCAATGGTATTCCCTGTAGTAACCTATGGATGTGAGAACTGGACAATAAGGAAGGCTGAGCAAAGGAAGAGAGATGCTTTTGAACTATGGTGTTGGAGGAAAATTCTGAGAGTGCCTTGGACCGCCAGAAGATCCAACTAGTCCATACTTCAGGAAATAAAGCCCAACTTCTCACTGGAGGGAAGGAAGAGGCAAAGATGAAGTACTATGGCCACATAATAAGAAGACAGGAAAGCTTAGAGAAGACAATGATGCTGGGGAAAATGGAAGGAAAAAGGAAGAGGGGGGCGGCGGACCAAGGGCAAGATGGATGGATGGTATCCTTGAAGTGACTGGCCTGACTCTGAAGGAGCTGGGTGTCTCAACTCAGGATAGATTCACTTTTCTCAGAACACCACCACACACCAAGGCTGTAGGTTTTGTAGTTTATTGAAGAAAAAGCAAAATCATAAACATAGAAATAAGGTTGTAAAAGTTCAATAGCCAAAACAGAGTCTTAAATGCAAAGGCAGAGTTTCCAAGGTCCAAAGGCAAATCACATGAAGTATAATCCACAAGCATTGGTCCAACAAGAATCCATGGTAGCATGACAAGTCCCCAGAAACCAAGATCAAAACCAAAGTCCCAAAGAGCCCAAAACTTTCCCCAAAAGCTGAGGCAATTCCAGAGAAGTTAACAGGGTGTAAGCAAAGTTGCACTGACAAAGGATTGTCTTCAAACAGATCGTTGGATGTGCTTTCCTAGCATGAAAGCATTATGTTGACCTCGAACCTCCCGTTTGTTAGCAAGCCAAGCACTTCGGTGTACCCTTAATTGCAAACAGTCCTCCCTAACTAAATCCCCATCACCTTCAAGGCCGAATAACTCATTATCCTGGGACTGGTCAGCCTGTGAATTGACAGGCACTGAGCTCACAGATGGAGCGGTCGACTCCTCCACCTGCAGCTGTGTAGTTTCATTCAAATCATGACCATCTTCTAAAACAACATTCCTTTCCCTGGGAAACTGAAACACCACCTTATCTTCAGTATCAACATTGTCTGCATCAACAACAGGGACATGTTCAGAAATCTGTAACCCATCACCCTCCTTGTCCTGAGGAAACTCAGGCTCAGAAAGCTCATGCTCAGACTGAGCCACAACACAGGGAGCTCTGCCGTGGGCTGGTTCATGAGGTCACAAAGAGTCGGAAGTGACTGAACAAATAAACAACAACAAATAATGCAGTTTGAAATTTCATCGCATGGTCTAATGCAGTTTAGAGATTTTCCTTTGAAAAGAAGTTTTAGGTAAGATTTGGAAAAAAAACCCTTTCATCTTAAAACTTAGCAATAGACATTCTTCAGGTTATATTTTGGCACAATGGTTGATTTTTGTTCTTTACTCTAATTTTTGGTATTAGTAGTTCACAATCTGCTCCTGATTTTGGTTTTGCAGAGAGGATGGAGCTTCTCCTCTTCTGCTTCTAATTGTGTAGTTTGCTTGTTTTCTATATTGGTCATCTCTAAATATCTATGTAGATAGTTGCCTTTGAAAAATAACCTCACAAAATTCAGTCTGTTGGTCTCTTGCTTCATTTCTTGTTCCTAGGCCATATTTCCCAACAGTCTTTGATTCTGCTCAGTTCTTTTTGCATTTCAACCACCTATTATGGTGTGTACTAAATTTCCTTCTGGTCTCCAGCATGGAATCCTTCAATTTCTTCTTCTGCAGTTGTAGGATAAACTTGGCTTATGGTAATATTGATGGATTTCCCCTGAAGTCTTATTGATATGACTCAGTCAGACTTTGCATTATATATTTTGATTGCTTTTGCTACATCTCTCCAAGTTCCATCCCATATCTTCTCAGATTTTCATTTCTTAAGTAAACCACTACATTTTATCTGACACAAATTGTCCCATTCCTGTCCATTTTAGCTCTCTCATATTGACTAGTGCAATGTTTACGTGTTATGTTTCTTGTTTTATGTCAAATATGTTTTGTGCAGCTTCAGACTTTCCTTCCACCTTTGAACATGTCAACAGCTGAACATCCTTTCAGTTTGAGTTGTTGGTCATTAGCCTCTGTAGTACTTGTAGTTGTCTTGCTTTGTCCAATTAGCTCATTGAATGTCATCTAACCTAGGAATCTCATTTGGCATGATCTTTTTTTTTCATTTTGGATTGTCTCATTGTAGAGTTTTCATTTACTGTATCTATCCCTATACAATATTAGCTACGCTACTTCACAGTCCATGAAAAAAAGTTTTCTTGGTCTTGTGCTTTTTAGACCTGTTCCTGGGGTTATTTGGAGTGCTGATTCAGAAAATTGCTTTGAATGGACTGCATCAGCTCCAGTTTCCTAAGCAAGGTTATTGTGGTTTTCTATGGGTAAGTGAATGAAGACTGATATATGGCATATGTTCTGTTTCTCACAAACTAGAGGAGATACAGGTTAAACTGGTGCAATCTTTGGAATCAGCAGGTCAAATAAACCCTGAAAGAGGTCAAACAATTGTGTATTGGCTAGTGTTGTCTTTGAGAGGTCCTCCAACAGTGTCACCTCCACTCCTTCTTCTACCCAGCATCCCTTTGGCATGTTTAGCTTCTTGGTAAAAGTCTACCTGACATATGAGACCCTACAAGGACAACTGATGCCATCAGCATGGCCTCCTGCCCCATAGGAGCATGGAATCCTATCACCAGTGTCATTGGCAGAATGCAGCAGAGTGCAACCCATTATATGCCACCTGGGATCTCAATAACAAAAGAAAAAGTTTGGCTCTCCAGAAATTTTGGACTATCACTCAGAAGTCCATGACAGCATGGTGAGTGATTAAGGATTGTGGGATTTGTGGCTTCAAAACTTTTGGTTCACCACCAATATAATAAACCATCCTCTTGGCCCAAAGGTTCTTGGCACCATATATGGTACTTGACCTGTAGGCCACAAATTATAAAGGGCTAGAACAATGGTCCCAAGCCTTTGGTCTTCCAGATATTTTGGCTGGTCTTCCGGAACCTGCAGTTCAAAATCCCTATAGGAGCAAAGTTTGAGAACCACTAGGCTAGAATAAGATAGAATTAGATGAACCAGTGGTATAAGGGCAGGGCATATTGCCATAAAATTGAGGCAAGGAGAAAATACTGCATGACTCTTGTATACCCTTGTCAGGTATCCAAATAATTTGGGACTTTGACTTATACTATAAAAGGCTGGGAGCAATTAACATGCAGAGAAACCTCCTGCTGTTTAGGCAAGAAGCATACAGCCCAATCCTGTACTTGATGATGTGCTTGTGATAAATGCTCACATGACAAGGTTATTTGGTGCAGAGCAGCTGGAGGGGTTGCCATAGCAACTAGTCCATAATGCCCGTAAATCTAATGTGTAGTTATCCTTGCTGTGTATGCAGAACACACCCAATATACAAAACCAAGGCAAACCTTTTAATTTACAAAACTCTCTCTCTCTTTCACACACACACACATCTATAGAAGATGCTTGGGTAGTCAACTTCTTCAAATTCCTCTCATTTTTTTCCTGTTTTATGTGAGTGTGCATGTGTGTTCATGCAGATGAGAGGAACAGCTTTATGCTAACCAAGAAGGCTTTATCGTTGAAAAAGTAAAATATGGCACTTCACATAGAGATGGAAATGGTGAAGACAGGGACATAATCTGTGACTGGGTTGCCATGGGGTGCATCTACACCATAGAATTCATGGAGTTTGACACCACTTTAATTGTTCTGGGTTAATGCTATGGAATCCTGGGAGATGTAGTTTGAGGAAGCACCAGCACTCTTTAGCAGAGAAAGCTAAAGAACTCAATTTCCTGGATTCCATAGCATTGAGCAGGGGCCCACAGTGATGCAATGAGTTAATTCCTTGTGCCAGCAGGACTGTCGACCGAAAGGTTGGTTATTCGAATCTGGAGAGAGGGGTGAGCTTCCATCTGTCAGCTCCAGCTTCTCATGTGGGGACATGAGAAAAGCCTCCCACAGGATGGTAAAACATCAGGGCAATCCTTGGGCAATGTCCTTGCAGATGGTCAATTCACTCACACCAGAAGCGACTTGCAGTTTCTCAAGTTGCTTCTGATACACATTAAAAAAAATTAGCATCGAGCCATGCATGAGTATTAATATGCAGATGCATCTATGAGCTTGTTTGCATGCTGCAAGTCGCTTCTGGTTGCTTCTGGAGTGAGATAATCAGCTGTCTACGAAGACGTTGCCCAGGGGAAGCCCGGATGTCTTGCAATCCTGTGAGGAGGCTTCTCTCATGTCCCCCTTTGAGGAAGCTTCTCTCATGCCAGCCAGCATGTCAACGACTTAACTCAAGAAATAGTTTCTAAGATCTACAGAGACACTCGCTGGAACATCTCAGCAAGCGAGAGTCCAAAAGTGGCAGGCAAAACCCAGAACCTCAGCCAATGGCTCATACCAAATGAGATACTCCCCCCTGGACACACAGAAAACTGGGCAACTTGGAAGGTGCTGAACAGACTGCACTCTGGCACCACGAGATGCAGAGCCAACCTTAAAAAATGGGGCTACAAAGTGGAATCCATGACATGTGAGTGTGGAGAAGAGCAAACTATAGATCACCTGCTGCAATGCAACCTGAGCCCAGCCACATGTACAATGGAGAACCTCCTTGCGTCAACACCAGAGGCACTCCAAGTGTCCAAATAGGACATTTAATCAACTACCAAGCTTGCAAATTTTGTTTTGTGTCTGTTTTGTTCTATTAGAAATGTAATACAATTGTCTGGTTGCCCCTGACACGATAAATAAATAAATAAGTACCTATGAGCTATTAGTGTTTATATATAAATTGTTTGTTATACAGTCAACCCTAAACATTTGTGTGTTTGACCTGCAAATTTGATTTTAATATGTTCTCTCTGGGAATCTCTAGGTCCTTCTGCATGACTTTATGGTCAACTTCTGCTGGAATTCTATGTCTAAAGATATCAGGAACTAATTACAAATAATGATGGAATTAAAGTAGTAATTTAAAATCATATATTATTCTTAATAGTTTGTTAGCCCGAGGGCAGAAACCTGTTAAACTCATGATTTGTAAGCTGCCCTTGGAGCTTTTCTTTTTTGGCTGAAGGGCAGAGTATAAATACTTTACATAAATAAGCTACACTACATTGCCCAGGAGGACTAAAGAATTTCTAGGGAAGTGCTCTCTCAGGTAAAAAAGTCTTGGTCCTCTAATCACAACAGAGGTTGGGGAGCTACTGTTCAGTTGTTATATATTATCTCAAAGATCAAAACAGTAGATGGAGATGACAGTTTAGTAGTGATGTCCTGCTGGTGGGTTTCCCATAGGGACATCTAGAATGGACAATTTCAACAGAAAGGAGGAAACCATGAAAATGAACAAAATCTGTCTACCAGTATTTAAAAAACTCTAAAATTACAACAGCACAACAACAGAGAGGAAACAAACAAGGACATCTAATCACCTCTCAACAAAAGTTTGCTCCAGGCACTGTCAGGCCATTATATGCTAATCAAGGTGGTCAGTTGAAACATTCAGACCTAGCTCCAGCAGACAAGAGTCCTTTGTCCCACCCTGGTCATTCCACAGATATATAAACCCTTTTTCCTAGTTCCAACAGACCTCACTACCTCTGAGGATGCTTGCCATAGATGCAGGCGAAACGTCAGGGGAGAATGCCTCTAGACCATGGCCATATAGCCCGAAAAAACCTACAACAACCCACATCTAGAATGCTTTCATAAAACACAATTATAGTGTTGCATCAGGAGATAATGCTTTTGGAACATGGCCATAAAGCCCAAAAAGCTTACAGCAACCCACTGTTGTTAAGGTAGTTATTGTGGAATTATAGTACTGTAATTCAGTAGTGTGATTGGTCCATTAGCTGGCTGCAATGGGAATAGAAAGCTATGCTCAGTAGTCTGGTTGAGAGGGACTCTGAGACCCCATCTACACTGCCATATAATGCAGTTTCATAATGCAGTTTAACTGTATTACATGAGTTGACACTGCCATATAGAATCATAGAATCAAAGAGTTGGAAGAGACCTCATGGACCATCCAGTCCAACCCCCTGCCAAGAAGCAGAAATATTGCATTTAAATCACCCCGGCAGATGGCCATCCAGCCTCTGTTTAAAAGCTTCCAAAGAAGGAGCCTCCACCACACTCCGGGGCAGAGAGTTCCACTGCTGAACGGCTCTCACAGTCAGGAAGTTCTTACTCGTGTTCAGATGGAAGCTCCTCTCTTGTAGTTTGAAGCCATTGTTTCACGTCCTAGTATCCAGGGAAGCAGAAAACAAACTTGCTCCCTCCTCCCTGTGGCTTCCTCTCACATATTTATGCATGGCTATCCTATCTCCTCTCAGCCTTCTCTTCTTCAGGCTAAACATGCCCAGCTCCTTAAGCCGCTCCTCATAGGGCTTGTTCTCCAGACCCTTGATCATTTTAGTCGCCCTCCTCTGGGCACATTCCAGCTTGTCAATATCTCTCTTGAGTTGTGGTGCCCAGAATTGGACACAGTTCATTGCAGTTAAACTGTATTATGATACACATGGCAGTGTAGATGGGATGAGTTTCTTCCACTATAAGGGTGGTTTGGAGAACAAGCCCTATGAGGAGCGGCTTAAGGAGCTGGGTATGTTTAGCCTGAAGAAGAGAAGGCTGAGAGGAGCACCGGGATTGTGGCTCAGCTGGCTGAGTGTCAGCTGTATTAAGATCACTCTGACCAAAAGGTCATGAGTTCGAGGCCAGCCCGGGCTGGAGTGGGTGTCCAGCCATTGTGTAGCCCATTGTCGACCTTTGCAACCCGAAAGACAGTTGCATCTGTCAAGTAGGAAAATAAGGTACCACCTTAAAGTGTGGGAGGCTGAATTTAACTAATTTATGAGGCCATAAAGAAAGAAGACTCCGGGGAATGTGGAATGCGGAAGAACTTCATCGGTGTCGTTGATGGACGATGAAAAGCAGCAGCTCTCCTGGCGGCCAGAAAAAAGTTAAATAGCCTTGGTGTATTTGTCTGTATTTGTTGTCTGTCAAACTGGCATTGAATGTTTGCCATATATGTGTTTACTGTAATCCGCCCTGAGTCCCCTGCGGGGTGAGAAGGGCGGAATATAAGAACTGTAAATAAATAAATAAATAAAAATATGATAGCCATGTATAAATATGTGAGAGGAAGCCACAGGGAGGAGGGAGCAAGCTTGTTTTCTCTTGCCCTGGAGACTGGGACGCAGAACAATGGCTTCAAACTACAAGAGAGGAGATTTCATCTGAACATGAGAAAGAATTTCCTGACTGTGAGAGCCGTTCAGCAGTGGAACTCTCTGCCCCCAAGTGTGGTGGAGGCTCCTTCTTTGGAAGATTTTAAACAGAGGCTGGATGGCCATCTGTCAGGGGTGGTTTGAATGCAATATTCCTGCTTCTTGACAGGGGGATGGACTGGATGGCCCATGAGGTCTCTTCCAACTCTTTGATTCTATGATTCTATGGTTTCCTGTGTTGGTGTCAGCTACTAATTTCCTCTTGGTGTTACGGGTAAGTCCTTCAAACCTGAAGCAAACTTTGGAAATCTTTCTACTAGATACGAGGGGTAAAATTTGATTCCCTCTCAGTAACTCCGATCCAGTGGAAACACAGTAGAGACTGCAATCCATTTAAATTGATGGGTTTTTAATCTACATTTCCAAGAAGGATGATCAGTGAGCACCAGCTGACTTCCCTCACTTCTCCAGCCCACCGTATTAGTTCCCACCAGAACAAATTATTGCTTTCTCTCTATTAGGCTCTGAACTTCACCAGTCGTGCCAAGCTACTTAAGACCCATACATTTTCAGAAGTATTTCCAAAAGAGCTGTTGCCACATGCTGAGAGAAACCATTTTTTTCTGCTGTCACGAGTTTGGGCAGCAATCCACCAAACGTCTGGCATCCATCAAGGCATGTGGGTGGTCTTTAGCTGGTAATGTGAATTGCATCATCTGGCCCGAATGAATGTCTAGCACATGGAATATATGAATGTTGTGAAGAAATTGCCTGGAAGGAGAAAGGGGATAAATTTACCTTTCTCTGTGTGAGAAGGCTTCCAAAAATGTGACAGTGAGTTTCAGCTAGCCTGAGAGTTCAAGATGGATGTGGAGACGGCTGCTCATAAGAGATATCCTAGGTATTTGGCTGGAAACAAAACCAGGTTTAGATAAGAGCCGCGGGGAAAGGAATTCTGTTCAGGATCTGTTCCAGATATAAATCTCTTACACTTGCAGTTACATTTGTTTTGAATTTTGCAAAAGGAACATTTTCATTTTAAGGGTGGCATAAGCATAATTGCACATGGGTGTCTGTTGCACAAGCAAACATGCTTTCAGGGGAAATATCTGTTTCCCCATTGATTTTTGCCTGCTTTCACCAGTAACTTTATTTACCCAACAATATTTAATATTGACAAGCTGGAATATGTCCAGAAAAGGGCAACTGAAATGTTCAAAGTTCTGGAAGTGGAACTGTTTAGGGAGCTGGGTCTGTTTAGCTTGGAGAAGAGAGGGTTGAGAAGGGATGTGATAATCAGGTTTTACTATTTGAAAGGATGCTATAACGGTATTAAAGGGATATCGAGGCAGGGTGGACACCACGATCCCACCTCCGCCCTTGGATATAGCGTGGAACAAAAGGCTGACCCTAAGTGACCGAAGTACTTGGTAGAAATAGCTGCCACCACCTCAGAATTGCCGGCCTGAGGAACCAAAAAGGGTGTGAAGGTATTTTAAGTAAAAGGATGTTTGAGCTTTTAGACCTCTGTGGCTGACTGGACTTTGGAAATATATTGGGAGAGTGAGTTCTGAGGGAAACGAATAGATGGAGGCGAACAACAGTTAAAAGTAAACTAATAAAGAGTTTATTTTAACTTGAGAATAACAACAACAACTCGTTGGAAATGAGTGGTACAAAATCTTGATGCAGTTGCAGTAACTTGGTTGCTTGAACAGACAGTTCCCCTGACAGGATAGCTTTCACAGCTGTGAGTCTCTTTAACCAACTGTTCTTCTTTAAGACACAGTTTCTCTCAGAGCACAGACCTCAGTCTGCCTCTCACACAGGGTTATAAGGTATCTTTGAAACCTCTCTTAGGCTCAATAAGACACAGCTCTCCTTTACTAGTCTTTCTAACCTAGTAAAGCTCTAGCCTAATGTCTTCCCCTTATTCCCTAACCTAGAGACTAGCTAAAGCTCTTCTTCTTCTGTCAGTTCCCTGCTGTGACTTCCCTCTCTCTAAAAATCCAACTCTCTCTGTCTAACTCTTAAACTCTTCTCCCTTTCTCTCAGACAAGACAGTTCCTTTCCCTCTCAAACCTGACTCCACCCCTGATTGTTACACCCAATCAGGAGTCAGCCTGACTCCTCCTCCTTCTCTGCTCAACAACCAGGAGGCCAGCCACTGCCATGCAGGCTTCAGCCTAGCCGACTAAAAGGTAGATTTATTACAGATGCCATATTGAGCAGGAGACAAACTTGTTTCCTTGTGCTCTAGAGATCAGAACATGGAGCAAGGGATTCAAATTTCAGGAAAAAAATCCATCTAAAAATTAGGAAAAACTTCCTGACAATTAGAGATATTTGGCAGTGGAATATGCTGCTTGGGAGTGTTGTGGAGTCTCCTTCTCTGGAGTTTTTTAAACAGAGGCTGGCTGGCCATCTGTTGGGAGAGCTCGGATGATTGTGCTTTCTTGCATGGCAGGGCCGTTATGGTCTCTTCCACTCTATGTGTCTATGATTCAAGGCAATGAACTCAAGGCCTCAAGGCTCAGTGTCATTTCCAAGCTAAAGTTCTGCCACTCCATCTCATGCACTCTTCCATGGAAACTCCATCAGATATGGTGGACCCATCATGGTGCTTGCCAGACTACAACAGCAGATTACCGGTAACTGCATTGATCTGGATTATATAGAACTTCATGACTGTGAGAGCCGTTCAGCAGTGGAACTCTCTGCCCCGGAGTGTGGTGGAGGCTCCTTCTTTGGAAGCTTTTAAACAGAGGCTGGATGGCCATCTGTCAGGGGTGATTTGAATGCAATATTCCTGCTTCTTGGCAGGGGGTTGGATTGGATGGCCCATGAGGTCTCTTCCAACTCATTGATTCTATGATTCTATCTGTATTTGTGATGTGGAACATTCACATGCATGGTTCACATTAATTATTATGCAATGTAGGATGGGCACTAGAAATGTTGCATGCTGAACTTCCCAAAATCATTATGCACTAAAAAGGCAAAGCAGTGTAACAGCAGTACAAATAGGCTGGAGGAAATGTCCATAATACAACCCGTATACACACCCACATCACGCCAATAACTGTTGCAATGTACTTTTCCTAAGTTTTGGAAAGGCTGTTTCTGTTGTAACTGACACAGTTAACTGATGGGTTAATTGATAGGCCTGGGTAACAACGGAAAAATTTGTTTCTAAAATCGATTCATTTTTTGGGGGTTTTTGCGTTTCGATATTTAAAAGAATTCCGAAATTTTTCTTTTAAAAAGTTCGATATTTACGAAATTTCGTAAATGTTAAAAAAATTACAAAACATTAACGAAACAAATACGAAACAATAACGAATCAATTCGTTAATGGCGGACGCGACCGCGCAATACGCTAAAAAACCTCCAAATGGGACAGGGGGAACTTCTGAAGCTTCCCTCTCCCTCTGTTGTTGACTGTTGGTGTGATATTATAATTTTTTTCACTAATTAAACAAAAAACAACTATAAAACTTGCCCCAGATATGCGGAAATAATAACGAAACGACCTCAAACCAATAACGAAACGAACACATAACGAATCCGAAGCATTTACGAAACGAATTTAAAAGTTCGTTTCATTTTTAAGTTGCTCCAGAATGGTTCGTTATCGCTTCGTTATAAAAAAAATAATGAATTTTTAACGAATTACGAATTAACGAAACGAAACCGCCCAGCCCTATTAATTGAGTGTATTGTTATCTCATGTATATAGTAAGCCACTGTGCGTTTGTATTTTGGAGCATTGCATTCTATGCTTTGCTTGAGGGCTCGTTCTGAGCTGAAAAACCTTTGTTTGGTGCCAGGAATAGTTCTGCAAGCATCCTGAAGATAAAGTTTGTTGATGGCAAGAGAAAGTCACGCCATGGACAACTAAGTAAGAGAGACTGTATATTGTGTTTGTTACAAGTCTGCATATCACCATTGAATGAAGAGGACTCACCGAAGATATTGTTTTATGTTATGTTTTTGGTGAGAGCAATTCTTCTGTTTTGTTTTGTATGCAGTGAACACAACTTTATTTCTTTTCTAAAGTGAAAGACTCGTGTTTTCTTTTATGAGTTACTTTATTACACTTAGAGTTACAAGGGCTAGAGTCAGTCTGCGGGCTACTAACGCTAACGCTGACAATAACAGCATTTTTTCACAAAATATCATACACTTGTGTTTAATTTGTGTCCATTCAAATCAATTGCTTCTTCCTTTAAAGGAAAATCTGCATGGGTCAGCTTGAAAATATTTTGAAAAATCCACAAAAAAGAAAAAGCTATCCTTGAGTTTGAATTTTATGCAAGAGACACCATTTTACTATGCTATTCTATATAATGGGTCTTGAACATCTATAGAAAAGAAAAAAGGGCAAAAGGGTCAGTAAAATAGAAAATGCATTTCTCTAAAGATAAAGGGTCTGGAGAACAAGCCCTATGAGGAACGGCTTAAGGAGCTGGGCATGTTTAGCCTGAAGAAGAGAAGGCTGAGAGGAGATATGATAGCCATGTATAAATATGTGAGAGGAAGCCACAGGGAGGAGGGAGCAAGCTTGTTTTCTGCTTCCCTGGAGACTAGGACGTGGAACAATGGCTTCAAACTACAAGAGAGGAGATTCCATCTGAACATGAGGAAGAACTTCCTGACTGTGAGAGCCGTTCAGCAGTGGAACTCTCTGCCCCGGAGTGTGGTGGAGGCTCCTTCTTTGGAAACTTTTAAACAGAGGCTGGATGGCCATCTGTCAGGGGTGATTTAAATGCCATATTCCTGCTTCTTGGCAGGGGGTTGGACTGCATAGCCCATGAGGTCTCTTCCAACTCTTTGATTCTATGATTCTATGATTCTATGAAAGAAGCTAGAGTTCAAAAGCATCCATAGATGCCAGGGAACACCAAAAGCCAAGGAATCCAAAACCACAGAATTAATCCAAATGGATATCTATGAACATGAAAACAAGAACTTTTCCAAGGTAAATTCACAAAGGAAATATAGGCATAAACAGGAATATGAAACAGGAATCTTGACAACACATGAATCAAGAACTTGGGGTCATAAACAGACCAATCTCCTTTAGCAACGTTTTCTCCTCTGAAAGGCAAAAAGTAAGCCACTTAACTTGAGACCTCCAAACCACCCATGGCATCATGCCTCACATATCTGGATCTTCAGGCCTAGTCTTGAAGTCTCTGAGAAAATCTAGTTTGCCGGCTTTTCCCACCCTAAGTTCTCAGGCCTAATCTATTCTCCCTTGAAAACTCCTTGTCTTCCCGAGGCCATTTTCAAGGGAACTAATACTTGCATTTCCCTCTGTTGCTTGAGAATGAGCTGAAGAATCCAAAACATCTGCCTGCAATTCCCTCTGATCACTCATAGACTCTTCACTTCAAAACCCATCATCTTCAGCAGACTCATCCTCTGAACATTCAGAAAAATCCTCTGGTGCTTGCCAGACTACAACAGCAGATTACCGGTAACTGCATTGATCTGGATTATATGGCAACATAGATTCAAACAATCCAGTTCAAGGCAGTTAATCTGCATTCTGAAACAGAATTATATGGCAGTATAGATCCACCCTATATGCACTAATTACTGATCCAAGTTCTGATCCAGCATGGGATCCCAATTATTTTAGAGATGAGGCATCACCAAAACCAAACTAGTTGTTGAATGGCAGAAAAAACTATTCCTAAATCTTCCCAGCCAATTATTGTAGTAAAATACCTGAAATCTTTTCCCCTATTTCTTTAGGGAAATATGGTTAATATAAGATTTGACTCAATAGCATCTTTACTTGGCTTAGTTTTGTTAGCAGAAATGAAGTGCATATAATGACTTAAACAGCTTCAGCCAATTTGTAGTCTCTGAAGCTCTTTCAGGGCAATTTTATTCTATATAAAACGAAATGGTCTGCTGGCAACTTAGTCAAACAAATTTACAAAGGCAGGACCTCTCCTAGATTAGAATCCATTTCATCACTGTATGCACATATACACAGATGTCTGCGGGTGTGTTCCCAATTTCTCTGTATGGCTATGAATGCTGGAAAAAGAACAAAGTAATGAGGAATAAAATTGATCCATTTGAAATAAGGCACTGGAGGAGAGCTCTTTAGATACTCTGGAATGCCAGAAGAAGAAAAGGGTTACGACTCTGTTTTGCTTTGGTAAAACCTTACCTAGAATACTGTGCCTGATTCTGGGCATCACAATCTGTGAATAACACTATGTAAAACATTTCTTTGTTCCTGGGTTTTAGATTTAATTTCCTAATTGGGTCTATCACAAACACAGAAAAAACCTGCAGCACATTTTACTATAGTTTTTCAATAAATATCTCATAGAGTCTCAACCAATTCAATCTAGTTTGTGGCAGCCACAAAAGTTGCTGGAACATAACTACTTTCAAAGTAAGTACTGCATGATTACATGGGAAATAACACTTTCAAACCAGAAACAGAATTTTGTTTCAAATTTTGTTACATAGTGTAACCAAATCCACAAAAATTAAACCCACATTTTTTATCATATCAGAAGCAACTTGAGAACATACTGCAAATTTCTTGTGGTGTGAGAGAATTGGCCGTCTACAGAGACATTGCCCAGGGGACACTGGGATGTGTTAGCAGCCTGCTGGGAGGCTTCTTTCCCTGCAAGCTAGAGCTGACATATGGGAGCTCACTCTGTCTTGTGGATGTGAACCGGCATCCTCTGGTTGAAGTAGCCTGTAGTGCCTTTCATGTTCCTTGAGTCATGTTTGGGCAATGCTGCTGCGTTTGGTGGTCCATATGTAGCCATATGCCAGCAAATATGGAAAACACAAGAATGGCCATCAGACTGGAAAAAATCAACTTATATCCCCATACCAAAAAAGGGAAATGCAAAAGACTGCTCAAACTTCCGTACAGTGGCCCTTATTTCTCATGCCAGTAAGGTAATGCTCAAGATCCTGCAAGGAAGACTCCAGCAATACATGGAGCGAGAGTTGCCAGATGTTCAAGCTGGGTTTAGAAAAGGCAGAGGAACGAGAGACCAGATTGCCAATATCCGCTGGATAATGGAGAAAGGCAGGGAGTTTCAGAAAAACATCTACTTCTGCTTCATTGACTATTCTAAAGCCTTTGACTGTGTGGATCATAATAAATTGTGGCAAGTTCTTAGTGGGATGGGCATCCCAAGCCACCTTGTCTCTCTCCTGAGGAATCTGTACAAGGACCAAGTAGCAACAGTCAGAACTGACCACGGAACAACAGACTGGTTCAAGATTGGGAAAGGCGTACGGCAAGGCTGCATCCTCTCACCCAACCTTTTTAACTTGTATGCAGAACACATCATGCGAAGTGCGGGGCTGGATGAATGCAAAGCTGGGGTGAAAATTGCTGGAAGAAATATTAACAACCTCAGATATGCAGATGACACCACTCTGATGGCCGAAAGCGAGGAGGAGCTGAGGAGCCTTCTAATCAAGGTGAAAGAAGAAAGCGCAAAAGCCGGGTTGCAGCTAAACGTCAAAAAAACCAAGATTATGGCAACAAGAATGATTGACAACTGGAAAATAGAGGGAGAAACCGTGGAGGCCGTGACAGACTTTGTATTTCTAGGTGCAAAGATTACTGCAGATGCAGACTGTGGCCAGGAAATCAGAAGACGCTTACTTCTTGGGAGGAGAGCAATGTCCAGTCTCGATAAAATAGTGAAGAGTAGAGACATCAGACTGGCAACAAAGATCCGCCTTGTCAAAGCCATGGTATTCCCTGTAGTAACCTACGGATGTGAGAGCTGGACCTTAGGGAAGGCTGAGCGAAGGAAGATCGATGCTTTTGAGCTGTGGTGTTGGAGGAAAGTGCTGAGAGTGCCTTGGACTGCGAGAAGATCCAACCAGTCCATCCTCCAGGAAATAAAGCCCGACTGCTCACTGGAGGGAAAGATACTAGAGACAAAGTTGAAGTACTTTGGCCACATCATGAGGAGACAGGAAAGCCTAGAGAAGACAATTATGCTGGGGAAAGTGGAAGGCAAAAGGAAGAGGGGCCGACCAAGGGCAAGATGGATGGATGGCATCCTTGAAGTGACTGGACTGACCTTGAGGGAGCTGGGCGTGGTAACGGCCGACAGGGAGCTCTGGCGTAGGCTGGTCCATGAGGTCACGAAGAGTCGGAGACGACTGAACGAATGAACAACAACAACAACAAAATGTAGACTTGTCCACAGCTGCATGGTACACAGTAGACTCCTGCAGAGGTGAGAGGATCCCTCTTGTCCTTTGTTGAACGTAGCATTTGTTGGATTTTCTTGGTGGGTCTGTACATAGTTTGTATGTTGTGTTTCCTCATCAGCTTCCCTATGTGGTCAGTGGTTCCCTTGATGTATGGCAGGAACACTTTTCCTCTGGGTGGATCTTCATCTTTATTCTCGTGGCACCAAACACAGCATTGCCAGAACATGAATCAAGGAACATGAAAGGCACTGAAGACTACTTCAACCAGAGAAGTTAGCCATAGCAGAGCACCTGATGAACCAACCTGGACACAGCATTTTATTTGAGAACACAGAAATGCTGGACCACTCTCACAACCACCATGTCAGACTACACAGAGAAGCCATTGAAATACGCAAGCATGTGGACAATTTCAACAGAAAGGAGGAAACCATGAAAATGAACAAAATCTGGCTATCAGTATTAAAAAAAACCTCTAAAATTGAAACAACACAACAACAGAGAAGAAGCAGGCAGGGACATCTAATAATTATCTCTCAACAAAAGTTTGCCCCAGGCACAGTCAGGCCATTGTATGCTAACCATGGTGGTCAGTTGAAACATTCCCACCTAGCTCCAGCAGATAAGAGTCCTTTGTCTCATCCTGGTCATTCCACAGATATATAAACCCTTTTCCATAGTTCCAACAGACTTCACTACCTCTGAGGATGCTTGCCATAGATGCAGGCAAAACGTCAGGAGAGAATGCCTCTAGAACATGGCCATATAGCCCGAAAAAACCTACAACAACCCAGTGATTCCGGCCATGAAAGCCTTTGACAATAATAATAATAATAATAATAATAATAATAATAATAATACTAATAATAAAGAGTTGGACTGGATGGCCCATGAGGAATCTTCCAACTCAATGATGGTGGTGATGATGATGATGATGGTGATGATGGTGATGATGATAATGATAATGATAGGTTCTTTGCTCAACCACTAGAAGTAGATGTGGTTTACAAGAACTGAACTTTTAGAGGGAAGGTTTCTCTGCCTTACACGAAGAAAAGCCAGGGACTTGCAAAATGCTGAGATGGGAAGATGACATTAAAGAGGCCAAGAAGGACCCACCTTTGCAATTCTGGGGAAACAAAACCTTGATTGAATCAACCAATACAATTTGAGTAATAGAAACTGCAGTATATGGTAGGTGCATTGAGCTGCATTATATGTGTCTACACTGACTTCATACTGCATTATGTGGCAGTAGATGGGGTTCTGATGTAGGTTCAGGGACTTCCACGGCAAGGTGGGTTTAATGTTCCTCTACCAGGGGAAGACACCCATGCTAGAAACACATGCAGGCTAGTGCAAGAAAGCAGGAACAATGGAAAGCCTCCAAGATGTGAAACGGAGACTCCCCCTTCCCCTAAGAGCTAAACCTTTGAAACACATTTCTTGGAAAGACACATTACTTTTGCAGTGTCTCTGGAGTCATTTTTCTCAGGAGTCCACTCACACCCACTAACATTTGATGGCACTTACGGGCATCAAATGGCAGAATAGAACCCCCTCCTTTTTAAAAAAAGCATTAATTCATACTTGAAGACTTTGTTCATATTTTACAGGTTTGTGGGGGCTCACTGCAAAATCCGATATCGATTTCAAGGCTTTTATGGCTTTCTTTTAAACCACTCAGAGGCAATGGAACAATATATCTGATGGATCTTTTGTCACTGTGTGCTCCTGAGGTTAGAATGAGCAAGGTTATTAAGTCTGTCCAAGCAGTATCCTTCGGGGAGCAATTCACTGCCTCGTTACTCCAGCGAAGGCCCATTGAAGCCAACAGGAAGCACACTCCTGTAAAGGAGTCTGAAAGCTTTCAAAGCCGGGGATTTCTGGGTAATGAATGGGCAAAGGGCACAAAAGGAACATCCAGCAACATTTTCATTTTTTTTGTTCTTTGGAAATGCATGGAACAAAGATCATGGTTTCATTGTATACAATTAGAACAATGGTTAATAAACTGGAAAAAAATTAATAGAAATGGAAGCCAACTCAATCAATTCGAACAAATAATACAGAAGGGAAGGACTGTAGAAGAATACGAAAACTTGAGAGGTATAACTAGCAAAATTTATAAGATACTAATTGAAATGAAAGATGAAAAAACAAAAAAGTACACCCTTAAAGAGATTTGGGAGGAGGATTTAGGGATAAAAATAAGTGAAATAGAGTGGCAACAATTATGGGGACAAAGACATTTAAAAAATTTATCGATACGAGTTAAAGAAAACTATTACAAGTTAATATGGAAGTGGTACTTGACACCGGTAAGAATAGCATATATGAATAAAAATAACTCAACAAATTGTTGGAGAGGATGTCAAGAACCAGGAACATATATACACATGTGGTGGCAATGTAAATATGTAAATAATTTTTGGGAGAAAGTATTTAGAGAAATAGAAACTATAATGAATATAGAATTAGATAAAAGCCCTAGTATAGCCTTACTATCAATATATAAAGATAAGCAATTGAAAAAGGAGGATAAAGAAGCGATAACAAACTTACTAACTATAGCAAGACTGCTTATAGCAAGGAATTGGAAAAAAGAAATGAATATACAAATAGAGGAGTGGTATAAAGAAGCATGGAAAATAGCAATAAATGATAAATTGACATGTATATTAAAGGTTAAAAAAGGTATATGGAAACAAAGCGATTTTGATGCTGTATGGGGAAGATTTGTGGTAAATGGATTAAAAAATAAGGAAGGAAAATTACCGTCACAAGAAGAAATGAAATTTTGGACAGATGAAATGTAAGAATGGTGGCTTGAGACGGGTGGAGGGGAGCACTGTGGTGAAAAGGGGGGGGAAAAAAAGAGAAAAGGGGTGGAAATGTCAGAGCAAAACAACAAAACAACATGTTAAAGAGGTTGATGTACAAAATGTAATAACATGTAATAAATGTGATAAAACAATAAAAAATTATTTAAAAAAAAGGAACAAAGATCTCCAACATTTCATCAGGAGTGTGATGATAGTCCAAATTTGCTACTCATTCTTAGAGAAGATGCTTCTCTGGGCATTTGTAGGTTCTCCAGCAAGATTTTATGGTATACTACTAGCAGAAGTTGGTCATCAAGTTGTGCTGGAGGACTCAGAGATGTGTCCTCTTAGGACCTTAGAATCATAGAATCAAAGAGTTGAAAGAGACCTCATGGGCCATCCAGTCCAACCCCATTCTGCCAAGAAGCAGGAATATTGCATTCCAATTACCCCTGACAGATGGCCATCCAGCCTCTGTTTAAAAGCTTCCAAAGAAGGAGCCTCCACCACACTCCGGGGCAGAGAGTTCCACTGCTGAACGGCTCTCACAGTCAGGAAGTTCTTCCTCATGTTCAGATGGAATCTCCTCTCTTGTAGTTTGAAGCCATTGTTTCGTGTCCTAGTCTCCAGGGAAGCAGAAAACAAGCTTGCTCCCTCCTCCCTGTGGCTTCCTCTCACATATTTATACATGGCTATCATATCTCCTCTCAGCCTTCTCTTCTTCAGGCTAAACATGCCCAGCTCCTTAAGCCGCTCCTCATAGGGCTTGTTCTCCAGACCCTTGATCATTTGAGTCGCCCTCCTCTGGACACATTCCAGCTTGTCAATATCTCTCTTGAATTGTGGTGCCACACCTTGGACACAATATTCCAGGTGTGGTCTAACCAAAGCGGAATAGAGGGGTAGCATGACTTCCCTAGATCTAGACACTATGCTCCTATTGATGCAGGCCAAAATCCCATTGGCTTTTTTTGCTGCCATATCACATTGTTGGCTCATGTTTAACTTGTTGTCCACGAGGACTCCAAGATCTTTTTCACACATACTGCTCTAGAGTGAGGCGTCCTCCATTTTGTACCTTTGCATTTCGTTTTTTTCTGCCAAAGTGGAGTATCTTGCATTTGTCACTGTTGAACTTTATTTTGTTAGTTTTGGTCCATCTTTCTAATCTGTCAAGATCGTTTTGAATTCTGCTCCTGTCCTCTGGAGTATTGGCTATCCCTTCAAATTTGGTGTCGTCTTAGGGATGTGTCCTCTTAGGACCTTCTCACATTCAAGGCATTTGGCCCCTTCCTGCACTTTGGAGATTGACCCTGCCCCATTAATACTGCAAGTGGCAAGGAAGCATCTCAAGATGCCATGTAAAAAGTGTTTTCATTCACTCAGATGGAGCTAACTACAATTTCTCCCCTTTTCTCCAACTGATGGGAACAGGGACAGGGCACCAATATGGTGCTCCTTGTTTTGTTTTTTTTTTTAATAATTTTTTATTGCATTTTTGTGTAATTACAAGGAAAGTGGGGGAATAATTGTGAAGGAGATAGTAAAGTAGGAAATAATGATAGATATAGAGTGTTGTGTAGGAAAAAGGCCTACACACAAACGAATCCATAACAAAAAGAAAAAAAAAGAAAAAAAAGAAAGAAAGAAAAAAAAAAGAAAAAAACAAAACAAAAAGTGGGGTAAAAAAGAAAAAAAGAAAAAGAAAAAAAGAAAAATAAAAATATGGTGCTCCTTGTGATGGGGCTGGGGGACTGGGAGGAGGACATCTGTATGATGTGGTCCTTAGTTTTTAAAAAGTGATTTTTTTAAAGTTATGGTCCTCCACTTTTGCATGACTCCTGCACCCCTAAACCCAGTGAATGTGATGGGATGGCTTGCCCTCTCAGTGGGGTAGTATCTGTTGTATCTGCAGATATATGGTTTTGAGACTTGCTGAAGCTATGAAAAAATGTCGACATTCCATATTATCATATCCCATATTATTAAATGATGGCAATGTGAATGTGCATAGTTGATGGAAAAGCCTGAAATCCATGGTTGCTGGAAATGGCAGATCCAGATCTTGCAGATCTGAAGGCCCACTGTACGTTCTAGGCCAATGTGGATGATATTGCTTGGGGGGTTGGGGTGGTCACTGGATGACCTAGACTCGAGCGATGATAGTAGCCTAGTGTGTACTTGGGAGGCACAGAAAAAAAAACCTACACAAAATTATAATTGATCATTTTTCAAGCTGTCTTTTCAACCCAGTGTTGGCAGGTGAACATGTGCATTGTTGGGAAATCCAGCATACATTGGAAGGAAACTGTGTGTCTAATGGCATATTTTACAATTTGTTACTATAAATAGGCCACAGGTATGAAGCCTAATTCAAATTGTTTCTGAATTGTGTGACAAGCAGTTAATAATAGTGCAAGTGCAATAAGTATTTTAAAAATTTAATTCATGCTGCTGACAACAATATAGGTGAAGTTTAAAAAGATGATGGCAGTGAAGTAGGTACATTCTTCTCATTTAGTATTCTTTTAATGTTTTTCATAATTCTTTTTTTAATATTAGCCCTTCGTAGGTTAATTTCCCGTGTATAATGTGTAAGTTACTATGGTTGTTTTTGTTAAATACATCATGTTATAAAGTTCAGACTGAAACTCAAAGTGAAATTGCTGTAAACCAAACATGGCCACCAAGTTTCTATATTTGCCACATAGGGTAGCAGCTTTGAAAAGCACAGTTCTTCTTCCAAGGCGGCTAAGAAATCACTTTGAGTCTGATTTAAGAGAGAAAAATGGGATTTAAACATACAGTAGAGTCTCATTATCTGACCTTCGCTTATCCGATATTCCGTCTTAACCAATGCTCTTATCCAACGACCCCCTTTTCCTCCAGCATTTACCCTTCAATTAAAGTATTATTCATTTATTTATTTCCAACATTTCTACCCCGTCCTTCTCGACCTCCGAAGGGGGACTCAGGGCAGCTTACAACGGCAGCAATTCGATGCCAACAACATAAAAAAAACACATTACAAACAACATTATGCAAAAGATAAAACATTAGATTAAAATACATTTAAAACATTATTATTCACCACATTGCCAAATCCAAGTCTGATTTAGCGACCGACCACCTAGTCCAAAGCCTGTCATACTCAGAATTCAAACATTATGATTACTGCAAAACCTACTGTCCGAATGACTGGTCCCAAAACCATCTTATTTCTAAAAGAGAGGAGGGATGGAGCTGACTTAATTTTGCTAGGGAGAGCATTCCACAAGTGTGTGTGTGTGTGTGTGGGGGGGGCACCACCAAGAAGGCCCTGTCCCTCTTCCCCAGCAAACATGCTTGCAGACAAGGTGGGACTGAGAGCAGGGCCTCCCCAGATGATCTTTGATTCTGAGGCATAACATAGTGCCCCCCCCCCAATTCTCTCTCCATTCCTAATAAGTAAAAATGTCAAGATGAGGAGGAGGAGGAGGGGGGGGGGGGGAAGAGACAGGACCAGAGGCAGAAGCATCCTCTCCCCTCTGTGATTTTCACGGTCCTTTTCCTCATCCAAGCACTTCCTGCTGGGCCTCTCTAGCCCTGAAACATTGCCTTGCTAGGGAGAGCATTCCACAATTAGGGGGGCACCACCAAGAAGGCCCTGTCCAGGCCCTGTCCTGGATTTCGTTTCGGGGGGGGGGCTGAATTTTTTTCAGGGGGGCTTCGAGGGGGGCTGAGTTTTGGAGGGGCTGAGTCTGAGTGAAAGAGGGTCTAGCCTAGCTAACCTTGTCTAGCCTAGCTAACCCAATACCCCCATGCATATGGGATATATTGAGTATGGTGATCAGATCATGATATGAATAAACATAACAGTTTAAATAATGCACCAGGAAGCCTTTTCGCGAACCACCATGAGATTTTTTTGGGGGGGGGGGGGCTGAAGCCCCCTGACCCCCCCCCCCCCGGCTACATGCCTGGTCCTGTCCCTCATCCCCTTCAAACATGCTTGCAAAGAAGGTGGGACTGAGAGCAGGGCCTCCACGGATGATCTTAGATTCTGAGGCAGAACGTAGTGCCCACCAACTCTCTCTCCATTCCTAATAAGTAAAAATATCAAGATAAGGAGGAGGAGGGGGAAAAGCGACAGGACCAGAGGCAGAAGCATCCTCTCTCCTTCCCTCTGTGATTTCCATGGTCCTCTTCCTCATCCATGCAGTTCCTGCTGGACCTCTCTAGCCCTGAAGTGTTGCCTTGCCTTAACTCTTTGAGTCCCTGTTATTAGTATTCTAGGTGTCTAGCTCCACTTCAGTCAGGTAACAGTAGGAGAGTCCGTATTATCCAACACTTTTGTTTATCCGACATTTTAACGGCTTGTTTACATCAGATAAGCAAAACTCTACTGTATCGTAATAATAATAATAAGAGAAAAAAGCAGCAAATTCCATAACTAAAAAATGTTCTGCTTGAAGCCACAAGCTTTCTCTGGCTAATTGTAGGGCCAGCTCTGTGTACAGTCTCTCATATTATTGACTATTAACTATGCACCCTTCTATTTCTTTGATTTTATTGTCGTCTGCATTAGAGAGCTATTTCTGCTCTCCCGTATGATCTTGCTATTGCTTGATCCCTCTGAGTTGCCTTGAAATGCTATTCTGATCTAGGAATTTCAAACTGCTTCATTGTGTCATTGATCACCATGCTACCCTTATCTTATTCTTAGTTATGTTTTGATTAACTATCTAATGAATTGTTTGCTATGTGACCCGCAACTTCAAAGATGTTGATTTTGTAAACTGTAGATTAAAAAAAATCTTTCTGTTAAAAGTATTTGTTTAGAAGTTTGAATAAAATAAAATCAGATTATTCTCATTTTGATCCCCTTTCCACTATTTGCATGTAACTAAAGATACCTTTAAACATGTTAATTCTTTAGTTGCTGGTTCCTGCTTATCTTTAATGATTCAGTTTTCTATAGTCTTCTCTTTGAATTTTCCATATTCTTTGTTGCTTCTGCCTTGTATCTTTTCCTTTGTTTCACATCTTTATTGTTTTTCTCACATTACTCTTTATCTCTATTTTTTTACTAGTTAACAGATGACATTCCTCTACTTTTTTCTAAAATGAATTCCTTAAGATGCTAGTCTGGGACTAATTGCTTACAAATACAGCTCTGTAATCCAGAGAGTTTGCATTTTTAAGAATTACTACCAATACTTTATTTTCTCAGACTGTGCATGTCTTGTCTTTTTAATGTGGGTTTGAGCAGTGCCTAATAACAATGGCCATTTATACTTACAGGGCTAACTCTTGCAGATTTAATTATCGATTGAAAACACTGGTTAATAGTTAGTTGCTTTCCAAGAAAGCCCTAAACGACTCCGGCCCAATTTACCTGTCCGAACGTATCCTCCCCTATCAGCCATCAAGATTGCTAAGATTATCTGGAGGGGCCCTGCTCTCGATCCCACCGGCCTCACAGGCGCGGCTGGTGGGGACGAGAGACAGGGCCTTCTCAGTGGTGGCCCCTCGACTCTGGAACTCCCTTCCACTGGAGATCAGAACTGCCCCTTCTATCTTAACGTTCTGGAAACAGGTGAAAACCTGGCTTTGGGGATTGGCATTCGACGAATGAGCCATGACCCTGTGATATGGATGGATGACGACGAATAATGATTTTGATGACGACTGACCACTGTAATAATTTGACTGTATTTTGCTATTTTAATGTTTTAGTGTGATTTAGAATATGATGTTTTAATGACTGTCTACAATATTGATGTTGGAAACCGGCCTGAGTCCCTCAAAAAGAGGTGAGAGGACCGGTATACAAAACTGCCAAATAAAATAAATAAATAAATAAATAAATAAGAATGCATGTCTGGAATCCTGTTGGTTGGTCTCCAATAGACTAGTCTCATCCAATCAATTGCTGAATAGTGAATGAACACATAAGAAAATCTAGTTTATTCAGCGGTTCTAGTCAGGACTACAGTAGGATGAAGGCCCATAAGAATGTCACTTGTTTTTGTTGTTTATTTGTTCAGCTGCTTCTGATTCTTTGTGACCTCCTGGACCAGCTCATGTCAGAGCTCTCTATTGCCCATTGCCACCCCCCAGCTCCTTCAAGGTCAAACAAGTCCCTTCAAGGATACCATCTATCCATCTTGCCCTTGGTCGGCCCCTCTTCCATTTTTCTTCCATTTTTCCCAGCATCATTGTCTTCTCCAAGCTTTCCTGTCTTCTCATGATGTGGCCACAGTATTTCATCTTTGTCTCTAATATCCTTCCCTCCAGTGAGCGTCGGGCATTATTTCCTGAAGTATGGATTGGCTGGATCTTCTACCTGCCTGACCGCATTTCTGTTTACGAACCCACATGATCTCTTCGATCATCTGGAGAGGCCCTACTTGTGCTCCCGCCTGCATTGCAAGCACGATTGGTGGGGACGAGAGAGAGGGCCTTCTCGGTGGTGGCCCCTCGACTCTGGAACTCACTTCCTAAGGACATCAGGCATGCCCCATCTCTGGCAGTCTTTAGGTGGAGTTTGAAAACATGGTTGTTCCAATGTGCCTTCCCAGAATAATGAACCCTTAGCATTATGTCCTCCAAAGCACTTTATACTGATTTAAGAACTGCCTGTACATTTCCACCAATGCCCCATCTCCTCTATATTGTTCATGCCCAGCATTATTTTTTAAAACTTCAATTATATTTGGCCCAGCCATAGTTTTTTGAATGTGCATTGTGCTTTTGTTTATGTTTATGCTATTTGTGTATGAGTTTAAAAACATCTATTTTCCTTTGCTCAGCCTTCCTTTATGTTCCAGCTCTCACATCCATAGGTTACTACGGGGAATACCATTGCTTTAACTATGCGGATCTTCATTGCCAGTGTGATGTCTCTACTCTTCACTATTTTATCAAGATTGGTCATTGCTGTCCTCCCAATAAGTAAATGTCTTCGGATTTTCTGGATGCAGTCTGCGTCATCTTTGTGCCTAGAAATACAAAATCTGTCACTGCCTCCATGTTTTCTCCCCCTACTTGTCAGTTATCAATTAATCTGGCTGCCATAATCTTGTTTTTTATATGTTTAATTTATTAAACCATAAACCAAATACAGTTATTGCCCAATATCCAAAGAAATGTACAATTGCATATTTAAGAAGTTTTGCACATGTTCATGATAAAAACGGGATTTTAGTCTATACCTTCTTTATTAGACATAATAGAAAAGATTTTCCAGAACTGGTGTCTAAGTGGTATGAAGTGTTCTTTATGTTCTCCAGAACATCACTTCAAGTGTGATGATAGAAAAATGAGGGGATGAAGAACAAATCAAAGCATCCAAAAATCTGGTCTGGTTCATTACTCATTGTGCCTCTGTGGCTACAAGGGGGAGATTACAGGCTAAGTGAAAATAAGATATGTTAGATCCATCAACTGCTGAAATAACAGTTAATGGTTTCACACCATTCACATGGAGTAGGTAGCTAGCTGGTATCTCAAAAAATGCAATGTCATAGACTCAGTGCTGTTTTCTGAGTGGTTGACACACTTACTGTTTTTTGTAATTTTGACAGTCATTTGTAGTTTGATACAGGCAAGTCTGTTTTGATGTGGATTTACCCATTGTGCTCCTTCTGGGGTTGTTTTATGAATGAGAGAAATGCAAGTGCCTCAGTCATCAAGATACTTGTTCATGCCTTTCAAACCCAGGGCTGCTGCTCCCTTGAGTGAATCAATAACCTATAATGTGGTGGTCTGTTTGGACTATGATTGGTCATTGGGAGATGTTAATCCTTTCCCTGGTGCATTTATCCCATTGACAATGTTCCTGTACTACAAGGCAAAGTGGAGTATCTTGCATTTGTCCCCATTTAACTTCATTTTGTTAGTTTTGCCCCATCTCTCTAATCTGTCAAGATGGTTTTGAATCCTGCTCCCGTCCTCTGGAGTATTGGCTATCCCTCCCAATTTGGTGTCATCTGCAAACTTGATGATCATGCCTTCTAGCCCTTCATCTAAGTCATATATAAGTCATATATATATATATATATATATATATATATATAGGAAACAATCGTTAAAAGAACAGGAGGCAATATTATTCATTATTTAAACAAGCCAAAAGGGAAAGGGGGAAAAATGAAATGGGGTCTTGTTCTTCTTCTAAGAGTGAAAGCTCTGCACAGTCATCAAATTTAAGGAGCTCAGAGGACACCTCGGATGATCAGAGGAATTCAAAACTGGGTCCCCCGTTTGGTGGGCTTTTCACTGGAGATCAAAACTACAAAGACAATATTGTGAAGCTGGGAAAAGGGCAGGAGGGTGTGAAGCCCACTCCTCGGAGAGAAGGGGTTGAGGGGTGCTTCATCCGTAAGGTCTTTGCCTTGGTGAAATCCATCTCTCTCTTTTTCAGTGTCCCTCTCATCCCATGAGAGATACATGACAATATATGCCTCCTTCTCCCTCTCAAGAATTGCCCATCTAAGAAAAAATTCAAGCCCAGCTTTTCCTTGCATTTCTTAGGAGGAGGAGGAAAGAGAAGACGGGAAGCAGCATAGTCCAGCGGAGCCCCTCACTATTACTCGCAGAACCTCAAGGGTTCAGCGGAGCACATTTTGGGAACCCCTGCTCTATCATAAGTACCTTTGGAGCCCCAAACAAATGTCTTCAGGGCTACATTTGTCACATGGGCTGCACTTTCCCACTAGTGGCTTTGGCCAGCCATTTAGATTGCTTGGTCGTATTACTTTAATTCTATGCAGCCAAATGTGTGCAAATAACATATCCCTGCCATGCTGCAGACAGATTGAAAACATTATAAGCTGTTTCCTTATTTATGTGTGCCACAGTCCAAAGTACATACAAGAAAAAGCAAAGTGGTGATTGCAGAAGCAAGAAACATACTGTTGCTCTGAGGGTGACCTTTTTGTCTTTTCCAAATTCTGATTTTACTCTCTTCACATCATAGACTTTTCTTTCACAGCAAAAACAAATAATGCAAAGGGAAATGGAAGGGTTTCTTTACGATGACAAAACAAACAGAATTTGTTCTTTTTGAGAGTTGGTTTTCATTAAATTCTGAATAATCTGGGCACAAAGTCAAGATTCCATTTTAGTAGCGGCATGAGAAAGCAACGGAGTGAGATGGTATCGGTTTCGGTCAGGTTTTGGTTATTTTGAACTTGGATGTTCCAGGGTGTGGACAAAACATATTACAAATAACAAATTGCTTATATTTTGTTTTCTATATAAACTATATAACATTACACGCACAGCTTAACAAGGGATCATGTTTATCCTTGAAGCCAACTTTTTATTAACTATATTGCTACATGGATGTTTGTTGTTAATTAATTAGTAAGGAGACGCTGAGGATTTATGTTTTTATTGGTTTTATATGGCTTTTATATTAATTGCTAAATGTTTTAAAATTGTATTTTATGTTGTTGGGGGCATCGAATTGTGCCGACTGTAAACCTCCTTCGGGCTGAGAAAGGCAGTATTTATTTATTTATTTATTTATTTATTTGACTTGTATATCGCTACTCCCAATTTGGCTTGGAGTGGTTCACAGCAGTAGATTAAAACAATACAATTAACTTCAAAATACAATAAAACCAAGAACAGACATAGTCCCGAGTTATTCACCCATCGAAAGCTTGTCGGAAGAGAAAGGTCTTAGAGGCTTTCCGAAAAGCAAGAAGGTCTCGGATAGATCGGGTTTCAACTGGCAAGGCTTTCCATAAATAAGGGGCTACAATCAAGAAGGCTCTCTGCCTAGTAGAGGATAGATGATAAGTCCTGATGTTGGGGACTTCAAGCAAATTTTGGTCTTCGAAGTAATCTCTGGGGTTGGTAGGGGGATAAGCGGGCCCTCAGGTACGCCGGTCCCAGACCATATAAGGCCTTAAAGGTTAATACCAGCACCTTGAAAGTAATCCGGTACTCAATTGGTAGCCAAGTGCAGCTGTTGTAGAATCGGGGTGATACGACACCTCGCCGACACCCCGGCGAGAAGACGAGCCGCCGCATTTTGCACCAGCTTCAGTTTCCGGATCACTGACAAAGGAAGGCCAATGTAGAGGGCGTTACAGTAGTCAAGCCTCGAGATGAGCGATTAATTGTTATGTGCCTTCAAGTAATTTCTCACTTATGGTGACCTTAAGGTGATCCTATGATAGGGTTTTGCATGTAGAATTTGGTTACGGACAGATGGCCTTCCCTTTCCCTGAGTCTGAAGGCCCACCCAGACAGGGCACAAAACACGTGCCCTCCCAGATATTTGCAGGGAGCATCCAAATAACGTCCCATAAAAAAAGGATGTTTTCAGCCAAAGCAGAAAAACCCTGCTTTGTGCTGAGGTAATTTGATAGTGGGTTAAATTTGTGCTTTCTTGAAAGGTGTGGGTTGAACCCACTATGGCCACTGTCTAGACTGTCTCCTCAGAAGACCTGGACTTCTGAGGGGCCAGTCCAGACAGCTCTCTCATTGCTATGCACTAGGAGAGAGCTGGCAGCAGGGAAATGCACAGACTTTTCTAAGATTTCTAAGTTTTCTAAGATCTACAGAGACACTCACTGGAACACCTCAGCAAGCGGGAGTCCAAAAGTGGCAGGCTCAAACCCAGAACCTCAATTAATGGCTGATACCAAATGAGGGACTCCCCCCTGGGCACACAGAAAACTGGGGGACTTGGAAGGCGCTGAACAGACTGTGCTCTGGCACCACGAGATGCAGAGCCAACCTTAAGGAATGGGGTTACAAAGTGGAATCCATGACATGCGAGTGTGGAGAAGAGCAAACTACAGACCATCTACTGTGATGCAACCTGAGTCCTGCTACATGCACAATGGAGGACCTTCTTATAGTAACACCAGAGGCACTCCAAGTGGCCAGATACTGGTCAAAGGACATTTAATCAACTACCAAACTTGCAAACTTTGTGTTTTGTTTGTTTGTTTGTTTGTTTAAAATGCAATACAACTGTTTGGTTTGCTCCTGACACGATAAATAAAAATAGTAACTCTGCTTCTTCCATCTCAAAATGAATGTTGTCATTATGCACTAGAGCAGTGATTCTTAACCTGTGGGTCCCCATATGTTTTGGCCTTCAACTCCCAGAAATCCTAAAAGCTGGTAAATTGGCTGGGATTTCTGGGAGTTGTAGGCCAAAACACCTGGAGACCCACAGGTTGAGAACCACTGCATTAGAGGGAAATGTCCAACAGTTTATGTCACCATCAGGATGTAAGGCAATGTTTCAATGTTTCTTACTGCTGTTTCCCCTTAATTTAGCATACGCTTCAAGTGTATGTTGTTATTTTTCAAATGATTCTTGAGTTTCACCTTAAACTTTTAAACCAGAGGGCTCTCCAAGATTTGACATCTGCACTATTCAGAGAAAACAATGTTTATTATTCTATAATGTGTTTCTGTGCTGCCTTTTGGCCAAAAGAAAATCTCATGGCAGCGCACAATGGATAATATAAATATAACATATAACATGTAGTAAAATGCAACTAATAGCTAATTGAAAACAGACATAAGACAAGGGGCTAGGTAAGCCTACTCCAGTTTTAAGCAAGACAGCTTTGTGATGGCAGAACCTGTTTTAGGAGTCCCATGTGATAATGTCCTAAGTTTAAACATTATTTCCCAAACTATCCCCAAATGGATCTCTCAAAACAATCAATACACATGTTTCTCTTTTTAAAAACCTAATTAACAATTTTTGGTGTAGTTAATATCTTCTGTAGGCCACTGCACACAGCTGGCATGAATGCAAAAATATGCACATTAGTGTAAGGAGGAGCAAGGGCACAACCAGCTGCATCACACACTAGATGTTTGGAGGGCTGATAAAGGGAGGTTTCAAAAACATTTTGAGGCATACAGATGAGCTTTGCTGTGGAGAAAGCTAAGTTTCTGTGAAGCCTGTCACCCCTCTTTTTTTTTCCATGGCCCGTCCCCTCCAAAGCTGTGGTTCACATTCCTCCGTGACCTTCTGCAGAGCTGCTGTGGCACACGGTTTCTTCACAAGGGGCATTTTAGCTGACAATACGGAGATCTTTTTCCCACATCACTGAAAGGGATTTCTGATTATGCGCAGAAGATGACAGCAGCATTGATGACTTGGATGCCATCCAAACGCCGTTGGATACACATCCACTCCTTCAACCCCCCCCCCCCTTCTCCTTTTCTTTTCTCTCTCTCCCCTTTCTCTTTTTTGGCACTGTTATTTATGAACTTTCTGCTCCGATCTTCTGAATACAAGATTTTCAGAGATAATGCACTCTGGATAGGATGGCCTAGTTTTTCTTTTTAATACTCTCAAGGATATGATGTGAAGCAGACTGAAGCTTTCTTTCACGAGGAGCAAACTATGATGGTTTTTATTTTATTTTGTCCATCTTCTCCTTCTGACAGGCATTCCGCTGCTACTTTTCTGGCCCCTTGAATTATGTTTCGACAGAATTGTTGCCGTCATCTTCCATCTTCACGGTGTTTCTCTGTGCCTGCAAAAGGCTGAGTTAATTCCTTTTGGTTACTGGTTGCTTTTAGTGAATTTTCAGCATATAGAAAACACAGTAGAACGGAAAGAAGAATAACAAAAGAAGAAAAAGAGGCAAAGGGATATATATTCTGCTATGGCTGTTTGTCTTAGTATTTGTGATTATGGGACATGCAGAATCTTGCATCACATTTTTCTTGATTTCTTTTATCTCTTAGTAGAAAAGGAGGATGTATTTTCATGCACTGGATTAAATTTGGCACAAATACCCGATAACGCCTAAATTTGAATACTGGTGGGGTTGAGGAGGGGATTGATTTTGTCATTTGAGAGGTGTAGTTGCTGGGATTTATAATTCACCTACAATCAAAGAGCATTCTGAACTCCATCAAGGATGGAATTGAACCAAACTTGGCACACAGAAATACCATGACCAACAGAAAATATTGGGTTTGGTGGGCATTGACCTTGGACTCAAACAATGATGGATCTGGACCAAACTTGGCACAAGCACTCTATACTGGGATTCACAGTTCACCTACAATCAAAGAGAATTCTGAACCCCACAAATGACAGAATCGGGGCAAACTTCCCACACAGAACCCCTATGTCCAACAGAAAATACTTAAGGCCATCCAATCCAACTCCCTTTGCCAGGGCAAGAAAACATAATCAAAGTCCTCCTGACAAAGAGCCATCCAGCCATAGACATACATGTGATTCACACACACAAAAATATAGTATCATAGTTTTGAAAGGGATCCCTAAAAGAGGACAATTATATGTTGCATGTTCCAGAGTAGGCAAACCAGACAATCTCCACATCAACACTGACAAAGAAACAGCAAGAAATACTGTTTACCCACAAGACATTACATATATTAGAAATCAACACTTTCTCATTACTTTATTTTTGAGATCACCAGAATGGGCCACAGCAACGCGTGGCAGGGGACCACTAGTGGAATGCCTTGCCAGTTGAAACCCGAACCATCCGAGAGGTACTTGCTTTTCGGAAAGCCTGTAAGACCTTTCTTTTCCGACAAGCTTTCAATGGGTAAATAACTCGGGACTACGTTGGTTCTTGTTTTTATTGTATTTTAAAGTTGGTTGTATTGTTTTAATCTATTATTAACTTTATTTCTACCCCGCTAGCATTTCCCGAAGGACTCGATGCGGCTTACAAAGGCCAAGGCCTCAATACACAACATAACAATACACCTAAAGCAAATTAAAACAATTAATTTACTACTGCTGTAAACCGCTCCAAGCCAAACTGGGAGTGGCGGTATACAAGTCAAATAAATAAATAAATAAAATAACACACACACACACACACACATACCAGGAAAACCCTGGTTTGTGGCGAATTAAATTGTTAGTGGAATTATTACACACCTTCTTGGCAGGAGCAGGATAAACCCACTACTTCCAGTGTTTGAACTTCTCCCTCAAATGTTATGGACTTTTGAGGGGACAGTCCAGACAGTAGTTCTGCGGTTTTCCGGGCTAGAATAGCTCCTGCCCCTCCCTTTCTCCTGCCATGTCATTTCTATGTGCCAGAAGAGGTCCAGCAGCCCTCTAATGGAGGCTGGGTAAGTTCTTTTGTTTTTCAAACGGCTTTTGGGGAGGGGGTTAGAGTATCTGGGTGTTTTCCTGGAAAGTTCCGGGAGAGCATTTGGACACCCACCTGAGAAAGCACAGGCTTTCTGGAGTGTCTGTGTATAAGGGCCCAGGAACATTCGTGTTTTTTAAATGCAAATGTTCCTGGGCTAAAGGGCTGTGTGGAGGTGCCCCCAGAGTCCTAGGACGCATCTTTATGGTGCTTGGGATGACTTTAACAGCAATGGATCAATGCTATGGAATCATGAAAGTAGTCGTTTTACAAGGACTTTAGCCTTTGCTGCAAACAAAGCCTGGCATCTCACCAAACTACCAACTCCAGGATTCCTTTGCATCAAACTAGAGCAGTTAAAGTGGTGTCAAACTGCATTAATGCCACTGTGTAGAGCCTGCCTCAATCCAACTCTCAAACCACTAGCACATATTATGACTAACTGTGCTAGATTATTTCTTTCTCTGGGGGAAATCAAGATCGCTGTTCCCTGAGCCGGGACTCGGTTTCTCCTTGTCAGAAAGGACCTCACACAGGAAGTGGCTCAGGAGAAAACCAGGCAGTATCTTTGCCTGGCGAGAAACAAAATATTTACAGCCTCTGCAATAAACTTCGTACTAGCAGGTAGTACCAATAAAACATGCGTTTGATGTGTGCAGTACTTATTGGTAGAGGCATTAAACTATCTCTTGGCATTTGGAGGCCTAGTAAAAATGTGGCTTTTAAAAGAAGGTCTGGGAGAAGAAGGAGGAGGAAGAAGAAAAAAAGGAGAGATATCCGGGGAATGCCATTCTTAACTCTCTTGCTGCTAAATCCAATGCAGGAGAAAATGTGTGTGGGTGGTCAGACACCTGGTGCTTTGGAAAGGAAAGTGAATTAGGAGGAATAAATCCCAAGCAACGAACAAAGAAACACTTGGAAGAAAATCTGGTTGAACATATAGAGCAAGGATGGATGATGGTTTCACTCAGATATGCGGGGATATCCATTGATTTTGAAGCAATTTACCTACATCCTTCTTCACCATCCAAGCACTGATTCAATGAGTTTGTTCCAGCTGGGAGTAACCATTATCAGATACATGCTCTTGGCACAATTCCAACCATTTATTAATTTAACCATTCAGAATAGTCCGGATCCAGTTCCAGCTGTATCCATTTAGCGAGGGCTCGGTCTCCATTTCCCACCAGACAGCCCCGTGCCAGACAATATCCAGGCTTCAGCCCATAACGGGTTAAGGGCCAGACTCTTTTGTGCTCCCAAAGCCACCGACTCTGCTGGTTTGGGCCAGAGAAACACCTGCAGGTCTCCTGAACACATTTCAGGCAAAAGATGACTCCCATGACTCTCATGCAGGATGAAGAAAATTGAAATAGCAAAAACTTATTTGGCCATGCCTCATTTTAACGTTTCCCTCACAGACTATTAAAAGTGAAACTTTATGAAATATGTACAGCTGCTTTCTGGCTGCAGGTGTTGCATCTGGGCGTGAACTTTCCATCAACTACTAATAAAGGCTCAAACCTTGCCCCTCACTCCTGGCAAACCCTCTGGTGAACTTGCACAAAGGTTAAGAGAACATGCCATGTTTTCATTGGCTCTTCATCCTGGGCTGAGAGGCAACAGATAGGAGCATGGACTGGAGCTTTTGAATTAGGCTGTAGGACTCCAGAAAACAATATCTACACTACAGAGTGGCTATAGCACCAGAATTACAAGGACCTCATGAAATGACAAATCCCAAGATTCTGTAGGAAGATGAAGCCATGGTAGATAAAGTGAATACTAGTGAGAATGCAATGCTTATAACTTAGTGCAATGCTCTAAGGGAGCCAACATGGAGCACAGATTTGCTGAGGCATAGATCCATCAGGCTAATAAAGATGTGCCCAGTGGTTCTGTTGAGTCCATAATGGGTTTTACAAGAGTTATCTGAGTTGCTGGATCTTATATCTGAGTCAGGAAATCCATTTCTGTACAGAAAACCCTTTCTCTGTCTCTGACTTCTGTTGCACTAAAAAATACCCACATGTTTTTCTCCACAGAATAATTCCTCCACAATCCATTGGGACATCAAAGGCTCAGCTTATCTGTCCAAATGTATCTCCTTCTATGTTCCATCTCAGAGTTTAAGATCATCTGGAGAGGCCCTGTTATTGATCCTGCCACCCTCGCAAACGCGAGGAACAGGGCCTTCTTGGTGGTGGCCCCCGCCTGTGGAACTCACTCCCCAGTGAAATTAGGTTGGCTCTCTCCCTCCTTTCCTTTAGGAAGGAGCTTAAATCATGGTTCTGGGACAAGGCACTTGGGTACCAAGCATGACAGCACTTGTAATGTTATGAGAATTGACTATGGACAGGCTTTGAATCAGATCTTTGGATGCTGAATCAGACTTGGAAATGGCTATATGGTTGATAATAATGTTTTAAATTGTTTTAACCTAATGTTCTATTTATTGTGTAATTGTTATATTTTGTTTTTGTATGTGCAGCATCAAATTATTGCCAGTTATAAGCCATCCTGAGTCCTCCCTCGGGGGTTGAGAAGGACGGGGTATAAATGTTTGAAATAAATAAGAAATAAATAAATACCAGGAAAAGAGTGTACAAAATTATCTTATAATCTATCTTTGTATTTCACCCATAGCTATTTATCTATGGTTTCTTAGATATTGTAGAGGTAACTTATATATAATATGTGTGCACACATGTATTTTGGCCATTTATAAGATGATTAAACCATAGGTGGAAATCTCGCAGCCCTTAAGCATTTTTTGGACTACGAATCCCATAATTTCTCATCATTTGCTGTGATGTCAAGGACTTTTGGGAGTTCTAGTTTGTAATGATCTGGAGAACCTTTATTTTAACAATTTTAAATGCAGGTCGAGCATCACTTATCTGGAGTTTCAAAATCCAAACAACTCCAAAATTCAGAGTTACAGTAGAGTCTTGCTTATCCAACCCTCGCTCATCCAATGTTCTGTATTATCCAATGCAGTCTGCCTCCTGCCCGGATCCACAGTTGTTTCAATACATTGTGATGTTTTGGTGCTAAATTTGTAAATACAGTAATTACTACATAACATTTGTCATGTATGATGTGTGTTTAAATGCAATTTTATGTGATAGGATTGTGATTGTAATAGAATTGTATTGCCAGGATGTAGTTTGACACAGAAGGGTTAAACAGCAAAGTAACAAGCTGTGAGAATGTGACCCTGAGTTCTTGCTCTGTGAAAGAGTAGGGAGTGCCAGAGATAAACTTCTTTCCAGCTGCAGTTTGTATTAGTTCCTATCTTTTTCGGTTTGTATTCTTCACGTCTGTTCGCTGATGGTGTATGTTGTCTATTTTGAGCTGCTTAAGTAAAGCTGAAAACCTGCTTTTACCGGAGACTCCAGAGCCCATTATTCTGAGCTTCTGTGATACTCTGCTAATGCCAACCACATTACCATGTACTGAATTACTTTTTCTGTCGATATGTTGTAAAACATGATATTTTGGTGCTTAATTTGTAAAATCATAACATAATTTGATGTTTAATAGGCTTTAAAAGTCCCTCCTTATTAGCCAACATTTTTACTTATCTAGCATTCTGCTGGCCTGTTTATGTTGGATAAGCGAGACTCTACTGTATTTATATGTGGCTAAGATATTGACACATTTGCTTTCTGATATTTTAGTGTACACAAACCTTGTTTCATGCACAAAATTATTAAAATTATTGTATGTAAAATTATTATATGTAAAAATCAATGTATAAAGGGTATAAGAAGTGTAAACGAATTTCGTGTTTTGACTTGGATCCCATCTCCAAGATATCTCATTGTATGCAGATGCAAATACAGGTATTCAAAAATCTGATAATGTTCCAATATCCAAAACATTCCTCACAAGGGATACTCAACCTGTATTTAATCATGCCAAATGTGTCTGAGTGACTTCTCTTATCTAGAAATATATCTTTCATTAGAATTACAAGTTAGATTACAACAGCCTTGGGCTATTCTGCATTGAACTTCAAAGCAGGACAAAAGGAATGTGTTACTACAGAGCAATGACATTCAGAATTGTTGTTAGCACATTCAGCTATATTGCTGACAACGGTGTCTTCACTTCACGTGGATTTAAAAGAAGAAGTTGAAGCAGCACTTTAAAAAAAAATATTTTGCGAAAAGTGACATGAGAAAATCCAGTAGAATTGTTCTATTTAAAGGCTGGATGTAAACAAACCCAACACACTCATGACTTTATTGCATGAACCCTCTATTCCATTATCGTCGCATTATCTTTTGTAGTGGAAACAACATATCACTTTGAGCCTTTTCAATATCACACCTCTTTAGTAGAGCAATTGCAACAATTTGCCAATTCGTGGTCCCACATTCCTACTTCTACACAACTTCAAAACCATGGCTTTACAAGGTCTTTAATCTACCCTTTCGAATAGTGCTGGTGCCTCTCCAAATTACAACTCTTGTGCTTTCATAGTATTGAGCCATGGCTCTAAAGTGGTGCCAAACTGAATTAATTTGATGCTGTAGATGCACCCTCAGGTACAGAGGAACACAATGACAAACTTCTTTTGAATCAATTGCAGCAAGAAATCCCATAGGGTTGCCATAAATCAAAGTCAACTTATTATCACCAAAGCAGAAAGCATACAGGAAGCCACAATGGGCACTTGAATCTTGCCTTTGGGTTGCTTCTGAATATGCCAGCATGGTTTGAGTGTTGTTCTATGATTCTGGAGAGCAGAGTTTGATTCCCTGCTCAGCCATAAAAACTCACTGGGTGATCTTGGGCAAGGACATACTCTCAATATAAGGTCACCTTATATTGGTCATAAGTTGGAAATATTTTGACTATAAACCACAATAACAGCTGCATCTACAATGTAAACTGAATGCAGTTTGACACTAGTTTAAATGCAATGCCTCAGTGCTATGGAATCATAGGAGTTATAGTTTTACAGGAACCTTAGCCTTCACTGCCAAAAGCCTCTGGAAATTCATGAATTCCCAGAGCCATGGCAGCTAAAGTGGGGTCCTGACTGTGAGAGGCGTTCGGCAGTGGAACTCTCTGCCCCGGTGCATGGTGGAGGCTCCTTCTTTGGAAGCTTTTAAACAGAGGCTGGATGGCCATTTGTCAGGGGTGATTTGAATGCAATATTCCTGCTTCTTGGCAGGAGGTTGGACTGGATGGCCCATGAGATCTCTTCCAACTCTTTGATTCTATGATTCTATCTACACTGCTGTATGACACAGTTTATTATATGGCAGTGCAGATGGGGCCATGGTGTCCACTAGGACTATGCAAAATATCATCTGTGCCTCATTTGTCATATCTATTTTGTAAGATTCGTACATACAATGCAATATTAAGAAACACGAAGGGTGCCCACGGAAAAAACTTAAGATTCAAAACACTGACCTGTGACTTTTAGAAGAGTTATGTAAGTCTCTTAATGGCTCCAGGTGTCCGTTGTGGACACCACTTATCGTTCAAAAGGGCTGGGTTTGATTCCCCCAAAGGGATGGTGAGGGAGGGAGGGATGCCTGGATGGATGGTTGAGCAAGGAAGAAGCCCCTCCACACATGGCCGGTCCAGAAAGAGACAGGCAGAGACCACACTTACATTGAGGCTTTAACGTGGAAACCAAGCGGAATTCTTGGAAATGTAGTTTAGGGCAGGGTCTTTTGAATTCTATGCCACAGGGGTCCTCGCCTTCCCAAACTATATTTCCCAGAATTCCTCCTCTTTCCTGAAAGTTTTGGTAGGGGAAAACTCGCCATGAGTCCCCTTCGGGGTAGAGAAAGGCGGAATATAAATAGAGTTAATAAATAATAAATAAATATTGAATTTTTTTCATTGATCACACAGGAATATCAATTCTACACCCAATAAGTTTTCTAAGTACACAAAGTACAGATTGGCAACAATTAGATGCCATAAACATATATACATACATATCAATTTCAAACCTTTAATATCAAATAATAGAAATCCATATAAAAACCAATTAAAACTATAATAATTAATGTCTACCAGTTCGACTCTTCATCCATTTGCATTGTCTAAGCTGTTCCGTGTTCGTTATTTCATCATACTGTATTTATCCCATTGAACCGTGTTACCAAAAGCTTGCTCGAAGAGCCAAGTTTTTACTCTTTTCCGAAAGGTCAGGAGGGAGGGGGCCAATCTAATATTCCTTGGAAGGGAGTTCCACAGCCAAGGGGCCACCACTGAGAAGGCCCTGTGTCTCGTCCCCACCAAGCACACCTGTGAGGAAGGCGGTTTCGAGAGCAGGGCCTCCCCAGATGATCTTAAATTTCTGGATGGTTCATAAAGAGAGATATGTTCAGACAGGTAAGCTGTGCCAGAACCGTTTAGGGCTTTATAGGATAAAGACAGCACTTTGAATAGTGCTTGGTAGCAAACTGGCATCCAGTGGAGCTGGTGCGATAGAGGAGTTGTATGCTCTCTGAGCACTGCTCCTGTTAGCAGCCTGGCTGCCACCCACTGGACCATTTGAAGCTTCCAAACAGTCTTCAAAGGCAGCCCCATGTAGAGCATGTTGCAGTAGCCTATATGGGATGCCAGAGCATGGACTACCATGGCCAAGTCAGATTTCCCAAAGTATGGGTGCAGCTGGCACACAAGCTTTAACTGTGCAAATGCTCCCCTGGTCACCATCGAAATCTGGAGTTCCAGGCTCAGCTATGAGTCCAAGCTGCGAACAGTAAATTATTATTACAGTAAATAAATAAATAACTCTGGAGAGCAGTAGTTTTTGTGATATCCTTGCATTTATTCCACCTTCACCATTTACCTCTAGCTCAGTTCTCCAAAGATTAAAGTTTACCCTTCATTAGCATGGGCAGCAGAGGACTCCATTTATTGCCTTTCTGTATACTACCGGACATCTGCCAGCAAGAAACCTCTGTGGAGCTTCTGCCTTGCTCTTCCAGCCGCATATTGCCTCATTGATATTCTGCAAACTTTCTTCTTCCTTTTTTTTCCAAAAAAAAAGAAGAAAAAAAGTGTGTGTTGGGGGGCAGGGGCGGGGAGGCATTTCATTGAATCTGCATTGGAGCAATTTGGGAACGAAACGGGGATTTCTATTCAGCAATTGAACCAATTCTCCCAAGCTTCTCAGTGACCCTAGAGCTTAAGCCTTTCAGCTCCTCCACCTCTTTGTCTTGGGGAGTTTGTAGTGGCCAAGTTCAAGGAAGGGTTCGGATTCCCCCGAGTTTCACAGGGTCTGCTTATTAGTTGCTTTCAGTCGCTGAATCTATAGAAACATTTATTAGGAATTCCTTCTCTCACTTTCTCGGTATGTGTAGCCATATTAAACGGAGGCATAAAGAGAGAGCCTAAGACTGAGAAAGTGAGATACTTCATAGAAACTTCAGCTTCTGTAGTTAATTAGATTTGGATGGCTTCAGTAAAGCAGCTGCAATTTTCCTTGAAAAAAAAAACTTTTAGAAAAGGGAAAGCAAGTTTACAAAAAGGGCCTTTCAATGTATCTTGGGGAAAGGGAGGGAGGAGGGACAGTATAAAAGAAAGTCATTCTGAAAAGGAGTTTGGGAATTCCACGTTCTCTCTTTTCCCTCCCATCGTTTTCTTTGCTCCCTTTTGCAAAAAAAGAAGTGTGCAGGGAGAGACAGAAAAAGTCACATCTCTGCAGAGGAAATAACCTTCATCCACACAGACCCAAATGGTGGTACATTTGGAGAAGGCAGCACACATAAATCACACCCCAAGCCTTCTGTTTAGCAGACAGATGTCCAAAAGCAAAAAAGAATGAGAGAACACTGACCCTGATGAGAAGGCTACAGAGAGAGAAAGAGAGAGAGGGATGGGAGGATTTCATTCGGTCTGCCTTTTTAAGTAAACCAAACTCATTCATTTTCTCCACATGAAATAAGTTGATCAGCACACAGTCTTTGGGCTTCAATGCTTATCTCTACATTTTGCAAAACAGGAGCAAACCAAGGATATGGTTGTAATGTATTTTTAAAAAACCACAAAGTTTAGAAACTTGGCATTACATTAACTGTCATTTGACCAGAAGCTGGCCACCTGGAGTGACTCTTGCTACAAAAAAGTCCTCCATTGTGCATGTGGCAGGGCTCAGACTGCATTGTAATAGGTGGTCTGTGGTTTGCTCTTCTCCACACTCACATGTCATAGACTCCACTTTGTGGCCCCATTTCTTAAGACTGGCTCTGCATCTTGTGGTGCCAGGGCGCAGTCCGTTCAGCACCTTCCAAGTCGCCCAGTCTTCTGTGTGCCCAGGAGGGAGTCTCTCTTTTGGTACCAGCCATGGATTGAGGTTCCAAGTTTTAGCCTGCCACTTTTGGACTCTCGCTTGCTGAGGTGTTCCTGCGAGTATCTTTGTAGATCTTAGGAAACTCTTTCTTGATTTAAGGCATTGGTGTGCTGGCTGATGTCTGAACAGGGGATGGATCGGGTTGGTTGGTTTGTTTGGTTGCATGCTGCAAGTCACTTTTGGTCACTTCTGGTGTGAGAGAATCAGCTGTCTACAAAGACATTGCCCAAGGGATGCCTGGATGTGTTCAATCCTGCAGGGAGGCTTCTCTCATGCCCCCCAACGTGTGCACGTTAAGGATTGTTAAATTTCAAAGGGAAAAATTGTGTGTGGAAAAATGAATTTTTCTCATTAAAAACTGATGTGGAAACAGCATACAATGGCTTTAGGACTAGACACATAGGAAATGGATATGGACCAGAATGAATAACTGATTTATTGTGAGTATTGTTGACTATTTACCTTAGTAGTGTGAATCAAGCATTTCAAAATCCTTCATTGTCTTGGAAAGTAAAGTAAAATTGTTTTAAAAGGAAGCAATTAAATAGTAATAGTCTTACTAATAGTCTAGTCTTGAGGTAACCAATGTATGCATTCTATGGAAGGAGTTACATGAACCCTTAGGGTTGTTTACTGAAGCCATCCAACCTATTTCTGCATGGAGTATAAGTGTAATGCAACCCCCAAAAAAGTGGGTCTCAGCATTATTTTAGGTCATGGATGGAACTTTACAGCTCATCCAGGGAGTTTATGGATGGATGATGGATTTGCCACTAGATCTTAGAGTTGGAAAGAAACCCTAGAGCTATTAAATCCAACCACATTATTCCACGGAGGAACATACAATCAGAGCCTTCCTGAAAGATGGCCATCCAGACTCTGTTTAAAACCTCCAGAGAAGGACACTCCAACACACTCTGAGGCAGCCATCACAAAGTTCTTCCTAATGTTTAGATGGAAATTACTTTCTCCCTAAATAGTATGATGAGTGGTTGGAGTGATGAGGAACAAGAACCTGAAAAAGATTGAGTTGTGGAGTATAATTCTTGAAGGATGTAGGAGTGTTATTCATTCTTTGGACTATAGTTCCCAGAATTTCCCAGTGAGCATGGTTGCTGGGCAACTTTCCCCTTCTTGTGCCAAAAGGTTACCTGCATGCTCATCAACCTTTTACAGATGTTAACCAGGACACATGTGTGCTATCTTAACCACACTGGAGTATGTTCAAGACAGCAAAGATTAAAAAGTAGGACGAACACAGAAACAAGGAGAGGCTGCAGCAGTTTGTTTTTGCCCAAGTCAACAGAGAAGGACGTGATCTGCCCCTTCTTCTCCTTCTCTCTCATAGAATCAAAGAGTTGGAAGAGACCTCATGGGCCATCCAGTCCAACCCCATTCTGCCAAGAAGCAGGAATATTGCATTCAAATCACCCCTGACAGATGGCCATCCAGCATCTGTTTAAAAGCTTCCAAAGAAGGAGCCTCCATCACACTCCAGGGCAGAGAGTTCCACTGCTGAATGGCTCTTACAGTCAGGAAGTTCTTCCTCATGTTCAGATGGAATCTCCTCTCTTGTAGTTTGAAGCCGCTGTTTCGCATGCTAGAGTCCAGGGAAGAAGAAAACAAGCTTGCTCCCTCCTCCCTGTGGCTTCCTCTCACATATTTATACATGGCTATCATATCTCCTCTCAGCCTTCTCTTCTTCAGGCTAAACATGCCCAGCTCCTTAAGCCGCTCTTCATAGGGCTTGTTATCCAGACCCTTGATCATTTTAGTCGCCCTCCTCTGGACACATTCTAGCTTGTCAATATCTCTCATGGAATTAAAGTGCACAAATGATTTTTACACTTTGAACTCCATTTGCAGCAACTGTAGTAAGTGCAGGAAAAAAGGGGAAAGTGAGAGGAGAAAGCAGGAGTGCTTAAAAATAGCTGGAAAAGTGGGATAACAGAAGATTGCCCCCCAAGTCAGGACAACTGGAAAGTAGATACTAGGCCTGGGTAACAACGGAAAAATTTGTTTCTAAAATCGATTTGTATTTGGGGGGTTTTTTTGTTTCGATATTTAAAATAATTACAAAATTTTCCTTTTAAAAAGTTCGATATTTACGAAATTTCGTAAATGGTAAAAAATTAACGAATCGATTTCCGAAACAATAACAAATCGATTCGTTAATGGCGGACGCAACCGCGAAATACGCTAAAAAACCTCCAAAACCTTCTGAAGCTTCCCTCTCCCTCTGTTGTTGACTGTTGGTGTGATATTATAATTTTTTTTCACTAATTAAACCATAAAACTGGCCCAGACATGCGGAAATAATAACGAAACGACCTCAAAACAATAACGAAATGAATACAATATCGAAATACGAAGCATTTACAAAACATTTTTGAAAATTCGTTTTTTTTAATAATTGCTCCAGAATGGTTTGTTATCGTTTTGTAATTGAAAAAATTAACGAATTATTAACGAATTACGAATTAACGAAACGAAACCACCCAGCCCTAGTAGATACCTGTTCAGTTTGTGGGCTAAGATCTAAACAAGGCTTCTAAATAAGTTACATTACATCAACACCGGCTGCTATTTAGCCTTTCCCATCTTGTGCAGCAACTGGGTCCCCTTTTCAATCTGAAATGGGAAAATGAAAACATTATTTACAATTCTGTCTCTAAAGGTGAAAGAAGGTACATTACTATAGCACACCAATCGCATTATTGGCCATGGAAGACTTGATGACCTGAAGTAGCAGCAGCTTTATTTACCTTTGCCGTATCACGGCCCCCGTCCTTTCCTCCCATTAATCAATGGCCTTGTAAGCCCATTAGAAACCACGACCCACGTCTAACAAGCAGTAGGAAAATCAATACGGAATGGTAAACCGGCCACAAAGGCTAAAACTAAATAGGTTTTCTGCAATTTCCGCCTTTCACCAGCCGTATTAGGTATTAGTAATAAGCCCTTTTGGGAGCAAGAACAAAGTTGAAGGAAGCAACAAGAAAGAAACTAGTAACTAAGTGAGTGCCAAAAGGAGAGACAAACTTCATCATATGCCCTTTCCTCCAAAAGGCTTTGCCACTAATTCAGGCATGGTTTATTTTTTCCAGTTGGATATTTTCACAAGATAATTGTAATATATTGACACATTTAGAAAGGTTTCTAATACAAGAGTAAGTTACTGCAGTCTTTAGACTCTCTATAGTCTCTGGGCTCTTAGAAACCCCCAATTCTTTTATTTTTATTTTTTTGAGAATACAACAGCTTTTATTGAACAGTCACATTGCCTCATTTGCAAAAGTTCATGGAGGCTTCCAACAACATCTTATATTTGCAACCCTCCTGTGATTGCCTACTGCTTCTTCCATGTTTTCTTCTCCCTTATCATTTTTTAAATTGTAGTTTTTAATTTATATACATTAACAACTTATAGTGTAAACAAAACACAAAAAGTGAACATTTTACAAACACATAGCCCCACCACCAAGACCTGAACAAGTATCCTTTTCTTCGCCATATATTTATAAGTCAACCATTAATTAAATATCATATCTAAAATTCCTGACCAACAAGGTTATATTGTTTTCTATTTCCACTCTCTAAAGTATATTTAATAAAGACCAACCAGTATGCATCAAAATCTGATCTGTTAGTTTCCCCAATAAATACCCTCATTTCCATTGATAGTTTATCATTTAAGGCTACATTCCATACCTCCCTATACCATGCTTCCAGTGTAAGATTAGTTACTATTTTCCAATTCCTTGCTATTATAATTCTTACCACTGTGAGTAAAATAATTCACATTTAGAAAGGTTTCTAATACAAGGGTAAGTTACCGCAGTCTTTAGACTCCACACACAACACTTTCTCTGGACTCTTAGAAACGCTCAATTCTTCAAACGCTCAATTCTCATCAAAAGCCAGACTTCTAGACACTTCTCTACCACCTGAAAAATGCTTTCCAGACATTTCGTATTTGTTAAATAAACTTTCATGGAGTTTTCTGGGCAAGACTGATTCAGAGTGAGTTTGCTGTTGCTTTCCTCTGAGGCTGAGAGAGTGTGATGCCTAAGGTCACCCAGTGGGTTTCCATGCTAAACATGCCATGTTATCTTTATATTATTATATATTTCTGCATAGAAACACTATTTTCTGCACAGAAAATGCTGTTTCCTCCACAGTCCTCCTACTCATCATATGCATAGTTTGCACAGAATAAGTCCTGAACTGCAACCACTTTGAAAACTGCAATTTTCAAAGAGTTTTTGTTTGCAAAGGAAATCAAATTGTTAACAGTATCCATTGTTTCCTTAAATTAACTCAGCAAAAAATTATAACTGCGTTCCCACATCATTATGTACAATTCATAACTTTATGAATCCATTACTATTTTGCAGAAATTCAATGCAACGTTGTTAGTGAAGCACACAGATATGTATCTAGAAACTGGCAAGAATGTCCCAATGTTGTTTTGTTGTGTCCTGGACTCTTGTGATGTGCACCAGACATTTATGGTGTGCTAGGGAAGTTCTGATGTGCATTAGGAAGTTCTGATGTGCACCAGACACTTCTGAATCATATCAGGCACTTCTGTTGTACTTTTGCATTTCTTTGCTGGTATCCAGATGTGCACCAGAGAGTGGCCCCATGGCAATGCCACCTTAATGCATGATCATGCTGGGCAATCGCCCCGGGGCCTCACAAGCATAGAGGAACCAACAGAGCAGAGTTTAACATTACTTTTCTGACATTACTTAACGCTATCTCCCACTAACTCAGTAGAAGGAGAAAGATTACAACCTGTAGCAGGCAATTGGCATGTTTGTATTCAAAATAAATGTTTATAGTTTTTGTTATGGAAGCAGAATATTGCGACAGATTTGCAGGAGACAGTGAAGAGCTGGAGACAACAATTGCTGACAGTGTGCATTTCCATTATCAGAAAAAAATTCTCTGTTGTTTGTGTTCCAATAATTCCATTGGTGTGGTAAAGGATTAGAGCAAGTGTAAGGAAGTGAAGTGAGGAAAAAAGACCTGTAGAACCTGGAGATTCCATCTGAACATGAGGAAGAACTTCCTGACTGTGAGAGCCGTTCAGCAGTGGAACTCTCTGAGTGTGGTGGAGGCTCCTTCTTTGGAAGCTTTTAAACAGAGGCTGGATGGCCATCTGTCAGGGGTGATTTGAATGCAATATTCCTGCTTCTTGGCAGGGGGTTGGACTGCATGGCCCATGAGGTCTCTTCCAACTCTTTGATTCTATGATTCTATGATTTAAATGACCCTTTGAGCATAAATGTAGCATAATGTTTTGAGTGGAGGAAATGAGTTGCAGAGGAGAAAGAGAAAAGGAGCACTGATTTTGTTGGACAGAGCAATAAATATAAGTTTATTTTATTGATGGTTCACATTTTTCTTTCTTTGAGTGGTTATATAGACAGGGCCCAGTGCACTGCTATGCCTGGAGGCCTATAATGTTGTTAAGACAGTCCTGCCCCAATGAGCATCAGTACCCATTGAGGGTTGGGCAGTCAGTCCACTAGCTATCGTTGCATAACAGTTGCCCATACCTTGTAATTTCATGGCAGTCCCCTTGTAAATATGAATGCTGCTAAGCTACTCTATTCACTTTTGCCAGCCTGTAAAGTCATATATGAAGATGCAACTCCTAGAAGTATGCCAGTTATTACTCCTAATACAGAGATGTGCATTGAACACAAGAAGACTGGCTGACTTATCAAAAAAGTGTTAATAAGTGAACATGTGTTGCTGCCTTTTAACAGCCCATGTGGCAAAGCCACATTTATTGCAGGATAGTATTATGTGCACTTATAGAAAGCAGCCTAAGGGTTTTATTGCACCAGGGATGCAAAACCCCACTGAAGTATAATTGTCACTTTCGGTGATGGCACTTACCACCTGATGCCATGATTATCCCATTGATAGTCTGCCTTATCTCCACCATTAACATGCTCCCTACTATTGATGGGTAAAACCTTCTAATAGATGTCAATCCCACTATACTACTGTCACCCTCCTGGTGTGATGGGGCTGTTCTGCTTCTGTGGTGGCACCACAGCACTGAAAGCACTCCAGGGACTGGGATCCCCACCTTCTCCCACTCTCCCTTTCCCTATTTCTGAGATGGTAATTCATTCATTTATTTAGCTGTAATTGAACTTTTTTAAACCACAAAATTGCTTGAAAATAATTTTTAAATTTTGTTACAGCAAAAGTGCAGGAAGGTGGGATTACAAGGGTATGTGGAAGTATAACTGTGGGACCAGAGATTGGCAAATTGGCCCTCTTGAGTGAATGGAGGGAAGCATAAGAATGAGACTGTTCATGCTGGTGTATATTTTGCTATCATTGCTCATATGATTGCCATGGAATAATAATAATAATTGCTACTGGAGAAAGGACGAATGCCTGCAAGGGCCTTTTCCCCCTTCCCATCACATACACACACCCTTGAGCCATTCAAGCAGGAAAACTGCCCCACAGCATGTTCTCCTATTCCTGCCCTTTCTGACTCCACTGGAAAACACTACTGTTTTGCCCAAGTTATTCACCTATATTTATGCATGGATGTGCAGTTATTTATTTCGTGTCAAAAGCATTGCATAAATAAGTCCTTCCTTCCTTCCGTGATTCCTCATTGTCCGAGTATGATTGTCTTCCAACATTAGTGTACTGGCAGTAGTTCCAACAGACCTCACTACCTCTGAGGATGCTTGCCATAGATGCAGGCGAAACGTCAGGAGAGAATGCCTCTAGACCATGGCCATATAGCCTGAAAAAACCTACAACAACCCAATAACAACAACAACAACAACAACAACAACAACAACAACAACAACGATATGAGGATTTAAAGATCGAACTGCAAAGACTCTGGCACAAGCCAGTAAAGGTGGTTCCACTGATGATTGGCACACTGGGTGCAGTGCCTAAAGACCTTGGCCTGCACTTAAACACAATCGGTGCTGACAAAATTACCATCTGTCAGCTGCAAAAGGCCACCCTACTGGGATCTGCACATTATTGGCTGATACATCACACAGTTCTAGATACTTAGGAAGTATCCGACGTGTGATCCAATACAGCAGCCAGCAGAGTGATCTTGTTTGTTGTGGACTCATCTTGTTCTGTTTCAAATAATAATAATAATAATAATAATAATAATAATAATAATAATAATACCTTATTTATATCTCGTCCTAACTCCCCATAGGGACTCAGGGTGGCTCCATGCAATAAAGTCCCTAAAAAAACAAGAAAAAACTTGTTTTTTACTTGAAGAAAGAAACAAAGAAAGAAGAAATCAGCACGATTCTGTAGTTATTTTTGTCATTTTGCTATGTGGAGAGAATTCACATTCATATAACCAAATGCCAGTTACTGAGAATTACAAGAGAATTTAGGGAGATAGGCCTGCCTGTAAGTACATTTAGCAAAAGCACCTTGGCTATCACCTGGTTATGGACTTATTTGGTTTTCTATAACAAGCCTTTTCCTTTTTTAAAAAATTCTCATTCCTATTTGGTAATGTACCACTTGGCCCTGAGATAACAGAAACACACAATTAACAGAATTAGGAGGCTGAAACAACTAAACAGCTATAACTCCTCACACAATGAGGAGAGGAAAGGTAAGATAATTGCCCTGCGGGCATGTTTGAAGGATGGTACATGGAGAGGTGAAAGTTCCTCAGAGGGAGGCAATTAGATTTAATAGAATGAGATAAAGCACGGAAGAATTGATGCTATCGTAGGGGGAAGAAAAGAATGCCGGCAGTGAGGTCATTACAGCAATGGAATGGAAATCTAATACTGTCTTTCACCAGTGGGTGAAACCGTTCAACTCTGTTTGCTTGCAGAATGGTGAATTGCCAGATAAGGAATACGTCTAAGTTTTGTTAGCACAATGTGCTTGCATGTTGCGCCCTGTGAAAGGGCAGTTGAAATAACAGCTAGAGTATACAAAAACAGTTGCAAGTGCTTAACCCAGACCTACACATGTATTCACAATTCTGATATATTCAACAGCATAGAAAATACAATCTCAACTTACCAGGTAGTTGCTCCTATCAGTGAAGAGTTTGCACTCTCCTCTTGGTCGTGGTGCAGCAGGTCGGCATTTCTACTCTCCTCCTGTAAGCTGTTGCCAATGACTGCTGCCTTGACTGCCATACTGTTTCCTAGGCTCAGACTGTCACCAGCCACAGTGCCCCACTTACCTTCCCTTGAATAGTATGGCTGCCGTAGACAAACGTAAGCCAGGTGTCATATCTATAGGACCTTATGTTCATTTCCTAGTGGTGCAGAACCATGTTCAACATGATTGGGCAGTTGCGACTCCCTTATGACTCGAGGGAGGCATCCCAGGACACCAGATTGGGCTTGCATTATTTATCAGTATATTTATTATTTATTTATTTACAGTATTTATATTCCGCCCTTCTCACCCCACCGAGGACTCAGGGTGGATTATAATGTACATATACATGACAAACATTCAATGCTATAGACACACAACATATATAGACAGACACACAGAGGCTATTTAACATTCCAGCTTTTTCATTAGGGTATCTTGGCCACCAGGGGAGCTGTCACTTCACCGTCCATTTGTGACACTGATGAAGCACTTCCTCATTCTTTGCATGCTTGCTGGAGATTTTTATGGTGCCATAAATTAGCCTCCCCACATAAGTGGTACCTAAAATTCCTACTTGACAGATGCAACTGTCTTTCAGACTTCAAAGGTCAACAGCAAGCTACACAAATTGGTTGGAAGCGCACTCCGACCTGGGCTGGCTTCGAACTCATGACCTTTAGCCATTCTGAGTCCCTCAATGGAGGTAGAGAAGAACAGGATACAAAAGTTCTAAATAAATAAATAAATAAATAAATAAACAGGTCAGTAGTGATCTTACTACAGCTGACTCCCAGCCAGCTGCGCCACAGCTGTATAAAAGGGCTCATAGTATAGTATAGGGCTCATGTATAGAAGGGCTCATGATTACATCTTTAATATACTTAACTAAATATACTATACTTAAAGTATACTGTGATAATGATTTGGTGCCTCATTTAGCTCTAGTTGACCGTCCTGCTCCTGTAATCAGAAACAGAAAGATTTTCATCATGATGTACGCAGATGATTTAGTACTCACCCTCCACTTTTGTCTGGGTCTCAGAAATCTATTTGGTGGTTGTTTTCAACAGGCGCAACTGTCAATAAATTATTTTAAGACCAAGACAATGGATTTTTGGTAGATGTAGCCAAAGGCACAAATGGCTTTTAGATCAAAATGTCATAGAGAAATCCTGATTATTTAGATATCTAGCCCTCCTTTGCATTTAGCCTCTGTGTTGGCAATGGCAAAGGAAGGCTGTGAAGCTCAAAGCCAAGAAAATGGTGAAATTTTATTACAGCAAAGGAGGTCAGTGGATTGAACCTAGCCTTTGAAAGTAAGAGTAAAATGATTGAACAGATGTTATGCCTTGCTGGAATTTGGGGGCTAGACTAGCAGAGACTTGGAGACTTTACAAATCAAAACACTTTCTTCCCAACCCTTTGAAACACCTGCATCTTCTTGACAGACTAGCTGTCAGAGCAAGAATAGATTGTGCTCATGGTACATTAAATGAAATCTCAGTCTACCAAATGAACATCTTTCAGTGTTACTTCGAAATGAGCAACAACCAATGTTGGAGGTCTAACTTAGACATTTTTTACACTCTTAATATATACTCTATCTTACGTATGAATAAGAAGCAATTAAGGGATTAGCTTTTCAGGACAAACTCAAGAAGGGGACCACAACCAATTAGGATCTTAAAATTTTCCCCATGTTGCTCTTTTTTTTGTTTTGGAAAGTGAACATTTTATAGCTAGATATTAGATTAAATTCAAACTAGCTTCCCTAACAATTGCCTTCTCTGAAGAGTAATTTCAAGTCATGCCAACTGCAGTTTTAGATTGATGTTATAATAAGATGCGATTTGAAAAAAAAGAAGATGAGACATTTGTGGCCAATGTCAGCTGGAAGACATTGCCCACTATATGCCAATTTTTCCCTTGACAAGTGACCCAAGAAATACATTTTTGGAACCTTTGCTGAAACATGGAAATGGAAACTCTCTCATATAATTGGATCAATTTCTTTTGAGAAATATTAATATCTATGTAACACATACCCAAAGGTGGCTCTAGGTAATTTTCAACAGTAAGGAAACAGTATTTTGGTCCCCCCCCCCCCCCACCAATCACTGATATATATTTTCTGTTTGTCGTGGGAGTTCTGTGTACCATAGTTGGTTCAATTCAATTATTGGTGGAGTTCAGAATGCTCTTTGATTGTAGGTGAACTTTACATCCCAGTAACTATAACTCACATACGTCAAGGTCTATTTCCCCCCAAGAGCACCTCAAGAGCGCCCCTGGGCAAAATCAACTATACTGCAAATGCTTACTTTGCGTAATGGGTTGAGCCGCCCCTGCACAAACCCGTTGCTGTTGTATGTAGAAGTTTACCTATGATTTGAATAGTTGATATATTATAGACTAATCTAATGAAAATATCTGTTAGTGTTGATAAAATGATTGGATGTCATTTGTACATGATATGTTTTATATGCAGTAGGCCCGTGGTATCTGCTGGGGTTTGGATCCAGTAAAATGGGATCCCTTGTATAAAATGGCATTTGGAATTTTAAAACACATTTTCAAGCCATGGATAGTGACATCCATGAATATGAAAGGCCAGCTGTACCAGTTGAGTATCTCTTATCCAGAATGCATGGGACCAGAAATGTTCCATAACTTAGTTTTTTTTTCAGATTTAGGAATATTTGCACACATCTTGGAGATGGGACCCAACTCCAAACACAAAATTCATTTATGCTTCATATGCAGCTTTACATGCATTGTCTGAAAATAATTTTGTACACAATATTTTGAATAATGTTTTCAATAATATTTTTCATGAAACAAGGTTTGTGTACTCTGAACCATCAGAAAGCAAAATTGTCACTGTCTCAGCCACTTGAGTAGATGCTTTTAGACTTTGGGGTGTTTTGGATTTGAGAATTCCAGATTTTATTCATTTCGTGTCAAAAGCATTGCATAAATAAATTAGTATAAAACTGATAAAATAGAGAGAACACAAGCAACTAAATAACTTTAGACCAAAAATGTCCAACAGCGAACACATTGTCTGTAGTTTTAAACAGTTCTTTCTATGTGCATGAGGCAGTGCGTTGTGGGCAAACATACAGATGCTGAGTTGTTTGCAGTGGTCCACAGTCACACAAAGTGGAGGATTATAGTAGGCAATGCCATTTAGTAGGGTTGTCTCTTGATTTGCCAGCTCGAGAGCAGTACGTGTGAAAAAGATCTTGGAGTCCTCGTGGACAACAAGTTAAACATGAGCCAATAATGTGATGTGGCAGCAAAAAAAGCCAATGGGATTTTGGCCTGCATCAATAGGAGCATAGTGTCTAGATCTAGGGAAGTCATGCTCCCCATGCTCTATTCCGCTTTGGTTAGACCACACCTGGAATATTGTGTCCAATTCTGGGCACCACAATTCAAGAGAGATATTGACAAGCTGGAATGTGTCCAGAGGAGAGCGACTAAAATGATCAAGGGTCTGGAGAACAAGCCCTATGAAGAGCGGCTTAAGGAGCTGGGCATGTTTAGCCTGAAGAAGAGAAGGCTGAGAGGGGATATGATTGCCATGTATAAATATGTGAGAGGAAGCCACAGGGAGGAGGGAGCAAGCTTGTTTTCTGCTGCCCTGGAGACTAGGACACGGAACAATGGCTTCAAACTACAAGAGAGGAGATTCCATCTGAACATTAGGAAGAACTTCCTGACTGTGAGAGCCGTTCAGCAGTGGAACTCTCTGCCCTGGAGTGTGGTGGAGGCTCCTTCTTTGGAAGCTTTTAAACAGAGGCTGGATGGCCATCTGTCAGGGGCGATTTGAATGCAATATTCCTGCTTCTTGGCAGAAAGGGGTTGGACTGGATGGCCCATGAGGTCTCTTCCAACTCTTTGATTCTATGATTCTATATCCACTTCTGAGTCTGTCCAGGGACTTTCAAGTTGCCCGTTTTTGGTTTGCCCCTGCAGGCCGACCCTCATGGAGGGTCAATCAATTGGGATTTCAGGGTTTAGCTGCCCAGAGGAATACTCTTGCTGTTGCTGGGAGAACATTAAGAGAAGTGGTGCTCTCATGAAGTTTTTCTTTTATTTGAGTCTACTGAGAGGAGGCTGATAGCCATGCAGTGGATGGCTTTCACCAGACATGTAGCCGGGGAGGGGGGGGGGGAGGGGGCTTGAGGGGCTTCAGCCCCCCCCCCCGAAATTCTCATGGTGGTTTGCGAAAATGCCTTACTGGTGCATTATTTAAACTGTTATGTTTATTCATATCATGATCTGATCACCATACTCAATACATCCCATATGCTTGGGGGTATTGGGGTAATGATACAAAAGGTTTGCTAGGGTAGACCCTCTTTCACTCAGACTCAGCCCCCCCCCGAAACCCAGCCCCCCCCCAAAACCCCCCCTGAAAATCTTTTACCCCCCCCCCCCCCGAAACGAAATCCTGGCTACGGGCCTGGCTTTCACAGTGTTCAACCTTATTTCTCTCGCAATTGGCAGCAATGTATTGTTGAAGGCTTTCATGGCCAGTATCACTGGGCTGTTGTAGGTTTTTTCAGACTACATGGCCATGTTCTACAGGCATTGTCTCCTGACGTTTTGCCTGTATCTATGGCAAGCATCCTCAGAGGTAGTGAGGTCTGTTGGAACTAGGAAAATTGGTTTATATATTGGCAGCAATTTCCCATTGCACATTGGAGGAAGGGGCAATGTCACCTATAGAGTCTATAGAGTCTAACAACAGGTGTAGCTTTGAGACATCCTGTGATTATTTTACATGTTTCGTTCAGTGCTATATTCTAGATAAGGGATGCCCAACCTTTATTTTAAAAGGTATTTCTTCAGCGGATATGATAAACTTACTATCAGTATGATACAGTTATATTAATCACTAATCAGTTGAATCTGTCTTTTGCTTTTTGTAAGATGACAGCGACTGCCACATCTTGTGGGAGGGAATCATATAAATTATATCCTGCGTGATTATTATATGGTGCGAGCTAAAACTTAGCAACTGTTCCTATTGAAATTCTGAGTTTTCTGCTTCGGATCATCTCTTTCTTTTGCGCTTGTAATGCATCCATCTCCTCAGACTTAGCCACCTCTTAGTCTTCCCCAACCGGCAACATCGACACTTTGATTAGGCAAAGAAGTGGGTTACAGAAAACATGTCTCTGGGTCAGTCACTCTCAAGTGATACAAAGACGGCTGATAAAAAAAGAAAGGGAATTCATCAAGCTGGCATCCTTGAAGGAAAAATTAAATCAGTGCATCCTTTTTAAAAAATCAGCAACCCCACTATATCCTCCTTCTTGCTACTGTCATGAAAATTGAGAAAGTGGGAATCCAATTACAAAGGCTAGATAAAAAGGGGAGATAGTAAAAAAAAAAATAATTGGATGGTAAAGACATTGAATGTGTGCATGCCAGAGCTTTTCTTCCATCACCCTGGTTTTACAGCAGCTGAAGCAAAGGTCACTGGAGATGGAAAGAGAAGGAAACTTAGAAGACACTTCAGCCTTGCATCAATGTGATGGTATATTTAGCAGTATCACTTCCTTTGAGGAACAACCATGGGAAATTGAAGTAGTTGGAGACCACGATTGTGTAGGACAGGGGCAAAGAAATTGTAAGGTGGCTGAGCTACTTCTCCTTATGGTCTCCCATAAAAGCTGTCTTCATGCCATTTCCAGTTCTGGGAATCTGCCAAAGTATTGCCATTTTTTGAGAGCTGGCATGGTCAAGTTTGGTTTGGGTTTTGGACCAGGAAAGCAGACTTTGGATCCCCACTTGGCCAAGGAATTCCACCACATGGCTTTGAGGAAAGTAATAACAAAACCTCTCTCAAGAAATCTTGCCAGGAACAGTAACTTTGCCTTAGGGTCTTCATAAGAAATGACACAAAGGACCTCATGAGCTTCGGGACCAGGAATTCCTTGTCTGTTTTTGAAAGTCTTCAAAAATTCATACAGTCCACAGCAAACAGAGTAAAAAATGAAATATAACTGAGATTTATTTGTCCATCAACTGTAAATACTGTCATCTATTTAAAGCCTGTCAAGTGATCAATATAATTTTATCAGTAATGTATTGTACATGTCAATGACAATGATCAAACAATGCCCCCAAATATAGTGTTTGCTTAATTTTAACATTCATAAAATGCTATAAACAAATGCCATTGTAATTCAAAGACATGTATATTGACTCTCATAATAAATAAAATAGTATAATCAGTCACAAATTCCCATATTTTTAGTACTATTGCATTTCAGCAACCAAATACTACATGCTAATTTGCACAGACAAAAGCCAGCATGGTTTAGTGGTTTGAGTGTTGGACTACAACTCTAAAGATCTGGTTTTGAATTTCTATTTGATTGTGGAAGTCCACAGAGTGACGTTTTGACAACTCACTCTCTGGGTTGTTGTAGGTTTTTCTGGGTTATATGGCCATGTTCTAGAGGCATTTTCTCCTGACGTTTCGCCTGCATCTATGGCAAGCATCCTCAGAGGTACCCATTTTCCTAGCTCCAACAGACCTCACTACCTCTGAGGATGCTTGCCATAGATGCAGGTGAAACATCAGGAGAGAATGCCTCTAGACCATGGCCATATAACCCGGAAAAACCTACAACAACCCAGTGATTCCGACCATGAAAGTCTTTGACAATACAACTCACTCTCTTTCAGCCTCAGAGGAAGGCAAAAGTCAATGCCCTCTGAATAAATATTCCCAAGAAAGCCCTGTGATAGGTTCTTATTGAGATTGTCACAAGTTGGAAACATTTGAAGGCAGACAACAACAAACTGGGAAGACTATTGCATATCAACCAACAGGTTGCACATATCATCAGCTATTAATACAGTGGTTCTCAACCTGTGGGTCCCCAGATGTTTTGGCCTTCAACTCTCAGAAATCCTAACAGCTGGTAAACTGGCTGAGATTTCTGGGAATTGTACGCCAAAACTCCTGAGGACCCACAGGTTGAGAACCATTGTATTAATAGGTATTCAATACCATTTCATACCATCTGCACAGCACTGTCAGTTATTGCATGGCATTCCATGTCAGCTATTGAATCTTTTCAAATAAGAAATAGCATTGTACAGCTACCATAGGATTCCAAATAAGAAGAGCAAATATTCAGTCAGCAAGACAATTTCTGGAGAATGCTCAATGTAGAAATGTACAGAATAGAATTTTTCAGGATGACAAACCTGTTTAAGAACAAGAAATTACTAATTTTAACCCATAATTTGAGATGCTCTGGACCTAATGCTTAGAAAATGGACTTCATATGAAAGACGACACATTTAGTTAATGACCAAAGAGTATCCACATACAAACTGACTGATTACATCACTCCAACTCTGAGACTCTAACTGGGCACTTGGTGTCCACAGACCATGCATCCAAATCTCCCCAATCTCAGTGAGCACGGAACATCTGGAAAAGATTGTTAAGGAAGCAGTCTGCAAACACTTAGAAACAAATGCAGTCATCGCTAATAGTCAACATGGATTTATCAAAAACAAGTCATGCCAGACTAATCTGATCTCTTTCTTCGATAGAGCTACAAGCTGGGTAGATGCGGGGAATGCCGTGGATGTAGCGTACCTGGATTTCAGTAAGGCCTTCGACAAGGTCCCCCATGACCTTCTGGCAAGGAAACTAGTCCAATGTGGGCTAGGCAAAACTACGGTGAGGTGGATCTGTAATTGGTTAAATGGACGAACCCAGAGGGTGCTCACCAATGCTTCCTCTTCATCCTGGAAAGAAGTGACGAGCGGAGTGCCACAGGGTTCTGTCCTGGGCCCGGTCCTGTTCAACATCTTTATTAATGACTTAGATGAAGGGTTAGAAGGCAGGATCATCAAGTTTGCAGACGACACCAAATTGGGAGGGATAGCCAATAGTTCAGAGGACAGGAGCAGAATTCAAAACGATCTTGACAGATTAGAGAGATGGGCCAAAACTAACATCAATATGAGCATAGTGTCTAGATCTAAGGAAGTAATGCTACCCCTCTATTCTGCTTTGGTTAGACCACATCTGGAATACTGTGTCCAATTCTGGGCACCACAATTCAAGAGAGATATTGACAAGCTAGAATGTGTCCAGAGGAGAGCGACTAAAATGATCAAGGGTCTGGAGAACAAGCCCTACGAGGAGCGGCTTAGGGAACTGGGCATGTTTAGCCTGAAGAAGAGAAGGCTGAGAGGAGATATGATAGCCATGTATAAATATGTGAGAGGAAGCCACAGGGAGGAGGGAGCAAGCTTGTTTTCTGCTTCCTTGGAGACTAGGATGCGGAACAATGGCTTCAAACTACAAGAGAGGAGATTCCATCTGAACATTAGGAAGAACTTCCTGACTGTGAGAGCCGTTCAGCAGTGGAACTCTCTGCCCCGGAGTGTGGTGGAGGCTCCTTCTTTGGAAGCTTTTAAGCAGAGGCTGGATGGCCATTTGTCAGGGGTGATTTGAATGCAATATTCCTGCTTCTTGGCAGGGGGTTGGACTGGATGGCCCATGAGGTCTCTTCCAACTCTTTGATTCTATGATTCTATGATTCTATGGTCTAGCAGCAGGGGGCAGTATACCCTAATGAGATATAGCCTAGGCTGGCTTCTGTGTGTGGGGGGGGGGGGGGAGGGGGGGAATATATGTGAACATATGAAAAATTCATGGATGACTCATTCTAATACCCAGTGCTACATTGTCATGTTGATTGGACATTGGCTGGTCCAAACCACTAGAATGTCTTACTTAGGCCATTCAATTCAGCCAATCAACCATGCATTATACCATCCCACTTGTTTTTTCAATCAGTAACAAAAGCAGAAGCCAATGAAACTTTAGTAGGCTGTCCCAACTATTGCTACTTCCTTCTTGGACTGTAGGTGATTTGGGGGTCTTTTATACTCTACTGTTTTAGGGGTGTAATATAAAAAAAGGTCACCACCAAGAAGACCCTGCATCAGGTGAAAAAGAGTACTCGTTTTTGACTATTTAAAAAATGAGAAAAATGAGAGAGATGGATTGCCACCTTGTTTTTATTTTAACAATAATTAGCCCACACAATATCTTGAGATTTAAAAATCATTGAATAGGTTACCATGGCCAAGTGGGGAGTTGAATCATGGCCTCCAGACTCATAGCTCAATGCTCAATTGCTATACCACGCCGGCTCTCATGAAAAGCTAATTGATGTCAATAATAAAATATTGATATTTACTTAAGTAAATAAACTAATAAATAAATAAGTCTTGGAGGACTGGCATAGTTAAAATATAAGAAGGTAATACAGTAAGTACATGGCATGACCAAGCTTGTATTCACTCACTCTAGATCTGTAGTTCCCAAATGATCTAGATGTGGTCTAGATGGCCCTTGCACACTATAGAGTAGATGGCCCTTGCACACTATAGAGTTCATAGAGTTTGACACCACTTTGGTGGCTATGGCTCAGTGCTATGGAATCCTAGAAGTTTTAATGTAGCGAGGCACTATTCCTTGCCAGGAAAAGGCTAAATGCCTTGTAAAACCACAAATCCTATGATTACATAACATTGAGCTATGGCAAACTGTGCAGGTACAGCTGTACCAGGAGCTCCAATTTTGTTTGCTTTGCATTTAGTGTTTGCTATAGTCCTAAGTTTCAGGACTCTGTAGATAGGTGGCTTCTTTTGGCTGCAATCATAGGGCAAGTCACCTGACAATTATAGTTAGGTTCCCTGGTCCCGCCCCCTTTTTGGGTTTTTGGAGGGAATAGGAGCCTTTTTTGGTTCAGTCCACACAGAGCAGCTTTCCATGCATGACATAATACCAAGAGCTCCTGTAGAAAGCTTCGTCTTCTACGGCTTGGCTGGGGAGATATACAGTCTACGGCTTGGCCGGGGTTATACAGCCCACACCTTGGCCAAGGATCATACAGCCTTACAGCTCCTTTGCCAAGGGACTTCAGTCAGCCATCACCGAAACCTGAACTCCTTTTTCCCTGGAAGTCTACAAAGCTCTGCTTGGTAAGGGTCACTCGTGGAAGCCAAACGCAGTTGGTACCGGGTGCAGGGGCTCCACGCCAACAGAGGCAAAGACAGACTGCCCAGATTAGAAGTTAAGGATTTCCCCATTAGTTAAATTACAGTTTATGAAGATAGTGTCTGTTCCCAGTGAACAAGATTGAGAGAGCCAATAGACTATTACGAAAGCCTTAAAGTACCTGTTTGTTTTCATTAATAAAGAACTTTGTTGAACCTTTAAGCAATCTAAAGACTTTGTTTTGGGGAGGTCCAAGGGCCTTTAATCTGAGGCAGCCCCGGTGTCCCGTTGGGCACACAGAATTTATGTCCTGTCTACAGTCTGATGCACAGGCCCAGCGTGCGACAGCACACAGGCAGTTGAAGTGGTGTCAAGTTGCATCAATTTTACAATGTAGATGCATCCCTTGAATCCCTTCCAACTTCGTGATTTTATATTTTGAGTAATGAAATTATTATAATTTATGTGTCTTATCTCAGGTGTAATATAATAATGTGAATTCACTCCCCAACCCATCACTTTCTGTCTGTTAAGACCCAATAATGGAATGTATGACATTGCAAAATGTCCGACAGGGATAAACAACTGAGTAGGTGAAGATATGCAAGTAAACCAAACTCAGTGTTCAAATGCATTCATTTGTTTCAGATCATAAGAAATGTTCAATCTTATTTAGGCAAAATAATGAAACAATTAGAATCCCAATATAACAGCAGCAAATCATAATAAAGCTGTATGCCACAGCATGCACTCTGTGGTACTTGCTTTTTATACACCAACAAACAGCAAGTGAATGAATTGCAGATTAATTTAAGCCAATTGGAAAAACTGTGGTGATATTTAAATTGAGGGAAGAGTGATCCTGAGAAAAAGGATATCTGTATTCAAGAACACTCATATTTATCATAATCACCATTACCTGCCAAAGGTGTACAATGTACACAGAGGGAAGAAAAGACAACAAAACACAAAATAGTATCATACAATTACAAAAAAAATCGAGATTAAATGAAACACAGAAACAAAATATAGTACAAAGCGAACAGACTAGTGCATGTAATCAAACTATACAAGTTTACAAAACAACGACAAACTAAAATTCCAAAACCTTTTGAAAATAAAACACAATTAATTGAGATTTTTAAAGAATGAGGGAAGAAGTAGTCCACAGGCCTATCAACACTACCATATAATGCTGGTTAAACCTTCATTACATGGCCTGAGAAAGGAGAAAGATGAACCAAGGAATAGGAAACCCTCAAATTGGTGAGAAGACTACCATTCCTACGCTACAGATCTCAAGCAAGTTAGTGAAAAGAAATAAGAGCTAAAATAATGGGTAGTTAGATTGTGTAATCCTTTGAATGTTGCTTATATTGAATCCTAGCTTATATCGAATCTTAGAAAGACAGTGAAACCAACGAAGAGAGATCAAAAGTGGAGTAATATGATTAAAATGATAGGTCAAAACTATAGTGTTAGGACTTCATCACATGCAGTAAACTCTGTGTATCTACACACTTTAGAAACAGCTATCACCAGAGCCCATCACACAATGTATGCTTGTTCCATGGGTTTCTAGTCTTTTTCCATTCCTAAAACGTGTTTTTCCCTAATGATTTAGAATTCAATTGCCAATTGACTTCATTTTCAATTCCAGCCTCAGGCATTAACTAAGGTCTTAGGAGAGGAAGCGGGGAGGTAAAATCTGATTTTGGCAACATTAGAAAGAAAAAAAAAATAACTCTGGTGCTGCGTCATTGCCATCCAACCCCCCGAAATGAGGAGACCACACAGTGTATTGGGTTCAAATTAGGGCAACTTTATTAACTGTTACCAATTCTTTATTTAAATTTGCAACTATTAACTATGCAAAACCTTTGAATGTGTTAGATTTGGTGAGAGCCAAATTACCAGATAGTGGTCCTTCCCGATCCACGACTGGCATAACAATTAGGGCGAAACACCAGGCCTCCGTCAAACTTAAAGCCGGATGACCTAAGGGAAACATAGCGGAGAATTTTGCCCCAAGGAATTGGGGTCAAGCCTCTCCTGTTTCTAGGCCATCAACGTCATCCCCCGCCTGGGTTGTTTGAACCCTATCCGGGGGAATTCGCTTCTGGCCTACACCAAAAATCAGGTGCCTGGGTGTACACCGAAATATGTACTTGTTATAGAGACTCTGCTAACCTATTTAACAGACCACACCTCCCAATTTGCCCCGTTCACAGTATAGGGTGGGCAAAAAAAACCCTCCCAGAACATGAAAGGGAAAAGATTCCCCTGGGCGACCGAACCACTATACTGTTGGTGGAGGGCGGGTGGGTCAACGTTCGCCGGCATAATGAGGGAACGGGACCTCTGACAAACAGAGCCCCGCCCCTGGCCACACCTCCCCAACGGTGGGAGGTGGCAAAGCCACTTTTCCCTCTCTAGCTTCGCGGAGTGGGGAAAGTCCGATGTGTGGAACAAAAAACAAGAGTCCAAAATAAATCAAAGACTCTATGCTTCCTTCACAGGATAATAAGGACATAATTAACAATGTCGGAGAATGTATGTTGTAAATAATGTTTTGGAGGAAAAATAAGTAGTTCCATCCTTGCCATACTAAGTGTGAGGCAATGATAAAGGATCCATGTAGAAATAGCTAGGAGACATGCCGTCAGCTGTCAGAAGACAGTTCTGGAGTAGGAAAATATAGCTGAGTATTATCAGCATAAAGATAATATCAAAAACCATATGAACTGGTAAGATTATCTGATAGCGGGCAGAAGGGGCTCTGGTAATGGGTTTAACCTCTCTTTTTATCCCCTGGGGGAAAAAATTGAGGTGAACACCCTAAATGGCAGGGGCCCTTGTAGTTACTCTAACTCTAGAGTTCTATGATTCTAATTTCAATCAGTCCTGGCTGCCAGAAATTTAAAAACAGCAGGTTGCCTCTTTTATCCAAGCATTGCAAGTCTCGTCTTTGACCTCCCTTCTGTTTAGCATTAAATACATGCAAGAATCTTCCCTGAATTGGAATTTTCGCTCATGAAACTAGAGATGGATGGATCTTCCCTGTTTCCAGCCCAGATTATTTTCAGTCATAAGTTTGTTTTCTATGATTGAGGTTGAAGTGCAAATATCCACATTTAACAACAATAACAACAACAACAATAAAGTATGGATTGTCGATGTTGCAATCCCAGGTGACAGCAGGATTGAAAAGAAACAACTGGAAAAGCTGACACAATATGAGGATTTAAAGATTGAACTGCAAGACTCTGGCACAAGCCAGTAAAGGTGGTCCCAGTGGTGATCAGCACACTGCATGCAGTGCCTAAAGACCTTGGCCTGCACTTAAACACAATTGGCGCTGAGAAGATTACCATCTGCCAGGCCACCTTACTGGGATCTGCACGCATTATTCCCCGATATATCACACAGTCTTAGACACTTGGGAAGGGTCTGATGTGTGCTCCAATACAACAGCCAGCAGAGTGGTCTTGTTTGCTGTGGACTCATCTTGTTGTGTTTCTAATAATAATAATAATAATAATAATAATAATAATAATAATAATAATAAAAAACCATCATCATCGTCATATTTATTTATATCCCGCTGCCATTGTAAAAATGGTACAAAAGTATAAAAAAAGTCACATACAATTATAACAACAACCCCCATCAACACATGTAGCATAAAATCAAAATATTTCTTTCTTTCTTTATATATTTCTGATATTTCTATTCCTTTCCTTCTCAACCCCCGAAGGGGGACTCAGGACGGCTTACATTTGGCAGCAATTCGATGCCACTACATATAACAAAGCAATATAATAAATAGAACATTCATTACAAGCAATAATACAATTTTAAAACAACAGTTGATAAAACTAACTGCCGTCAATTCACAAGGTGGCAAGTGTCAGCTTCATATGGGCTCATTCAGCCTACTCAAGGTCAAAGGCCTGTCTGAACATTTTCAGATTGGAACGGAAGGATTGAAGGGTGGGGGTGAATTTAATCTCTTCTTGGGAGGCTATTCCAGAGCCGGTGGGCCACCACAGAGAAGGCCCTCTCTCTCATCCCCACCAACTGCACTTGAGACAGTGTTGGAATGGAGAGAAGGGCCTCCCTTGTTGATCTCAGAGCTCACGCTGGTTCATAGAAAGAGATGAGATCTCAAAGATAGGTTGGACCTATCCTGAAGTCCATTTAGATTATATATGTTTCGTTAGAATCTTTAGATCCGCCCCTTTTCCCAGGGTTTTGGAGGGAAAGGAGGACTTTGTTCAGTTACACTGTTGGAAGCCTAATAGAAGGATGTGTGGGATTCTCTTTCCCACCGGCACAAAAACTTCTCTTCTCACAGCTTTTGCTGGGGGTTAAAGAAATAGATCCACAGCTCTGCTGGGGAGTAAAGAAATAGTTCTTACAGCCTTCATGGAGAAACTAAAGGACAGCTTTCGGCTTGGCAGATCTACAGGAACCTTGCCTGGTAAGGGACCACTCGGGCTATCCATAAAGCAGCTTGGAGCCGGGAGTAGGGGACTCACGCCAGCAAGGTAAAGAGAGATTGCCCAGGGAGGGGTCAAAGGATTTCCCTAAGGAAGAAAGGAACAGTTTACCACCAGTTGCCTGCCCCTTGTTGGCAGATTGAGGAAGCTACCGGTTTTCCAAGGTTATAAAGTGTTTAATTCATTTGTTTGAAGATTTAAGCCCAAATAAAGAACTTTGTTGAATGTATCTTGAGCCTCAATAGAACTTTGTGTTGGGAAATCTAAAAGGCCCTTCAGCTGAGGCACCCTGGCATCCTGTTGGACATACAGAGAGCACGTCCTGTAAACAGACATTATTTCAGGGCCAGCGTGCGACAGCATACATGTAGTCTGAGAACTACACTGCAATCTGAGAATTTGTCCATGAAGTGTGAATTCAACCAGTTCACTTAAACATGTCAACTTAATTCAGTTCTCACCATTGTTGACCTTGATGAACATTAGCTCTCTAATATTTCAGTTCTTTCCCAAAATCTTTTGGAGGACTTAAAAAAAAAGATCATGCTAAAATAACACAGTTGGGATTGAACTCAGGGCATTTTTGAATGCAAAGTCCATAAAATATCTTCTCTCTTCCTGACAGCTTGGAGGAGTAAATGAGCAAAGAGAACACTGAAAAAGTCAACATTCCATAGCTGGATGCCACAGCTCAGATTCTCCATCAGGTTTCATCTTGTAAAGGAATGCTATTATTACTCTCTTTCCTTGGGGATTACAGTACTTATTTAACATTCTTGGTCCAAATCCAGCCCCAGCATGGCATGTATCCACATGGGGTACATCAAGGCAAAAAGCCTGTGAAGTGTTCATTGTGTGTGTTGTAATGAGTCTGGGTGAACACATCAGATGAACCAAATGGATAACTTCTACAATCATCTTGACATCTTATGCTTGTAAATTCTCCTACAGTAGAAAATATGTCTAAAGCTTAGTTCATGGAAGTCCATGTGGTGCCATGGGCTGCACATAGGATGGATCTACACTGCCATATAATTCAGATTATCTGATTTGAACTAGATTATATAGAATCATAAAGTTGGAAGAGACCTCGTGGGCCATCCAGTCCAACCCCCTGCCAAGAAGCAGGAAAGCATCCCTGACAAATGGTCATCCAGCTTCTGTTTAAAAGCCTCCAAAGAAGGAGCCTCCACCACACTCCGGGGCAGAGAGTTCCACTGCTGAACGGCTCTCACAGTCAGGAAGTTCTTCCTCATGTTCAGATGGAATCTCATTTCTTGTAGTTTGAAGCCATTGTTCCACATCCTAGACTCCAGGGAAGCAGAAAATGAGCTTGCTCCCTCCTCCCTGTGTCTTCCTCTCACATACTTATACATGGCTATCATATCTCCTCTCAGTCTTCTCTTCTTCAGACCAAACATGCCCTGCTCTTTAAGCCTCGTAGAGCTTGTTCTCCAGACCCTTGATCATTTTAGTTACCCTCCTCTGGACACCTTCCAGCTTGTCAACATCTCCCTTAGATTGTGATGCCCAGAATTGGACACAATATTCTAGGTGTGGTCTAATAGGCATGGGTAGGTACAGTTGTTATTCTAAAATCATTATTATTTCAGAAAAAAATACCTTTTGAACCAATTTCGAGCCATGCAGGAATAGTGGGAGGAGTAATTCCGAATTTAAACCACTGACCCATTGTTTGGAATTATTTTCAGATGTCTCCCACAGTTATTTTAAATTTTTAGAACAATTAAGCCACTTTGGCAAAGCCTCGCGGTTTCCATTCTTGAAGGCCACATTTTAAAATCTCGCAGTTTCCTTTCCCTGTTAGTTTTAAAATCTCACGGTTTCCCTTCCCCGGCTGGCGGTGAACACGGCGCTGAAGAGGGAAGAGGTGGGCGTGGCTAAGAACAGCTCTTCCTGAAGGCCACGCCCCCACTGGCCTTCAGGAAGAGCAGTCACTTAGGCCCACCTCATCCCTCTTCATCGCCGCCAGGGAAGGAAAACTTCGGGATTTTAAAATTGCTTAAAATCTCGCAGTTTCCCTTCCCTGGTGGCCTTAGTAACAAGGGGCTCAGCAAAGGCCATTAAATCCTATCTCTTGTACCTGTTTAACTCATTTTTAAGATCAGTGCAGGGGCTGCTGTGACTTTTAGTTTTGAATATGTTCTCATGGATTTCAACTGTTGAAAATACCAATTATATTCAATTCGGTCTTAATGTTTATGTATTTGTTGATTATAAATTGTATGGAAATGCTTTTGATGTAAGTCAGTGAAGAGAAAAAGTGGTGTATGAATAAACATCATCATCATATCATAGCCTGAATATATCATACAGAAAGCAGGATTAGAGTTAGAGGAAGGAGGCATGACAATTGGAGGAAGAAAAAACAATTGAATGTATGCAGATGATACCATATTGATGATACCAAAAAATGACAAAGTTGATATGATTACTGAAAAAAGTAAAGAAGAAAGTGCAAAGGTAGGCTTATAGTTCAATACTAAAAAAAAAATAAAGACCATATATGAGCTCCATAACTTTAAAGCAGATGATGAATATATTGAAATAATTCAAGATTTTCTATATCTTGGCTCAGTCAATAATCAGAGTAGAGACTAAAGTTAAGAAACTGGAAGACTACGATTTGGAAGGGTACCTATGAAGGAACAAGACGAGATCCTGAAATGTCAAGATATATAATTGGATAGTAATGTGGCCCCATCAACACTGCCATATAATGCAGTTTCAGAATGTGGATTAACAGCATTGAACTGGATATATGAGTCTACACTGCCATATAATCCAATCCAATGTAGTAGTCAATTCATATTCTGAAACTGCATTACATGGCCGTGTAGATCCATTCTTTGTCTGCAGGACTGAAGCTGGGTAGTTGATGATATCTACCTGTCTGACCCAACCAGATGGCGATCTCTCATTCATGGGGTCACCATATGAAGGTCAACTTGACAGTAAACAAGGACAAGAAACAAGAGTCCATCTCAAGAAGCACAGAACAGGTTCTCTTTAATTGTATCAAAGCTGGATGCTCTTAAATCCCAATGAATCAAACTTCAGAGATGCAGCTATGAAATCATTTTCCAGAACAAAATCTCTGAAGTGTAATGAATCTTCTTTTTCTTCCATGGATTCCATTTGACGCTTCTCAGCTTTTTCTTTTCCTAGTTTTTTTCTGAAACTCTCTCTCTCATAAAACACTTTTTCCCCTCTCTCTTCACTGTAATGAAAAAGAAAGAGAACTTCAATAGTTAGAGCATCTTGCAGGTAATGTGACAAAATCTGGAAAGATTCAAAGCTGACACAGAAATTTAGTGAGCAGGTTAAGAGGAAGTTAGGAAGCAAACGGGAGCCGTAGTTACTTCTGAATGCTGAACTATCATAGGCAGTTAATGCTTTTTTAAATAAAAAAATAGAATGCATTGAAACCAAACTAGCTAGAAACAGAGTGTTAACTATTTGTTATAATAAAACCAGATAAGTTAAAAACAGACACGAGTTTCATCCATCAAAGTAAAGCAGAACACAGCAACAAATACACACACACGCATATACACACAGAAAGAATCCTCTTTCTGCCACCCCACCCATCCCCTGCCTAACTCAATTTTCCATCCCAGTTTAGAAAGTCTCCATTTTCTCCAAACGTTGGAAAGAATGTGAGTTTTTTTTTTTGCTCCTTTGAAAACATTTGGAATGAATTATGACTCCTTCTGGAATTGCAATAAAGAAAAAAGTTGCTCTCCCTGGAGGAATAGCCACACAGAATGAGATTCACAGAAGGTCTGTGGATTGTCCTTTCAAATACTTTTAAAGAAATAATGAGCTTTTGCAAGTCACAAATGAAGTTGCTTAAGATATGGGAAGGTATCTATTCCTCTCTGGAAAATCCCGTCTGATTGTGGGTGAGTCTACACCAGCCAGTAAGCCTATAGCCTGTCTGGAGTATCCAGTTGATTTCACTGTGAAGTTATATTGGTATGCACATGGTCCAGCCAGTTTGAGAACACCTAGTAGACTGTCATGTCAACTCCCATATTTTTTCAGAGTTCCCAGCCAATCACTGAGCTCCATGTCTTCCCATTTTGTCACCAGCAGAGGTGCCTGCATGACCAGCAAGAAGGAATGGGTGTGAATCTTCTCATCTTTATTCTTGGTGTGGACACCTCTGTTACTGTCAGAAGGTGGATGCCAATGGCCAAGGGCTTACACAAAGCTCTGTAGCTTGCTGGGAGTAGAGACTAAAGTAACATAGGCATGATCCAGCCCCCTTTCCTGGTCTGGTGAGCAGAGGGAAAGGACGTTGATGGTGGTATTCCATCTGGACACTGGACTAGCCTGAAATGGATACAAGAAGGAATGGGGTGCAGATCTTCTCATCTTTATCTTTGTTGTGTGGACACCTCTGTTACTGTCAAAAGGTGGCATCTGCAATGGCCAGGGGTTCACTCAAAGCTCTGCGGCTTGCTGGGAGTAGAGATGGAAGTGACACAGGCATGATCCATCCCCTATTCCTGGTCTGGTGAGTAGAGGGAAAGGTTGTTGATGGTGGTATCCCATCTGGACACTGGACTAGCCTGAAATGGACACAATGCTACTGTGTCTATCCTAAAAGACAGCTACAGAAGATGCTCTCAAAATGAAAAGCATTTGAGAATGCACTGATGCTTCTCAGTGAAGGACTGATCCACACTTTCTTTGAGTGATAATGTAGAATGGCACTTGTATCCATAGGGTCAATATCCACATTTTCATAAATCCACTTCCATCAAAATAAGTCCTCCAGTGTGCCTGTATGGTATTATTGAACCAGAGGTCCTTCATTTTATGAGGTTTTACTATTATCTGCAGTTTCCCATACCCATCCAAAGCCCAGGCGTAACTCTAATGGATACATGGCTGTAATGTACATAGAATCATAGAATCAAAGAGTTGGAAGAGACCTCATGGTCCAGAATTTATTGTGGTTTTATCTTGCATTCTCAGCTCTCACTTGCCTTCACTGAAGTTATATCCAATTGGTGAGGGCGCATATTTGGGGCATAATGATTGGGCGGGATTCCCCTGTTGAAGAATTCATAAAGAAGCAAGTAAGGAGAACTCTGACCTATACCTCCTGGGGTGAGATCCTAACCAGTTCTGTGTAGCATAAATTTCCACATTAGACATGTTGTCTTGATTGAGCTACCTGACCCGTACATTGAACGGCTGTGTTGTGCAACCAAATTTGCAAACAAGAGTCCTACTAGTTGCACAATTGAATACACAACCAGAGGAGCAATTAAAGGAGTCCTATTTCCAATCTCAACAGAGGCAGAGGCAAATGAATACTCATTGATTGAGATTGTGCCTCCACATGCACAACATAGACAATGCTGCTTCTGCAGCCTTGAATTGATTGAGAATACTACAATCATTCCCACTGAGGATGTTAATACGTCTGGAAGAGACCAATGAGATATTGGCCCAGAGAGTGTTTAACTTTGGCATGTAAGATTTGTCGTTCAAAAAAGGTAAATTTTCTAAACTTTGCATGAAAGTGATACAAAAGCAGCGACTGCCAGGAGCAACTAATGACTTTAGCACACAAAGCTGCTATTCCATAGCAGTTGTGCAATCATGGACATCTGCATACCTGCATGAGCATACTTGCTACTGTATATATCTCCATTCTTGCAACTGTGCTGATCTGCTGATCCATGCGCCCACTCTTGTACTTCGGCTTAAATTGATAACTCCGTTCTCCCACATTGTGATCTCTTTTTGTAAAATTAATTTAAAACAATTTTGCAATTTTAGATATAGTGAAGGAGACCATCTTCTAAATAATATTGAAAATTTTTAAAATTCTATCTCAAGAATAGTGAGGAGGAGAGAGGAGAGTGAGAGAAGAGGAGCATCCTACTTCCTGACATCACTTCAGCATGACAGAACATAAGTGGGATGACCCCTATTACACCAAGAAGGTGATGGAAACATGGTGCAAACCTCAGACATCAGAAGAGCTGCAAAACCGAGAACAAGCCACGAGAGATGAAGATCCACCCAGAGGAAAAGTGTTCTTGCCATACATCAAGGGAACCACTGACCGCATAGGGAAACTGATGAGGAAACACAACATACAAACCACTTACAGACCCACCAAGAAAATCCAACAAATGCTCCATTCAGCAAAGGACAAGAGGGATCCTCTCACCTCTGCAGGAGTCTACCATATACCAGTTGTGGACAAGTCTACATAGGAACCACCAAACGCAGCATTGCCCAGACACACATCAAGGAACATGAAAGGCACTGCAAACTACTCCAACCAGAGAAATCAGCCATAGCAGAGCACCTGATGAACCAACCTGGACACAGCATATTATTTGAGAACACAGAAGTGCTGGACCACTCTCACAACCACCATGTCAGACTACACAGAGAAGCCATTGAAATCCACAAGCATGTGGACAATTTCAACAGAAAGGAAGAAACCATGAAAATGAACAAAATCTGGCTACCAGTATTAAAAAACTCAAAAATTACAACAGCAAAACAACAGAGGAGAAACAAACGGGCACATAAAATCACTCTCAACAAAAGATTCCCCCCAGGCCCTTCCAAGCCATTAAATGCTAATCAAGGTGATCAGCTGAAACATTCACAGCTAGCCCCAGCAGACAAAAGTCCTTTGTATCACCCTGGTCATTCCACAGATATATAAACCCATTTTTCCTACTTCCAACAGACCTCACTACGTCTGAGGATGCTTGCCATAGATGCAGGCAAAACGTCAGGAGAAAAAATGCCTCCAGAACATGGCCATATAGCCCAGAAAAACCTACAACAACCCAGTGATTCCAGCCATGAAAGCCTTCGACAATACATGGTGCAATCTGCTCCTAATTAAAGGGTTTTGCTTTTCAATAGCAGGGGGATGGATCAATCATGAGAAAGCATTGTGCAATAGGGACTATTTATTTATTAATTTTGTAACAAAAGCATTGCATAAATTAGTATAAAACTGATAAAAATGGAAGGAGCACAAGCAGCTAAATATCTTATGACCAAAAACCGGGCAACAGTCACCGCATTGTCTGTAGCCTCAAACAATTTTTCCTCTGTACATGAAGAAGGACATTGTGGACAAGCATACAGAAATTGAGTTGTCTATTCTGCTCTATAGAGCCACACAAGGTGGGGAATTCTTTAGGTAGCGCCATTATGCCAGGTTGCCTTTTGATCTGCCCACTCTACTTCTGAGTCTGTTCAGAGACTTCCAAGTTGCCCATTCTTGGTTTGCCCCTGGAGGTAGAGCCTCATGGGGACCATTCAATTGGGATTTCTTGGTTTAGGTGCCCAGAGGGATACTCTTGCTGTTGCTGGGAGAACATTAATAGGAGTGGTGGTGCTCATGAAGTTTTTCCTTGATTTGAGTCTACTGGGAAGAGGCTGATAGCCATGTAGTGCGTGGCTTTCACAGTGTTCAATGCTATTTCTCTCACAGGGACTGTCACCAAAGGTGATGGTCTTTTTTCAGTGCTGATTTGCCTACCATATGTGATAAAATCCTAATATTTAACAGGATGAAAAGTGGATGAATATTCATACCATCCATGTTTGTTAGGGTGGTAGTGGATATAGAGGGTTAATTTCTGTAATATCAAGGTGTATTGAAAATCGAAACTGGAGATGATTCAAGCCAGCTTGAATGCCATTACATGCCATCTTTGAGCATGCATCCTTTCCCCTCCTTACTTGTCCCTCTAAAAATGGAAGTCCGTCTCATTAGGCGAAGTTTGTTCTTTGTCCAAGTGTGATTTTAACCCCCTTTCTTCATGAGTTTGGCAGGGCTTGCTACTTGGTTGTTGTGCATTGTGCCACATGGGTTGGGGGGTGGAGGGAGGAATCCTTACCTCGAAATCTTCATCTCTGCCAAATGCTGCCCTTCAGCTAATGAGATGGCTGTCACCTAAATTCTCATTGTTTTAAGAGCAAGTGGCTGCTGACAGTTCTCTTTCAAGCTTGAATGATGAAAGGAAAACACCACATGGCCTCATCTGGCTAGCTTGCTGAGAGCTAATGAGCCCGAAGCTGCACCCATCTTTGTGAGACTGTCATGACCCCACGTCTGCTAATGCACAGGGAAGGAGTGAAAAATGTACTGCTCGTTCTCTTCCTCAAATCCCCCTGGGGAGATCTTGAATGTGCCAAACAATTTAGTAAATAGATATTGAGTTACTGTGTCGAAACACTGCCGACATACTGCAACGCCAAAGAACTCCATCGAAAAATCATACTTTAGTTCTAGACGCACAACATATTTGAAAATAGACACAGAGACATATAGAAAAAGCCACACATTGACAACCAAAAGAAAACAAATCAGAAATCTCTGGTATATATTTCATTTTTCCTTCGGGTAGAGGCAACAAGTTCCAGGAACTGGATTTCTCTACTAAAAAGCAGGAAGCATTAAATCTGTTTAGGCAGAAAACTGAAATTTGCAACCGCACCATCAGGGATGGGGATGAAAAGTATTTTGCAATGTTTTTATCTAAAATATAGTGATGTAGATTGGCACTGAGGAAAGGGCAGTTTATTGAGGCCACATTAGACCTTAATCCCCTTACCCTCCTGCTAAAACCTTTCTATTTGGGCTGGTTTTTGAATGATGTTTTGCTTCACCAAGATGCAATAAAACCACCCATAAACTGATCAGTTTATCTTATCAAGGCATCATTGAACTGAAAATATGAACAAATTGAAACATCTATAAACTGTAGTCTATATGACTGACTTAATTATTATTTTGTCACTAAGTATTATCTCTAGGGTTTGATAGGTTCATTCAGAAGAGCCTGAAAGTCGTAAAAAACTTCCAACTTTTGACATTTGAAGCAGTTTTGAACCACGCAGGAAAGGTTTGAACCACGCGGGGGGGAGGGGGAATCCGAATTTGAAACACGAACCTTTTCCCCCCAGAAATATTTCGTAATATGTCTCCCAGGGTTATTTTAATTTTCAGAACCATTAAGCAACTTTGGTATAGCCTAAAAAAATTAAAATCTCATGCTTTCCCTCCCCCAACGATGCAAGGAAGAGATGAGTTGGGTATGGCTAAGCAAAGCCATTGTTGTAGTTTGTGAAGGCCAGGGCCCCAATGGTAGAGATTGCAAAAGGCTCTGCTGTTAAACTATATTTCCCACACTGCCCCACTGATCATTAGTCAAAATGGCTGAAGGACCCCTATAGCTGTCTGTAGCAGTCTTTGTCTAAATATAAAATAAACTGATTGAATCTACAAAGAGATCTAAAGAAGGCAGCAAAGCAAAGAGCAACTTTTGCAAAGCCAAGAGTACATAAACTGCTTAAAATCACTTTGGCGTGATTGTCATGAACAAGGCACTGGGGTAGCCAGTTACAGCCAGCCAGCTCTTTACAATCAGTAAGTAGTGATAAAATAAAATTATTGGTTGCATCTGCAAAAAGGAATAAACAGATATATGTGTCTTGAGGGTCCCCTCCAACTCAGTAGAGGAAGCAAATGGATGAGGACCTCACAACCTCTGAGGATGCCTGCCATAGATGTAGGCAAAACGTCAGGAGATAATGCTTCTGGAACATGGCCATACAGCCCAAAAAACTTACAACAACCCAGTTTCCTGGCAAAGTTTATTCAGAGAGAGTTTGGCATTGCCTTTCTTTCTCAGCAAAGGGAGCGTGATTTGTGCAAAGCCCTCTAGTGGGTTTCCAACTTTCCATTGCTCAGCATAGATTCGGAACTGGATCTCCTGGAGTCCAAATCTAACACTCCAATACACTACAGCTCACTGCCTCTCTTACCCAGTCAGTAGGAGTATTTTAATGAATATCTTCAAACACATTTGTCCATGCTGGGTTTGCTTTCTATAAATGCCATACAAAACAACTCCTATTTTCTCACAAATAACCTCTTTAAAAATAGGAAGCTGTGGTTTTCTTTCCCCCTTTCTCTCTGTTGGACAGATATTCAGTTTCTGAACTGAACTGGTTGAAAATAAACAGAAGCACATTCCCCACAATTTCCCTGCTCTGAGAGATTCTCTTTGAGTCAAAGGACCCATATTTATAACTGCAGTGGAAGGAAGTGGCTTTTGCCACAGGAACAAGGCAATATGTACTTAATGAAGCAGTTGAACAGCTGGAAGCTATTCTATGAATGCAGTTCATACACCCCTCCGTCACAGAAATAAAGTTCATCATTTGTGTGTGTGTGTGTGTGTGTGCATGCAGAACAATGCCTCATCAAAAATTATCTCTTCATAACATGCATATGAAGGATCAACACAGTAATACAGATGTTGTTGTTCATTTGTTCAGTCGTCTCCGACTCTTCGTGACCTCATGGACCAGCCCATGCCAGAGCTCCCTGTCAGCCATCACCACCCCCAGCTCCTTCAAGGTCAGTCCAGTCGCTTCAAGGATGCCATCCATCCATCTTGCCCTTGGTCGGCCCCTCTTCCTTTTGCCTTCCACTTTCCCCAGCTTAATTGTCTTCTCTAGGCTTTGCTGTCTCCTCATGATGTGGCCAAAGTACTTCAACTTTGTCTCTAGTATTCTTCCCTCCAATGAGCAGTCGGGCTTTATTTCCTGGAGGATGGACTGGTTGGATCTTCTCGCAGTCCAAGGCACGCTCAGAACTTTCCTCCAACACCACAGCTCAAAAGTATCGATCTTTCTTCGCTCAGCCTTCCCTAAGGTCCAGCTCTCACATCCGTAGGTTACTACAGGGAATACCATGGCTTTGACTATGCGGATCTTTGTTGCCAGTCTGATGTCTCTACTCTTTACGATTTTATCGAGACTGGACATTGCTCTCCTCCCAAGAAGTAAGCGTCTTCTGATTTCCTGGCCACAGTCTGCATCTGCAGTAATCTTTGCGCCTAGAAATACAAAGTCTGTCATGGCCTCCACATTTTCTCCCTCTATTTCCCAGTTGTCAATCATTCTTGTGGCCATAATCTTGGTTTTTTTGATGTTTAGCTGCAACCCAGCTTTTGCGCTTTCTTCTTTCACCTTGATTAGAAGGCTCCTCAGCTCCTCCTCGCTTTCGGCCATCAGAGTGGTGTCATCTGCATATCTGAGGTTGTTAATGTTTCTTCCAGCAATTTTCACCCCAGCTTTGCATTCATTAAGCCCCGCACATCGCATGATGTGTTCTGCATACAAGTTAAAAAGGTTGGGTGAGAGTATGCAGATAGTAAGCACAAAACAAATATTTAAAAATATTGAAAAATGGTCAGGAATGTGATCCTAGAAATTTTTCACAGTTTGGGATTTGCATGAAAAGTTTGCATAGAAAACAAGTTTTCTATACAGAAAACAGTATTTTGTCAGCAGAAAATAACATTTGCAGTATGACCCTTAGTGCCTCTTCTTTTTCTGAACCCATCTTTGATAACTAGAGTATCTCACTTCATATATGGAATTATGAACATCACTTTGCTTTCATGAGAAACTATTGACTCTACTTTGGCCCCATATGTGCATGCTTTAAAATCCAGAATGCTGTAGATTATAAGGAAGGGTGGCAAGAAATTGCTTGGCACTATTTCATTTTGCGCAACATGCATCCGCACAGAAAGCACAGGTTAAAAAATGTCAGGAGAAAGTCCAGACCCTTGATCATTTTAGTCACCCTCCTCTGGACACATTCCAGCTTAGAGTAAACATCTCCCTTCAATTGCAGTGCCCCAAATTGGACACAGCATGACTTCCCTGGATCGATGCAGGCATGGAAGTCCTATGCTCCTACCTACACAAAAATGGAGGGCTCACTATATATTATTATATGGCTTATATTCATTTCCACTGTAACTTTCTAAGCCACTAGAGTTTCTGGAAGGCGAATGCTAAATTCATTCTCTGAACTCCAAATCCCAGATTTCTATAGAATGGAACCACAGCCTCCTATAGAATGGGGCCCAGGTGTTGTTGGACTACAGTTTTCATTGTTGTTGTTGTTCATTCGTTCAGTCGTCTCCGACTCTTCGTGACCTCATGGACCAGCCCACGCCAGAGCTCCCTGTTGGCCATCACCACCCCCAGCTCCTTCAAGGTCAGTCCAGTCACTTCAAGGATGCCATCCATCCATCTTGCCCTTGGTCGGCCCCTCTTCCTTTTGCCTTCCACTTTCCCCAGCATAATTGTCTTCTCTAGGCTTTTCATTAGCTCAAGCCAAGTTTTGAAACTTAATTAAATTTGACATCTAATTACATTCAATTAAAAATATTTAAGTTTTTTTTCCATCCCAAACATACAATTTCTGATTTTTGAAAAATGAACTGAACTGAGATTCTTCACCCTAAGCAAGAACCAATTTTAATTGATTCTGATATTTAGAACACAAAACGAAAAGGGTTAATGCATTCTGTTAATTGTTAGTAATATGGAGAATTGTACAGCTCTCTCCTTTACTTAATTAATTAATTAATAATTTACTTAATAACTTGATCCTGGAATTAAGTTAATCCTGAAAATCCAATTTCAGTCAATCACTTTGGGTGAAAAGTAACAAATCTAATTAAGATATCCTTTTTGTTAGAAAATTTCCAATGTAACTGATAACTTAATTGGTTTCAACTAGTTTGTTCTTAGCTTTGATTGTGTCATCCTGCACTGTGGTGGTTAAAATGAAAGAGCCTCTCCTCCAAAAAGAAGTGTCATACCTCTTATTACTAACATGGATCTACACTACCATAGGAGTCCCCGGTGGTGCAGTGGGTTAAACCGCTGAGCTGCTGAACTTGCTGACCAAAAAGTTGCCAGTTCAAATCCGGGGCGTGGGGTGAGCTCCTGCTGTTAGCCCCAGCTTCTGCCAACCTAGCAGTTCGAAAACATTTGAGTAGATCAATAGGTACCACTCCGGCGGGAAAGGTAAAGTGCTCCATGCAGTCATGATGGCCACATGACCTTGGAGGTGTCTATGGACAATGCTAGCTCTTCAGCTTAGAAATGGAGATGAGCACCAACCCCTAGAGTTGGACACGACTGGACTTAATGTCAGGTGAAACCTTTACTTTTACTTATACTGCCATATAATCCACTTTAAGAATGCCGATTAACTACATTAAATAGTGGACTCACATAAACCAGTTTAACGCAGTTAATCCGCATTCTGAAATTGGATTATATGGCAGTGAAGATCCAGCCCATGTTGAATACAAAGGATGTTGTTGTTGTTGTTATTTGAAACACAACAAGATGAGTCCACAGCAGACACTCTGCTGGCTGTTGTATTGGATCACACATCGGACACTTCCCATGTGTCTAGGACTGTGTGATGTATCAGCGAATGATGTGTGCAGATCCCGGTAAGGTGGCTGACGGTAATTTTATGGATTATGATGTATAATTGATTGTTTTAATTGTTTTATAATTGCTGATGATATATGTTTTTATCGAATTGTGCCTTTTGTAAGCCGCCCTGAGTCCCCCCTTGGGGGTTGAGAAGAGCGGGGTAGAAATGCGCAAAATAAATAAAATAAAATAAAATAAAATAAATTTGGTCAGCGCTGATTGTGTTTAAGTGCAGGCCAAGGTCTTTAGGGACTGCACCCATTGTGCTGATCACCACTGGGACCACCTTTACTGGCTTGTGCCAGAGTCTTTGCAGTTCGATTTTTAAATCCTCATATCATGACAGCTTTTCTAGTTGTTTCTCTTCAATCCTTCTGTCACCTGGAACTGCAACAGTGATAATCCACACTTTGCTTTTAACATGATCGTGAGGTCAGGAGTATTATGCTCCAAAACTCTCTCAGTCTGAATTCGGAAGTCCCAGCTTGATGTGTTCATTTTCTGTAACTTTTTCCTGCTTGTGATCCCACCAGTTCTTTGTCGCAGGCAGATGGTATTTGTGGCACAAGTTCCAACGAACCATCTGAACAATGGTGTTATGCCTCTGCTTGTAGTTCGGTCTTCTTTGTGCGGTCTTCTTTCAGCAGCTGAGGATATGATCTATTGTTGCATCTGCTTCCTTGCAGAATCTACATTTTGGACCTGTTGTCGACTTTTCAGTTCTGGCTTTGATGGCATTTGTTCTAATGGCTTTTCCTTGGGCTGCCAGAATCAGGCCCTCCGTCTCCTTTCTCAAAGTTCCATTTGTGACCCACAGCCATTTTTTTTTATTAATTTGTCTCTCAATTTTTCCCAGGAACTGTCCATGGAGAGCCTTCTTTCACCAGTTTTCTCTTCTTCTTCTTCTTCTTCTTCTTCTTCTTCTTCTTCTTCTTCTTCTTCTCCTCCTCCTCCTCCTCCTCCTATTATTATTATTATTATTATTATTATTATTTCTGTCCAACCTTTACTGACACAGGACATGATGGCCATGTTTAAATATCTGAAGGGATGTCACATTGACGAAGGGGCAAGCTTGTTTTCTGCTGTTCTGAAGACTAGGATATGGAATAATGCATTCAAATTGCCTTGAAGTGTGATGGAGGCTCCTCCTGTGAAGGCTTTTGAACTGTCTGGATGGGGTGTTATGATTGTGCTTTCCCTGGATGGCCCATGTGGTCTCTTCCAACTCTATGATTCTACGAATTGTGATGATGTGTATCACAATGGCTTCAAACTACAAGAGAGGAGATTCCATCTGAACATGAGGAAGAACTTCCTGACTGTGAGAGCCATTCAGCAGTGGAACTCTCTGCCCCAGAGTGTGGTGGAGGCTCCTTCTTTGGAAGCTTTTAAACAGAGGCTGGGTGGCCATCTGTCAGGGGTGATTTGAATGCAATATTCCTGCTTCTTGGCAGGGGGTTGGACTGGATGGCCCATGAGGTCTCTTCCAACTCTTTGATTCTATGATTCTATGATTCTAGGGCATCAACAAGCGTGTACTGATTCACCTTGGGTTGTACTAATTCCCTAGCTGGGTTCTGAATGTGCCAAATTTACAGCATTGAACCAGATGCACAATTGTCACCTTCAATGGCTCTCCTACGCATTAATGTTTCAGCTCCTCCTTGGTGAATGTGTGCACCTTGCAAAACTGCTGATTTCTATTTCCTGTAGGAGCAAGTCCTTTTATGCAAATGTCAGTTCCATACTGAATTCCAGCCACAGGCATTTAGAGCGATTATCATGGATCTTCATATTTTTATATGCAGAATTTGGCACAAAGTAGCAGTAGAGCTGACAACTGACCCCTACTTTCACTTTAGAGTCACTCTTCCACCTCTAAGAATTGGAGCATGAGAATTCCTTTATTATACGCACACAAATGTATACACATCTCAACATCCGCAGTGCTCTGAAAGGAGTAATAATTGCCGGCTCTTTCACAGCTCAGAGCATTCCCAACTCAATATGACTTTCACGAGAACTTTTTCTTCCCGTAATATTGTACTCTGTTCTCATTAAGATTACAGCTATTTCCTTGCTGGTCATCTGTTATTTCGACTCCAACCGTGTTTTGCTACAATCCCACATCTTGGCAGGCTGCCAACAACCTTCAAATCTTTTACAACCAGGAGTTTCCTTTGCATTCTTCTCTCTCTCTCTCTCCCTCTTTTCTTTCTTTTCTCTCTTTCCTCCACCTAATCAAAATTTTAAGAATGTATACAGGGATTTTTTTTTAACTTCAAAGCTCGTGTTTCTGAGAGAGGAGATATCAATGGAATCATTGTTTTTGTAATGGCGGCGATAGGCAATGGCATCCCATTTAGTATAATAATCTCCAGGCTAGCCATTCAATCTGACTACTTTCTTTTCCCCCTCAATATATAGGGGGAATGGCAACTAGGACACACCACTCATACAATAGCAGCACTGTAGAAATAAATACTTGTTAAGCTCATAATGGGAGATTTCAATTGGTGAAATGTATTGACAAAGGCTTTCATGGCTGGAATCACCTGTTCTTGTAGGTTTTTTCGGGCTATAGGGCCATGTTCTAGAGGCATTTCTCCTGACATTTCGCCTGCATCTATGGCAAGCATCCTCAGAGGTAGTGAGGTCTGTTGGAAATAGGAAATGGGTTTATATATCTGTGGAATGACTGGGGTGGGGCAAAGAGCTCTCTGCTGAAGCTAGGTGTGAATGTTTCAGCTGACCACCTTAGCATTTGAAGGCCTGGCTGAGCCTGGGAAAATGTTCTGTTGAGAGGAGTTAAGATGTGCCTGGTTGTTTCCTCTCTGCTGTTTTGCTGTTGCAATTTTAGAGCAATTTTAGAGTTTTTTTTTAATACTGGTAGCCAGATTTTGTTCATTTTCATTGTCTCCTCCTTTCTGTTGAAATTTCAGGCCTTCAAATGCTAATGAAGGTGGTCAGCTGAAACATTCACACCTAGCTTCAGCAGAGAGCTCTTTGCCCCACCTCAGTCATTGCCATAGATGCAGGCGAAACGTCAGGAGATATGCCTCTAGAACATCGCCCTATAGCCCGAAAAAACCTACAAGAACCTAATTGGTGAAATATCTAGCTGAAATCTCATTGGTGGTTTATGTACATGTGGCTGGACTTTTTGTCATTGTGATACAACAACAAGAACAAGAACAAGAACAACAAGAACAAGAACAACAACAACAACAGTTTATTTGTATTCTTCTCCATCTCCCTTAGTGGACTCAGGGTGGATTCCATTATATACAGACACAAAGGAAAACATTCAAAGACTAGAGACAATGAAACACAGATATACATCTGTACGTAGATGACGTCCGACTCTATCACTCATTTCCACCAGATGCTAAGGAGGCTGTCCAAGTCCTGAACCGGTGCCTGGACACTGTGACGGTCTGGATGAGGGCAAGCAAATTGAAGTTGAATCCAGACAAGACAGAGGTCCTCCTGGTCAGTCGCAAGGCCAAACAGGGTCGCAACCTGTGCTGGATGGGGTTACACTCCCTTTGAAGGCGCAGGTTTGCAGCTTGGGGGTCCTCCTGGACTCATCACTGAGCCTGGAATCCCGGGTTGCAGTGGTGGCCAGGGGAGCGTTGGCACAATTAAAACTTGTGCGCCAGCTGCGCCCATACTTTGGGAGGTCAGACTTGGCCATGGTCGTCCATGCTCTCGTTACATCTAGGATAGACTACTGCAATGCACTCTACACGGGGTTGCCTTTGAAGACTGCTCGGAAGCTTCAAATAGTCCAACGAGAGGCAGCCAGGCTAATAACTGGGGCGGCATACGAGGAGCACACAACTCCAATGTTACGCCAGCTCCACTGGCTGCCAGCTTGCTACCGGGCACAATTCAAAGTGCTGGCTTTGGCCTATAAAGCCCTAAACAGCCCCAGCCCAAATTACCTGTCCGAACGCATCTCCCCTATGAACCATCGCAGAGATTAAGATCCTCCGAGGAGGTCCTGCTTTCCGTTCCGCCATTGTCACAGGCACGATTGGTGGGGACAGGATACAGTGCCTTCTCGGTGATTGCTCCCCAACTATGGAACTCCCGTTCTGGTGAGATCAGGTCAACTCCCTCCCTCCTGTCCTTTAGAATGATGATAAAAATTTGACTGTGGGACCAGGGCAATAAAGCAGCAATAGGAAAGATGACCAGGGCAATGATTTGACGTGGATGACTAGGACAGTTTTAAATTGTGTATTTTAATATTTTGATTTTTTTTAAAAAAAATGTTTATGTATTGTATGTGAATCTGTGTCCCGGCATTGAATGTTTGCCATGTATATGCTGTGCTCCACCGTGAGTCCCCTTCAGGGTGAGAAGGGCAGAATATAAATGTTTTAAATAAATAAATAAATACAGACAAAGGTAAAGGCTTCCCCTTTCATCTCTGGCTCTGGGGGAGCGGTGCTCATCTCCATTTCTAACCTGAAGAGCCTGCATTGTCCATAGAAATCTCCTGGGTCATGTGGCTGGCATGACTGCATGGAGCACCGTTTACCTTCCTGCCAAGGTGGTACCTATTGATCTACTTACATTTGCATGTTTTTGAACTGCTAGGTTGGCAGAAGTTGGGGCTAACAATGGGAGCTCACCCTATCCCACAGATTAGAACCACTAACTTTCTGGTCAGCAAATTCAACAGCTCAGCAGTTTAAAGTTTTAATTGTGCGAAAGCTCTCCCAGCCACCGCTGAGACCTGGGGTTCCAGGCTCAGCGATGAGTCCAGGATCACTCCCAAGCTGCGAACCTGCATCTTCAGGGGGAGTGTAACCCTGTCTAACACAGGCTGTAACCCTATGCCCTGTTCGGCCTTCCGACTGACCAGTAGGACCTCTGTCTTGTCTGGATCCAATTTCAATTTGTTAGCTCTCATCCAGTCCGATACAGCAGCTAAACACCGGTTCAAGGTCTGGACAGCCTCCTTGGTGACAAGTGAGAAGGAGTGACAGATTTGGACGTCATCTGCATAGAGATAACATCTTAGTCCGAAACTCCGAATGATCTCTCCCAGTAGCTTCATATAGATGTTAAATAACATCGGGGACAAGATTGAACCCTGTGGGACTCCACACAGCAACGGTTGCGGGGCCGAACAGGTGTCACCCAATAACACCTTCTGGGTCCGTCCCTCAAGGAAGGATCGGAGCCACCGCGGAGCAGTGCCCCCGAGCCCCATGTCCATGAGGCGTCCCAGAAGGATACCATGATCGACGGTATCGAAGGCCGCTGAGAGGTCCAGCAGAACTAACTAACCTGTCTAGCTCCTTGCGTAGATCATCTACCAAGGCGACCAAGGCTGTCTCAGTTCTATGTCCCGGCCTAAAGCCAGACTGTGCCGGGTCTAGATAATCAGTGTCTACCAGAAACCCCTGGAGTTGTGTTGCCACCACACGTTCCATGACTTTGCCCAAATAGGGGAGATTGGAAACTGGCCGATAGTTGTCGAATTGAGTGGGATCCAGTGATGGTTTCTTCAACAGCGGTTTTATAATAGCTTGTTTTAAGCTCGCTGGAAATTTTCCTTCCTGTAAGGAGGCATTAACCATCACCTTCACCCACTCTGCCAAACCCCCTCTGGCTTCCTTGATCAGCCAGGATGGGCAGGGGTCTAGGATGCATGTGGTGGGTTGCACCTCTCCAAGGATCCTGTCCACATCCTCAAGCTGAACCAATTGAAAAGAATCCAACAAAACTGGACAAGCAGATGCTCTCGTTACATCCCCAGAGACTGCCATTAACATGACGTCGAACCCTGACCGAATCCGCTCAATTTTATCCGCGAAAGATCGAGCAAATGCTTCACAGCAATTACAATAAGAATTACAATGCACAATTATTACAAAAAACAACCGTACCCAACCTTCTCATCATCCAAGCGTAGTCCAGGTTCGTCGTCCATTGTTCCATCCTATGTTCCATTACCAGATTGCACTAAATTACTCAAACTTAGCTGCACAATGTTGGTATTTGGCAGAAATGTGGTATAATGCAACCAAGGCTTACTAGATGAGTGTGGATTATACCTGTGTGGTGTAAGATCTCAACTGGTATTTATCTCATTTGCATGTAACAAAACGGCATCAACCTTGATCTGGCATGGAAAAATTAGGAGTGGGAAAAAAGCCATGGAAAAGTAACTTCTCATAAAAACATGGATAAGGTTTTCTGACTTAAAACAGAATTGAAAAGTCCATTTGCTAACCCAAAATGTTATGGTGTTGTTGTTTATTCGTTCAGTCACTTCCAATACTTTGTGACTCTCTGGACCAGCCCACGCCAGAGCTCCCTGTTGGCCGTGGCCACCCCTCACTTCTTCTAGGTCAAGCCAGTCACTTGACGGATACCATCCATCCATCTTGTCCTTGGTTGGCCGCTCTTCCTTTTTCCTTACATTTCCCCCTTTGTTTTAACTATGTATTTAACTATGTTGTATCTATTTTTTTTACCTCAATCCAGGTTAAAATTATTATTATTATTATTATTATTATTATTATTATTATTATTATTATTATTATGCACAATTGAATGGTTACATATGGGCGCCAGCAGGAACTCTAGACATCAAAACCATCAAACAGATGGCAGGACATAGCTCTATATGGCTTTAATTTGGGTATAAGTTACCCAGGACCAATATGGGGATTATGATTGATGTATTTAATATGGATTCTATGTAAGAGATGGAAAATTAATTCACATTAGCTGTTTGCTTTCTGCAAGACTGTGAACGAATATGCATGGGTACTTGACTATATTTTCTCTATAGATACACTTGATTTATAATGTGCATATATTTGACAAATGCACATAAACATTTTACACAGTGTGTGTGAAGCATAAAGCAAACATGTCTTCACCATGTTTGATGAGAGAACCATCTCAGTCTATAGAGATCTGAAAATCGCTTTTATTTCTCCCTGTAACCATCTCTCCTTCAGGTTTAAGATGCCCAGAACCTTAAATTGTGCCTATTTTCCAGAACACTCATAATCCAAACTGTTTGCAAGTCACACTGCATTTTGGTAATATGTCCAGAACTGAACACACTTCTCCAAAATTACTGAGTTGAAACAACTTCTTCTTACTCATACTCTGTTGGGAAAATTGATCTTCTCCTACCCAGTTGATGCCTATAAAAGAAGGCTTGAAGTGGAGTTACAATCATTCTAATAATGTCAGAATTAAGTAGAGATCATGAATATATAATATTTACTCATCCATAATTGTCCCATTATCATGTTTGCTAGTTAGTCATAGTTCTGACACCATGGACACAATAATATCCTCCTCTTTTCCAGGAACAAACTGGACAAGTGAACAAGGAGATCTATTCTGTTGACATTCAAAATATGGATAAATGGCATTTCTGCTAGATTTGGGGGAGTTGTGTCAGGAGAGGTTACTCAGTAATATAAATTTGACTAGGTAACAATGGTACATTAGCTTTTGTTGTTGTTCATGCGTTCAGTCATTTCCGACTCTTCATGACCTCATGGACCAGCCCTAAGGACCCAAATGGATATAAAAATTATCCCTTATACTGCCTCTTGATCATTTTAGTCACCCTCCTCTGGACGCATTCCAGCTTGTCAAGAGAGATATTGACAAGCTGGAATATGTCCAGAGGAGGGTGACTAAAATGATCAAGGGTCTGGAGAACAAGCCCTATGAGGAGCAGCTTAAGGAGCTGGGCATGTTTAGCCTGAAGAAGAGAAGGCTGAGAGGAGATATGATAGCCATTAGGCCTGGGTAACAACGGAAAAATTTGTTTCTAAAATCAATTCTTTTTTGGGGGTTTTTGCGTTTCGTTATTTAAAATAATTACAAAATTTTCCTTTAAAAACGTTCGATATTTACGAAATTTCGTAAATGTGGAAAAAATTACAAAACAATAACGAATCGATTTCCGAAACAATAACGAATCGATTCGTTAATGGCGGACGCGACTGCGCAATACGCTAAAAAACCTCCAAATGGGACAGGGGGCACTTCTGAAGCTTAATTAAACCAAAAACAACTATAAAAACCCTTAGAAAACCAAAAACAACTATAAAACTTGCCCCAGACATGCGGAAATAATAACGAAACGACCTCAAAATGATAACGAAACGAATACAATAACGAAATACAAAACATTTACGAAACGATTTAAAAATTCGTTTTTTTGAAAAATTGCTCCAGACTGGTTCGTTATCATTTTGTAATTGAAAAAATAACGAATTTTTTAACGAATTACGAATTAACGAAATGAAACCGCCCAGCCCTAATAGCCATGTATAAATATGTGAGAGGAAGCCTCAGGGAGGAGGGAGCAAGCTTGTTTTCTGCTTCCATGGATATTAGGACAAGGAACAATGGCTTCAAACTTCAAGAAAGGAGATTCCATCTGAACATGAGGAAGAACTTCCTGACTGTGAGAGCCATTCAGCAGTGGAACTCTCTGCCCCGGAGTGTGATGGAGGCTCCTTCTTTGGAAGCTTTTAAACAAAGGCTGGATGGCCATCTGTCAGGGGTGATTTGAATGCAATATTCCTGCTTCTTGGCAGGGGGTTGCACTGGATGGCCCATGAGGTCTCTTCCAACTCTTTGATTCTATGATTCTTATATAACATGGCAAAAAGGTAGCATTTTCAAGTCTTAAACAGTTGAATCCATGAATACAGAATCTGCAGATACAAAGAACTGATTGTGTTAACAACTATGGTATAGCTTTATTGGTAGGAATTCTTTGTCAGCTGCATTGTTAGGAATATAAACCCCTATATGTTGCATTTCTACTTGCGTCTACTTGGGATGTGGTCTTCCTTATTCCCTACTGTCTCCGCTTTTCTAGTGAGTTATCTATTCTCATGATGTGATCAAAGTATGATAGCCTGAAATTAGCCATCTTGGCTTCTAGGGAGAATTCAGACTTAATTTATTCTAGAATCCATATGTTTGTCATTCTTAGAAATGTATGATTATCCACAGAACTCTTCTCCAAGCTTCATCAAGTGAATTGATTTTCTTTGTCTAAGTTTTCTTCACTGTCCAGTTCACTGTCCAGTTTTCACAACCATATATAGACATTGGAAAAATGATGGAAGGGACTATCTGAAGTTTAGTATTCAGTTGTATTAGTTTCCACTTCAGGATCTCTTCTAATTCCTTGTCTTCTTCTGGTTTTCTCAACCACATTCTCCATTATCAAATTGCAATAACATTGTGGTATAGTAATACACACAGATTATCCAGTGAATAAAATTTAAGAAGTTTGCCCTTTTATGACCTTTGATCCAAATCCGGTCGCTAGTCCTGCCCAGAGAAAATCGATTGAATCAATCACGGAAAGGGGAATCAATGGATCTACTCAAGTTGGTGCTAGCAATTGGATTTAGATCTTTGTTTTGCACCCAAGGCTTTCTAGATGAACTCGGGATAGTTAATTAGCCTTGTGCCCTTGGTGACCCTCAGAATTGCCTCTTCCAGCTACAGAAAGCTCTCCAAGGACATTCAGATGAAATCAATTTACAACCATTTAAATTTAAAACAGTGAGGAATATGTTAACCAGACTTAAAACCTTGGAGACTATTGAACAATTATATCTAACCATTTAAAACTTTCACCGAATTAACAGGTAATGGTATTTTCTTTAGATTTTGGAAGGATTCAGCCGGGACAGGTTATGTAATTGTGCAACTGCAAGTCACTGATATAGAATTATTTGTATCCATTATCTTACAAATGCAAACTAATGAGTGATAACTCTAGTCCTCCTGTGTTATAACTGTAAGACTGTTCTTTTAGTTTTATGTCAAGAGAGTGGAACCACATGATCGTTGGCTTGTTTGAGTGAAATGTCACCCATAAAACATAGTTTCTGGCTGTTTTTCAGTTCATTGACTCATCAATAATCATCGGTTTGCCCCACTCAAATGACTATAAATCATTTTCCAAAGTGGGTTCTGGTATCTAAGGTGTAAAGGTCATTCACATTTTAAGATGACATTGCCTGCTCGGTTTATCTTGGATAAAAAAAAAATCCCCCTACTTGGGTGCATCTCACTAGGTAATCAATACTTGGCAGTGCAGGCCAACCAGCAATGATGTGGTCTATTGATTTGGCCCGTTGGCAACATTTACAACATTTGTCATTTTCTGTCCTTTTAGTGATGAATTTGCTGCCATCATCTTTGACAATTGACACAGTGCACCTGCTTGTAAAATGAATCCATTGAGTAGGATAATCTGTGAAGATGTGGTCTTGCCTCACTATGATGGGAAAGATTCTTATCTTATTTCATGGGGGTAAACAAGGTTCTCTATTTGGATTAAATATCCTCTCTCAGATGGACAGTTTTGGGGAGGTGGGTGGCCTCAGTGCTGGTGAAGTAGTGACCCTAGTCTGGACTCTAATTTGAAATGTAATGGAGCTAGCCAGGATGCTGAAATTATCAAGGTGTTAAACCCTGTCTCTCTTGGGTGAGTCTACACTGATTGCTTAAGCCAGTGCTAGTACAGAGCTGTTGTGATGGAAGCCAGATGTACCCAACTGAATCTGTAGGAGTGCCATATTAGTGTCTGGCCAGTCTAGATGGGCTACTAGATTATCATCTTGTCATCTTTGTCACTGTCGCTACTCCTCATCAATCATGGAGTTCTGTGAAAGCAACAGATCATTGGGTTGTTGTAGGTTTTGGGGGGGCTATATGGCCATTTCACCTGCATCTATGGCAAGCATCCTCAGAGGTAGTGAGGTCTGTTGGAACTAGGAAAAAGGCTTTATATATCTGTGGAATGACCAGGGTGGGAAAAAGGACTACTGTCTGTTGGAGCTAGATGTGAATGTTTCAACTGACCACCTTGATTAGCATTGGATTGCCTGGCAGTGCCTGGAGCAATCTTTTGTTGAGTGGTGATTAGATGTCCTTGTTTGTTTCCTCTCTGTTGTTGTGTATAAAATCCCTTATGGAATCCAGCAGACATTTTATCCATTCTGGAATTGTTATATTGAGTTCAAGAATATGGAAGCTGATTGCGTTTGGACATGCACGTGTAGATGTGGATGTTCATACACATTGTGCATACATCCACACTGTACACTGTGCAATGAACATGCAGGCACACATGTGTGTTTCATTGCACATTCAGGATACTTTGAAACCTGCAAAAAGTTAGCTTATGTTGGGGCACATACAGGCATGTAGCCGGGGAGGGGGGGGGCTTGAGGGGCTTCAGCCCCCCCCCCCCGAAATTCTCATGGTGGTTCTCGAAAAGGCCTTACTGGTACATTATTTAAACTGTTATGTTTATTCATATCATGATCTGATCACCATACTCAATACATCCTATATGCATGGGGGTATTGGGGTAATGATACAAAAGGTTTGCTAGGCTAGACCCTCTTTCACTCAGACTCAGCCCCCCCCCTGAAACTCAGCCCCCACCGAACCCCCCCCCCCTGAAAAAAATTCAGCCCCCCCCCCCCGAAATGAAATCCTGGCTACGGGCCTGGGCACATAGAAATATGGCTGAATATAAAGAAAGACTCGAGTGGAATATCCAAAAGGTGATATGGACTCACTGGTGTTTTTCTATAGCATTTAATTAAATATTGAAAGTGAAGCATGATACCTGGAATTTACTAAGACAGTTGTAAATGCATAATCTAGAGTTACACATTTATGATTGGTTCATGTTCACGATCCCTGTGTATTCAAAGTGGCTGCTGCCCAATTCTCCCTTACTAGGCAGCAGCCACTGTGAACAAAAGGTGTCTCTTATCTTGTTGATCATGAAGCAGTTTACTGATATTTTCACTATTTTATCCTGTGAATAATCTCTAGTATAAAGGGGAATTGGAACAGGGACACTCTCAGGCAGGATGGTAACATTAGTTAGCTGCATCCCAGTTGACAGGGGAACAGACCTCTGCCACTCACAGCAGCTGCTGTTTAGTAAATGAAGATCATGGAGGTCAGGCTGGGAGACACTAATTAGCTACATACAGAATAGCAGCCACTAATTGTGAATGTTGTTGTTGTTGTTCATTCGTTCAGTCGTCTCCGACTCTTCGTGACCTCATGGACCAGCCCACGCCAGAGCTCCCTGTCAGCCGTTACCACCCCTTGGAAATATTAAAAGGAACTGGGTTTTCCCTTCTGGCCTTGCCTGAAGGGGAGGGCTATTTGCCCACCCAATGAATAGACATCAATTAATATAGTCCCAGCCGGGACTAATTTCTGGAGGTGGAGCACAGCATCCCTCCCAGCTCCAGTAATGGGGCAGCAAACGTTGGCCCACCCTCTCACCCTATAGCAATGTACCAAGAGGTCACTTCAGGGCTGGATAAGAATTCCCCCTCCTCCTTTTTAACAGGGTTTCTTTCCACCTACCCCACACTGTTGAGGTTAATGAGTAATTTGCATTAAGTGGAGCAATTAAAAAGGCTGCTGTGCAGGTACAGCTGTACCAGGAGCTCCAGTTTTGTTTGCTTTGCATTGAATGTTTGTTGTAGTCCTAAGTTTTAGGGCTCTGCAGATAGGTGGCTTCTTTTGGCTGCAATTATTGGGCAAGCCACCTGTCGATTATAGTTAGGTTCCCTGGTCCTTTTTGAGTTTTGGAGGGAATAGGAGCCATTTTGGCTCAGTCCACACAGAGATGCTTTCCATGCAGGACATAATACCAAGAGCTCCTGTAGAAAGCTTCGTCTTCTACAGCTTGGCCGGGGAGAAAAGGCCCCACAGCCTGGCTGAGGATTTTGCAGTCTCACAGCTCCTTTGCTGAGGGAATCCAGTCCCACAGCACTTCAGTCAGCCATCACCGAAACCTGAACTCCTTCTTTTCTCCTGGAAGTCTACAAAGCTCTGCTTGGTAAGGGTCACTCACGGAAGCCAGAAGTAGTTGGTACCGGGTGCAGGGGCTCCACGCCAACAAAGGCAAAGACAGACTGCCCAGATTAGAAGTTAAGGATTTCCCCATTTGCTAAAATACTGTTTATGAAGATAGTGCCTGTTCCCTGTGGACAAAATTGAAAGAGCCAATAGACTGTTAAGAAAGCCTTGAAATACCTGTTTTTTTTCCAATAATAAAGAACTTTGTTGAACCTTTCAACCATCTAAAGACTCTGTTTTAAGGAAATCCAAAGGCTTTTAATCTGAGGCAGCCCTGGCGTCCTGTTGGGCACACAGAATTTATGTCCTGTCTACAGTCTTATGCACAGGCCCAGCGTATGACAGCACAGCTGCCATGTGGAATATAGGGATACAATTTACATCTCGTGTGCTCCTAAGGCACTCATTTTGGTGAAGGCCAGGAACAGGAAACACCACCAGTGAGTTTGTGCAGCTGAGGTGGGAGTGAACAGAAATGGCCTTGGAGCTGCAGGAGAATTCTTGGGGTTTGAATACTCTATGCAGCTTCCCTAAGCAGTTGCCCTGGTTATGACTCATGTGAGTTATGTGGGGAACTCAGGTGTCTTGCCCAATGTCAGCTGAGGAGTGGGTCTGGGATGGCCCCTGCTTGGCCTACACAACATCAAGTTCAAACCCCTATTCTTAGCTGGCTGCAGCTCATGAAAAACGTTTAAATAGGTAACAATTTAGTAAAAGTTGCCAATATTTATCCCAACACAGTTGTCTGGCCTTGTTATTTCATTGATGGGTGGGCAAAAGAAAGTATATTGAGATGGCTCCATACTCTGCAAAACTTTGGTGTTTTTTTTCTTTTTACCCTGATGGAGGATTCAGACCATCATCTTATGAGGCATATTATAATAAATGGTTGCACTCAAAACTTAATAAAATTACACATCAGAATATCGCTGGTGAAATTAACGAGCCAAAATATTACAGTCAAGTAGAAGTCAGTGAATTTTGAAGGTCATTTTGAGCCATAAAGAACGATCGGTATAATGTTTTATGCCTTCGAAGAATAATAAGTCGGAAAAAAGAGATTTAACAGCAGGCAGACGCATGTCTGTGGAAAGAACTTCTGCCCACTTAGCAGTGTAGTAATTTCATATGGAAACTCAAAACCATGACTTTGAAAGTACCACAATAGGTTAAAAGACAACATGCGTGTTTGCCATTTTGGATGCCAACTACAATGTTTGGTCACAGTAAGGACTGGTGAGGAATGAATTGAAAAATCTCATTGTTCAGCCCTGTTTGTGTGAGGAAGTTGAGAGGAAGAGGTACTACTTGAATATCAGTCCAAGTATCATGGTGGCATCTGTACGATCTTGGGATTTGTAAATTGGTGAATCTGAAACAAGATGCTGGTCAAGCATGGATAGAACCAACCAATTGCAGCTCATTGAAAGCTGCGGTGTATGTGTGTGTGGGGTGCTATTGGGAAAAGGATATAACCAAAATATTCCCGAGCTGTTTGACAATGGAAGTTGCCTGGCAGTATGGTGATGTCTCCTTCTCTGGAGGTTTTTAAGTAGAGCCTGGGTTGACAACATTGGGAGTGCTTTCATATTGTATTCTTTCCTAGAAGAATTGGGTTGGAGTGGATGGCTCTTGGGATCTCTTCCAACTCTACAATTCTAAAAGAGTTGTTTGTAGAATTATTAGATAAAGCCAGTCAGAAATGGGGAAAGATGCAGATAGGAAATATGTTAGTGTTCTTCAGAATTTTTTTTTTCATGTCAGGAGCGACTTGAGAAACTGCAAGTCGTATCTGGTGTGAGAGAATTGGCCGTCTGCAAGGACATTGCCCAGGGCGATGCCTGGATTTTTTTTTTGATGTTTCACCATCCTTGTGGGAGGCTTCTCTCATAGAGAAAGGCCAGTTAGGATGAGGGGAATTTATGAACTTTGATTAGGGCTTTTGGGAACTGAGAATGTGGAGAGAGCTTGGGGAGAAATATAACTTTATTTGAAACTGAAATGTTATTGTATCTTGTATGTGAATCTAGAAGAAGGCTAGATGTTTGTTTTATTTGTTGTACAATAAATCCTTAATCTTTATGTGTTTTACAACTGTGGTTGGATGCTGTAATTTACAAGAAAGACTGGCTATGCATTGTGACAGTGAACTCCCTGGTTTATCCAACATGTCCTTGAGGCCTAGGCACAAATCCCGGGGGGATCTGGAGAGTAAAAGGGCAGAGGTTCAAGAATCAAAACTGCAGGGCAAACTTGGAATAAAAGTTCTGTAACATCAAGGTACTTAGATTCTCTGTAAGAAGCTCTACTGCACCCTTTTGAACAATACCAACACAAAGTTCTTGTGGGGTTTTTCGGGCTATATTAGCCCTTTGTATGCTAATCAAGGTGGTCAGTTGAAACATTCACACCTAGCCCAACTGACAAAAGTTCTTTGTCTCACCCTGGTCATTCCACAGATATATAAACCCATTGTCCTAATTCCAACAGACCTCACTACCTCTGAGGATGCTTGCCATAGATGCAGGCGAAATGTCAGGAGAAATGCCTCTAGAACATGGCCATATAGCCCGAAAAAATCCACAAGAACTTAGTAATACCAACACAGCTCTCTAGCACAGAATTCTTTGCACTTCATGAAACAACCAATCCCATGATTCCGTATGGACCACAAGAATGAAACTGGTATTTGGAATAACTGTGTATGGTAGTAGACAATGTGACTTAGATTCTGCAGTGTCCATGCTTGAGAATGCTTTGTGTATTGAGAATGTCTTCTAGACCTCAGATCCAGCCTGAATGCAATCAACTTAGCTCATAAAGTCACAGCATTTTGAGTGAAAGGCATCCAATCCCATCTGATCATACAAGCTAAGCAGAGTCAGCTCTGGTTAGCTCTTAGATGGGAGACGACCAACAAATATCAGGCACTGTAAGTTACATTTGAGAGGAAGGAACAGACAAAGCCTCTACTGAGTTTCCTTTGCCTCAGAAAACCCCATGAAATTTGCACATAATGCAAATTTAGTGTAGTTTGGGGATGGTTATACTATGCCTCGTTTCTGCTTAATATCATCTTTGTGCAACTGAGAACATATTTGCTACGTCTACAACTCAAGTTAATCAAGTGATACGCTAAAGACACTGACGAACACACCAAACTAGAATGTTTAACTACATGCACAAAAGTTATACACGAGGAATTCTGTTAATACAACTGGAAACTAAATATGAATGTTATGCTATGTCCTGAAAAATATAAAAACACTTGTAAAGGACCTTGCACGCTTGTAAAACAGCATCATGTTGTTAGCTTGGTATACATTATAGATGGTTTATTGTGATCCACTTGGAGCAACGGGAGTGGGAGGTGGAAGGGTCACATGAGTGTCTGCCTCATGCTACAACCAGGAAAGATTGCTTTGTAATATCTATCATATTTTTCTCAGACTTTCTAAGACACAATATCTGAAATGTCTACTCAGGGGAGATAGATTTTTTTCCAATAGTACAATAGAAGCAGTAATGGTAATATGTCTGGATAGCGGGAACAACAACGCTGAGATCCAGGGATGCTTCTTAAGAGAATTCTAGCCCAGAGGTTCATATTGTACCTTACGTATCTTCACTTTTTTGGATAGACCGAAACTTTGGAAAGAATGTCACACTGATGTTGGTCTCTTTCAATGTCGGGCAAGCACTCTGAGGAAGCAAACAAGAGCAGTGAGGACTCGATGACACTCTCCTGCCATGTAAAATTCACTCTCTCTTGAAAGCCAAAGTTCCCTTCTCCTGCAAAGGAGACTACAAAATTTGTGGTGCAAAGTCTGACTCGAAAGAATCCTCCCTCCAAAGCCGTGGTTTTTAAAACTTCATCAGATGGTTTCCCATTTCAGGAGCTGAACCATTAATATTCTGCTACAGCTGCAAAGAAATCAATAGTGTCATACTGATACATAGCAACGTTTATTAGAGTAGCCCTGGGCATCTCTGAAACCTTTCCCTATCAAGCTGGCTTTCTAATTGGTTTGCAGCGGAGTTTCTGCCACCGAAATTATCTCGGTCTGTCATGTGAAAATCCTGCTTTGTCAGCACGAAGAGCACAAACAGCCAGAAAAAAAAACAAGAGAAAGGTCATGCCCAGATGTTGTGCAAAGAAAATGAATCCTGTTAACCTTATGTTTTATGTTTTTCAGAGGAATGTGGCAGGGATTCTTAGGGGACTTTGTGTCTACTATAGAAAAAGCAGTCCAAGAACTAGCTTAGTTCTTGGCTGAGCAAGAGGGGTTAACTGAATAGATCAAGGGTACAGTGTTCCCTCACTTATCGTGGAAGTTCCATTCCAGGACCACCTGTGATAAGTGAAAATCCGTGAAGTAGGGACGCCATATTAATTTTAATATTTATACATTATTTTATATATATCTCTATATATAAATGCTCTGTACCTTAAAAACAAAAGAACCAATTAACGAAATCACACCAAATTTGGCAACAAAACGACTCACAGCACAAGGAGTGACCATCACTCAAAAAATTATGATTATGTCATTTGGGAGTTGTAGTTGCTGGAATTTATAGTTCACCTACAATCAAAGAGCATTCTGAACTCCATCAATGATGGAATTGATCAAACTTGGCACACAGAATTCCCATAACCGACAGAAAATACTGGAAGGGTTTGGTGAGCATTGACCTTGAGTTTGGGAGTTGTAGTTCACCTACATCCAGAGAGCACTGTGGACTGAAACAATGATGGATCTGGACCAAACTTGGCAGAAGCACTCAATATGCCCAAATATGAACACAGATGGAGTTTGGGGGAAATAGACCTTTACATTTGGGAGTTGTAGTTACTGAGATTCACAGTTCATCTACAATCAAAGAGCATTCTGAACCCCACGAATGACAGAATCGGGGCAAACTTCCCACACAGAACCCCCATGACCATCAGAAAATACTTAAGGCCATCCAATCCAACTCCCTTCATCAGGGCAAGAAAATGTAATCAAAGCCCTCCTGACAAAGAGCCATCCAGCCATAGATAGATATAGATAGATAGATATGATTCACACACACACACACACACACAGATATAGTATCATAGATTTGAAAGGGACCCTTAAAGAAGGACAATGATATGTTGCATGTTCCAGAGTGGGCAAACCAGACAATCTCCACATCAACACTGACAAAGAAACAGCAAAAAATACTGTTTACCCACAAGCATCAAGAAATTCCAAATATTAGAAACCAATACTTTCTCATTACTTTATTTTCCAGATGAACAGACTGGGCCACAGCAATGCGTGGCAGGGGACAGCTAGTATATTATATATTATTTTCTTACTTGCGCTTCCTTACCCTCCTCCCGGCCCATCCCAAGGGTGCCTGCCTGCCTCCCTGGCTTCCACAGACCCTGGCAGAGCCTTTGGAGCCATGCAAGCAACAGCAAGCCAGAGAGGCAGGCCTTCCCCGACGCACCTCAGGCTGCCACACTTCTCGGGTCTGTGGAGGCCAGGGAGGCAGGCCTTCTCCACCACGCTTCAGGCCACCGCACTTCCGAGGTTCCTGGCCTCCACTGGATGTAAATATTTTATATTATATATTTTTATTAATATGTTCAAAACCCCACAAAACAGCGAGTCTGCTAAAAGTGAACCGCGAAGTAGCGAGGGAATACTGTCGTGGTTTGTTGTTCAAGTCATTTCCAATTTATGATGACTTTAAGTTGAACTTATCATGGGGTTTTCTTGCTAAGCTTTGTTCAGAGGGGGTTGCTCGTCTGACTTGTTGAGAGTGTGCCTCTGCCCAAGTTCACTCAGTGGGTTTCTGTAGTCAGGCAGAGAACTGAACTCTGATATCCAGGGATGTATTCTAGCACTCAAACCACTACAATATGCTAAGGAAGTGATAGTTGTTACTCTATTCTGCTTTAGTCAGACATCATTTGGAAAACTACTTCCCGTTCTGGGTATCACATTTCATAGAATCATAGAATCATAGAATCAAAGAGGTGGAAGAGACCTCATGGGCCATCCAGTCCAACCCCCTGCCAAGAAGCAGGAATATTGCAATTTAATCACCCCTGACAGAAGGCCATCCAGCCTCTGTTTAAAAGCTTCCAAAGAAGGAGCCTCCACCACACTCCAGGAGAGAGTTCCACTGCTGAATGGATTTCAAGAAGGATATAGGCTACCTGGACCAGAGAAGGGTAACCAAGATTATCAAAGGTCTGGAAGCCAAGCTTAGTCCAGAGATAGGCAACCAAGATGATAATAAATCTGTAAGCCAAGTTTAGGAGCTAAATATTTTTAGCTTGAAGAAGAGAAGATTGAGAAGTGACTGATACTGGTCTTCAAATATCTAAAAGAATGTTATGTATAAGAGATCTCACCTAAATATTAGGAAACCTTTTTTATTATAAGAGTGATGTGAAAGTGAAATGAATTGCTTTGGTGGATGTGTGTGTGTGGGGGGGGGGGGGGCTCCTTCTTTGGAGGTCTTTAAAGAGAGGTTGGATGGGCATGTTTCAATATGTTTTGGATGTGTATTGGAAAGTTACCTATTTGAAGCAATTTCAAAGTTATTTTAAAAACAGGAAGTCCCTTTGTCCTTTCAAAGCTTTCCTCGCCATTTTTGATATGACACAGAAAGTGAGTTGGAAGTGAGTCAGCGTTTGAAGCAAAGAAGTTTTTCAGCATGCAAGCGGCTTGCCTCCAAGCCAATGAGGGGAGAAGTTTTGGGACAGGGAGGGGTTTTGGCACGGCAGTCATTGCACTATATAAAGGTCAGCACATGGCTCAGAGGCTCATTTGGAGCCAGGAAGGGAAGGGAGAAGGGAAAGGGAAAGAAAAAGGGAAGTTGTGAAGGGAGGTTGGAAAAAGAACGGTTGGAAGAGCAGGGCAAGTGGAGAAGGGCTGTTGCCTGGCTGGGCTGCCTGCCTTGCTGCTTGTGTGTTGTTGCTGTTGGGGTTTGGGATGGGTGGGTGATGCGTGGGTGGGTAATATTGGGGTGTGAGGGTGCGTGGCATGGCATGGGTGGAAGGAAGGAACAGCATGGAGGAAACAAAGCACTCCAACATTTGAAAAAGCCCCAGCGTTGTAGCAGGTGTCTCTGGCCTGGCCTCTGTGTTGTACATTGCCTCAATGGAACTAGATCTCCCATCAATTCAAGCCACTCTTTGAACACAAATGATCCTTTCTAAAGGTATTAAATCAACTTCCAAAACCACAAAGGCCTTCTCTGCTGTTTGTTTCCTTTGTTTGCCAGGCGTTGCCAGAAAAGACACTACAAATCCCATATAGTCAAAATATTCTTTCTAAAGGTGTGAAATCAACTTTAACGAAGTGATTCAAAAATTTTGGAAATTTCGGAAAGTTGCGAAATTTTTTTAGGAAAAATTCGGAATTCAATTGAACCACCAAAGCTCCCTACATCTGAAACGAGTTTTGAACCATTTTCTTTTTGATCAACCAAGCCTAAAATACAGGTTTCCCTAAAGTAGCTTTTTAATGCAATTTTGAACTCAGAACCACAGCACAAAATCCAGTGAAATGTACTATCCAAGAAATAACTATGTTCTGACCCATATATGAGCCCAGGAAATGTGAACTAGGTTAACATGCTAAAAAATGCAGGAAAACTAATATTCTCTCACATTCAAAGACTCATATGAACATCACATAACTCCACCCTCTTGCTGATTTAGCGATGGCCTTTGAAAAAGATTTAGGTCTATAAATAAATCAAATTCTTTTAAATCTGTTATTTCCCCCCTTTTGGCATGTGTTTGTTTGCCATGGCGTGTTATCCAACACACCATTTCCCGGCGCAAAGAGGGAAGAAAGCTGTGGCTGATGGGAAAGTATGCAAATCAAATCCAGCTTTGATTTTCATGCTTACTTTTCTGCTCATCCCAGTTGTAAAGCTAAGCTGTAATTAATACATAAGAGGCTGGTGATTATGCAGCATTACAGCTGAACATATAGAGAGTGCATACAGTATTAGGTGCCCTTTGGGGGGAGGGGGAGACCAGGCACATTGAAATGAGATCTTTAAGCATGGCTCATATCAATGACCTGATATGTTGTTCAGTCCTGACAGTCCTGGAAACCTTCCGTCCATTGTTGTGCATTTAGTCCCATCTCTGACAAACACCTCTGTTTGGTTGCATTTCTATACAATTGATTCCAAACAATTGCTCTCACTCATTCATAGAAGCATTTAAAACATTTTATTCTAGGCAATAGAAAGTCTGCATCTCTGAAAATCATATTGTCTTGGAGAGGAATAAATTTTGTACTTAGTATTAGATCTGTGAAGAGCTTGGAAAAGTTACTCCAGGATACTCCATGTAGCATACTGGATTGAAGATTCTGGGATTTTTAGTTTCCAAGCAATTTGGAAAGTGGAAAGCACCAGAAGACAAAGAACATGCTATAGGTATATTGATTCAATCATGCAACTAACGTCGAGTTTGCAAATCCATGTTTGCAAATCCAAATATCAGCCCTACTGCATTCACCCAGGTGGGACACAAAGTCAGGATGAGCCTGCAAGCAGAGCAGGAAGGCAAACAAACAACAAACAATTCTTTTAAATCTGTTAAATGCTAATTCAAGCTTACTAATCACATCATTCACACTTTCTTTTAACAGACAAGGGTTCTTTCTCCCACCCTGGACATTCCACAGGTATGCATACACTTCACATACCTTACTCTCAACAGAACATCTGAAGATGCCAGCCACAGATGCAGGTGAAACGTTAGGAGAGAATACTACTGGAACATGACCATAGAGCCTGAATAACTCACAGCAATCCAGTGATTGCTGTGATCCAGACAAGACAGAGGTCCTACTGGTCAGTCGTAAGGCCGAACAGGGTATAGGGTTACAGCCTGTGCTGGACGGGGTTACACTCCCCCTGAAGACTCAGGTTTGCAGCTTGGGAGTGATCCTGGACTCATCGCTGAGCCTGGAACCCCAGGTCTTGGCGGTGGCCGGGAGAGCTTTTGCACAATTAAAACTTGTGCACCAGTTGCGCCCATACCTTGGGAAGTCTGATCTGGCCGCGGTGGTCCACACTCTTGTTACATCCCGTATAGACTACTGCAACACACTCTACGTGGGGTTGCCCTTGAAGACTGTTCAGAAACTTCAACTGGTCCAACGAGTGGCAGCCAGATTGCTTACCGGAGCGGCATACAGGGAGCACACCACCCCCCTGCTGTGTCAGCTCCACTGGTGCTGGTTTTGACCTACAAAACTCTTTACGGTTTCGGTCCTGTGTATCTGTCCGAACGTATCTCCCTCTACGTCTCACCCGGAGTTTGAGATCATCTTGGGAGGCCCTGCTCTCGACCCCACTGCTATCACAAGTGAGGCTGGTGGGGACAAGGAGCAGGGCCTTCTCAGTGGTGGCCCCTCACCTATGGAACTCACTCCCAGGGGAAATCAGGGCATCAACATCCCTCCTCACCTTCAGGAGAAAGGTAAAGACATGGCTGTGGGACCAGGCCTTTGGGCAATCTGACAATTAGATATGGAAACCAGATGGATAGGACTGAAATGACTGACAATTGTGGAATTGGAATTTAACTATGAGATCGTGAAACGCTGACCATCAATGAGGTTTGTATTGGTTTTATTGCTTTTATTGGTTTTATGGTTGTTTTTGCCTATAATAATTATTGTCTTCCGTTAATTGTTGTTATTGCTAGAATTGCTGTCTTGTTAATTGATGTTATTGTCCTTTGCTGTTATGTGATGCGGGCATCAAATTGTGCCTCGCTTTTTTAAGCTGCCCTGAGTCCCCCCCGGGGTGAGAAGGGCGGGATAGAAGCAACCGAAATAAATAAAATAAATATAAATTACAGGCATGAAAGCCTTAGACAATACAACAAACAATAACTTTGTCCAAAGAGTCTACCAAATCCCAGCATTGGTTTTGAAGTCGAGGAGGAATTTGGAAGGGTCTCACCCAGAAGGAGAGACCCTGCGGACCCACCAAAGTGGGCTTGCTACTTTGGTGAGCAAAAGAAAAGAAGCCACAGTTTAAAAGATATCCCTAAGTTCCCAAAAGAATCTCACCAAAGCTGAAGGAAGCGCCACCGAATTGATTTTATTGCAATCCAGCTGGAAAGGATGCAAGGCCACAATAATTCGTCAAGCAAAGCATACATTGAATACAAAACAAAGCCTTTTTATACGTATACAGAGCTGTCTGATTTGGTGGAGCTCTACAGCTTCGAGGAGGCTTGGCCGCCTCTTGAGCTCCTTAACCAATGGGTGAGCTCACGCCACTTCGGCCTCCTGGCCAATCAGGAGAGAAGGAGGTGGGACGAGAGGGAAACAATGAGAACTGGAGTGGATTATGGAAATATGTGGTGTCGGCGAGTCCTCAGGGGGCCTTCTAGCTGACCAGTCTTGAGGGGTGGCAATCAACGTTGATGTTTGGCGAGATGGCCAGAATCTGGATTTTTCTGGATCTGAGATATGGAGACAAGGGGGTAATCCTGGCTGTAGTTTTGGTGGATGGAAGATAACTGAGAGAACAGATTAGGACAAATTGAGGTTTTCCAAAGGCAAAGTGAAGATCTCTGTAAGAATTAAGAGAAAAGTCTTTTCATAAGTGTAAAATGAATTCGGTTCAGCAAGATATCAGAAGCAAAATAAGGATACAATTATAATGCATTTAAAAAGCATAAAGTTTAAAAACTTGGCATTATATTAAATGCTCTTTGACCAGTAGCTGGCCACTTGGAGTGCTTCTGGTGTTGCTATGAGAAGGTCCTCCACTGTGAATGTGGCAAGGCTCAGATTGCATTGTAATAGGTGGTCTGTGGTTTGCTCTTCTCCACACTCGCATAACATGGACTCCACTTTGTGGTCCCATTTCTTAAAGTTGGCTCTGCATCTTGTGGTGCCAGAGTGCGATCTGTTTAGGGCCTTCCTATTCACCCAGTCTTGTGTGTGCCCAGGAGGGAGTCTCTCATTCAATATCAGCAATGGATTCAGGTTCCGGGTTTTAACCTGCCACTTTTGGACTCTCATTTGCTGAGGTGCTCCTTAGAGTATCTCTGTAGATCTTAGAAAACTATTTCTTGATTTAAGATATTGGGGTGCTGGCTGATATCCAAACAGAGGATGGGCCAGAGATGTCACAGCCTTGGTCCTTTCATTTTTGGCTGCTACTTCCCAACAGACATCAGGTGGTGCAATTCTGGCCAAACATATAAGTTCTCCAGTGGTGTAGGACATAGATATCATTAAGAGCCACATTCACTGTTTTAGTGTGGTGAGATGTGTTCCACACTGGGCGTGTGTACTCAGCATCAGAGTAGCAAAGCGCAAGGGCAGATGTCTTTACTGTGTCTGGTTGTGATCTCTAAGTTGTGCCAATCAGCTTTTGTATGATATTCTTTCTAGCACCCACTTTTTGCTTGATCTTCAAGCAGTACTTCTTGTAGGTCAGAGCACGGTCTAGAGTGGTGTTTCTCACTCTGGGGGTTGAGACCGCTGGAGGGTTCGTGAGGGGTGTCAGAGGGGTCTCCAAAGACCATCAAGAAGCATAGTATTTTCTGTTGGTCATGGGGGTTCTGTGTGGGAAGTTTGGCCAAATTCTATAATTGTGAGGTTCAGATTGCTCTTTGATTGTAGGTGAACTATACATCGCAGCAACTCCAACTCCCAAATATCAAGGTCTTTCCCCCACAAACTCCACCAGTGTTCACATTTGAGCATATTGAGTATTTGTGCCAAGTTTGGTCCAGATCCATCATTGATTGAGTCCACAATGCTCTCTGAATGTAGGTGTACTACAACTCCAAAACTCAAGATCAATGCCCACCAAACCCTTCCAGTATTTTCTGGGGTCATGGGAGTTCTGTGTGCCAAGTGTGGTTCAATTCCATCATTGGTGGAGTTCAGAATGCTCTTTGATTGTAGGTGAACTATAAATCCCAGCAACTACACCTCTCGAATGACAAAATCAATCCCCTCCCCAACCCCACCTAGTATTCAAATTTAGGCGTTATCGGGTATTTGTGCCAAATTTAATCCAGTGCATGAAAATACATCCTGTATATCAGATACGTACATTACTTTTCATGTTGCTGTTGTTCATTCATTCAGTCGTTTTTGACTCTTCGTGACCTCATGGACCAGCCCATGCCAGAGCTCCCTGTGGGCTGTCTCCTCCCCCAGCTTTCATAACAGTCGCAAAATTACAGTGACTGTTATGTTACAGACCCAATGCCAACACGAAATAGGCAGCTACAAATACCCAATGCATGAACATAAACCAACACTTTGCCTTCTGCAAAGATCCCCCATTTCAGAGCCTACTTTTATCTTATACATCATCATCAGAAGATGAGCTGACCTCCGCCCCATCATTATCCCTTGCAGCTGTTCTTGATTCCACACGTGAACTCCTACTCCCATCCCTCCAACTTCTCCATGAAGTAGCTATGAAGTAGCAATGAAAATAATCTAGTAGCTGGGGGTCACCACAATATGAGGAATTGTATTAAGGGGTCATGACATGAGGAAGGTTGAGAACCACTGGTCTAGGGTAACTCTTCATTTGGGGGCTTGTAGCAGAGAAATTTGGTTGTGGTAATCCCAAGGAATGTCCATGGAGCATTTGTGACTCTTAGTTGTAGCTCCTTCTGCTGCTAGAACTGCATGCTGCATTCTTCAATCATGTTGCCAAGAAGCCAAAACACTCATTGTTGTGGCAAATGGAAGGGCGGAATGTGTGGAAAGCTTGGAGGTGTCAATCTGTGCAAGGCTTCACATTGTTTTCATGCAGTAAGGTTCACCATGTGCAGGTCTCTGTGCCAGGTGGAACCGAGGGGGAAGGAAGGAAGGAAGGAGAGAGCGAGAAGTCTGCATGAGCCAGGATTCATTTCATTTAAGCTGCCGCACTCCGCAAGGTTAGCGTTTGCATGCTGAGCACAATGGCATGTACATCTTCCCGTACCATTTCCTTCGGCCCCCTAATGAGATCATGCGCGGAAAGCCCAAATTATGCTCATGACTTTTCTTGCCTTTCTCCTCCCTACTTGCTCCATATTTTTTTCCCCCATTTCGGAATAAGAGAAGGCCCCTGCTAATCCCACTGAAATATTCCTGGAGTGTACACTTGACAACCTCAAAGTACATTTCTCGCCGCTAATGACTTCATCAGGAGCGCAATTGTCATGAGTCAAGCGGTTGCCACGGCAACGCCCTCGTACAGCTGTTTACCCGCCAAAAAAAAAAAAAAAGGTGCCGCAGCTACTTAGCTGCATATACAGGCGGATCAGTAGATTCCTAGGTAGCGAAATTGAAATAATTCAATTTTCAACGTCGCTCTTTATGAAGTGATTTTGCCTGCTATAAGTATTAGCATATCAATGTGACTTTGACGAGCGGCTGCTGCAAAAGGTATATATATATTTCTCTTTGTGTGCGTGTGTGTGTGTATGTGTGTTGTTGCTGCTCACACTTCATGTCAATTAGAGCCCTCACTGTTTCGTGGAATAATCATTCCTGCCTGATTAAGGTCAGGCAGAAAGGTAATTTAATTGGTGGCATTATATCTAGGAAAGGATGGAAGGTGTGCGTACTCTAATAAAGTACACACACACACACAAACTGAGACTGACAGAGGAGCAGGTGTGTGTTGCACAGCGATAAAGAGAGCTGCCTACCTCCTGAAGACCTCCTGCACAATCATTCAGAGAGAGAAACTGAGAGATGTGACGCTGACTGTTGTAGTCGCTTTTCTTCGAGGTAGAAGGAAGAACAAGAACAAACCTTTCAGGGCTGTATCCACACTACAAAGTTATCACAGTTTGATATCCCATTAACTGCCATGGCTCCGTGCTATGGGATCAGGGGATTTGCAGTTTTATTTATTTATTATTTATTTACAGTATTTCTATTCCGCCCTTCTCACCCCGCAGGGGACTCAGGGCGGATTACAGTGTACACATATATGGCAAACATTCAATGCCAATTTTTGACATACAAACATATACAGACATACACAGAGGCTATTTAACTTTTTCTGGTCACCAGGGGAGCTGTCGCTTTCATCGTCCATCTGCTACGCTGATGAAGCACTTCCACATTCCTCGCATGCTTCCCCGCTGGAATGCTTTGCTGGAGTCTTCTTTATGGCCTCATAAATCGGTTAATTTAACCTCCCCACATTTTAAGGTGGTACCTTATTTTCCTACTTGACAGATGCAACTGTCTTTCGGGTTGCAAAGGTCGACAACAGGCTACACATAATTGGTTGGAAACCCACTCCAATCCAGGCTGGCTTTGAACTCATGATCTTTTTGGTCAGAGTGGTCTTAATGCAGCTGACACTCAGCCAGCTGCGCAACAATCCCGGTGCCAATCCCGGTTTTGTGAGAGATTGATCCTTCTCTAGCAAAGAGCTTTGGATTTCATTGCATAGAGCCTTGGCTGTCAAAGGGGTGTCAAAATGCTATAATTCTGCAGTGTTTGGCAGTCAATTTGCTGAGTGTAAAGATGCGTGCAAGACTTCTGGACCCTACTAGCAAGGAAAGTTATGGCTGCCATAAAAGGTGGTGTTGTTTTGAACCACTTCTCATGGCTTTGGAACCATCACTTAGAATCATAGAATCATAGACTTGGAAGAGACCTTGTGGGCCATCCAGTCCAACCCCCTGCATTCAAAGCACCCCCGACAGATGGCCATCCAGCTTCTGCTTAAAAGCCTCCAAAGAAGGAGACTCCACCACACTCCGGGGCAGAGAGTTCCACTGCTGAACAGCTCTCACAGGCAGGAAGTTCTTTCTAATGTTCAAGTGGAATCTACTTTCCTGTAGTTTGAAGCCATTGGTCTGTGTCCTAGTCTACCGGGCATGTCTCCTCTCAGCTTTCACTTCTGAACGCTAAACATGCCCAGCTGTTTAAGCCACTCCTCATAGGGCTTGTTCTCCATACACTTGATCATTTTAGTCACCCTCTTCTGGAAACATTCCAGCTTGTCAACATCTCCCTTGTGGTGCCCAGAATTGGACACAGTGTGATTCCAGGTGTGGTCTGACCAAGACAGAATAGAGGGGTAGAATGACTTCCCTGGATCTAGACATTATACTCTTGTTTATGGAGGCCAAAATCCTATTGGCTTTTTTAGCCACCACATGACATTGTTGGTTCATGTTTAACTTGTTGTCCATGAGGACTCCAAGATCTTTTTCACACGTACTGCTCTCAAGCCAGGCATCGGAGAAGGGACATATGTAGACCTTCAACATAATACCTGATTGCATTCATACATTTGTTGCTAATGGGGCAAATCTGGCTTTGGGAGCAAATTATTCTGGACTGTATAAAAATGATTTCTCCTGGTCTAGACAGGGGTTCCCCTATCCCACATCCAGTGATCTTTCTGAAGACAGGTGTTTGGCCATCAATTGGTTGGTGCAGACATATTTTGTATTATGTTATACTCCACTTTTTTGGTTATGTTTTATTTATTTATTTATTTATTTATTTATTTATTTACTTCATTTTTATCTCATCCTTCTCAACTCCACACAGCGGCTTACAAAAAGGCACTATTTAATACCTTTTACATAAGATAAAATGAAACTTATACATTAAAATCAATGGTTCCATAAATTGCACTATTCCATAGTCACTTATTTTGCTGATCGCTTATTGCATTACAGATTACTGTCCAAAGGCTTGGTCCCACAACCATGTGTTTCCTTTCTTTCTGAAGGACAGGAGGGAGGGATCTGATCTAATTTCACTGGGGAGGGAGTTTCATAACTGGGGCCCATCATTGAGAAGGCCTTGTCTCTCATCCCTGCTAGTTCCTGTGAAGAAGTTGGGATCAAGAGCAGAGCCTCCGCAGAAGATCTTAACTTCCAAGATGGTTCATAGTGGGAGATGTTCGGACAGGTAAGCTGGGCCAGAGCTTTATAGGCTAGAGACAAAGTTGAAGTATTTTGGCCACATCATGAGGAGACAGCAAAGCCTAGAGAAGACAATTATGCTGGGGAAAGTGGAAGGTAAAAGGAAGAGGGGCCGGCCAAGGGCAAGATGGATGGATGGCATCCTTGAAGTGACTGGATTGACCTTGAAGGAGCTGGGGGTGGTGACGGCCAACAGGGAGCTCTGGCGTGGGCTGGTCCGTGAGGTCACGAAGAGTCGGAGACGACTGAACGAATGAACAACAAGGCTAAAGCCAGCACTTTGAATTGTGCTCGGTAGCAGAATGGCAGCCAGTGGAGCTGGCACAGCAGGGGGATTGTGCGCTCCCTGCACTTCGCTCCAGTGAAAAATCTGGCTGCTGCTCATTGGACTACTTGAAGCTTCTGAAACGTCTTCAAAGGCAACCCCACATAGAGCATATTACAGAAGTCTATTCTTCATATAACAAGAGCATGGACCACTGTGGCCAAGTTTGACTTCCCAAAGCACAAGCACGACTGGTGTTGGGACACAGACGCCTTAAAGAGCCAGACTCAGAATTAGTTCCAAAATAGAGTTTATTAAACAAAAGGAAAGGACTCAGAGACACTTAACTCAGTGTCTCTGGTCAAAACTCAAAGTCAGAAACCAGTCCTGGTTCAAAAACGGTAACTGAAGAAATAACCCGCCTTATCCGGAGAAAAGAACCGGATTTAAACAAAGCGCTCCAAAAGTTCCACAAAATAGCACAGCAAGTAAACAGTTAACAAACACAAGAGCCACAGGGATGAAAACATAGTCAAACAAAGTCCGAGGTCATAGCAAGCCAAATCCAAAGTAGCGAAGTTCCAAAGTCCACGTAGGCAGCGTCGTAGTCAAACTGGTCAAGAAAGGGGGAAATCAGCACTCATGAGAATCCAAGCCGAGTCGAAAGCACACGAATGGAGGCAGTAACCTGCAGATCCAGGACCCAATGCCAACACGAAATAGGCAGCGACAAATACCCAATGCACGAACATAAACCAACACTTTGCCTTCTGCAAAGATTCCCCATTTCAGAGCCTACTTTTATCTTATACATCATCATCAGAAGATGAGCTGACCTCCGCCCCATCATTATCCCTTGCAGCTGTTCTTGATTCCACACGTGAACTCCTACTCCCATCCCTCCAACTTCTCCATCTTCTGTCAAGACTTAGGTCCCCCCAAGACTCAGCTGTATTCCCCAATTGCCAGTCCTCATTGCCAGAGAACCCTACAAATGTATCAGTGGATGCCGACTCCGCACATACAGCTTGTACCTCTTTTACCTTAGTCCAGTTCAATGTGTCATCTCTGTCTTCATCACTCTCTAACCCATCACCCCAGAGAAACCCAAGAATGATTCCTCATCTGTGGGAGCATTAAGTATATCCCGGATCCTCTTCCTCTGTTGCTCCTCATCAGATTCCTGTTCCCGAGTAGCCCTTTTCCTTCCCTTAGACCAATCCATGATGTTTCATTCCTCCTCTTCACTTGTTGACCCATCATCCCCAGAGAAACCCAAGAATGATTCCTCATCTGTGGGAGCATTAAGTATATCCCAGATCCTCTTCCTTTGTTGCTCCTCATCAGACTCCTGCTCCCGAGTAACCCGTTTTCCCCTTCTAGTGCCCAAAGTACTGTTAGCATCGTTACTCGCAGGCTCTATTACAACAACTGGCACACAAGTTTTAATTGTGCAAAAGCTCCTCAGGCCACCGCCGAAACCTGGGTTTCCAGGCTCAGCAAAAAATCCAGTGCTTTTAATAAATAATAATAATGATGATAATCTTTATTAGTACTCTGTCACCATCTCCCCAAAGGGACTCGGGGCGGATCACAGAAGCACTTCAAATGCCACATGTAGACAACAATACATAAGTATAAATACAATGAGATAAGTACTGTATAATCAACAGCACATAAAAATCTCAATAAAATTATAAAACATTGAAAATTATAAAAAAACCCTAAAATGTACTTAGAACCTGCCAACCAGCTATCCGTCATAAAAATCAATCAGAGTGTGGGCCAGTACTATCAATGATTCATCACATTGGCCATGGATTACTCAAGATCAAAGCCATGTTCTTAAACACAGCCGGAAGGCCTGAAGAGAGGGGGGCTAATCTAATTTCTTTAGGGAGGGTATTCCAGAGCTGGGGAGCCATCACCAAGAAGGGCCCCTCTCCTGTTCCCACCAACTATGCTTGAGATGGTGTTGGGACTGAAAGAAGGGCCTCCCCAGCAGATCTTAATGTCCATGCTGGTTCATAGAAGGAAATGTGGTCTCGAAGACAGGTTGAACCCAAAGCTTATAGGACTTTATAGGTAATCACCTGCACTTTGAACTGGGCCTGGAAACTCATCAGGAGCCAGTGGAACTGCTTTAAAAAGGGGGTGGTATACTCCCTAAAGCTCACCTCAGTTAATAATCTGTCTGCCGCTCTTCACACTAGCTGCAATTTCTGAGTCATCTTCAAAGACATCCCCACGTAGAGTGCATTACAATAGCCCATTTTGAATGTAACTAAGGCATGGACCACCATGACCAAGTCAGGCTTGTTGAGGTATGGTCACAGCTGGAGCACAAGTTTTAACTGTGCACAGGCCCTCCCGGTCACCACTGATACCTGCGCCTCAAGCATCAGTGAAGAATCCAGGAGAACCTCCAGGCAGTGGACCTGTGTACTCAGCAGGAGTGTAAGCCCTAAGTGGTTCCAGCCCAGATTATCTGTCTGAACGTATCTCTCCTTACGAACCATCCAGGAATTTAAGATTGTCTGGGGAGGCCCTGCTCTTGATCCCGCCTTTCTCACAGACATGCTTGGCAGGGACAAGAAACAGGGACTTCTCAGTGGTGGCCTGTCAGCTGTGGAACTCCCTTCCCAGGGCTATTAGATGACCCCCCTCCCTCCTGACCTTGGTATTTATTTATTTATTTATTTATTTTATTTACTTTACTTCTATACCGCTATTCTCAGCCCAGAGGCGACTCACAGCGATATGTATGTATGTTTATGGCATATAATTGTTGCCAATCTGTACGCTGCCCTGAGTGACCTTTGGGGTGAAAAGAGCAGGATAAAAATGTTGTAAATAATAAATAAATAAATAAATAAATAAATAAATAAACCCCATCGAACACAGGCAGCCAGCCTATACCCCGATTGGCCTCGCAACCGACCAAGAGGACCTCTGTCTTGTCTGGATTAAGCCTCAGCTTGTTGGCCCTCATCCAATCCATCAAAGCTGCCAGGCACTGGTTTAGGATCTGAGGAGCATCCCTGGAATTAGGCAGAAAAGAATAGAAGAGTTGTGTGTCATCTGCATAGATTAAGTGCTTTCAAATTATTTCCAGTGTTTGATTTTTAACTGGATGAGCAACTTCTTTTTAAAATTGTTCTTTCATGTGGGCTTTAGAGTTGGAGTCCATTTAAACTTTGGAGATAACCTTCCTCATCAGTATGGAAAAGGGAAATTTGAGTTTCCACATTTGGCATTCTGAAACGGGAAATTTAGGGAGAAATGTTTTTACTCTGTGCAAGTATTCACTCTGGCACTCATTTCTAGCTCAAAGCTGGACGTATTCTGAAATGTCTCTTAGACCTTTGCTCTGTATATATTAATCGTCAGGAATCTCTGGGGTGTTTTATCTGTCAAAAAATTCATCCTAAACCCTTCTTACTGTAACAGGGAAGGCAGTTGAGGGAGAAAGAGTGGGAAAGTGCCTACTATATATTCACAACATTATTTTCAAGCTGGCTCCAGCCATTTGGGGTTAGAAAAGATCATTGGGAAGAAGCAGCCAGCTGCAATTGCTTGATATTTTCTCTACTTTCACAGAGCTGGCATTTAGAGACAGGTAAAATTCCAGTCTCCATTTCTGTAGATTACTTTATTATCAGGGCAATATGCAGCAAGGGAATAATTTGAACGTGTCTGGCATAGAGGAGGCAAAAGTAATGGACCATGTGTTGGTTTCAAAGTTAAAAAGAATGAGTCCAAATGCAAGGAGCATGCATAATAAGAAGGATGAATCGGAGGCATGCCGTTATGTGCCGGTGGCTTAAACCTGGAATTAGAAGGGGGAAAAGATTACTTGGAATTAAATCCGGAAAGTGAGCAGACGCAAGAGGCAAAATAAATTGGTAGGAGATCTAACAGGGTGATCAGAGACAAGCTGAGAAACCTGGCTGCCAATTCAATGGCTGCAAAAGAAGAGAGGTTATGCTGTCAATGACAAGAATGGGGAAGCATGCAAAAAGCTTGGGGAGAAATTAGGTGAGGAAGAAGAAGGAGAACTTCATAGTTGCAAAAGAAGAGAGGTTATGCTGTCAATGACAAGAATGGGGGAGCATGCAAAAAAGTTGGGGAGAACTTAGTTAAGGAAGAAGAAGGAGAATTTCACATTTGCAAACTGACAAATCCTCTTGATGATGAAGAATCAAAGGGGTAGAGTCAAAGGGACAGTGCATCAGGAGCTAACTGTCCATCCCAAACATACATTGCAAGCCCCATCAACAGTCTGTTATCATCATCCTTTTATCAGGTGGATTGAATGACCAATTTCATCATCTGTAGAGAACATGCCCTTGGCCATGGATGGTATAATGCAATCTGCATTATCTTTTTGCCAAGGCTTGCGTATCTAATGACCTTAATCAAATCATAAGTATGCTTCAGTTGTAGTTTTTACAAGGTCTTTAGCCCTCTGTGTCTAGGAGTGATGGTGCCCCACCAAACTACAACTCCCAGCATTTCATAGCACTGAGCCATGACAGTTAATGAAGCATTAAGCTGCTTTATTTCTGCAGTGTAGATGCACCCCATATCGTATTAATAATAATAATAATAATAATAATAATAATAATAATAATAATAATAACAACAACAACACTTTATTTGTACCCCGCTACCATCTCCCCAAGGGACTCGGTGCGGCTTACACGAGGCCAAGCCCTAACACAACAATACAAACAATAATCACAACAATACAAGCAATTAAAATAAAACATAGATAATAAACATATAACATTATCTATAAGACAACATTTAATTAAAAACTATGGGAAGGCCAAATGTAAACAATTAAAATTGGAAATAGTGCTGAGGCATGGACGAAAAGGTGATAGTGGCGTTTGTGGAAGACATACGAGCAGACCTAAAAATATAAAGTGCTTTGGAGGGACAAAGTGCTATGGGGTCATTATTCTGGGAAGGCACACTGGAGCAACCACATCTTCAAGCTCCTCCTAAAGACTGCCAGGGTTGGGGCCTGCCTGATGTCCTCAGGGAATGAGTTCCAAAGTTGAGGGGCCACCACCGAAAAGGCCTTCTCTCTCGTCCCCACCAATCGTGCCTGCGATGCTGGTGGGATCGGGAGCAGGGCCTCTCCAGATGAATGAAGAGATCGTGTGGGTTCATACACAGAGATGCGGTCATGCAGGTAGGCGGGTCCCAAAATTAACCTGTATTCCACTCTGAACTTTGAAGGAGCTATTCAAGGTGCTGAACCTGTTCTGGGGTTTAGACTGTTGGACCCTCCAGTGGATTCACTTTCTTGGTGACATAGAATCATAGAATCAAAGAGTTGGAAGAGACCTCATGGGCCATCCAGTCCAACCCCCTGCCAAGAAGCAGGAATATTGCATTCAGATCACCCCTGACAAATGGCCATCCAGCCTCTGCTTAAAAGCTTCCAAAGAAGGAGCCTCCACCACACTCCGGGGCAGAGAGTTCCACTGCTGAACGGCTCTCACAGTCAGGAAGTTCTTCCTAATGTTCAGATGGAATCTCCTCTCTTGTAGTTTGAAGCCATTGTTCCGCGTCTGGAACTAACTAGACACAACATTAACCACACAAAAAATACCAAGGTGGGAGGCTATTCTGCAGTTGCAACCAAAGCTTTCTGCTCCTTCTTGGTTCCAGAGGAAGGCTGAAATCCTGCAATGGGAATCTAGCAAGAAAGTCATGGCTATGCTCCATCTCCCAATCCAACCACCCAAAGCAACCTTAAAATCTTGGCAGCTGTATTGATCTATGGGAATCTGCTATGTTAGTAATTGGAGCTGTGAAGGAGGACATTTCTGCTAACAAATGGCAGTGGAAAAAGCAGCAGCATGGATTCATTTGGTATCTTGTTACAACTCTTATTGCGCTGTCACTTGCTGGTGGAAAATGGCTTGCCCTTGGCTACTTCAGTGCCAAGTTCGCCAGTGCTTCAGAATTCATTCCTTCAATAGAGCTTCCTTGAATATATGGGGGATTTGGATATATATTTTTTGCAATAATGGCAATGGTCCCATGATTGTAATTGTAAGTAGGAAACCATTATGGGGTGTTTATGCCTACACCTAGCTTACAACATCATAACCTCCTAACAAGATGCCAGCTGTATGTTTCACATGTATGTCCCCATTTTGTGGATCAGGACAGACTTATGATGTTGTTGGTCAAACACCCAATCAAATATCAATCTCACCTTCAATGTTCAGTTTAAACAATTCATTTTCAGTGGAATAAACATTCTACTTTTGCACCTCTGTTTTTAAGTCAACTAATTACCAACACAAATACTATATCACCCACATATCCGAAACGTAACCATAGAAAAGGGAAATTGTGTATCATAGTAAACCCCATTGAAATAAATGACGTTTAGTACACACATGGGGTGTCTGCACCCAACACGACTGGAGAAATTACACTGTCTAGCTGGTTTCGCATCAACTGACATCCGCTGGGGAAGTAGCAGCCAATAGTGAAAGGACCAAGGCAGTGATATCTCCAGCTCATCCCTTGTTTGGGTATCAGCCAGCACATCAACAACTTAAATCAAGAAATAGTTTTCTAAGATCTACAGAGACACTCACTGGAACACCTCAGCAAGCGAGAGTCCAAAAGTGGCAGGCTCAAACCCAGAACCACAATCAATGGCTGATACCAAATGAGAGACTCCCCCCTGGGCACACAGAAGACTGGGCGACTTGGAAGGCGCTGAACAAACTGTGCTCTGGCACCACGAGATGGAGAGCCAACCTTCAGAAATGGGGCTACAAAGTGGAATCTATGACATGCGAGTGTGGAGAAGAGCAAACCACTGACCACCTGCTGCAATGCAACCTGAGCCCTGCCACATGCACAATGGAGGACCTCCTTGCGGCAACACCAGAGGCACTCCAAGTGGCCAGATACTGGTCAAAGGACATTTAATCAACTATCAAGCTTGCAATATTTGTGTTTTGTCTGTTTGTTTGTTTTGTTAAAAATGTGATACAAATGTCTGGTTGCTGATGACACGATAAATAAAATAGTACTGAAGTTACCATGGAGTCACCCTGGAGTACCTTTACATTGCTAAACATAGGAAAAGGTTTCCCCTGACATTAAGCACAGTCTCAGAGGGGACACTTTTTATCTTGGTGTTGGTAGGTGAAATTGTGCGTAGGTACTAGTTCTGTGGGTATAGAGGATATATTGTATGCATGGTATGCACATACACACTTGATAAAGAAGATTGTGTCAAAAATCTAACATTTGTTTAACCTAAAACAGTCAACTTAGCCATTAAGCCTGTGAGGACCTTGCTTTATGCCTTTCAAGACTTTGCCACCTAATCTCTTGCCCAGAAACTAGAATGTGTGCATGAGTGTGTATGCACATGTGCCCTTCTTCACATCCAGTAATGAGCAAATTCCTTGCTATACCATTCCTGAAGATTACCTCTATATATTCCTTTGTTCCTCTCTCCGAGAACACATCTTCAGAGTCAACTCGAGGTTCAATGCCCGACAATTACTACAGAAATAAAATATTATTACCCTCAGCATTTTGGCCGCATTCTTCTTCGGCTCTTCTATTTTCAATATCTAATGCACAGTGCTTCTCCAGTGCCCTTGAAAAAGCACTTGTTAACTCGCTGCATGCATTATTCCACAGATGAGGAGGAGAGAGACGGGGGAAAATATCATCTTTCAATTTATGAATCACGCTTATCTTTACTCCTCACCTTTACATCCTTTTGTGTTTCTCCCTCTTAAGATCTTCGAAATTATTTCTGGTCCAACACAATGGCAGGGATTTAAGGAATCTTATTTATCTTTCCTATGCCACCTTTCTAAAAAAAAAAAAGGCAGTCCATTTTTGTGTGGTACAAATGCCATTTTGCAGTGTTTCTTTAACAAAATTTCATTTGGATGATTTTTTTTTAAAAAAAACCCCAAAATCCCTCTCCCTTTTCCATCACCATGAATTACTAGGATGTGAATTTCTATGTGATGCAGTGATGGCAGCTTTGCAAGGACCACAAGACTTCCCATAGGAGAGAAAATTGCTCAGTTTGCATATAATATAAACTTGATTTGTACTTTCTAAACCAAAATGCATATTTTGTGTGAAGAGATACTCACAGTTTTCCAGATTTTGTCATACAGCCCACCACATGGAATAAAAATGCATACCAAAAACACATAATAGACCGGACCTTATTATTAGTCTGCAGTAGACTGCTGTTGACCTCCATCAAGTCAGCTTCAATTCATGGTGACTCTATGAATGAGAGACCTCCAAGTCACCCTATCATCAACATTACTGAATTCTATCTTGAAGACTGAGAATGATGGCTTCTTGGATGGAGGCTATCCATCTGGTATATGATCTTCCACTTTTCCTACTGCCTTCCTACCTTGCTAAGCATTACCAAGTTTGAAGCCACTTGTCAGGGTGAGCTCCCGACTGTCAGTCCTAGGTTCTGTCAACCTAGAAGTTTGAGAGCATGCATTTGAATAGATCAATAGGTATCACCTTGGTGTGAAGATAAAAGGGCGCCCCATGAAGACATGCTAGCAAAAAGATTGGAGATGACTATGGACAGCAGGCTCTTTCAGAATGGAAAATGGAACAGGAGCACCTCCCCATGGCTGGAGTTGTGCATCACCTCCAGACACCAGAAATGGAAAAGGGGAAGGCCTTTACCTTATCTATGCCATTGTACATGTAAAAGGCACTGGATGTTTGCTTTATATGTGTACTGTAATCTGCTCTGAGTCCCTCCGGGGAGATAAAGCAGAATATAAATAAAGTGCATCATCATCATCATCATCATCATCATCACCATCTTTTCTAGTAAGTCATGTCCTCTCATGATATGCCCAAAGTATGACAGTCTCAGGTTAGTCATCGACTTCTAGGGAGGGATTAGGCTTGATCTGCTCTAGGATCTATTTTTCAAAATATCTATCGAATCCAGCACCTTATTTAAGTGAGTTGATTTTCTGTCTATTGGCTCTGTCCAGCTTTCATAACAATAAATAGAAACTGAAAACACAATGTAATGTGCAATCTTGATTTTAGTATTCAACCATATATCTTGAAATTTGAGGATCTTGACTGGTTCCTTCATAACTACTCTTCCAAGACACCTTCTGATTTCTTGACTTCCATCTCCACTATGGCTAATGATTGAGCCTAGGTATGGGAAGTCTTGAACTGTTTCAATCTTTAACTATCTTCTCCCAAACTAGAGTAGATCAATGCATTTAACTTGGATGGTCTTGCCATCCAGTAATTGATTCAATGACTAGTAAGTTGATTCAACTCATTTACTGGGAGAAACCAATATGATTTTGGTTATAGTAAGGGGATATGTATAAAATATTCCATTGTTGTGCTGGTACGGCTGTACCAGGAGCTCCAACTTCTTTTCCTTTCTATTGAGTGTTTGCATGTATTCCAAAGTTCCATGCATTTTGCAATAAGGTGGCTTCCCTTGGTTAGCAATCGTAGGGCCAATGAACCATCAATTATGATTATGTTCTTTAGTTCCATCCCTTTTTCTGGGTTAAGGAGGGAAAAAGGGGACCTCTAGTTCAGTTCACACAGAGAAGCCTTTTGTACAGTATGTGAATCAGTTTCCACCTGTAGAAAGCTTCGCCTTTTACAGCTTTGCTGGAGGGATCCAGTCTCACAGCTCTACAGAGAACTACAGCATAGCCTTTGTTGGGGAATTTAGTTCCACAACTCTACAGCCAGCATTTTGCTGGAGAAATACAGCTCCACGGTTTTTCAGCCAGCCTTCGCTGGGAAACAAAGGACTTCTTTCCTCTTGGAAATCTACACAGAGACTTTGGCCTGGTAAGGACCTCTCGCGGCAGCCATAATGCAAATTGGAACCAGGTGTAGGGGCCCCATGCCAGCAAAGCCTAAATATAGATTGCCCAAGGAGGGGTCAAGGATTTCCCTTATAGAAGGAAGAAACAGTTTATGAAGAAAGTTGCCTGTCCCTTGTGGACAAGATTTAAGCAAGACAGTTGATTCAAAGCCTTGAAGTATTTGTTTGATTTATTAAAGATTTAAGCAACAATAAAAAAACTTTGTTGAACTTTCTAAGTCTTTAAAAGAACTTCGTGTGGGGAAATCCAAAAGGCCTCTCAGCCGAGGCACCCCTGGCGTCCCGATGGGTGTACAGAAAACACGTCCTGTCTACAGACTCTTTCACAGGCCCAGCGCGTGACAGCACAGTTGTTGTTGTTGCTGCTGTATGACTTCAAGTCATTTCTGAGTTATGGTGACCCTAAGGAAAAACTATCACAAGAGTTTCTGGGTGACTTGCTCAGAAGTCATCCAGTGGGTTTCCATGACCAAGCGGGATATGATGTCTGTCCAGGTCTCTAGAGTCATAGCCAAAGCTTTAACCAATACAGCAAATATGCATATATGTATGGAAGTAAGTTTTTAAAAACCTTCTTATTCAAGAGGATTGCATGCAACTATTTGCAGGTTAACTGAAATGTACAAAATAGTGTTATACCCTCCAAATTGTTCCTGTTTTGCAGGGATAGTCTTGATTAATCCCCTCATGTCCTTTTTTCTCAGCTGATTTTAAAATGTCCTGATTTCTCTGTCCACTTTTGGCATACCTCACTTGCTGCAAACTGAATGTAAAGGGCAGACCAAGAGTGCATTTACACTGTAGAATCGATGCGGTTTGGCACCATTTTAACTGTCATAGCTCAATGCTTTAGAAACCTGGGATGTGTATTTTGATGAGGCACCAGTAGAAAAGGCTAAAGATCTGATAGGATCCCAATTCCAAAGATTATATAGCACTGAGCCATGGCAGTTAAAGCGGTGTCAAACTGCGTTAATTCAGAAGTATAGATGCACCCTTAGTTGTCATTCTTTGAACTTAGAAGGAAGCAGACAGAGGGAGAGGGTAGGATCATGCACATCTTGAATTCAATACATACAATTCAATATTTCTTTGCTTTTTTCTAGCAGTTTTGTGCATTGTTCCTCATTAATAACTGTTGTGCTCTTATTCCCTGGCCACAATCTTTTGATCATACTCGATTGTTAAATATATCTTGGTATTCATTTGTGAAATGTTGGAAGATATGCAATTTGTACACATTTCAGAGGGAGGACTATAAAAAATCCATAAACTGATGTACAAATGGAGCAAAATGGGATAAACCAAAAACTGAGCAAAATGTAATTGACAGATTTGAGTCAGATTCTTTTTAAGGTTGCTAGCTCCTCAAAAATGTATGAACTGTGTATATTTAGGGATATTACTTCTTAAGAAAGAGAATACTGATGTGTGTCTGAAAGCTGGCAAGCCATCACTTGTTAAACAGAGAAACTGCATATAATCTAGGTTAATGCATCGTCTTTGGAAGCTAGTGACTAGGAATATTCTTCTGACAGCTGGGTGTTTCTGGCCAGCATTTACATGTAATACTCATCAGAGTTTGTGACAGTGATGCTTTTCAGTTCAGAAGATGGGGATAGGAACAATTTAGAATTCCTTTGCTCAATGGAAATTGATGGCTTTTTGTTAGTGGGATCAATCTGTTCTATTTTAAAGATGCTACCGAAGATGTTGGGCCCCATCCCCAAAATAGGTTAGACACTTGAACGTTTGGATTCAGATCCAGTGAGTTGACTTGCCCACTAACATGAGTAGGGAAATTAAATGCTAAATCTGTTTACAGATTTGGGGATTTTTAAGGGCACCACTCATAGAGAGGGTCTTACTGGTTGAGGCACAACACAAAATTGTGGTTCCCACATGGGCAACTGAATCTGACTTTGATGATGGCCAAAATGTCCCATTGTGTTGTTGTTTATTCGTTCAGTTGCTTCCGACTCTTCGTGACCTCATGGACCAGCCCACGCCAGAGCTCCCTGTCAGCTGTCACCACCCCCAGCTCCTTCAGAGTCAAGCCAGTCAATTCAGGGATAACATCCATCCATCTTGGCCTTGGTCGGTCCCTCTTCCTTTTTCCTTCCATTTTCCCCAGCATCACTGTCCTCTCCAAGCTTTCCTGTCTTCTCGTGATGTGGCCAAAGTACTTCAACTTTGTCTCTAATATCCTTCCCTCCAATGAGCAGTCGGGCTTTATTTCCTGGAGTATGAACTGGTTGGATCTTCTGGCGGTCCAAGGCACACTCAGAATTTTCCCCCAATACCACAGTTTAAAAGCATCTATCCTCCTTTGCTCAGCCTTCCTTATGGTCCAGCTCTCACACCCATAGGTTACTACAGGGAATACCATTGCTTTAACTATGCAGATCTTTGTTGCCAGTGTGATGTCTCAACTCTTCACTACTTTATCGAGATTGGTCATTGCTCTCCTCTCAAGAAGTAAACATCTTCTGGTTTCCTGGCTGCACTCTGCGTCTGCAGTAATCTTTGTATCTAGAAATGCAAAGTCTGTCACTGCCTCCATGTTTTCTCCCTCTATTTGCCTGTTATCAATCACCAGGTCACCAAACTCTCCAGTTGTCCCAGTTTGGTAGAGACAGCCCAGATTACTTCTCTTAATGCACCTTCAGTTGACTCAATAGCAGGGAGGAGAAGATGGGGGTTCTGTGTGTGAATTTTGCCCTTCCCAACAGGTTCAGGCAAAAACAAACTGTTGCAGTTTTCTCTAGATTGTTCACTCTTCTCCATTGATACCTTTTGTCACCTTGACTACAATCAGATGTTGCCTGGCTTCACATACTCTCTTTTTCATCTATGAAATGTTGGAGGCAAAGGACCACATTGTCTACATTTTGCCATCTCCTTTGAGCTGAAACCTTGAGCATTTTTTTGCATTAGATTCAGAGAAAAATATTTCTGAGTAAACAAGCTGCAGACTGTTTGACACAGGTCTCCGGGGCTCTCTTTTCCCAAGGATATTGAACCCCGTAGCTCTGCTCTTGTAACTTCTCACTATTCTGAGAAGCAGAGAACATAATGATATTTTTTTCCAAAGGCTTCAAATGATATGTGCTCAAGGAGAGAAAAGGACTTCTGGAGGCAGCAATAAGCTTCAAAAAGCATGCCTGCTTGAGCAAATAATAGGGCTAAAATGTTTTCTAGGAATACAGCACTTAGCATTGTTGTTTTTTAAAATTATACCCACTTGGAATGGCAATTGCTGCCTAGAATAATAAGGGAGATAATGACCATTGATGCCTTGATCTCTGATTCTTGTGCTTAATCATTATTTTCAAGAATTAATTAGATATTACATGATACCCATGATTATACCATATCACAAAAATACCCACTGGCATCCCTTTTGGGGTCATTGTGGGTGCTGTGGCTGCAGCTTCAAAAGTGAGAGTTTCAAGGCAGACATTTCTGGGAGGGAGAAGGTGGGAGAGAAGACGTTTAACCCTACCATTGACTACTGAGATCCCATTCTGGTTGGACTCTGCAAATGCTGTGGGAGAAAGGGTTCCTTCTTCTACCTCCCACCCCCTCCAATGACTTATATGATGGTAGAGATGTAGTCTAGTAAAGCCTGGCCTGTGCACAATCTGCCCATCTACATTTGTACCGAGCTTTGGGAACACGAGTTGGAATATATTTCTTGTGTGACCAGCTTTCCACCTTTCCTGGAATTTCCTTCGCAAGATTTGTTCAGAGTATGAGATACTCAAAGAGTCTCCATGGCCAAATGTTGAAAGTTGAATGAGACCACGAGAGCCATCCAGTACATTCCTCTCCCATGTAAGAATATACAGTGAAAGCTCGAACTACAACTCCACATATTCAAATAATCATCTCACCCAGGATGGATTTCAAAAGGCTCATCTTGTCCAGCCCATGCCATGCAGAAATACATGATTAAATCACTCCTGAAAGATGCCCACCCATCCTTTGGTTAAGGATCTCCAAGGAAAAGACTCCAGGATCCTCCAAGCCAGCCTATCCCTGGGTTGAACAGTTCTTGTGGTCAAGAAATTCTTCCCAATGTTCAAGTGGAATCTCTTTTCTTATATCCTGAATCCATTGGTTGTTGCCCTAGGCTCCATCTTCACTGCTATATAATACAGTTTGAAATTGCATTAGGAGCCACAGTGGCAGAGCAAGTTAAACCACTAAGCTGCAGAACTTGCTGACTGGAAGCTCAGCAGTTCAAATCTGTGGGATGGGGTGAGCTCCCATTGTTAGCCTCAGCTTCTGCCAACCTAGCAGTTCAAAAACATGCAAATGTGAGTAGATTGATAGGTACTTCGTCGGTGGGAAGGTGCAAATCTCTTGGGTTGACAGGAGGACAAATGTCAGCATGCTGGAAGTCGCAAAGATCACTAGCATTGAAGCGATGGTCCTCTGCCACCAGCTCCACTGGACTGGCCACATTTTCCAAAGGTCCGATCACTGTCTCCCAAAGGAGTTACTCTACTCTGAACTCAAGAATGGAAAATGGAATGTTGGAGGACAGGAAAAGAGATTCAAAGATGGACTCAAAGCCAACCTTAAAAACTGTGGCATAGACGCCGAGAACTGGGAAGCCCTGGCTCTTGAGCGCTCTAGCTGGAGGTCAGCTGTGACCAGCAGTGCTGCAGAATTTGGCTCCACTGGCTGCCAATTTGCTACCGGGCACAATTAAAAGTGCTGGCTTTAGCCTTTAAAGCCCTAAACGGTTCTGGCCCGACCTATCTGTCCGAACGCATCTCCTCCTATGAACCAGTTAGGACGTTAAGATCATCTGGGGAGGCCCTGCTCTCGGTCCCACCAGCTTCACAAGCACGCCTGGCGGGGACAAGAGATGGGACCTTCTCAGTAGTGGCCCCCCGGCTGTGGAACGCCCTTCCTACAGACATTAGTTCAGCCTCCTCCTTATTGGAATTCAGGAAGAGAGTGAAGACCTGGCTCTTCGAACAGGCTTTCAACTAAGCAGTGCAATTGATTGATTACTGGAATATGGATTAATGGACAACGAGATCGGATGCTGATTCTATTGATGAGAAGTGATGGATTGTTGTTTTCCTGTATTGTTGTTTTGATGTTTTGATGTTAATTAATTGATATTACTGTTTTAAATGATTAATTATTTTGTACTGTGTTGTTGATACTGGTTGTTAACCGCTCTGAGTCACCTGATGGCTGAGAAGAGCGGTATACAAGTAAATAAATAAATAAATTTGAAGAGGCACGAATTGAAGGTGAAACAGAAAATTATGCCAAGAGAAAGGTTCATCAAGCCAACCCCAGCTGGGACTGCTTTCCATCTGGAAACCGATGTCCTCACTATGGGATGGCATGTGGGTCAAGAAGAGGGCTCCATAGTCACCTACGTACTTACTGCCAGGACATCGCACTTGGAGAGACAATCTTATTCAGTCAACAAGGGATCTCCTAAGTAAGTAAGTATGTATTCATTATGGAACATAGACTGTGATGTAGGCTCTCAGCCAATACTTATTATTCTCCACAATGCTCTGCCACCCAAGGCAGTTATCTTACCAGACCTCCACGTAGCGCTGCCCCTGAGGACATGAAATGTCTCCTTCCCTAACTCTGGAAGCTCCTGATAAGGCCTGGGGAAAGAGAAGTGGGAAGCAAGGTATCTCCAGGCCATGAATCTGAGGCACCAAAGGAGTACAGAAGAGGAAAAAAGCACAGGGTGCCTAGGGAGAAGAGGGCATGTTTTTCTAGCAGTGAAGGGATGCAAACATGTGAGCAAGAGAGGTGGGAAAATGGCAAAGAAGGTAAATAAGTAGCTCTGCCTGGGGCATCAGCTCTACAGAAAAAAAGAGGAACACTCAGATGATTTCTATCGTATACAGGGCTTTTTTCTCTTTTATTTTTTCTCCTTTTCTTCAAAGCTGCAGGGGGAAAAGGCTCATGCTAAGAATGCTAAAAATGGCACAGCCATTAAGCACAAACCACAAGTGTTGAGAAAGCAACACATTTAGTGGGGAGAAGGGGGGGAAAAATCCTGAAATCTGATGCAGAAGGAATCTGGAAGATTAAAGGTCAGTGGGCTGATGCACCACCGTATCTTACCTAACACTCCAGGGCGCATTTTTAGCAATGCTCCCATCAAAGGAGAAATGGGACAAGGGTATCTTTCATTGATGTCAATGATCTAGTATTATCACAGGTTCCACAGTCTAAAAAGTGTTACTGAGTGGAGCTTTGGGCCATCAGTGATTCAGATTTTATCTCAGAAGCTAGGAATCAATAAAGTATCTTTGGATAAGATATTGCTTTTTTGTAATTGTGCTTTTGCAAGCCCATCTACGTCAATTCGCTCAGATGTTTTATCAGTCCCTTTGGAATTTCTTCCAGACTGACACAGTTGCTTTCTTATCCCAGGGTAAAATGGGAACAAGCTAAGCAGGATCTGGAATGTGTCCAGAGGAGGGCGACTAAAATGATAAAGGGTCTGGAGAACAAGCCCTATGAGGAGTGGCTTAAGGAGCTGGACATGTTTAGCCTGAAGAAGAGAAGGCTGAGAGGAGATATGATAACCATGTATAAATATGTGAGAGGAAGCCACAGGGAGGAGGGAGCAAGCTTGTTTTCTGCTTCCTTGGAGACTAGGACGCGGAACAATGGCTTCAAACTACAAGAGAGGAGATTCCACCTGAACATGAGGAAGAACTTCCTGACTATGAGAGCCGTTCAGCAGTGGAACTCTCTGCCCCGGAGTGTGGTGGAGGCTCCTTCTTTGGAAGCTTTTAAACAGAGGCTGGATGGCCATCTGTCAGGGGTGTTTTGAATGCAATATTCCTGCTTCTTGGCAGGGGGTTGGACTGGATGGCCCATGAGGTCTTTTCCAACTCTATGATTCTATGATTCTATGATTCTATGATTCTATGATTCTATGATTCTATGATTCTATGATTCTATGATTCTATGATTCTATGATTCTATGATTCTATGATTCTATGATTCTATGATCAGCCTTGGTAAGTAATTCAATGGGAGACTGCCAACAAATACCAGGTGCTATAAGCTAGATTCTGAATAAAGCCACCAATGAGTATCCCTTGACTAAGAAAACCCTAAGAAATTCATCAATTCACCATAAATCAGCAGGCAACTTGAAGGCATATGTAACACACAGTTGTTGTTTGCCTCCATGCCATGTTTTGATTTATGAGAACTATAAGGCAAACCTATCATGAGGTTTTCTGGGGAAAAGATTATGTGACTTGCCAAAGTCACTCAATGAGTTTCCATGGCCAGGGGGAATGGAACCCTGTTCTCCAGAGTTGTCATTCAAAATGCTCAAACCACTATAACATGCTGGCACTCCCTCAAATAGTAGGGAGTTCTTCTTATTGTCCCCAAATTCCTTAGCATTTGCAGTGCAAAAGATGGAGAAAACATAATTGTTGTATTTGGCATGTTTTCAGAAATTGTTCCTTTTGCACACATGCTAAATTGGACATTTTTACACGTCTCTATATGGAGAATTGAAAAATAAGTCAACTACCAATCAACATAGGAATTGTGGAGAACCCCACACTTTAGAAATGGTGAAATACTTGGAACCTGCACATTTGAGGCTTGCGTCCATGGGTTGCCGATTCTTAAATATGTAGAAATGCTGATTTTATTGGGTGTGATGAAGTCATTGGTTTCAAACCTCAGGAAAAAGGATTCCAAATAAAGCAGTGGTTCTCAACCTATGAATCCCCAGGTGTTTTGGCCTACAACTCCCAGAAATCCCAGCCGGTTTACCAGCTGTTAGGATTTCTGGGAATTGAAGGCCAAAACATCTGGGGACCCACAGGTTGAGAACCACTGATCTAAACATCAGAAACTGTAATGAGAAAAGTAATGAGAAATGTTGGTCATCTGTCAAAGAGTGTTATGCTTGTGTATTCCTGCATGGCAAAAGGGGGTTGCACTAAATCAGTGGATCTCAACCTGTGGATCCCCAAGTGTTTCGGCCTACAACTCCCAGTAATCCCAGCCAATTTACCAGCTGTTAGGATTTCTGGGAGTCGAAGACCAAAACATCTGGGGACCCACAGGTTGAGAACCACTGCACTAGATGGTCCTTGTGGTCTTTTCCAACTTTTTGATTCTATCATTGGTGGAAATGAACAATGCAATTTTTGCTTTCTTTCAAATCCTTCACAGCATAAGCTTGAGACATTTCGGTTTTTGATGTTGAAGACCATATGGCACTCCCTGCTTCTGGTAGCTAGATCCAGCTCTCACATTGATTCTCAAAATTTCCAATTTATGCTCCATTGGTTCTTCTAAACTCCACCACTGGGAGCCCAATGCTTCATTTTCATCCATGGTTGTGATAATTCACAAAGGTTGCATCTACACCGCTGAAGGAATGCAGCTTGACACCATTGTAAATGCCATGGCGCAATGCTATAGGATTCTGGGAATTGTAGTTTGGTGAAGTACTCTTTGGCAGAGAAGGCAAAAACCTTGTAAATCCATGACCTCACAGGATCCCATAGCCATGACAGTAATAGTGGCATTTTTGTCCTCAAATTATCTATCTCTCTATCTATCCATCTATCCATCTATCCATCTATCCATCTATCTGTCATCTATCTATCATCTATCTATATTCTGATTTGTTTATAACCTTTTGAATCTGATTTTAATATTCTGTAGGATGCCTTGAGTCTCGAGGTTAGGGAAAAGATGAGATACAAATGAATAACTCTGAAAATCATCATTTTCAACAGCAATGAACTAGAAATACAATTCATAATATTCCTTTTCTGTTTGGAAATGTTTCCTTCTTTCTTTTCTCACTGCTGCTATGAGAGCTTCCTTCATCCCAAAGCATAGAAAGGTGATATTTTTTCTGTAAAAGGTGTATTGATCAACCTGTTACCTGTGAAGCCAGAGCCTCAAATGATTGTTTCAATAAACAGCGGCCCTTGACAAACAGTATCTTTGCCAAGTACAAAGCTCACCAGGGCATCAAACGAGGAAGGTATCACTGTTTAAAGGAGTTGTAGATGCATTCTCTGCCTCGCCCCTTCAAGCAGTCTGCACAAAATATCCTCTCAAATCCTATTTAATAAAAGTAAGATTACAAAACCAGACTGGAGGAATTGGTATGTGTTGGCATCAGCACTGAGTTAATTCTATGTTTTCTGACCAATCCCTCCTCTCACCCACAATGCCCAGCTTCATTTATTTGATTTGGTAAAACCCACTGGGGTGGAAAATGGGATTTGTTATTATGTTATGTGGACATCACCAATAAGCATTAGTCAGCCTACTGTAGAAGGTAATTCTGGTCAAAATTGATGGCCGATATTGATTGTTCATCAATCACCCAACAAGTAATGGGAATATTAGGCTCTTTAAGCCAAGATCTTTTGGGCTAAGGAAGATTTAAAGACATCCTCTTAAACACTGACAGATATAGGGAGTTGTGGCTACAATCTTACATGGCTTAGCATAGTAATTCTGAATGAGAATTATTATGCTAAGGTGAGTGATATATTATTGTATATGTATTGTTTATCTTTGTTAATTGTATAATGGCATTGAATGTTTGCTGTATATGTATTCTCCCTTGGGGTAATAGAGCGGAATATAAATAAAATATATTTATATTTATTTTATTGTTATTAACTCACTATTAATATACATCCTGTGAAGACTCCACCATCGCGGCAATTTCATTCCTTGTGGAGAGCAGACATAGCTGGAGAAGCATCTGGCTATGTCTCTGTACTGAGGTGTAAAGTTGTAACATCATCTGCTGAGATCTACCAGAATCCTCCAGAAACCTGAGAACTATTGTAATGGTTTTATATTTGGTTATGGGAACATAACCAGATGCTTCTCCAAACCTGCTCCAATTCCTAGAGTACTGGAACAGCCATGTGTGCCAAGGGCTTCAGAAACTGTTTGGTAATCCTGTGTGGAGGAATTTGGACACGGCAAAGGCAGAACAGGAATACCAATGCCTGTGGTGCCACAAAAAGAACAAATGCAGACAAATGTGAAATTTGTGCATGTGTGTTTGTAACAAAATGGCAGCCTATAATGTGTGTGGTTGTGTATGCACTTGTGTGTGTATCAAGTTCTGGTAACTGGATGAACCAGTGGAAAAAACACTGGACTTAGTGGTAGTATTATTGGTTGAATGGTCTGACTAGGAGGGAGACAATTTTCAGTAGGTTTCTGTGTGTGGCAGGTGGCTCACATGTCTCTGGGATACTGAATCCTTGCTGGGCTTTGCAAAAACTATAAGCATGTTTTTGCAGAAACAAACATTTGCCACATCAGACCAGCCCAAGTGTGCTGGTACAGCTGTGCCAGAAGCCTAAATTTCCTTTCTATGCATGTGTTTGTTTTGGCCATGCATTTTGCAGTTAGGTGGTTCCTTCCAGGCTCCAGCCATAGGGCCAGCCACCTGCCTATCATCGTTAAGTTCTTTAGTTCCGCCCCTTTCCCCAGGGTTCTTGGAGGGAAAAGAAAGTTTTTAGTTCAGTCTTACAGTTTAGAAGCTCAGTTACAGGACATGAGAGCTTTTCCCACCTGTAGAGAAGCTCCGTTTCTTACAAAAGCTCCGGGGGAAAAGAGTCCCAAAGCTTCTGGGGAAGACAGTTCTCAAAGCTCTGGCTGGGGAACTTAGAGCCTCACAGCTCTACAAGCCTCTGGGGAAGACAACCCTAAAGCTTTTGAAGAAAACAGTTTTACAGATCCAAAGGTCTCCAGCTGGAAAATCTCTAAAGTTTTGGCTGGTAAGGTTTACTCGGGTACCCAAAAAGCAAATTGGAACCGGGAGTAAGGCCCCATGCCAACCAGCCTAAAAACAGATTGCCCAGGGAGGGGTCAGAGGGTTTTCCTTGTAAAAGAAAGAAATAGTTCACGAAGCAAGCTGCCTGTCCTTTGTGGGCAAGTTAAGAAGAATTTGTGTGTTTTGTTGAAGATCTAAGCAATAATAAAGAACTTTGTTAAACTTTCCAAGTTTCTAAAGACTTTGTTTAGGAAAATCCATAGGGCCTCTCAGCTGAGGCACTCTGGCATCCCGCTGGGCACAAAGAGCACGCCCTGTTTTAAAAGACAGTTGCTATAGACCCAGTGCATGTCAGCACACCAAGGATAAGTAGTCAGAGTAGAATTGTCCTTGGAGAGGGATTTAAACTCCCAGAAAATATATTCCATCTATGCATTAAAAAGAACTTCCTGATGGGAAGAACTGTTTGACACTGGAATATACTGTTTGACACTGGAATATACTGCTTCAGATTGTGGTGGAATATACTGCTTCAGATTGTGGTGGAGTCTCCTTCTCTGGAAGTTTTTAAGCAGACACTGGATTGCCATCTGTCAGGGTGCTTCGATAAAGGAATGAAACTTTATTTATAGTCCATCCTTTCTCCATGAAGGGACTCAGACTAGCTCACAACAAAATGCACAGTGGCAAACATTCAGTATCAACAATCATATATAAACAAATCAAAAAGCAACTGAATACATTATAAAACAACTTGATTCCTGCATGACAGAAGGTTAGACTGGATGACCCTTGTGATCTCTTCCAATTCTGCAATTCTGAATATTATCACCGAATGAACAACAAATACCATCTGCAGCAAAACTGTTCAACCCAATCTATATAAATAAAAATGTAATGTCAGTTTGTGGGATTAACAGAACTCAAAAACCACTGGAAGAATTGACACCAAATTTGGACACAAGACACCTAACAACTCAATGTATGTCCTTCACTCAAAAAATAGATTTTGTCATTTGGGAATTGTAATTGCTGGGATTTATAGTACACCTACAATCGAAGAGCATTCTGAACCCCACCAATGATGGAATTTAACCAAACTTGGCACACAGTTCTCCCATGACCAACAGAAAATACTGGAAAGGTTTGGTGGGCAGTGTCCTTTGGTTTAGGAGTTGTAGTTCACCTACATCCAGAGAGCACTGTGGACTCAAACAATGATGGATCTCGACCAAACTCTACACGAATACTCAATAAGCCCAAATGTGAACACTGGTGGAGTTTGGGGAAAATAGAATCTTGACATTTGGGAGTTGTAGCTGCTGGGATTTATAGTTCACCTATAATCACAGAGCATTCTGAACCCATCAACGATAGAATTGGGCCACACCTCCCATGCGAACCTCCATGTGGGCCATAGCAACGCGTGGCAAGGGACGGCTGGTCTATCTAAATAAAAATATAATGTTCGTTTGTGGGATTAACATAACTCAAAAACCATTGGATGACTTGACACCAAATTTGAGCACAATACATGTAACAGGCCAACAAGTGACCATCACTCATAAAAACACTGAACAACACAGTGGAAGAGACGTAAAACCCCAAAAAAATATTACAACACATGCTCAAAACCACATATATACACATATACACAAATATATACACACACAAAACACATATACACAGACTGGGCCACAGAAATGCATGGCAGGGGGCAGCTAGTATCTAATAAGAAGACATAATTCACCTGGGAAAATGTCACAATCTTGGTACTTCTACTGAGAAAGTCCTATCTTGAGCAACCAGGTGTGTATGTAATGTGTGTGTTCGTATGTGCGGACCAATTTCAGTTTCCAAAGTGATACATCATGCAATGAAGGAAGTCTCATCTTAAGAAGCTGTAGAACAGGTGCCTCTGAATGCTCAGTTCCCTTCCAAAACGAGCATTCTGTGAATTTTCTGGAGATATTTCAAGGTGATTCATTTCTTTTTAACTTGCTTGCATTTGCTGCGTAGACATACCTCCTAGGTAAATAAATCTCTGCTTGAAGACTGCTTCTGGCCTTTTTACAAAGCATTTTGTTCTACGTTTTCAGCAAGAGAGGTCTGTGGTTACGCAAGGAGGCATTTAATCTTCCATCTCACTTGACTGAGTGCCAAACATCAACACAAGATGGAAGTTGCCTACAGCTATGACTGGCTCCATCTGATGTAACTCGACTTAGAGAGCTACACCCATGTTTGTGGATCTGGAAGGAGGTTTTCCTTTTCTAACTGTGAAAAAAAGAAACTTAAACAAATTTCAGAAGTTTGACAAAAAAAAAAAAGAAGAAGAAGCAAGAGCTTGATTCAGCCTCCTTTGTCCAACTGTTACAATGTCTTCTCTTTTCCAAAGCAGTTCCCAAATCTCCAACTCCCTTCTAAAAGGAGTTCATGTCTTCTGTGTTGTTTTAAGGTTTTAGGGGCTTACTCTTTCAGTCACTCATGCTGATCCCCTCTCTTGGCCTAGTTTCATGGATGATTCAGACATTTCCTGTGGAGTGAGAACAAACTTTCTGAACTCTGCTTGCTTGGGGGCATCTCATCTTGAAAGTTATATGTACTGTTGAAATTGGCTTTCAAATTGCAGCGCTTCGGCCATTAGGGAGACGTTTCTTTCCCTTAGAAAAAAGAAGAAGAAGTTGAAGAACTGTAGAGCCTCGGGCCAAAAGAAATAGTTGCAAGGGCAAGTTTTCTGACTACAATGAGGTAATGCACAAGCTAGGTTAGATGCCTTCTAGGCACAGCTCAGCCCTCCCAGGTTTTGCTGCTTCCCTCCATGAGACTCCAAGCTTCAAAAATGAGGATACAGACTCCTCCATCCCAGCTGAATATGTTAGGGTTATGACAACCGTGTGATGTTTATTTATTCTATATCCCATCTTCCTCCCAGTGTGTGGCCTCTTATGAGCATAAAATGCAGAAAATCATGTTAGTTGTACAGGTTGAGTATCCCTTCTGTATTTTGGATTTTATTCTTATTTTGAGATACTTGCATATTTATTTATTTATTTATTTGTTTATTATTTACAGCTTTTATATTCCACCCTTCTCACCTCGCAGGGGACTCAGGGCGGATTACAGTGTACACATATATGGCAAACATTCAATGCCAATTTTTGACATACAAACATATACAGACATAGACAGAAGCTATTTAACTTATTCTGGCCGCCAGGGGAGCTGTTGCTTTCATTGTCCATTTGTGACGCTGACGAAGCACTTCCGCATTCCCGCATGCTTCCCGCTGGAATGCTTTGCTGGAGTCTTCTTTTATGGCCTCATAAATCAGTTAATTTAGCCTCCCCACACTTTAAGGTGATACCTTATTTTCCTACTTGACAGATGCAACTGTCTTTTGGGTTGCAAAGGTCAACAACAGGCTACATATACAGGCTCGGCCTGTCATTGAACATTGAAAAAACCAAAGGGCTGTTCCAGCAGACACCAACCAACCCCTCTCCAATGCCAGTGATACAGCTTAATGGTGTAACATTAGAAAATGTTGATCATTTCCGCTACCTTGGCAGCCATCTCTCCACCAAAGTCAACATCAACACCGAAATACAACACCGCCTGAGCTCTGCGAGCGCAGCATTTTTCCGAATGAAGCAGACAGTGTTTGAGGACTGGGACATCCGTAGGGATACCAAGGTGCTTGTTTATAGAGCTATTGTCCTTCCAACCCTGCTATATGCCTGTGCGACATGGACTGTCTACAGACGTCACATGCAACTCCTGGAACGATTCCATCAGCGCTGCCTCCAGAAAATCCTGCAAATCTCTTGGGAAGACAGGCGGACAAATGTCAGCGTGCTGGAAGAAGCAAAGACCACCAGCATTGAAGCAATGGTCTTCCACCACCAACTCCGATGGACCGGCCACGTTGTCCGGATGCCCGACCACTGTCTCCCAAAGCAGTTGCTCTACTCCGAACTCAAGAACGGAAAACAGAATGTTGGTGGACAGGAAAAGAGATTTAAAGATGGGCTCAAAGCCAATCTCAAAAACTCTGGCATAGACACTGAGAACTGGGAAGCCCTGGCCCTTGACTGCTCCAGCTGGAGGTCAGCTGTGACCAGCAGTGCTGCAGAATTTGAGGAGGCACGAATGGAGGGCGAAAGGGAGAAGCGTGCCAAGAGGAAGGCGCATCAAGCCAACCCCGACCGAGACCGCCTTCCACCTGGAAACCAATGCCCTCACTGCGGAAGAAGATGCAGAGCAAGAATAGGGTTCCACAGCCACATACAGACCCACAAGAATACTGGAAGACAATCATCCTCAGAAAACGAGGGATCGCCTAAGTAAGTAGTAAGTAGTACATATACATCATGATGTATCTTAAAGATGAGACCCAAGTCTAAAGAAAAAATTCAGTTCTATTTCATATACATTTCATATACATAGCCTGTAGGTAATTTTATACACAGTGTTTTTAATCATTTTGAAATGAAGTTTGTGTACTTTGAACCATCACAAAGCAAGGGTATCACTTTCTCAGGCACCCATGTGGACAATTACAGATTTTGGAGTATCTCAGATTTCCGCAAAAAGGATAATCACCCTTTAAAAGTGAAAACAGATAATTGTTTACAAAGCTAAACAAATGAAATAAAATATTGGGCAAGATCCAATATTAGTGGCTCCATTCAGCAGAGGCTGACTACAGAGTGGCACTGTAGAATCTATAGACTCCCAAAGACAACATTTTAATTAAATCCAGAAACAATCCACTTCTGCATTAAATGAACAAACAAACAAAACAATGATTCTTAATCCATCAAAAAAAAAAGACACCAATGATTTTTCTATATTTAAAGTTGTTAATTTGTCAATTTCTACCAAGTCCCAAAGTTTCAAAAACCATTCTTCTCAGGTTGGTGTAATTGTACTTTCCCATAAAGTCACAAATTGGTTGCAGTTTTGCAATTGTTTGAAGATAATGAGAAGAACATAATTCCTTGTCTGAGCTAAAAATGCTGAGAAAGTAATAAGTATACAAAATGCAAAACTTGTTTTCAGTCATAATAGGATATTTGCTGGAATCTGCTGCTTCTTCCAAATATTTGTTTAGAATATGTTATTATTGTTTAGCCTGCAGAAGAGAAGGCTGAGAGGAGACATGATGTCCATGTATCAAGATGTGAGGGGAAGTCCTAGGGAGGGGGGAGCAAGCTTGTTTTCTGCTGCCCTTGAGACTAGGCTGCAGGACAGTGTCTTCAAACTACAGGAAAGGAGATTCCACCTTAGCATTAGAAAGCACTTCCTAACTGTGAGAGCTGTTCAACAGTGTGGTGGAGGCTCCTTCTTCTGTAGAGGGTTTTAAACAAAGGCTGGATGGCCATCTGTCGGGGATGCTTTGAATGCGATTTTCCTGCTTCTTGGCAGGAAGTTGGACTGGATGGCCCATGAGGTCTCTTCCAACTCTATGATTCTATGATTCCTCTGCAAGTGCAAAATAGTTGTACAAGTATTATAAATCTTATGTTTTTTTTCCTTTCCTTCTCCCCTTGAAAACAACAAATGATCTGAGAAATTTTACTCCCTCTATCAAAAGGCCTTTGAGAACCATACAGTTTTTCAAAACTATTAGTAGTTCAGGACTTATCCTGTAAAAAAAATCACACAAGAGGGGGGCAGAAGACAGTTCCATCTTGTCTCCTGTGCTATTCTAATAATATAATATAATATATTGTATACACAAATAATATTTATAAAATTATAATGTAATGCAACATACTATTACTACTACTACTACTACTACTACTAATAATAATAATATGATATTATATATTTATATTACATGTAATATTATTAATAATGGTATAGTGCAATATAATAATATTTAATACTGAAATTGTATGTATATATATCTTGTAAGCTGCCCTGAATCCCCTTCGGGGCGAAAAGGGCGGCATATAAATGTCGTAAGTAAGTAAGTAAGTAAATAAATAAATTTGTGCAGAAAATTACACAGGGAATGACATTTTTGCATATGAGACATCCATTTCTACAAATGAAAATTCTATTTTATGCGCAGAAAAATTTTATGTGCAAAAATACCATATGCAAATTTGCACAATAAATTTTCTGAACTGCAAAAAGAAGTCATCAATCAAGGATTCTTCTCATCAAGCTTTATCAAAACTCTCTCTCTCTCTAATTTTTGGAGTGTTTTAGAATATTCTAAATATTAGCTTCCGTGCACAATTCAAAGTGCTGGTTTTGACCTATAAAGCCCTAAACGACTCCGGCCCAGTTTACCTGTCCGAACGGATTTTTCCCTATGAACCATCAAGGCTATTAAGATCTTCCAGGGGGGCCCTGCTCTCGGTCCCACCACCCTCGCAATCATGTTTGGTGGGGACGAGGGACAGGGCCTTCTCGGTGGTGGCTCCCCAGCTTTGGAACTCCCTCCCACTAGAGATTAGATCTGCCCCCTCCCTCCTGACTTTCAGGAAATGAATAAAGACTTGGCTCTGGAACATGGCATTCGAGGACTGAATTTATAACCTTCTTCCACAAGGAAGGAGGATGATGAACTGTGACTATGACTATGACTGTATTAACGGCGTGGCTTGGGTAATGTGATGATGATGTTTTTACTGTACTATTTTAATCTGTAATGATGTTGAATTTTGTGGTTTTGTATATTATTGTATTGCATATATGCTGGAAACCGACCTGAGTCCCTCGTTTGAGGTGAGAAGGCCGGTATATAAAACTTCTAAATAAATAAATAAATAAATTCTCTCCATTCTTCATGCTGGGCAATGTTTCATAGATCAACCTTATTATCCAGTTCTATACAGTTGAAACAAAGGACCAAATATCATGAAAAGAAGACATTTCTAGATGGAGAGACATTAAAGCAAGTCTCAGAATTAAATAATCCCAATTTCATGGATGGATGAGATTAAGATATGGTAATATCCAGTGGGAGGTGGGAAGATGGGGAATGGAGCACAAGAGCCTAACAAGATTATGCAGCAGAGAGGTAATCTGCAGCTGAATTTATCCTGCACAAAAAAGGCAATGTAAGGGAGATTAATAACTGATGGGCCAATTTACTGTGGAGGATAATAGGAGGTGAGAAGAAGTGACCTGTAAACTTAAGACATGTCTTTATGGTGGGTAACAATGTTATGTTATATACATAGATCTGCATAATGGACTAATGTTTTGTTAGAGGCGAATCGAAGTCTAAAGTATTGCTTCAGGGGCAAAAGCTTTTGCCATTTGAAATAGGAGTTCAGTCAACAGAAGTAGCTAATAGGCAGTTGAGATTATGGGCACATCCATACTGCCCACTGATTCCAAAGTGTGGTCAAATCAGCTCTGTGGCAGATGATTTGGATTAATCCATCCTTAATAAACCTTGTACCCCATCAATTAAATTTTGGGCTGCTTCAAATTCTCCCTGAGAATTTAGAGCAAACTGCAACTTTGAGTCCATGTAAATAGTAAACCCAGTTATGAGATAGTACTGGCAAAAACTATTGTTATGGGCATCATGAAAGAGTGATCATTGCCCCCCCCCCCCAAGTTCTCCTTGTCATGGCTGCCAGCAGACATGATATGGCTTGTCACTTATTTTCTGGAGTGATGCTGACCAAAGCCATAAGGTAATCTGAGAAGGGAGCAATTCCTCATCTCCCCCTCCCACATTGCTCTGGCACCCTGGTCAAATTTACTCTAGGTGATGAGTAACCAACATAGAATCATAGAATCATGAGTTGGAAGAGACCTCATGGGCCATCCAGTCCAACCCCATTCTGCCAAGAAGCAGGAATATTGCATTCAAAGCACTCCCAAAACATGGCCATCCAGCCTCTGTTTAAAAACCTCCAAAGAAGGAGCCTCCACCACACTCCAGGGCAGAGAGTTCCACTGCTGAACAGCTCTCACAGTCAGGAAGTTCTTCCTAATGTTCAAATGGAATCTGCTTTCTTGTAGTTTGAAGCCATGGTTCCGTGTCCTAGTCTCCAGGCTTCAAACTACAGGAAAGGAGATTCCATCTGAACATGAGGAAGAACTTCCTGACTGCGAGAGCCATTCAGCAGTGGAACTCTCTGCCCAGGAGTGTGGTGGAGGCTCCTTCTTTGGAAGCTTTTAAACAGAGGCTGGATGGCCATCTGTCAGGGGTGATTTGAATGCAATATTCCTGCTTCTTGGCAAGGGGTTGGACTGGATGGCCCAGGAGGTCTCTTCCAACTCTTTGATTCTATGATTCTATATATTATTGTATATTATTGTTGTTTTAAATTGTTATTTTTTTATTTTTTTTATGATGTTTATATTTATTATTGATGTATTTGGATTGTTGTTTACACGATTATAATATGTTGTAGGCCACTTTGGGTCCTGTGAAGGAGAAAAGCGGGGTATAACTAAAGATGTATTATTATATTATTGTTATTATAAAGCCTGTACCTTCTGCAAGATGCATGAACAGGAAGGGTATCAAGAGTAAATAAGGAAGATCATTTGGCCTATATTGGTAAGACTTCATGTGGAATACTATGTGCCATTTTAGACAGTCAAGGCAAGATATTGACACATTCATTATAGATCCTTCCTCCACTCTCTATTTTGGAAACATACCTGTACTTTTCATTTAATTCAATAGGCCAAGCTTAGCTCCCTTAATGCATCTTCATTCATATGATTGCTTATGAATTCGGGGACTGTCTTAATTGTTTTAATGTGTTGTGATTTTATTGGGTTGCATTTTTTCCATTAGCATCTTTATTAGCTTTGCAAATTTTGCACGCTAGAGTTTTATTATGATATAAGTTGCCTTGTGGGTCCTGTTATAGACTAAATGGCAGAGTAGAAATAAAATCAATATGTAATGGCTCGGGAATGCCACGGCAGTTCAATTTCTGCTTGTCAGAAACTAGAGGAACCTCAGGATCCCAGGAACGCTGGAACGTAGAGAGCAACAAGCACAATTATGTTTGAGAACAGATGGAAATGCTCCCATATCTTAACGATTGTGGCACATGGAAGTGCCTTTTAATATAAAAAGAGCCCAGCTGGATCACACCAAAGGTCTACCTAGTCCAATCTTCTGTTCACACAATTGTTAGATGTGAATAAATTGTGAGACAATGAGACAATACATAGGGAAATCCCATTAATTCAATGGGTCTAAATTAGTTGGAAGCAACAATAGGATGCATGGGATGGGCTGCCTATGGAAAGTTTGTGAGCAAAACACAAATAAAACTTCCCCTTTGTCTCATGTTCCACTGCAACTAACACAGGTTATATCACACCTGCAAAATCATTCAGCTTTTTGTTTGATCACTTTTTATGTCACAAGGAACTCTTCTTCATGCTGGTTACATTGAAGCCCCATTCTGTGGCCAGATATCTCCATGCCATCTCCAAGTCTGTGGCCAGATAGGAGGAGCAGCAGTGGTGACATGGAGAAGGCAACAAGTGTGCCACCCTGGCAGAGCAGCTGCACTCCTCAGCTTTGTGAACAATGGCCCTGGATTCAGTCTAATCATGCTGGGCTCTCAGTCTCAAAGGTGGTATAAGATCCCAGCAACTATAACTCCCAAATGACAAAATAAATCCTCCCTAACCCCACCAGTATTCAAATTTGGGCATATTGGGTACTTGTGAAATGGTAGGGAATAGGTTTTGAGGAAAGGAGAGATAATACCAAGAGACATCCTTTCTGGAGATAAGAAAAGTACGGCTTTATTTCCAGCTGGGGCCTGGTGTGGAGTCAACTCACAAAAACACCAGAGCAAATGAAATAGGCGTGGACTGTGGCTTTTATAGTTTTCCAGGTTCAAGCAAACAAAGAACATGCTACAACATACAATCATCATCATCCCTACGTCATCCTGGCATCATAAGAATATCAAGTTTCCCTTTCCAACATACGAAAAGGTGGGTCTGTATCTTGCTGCAGAGCAAGCATCTTACACTCGTCCATCAAGGGGCCCTCTTACCTGTCAAGAGGTGCTCCTTAGTACCAGTCCGTTGCTCCTAGTATGGGCTTCTCGGACAGGCTTATCTCTCTTCTGGAATGTAGAGATAGCATGCCCCCCTTCCTCTTGGCTGTGTCTGGGATGTAGCCTGCTTGTCAGCTTGGGTTTCTTACAGAGAGAGAGATTTTTCTATATATTTAAAGTACATATGTTTTTTATGGATAAATCAATCAATAAATATCTATTTTTCCAATATTTCCTCATCAGTTGTGCCAAATTTGGTCCAGTGAATGAAAATACATCCTGCATATCAGGTATTTACATTATGATTCTTAACAGTAGCAAAATTCCAGTTATGAAGTAGAAATGAAAATAATTTTATGGTTGGGGGTCACCATGACACGAGGAACTGCATTAAGGAGTCGTAGCATTAGGAAGGTTGGGAATCCTGATCTCTATCTTTTCTCTATTCATAATAGAAGTTAAAATATGTATGTTTGTATGTGACTGGGGTGCCCACTTCCACAGACAGGCTCCCACTTCTACAAACAGCTTTAACCCACATGTTGTGGAGCCACCAAAGACCCTCCCTCCAATAACATTTCAGGTTCTAGCGAGCGCCATGAGCATGTAGCCCAAATCCTGTCAATGTCTTCCCCCAAACACCATACTGCCCATCACCCAAGGACTACTTTTATTTGGGGACAATTCCTTCCTAGATTTTACATGTTTCCTCCACCACAGACATCCCAGTGTTTCTTACTCTCTCCATTGGTGTGGAATATGCATGATCCCACCCACTGTCTCTCCTTTAACCCTTTCCTACTCTTTTCAACTCTGTCTGCATAACAAACAGAGGAGCAACTAAATATACTAGAGGAGTTGCGGGGATTGACTCCACATGATGGAAGTTGTAGTCCACCCTGCATCAAGTCAGAGCACTATGACTCCCACTGACAATAGACCTGGACTGCATCTGGCACACAGAACCCCCCATGACCAATGAAAACTTTGCATATTGATATTCCAGTTATGTCTCTGAATTCTCAGAGAAAGAAGTTGCAGCATAAACGTTCACTTACTTCCACACATCTGAAAAAGTGGACTAAGGATGCATCTAAAATGTTGAATTAATGCAATTTGATGCCACCTTAATTGTCATGGCTGAATGTTATGGAAACAGGGGAAATATAGTTTAGTGAGGCATCAGTACATTTAGGAAGAGAAAGTCGCAGATATTGTAAAACTACAACTTCTCTAATTCCATAGCATTGACCCATGACACTTAAAGTGATGTCAAACTGCATTAGCAGCATTCTACAAAAGCTTAAGCCACAACTTCTTTATCTCAGTTAGATCCCTTTGCATATTGACATTCCAGACTAACATGGTTGTGTCTTTGTGTTCTGTCGCCGCTGGGCTTGAAACGAAGTGCTTTTAAAACAGGAGGTGCAACTTTAGCCCAACGGGAAGCCAGGGGGGTCGAAAAGAAGCCCTTAGAGAATTTTTCCCCATTAAACAGTCTTTAGAAGGCTTGAGCTTAAGTACAACAAAGTCTTTTATTGATGAACAATTAAACAGAAACTTCTTTTGTCTTCAAAGGTTAAACAAATGCTTCCAGGCTTCAAACAACTGGTGGCTTCTAAATGTTTCTTTGCTTTACTTTCAAGGAAAATCCCTTTCTAGCTCCTCCTAGACTAACTGTGAACCTAGATCTGACTGATGTGGATCCACTACCGGGCTGAACTGCGTCTCAAAACCGAGTGAACGTACCAGGAGGCCTGTAGTCACTTAGCTGGAGTTCTTGATGTTTAAAGCTGTTATTCCCTCCGAAATTCCTCACGGCTGTAAGGCTGTTTCCCTGGAACCTTTGGGAATCTTTAGATGCTCTTAAGACTGTTCTCCCCCGGGAGGTCTTAAGAGTTGAAGCCTTTGTACAGGAGAAAGTCTGTACGCATCCTGTACATTGACTTCCTAGCTGAGACTAACTGAAAAATGGCCCCCTTCCCTTCCCAATTGCCCTGAGCAAGGGGCGGAACCAAACTCAACAATGATGGAAAGGTGGCTTGCCCTATAACTGCAACCAAAAGAAGCCACCTATCTACAGAGTCTCTGAAACTTAGGACTGCAAATAAACATTAAATGCAAAGTAAACAAAATTGGAGCTCCTGGTACAGCTGTGCCAGAACACTTTGAATTCTGTCTTTCTGCCAATATGGGATCAGAACAGTTTACAGTAAGGGACTAAAAGAAAATACAGTTACAACCATATATATGCCATCATACAAAAACACTCAAAACAACAAGACATGCAATCAAGAAACAGCATGCCACACTGAAAAGCCCTTCAACTGCACCCATTTATAAATCAAATACCTGTTTATAGAAACTGTAATTCACAAATTCCATAAAGAAGACTTCAATCTCTGGTCCTCCCCAAATGCATATGAGATGGTGATGGGACAAAGAGAAAGCCTTCTTCGGAAGATCTTAAGGTCGGAGCAGTATAGCCCAGATTCAAATCATATTGGGCTTTATAGGTCATGACAAGGACTTAAATTGAACCTGGGAACTGATCAATAGCCGATGGAGCGATTTCAGCAGGAGAGTTTGTGCAAGTCTTGAGTTATTTGAAAGTGGAGAGGAAATTATAACAGATGTTACTCCTTATCCTCATTCACAAAAGCCCTACCATCATTTTATGGTGTGCTTGTGTTTCACGATTCACTGAGTGTTGTGGAAAGATGTGGCTCACTGCAGGTGCTTGATAGAAGCAGTAGGCTGGGGTACGCATTTTCTAATTTCCCTACCATTGAAAATAGGAGACTGTTATATCTCCCTTCCATATTTATGGCCTGCTTCCATTCTGAAATGTTGCCATGTTACATTTCTATTTAACTTATACACCTCAGATGTTGTAAAAGCAGCCATAAAAGTCAATAAAAACGCAATAACGCCATGTCAGTCAAAAGCAATGGAGCAATCGCTATTGAGCAAACAATTGGGAAACTGTGCCTAAGACTCAATTGTACCATGTTGCAATTGATTAAAGATATGAATCAGAAAATTAAAGGGGCTCTTTTTGTTTTAGTTATTACCGGTTGCCTAATTTATGGAGCAATTACTTTGATCATATCTAGGGCACTGAAAACTGTAAGGAAAGATACCGCTTTGTGACGCTTTTATTATTAATACAGATTACCAGAGATCACCTTAAATGATTGCCAGGGATATATTATGCACATTTACTTTCATTTTGCCTGTTGGATGCCTGGCAGTATCAGAATTTCCTTAGGATTTACCAACAATGGAAATCGTTGTCTGTCTTGGAAGCCCACCACAACCTAGTGATTCACCAAACAGAGATCCACCAATTATGTACTTCAACCATAAGATCAAAAGGGACTGCAAGGGCCATCTGGTCTGGTCCTCTGCTATGCAGGAATACATAACTAAAGTACTCATGAAAGATGACCTTTGACCTCCAAAGTTGATCTCCAAAGAACAAGAGACCACCACTATCTGTGGCACCCTGTTCCACAGCCAAAGACTCTTCAAGGTCCATTTTGATATAGATATCAAAACTAAAGGTGTCCTGAGAATCTGGAAGAACCACTCCTTTCGTTCTTTCTGCATCACATATTTTGTATGTTCTAATTTTTGCAAGAAAAGGAAAAACTGTACCCATATTCTGGAGGGATCTGACTGGTAGAAACAAGACTACAGGCCTCCCTTGCTTATTCAGCAGGTTAGGAATCTGGACGCTTTCAAAAACTGATAATGGTTGAAAAATGGAACATGAGTTTTTTTGGTTTTTTTTTTTAGTTTGCACAAGTGAGTCTGAACATTCAATTCTGCCAAGTCAACTGAGAGAGAGCATGAAAACTAGCAATGTGGACCAAAGGTCAAAAGTGTGGTACATTTAGATTTATCAAAAGAGTGAGTGGTCAGAAAGGGAGACATTGAAAAATAAGGGAAGTCTTTATTGTCAAAACAAATATGGAATGAACTGAAGATCACTTACACACTGTACTACACAGTTAAAGCACTGTGATTATACTTTGCCATTTATGGAATGCTGGACCTTACTATAACCAGCTTCCCTTAGGACATTGCTATGGCTGTGTAGCATGGAAGGGCCATAATCATAGAATCATAGAATCAAAGAGTTGGAAGAGACCTCATGGGCCATCCAGTCCAACCCCCTGCCAAGAAGCAGGAATATTGCATTCAAATCACCCCTGACAAATGGCCATCCAGCCTCTGCTTAAAAGCTTCCAAAGAAATTGGTATGGGAATCATAGAAGATGATTGCCTCCACTGAAAGAAAAGATGGGTAGGTGGCCATCTGTCAAGGGTGCTTTGAATGTGATTTTCCTGCTTCTTGGCAGGGGGTAGGACTGAATGTGGCCCACAAGGTCTCTTCCTTCTCTATGATTCTCTCTATGAGAGAGAAAGAAAGAAGATGAGAGAAAATCGATGCTCTTTGGAGAAACCAGGAGTGATGATTCACCTTAAAAAAGATGGGACAGCTCCTCCATGCCTTTTGTCTTCTTGCCCTCCAAAGGCAATGGTGAAACCAGAACTAGCACTTGGTAACTTCTGCTTTTCATGAAGAGGAGGTGATGCATTCTACAACGTGTACAAAGAGTTGTGCCTTGTGTACAAGGGCCATTTAATCTGGGGACCCTCAGGAACATCACCTTCCAGATTGGCACAATGATTGGAGCCATATGCACTGGGCTGAATCCTGTGTATTGCAGTGTTGTTGTCCACACTGGCCAGCCAAATCAGCACTGCAACAGTTCTGTTTGGAATGGCACTACTTCCTCGCCAGCATGGGAGTTCAGGGGAAAGCCTACTGGGAATGGCAGTGCTGCTACTGGGGTCAGAAATGAATGCCAAGACATGTGACCAACAAGGAAGTGGGTTGTTGTAGGTTTTTTCGGGCTATATGGCCATGGTCTAGAGGAAGATGCAAGCGAAACGTCTCCTGATGTTTCGCTTGCATCTATGGCAAGCATCCTCAGAGGTAGTGACTACCTCTGAGGATGCTTGCCATAGATGCAGGTGAAACGTCAGGAGAGAATGCCTCTAGACCATGGCCATATAGCCCGAAAAAACTTAAAACAACCCAGTGATTCCAGCCATGAAAGCCTTCAACAACAAGGAAGTGTTGCTCTCTCCCTTCATGTTGATCATGCAGGGAAGGGATCCAAATCAGACTTAATGCAGCTGTCCACATGGTAAAAGATCTTTGACCCGAGGTCACTCCACAGTCTGAGAAATATCAGACTTTTCATTGACCTTGCTTTAGTGCAGAGCAAAATCACCATATGTAATCTGTAATGTAAGCACTGGCTTTGGAATTAACCCACCTTTATTTATTTTTTGTTGGTGTAGACATGGCCAATGTCAATTAGGAGGCCATAATATTGGGAGCTTTTATGACTATGAACATCTCCTTGTGGTGATTGCAGCAGCAGAAGAAAAAAAATGGAAGAGCCAACTTGCCTTGTTCAACTGAGTTAAGTTATAGGTCCATCTAGACCAATGAACTAAAAAGACCTCTGATAGTTCCTGATGCAAAGCGAGGGCGTCAATGGCTGAGATCCTAATTCAGGAGGAGTAGCTATTATGTTAATTGACTTGCTGTGTCTCCTGATATGACCTTTCTGAAACCGACCTTAGAAGCCCAGCAGCTAAATCAACATAGGGATTTCTGAATCTTTGAGGAGTGGGACAGCAAGGGAAGGTGTCCAGCTCTTTACCAGAAGCAAGGAGCTTTGTGATGAGCAGCTGCAAGATCTTTGCATTCCTGTGTATTCAAAAACATCCCAACACTCCAACATGCAGCATTTGCTTCTTTCCTTTGGAGGCAGAGAAGACTCTGAGCTCCTTTATCTGATAGCAAAGGGATGGCATGAAATGGTAAGGATTAAAACACCCAACCCATCCAGCTATGCTTGCAGGATTTCAACATATTGTGGGAATCGGTTATATCATGTACTGTGTGTTCCTGTCTCTTCACTGATTCGGTACATCAGGTGGATATGAGATACAGGACCTTTAGAATACTTTTCTTTGGGAATGCTGCCTGGTCCCATCATTACACAACATCCATACAGATGTTACCTTGGCCACAAATGGGAAATAGAATTTGTAAGGGAGATTAACTGTGTGTAATACAGAAAGAATGCCCCTCTGATGGCTTGTCTACACTGATGAAAATTATATATTTATCGCTGCATTTTCCTGGTCTGCCTGGCCCTGCAGTGATTCCATTAAAGGCACACAAATAGCACACATTGTGGTGAGATTGCCATAACTGGCCACAGATTACCTCCCGGCAAACTCTCTTGCAGTCAGGACAGTTGGCATTTCCAGTCCTCTGAATTATTTTCATGAACATGGCTGTGGGTGCTCCACTTGCATGAAACTAAATAAAAAAATCTGTTAAGTGGAGCTGCAGTAGTACTGATATTCTGATATGAAAATATCTGCATTTATTTTTTTAAAATCCAGCTGGGAAATACCTACTTACTGACAGGATTGCTCACTTCCCACAAACTAGTTGTTTCCTTTTTCTTTTTTTTTGAAATAATTTTTATTTTATTACTGTAGTATAGGATTACATAGAAAGTGGTGGAATATTTCAAAGAAGATAGAAAAGTAGGAAAGGAAGAAAAGAGGAGGGGAAAAAAAAGTCCATCCCATATTGTCTTTGGGATTAAAAAAGAAAAAGAAAAAAAGGATATGTAATAAAATGGGCTTCCCTCTATTTCTTTGAAGATCTTTTGTCTATTTGTATAGAAACTTTTCAATTTTGGTTTTGATGGCATTTATCTAATGGCTTGTTCTTGGGCTGCCAGAATCAGGCCCTCCGTCTCCTTTTTCAAGTTTCCATTTGTGAGCCTCAGCCATGTTTTTCTTTATCCATCTGGCTCTCAGTTTTTCCCAGGATGTCCATGGAGTGCTTTCTTTTGCCAGTTTTCTCTTCTGTTCTGCACTGTGTTGTTATGGTATTCCCTCTTTGTCTTTTGCATTTGTATGTTAACACATGTTGTGAACCAGTCCGAATCCCTCTTTGAAGGTGAGAGGGCCGGTATATAAAACCTCGAAATAAATAATAAATAAATTTGAAGCAGTTTTCTACTACTTCCATCAGTGTTGGTTTTTGACTGTCTTTCCCATAATCTGCAAGTGCATGTTTTTCTTCTTCTACCATATGTTTCACTTGCAGAAGCCCTCTGCCTCCTGATTTTCTGGGCACGTAAAGTCTGTCAATTATTATTATTATTATTATTATTATTATTATTATTATTATCCTTTTTCATTCCTCTCTGAAGCTGCAGATGTGACAACACAGATTTGAAGGATGTGGCTCCTATCATGGAACGAAAAGGGAAGATCAAAGATCAGATTTCTTCTTGAAACCTTGGAAACCTTCATCTTTTCCTCAGTCATGAACAGGGACTTCCGATATTTCATATGGGCTTCCCTAACACTGTCGCAAGAACCACAAATCATCAAAACAGCAACGAGGCAGCACCTCAAAGACTCACAAATGTATCATAGCATGAGCCTTTAGCGGCACAGTCCACTTTGTCAGATGCGCAACACAGCACTCTGAGTTGGACACTTACAAAAGGAATTGGAATCAGTAAAGTCAGACTAAAATATAATGTAGAAAAGGCAAACATAAAGCATGAGGTCGTAAGTAAAGCCTGAGTGAACCAGGGTAAGGAAAACAAATCAATAGTGGACATTTCTCCCCAGTGGCAATAAATGTCTGTTCTGTGTGGTTTCTGGCACATGCTCTTTCATTGTTTTGCTGGATCTTGTAAAAAACAAAACCACAAACAATTCCCCCTATCATTTTCAATGACCACTCAATTGAAGCAATAACATGGGAATGAGTAACTCCTTAAGGGGCATTTGAAACCGCAAGTCCGTTCAAGTTGGAAGATGGGGAGCGGAGAGGCAAACAAGATCATTTCCCTCCTTTATCATTCTAGAAAAAGGCACCGAGTGTAAGAATTTAAGGAGCGACTTCGGGTCCATTGGAGCATTAAGGCCACACTGGGGAGTCCATTTTCAATCACTCCATGGGGTGGCTGCAATGCTCGAGGCCATTGGAAAGCAGATGGGATGAAAGCAGATGCTAGTGGCAGGGATGAATATACAGCCTTCTGCATCGTTCTGGTGTTGCACTGGCTGGAGGGTTGCACATCTGATCCAGGGAACGGAAACTCCATCAAATCCAAGTCCACGCTGTGCTGATTCCATGTGGATGACAGCCACTTGAAAAGAAAAGAAAAAAAGAAAAGGAAAGACCTTACTTTTTTTGGAGTACATTTCTCAAATGTTTGCATTCATTGGTAAATTAATGGCCACATACCTCCAATGACTCAAGTATGTTTGTGCAATTTTTTTTAAAAATGCCTATGGTGGGTGGGAGTGTCTTTATGAATTCACTGTTGGCCTGCCACATTTATTGGTTTAACTTTTGCGGACTTGACTATCAGTGGATTTGATTAATGTGGTCTCTAGGCATCTTTAGTCCTCTAGTGCGACTATTGTGATCAACGTACAGCAAATGTTGAGCTCAACCTGGGGGTCAGGACATGGGGGGATTGCGAGGGGGGGTCACCAAAGACCATCAGAAAACACAGTATTTTCTGTTGGTCATGGGGGTCACTGGCTGTTAGGAATGGTGGGAGCTGAAGTCCAGAACACCTGGAGGACCAAAGTTTGTCCATGCCTGGTCTAGCCTAATCCACTGTTCAAATTTTCATCACTGCTTTACTGGCTACAAGCAGCTTCCTTCCAGAGACTTATTGGTAACATTGCTGCTCAATGGCCTGTATGGCTCTTGTGGTGTCTTTCAGCTCTGAGATTCTATGATTGAAGACCAGAATTAATCCAAGGCGTTCGTCATGCCATCACAGTAAATTTTATAGGACTCCACATGACTTTGTTGCCCACACATAATTCTCCCTTCGGCCACTGTTTCTTGTATCTTTTTCCTTACTGTAGAAGATGTATTAAGGAGAAAAAAAGATAGAAGAACTGCACAGCGCCTTCTAATTGCACGCATGAGGAGCCCACCGGCTGGAAACACCCCAAGAATTTCTTGCGTCAAGGGCCATCGGATGTGATTTTTCAAAATTTGCTAAATGATATGGATAAATAAATGAGCTGGCATGGAGCCCTCTTTGTTACTGCCAGTAAGAAGGGAAAAAGAGACACACAGAGAAAGAAATACATAGCAGAGCTAGCAGCTACTCCTGGAGGGTATGAAAATATTCTTCCTGCAACTAGCAATGAAATAATCTTAAAAGGTGCACCTCTCTCTTTCTGTAGCGTGTGTGTATTATATTTTGCAAAGGCCTTTGTATAAAAGTCATAAATATGACCAATAACACAATAAAAGTCATAAATATGACTAATAACAATAATCAGCACATTATATGGCCTTTCTAGCCCTTACTAGAATCATAACATCACTGGCTCAAGAATCTGAATTTTAGGACTTAAGTTTATTTCTTCTACTTCATGCAGTACAGTTTGGCAAAGCAATATTTGACTTTATATTTTAAAAATGTGATGCATTGCTTTATTTTATTTACATGTTGTGTTCTCACCAGATAGACCCATGACAGTGGTGAAATTTTGGGTGCATCTACACTATGGAATTAACCCAGTTTGATGATTAAAAGCTGCAAAATCATGTGATTGGAAGTAGCAGCCAATAGTGAAAGGACCAAGGCAGCATGTCAACGACTTAAATCTAGAAAGTTTTCTAAGATCTACAAAGATACTTGCTGGAACACCTCAGCAAGTGAGAGTCCAAAAGTGGCAGGCTCAAACCCAGAACCTCAACCAATGGCTGATACCAAATGAGAGACTCCCCCCTGGGCACACAGAGAACTGGGCGACTTGGAAGGCACTAAACAAACTGCGCTCTGGCACCACGAGATGCAGAGTCAACCTTAAGAAATGGGGATACGAAGTGGAATCCACGACATGTGAGTGTGGAGAAGAGCAAACCACAAACCACCTACTGCAATGCAACCTGAGCCCTGCCACATGCACAATGGAGGACCTTCTTGCAGCAACACCAGAAGCACTCCAAGTGGCCAGATACTGGTCAAAGGACATTTAATCAATTACCAAACTCGCAAATTTTGTGTTTTGTCTGTCTGTCTGTTTGTTTGTTTTGTTCTGTTATAAATGTAATACAATTGACTGGTTGCCCTGACACAACAAATAAATAAAATAAATATGTGATTGATAGTTTTATAGGGTCTTTAGCTTTCTCTTCCAAAGAGTGCTGATGCCTCACCAAACTACAACTTCCAGGATTCCACTAGCATTGAGCCATGCCAGGAAAAATAGCATCAAATTGCAGTAATCCACATTGCAGATGCATCCTAAGAGATAGTCTTTCTCTCAGGATCTTAGAACTTCGGAAAGCTCACATAATTCACTCTCTCTCTCTCTCTCTCTCTCTCTCTCTCTCTCTCTCTCTATATATATATATATATATATGTTAATCTCTGTGTAAGATGGAAACCCTGTAGGGCCGGTCATCACTAGAGGGAAAAAAATGAAACGAGCAGAAAAAACGAAATGCAAAGATACAGAATGGGGGACGCCTGGCTCAACAGCAGTATGTGTAAAAAAGATCTTGGAGTCCTCGTGGACAACAAGTTAAACATGAGCCAACAATGTGATGTGGTGGCAAAAAAAGCCAATGAGATTTTGGCCTGCATCAATAGGAGCATAGTGTCTAGATCTAGGGAAGTCATGCTACCCCTCTATTCCACTTTGGTTAGACCACACCTGGAATATTGTGTCCAATTCTGGGCACCACAATTCAAGAGAGATATTGACAAGCTGGAATGTGTCCAGAGGAGGGCGACTAAAATCATCAAGGGTCTGGAGAACAAGCCCTCTGAGGGGTGGCTTAAGGAGCTGGGCATGTTTAGCCTGAAGAAGAGAAGGCTGAGAGGAGATATGATAGCAATGTATAAATATGTGAGAAAAAGCCACAGGGAGGAGGGAGCAAGCTTGTTTTCTGCTTCCTTGGAGACTAGGACGCGGAACAATGGCTTCAAACTACAAGAGAGGAGATTCCATCTGAACATGAGGAAGAACTTCCTGACTGTGAGAACCATTCGCCAGTGGAACTCTGTGCCCCGGCGTGTGGTGGAGGCTCCTTCTTTGGAACCTTGTAAACGGAGGCTGGATGGCCATCTGTCAGGGGTGTTTTGAATGCAATATTCCTGCTTCTTGGCAGGGGGTTGGCCCATGAGGTCTCTTCCAACTCTTTGATTCTATGATTCTAGAGTAGACTCAATAAATTGATTTTTGAATGTTGCATCAAATGTAGATGAATTGCATTTATCAATATACTTGGGTCAATATACTTAGGAGTAACAGTAGGATTTGGTTCATTCAGATAGACTTCTCTATACTCATAGCCCCATGTGTGACATTTCCTAGGGTTAAGGGTGAGGAACCTCCATGAATGTGGAAAAAAAGACTTAGTAATAACCATAGGAAAACTTTGCATTTTGTTGTTACAGCTCAGTTCTCCATAGGTCTACTGGTATATCTTTCTATCATTAGAACATAAACTCTTTGGGTTGCGTAAGAGTGGTTAAGAAAGTTGTTTTCAGTTTAATATACATGCAATTAAATGGAGAGATACTTTCTGGATGAAAACATCAGTTGATGAGGTTTATTTCTACTCTTAGTAAGAGTCACATTCTGTGGCAATACCAGTGAGATAAAGCCGATATCCTACACAATGCACCATAGCCTCATTTAAAGTGTGCCGTTCCACCGTAAATGTAATATGATGAGAACACAAATTATCATTAGCAAAGGAATCCAAGCAGAAAATCAGTCCGGAAGACTAGTCTATGCCTGCAGATGAAGACAAAGGGTTCTGTGTTTCTCCTTCAACATTTTAATGAGGAGCAATTGATATTCCTTGTTGGAAACAAGAGCAATAACAATATTTTGGTTTTTTTTTTAGCCCTGCTCTTGATAAGGAAATTAAAAGCATGCTGGATTTACTGGCTGGATTTACATACTGGCTGTATTTACACTACCCTATATCTCAGGATCTGATCATAGATTATCTGCTTTCAACAATTATATGAGTCTATACTGCCAGATAATATGGGATAAGCAATAACATGGGATAAGATCCTGGGATATAGGTCAGTGCAGATCCAGCCACTGTATACACATTTGCTGGTTGTTGTTGTTTGCTATGCATAAAAGTGAAGTAAATGCTTAATTTATATAAAGAGAATTGATGGGACCTTAATTTATGTGGCTGATAGGACATCGCTCTATAATTTCTGCCTCATAAACCCTCTGCAGAAATTTCACCTGTGCTTTCAAGCAATAGATGAGGCGAGATGTGTTATCCTGGTATCTATGTGTATAGAATAAATGGCAAGGAAAATATACAGAAAAAGCTCTTCATTCAACGGAGTGTTTGCGTCACATTTGCTTCTTCTTGTTACGGTTAAGATGTTCCTTCAAGTCCACTCTGACTTATGGGCATCTTATCCTATCTCTTGCCAAGATTCACTCAGAGGAGATTTTCTGCTGCTTTCCTCTGAGGCTGAGAGCATTCAACTTGCCCAACGAGTGTCAATTGTACAATGTTTGTCAGAATTTCTACGTCTTCTGTGAAAGTCACTTGGCTCTTTTCCATTGGTAAACTAGCATGGCTCCGTCTTTGGCATCTTTGCAATAACAGGCTAACACTTTCTTTTCCAGAAAATATTTGGAAAGTGAGGTTTTGTATAAGTCATTTCTGACTTATGGTGATCCTAAGACAAACCTATCACAGTATTTTCTTGGCAAAGTTTGTTAAGACTGGGGTTTGCCTTTGCCTTCCTCTGTGACCAAAAAACATGAATTGCCCAAGACAGTCCATTAGGTCAGTGATTCTCAACCTTTCTAATGCTGTGATCCCTAAATCCAGTTCCTCATGTTGTGGAGACCCCCAACCATATTTTCATTGCTACTTCATAACTGATACTATTATGAATCATAATGTAAATATCTGATATGCAGGATGTGTTTTCATTACAAATTGAACATAATTAATGCATAGTGATTAATCACAAAAACTATGTTTGGGGGAGTATGGACAATCGATGATGGGATCTGCAATACCTTCAACTGACTCAGCTCTGACTTCCACAGACCATTGAGACCCCCACAAATAACATACATGGGCCAAACCCAACACACAGAACCCCCATTACCAAAAGAAAATACTGGAGGGGGTTGGGAGGAATTGACAGTGATTTATGAGAGATGTAGTTTACCTACATCTGGAGAGCACTATGAACCCAAACAATTTATTTTATTTACAGTTTTTATATTCCACCCTTCTCACCCTGCAGGGGACTCAGGGAGGATTACAGTGGCAAACATTCAATGCCAATTTTGACATACAACATATACAGACTTTTTCTGGCCGCCAGGGGAACTGACGCTTTCATCGTCCATCTGCGACACTGATGAAGTACTTCCGCATTCCCCGCATGCTTTTGCTGGAGTGCTTTGCTGGAGTGTTTTTTTTTTAATTAGTTAATTTAATTGGGGAGGCTAAATTAGTTAATTTAGCCTCCCCACACTTTAAGGTGGTACCTAATTTTCCTACTTGACAGATGCAACCGTCTTTCGGGTTGCAAAGGTTGACAACAGGCTACACAATTGGTTGGAAACCCACTCCAACCCGGGCTGGCTTCAAACTCATGACCTTTTGGTCAGAGTGATCTTAATGCAGCTGACACTCAGCCAGCTGTGCCACAATCCCGGTGCTATTTTTCTTTTTCTTCCTATTATTATTGTTCACTTGAGAGAGGAAATGAAAATATTTTCCATTCTCGGCATCGCCAGGTTCTAAACTTTGCTTTTCTGCAGGAATGTTCTAATGTTCATAATATTTTGTTTACAAGGCATTGGTGTTAAATATTTCATCATTAGCGTGTGAGTAGTGTTGATGCTAATCTGCTAGGAGGTCAAATTTTTCATTCTCGGTGGAATTAATATGAATTATTAAAGCTGTCTCTTGTCAGGTCTTTGCAATTCAGCTATTGAATCAGGAAACTTCTCCTTGGCAGCAAAGAACATTAAGTCAGCACTGCCCTTCTTTTGTTTCCATGTTCCCAGACTCAGAAAAGTCACTATTTCCAAACCGTACAATGTATTAGGTCAGAGCACATCAATTGATAAATTATATTAGTGCTCCCTGTTTACTCATAAATTATTGGGACTATGTTGACAGTCCGTGGGAATGAGATTAGTGGGCTGAACTGCCTTGTGTTACTTAACCGAAATTTGTAAAGTTACTTTTTAAATCCCAGTGCCCATGATAGATGGAGAATTTTGAAAATTTGAATCTAAAAAAGAAACTTTTCAAAGCTTTGTTAGTTGACACAGTGTTTCTCAAGTTATCTGATGTGCAGTACTGATAGCAGTAGTATTTTTAAGTGTTAGTGACCAATAGCATATATGTGCCTATTGGCTACAACTGTTTCTTTCTTTCCCTTCCCCCTTCCCCCAAAAGTTACATCAAACTGCATTAATTCTATAGTGTAGATGTGCCCTACGTTTCCCTACTAATGTGGCTGTATATTTTTGGCCATGACATAGCTTCTATATTCAGTTAAAGGCTGTGGAAGCAAAGCTGAACATGTAGTGCAATTGGATGTGTATTGCTAGTGTGCATTTCACATCCAGATGTGCACTCAGTATTTTACATTTGCACATTCACTTTCCCCAGTTTTGTGCACAATCACACAACTCCATGAATATAAAGCTGCACTCTGCATCATTGATGTAAATCTCATCCATTGTCTATCTGGACTATCTTGTTCAGTATTGTCTACTGGCAGCATCTCTATATTTCCATAAAGTGACCTCATGCAGCCTGACATGGTGAAATGAAGGAGTAAACCAGGGGTTCTTCATGCCTTCTGTCACTCAGTTTTGTCTTCTTTCCTGTTTGAATCTAAAAAAGAAGATAGTTTCAGAGTTTTTGTGGCTCAGATCTTGTTTTAGGCGAATCCTCAAATTTCATATCTGAATCTAAGGGCGGATCCAGACAGGCCTTTATTCCAGGAGAATCTGCGTTTAAAAGCATGGATTTTCCTGGGGGTGTGTTCACAAATATCCCTCAAAGTGGGTTGTTGTAGGTTTCTTCAAGCTATATGGCCATGGTCTAGAGGTATTCTCTCCTGATGTTTCGCCTGCATCAATGGCAAGCATCCTCGGAGGTAGTGAGGTCTGTTGGAACTAGGAAAAAGGGGTTTTTTTCCTAGTTCCAACAGACCTTTTTCTTAGTTCCAACTAAGAAAAAAGCATCCTCAGACTACCTCTGAGGATGCTTGCCATAGATGCAAGCAAAACATCAGGAGAGAATGCCTCTAGACCATGGCCATATAGCCCGAAAAAACCTACAACAACCCAGTGATTCCGGCCATGAAAGCCTTCGACAATACATCATTGAAAGTGCGTGGGACTAGCCTGGGAGAATGTCTAGAGGCTCTATCCCCCTCCCCCAAAGCCCCCAGACCCCTTAGAAAAGTAATGAAAACTTATCTGGCCTCCACTACATGCTTTGATCACCTCTCCTAGTGCATAGATGCACTAGGAGATGTGCAGTAGGAGAGCAGGGGGGGGGGTGATTTTCCTCCCCCCCCCCCCACCACCGCTGCTCTCCTGGCATGTCATTTTTACATTTCTGGAGAGGTGCTCGAAGCCTGTAATGGAGACCAGGTAGGTTTTCATTACTTTTCTAAAGGATCTGGGAGCTTCAGGGGAGGGGGGTGGGTATTCCCACAGTTTACTGGGCTTATTTAGCCTGGTAAACTGTGGAAATGGTGTCTGGACTGTAGTCCAGACACCAGAAGTAGTGGGTTTATCTCGCACCTTTCAAGAAGATAGGGTAGGTTATAGGATAACCTTCATTGTAACACTAAAATGTAAAACAAAGAAGACAAATGCTCACTTGAGGCATCTGGAAGTTAGAGGGAAAATGTCATACTAGATGTTTTGTAGGTTGTTGTTATACGGTGTGGTCCGTTAGTTCTGTAGATGTTATTTGTTGTTTGTTATGTTTGTCAGTCTGTTATGTCAGTTATAAATTACAAAACTCAATAAATATTTATATAAAAAAGAAGGTGTGGAATAAACTCACTGTCTAATTAATTTGCGACAAATCGGGATTTTCCTGGTTTGTAGCAAATTAATTTGGGACTGTCCAGACTGTTGTCTGGAAAGCCCCTCCTTTATTGCGGTAGATACCGCAATAAAGGTAGTCTGGATGGGCCCTAAGAGAACTTTACCAATGTCCCTAAAGAAGTGTCTACCAACTTCTAGTCTTCCAGGTGTTTTGAGGTTCATCTCCTAAAATCCCTGATGATTAGCCAAGGTGGCTCAATCTTTTGGGAGTTAAAATCCACCACACCTGGAGGACCAAGTTTGGGAGTGGCTGTTCTAAAGGAAACAGAGAGATTTTACATGCCTGTAGCTTCAACTGTTATAATCTTGTTTGTATATCAAACATGCAGATCTTCTTGTAGGTAGATAGCTAGTCATTTTTGTCCAATGCAGAACACATTGTTGTGGATTGCAGAAGCAGTGCTGTTGAGATAGACATTGGGTTGTGCAATGAGTTGCACAATGCTGAATTTATGAAACAATTAAAGTACATTTCTGCATGCATAGATTTATTTATTTATTTTTATTTATTTACAGTTCTTATATTCCGCCCTTCTCACCCCGCAGGGGACTCAGGGCGGATTACAGTAAACACATATATGGCAAACATTCAATGCCAGTTTGACAAACAACATTTAACAGACAAAGGCTATTTAACTTTTTTTTCTGGCCGCCAGGGGAGCTGTTGCTTTTCATCGTCCATCAACGACACCGATGAAGTTCTTCCGCATTCCACATTCCCCGGAGTCTTCTTTCTTTATGGCCTCATAAATTAGTTAAATTTAGCCTCCCACACAAGGTGGTCCCTTATTTTCCTACTTGACAGATGCAACTGTCTTTCGGGTTGCAAAGGTCGACAACGGGCTACACAATGGCTGGACACCCACTCCAGCCTGGGCTGGCTTCGAACTCATGACCTTTTGGTCAGAGTGATCTTAATACAGCTGACACTCAGCCAGCTGCACCACAATCCCGGCTCTGAAAACCCAATAGATGCTCTCAATCATTATTTCTGTTCACATTTATCTAGGCCTTTAGTTGATCAAATAGATAAACAATTTTGCCTTGAAAGCTTTTTCCAGTGCTCTCAACTCAAGCAAATAAGGCATCACTGATGGCAACTTTTCCCTTCTTTTGTTGCATAGAAATATGGGTGTCTCGTAGGGCTGCCTCATGTATTGACACAAACCAGGGGAAGTACACAGACGATGCACCATCTGGAACACTTTCCTAGGAATGTAAGTTATTGGCATTGCGAACCCTGCAGAAGCCTTGTCAAAACAAAGGCTCATGTACTCGCATGTCTTAGAAATGCTGTTTGGTGTCTCCTGATTTGAACTTTGGAAGATTCCTCCCCCCTTCCTTCATTATTATTATTAAAAGTAATTAGAGCTAGAGAACAGCCTGCCCAGTTCGTCCACTTGGTTTTAACATGCATTGAGCCTAAGGAGGATTCAGTTACTATGAAATGAGATTTTAAAAGGGAAATCATAAAATAAATAACATCAGTGCTAGGGATTATCAGATCTATCTACTGGAATGGGAAAGGAAGTAGGGAAGGGATCGGCCACAAGCCCTGAGGGTTTAATGTGTTCTTAGATGTGAGCTATTTACTGCTGAAAAGTAAGCATAGGTCATCTGAGTGTTGAACTGGCTGATCTTGGACAAGTCACTATCTCTCAACCTTAGAGGAAGGCAATGGCAAGCCTTTTGAAGAAATCTTGCCCAGAAAGTGTGAGATAAGATCACCATAAATTGAAGTCGACTTGAAGGAACATAACTACAACAAACAAAGCTTGCAGCAAAAAATTGCTGGCAGAACAATTGTCTGTTTCTTTGATGACTTTCCAATCTACTGATTTTGACTTCATCTGCATACCCAAGCCACCACTTCTGGTTGATTTATCTTATCACCATCCCAAATTAATCTGCAGTGTTTAGCTGACATGCTGACTTCACTAACGGTTCAATTCAGAGACAGAGGGCAGCACCCCATAAACAGTTGGTAAAAAGGAAAATGAGCAAACACTAGGTTCTCGTGTTTTGTGAGGGTTATTTATATTTTTAGTATTTACAGCATTTATATTCCACCCTTCTCACCCTGCAGGGGACTCAGGGCGGATTGCAATGTACACATATATGGCAAACATTCAATGCCAATTAGATATACAACATATATAGACATACACAGAGGCTATTTAACTTTTTCTGGCCACCAGGGGAGCTGTCGCTTTCATTGTCCATCTGCAACACTGATGAAGTACTTCCGCATTCCCTGCATGCTTTGCTGGAGTGCTTTTTGCAGACCTCATAAACTAGTTAATTAGCCTCCCCACACATAGGTGGTACCTAATTTTCCTACTTGACAGATGCAACTGTCTTTCAGGTTGCAAAGGTTGACAACAAGCTACACAAAATTGGTCGGAAGCTCACTCAGACCCGGGCTGGCTTCAAACTCATGACCTTCTGGTCAGAGTGATCTTAAGAGTACAAATCTGCTATAAAAGTATAAAAATTATTCTTAATTTTTTTCTAGGAATGACTAAGACCTCTAGTATGGCTGTATGGTCAACTTCCACTGGAAGCTGCTTGTGTCTACTGGCAATTCACCATAGGATCATGCTGGAGCACCTGAAAGCAGCTAGGAAAAAAATCTCTAAATTCTCCAGCAAAATTTGTGGTCAACTTTTGATTTATTTATTTTATTTATTTGTCGTGTCAGGGCAAACAGTCAATTGTATTACATTTCTAACAACAAAACAAACAAACAGACAAACACAAAATTTGCAAGTTTGGTAGTTGATTAAATGTCCTTTGACCAGTATCTGGCCACTTGGAGTGCCTCTGGTGTTGCCGCAAGGAGGTCCTCAGTTGTGCATGTGGCAGGACTCAAGGTTCATTACAGCAGGTAGTCAGTGGTTTGCTCTTCTCTGCACTCGCATGTCATGGATTCCACTTTGTAGCCCCATTTCTTAAGATTGGCTCTGCATCTTGTAGTGCCAGAGCACAGTCTATTCAGCGCCTTAAGTCGCCCAGTCCTCTGTGTGCCCAGAGGGTGTCTCTCATTTGGTATCAGCCATTGGTTGAGGTGCTGGGGTTGAGCCTGCCACTTTTGGACTCTTGCTTGCTGAGGTGTTCCGGCAAGCGTCTCTGTAGATCTTAGAAAACTATTTCTTGATTTAAGTCGTTGACGTGCTGGTTGTTACCCAAATAGGGGATGAGCTGGAGATGTCTCTGCCTTGGTCCTTTCACTATTGGCTGCTACTTCCCGGCGGATGTCAGTTGGTGCAATACCAGCTAAGCAGTGTAATTTCTCTAGTGGTGTAGGGTGCAGACACCCCATGATAATGCGGCATGTCTCATTAAGAGCCACATCTACTGTTTTAGTGTGGTGAGATGTGTTCCACACTGGGCATGCATACTCAGCAGCAGAGCAGCATAGCGCAAGGGCAGATGTCTTCACTGTGTCTGGTTGTGATCCCCAGGTTGTGCTAGTCAGCTTTTGTATGATATTGTTTCAAGCACCCACTTTTTGCTTGATGTTCAGGCAGTGCTTCTTGTAGGTAAGAGCGTGGTCCAGAGTGACTCCCAGGTATTTGGGTGCATTGTAATGCTCCAGTGGGATTCCTTCTCCAGTGCTCCAGTGGGAACTTTTGATGGATGTTGATAACAGAGTTGCACTGGAGGACTGAGTCCTAGAGAGAACATACAAGGTACTAATCAAAACTGCAGATAACTAAACTCACAATAGTTACATCAGCAAACAAAGAGTATAATATAATGGCTGGATGAGAATATCAAGTCCATAATAATAATAATAATAATAATAATAATAATAATAATAATAATTTAAAAACCTTTATCACTATTGCTTGCATAGTGATGCTCTTTCACAATTCCAGGTAGAGATCCTAGCATGAAGAATAAGGCTAAATTCAAGCTCCTTTTCCTGAAATCTTGTTCCCATAGGCTCTGAAAGTAGTTGCCTGAGGGCTGAGAAATATACAAATACAGTAAATAAATAATAAAAAATAAATAAATAGTGCTCCAGAAAAACTTCATGTTTCCTCAACCTATAGCACCATCATTTTGTGCAGATTTCAGCTAGGACAGCAGATAAGGAGGACTTTACATAGCAAGCTTCCTCTAAACCAGATCAGTCCAGATTGAGGACAAGTGCTCCGGGTTGAAAGCAAAGTTACAGAGCTTAGGATGCAAATACAAGCAATATGTATTGTCGGAGGCTTTCATGGCCGGAATCACTGGGTTGTTGTAGGTTTTTTCGGGCTATATGGCCATGGTCTAGAGGCATTCTCTCCTGATGTTTCGCCTGCATATATGGCAAGCATCCTCAGAGGTAGAGAGGTCTGTTGGAACTAGGAAAAAGGGTTTATATATCTGTGGAATGACCAGGGTGAGACAACTGAACACCTTGATTAGCATTTGATTGACTGGCAGTGCCTGGAGCAAACTTTTGTTGAGAGGTGATTAGTGCCCAAACAGGAATCAAGGAACATGAAAGGCACTGCAGACTACATAGCAGAGCACCTGAGGAACCAACCTAGTTCCAATAGACCTCACTACCTCTGAGGATGCTTGCCATAGATGCAGGCGAAACGTCAGGAGAGAATGCCTCTAGATCATGGCCATATAGCCTGAAAAAACTTACAACACAAGCAATATGCTTCAAAAGGCACAAGAACAAATTTACAGAAAAATACATTTACAGAAAATACATTTTACTCAGCTCTGACAGCATTTCCCACTCCCTTCCCTAATTGGCTGAAAAGCTAGACCAGCCAGGATCCATACAGGGATTATCCGAGGGTTCCCTTGACATCACAACCTTAAAAAGGTTGTGATGTCATGGTGTGAAGAAAAATTGGTGGTTGGACAATTTGGACATCCAATCCATTGCAGAGATGCCCCATGGGAATGTACAAACTGGAGGAATCTGGTGACTTGAGTATGCAAATGATTCCTTGATTAAAAGGGGTTTAGTTCCATGTGAGACAAAGGTGGAATACTCAAAAGACAAATGGTGATAGTTCCAAGTAATCAGGGATTTGGATCTCCATTCAGGAACTTGATAAATTCACGGTTTTTAAGCCTCCACTTCTTGAATGGACAAAAATCCTGAGCTTACGTTGGTGACAAAGGGGATCATCTGTCCTGAATACATATATTAAAGTCCTGATATTATCTGACTTGGGAAATAGCTGGAAGGACCCCGGCTGTAGTTTCTGTTCCCAAGGAATTATGCAAACTGAGAGCACATGGAGGTAGCTGCCTTCAAGATACATTTGATACACTTTATACATTTTAAGAATTGACACAGTATGTAAATGATACAAGTTACACATAAAATATCTAGTTGATACATTTATTAAAGGAGTAGATTTAAGAGTTTTTAGGGTACAGTTGCTGCTAGGTCCTCCTGGAGCCTCTAGTGCAGTGTTTCCCAACCTTGCTGATGCCGTGACCCCTTAATCCAGTTCCTCATGTTGTGGTGACCCCTAAACATAACATTATTGTTGTTGCTATTTCATAACTGTAATTTTGCTCCTGTTATGAATCGTCACGTAAATATCTGATATGCAGGATGTATTTTCATTCACTGGACCACATTTGACACAAATACCCAATATGCCCAAATTTGAATACTGGTGGGATTTTTTTTTTGGGGGGGGGGGGTTGATTTTGTCATTTGGGAGTTGTAGTTGCTGGGATTTATAGTTCACCTTCAATCAAAGAGCATTCTGAACTCCACCAATGATGGAATTGAACCAATCTTGGTGCACAGAACTCCCGTAACCAACAGAAAATCCTGGAAGGGTTTGGTGGGTACTGACCTTGAGTTTTGGGACTTGTAGTTCACCTACATCCAGAGAGTACTGTGGACTCAAACAATGATGGATCTGGACCAAACTTGGTACAAATACTCAATATGCCCAAATGTGAACACTGGTGGAGTTTGGGGAAACTAGACCTTGACATTTGGGAGCTGTAGTTGCTGGGATTTATAGTTCACCTTCAATCAAATAGCATTTTGAACCCCACCAAAGATAAAATTGGGCCATCTTTCCCACACAGAACCCCCATGACCAACAGAAAATACAGTGTTTTCTAATGGTCTTTGGCAACCCCCCTGACACTGCCTCACGACCCACACAGGGATCCTGACCCCCAGGTTGAGAAACGCTGCTCTAGTGGCTTCGACATTGCAGCCATGGAAAATGTTTAAAAAGTAAAAGAAAAATAATAGATTTTGCTTGCAGTCTCTTTATCATTCATAAAATTTGAGGGAGGGTGGTGTTGTGGCTTGACAACAATTTGATCAGACTAAGACAGATTTCTGTATTTTGATTGGCACGTGGGCGTGTTCCTTATGCATTGCACACACACCATTGTCACATTGCAATGTGCTTGGTGGGCTTCTTTTTTTCTTTGTGTGTGTGTGTTTTTTTAATGTAATGTTGTTGTTAATTTAAGGAGACAGGACATTCCCAGCACAGGAGAATTAACATTTTGAACTGTAAACCAACAACAGACATTAAGGCTATGTTCAGAATGCTGCCCCTCCGCTGCCCGCAGTTCTCCTTCTGTGGCACTCAGGGAGCCCTGGCAAATGGAACTCACATCAGGTTGTCTTCAGCTGATGCCTTCCAATGCCCCTTTAGGGAGAAAGACCTCAAAGTCAATTTCTTTCTTTCTGCAGTTCCAACTTCCGCTCTCATCTCTTTAATCAGGCACAATGTTCACTCCTCTCGCTTTCCCATTCTTTGTCTCCCAAATCCCTTCCCTTAGGAGATGTTGAGCTGATTGAAATTGTTTTGACTTGCTCAACAAGGCCAGGCTAGGACCCTGAGCAGTATAAGATCTCAGGCCTCTTGGTAAGCTTGATGCAAGTCAAGGCCCTGCTGAAAATCTGTTCGAAGGCATTATTGTTATATATGTAAGACCAATTGCTATTTATGCTAGTGGAGCACAGTAGGCTACTGCTGTGAGCTCATGGTTACAAAATGAGAGTAATTACTCTTGCACTGATGTATAAAGAAAACTTTACTATTTGTTCCTTGAAGAGATCCATCAAAAGATGTGACAAAGGGTCAAGGGAAATATTCGGAAATTGAAACCATTGAGGAAGACTTCTATGTAAGTCTGTTCCAACAGCTATTATAGAAAGTAGATCCAAAATTAATGTAGCTTGATATCACTTGAACTGCCATGGTAGAATGATATGGAATCATGGGTGTGCCGTTGCGCTTGGGAGCTATTTTTCTTAATGAAGGAGAGTTGGACGTGGCACCTTTCCCCCAAGGGATTGCTTCTTGCCCTCCTATAGGAAACTGGAACTCCCAAAAACTCAAAACGCTGTAAATAACTCAAAATAAGTTTTATTGAACACAAAGAGTTATTTCTTAAAGCAATAAGCTGGAAACTTCAGGGAGTGAAGGAAAATATACATTACAGTCTCAATCAGTCCTGGGTCCAAGGTGTTTGAAGCTGAGAAGCCTCTCCAAGTTTCCTCTTTCCTCAATGGCTGTGAATGCCGGAGCAAACCACAACCCCAGTTCAGATGGCCTATGTTTTGAAGACTCAGGATCTTCCTTTGGTGCCAAAAGAACCGGCTTGAAGGCGCTTGGGTCTCCTCAATGTTGTCCAGGATGATCTGGACATAAAGCATGAGTCCCAAGGGTAAAAAACCTCAGAATTGGTGCTAAGAGGTAATTTAAATCAGGGTCCTTTAGAGTCAAGTCTCTTACTCACATCCATATAGTAGGAACTCTGATGGCAGAATGAAAAAGAAAGGAAGCACTCCCCTCCTGCAGGAAGAGGTGGAGCCAAACAGTACTGATTGACAGCTATAAGTAATCAATCCATACAAGGATTAAGCATGATACAACAGTTTAAATCTTGCAACTAACAGTTCTAAACATAGGTGGCACCACTCGCACTGTCCCAATGGGGTTGTGATTTGGTGAGGCACCAGCACACTTTGGTAGAGAAGGCTAAAGACCTTGTAAAACCACAACACCCATGATTCATTCACATTGAGCCATGACAGAGTGGTTTCTAATTGCATTAATTCTACAGTGTAGATGCACTGTAAGAACTAGATTATTATTTCTAGTTCTTCCCTCTGCAAGAGATTCTTGCTCACTGGAAGGAAGTTTAGATCTGGGTTGTTGTAGGTTTTTTTGGGATATATGGCCATGTTCTAGAGGCATTCTCTCCTGACATTTCACCTGCATCTATGGCAAGCATCCTCAGAGGTAGTGAGGTCTGTTGGAACTAGGAAAATGGGTTTATATATCTGTGGAATGACCAGGATGGGACAAAGGACTCTTGTCTGTTGGAACTAGGTGTGAATGTTTCAATTGACCACCTTGATTAGCATTTGATGGCCTGGCAGTGCCTGGGGGAATCTTTTGTTGAGAGATGATTAGAAGTTTAGATCTCTTCTCTCATATAAAAGGCAGTGATGGAGGGCGAAGCGAGTTGCCAACTGTCTCCTCATTTCCCCAAAACATAGAGAAAATCAGCATGGAGGGGAAAGATAGGGAAGAGAAATACCACCAGTAGTTAAGATTATGGCATTCTTGTAGATAATAAGATATTATGGGAGGCAGGGGCAGGTATTGCTTGCCCTTAGGTCAGTCCTTAAATTTCATATGAGTAAAGCAAGTATTGGGGTAATAGGATGGGAATCAATTCACTAACAGATAATGACAAGCCTTAGCACATTTCCTTGGCAGCAGTTGTACAATGTGGGCCCCAGAACTGTCACGGCTGTTAAATGTTACATCTTGCAAATTGAGACATTAAGGAACGTGGGCTAGTGGGTGATGCCAGGACTGCCAAGTGTGAGCCAGGATGATTAATGTCACTTGCTTCTGGGTTTCTGATGACTCCGTTAATTAAGATCCACACTCACAAAGATGAGGTGGGTGTAGTAAGGTGGGGTTATGGCTGGAAGCGGATGTTGAGGACTCCAATAGAGGTTCAAACAATTGGTGCAAAACTTCTTCAACTAAAATTCTTGGGCTATGCAAAACCATCCAGGGCTACAAACCAGTCCTAATTTCACTGCCAATTCTTCTGTGTTTTAAACATCCAGGGCCATGACTGTGACCAAAGCACAAGAAGCTCCAATGCTAAATGGTAGAACAACCCTGGCTAAACTAGAAGTTGAAGCTCTTCTCTCTTACAAGTGGTGCTATTCTCCCTGATAAACTTCAGTGAATTGCTGCAAAATTTGTTCAGACAAGGGTCAACATCTGACGTTACATTTGCATAGAAGGTACCTAGATTCAAGTGGTTATGCTGTAGTCACCTTTCTGTTGAACACTGAAAAGTTATCTGTCCAAACATATCTCCCCCTATTAACCATCTCAGAGACTAAGATCTTCTGGGGAGGCCCTGCTCTCAGTGCCACATCCTTCGCAGGTGTGACTGGTGGGAATAAGAGACAGGGCCTTCTCAGTGATGGCTCCTTGGCTATGGAACTCACTCCCCAGTGATATTACATCTGACCCTTCCCTCCTAGCCATCAGAAGGAAGGTGTTGTTTTTGTGTCAGGAGTAACTTAAGAAACTGCAAGTCACTTCTGGAGTGAGAGAATTGGCCATTTGCAAGGATGTTGCCCAGGGGATGCCTGGATGTTTTGATGTTTTACCATCCTTGTGGGAGGCTTCTGTCATGTCCCTGCATGGGGAGCTGGAGCTGACAGACAGGGGCGGCTCATCCATTAAGCAAAATAAGCGGTCGCAGTACACTTTTTTTTTTTGCCAGGGGCGCAAAGGCGCCTCTGTAAATGCCCCTCGACCACCACCTTAGGAGCGCCCCCTCAGCTCACAACAGCCCTAGCAGTCCGGGGGAAGCCTCAGCAACCTATTACGCAAAGTAAGCATTTGCAGTTTAGTTGATTGTTCCCAGGGGCACTCTTGAGGCGCTCTTGGGGGAAAATAGATCTTGACATATGCGAGTTGTAGTTACTGGGATATATAGTTCACCTACAATCAAAGAGCATTCTGAATTCCACCAATGATGGAATTGAACCAAATATGGCACACAGTACTCCCACGACGAACAGAAAATATATATCAATAATTGGTTGGGGGGGGGGGGTGTGCCAAAATACTGTTTGCTTACCATTGAAAATTACCTAGGGCCGCCTCTGCTGACAGAGGGAGTTCATCCTTGCTCTCCCCAGGTTCGAACAACCGACCTGTTGGTCTTTAGTCCTCCCAGCACAAGGGTTTAACCCATTGCACCATCAGGAAGATAAAAAAGTGTTTGTGGGATCAGGCCTTCGGAGAACAGTGCAATGTACTTAACAGATTTGGAATATATAGAATGACTATGGAATGGCTTAGACCACGACTATGGATGGTGAGATTTTAATATAGACTGGAATGTTTTTAAATGTTTAATATGCTTTAATTTTAACCTAATTTAATTTTAATTTTTGGAATTGTATGTGTTTTTAAAATATTGAATAATTGCCTCTATGTAAGCCACCTTGAATTTCCTTCAGGGTAGAGAAAGGAGGGGTATAAATAGAGTAAATAAAAAAAAATAGACTGTTATAAACACTGCCATTATGCCTTATTATTGTCCCTTTGCATGGTGGGGAATACACGGTAATTGATTTTGTTCAGTAGCGTACTTACTTAGGCGATCCCTCGTAGTCCGAGGATGATGGTCCTCCAAATTCGGTGTCCTGGGGGTGGGTTTGTAAGTGGCTGTGGAGCCCTATTCTTGATCTGCATCTTCTCCCACAGTGAGGGCATTGGTTTCTAGGTGGGAGGCGGTCTCAGTTGGGGTTGGCTTGACGCGCCTTCCTCTTGGCACATTTCTCTCTTTCACCCTGCATTCACGCCTCTTCAAATTCTGCAGCACTACTGGTCACAGCTGACCTCCAGCTGGAGCAGTCAAGGGCCAGGGCTTCCCAGTTCTCAGTGTCTATGCCAGAGTTTTTAAGGTTGGCTTTGAGCCCACCTTTCAATCTCTTTTCCTGCCTACCAACATTCCGTTTTCCATTCTTGAGTTCGAAGTAGAGCAACTGCTTTGGGAGACGGTGGCCGGGCATCTGGACAACGTGGCCGATTCAGTGGTGTTGATGGTGGAGGACCATCGCTTCAGTGCTGGTGGTCTTTGCTTCTTCCAGCACGCTGACATTTGTCCACCTGTCTTCCCAAGAGATTTGCAGGATTTTCCGGAGGCAGCGCTGATGGAATCGTTCCAGGAGTTGCATGTGACATCTGTAGACAGTTCACGTTTTGCAGTCATATAGCAGGGTTGGGAGGACAATAGCTTTATAGACAAGCACCTTGGTATCCCTACAGATGTCCTGGCCCTCAAATTCAAGGTGACAGTCCACCCCCTTGATGGACTGTCACCTTGAGTAGTGTAGTATACTGGAGACGGTGGATATTTAGGCATCATCCAGCAATGAGAAACTGTGTTCAGAGAGACATATCATCTTAGAGGAAACAGTTACAGCTAAGTCATACCAGTCCTGGTCATCATCAGGTTCTTGAAAGACAAAGGGAGTTACAGAGGCAAACTAGTCTAGAATTTGTAATGGGAAGTTGGTAATTCACATTATTTAATGTTTCCAGTTTAACAAATATTGACCAACATTATTGTTCCTTGTCTCCTCCTCAGACTTTGATGTCCATAGAGTTGTGCTCAGTAGAAGGCTGCTTTGGCTACCAAAATGGGGATGGAGCCATAATTCGGAACCAAACACCACTCGATTGCATTAGATTCTTCAAATTCCAGAGGATGAGCTATGACAATCTACATATGAAATAGTTACACCAGTGCCCAAATTTCATCCCCCAGCTTAGCCAACAGCCAAAAATTCTAGGAGCAGAAGTCTAAAACTTCCTGAAAATGAAAGTCTGAGAACCTGCATCAATAAGAGCCTAGTTTCTAGATCTAGGGAAGTAATGCTACCCCTCTATTCTGCTTTGGTTAGACCACACCAGGAATATTGTGTCCAATTCTGGGCACCACAATTGAAGAGAGATATTGACAAGCTGGAATGTGTCCAGAGGAAGGCGACTAAAATGATCAAGGATCTGGAGAACAAGCCCTATGAGGAGCGGCTTAAGGAGCTGGGCATGTTTAGTCTGAAGAAGAGAAGGCTGAGAGGAGATATGATAGCCATGTATAAATATGTGAGAGGAAGCCACAGGGAGGAAGGAGCAAGCTTGTTTTCTGCTTCCATGGAGATTAGGACAAGGAACAATGGCTTCAAACCACAAGAAAGGAGAGTCCATCTGAACATGAGGAAGAACTTCCTGACTGTGAGAGCCATTCAGCAGTGGAACTCTCTGCCCCGGAGTGTGGTGGAGGCTCCTTCTTTGGAAGCTTTTAAGCAGAGGCTGGATGGCCATCTGTCAGGGGTGATTTGAATGCAATATTCCTGCTTCTTGGCAGGGGGTTGGACTGGATGGCCCAAGAGGTCTCTTCCAGCTCTTTGATTCTATGATTCTATGAACCAATGTGCTAGTAGAAAACATGAAAAAATTCCTTTGCATAAGCATAAATACATACAATTACATGTATACATACATAATGGGTAAAGGAATTTACATATCTAAGCGAATACAATTCTAAATGATGTATTTGACATGTTTTAAATTCTCATAAACATCTTCAATTTTAGGAGAAATATGCACCTAGGAAGAATCTCACTCCATCGAAAAAAATCTATTTTCTATTTATTCTAACAGTAGAGGTCCAGGATTTAGCTATCATGAAGAAAATCATTTAATCCATTGAAGATTAGAATCCTTGTTTGGGTTTGAAAATACCATTCTTCACTCATGTCTGCTTAAATGTCACACAGATTTTAAAAGAAAAGAACAAGACATGAAATACAGCCTTTATCTCTAGTTCAAATGTACATTTCTTTCCCTTTATTGTTTGGCTTTGGGGTCAGGGGCTAAAGGAAATAAACAACTGAGGAGACAACAATTGAAATAAAGATTGTTTTCTTTAGAAGGATCATCCCCAATGCTCCTCAGCACTCAGAGGTCATGCTCTTTCCTCCATGTTAACCTTTGGTGAAGCATTTATAGCACTTGTTGCTATTAGGAGCCTCTTGAAAGAGAAGGTGGAAGAAAGAGGTCTTTTTGCTGGTGATTTATGTTGTGGTGCTGAAGATGGGAAAGAGTTCCTGTCCTAGAGGAGGAAAGAGTGAACCAAAACATGCTCCAAAGTGCTGTCCTGATCTTACCCCTTTCTTACTATTCTTCGTCAATTCCAAAACTGGGGCCAGAATTGTCCTGGCATATATGGGTCAAATAAAATGGATTCACTGTGCATTTGCAGCCAATAGTCCATACAACATGACCCTGGTTTTGCAGCAGAAGCGTTGTTTCCAGAAATTGGCACAAGGGAAACTGCAATTTACTCTGGAGCTTCCAGGAAGTGATCCCAGTGCTTTTGAGGTTTGGACAGCTGGATTCAGCTGCAGCTAACCCAATGTGTCCATACATCAAACAGACCTTTCACTGGCCAGAAGCAGCTCCATGGCTGGGCCCAGAGGAGGCCCTAGGTAATTTTCAACAGTAAGCAAACAGTATCCCCCCCCCCCCCCGCCACCAATCACTGATATATATTTTCTGTTCGTCGTGGGAGTTCTGTGTGCCATATTTGGTTCAATTCCATCATTGGTGGAGTTCAGAATGCTCTTTGATTGTAGGTGAACTATACATCCCAGTAACTACAACTTGCATATGTCAAGGTCTATTTTCCCCCAAGAGCACCTCAAGAGCGCCCCTGGGCAAAATCAACTATACTGCAAATGCTTACTTTGTGTAATGGGTTGAGTCGCCCCTGGCTGGGCCCCATGTTTTGACCTCACCAGAAGCCAGGCCTCCAACAAGGCTCTGCCAGAGACAAGTTTTTGGCTGATCAACTAGTGGCAGTGGTGATGGTCCCAATGGATTGCCAGCCTGGCTGGTTGTCTGGATTTGAAAAGGGCCCTGAATTACTTCTGTGTTGTACTTTGCAACTCCAAAATAATTCTTACCAAGAAAACCCCATGCTAAGTCACCTTAGGATTACCATGAAGATGTCTTGAAGGCCAACAACAACAACATTCTTCTGCTAAAGAGCTCTTACCATCAAGAGGTTTCCCTAATCTTTAGTCAATGTTTGCTTTCTAGTCATTAGAATCCATGCTGCAAGTCGCTTCTGGTCACTTCAGGCATGGATTCTAATGACTAGCCATTACCATCACCGCTCAAGCAGGGAGCTTTGAGATGGTTGAACAGAAGCTCTCCGTAGCTCTAGGTGTTCTTCCTGCCTATTACAGGGGAAACCAGCTGATTTCTGTTCCATCTAAAATGCAGAAGTGTGCTTTTCATCTTAAGAACAGACAAGCATCTCGAGCTCTGAGGATCGCCTGGGAAGGAATCCCACTAGAGCATTGCAGTACACCCAGATACCTGGGAGTTACCCTGGACCGTGCTCTGACCTACAAGAAGCACTGCCTGAATATCAAGCAAAAAGTGGGCGCTAGAAACAATATCATACAAAAACTGACTGGCACAGCCTCAGGATCACAACCAGATACAATGAAGACATCTGCTCTTGTGCTTTGCTACATTGCTGCTGAGTATGCATGCCCAGTGTGGAACACATCTCACCACACTAAAATAGTAGATGTAGCTCTTAATGAGACATGCCACATTATCATGGGGTATCTGTGCCCTACACTACCAGAGAAATTACACTGTTTAGCCGGTATTGCACCACCTGACATCCGCCGGAGACTATTGAAAGGACTAAGGCAGTGACATCTCCAGCCCATCCCCTGTTTGGATATCAGCTAGCACTCCAACAACTTAAATCAAGAAATAATTTTCTATGATCTACAGAGACACTCACTGGAACACCTCAGAATGTGAGAGTCCAAAAGTGGCAGGCTCAAACCTAGAACCTCAATCAATGGCTGACATCAGATGAGAGACTCCCTCCTGGGCACACAGAAAACTGGGCGACTTGGAAGGCGCTGAACAGACTGCACTCTGGCACCACGAGATGCAGAACCAACCTTAAGAAATGGGGCTACAAAGTAGAATCCATGACATGCAAGTGTGGAAAAGAGCAAACCACAGTCCACCTACTACAACACATCCTGAGCCCTGCTACATGCACAATGGACGACCTTCTTATAGCAACACCAGAGGCACTCCAAGTGTCAAGTTTGCAAACTTTGTGTGTGTGTTTTTTATATAAAAAAATACTATATAACTGTTTGGTTTGCTCCTGACATGATAAATACATTAGAATCCATTGAGTCATGCTCTGTCCTCAGAGAAGCAATAAGAAACCAGTTCAATCCATTTTCTTCAGGTGTTGTAAAATGAAACCTACTCAACTTCTTCAACCATTGCTTCATAGGGCTTGATTTCTGGGCCATTTACCATTTTGTTTCTTTCTTCTGGAACTGTTCCATCTTATTGGAGTATTCCTTTACTTTTTGAGTAGAGATGTCCCAACCTTTATTATAAGAAAGAGGGATTCTGAGAATCTTCAGCCTCATTTAGCAATATTTATTCAGCTACCACTGAGCCTGAACTACGCAAGTGGAAATGAAGCATCCATTTTTAAAGGGAGTCAAAGGGAGCCAAACAAAGCCACAGGCATTGAAGTGAATGGATCCAAATTATGTTGTCTGTCATTTGATTAGATTGGGTTTTTCAATACCAAAAGGCCCTTTGGTTCGTTCCCTCCCTCTGAGAGTCACAGGTAGGTTGGGATCTAATGGTTGCTCATCTTTGATAAGCAATAACCTTCCCTATTTTCCTCCTTGTCTCTGCATATGCATAATCAGAGAATCAGATATACACAACAAACCAGCAATTTCCCTTCCCAGCTGCCAGTTTGGCAGCACAGATTTTATGTACTTGGCTGTGTCTTCAAGCTTTAATAGAGTTGTCACTCGTGGCAGAAAATGACAGATGACAAAGTGATCCTAGCTTAATTCCATAGCAAGTCTTAGTGCAATGCAGTAGAACAAAGCCGCGTATCTTGTGCACCCCACATTAAGAACTCTTTTAGGTTTTGAATGTGAAACTGTGAAACCTAAGAACTGACTACTGGACAAAATCAAAAGCTCTATAGAGTCCAAGGCATACCATACAGAAATGTCTGGAGAAGCTAAAAAGAAAGCCACAAGGGGTGCTATCTTACCTTCATTCACCTATGCTAGGGATGTATGAGAGTTTTCCTGCATTTCGCTGTTTTTGAATTGGTTTCCCTGTTTATGTACCTTCCAAACCAGATATGAAACTGGTAGACATTTGTGGTCAGAAATATGTGCATTTAGAGCAGGCATGGGCAAACGTTGGCTCTCCAGGTGTTCTGGACTTCAATTCCTACAAATCGAAAACACCTGGAGGGCCAATGTTTGCCCATTCCTGATTTAGAGGCTTGGGATGAATTCCATGAAATAAATAAAAATATTCCATTGAACCTGAGAGTCTCAACAAAAGCAGAGATTTTGCACCTCTTAATATTTCTTGCAACAAAATGCACAATTCATCTTGAGCAGTTCATAGAATCATAGAATCAAAGAGTTGGAAGAGACCTCCTGGGCCATCCAGTCCAACCCCCTGCCAAGAAGCAGGAATATTGCATTCAAATCACCCCTGACAGATGGCCATCCAGCCTCTGTTTAAAAGCTTCCAAAGAAGGAGCCTCCACCACACTCCAGGGCAGAGAGTTCCACTGCTGAACGGCTCTCACAGTCAGGAAGTTCTTCCTCATGTTCAGATGGAATCTCCTTTCTTGTTGTTTGAAGCCATTGTTCCGCGTCCTAGTCTCCAAGGAAGCAGAAAACAAGCTTGCTCCCTCCTCCTCCCTGTGGCTTCCTCTCACATATTTATACATGGCTATCATATCTCCTCTCAGCCTTCTCTTCTTCAGACTAAATATGCCCAGCTCCTTAAGCCGCTCCTCATAGGGCTTGTTCTCCAGACCCTTGATCATTTTAGTCGCCCTCCTCTGGACACATTCCAGCTTGTCAATATCTCTCTTGAATTGTGGTGCCCAGAATTGGACACAATATTCCAGGTGTGGTCTAACCAAAGCGGAATAGAGGGGTAGCATTACTTCCCTGGACCTAGACACTATACTCCTATTGATGCAGACCAAAATCCCATTGGCTTTTTTTGCTGCCACATCACATTGTTGGCTCATGTTTAACTTGTTGTCCACGAGGACTCCAAGATATCTTTCACACGTAAAAAAAAAAATTAGTCCTCAAATAGAGGACGTATCAGATATTAAACTGATAAGAACAGATACTACACTTGATCTTAGCTGAAAGGCCGAGAAAAGTTGTACATTTGTGAACCTTACAGGAAATGTTTAAAAAGTGAACACAAGACAAGAGTCATGACTGAAAATATGAATATGTAAATCTACCAGTCAGCTATTGGCTATCTCGTGGTGGAAACTCATGGCAACTCATGGTTGTACAATTAAAACCCAGAGGTTGTTGTGGTCTGTGAGAGTGAGGAATTCCAAGGCCAGGTGTCTTCTCCAAACCATCCAGTTATCCAAATTTGGAAGAAACAGTCTCCATTAATCCTTTGCTTTCACATTTTTTCAACCTCTTTTGAAATGTCTCAAGGTGTAGAATTAATGCAACATGACACTACTTTAACTGCCATGGCTTAATACTTCTAGAACCATGGGAATGGTAGTTTTACAAGTTCTGTAGCCTGCTGTGCCAAAGAGCGCTGCTGCCCCACCAAATTATAAATCCCTAGATACCATAGCACTGAACCATGGCAGTTCAAGTGGTGTCAAGTTGCATGACTTCTATATTGTAGATGCACCCCCAGTTTTTCCTCTCCTCTTTCCATTTCCCCCTTTTGTCCAGTTACTCCCACTGAATTCAAAGGGCCAAAGTAGTTTGCACTCCACTAACTCTACAGCGAGGAGAAGAGAAAGTGATAAAATGTTGTCTAGCCCAATAAGCTCAGGAAAAAACAAATTGCTGTGGCCTTTCCTTACATGTCTGTTCTTCATCATTAATAACTCTGCCATTTTGACCAGGCACTGGATGTTGTGTGGCCACACTGCAGATTTTCTGCCTATCCCTCCACTGCCGTTAACTGATACTGATGTTTGTAAACTGCATATTTTCTGCATTTAGCTCAGTATTGTAGAAGTGGAGCTCCACAGATAGTACTATTGTGCATTGAGAGACAGATTGAATTGTGAGTCCTCAAGTCAGTTCATTTTCTCATGCCATATTGCCATCTGATACAAGAGTTGCAGAGCACAGCTGATGCATAATCTCAAATGTAGATGTTTATGCTATGCAAGCCTATGGTACAATCTCATTCAATTTTTTGACATGTCAGGAGCATCCTGTTGTGAGAGAATTGGCCATCTGCAAGATCAGATGATTTTGATGTTTTATCATCCTTGTGGGAGGCTTCTCTCATGTCCCCGCATGAGGAGCTGGAGCTGATAGAAGGAGCTCATCCACCTCTCCCCGGATTCGAACCTGCGACTTGTTGGTCTTCAGTCCTGCCGGCACAGGGCTTTAACCCACTGCGCCACCGGGGGCTCCTATCTCATTCAATGATTTATAAATATATATATTTTTAAACAGGGTGTGCTATTGCATACTGTGTTGAAATGGAGAGATTTAAACTATTTATCAATTTTGGTAAGAACTGAAGTGTGTTACATCCTTGGATATGTATGCCTGCATGAAGCCCTCTTATTATTGCTGACCACCGTAGGCAATGCAATTTTGTATATCCTCACAGCCAAATCATGTTGCTTCTGCTCTATCCCTCCATTGCCATTTGCCTGCTGTCCAAAGGTTGCCAGCTAATGGACAGCCCAGTAGCCTCTTTGGGATAACATGGAACAACACACTGTACTTACTGTTGACACTGTTCAGTGAAACAATTATTACAATCAATTTGACTTCTAATGCGACTTTCCTTGTAAATCTCTGGGTCATTAACCTTAACAACATCAATGTACTGTCAGTATCCAATTCCACCAAATTAGTGTCTGAGGTAATAGGAGAAAGAATGTATTAGAGCATTATTGGTGACTAATAAAGACAGCCATCCCTCTAATGTACTAGGAGGAACAGCTGAAGCATGCAAGAGAGGGAGAGAAACAGTGTGGGGGGAAAGCACCGAAGACAAATCTGGAGGGGGAAAGAGACGCATGGAGTGGCTTAGTAGAGGTCATCGGCTTAGACGTCGCACAACTTAACCTCCATCTCTCTGTGGAAGAAGGAGTGGGCCAGTCGAGGGTTCCTTGGCAATTGATGGATGAAGCATACATCTATTTCCCTCTGGACAGATGAGCTGCCTCCAAACAACCTTGCTGTTTAAGTGACACCAAGGCCTATTGGTCCAAGACGGCCACTTTTCAAGTGCCAAGCAGACATCCTGAAAAAAGGATTGTGCACTGCCAAGAGGTGTGCATGATTGGACCAAAAAGCAGGATACTGGTAAACATAAGGATAAGGTGAAAAGATGTACGGTAAAACACCAATTTCCATTAAGCAAGTTTTTTCTGATAAGCTGCACTTCAAAATTTTTCAGCTGCTGGGGTTGGGACTATGGGAAAAGATTCATCGGTATGCATGAATGTTTGGAGAGCTTGGGAAAATTGCCTTTCTACAGCTCTTAGATAGCATGCTGGTTGAGGATTGGAAGATCTGTTGTCCAAAACAACAAAAACAACAACAACAACAACAACAACAACAACAACAACAACAACAACAACGATGTGGTGCATATAAAAGATTCCTATGCATGGCTGTGAAATCTGGGCTAAGAAAACTGACATGAAAAAAGCATTTTATTTGAAATGCCTTGTTGAAAAAGAAAAAAAATCTATGGATACCCTGAATTCTAAAAGAGCCAAATTGGTCTTAGGGGGCATCTAAACTGTAAAATATATGAAATTTTACCCCACTTTAACTTCTATGGCTCAAAACGATGCAGTCATGGGATCTGTAGTTTGGTAAGGCAACAGCGCACTTTGGCAAGGAAGACATTGTAAAACTACAGTGTTTAAGATTCCATCACATTCAACCATTGGAATTGGAGTGATATGGAACAGCATTAACTCTCCATTGTAGATCAGCCTTTAGAGCAATTCAAGTGTGAACTCTCACTGGAAGCAAATATGAGACTGTCATGCTTTGGACATATTATGAAATGGTGTGGCTCAGTGGAAAAGGTAGTAGTGTTGTGACTCAGCTTGACTCTGAGTCTGAAGCTGAGCTGTTTGGGCCTTCTGAGCCTGATTTTCTGCAGGATGACGAGGAGGCTGATGGTTTACAGATTCCTGTACATGTTTCAGACGGGGCTGATCGTGTGGCTGCTGAAGGAGAAACAACAAGCCAGTTCCCCAGGGAAAGGAATGTTCCTGCAGTTAGAGAGACTGATAGCGAGAGTGAAATCCCACACAGCCAGGTGGAGGATCCGTCCCAGCTGGACTCAGATAAGGGGTTGCATAGCCTTGCAGATAATAATTATAATATAATAAAACTTTATTTATATACCGCTCTATCTCCCCGAGGGGACTCAGGGCGGTTCCCAGGTAAAAAAATCACAGAACAAAGTAAAAACAACATAACTATAAGATTAACAAAACAAAGTATGCATAAAAATTGTCACCATAACACACATATATTAAAAGTAATCCTGCCTGTTCAAGGCAATTTAAAAAAATTAATGAATTAATGAGCAGACAAGATCGTTTGCAATTAAGGCTTCGGAGAAGCACTCGCTTGGCCAGCAAGTGAGAAGCCAAAGGTGCCCAAGGTCAACGCAATGCTTTCATGTTTGCAAAGGGTATTTAGTCTTGTAGCTGATAGACAGTTAGAATCATAGAATCATAGAATCAAAAAGTTGGAAGAGACCTCATGGGCCATCCAGTCCAACCCCCTGCCAAGAAGCAGGAATATTGCATTCAAATCACCCCTGACAAATGGCCATCCAGCCTCTGCTTAAAAGCTTCCAAAGAAGGAGCCTCCACCACACTCCGGGGCAGAGAGTTCCACTGCTGAACGACTCTCACAGTCAGGAAGTTCTTCCTAATGTTCAGTTGTTGTCAGTCCAACATTGCTCTTCCGATGTTAACTTCTAGGGATTTTCCTTGGCTTTTTGCACCATGCTTCTGGCTTCCTGAGTTTGGGATTTGTTTACCATGGACTTTTGTTTGACCATTGGTAAGAGATTATGCTTCATGTTTTTGCCTTTGGATCTTGGGAACTTTGCCTTTACATTTAAGTCCCTGTTTTGCCTATGGAACTATTGCATTTCTATTTCTTTGTTTTGATTTTGTTTTTCTCAATAAACTACAAAAACCTACAGCCTTGGTGTGGTGGTGTCTGGAGCAAGGTGAAAACTACCCCGAGTTTCAACAAGTAGTACTTGGAAAAGTGGAACATGGTAAGAAAAAAGGGTGACCACACAATAGGTGGATTGATTCAATCCACAAATCCTGAATATGCAAGACCTCAGCAGGATAGTTGATGGATATCTTTCATTCATAGTGTTGCCATAATTTGATGGCAATACACAATAACAAAAGAATCTTGTTGGTGCATTAAATCAGTATAAGTACCAAGTGTAGGCAGTGGCAGAAGAAGGCAAAGTGCCATGGGATGCATGAGAAAAATTAAGCATAGAATAATGGATTTTTTTTCTTTATGTCCTTTGCTATTGCTAGACAATGGTGAAAATACTAGCCGACTGCACTAGAAAAAACCCTATAACATAGAATTTGAAGCCTACTGTCTTCATTTGTTCATGCTATTCATGTCTCCTCCATTCTTGTGGCCTTCTCTCCCACTCAAAATACTATGTGTTCTGATAGGTTGACTCAGGAGCCAAATGATTTTGTCAAGCATACACAGAATCAACATTTATGCCATTGTAAGTCAAATGAAGGGTGAATATCCACTCCTTTCCCAATAATCTATAAAGCCTGATCTTTACTAATCTCTTTATTCAAAATCTTTTTTAAAGGATTAAAGGGCTGCATTCCTCCTTAGATTTGTTCATTAACGTAGGCAAAATGACATATTCATGGTGTTCGTTTTCGCATTCACATGTATGGCAGACTTTGCATTGTCTCCAGTACTTAATTAATAAAGTCCTAGCTGCGTTGTCAAAGTACAAAGGCCATGGCTTAGTGGTAGGGCACATGATTTGCTCTCAGATTGTCTGTTTCAGTTCGTGGTATCTCTATATAAGGACTGGAAAGGATATGAAAGTCTCTTGATTTCAATTTCTCCAACATTGACAGTCACCTCAAACTTTACAAATTACTTGAGAATGCCAGCAAAACAAACAACTTTGGCTTGGAACAGAATTCTTCCTCTTCCACATTCAGTATTTATGGCTCCATCAAAATCTTACAAAGAACTTCCCAATGGTAATCGTACCTAGACTCATAGAATCAAAGAGTTGGAAGAGACCTCATGGGCCATCCAGTCCAACCTCATACTGCCAAGAAACAGGAATATTGCATTCAAATCACCCCTGACAGATGGCCATCCAGCCTCTGTTTAAAAGCTTCCAAAGAAGGAGCCTCTACCACACTCCGGGGCAGAGAGTTCCACTGCTGAACGGCTCTCACAGTCAGGAAGTTCTTCCTCATGTTCAGATGGAATCTCCTCTCTTGTAGTTTGAAGCCATTGTTCCAGGTCCTAGTCTCCAAGGAAGCAGAAAACAAGCTTGCTCCCTCCTCCCTGTGGCTTTCTCTCACATATTTATACATGGCTATCATATCTCCTCTCAGCCTTCTCTTCTTCAGGCTAAACATGCCCAGCTCCTTAAGCCGCTCCTCATAGGGCTTGTTCTCTAGACCCTTGATCATTTTAGTCGCCCTCCTCTGGACACATTCCAGCTTGTCAATATCTCTCTTGAATTGTGGTGCCCAGAATTGGACACAATATTCCAAGTGTGGTGTAACCAAAGCAGAATAGAGGGGTAGCATGACTTCCCTAGATCTAGACACTAGGCTCCTATTGATGCAGGCCAATATCCCACTGGCTTTTTTTGCCGCCACATCACATTGTTGGCTCATGTTTAACTTGTTGTCCATGAGGACTCCAAGATCTTTTTCACACGTACTGCTCTCGAGCCAGGCATTGTCCCGCATTGTCCCCCATACCTGACAGTGGAATATGCTGTTTCAAGTGTGGTGGAGTCTCCTTCTTTGAAGGAGACTCCACCACACTCAAGGCTGAATGATTATCCATCAGACAGGCTTTATATATTTTTGCAGGCAAGACTGGATTTGGGCTGGATGCCCATGTCGTCTCTTCCAACTCTATGATGATATAAAGCAGTTAACGGTGAGACCGTACATCATTTTGGAGAATGAAACTCTAAACTGAGATGCTATAATGTTCTTGTTGAGTGATTGTTGAGCTCCACCACCTTTCTGCCAAATACCAACATGGCACAACCCATTACGTATCCATGAATGAGCTTGCTCTTTCCACAGTCCCAGGAAATTAAATGATATCTCAAAGGCACTGATGAGTAGTTGTGTACCATCCCCAAAATGTGTAATTGCATGTCCAACAGTTACACTTCTCAAACTCTGCTTCTATAGCGATAAACTGAATATGGATGTTATTTCACGGGCAAGAAAGGAATAGCTATAGATGTAAGGGAACCTCTGTTTGATTGTGTAAAAACCCTCACAGGAGCTCCCAATGGCAGAATGGGTTAAACCCCTGTGCTGGCAGGACTGAAGATTGACAGGTTGCAGGTTCAAATCCAGGAAGAGCGCAGATGAGCTCCCGCTGTCAACTCTGGCTCCCTGTGTAGGGATATGAGAGAAGTCTCCCACAGGGATGGCAAAAACATCCTGGCATCCCCTGGGCAATGTCCTTGCAGACAGCCAATTCTCTCACACCAGAAGTGATTTGCAGTTTCTCAAGTCACTCCTGACACACACACACACACACACACACAGACACAAACCTCACAGGATTCCAGCCCTACATTCACATAGTCACATGGTAGTTGCACTACGATATATTTTTGTTCAGTATTGATGTTGTGCAACTACCCTGGGTGCCCATGTATGAATATAGAAATTTCAGTCAAAAATTCAACCCCCTAAAATTGGGTCAACATATTCATGGGTCAATATCTTACTTTTCCTTAACTGCAGACAGCCAATTCTCTCACACCAGAAGCAACTTGCAGGTTCTCAGGTCGCTCCTGACATGACAATAATAATAATAATAATAATAATAATAATAATAATAATAATAATAATAATATAAAAACTCATATTTTTGGCTCCAAAACCTTCTTTTGGCTTATATATGAGTATATTTTGCAAGTGTGTCTGTTTATTCCCCCTTTGTGCTTGGGGAGTGCACAGTATTTTACAATTCCAAAGAATCAGTTACGTCAAGGTATTGTGAATAGTTGTGCATAATTAAAGACTGTGCAATTGTATGGCTGCAGTTCTTCTGGTTAGTCCCACCTGAATAATATTCATTTGTTCTATTGTTAAATGGTGAAGCAACATGTTGGTAAATCTGAAGGATTCATTGGGACCAACAATAGGATTTAGCTTGAAGTTTGGCATATCTCCGTGATCCCACCTTCATTGTTACTCAAATCTGTAATTTTTAAAACATTATTTTGAAGCAATCACACAGTTCCGGCAACACTTCACTTTTAGAAAGTTAACCCTGGTCCCAAATCCTGAGCTGAGGATGCTACTGAATGTTGACCCTTTGATAGAATTTCTAAAGTAAGTGAATCCTCAATTAGGACTAAAGAGTCTACATAATGTAAGATAATGATTAGAATATTGTGAATGCTTGTATTGAGAGATGGTGAATGGGACCTCAATTCCAATGGCAAAGATACTAAAGAGAATGTGGCTTGGCATCGACGTAAGGCAGCTAATAAGGGTGGCAGCATTATCAGTTTCACTGGCTGCTTCCTTTAGATGCCGGAAAAGAACAGGTCCTATGTATCCTTTAAAAAGAAGCACTACAAGGACACCCACTTTGACAGTTGTGGTGTTATTCTCGCCTTGGGCAAGAGAAGACAAGGAGGAGATGAGGTGAAACTGGAAATAACATTTCTGCATTTGACAATCATAGCCCCAGCCAGCATGTAGGACACAGAGAGAGTTGATCAGAAAGGCAGATTCTTCCTCCTGAGGCCATGGCCATGAATTAGAGATACCGAAGTAATGTGACTATTAACACATTCAAAAACAATCAGAATGATGAAGGTGACTGTCTATGAAATTTGAAATGCTAGCTTTATGTTAGTCTATCTGTCATACTATACAAATCTATAAGATGGATCACGGTGTCACCAGACTAAGGGCAGACCCCGGTTGGTAACTTATGTATCCATAAATGCCCCCTATGGATTAACATATCAGAATTATTGGAAAGGCTGTGGGGGTTGAAGTGATTGAGGAATATATGGAAATACATGAGATATATAGGTGCACATGTGTAGCTGGTTGCACATTTATTGACTTGGTTCTGTTGCTGATCATTGTCATTCAAAACAGTTGCATAGCAGAACAGCACCTTCTGTTGTGGATTTTGTTATGACCCCACCCCATGAAATTGCCAATGTATTGAAAGTAAGTAGGAGGGTTCATTGTGCACTTGTATACTCATTGATACTTAACTGGTGAAAACCAGGAGGGATTTTTTTATCGTGTCATCAGCAACCAGACATTTGTATTACATTTTTAACAAAAACAAACAAACAAACAGACAAAACACAGAATTTGAAAGCTTGGTAGTTGGCTAAATGTCCTTTGACCAGTATTTGGCGACTTGGAGTGCCTCTGGTGTTGCCGCAAGGAGGTCCTCCATTGTGCATGTAGCAAGGCTCATGTTGCATTGCAGCAGGTGGTCAATGGTTTGCTCTTCTCCACACTCGCATGTCGTGGATTCCACTTTGTAGCCCCATTTCTTAAGGTTGGCTCTGCATCTCGTGGTGCCAGAGCGCAGTCTGTTCAGCGCCTTCCAAGTTGCTCAGTCTTCTGTGTGCCCAGGGGGGAGTCTCTCATTTGGTATCAGCCATTGATTGAGGTTCTGGGTTTGAGCCTGCCACTTTTGGACTCTCGCTTGCTGAGGTGTTCCAGCGAGTGTCTCTGTAGATCTTAGAAAACTATTTCTTGATTTAAGTCGTTGACGTGCTGGCTGATACCCAAACAAGGGATGGGCTGGAGATGTCACTGCCTTGGTCCTTTCACTATTGGCTGCTACTTCCTGGCGGATGTCAAGTGGTGCAATACCGGCTAGACAGTGTAATTTCTCCAGTGGTGTAGGGCGCAGACACCCCGTGATAATGCGGCATGTCTTATTAAGAACCACATCCACTGTTTTAGCGTGGTGAGATGTGTTCCACACCGGGCATGCATACTCAGCAGCAGAGTAGCACAGCGCAAGGGCAGATGTCTTCACTGTGTCTGGTTGTGATCCCCAGGTTGTGCCAGTCAGCTTTCATATGATATTGTTTCTAGCACCCACGTTTTGTTTGATGTTCAGGCAGTGCTTCTTGTAGGTCAGAGCACAGCCCAGAGTGACTCCCGGGTATTTGGGTGACCAGGAGGGATGTGACCAAACAACATGAGAATGTGGTCAAAACGGCAATGGTTATTAATGAGAAATATCACACAAACTAGGAAAGTTTGCAGCTGTTTGCTTTTGCCTGTGCCTATAGGGGAAAGGGAAGACTCCTCCACATCCTGCCCTGGAAGGGGAAATATTAGAGAGAGAAACATCTGAGAAAGTGGAGCAAAGATACCAATGGGAATGACTTCCCATAACCACCCCAAGAATTCCAGTACAGCCTGAAATCCCAAACATGACATGATTGTTAGCATCATCGTTTGTTGAAATACGGCATGGATGAATCAGAAAAGTCTCCCAATGGTAAAAAAAATAAATCCACACATTCGTTTTGTCCAATTTGATATTAGCTTTTGAGAAGACCCCCCCCCCCCAATAGCTTTACATGGAAAACGGATTAACCGGGGGTTAAACAGTTAACAACTAGCTCATTTATAAAGTAATGAATGTCTAGACTCTAGATCTAATTCTGTGATGATTCTGCAACAAAGCAAGAATCTGGGAAGAGCACATTCCTGAATGGTGAAACTATCCACAGTGTAGTGGGCTGAGTGCTTAACTAGAGGGGCATCTACACTATAGAATGAATGCAGTGTGGCCTCACTTTAACTGTCATGGATCAATGCTATGAAAACCTGGGATTTGTAATCTGGTCAGAGAAGGCTGAAAACCTTATAAAACTGCAACTCTTATGATTCTATGATTTAGCAATGATTAAGTGCTGTCAAATCGCATTCATTCTACAGTGTAGATGCACCCTAGGACTCTGGAGGGACAAAGGTTCACATCTCTGCATGGCCATTGGAAACTCATTAGGTTTCATTGGGAATGTCCTAAACTCCTTCTACACTGTCATATAAAATACAGATTATCTGCTTTAAACTAGATTATATGGCAGTGTAGAAGGAGCCTTAGTGGAAGGTTATAGTAAACTCCCTCTAAACAAAAATTGTCAAGAAAATCCTGTTGTCTCAACAAAAACTCCCCCCATAAAGTGACAACACCAAGGTATAAAAGCTAAAACAATGCCTGCATTCTTTAGATCTAGAAATGATACTTAAGACCTCCTTACTTCGTATATTCTTTTTAAAGGCAGTGATTTCCTTCTGGCTAGAGACAGATATTTTGTCACATTTTGAAGAGGTGAGTTTCTTGGTGCAGGTCTAGCTGAATACAAATCAGTATCTCCAAGTGATCTCTGGACATCTCCCCAAACACCCCGTCTGACACTTTCAAATCCTCTAGTGCCATCTCTGAGAAAAACGGAGCATTGCCCTCCTCACCCAGAGAAACACTTCTCCTGTTCTGTTGTGCACTTGGGCAAAATATCTCAGCTTTAAAGTGATGTATTCAGAGTCCTTCTTTCACTTTCCCAGCCCCCAAAGTCCCCTAAAGCTCACTGAGTATTCAGATATATATAAAAATACATCAGTACCCCTTCCCACTTTGAATATAGACTCAGCCAACTGCAGGAGTTATACTTTCCTGAGGAGGGAGGGCCTAGATTGTTAACCAGGAGCTCCTTATGAATGGCAGCCAGGTTGTTAACCGGGGCTCCTTACAGGGAGCAGTCAACCCTCCTGTTTAAGGAGCTCCACTGGCTGCCATTCATTTTCCGGACCCAATTCAAGGTGCAGGTTCTCACCTACAAAGCCCTGAACGGTTTGGGACCCGCCTACCTGTGTGACCGCATTTCTGTTCACAAACCCACACGATCTCTTGGATCATCTGGAGAGGCCCTGCTCGCACTCCCACCTGCATCGCAAGTGCAATTAGTGGGGACGAGAGAGAGGGCCTTTTCGGTGGTGGCCCCTTGACTCTGGAACTCACTTTCTAAGGACATCAGGCATGCCTCAACTCTGGCAGTCTTTAGGAGGAGCTTGAAGACATGGTTGTTTCAGTGTGCCTTCCCAGAATAATGATCCCATAGCACTTTGTCCTCCAAAGCACTTTATATTGGTTTAGGTCTGCTTGTATGTTTCCACAAACGCCACAACACTTTTTCGCCCATGTTCCAGCATTATTTTTAAATTTTAATTACATTTGGCCTACCCATAGATTTTAAAGTGTGTTGCCCTATTGTTACTGCTTATGTTATTGCTTTATTGTCTTGTTTGATTTTAATTGCTTGCATTGTTGTTGTTACTGCTTGTATTGTTGTATTCTGGGCTCGGCCTCATGTAAGCAGCACGAAGTCCCCTGGGGAGATGGTAGCGGGGTATAAATAAAGATAATGATGATGATGATGATGATGATGATTAGATGAGTTGCCATGGCTCTCATCCCACCGAATCTCCTCAGTTGCACCCAAGCACTCCTAGACCAGCAGCACATACCCTGGTTTTCCCCCAAAAAATCCCGCCATCCACAGCCATGGCTCGGCCACATCAGTTGTTTTCCCCAAGCTGCTTTGCAGCAGCGCATGTATTCTGGGGAGACTGCCTATGGCCAGTGCTACAAAGTATTAACTGGCCACTCCACCAGGACTACAATATATCCATCTCTCCTTTCTTGCTAGACTCCATTGCTTCCCCCTTCATTTCATCCTGCTGTTTATTTATTTATTTATTTATTTATTTATTTCGTGTACTACAACCCTGCCCTTCTCAACCCCATAGGGGGGACTCAGGGCGGCTTAAAAAAGGCACAAATTCGATGCCTGCACAATAATACAAATAAACCTATATAGACAGCAATTAAAACAGTTATAACAGTTAAAAACAATCAATATATATCACAGTCAATAAAACCAATCTCATGCTCAGCGTTCGCCAACTGAGAGTCCATAAATTCATTCCACATTGTCAATTCCTATCAGTCATCGTTGTCCTTTATTTATCTGCCAGATTGCCCAAACATCTGGTCCCAAATCCATGTTTTTAATTTCCTTCTAAGGGAAAGGAGGGATGTCGATGATCGAATTTCCCCAGGGAGTGAGTTCCATAGGTGAGGGGCCACTACCGAGAAGGCCCTGCTCCTCATCCCCGCCAATCTCACTTGTGATAGAGGTGAGGCCGAGAGTAGGGCCTCCCCAGAAGATCTTAAACTCCAAGGTGGGACGTAGAGGGAGATGCGCTCGGACAGATACGCTGGGCCAGAACCGTATAGGGTTTTGTAGGACAAAACCAGTACTTTGAATTGTGCTCGGAACTGGATTGGCAGCCAGTGGAGCTGACATAGCAGAGGGGTGGTATGCTCCCTGTATGACGCTCCGGTGAGTAATCTAGCTGCCTCCCACTGGACTAATTGAAGTTTCTGAACAGTCTTCAAAGGCAACCCCACGTAGAGCACGTTGCAGTAATCTATTTGGGATGTAACAAGAGCGTGGACCACCGTGGCCAGATCTGACTTCCCAAGATACGGGCGCAGCTGGCGCACAAGTTTTAATTGTGCAAAAGCTCTCCTGGCCACCGCCGAGACCTGGGGTTCCAGGCTCAGCGATGAGTCCAGGATCACTCCCAAGCTGCGAACCTGCGTCCTCAGGGGGAGTGTAACACCATCCAACACAGGCTGTAACCCTATGCCCTGTTCGGTCTTACAACTGACCAGTAGGACCTCTGTCTTGTCTGGATTCAATTTCAATTTGTTAGCTCTCATCCAGTCCGACACAACGGCCAAGCACTGGTTCAGGATCTGGAGAGCCTCCTTGGTGACAGGTGATATTATTAATATTAATATTAATATTAATATTAATATTGTCATTTTTCCTCTGTGAATGTGCGCACATGCATATCTTAAATTATATTAAAGTAATAAGGTAATCAATTCTTTCCCTCCTCCAGGTAGCCTTTCCTCCACACTTATGCAATCTATATGAAATAAATCTCATTCCTACTCCATCTTGATATCCTTATTTCTCTTTATATTTTATTAAATACACGAACTTTGAAGGTAAACCAAAATGAACTCCAATAACCTCTGAAAAGCCTCACTCCAGAAACCCTGCCCAGCCTTGGGCCTGTTTCATGCAATAATCGGCGTGACAAAAGCCCTTCCTGATGAACAGCAGGAGGGCTCCAACATGCCACCCAAAACTTCCCTCTGGAGATCTCAGCTGTCCATGGAGACAATGACCCAAGCAGCATGATGATCCACTTAAGTCTTCCATTGACATGCTGGACTCTGTTATTGTCCCTTGCCTATGAAAATGTTTGGAGTTGGAAAATCTCCATTGTTCCTGGATCCTAGACGGGAATGGAATTTTGTATGTATAAAATGCCTACCTTTTTCATACTCATTGCTCCTCCACCCTTTGAGCACCAGTTGCCATGTGAGCATTCCTTCTGCAGATCGAATAAAACTTCTGCCATTTACCTTCATGCTGGTGAGATTCTGATTTCTTGTCTTGGAACATTTGTAGTTTCAAAAACAGTCACAATTTTAGAGCTATTTTCATCATGGAAACTCTAACCTATTTACTATAAACAGTCAGAACTTCCCAAATCATAATTTTTGAAGGTTTCCATTTTCATAGAATCATAGAATCATTGAGTTGGAAGAGACTTCATTGGCCATCTAGTCCAACCCCTTTCTGCCAAAAAGCATGAAAATCACATTCAAAGCACCCCCAATAGATGGCCATCCAGCCTCTGCTTACAAGTCTCAACCACACACTGGGCAGAGAGTTCCACTGCTGAACAATTCTCACAGTTAGGAAGTTCTTCCTCATGTTCAAGTGGACTCTCCTTTCCTTTGGTTTGAAGCTATGGTTCCATGACCAAGTCTCTAGGGTACCGGAAACAGGCTTGTTCCCCACTCCCTATGACTTTTCCACAGCCCCAGTGAATGGGGAGGGCCGATTATATTTTGTTTTGACTCAAATTGTGAACCACCTTAGGCTACATATTGGAAGAAAGGTGGTGTATATATTACAGAAGGAAGGAAGGAAGGAAGGAAGGAAGGAAGAGAGGAAGGAAGGAAGGAAGGAAGGAAGGAAGGAAGGAAGGAAGGAAGGAAGGAAAGAAGGAAGGAAGGAAGGAAGGAAGGAAGAGAGGAGGGAAGGGTGGAAGGAAGGAAGGAAGGAAGGAAGGAAGGAAGGAAAGAAAGAAGGAAGGAAGAGAGGAGGGAAGGAAGGGAGGGAGGGAGGGAGGGAAGGAGGGAGTTCTCCATATTTTTCCGCTGCTCCCTTCTCTGTGACTGTCTTAATCGCTCTGTCCCTCTCCGCCTATATTGGCATTCCTGTTCCATAATTCCAGCCAAACAGCCTTCCGTCAATGTCTCTGCTGAAATTCACAGTCTGCCGCAGCACCTCGCAATTTTCAAAGTGATGGCTGTTCCCATCGGTAAAAGTAATGAAGCACCACCCACCCCATGGAAATTGCAGGCAATTTGGGGTGACAATTGATCATCCAGTGTGTTCCCAAGAGCCATTTCCTGTAATGTTCCTGTTTCTTTTCAGCACTCAAAACATCTTGAAAGGATATAATCACTCGCATCACAGAGAGCTGTTGTGATGGAGGTGGAATTTATAGAGCTGCGCAGGCAAGAAGGACGGAAGACAAAGCTGCAGGGTTACAGCAGTGGCTGCTCAGACTCCAGGGGCATTCAAAGGAAAAGAAATAATCCAACCCCAAGCAAAGCTGCATTCTGTGGTGCCAGGAAAAGGTGCCACGATGTGTGCATTTTCATCTTTCTGGAGTGAAGTACATCAGTAACTTGCACAGCTTACCTTCAAAAGTGGGCAATCCCTTGTGCATGTTTATAGCTTCAAGTCATCTATTGACTTTTGGGGACCCCATGGATTTCATATGATTTTCTTAGTCAATAAATATTCAGAGGTGCTTCTGCCAGTTCCTTCCTTATTTATTGGCGACCTCCAATCTAACTGGATCTGACCAACTTCTGCGGTCATCGCTAATAGTCAACATGGATTTATCAAAATGTGGTCATCGCTAATAGTCAACATGGATTTATCAAAAACAAGTCATGCCAGACTAATCTGATCTCTTTTTTTGATAGAGTTACAAGCTGGATAGATGCGGAAAATGCCGTGGATGTGGCGTACCTGGATTTCAGTAAGGCCTTCGACAAGGTCCCATGACCTTCTGGCAAGGAAACTAGTCCAATGTGGGCTAGGCAAAACTATGGTGAGGTGGATCAGTAATTGGTTAAACGGACGAACCCAGAGGGTGCTCACCAATGCTTCCTCTTCATCCTGGAAAGAAGTGACGAGCGGAGTGCCACAAGCAGGGTTCCGTCCTGGGCCCGGTCCTGTTCAACATCTTTATTAATGACTTAGATGAAGGGTTAGAAGGCAGGATCATCAAGTTTGCAGACGACACCAAATTGGGAGGAATAGCCATTACTCCAGAGGACAGGAGCAGGATTCAAAACGATCTTGACAGATTGGAGAGATGGGCCAAAACTAACAAAATGAAGTTCAACAGTGACAAATGCAAGATACTCCACTTTGGCAGGAAAAATGAAATGCAAAGATATAGAATGGGGGACACCTGGCTCGAGAGCAGTAGGGTGAAAAAGATCTTGGAGTCCTCGTGGACAACAAGTTAAGCATGAGCCAACAATGTCATGTGGCGGCAAAAAAAGCCAATGGGATTTTGGCCTGCATCAATAGGAACATAGTGTCTAGATCTAAGGAAGTATTGCTACCCCTCTATTCAACTTTGGTTAGACCACAACTGGAATATTGTGTCCAATTCTGGGCACCACAATTTAAGAGAGATATTGACAAGCTGCAATGTGTCCAGAGGAGGGCGACTAAAATGATAAAGGGTCTGGAGAACAAGCCCTATGAGGAGCGGCTTAAGGAGCTGGGCATGTTTAGCCTGAAGAAGAGAAGGCTGAGAGGAGATATGATAGCCATGTATAAATATGTGAGAGGAAGCCACAGGGAGGAGGGAGCAAGCTTGTTTACTGCTTCCTTGGAGACTAGGATGCGGAACAATGGCTTCAAACTACAAGAGAGGAGATTCCATCTGAACACAAGGAAGAACTTCCTGACTGTGAGAGCCGTTCAGCAGTGGAACTCTCTGCCCTGGAGTGTGGTGGAGGCTCCTTCTTTGGAAGCTTTTAAACAGAGGCTGGATGGCCATCTGTCAGGGGTGATTTGAATGCAATATTCCTGCTTCTTGGCAGGGGGTTGGACTGGATGGCCCATGAGGTCTCTTCCAACTCTTTGAGTCTATGATTCTATGATTCTATGACTGGATCTGACCCCCAACCATAAAATTATTTTCATTGCTTTGTCGAAGGCTTTTATGGATGGAATCACTGGGTTGTTGTGGCCACGAGGTCTCTTCCAACTCTATGATTCTGCAGATTTCCTGCTTTACAGGTTTTGGTATAGTTTCTGTCTAGTTCTCTCTCTGCTGACTTGAAATGTCTGCTCTAAAAAAGGTTGTTGTTGTTTTTAATTGAATTTGTTGTAAGCAAATGAAGAAAATATGGACAAATGGTTTCATAAATAAATATGAAAGCAAGCCCCATGCAATGCTCACGACAGCAAAGGGAGGCTGTGTTTTGTTTCCAGGATCGGTTAAGTGCGAGGGCAACAGTGACCTTGAAAAACCCACCAGTAGGAATGTTATGCACAGAGCTGGGCAGACAGATGGAGGACCGGGTTGCTGCCTCTCTCTCACTCTCTTTCTCTCTAATGAAACAGAAATGTTCCTACTCTAAAAATAGTCCCTCATTCATCAAAGGGAAATGACAGGAATATGCATAAAAATGTCAGGAGATGTCCGTTTTACAACCTGGAGGCCAAAGAAGAGCCTCAGCTTCTAGGCCTGCCATGCAATAAGGATGTCATTATTGCACCTTGAAGTCAGGAGGTCTTTCCTAAAAGGGTCAACTTGAAGTGTGGTCTAGTCTGTCTCAAATGGACTCATTCACTGCAGAATCTTCAAATCCAGTGTCTTCAAACCCCTCTTAAATTCACTGGCCTCTCTCTTTTCCCTCTGAGCAAACTCATTTGAAAACTTACCCTATATAATAATAATAATAATAATAATAATCATCATCATCATCATCATCATCATCATCATATCATAGAATCAAAGAGTTGGAAGAGACCTCATGGGCCATCCAGTCCAACCCCCTGCCAAGAAGCAGGAATATTGCATTCAAATCACCCCTGACAGATGGCCATCCAGTCTCTGTTTAAAAGCTTCCAAAGAAGGAGCCTCCACCATACTCCGGGGCAGAGAGTTCCACTGCTGAACGGCTCTCACAGTCAGGAAGTTCTTCCTTATGTTCAGATGGAATCTCCTCTTTTATTAGTACCCCACTACCATCTCCCGAAGGACTGGGTGCGGCTTACATGAGGCCGAGCCCAAATACAATAGTAAAAACAATAACAACAACAACAAAATAACTCAAAAAACAAAGCAATAACATTAACAACACACAATGACGCAATTAAAATCAATGGCAGGGCCAAATGTAATAATTAAAATTAAAAAGTGCTGGGCGTGACCAGGTGGAGTGTTTGGAGGGGGATGGGCATGCAGATATCCTAGATCTCTGATAAAGTGTGTTGGGACATGATGCTAGGAGTTTCCTTATTCTGGGAAGGCACACTGGAACAAACACGTTTTCAAGCTCCTCCTAAAGATTGCTAGCGACGGGGCCTGTCTGATGTCCTTAGGGAGAGAGTTCCAGAGTCGAGGGGCCACCACCGAGAAAGCCCCATCCCTCGTCCCCACCAATCACACTTGCGATGCAGGTGGGATCGTGAGCAGGGCCTCTCCAGATGAATGAAAGATTGTGTGGGTTCGTACACAGAGATGCAGTCACGCAGGTAGGCGGGTCCCAGGCATGTAGCCGGGGGGGGGGGGGGGGGCTTCAGCCCCGCTCGAAATTCTCATGGTGGTTCGCAAAAAGGCCTTACTGGTGCCTTATTTAAACTTATGTTTATTCATATCATGATCTGATCACCATACTCAATATATCCCATATGCATGGGGGTATTGGGGTAACGATACAAAAGGTTTGCTATGGTAGACCCTCCTTCACTCAGACTCAGCCCCTCCCAAACAAACTCAGCCCCCCCCCCCCCCGAATCAAAATCCTGGCTACGGGCCTGGCGGGTCCCAAACCGTTTAGGTATATACTCATGCATCAATCTAGAAATTTTAGTCAAAATGTGTTGACCAATCCATGGGTCAATGTTTGCATGGTATATTCACTTCTCAAAAAAGTAACCACTCCCTTCTCTGAGTAGAGTGGCAAAAGGAAAAAGCTTAATCCCTCCCAGGAGAACCTAAAAATAACACTGACCCGTTCTTCACTGCGAAACAGCTTCTGACCTTTCGGAGGCAGCATCGATTCTTTTCCCTCTCCATGGAATGACCCTCAATGTATCTATGGGTCATATCTAAATTAATAATGTTTGCCCCAAAAGCTGCCCTCAACTTATACATCCTGTAAACTTATACATTGGGTTTTTGTAGGTTTTTTTGGGCTATATGGCCATGTTCTAGAGGCATTTTCTCCTGAAGTTTCGCCTGCATCTATGGCAAGCATCCTCAGAGGTAGTGAGGTCTGTTGGAACTAGGAAAAAGGGTTTATATATCTGTGGAATGACCAGGGTGGGGCAAAGGACTCTTGTCCGCTGGAGCTAGGTGTGAATGTTTCAACTGATCACCTTGATTAACATTTGATATGATACAAGGAAAAATTCAGGAGATATTCCAGATAAAAATTCAAATTAATAATGATTTGCTACTTTGGGGAGTGTTGAATCATCCGAGTATAATAACTAATTTCCAGGAGTTATTTAAGGTAACAATAAGAGCAGCCCATGTGGTGATTGCTAGAGGATGGAAAGACAAATCGAAATGGACGTTAAGTAATTGGAATGATTATATGTATGACCAAGTGCTGTTAGCTATTACGGGAATTATGACTAAGCAAACACCAAGAATGGACAAAGAAAAGGTCATTACAAATAGATGGAAGGTCTACTTCAACTGGGTGAAAAATGGAGGAGCCAACGATCACATTAAAGAAAAAATACAAAGACTCTACCAAAGACTCTGCAAGATTAGCTAGAAATATACTGTGGTTGAGGAGGGAGGGTGAGGGAGGGAGAGGGAGGGAAGGTGGAGATAATGTAATATACACCAGTGTAAATTAGCATAATGTCTTTAATATTTGTTGAATTACTCAGGATTTATATGTGTAACACTTGGAATTTGGCTTATTGATCTGTGTGTATAACATAATAAAAATATCTTTAAAAAAGATTAACATTTGATGGCCTGGCAGAGCCTGGAGCAATCTTTTGTTGAGAGGTGATTAAATGTCCTTGTTTTTTCCCCTCTCTGCTGTTGTGCTGTTCTAATTTTAGAGTTTTTTAATACTGATAGCCAGATTGTGTTCATTTTCATGGCTTCCTCCTTTCTGTTGAAATTGTCAACATGCTTGCGGATTTCTTATACATTAGTATATATACAGTACATCAAGTTGGCACAGCTAAACCGACTTCGCTGTTCAATGTGCACCTTTTTTGAGGATGTCGATTGGCCATGATGAATGCTCTTTTTAAAAGCCACATTGGCAAAGGATATAGACTGTTTATATATGATTAATTAAGAAATAATTGCCTTTGACAAGGAGAAGACGAGACAATAAATGGGTCATAAAATCTGACTAAATGTAGAGATTGGTATTTGAGTAAACCAGAGCTATGAATATTTATTGCTGGGGTGAGGGATGTTGAACAAGACAAGCACTCACAGAGAGATTTAGGACAGATGATGTTCTTTTTCATTTTTGTAAAAAAAAGAGAGGATAGTACGAATTATTTGCATGATGGGTAATCAGTCTGAATCAGTCGTGCTCAAATGATGGCACAACAGAAACATCAAGGATCTAACTGTCAAAGGGTTCATCTATACTGTGGAATTAATGCAGTTTGACACCACTTGAGCTGCCAGGGCTCAATGTTGTGTAATCATGGGAACTGTTGTTTGAAGAGGCACCGGCACTTCTTTGGCAGAGAAGACTAAAGACCTTGCAAAACTACTTCTTTGAGTCCTGTTATTGTTGTCATCTCAACTTACAGTGTTCGCTTGGACAGGTATCCAAAAAAGAAATCCTTTGGGTTGATTTCATCATCTTCTTTCTGCTACTGGTTATGGAAAATTTGGGAAAGTTACATTTCCAGCTTCATATCAATAGATAACAATTGGCTAGCCAACTGGAGTGGGAAGCACACAAAGTGGAAGCTGGTTGTCGAAGGCTTTCATGGCCGGAATCACTGGGTTGTTGTAGGTTTTTTCAGGCTATATGGCCATGTTCTAAACTTAAAGGCATTTTCTCCTGACGTTTCACCTGCATCTATGGCAAACATCCTCAGAGGTAGTGAGCAGGCCTGTTTGATCAAGAAAAAATTTGTTTCTAAAATCGATTTGTAATTGGGGTGTTTTTTTGTTTCGATATTTAAAATATTTACAAAACTTTCCAAAAAAATGTTTTGTTATTTACGAAATTTCGTAAATATTTACAAAACATTTTAGAAACAATTTTTTTCTTGATCAAACAGGCCTAGTAAGTGTGAATGTTGCAGTAATGGTCACCTTGATTAGCATTGAATGGCTTTCATTTCTCCCACCCTGGACATTCCATAGATAAACTGAAACTCCATTTGCCTAGTTTCCAACAGACCTCTGAGGATGCCTGCCATAGATGTGGGCAAAATGTCAGGAGAGAATGCTTCTGGAACATGGTCATACATACAGCCCTGAAAAATCACAGCAAAAGAGCCTGAAAACTCACAGCAAGAGCGCCATCCGATCGGCTCCGGCTCCTGCGCCCTCCTCCTCCTCCTCCTCCTCCTGGCACTTCCTGCAACACAGCTGGGAGGAGGAGGAGGAGGAGGGCGCAGCAGCCGGAGCCGATTGGATGGCGCGCGCGCTCCTGCGCCCTCCTCCTCCTCCTCCCAGCTGTGTTGCAGGAAGTGCCAGGAGGAGGAGGAGGAGGAGGAGGAGGGCGCAGGAGCGCGCGCGCCATCCAATCGGCTCCGGCTGCTGCGCCCTCCTCCTCCTCCTCCTCCTCCCAGCTGTGTTGCTCGCGCCGCCCCTTCGCCCCGCCCGCCCCATTTACTGCTGGGGTGCTTGGGAGCGCCGGATTGGCTCCCAGGCACCAGCAGCACAGCAGCCTCCATCCCATTAACGAGACGAGCTGAAGCTCGTAAAAAAAATGGGGCTGCTGTTTCGATATTTTTAAACCCTTCCGGGTTTGAAAATATGTTTTGAAATCGCGTCGGATATGGTAAAAATAACGATTAAATTACGAAATAACGAATTAACGAACTAAAACGGACAGGCCTAGTAGTGAGGTCTGTTGGAACTCACTACCAACGGACCTCACTACCTCTGAGGATGCTTGCCATAGATGCAGGTGAAACGTCAGGAGAAAATGCCTTTAGAACATGGCCATATAGCCCGAAAAAACCTACAACAACCCTGGAAGCTGGTTGTTTTCCTGTCAGTGCAGTGGCAAATCTACTCTGGGTGTTGGTTTGAACTTTGGAAGAGCAATTCAAGTTGTGACCCTATCTCAGGGATAGAATTCAGACTCTTGGTTAGGTCCTTTAAAGGTCAACTAAAACCTGGTGTAGATTCACAATCTCTATTCCCATGGAAACCACCAGCCTCCACTGGATACACATGTTTCTGGATTACCAACTGTCTCACAATGCTGAGATCTGTTGTATTTCTATTTTACATTATAGCCTTCATTTCTAAACTTGCATTCAAATTAGCAATTGCACATGTTATGGAAATGTGTCCTCCTTTGCGTGTCTTTTTTTGCCTATGCATCAGTAGCTACCCGAGAAAAGAGTTAAAGTAAAATAGCCTTGAAGGCAAAACATTACAAGGCACTCAGATGGAGATGTGTATAACCAATGATTTGATTCCAGGCTTTCTTGAACTAAATTGTCTCCTTTACAGGATAGGACTGTCCTTGTGCTATTAATATCTTAACGCTTGAAGCAGAAAGTCTCCTTCTGTTGGCATTAGATGCTGGACTCTTTGCAAGGTCCTAGTTAGAAAAACAACACTTTTTTTGGCAAGCCTATTTCCCTTTGCAAACTAGGAATGCAGGCAGTGGTCAAGGTCTTGGTGGTCACCAGAATCCTATATGACCTCTTACATAACAAATCTCTGCATATACTAGCTAAGAAATCCAGCTACTGAATTGCAAAGATGTGTAAAACAGACATTGGCATAGTGTCCATTGCGTAATGATGACCAATGTGATGCACATCAGAACTGATGTGATCCACATTGGGATCAAGACCAATATATCCTGTTACACATAAGTCCCATTATGCTTTGGGCACAATTTGCCAGTTCTGCTACATAAAAGCAGTCCTCTACTGGATATGGATGTTGTACAACTGCACAATTATATTTCCAACAGACATAAGTATACTTACAAAGAAGAAATGCTGCAGCAAGTTTCTGGTAAGTGTCTTTTGCACTATGACTCTTACTTGAAGAATTTTCTGATTTGACATTGGAATAGGCTGCTGCCTGGGAGTGTGACCAGAATCTTTTTCTCTGGAGGCTGTTAAACAGAGGATGGATAACCATTTGTCAGGAGTGTTTTGATTGTGTATTCTTGCATATCCGATTACGATGTTATCTGTATGCAGATTATGTCCAAATCTGTCACTCCTTTTCACCTGCCACTAAAGAGGCTGTGCAGGTCCTGAACTGGTGCTTGGCAGCTGTAACAGTCTGGATGAGAGTGAACAAATTGAAACTTAATCCAGACAAGACAGAGGTATTCCTGGTCAGTCAGAAGGCCAAACAGGGTATAAGGTTACAGCCTGTGCTGGATGGGGTTACTCCCCCTGAAGGTGCGGATTTGCAGTTTGGGAGTGATCCTGGACTCATTGCCGAGCCTGGAACCCGAGGTTTCAGTGGTGGCCAGGGAGCTTTTGCACAGTTAAAACTTGTGCGCCAGCTGCGCCCATATCTTGGGAGGTCAGACGTGGCCACGGTGGTCTACGCTCTGGTTGCATCCTATATAGATTACTGCAACACACTCTACATGGAGTTGCTTCTGAAGACTGTTTGGAAGCTTAAGCTAGTCCAATGTTCGGCAGCCAGGTTGCTCACAAGAGTGGGGTACAGGGAGCATACAACTCCCCTGTTACACCAGCTCCACTGGCTGTCTCCAAGCACAATTAAAAGTTCTGGCCTTGACCTATAAAACCCTAAATGGCTCTGGCCCAGCTTACCTGTCCAAACGTTTCTCCCTCTACAAACCCCCAAGGACCTTAGGATCGTCTGGAGAAACCCTGCTCTCTGTCCCGCCGCCATCAGACTCATGGTGGGTGGGAACGGGAGTCAGGGCCTTCTTGTTGGTGGCCCCTCGGCTGTGGAATGCCCTCCCAAACAAGATTAGATCTGTCCCCTCCTTCATAACCTTCCGGAAAATGCTAAAAACCTGGTTATGGGATCAAGCATTCTGTTGCATCCCAGTTCAAGAAACAAGACCATAAGATTAAATCCACCACTCTGGACTGTAGGAAAAGCAATCCTTGTTTATTGATGAAAAATTGGTTACAAAAGAAAGGTAAATGCAAAGTAAAAAAGCCACAGAAAAACACAGTAGTCAATAGGATCTCTGAGCTTGAGCAAAACTTCAAAAGCCACAAAACAATAACCAGGAGTCTGTTAGCCTTTTACTAACCATGAACTTGGAAACTACAAGCCTCTGGGATTACTGGCCATGGAACACAGGAATTCTGCCAAGACCCGCCACAGTCCCGAACGTTGCTTGACCTAAAGAAGCACCCGGCAGGGATGCTCTTAAACCAAAGAAGCTATTCTTAGAAACGCCCCTTGACTTTTCTGTTTGGGACTCTTTCTGCTGAAGACGCTGTGACCTTCGTACAGACTGGGAAACAAATCTATCTCTCACTATCTGTTCTCTTCGGACCTCATTATCAAGCCCAGGTGGGGAGATATCACGGCTAACTTCCAAAACATTCTCTTCTAACTGTTGGGTTTCGTTTTCATTCCCACTGACCTCTGCATCAACAACACATTCCACACTGTCAGAGTCAGGGAGAGCTTGCTCAGTTTGAAAAACTATCAGAGAATCCTGTTCACACAGATCAGGATCAGACTGAGCCCCAACACATTCATTGGATAGAGGGTTTTAATGGACTGGTTTTGTGGACGGCAATGGACTGAAGATGGCTTTAACGGACTATTGAACTGATGGCTATGGATTATTCGGAGGATGATATGAAATGGTGAACTGTTCTTATGTAATTTTAACTGTTTAATGGAGATTAAATATATTTTATGTTGTGTGTTGTTTGGCACCGAAGAGTGCCTGTTGGTCGCCGTCCTGAGTCCCTCCACGGAGGCGAGAAGGATGGGATAGAAATGATCTAAATAAATAAATAAATAAAATCGGAAACGGATTGGAGTGGATGACCTGTGGGGTCTCTTCCAACTCTACAATTTTCTGACTCTAACCCACCAACAGGATTCACTCCTGGCCTTTGGATCATGTCTTACAGATAACAAACCTAAACCAACTGTTGTTGTTGTTCATTCGTTCAGTCGTCTCCAACTCTTCGTGACCTCATGGACCAGCCTACGCCAGAGCTCCCTGTCGGCCATCACCACCCACAGCTCCTTCAAGGTCAGTCCAGTCACTTCAAGGATGCCATCCATCCATCTTGCCCTTGGTCGGCCCCTCTTCCTTTTGCCTTCCACTTTCCCCAGTATAATTGTCTTCTCTAGGCTTTGCTGTCTCCTCATGATGTGGCCAAAGTACTTCAACTTTGTCTCTAGTATCCTTCCTTCCAGTGAGCAGCCGGGCTTTATTTCCTGGAGGATGGACTGGTTGGATCTTCTCGCAGTCCAAGGCACTCTCAAGCTTATACCACTATTTTTAAAACAGCCTTCCTTAATTACTACAGGATGGTATACTTTGCATTATGATTAATCTGATGGGAAAATTACCAATTGATGCATCATTAATATATGCTTCTCCCATCCTTTTGACATAAGTACCTTGCAGATAATGCAACTTGAAAGCGACATGCATTAAAATGCTGCCTATAGTTCTGTCACCCCACTCTCCCCAATGGTGTCATATTTGGCCACTAAGTGAATCAAATCATTTAACATTTGGCAAGTCTTCTTTGTGCTTTTTCTCCCCTTTGAAAAAAGGTTGGACACTCTTATCTTCTCATTTATTGCCAACCAAAGCCTGTAAGGCAATAGAAAAAGTAACACATAAAATGCATTTGACTTAGTTGGCAGCACCAGGCCTCGTGCGTCAGAAGACATTAACCTCCAATAAAGCAGGATGTCCAGGAAACATGATGTACCCTTTTGATATGCCCTTTTAAAGCCACCACTTCCTGGAATGGTAGCAACCACACAGGTTGTCCAAGGCTGCAAAAGGCCAAAAGATTTATGAGCAAACAGTTATTCTTAAAAGCATTTTCTCTCACACGTTCAAATGTCTGACCCACAAAGAAGAAGAAAGAAAAGAAAGTGTTGCAATGTTTAACTCTCCTGAGTTTTGGTAATATATTGCTAGTCCTAAGTCAGTTGTCTTCATTCTCATTTCCCAATGTTGGATGTTCTTGGTTACAATGCCAGTTGTATGGTTTACCAGCTGGTGCAAGGAGGTATTTGAGTGCCCCCTTACACATGCAGTTCCACTTTGCCCTTTAAAATTTTTATTTATTTATCGTGTCATCCGCAACCAGAACATTGTATTACATTTCTAAAAGAACAAAACAAACAAACAGATAAAAAAGCACAATTTTTGCAAACTTGATAGCTGATCAAATGTCCTTTGACCAGTATCTGGCCACTTGGAGTGCTTCTGGTGTTGCTGCAAGAAGGTCCTCCATCGTGCATGTGGCAGGGCTCAGGTTGCATTGCAGCAGGTGGTCAGTGGTTTGCTCTTCTCCACACTCGTATGTCGTGGATTCTACTTTGTAGCCCCATTTCTTAAGGTTGGTTCTGCATCTCATGGTGCCAGAGCTCAGTCTGTTCAGCGCCTTCCAAGTCGCCCAATCTTCTGTGTGCCCAGGGGGGAGTCTCTCATCTGGTATCACCCACAGATTGAGGTGCTGGGTTTGAGCCTGCCACTTTTGAACTCTCGCTTGCTGAGGTGTTCCAGCGAGTGTCTCTGTAGATCTAAGAAAACTATTTCTTGATTTAAGTCGTTGACGTGCAGGCTGATATCCAAACAAGGGATGAGCTGGAGATGTCTCTGCCTTTCACTATTGGCTGCAACTTCCCGGCGGATGTCAGGTGGTGCAATACCGGCTAAGCAGTGTAATTTCTCCAGTGGTGTGGGGCGCAGACACCCTGTGATAATGCGGCATGTCTCATTAAGAGCCACATCCACTGTTTTAGTGTGGTGAGATGTGTTCTACACTGGGCATGCGTACTCAGCAGCAGAGTAGCATAGCGCAAGGGCAGATGTCTTCACTGTATCTGGTTGTGATCCCCAGGTTGTGCCAGTCAGCTTTCGTATGATATTGTTTCTAGCACCCACTTTTTGTTTGATGTTCAGGCAGTGCTTCTTGTAGGTCAGAGAACGGTCCAGAGGGACTCCCAGGTATTTGGGTGTGCTGCAATGCCCTTTAAAAATGTTATGCCTTAATGCAGTGTTTCTCAAACTCTGCTCCTCCAGGTGTTTTGGACTTCAGCTCCCATAAATCGCCCAATCTTCTGTGTGCCCAGGGGGGAGTCTCTCATCTGGTATCACCTAACAGCTGTTAGGAATTGTGGGAGCTGAAGTCCAAAATATCTGGGGGAGCACAGTTTGAGAAACTCTGCCTGAATGAATGGTGACTGGGATAGCCATAAGAAAGAAGTGGAATGGTTACTGGAATGTTGCTCAGTGTCAATCCTGAGTAAGTACAGCACCTTGGCCTTTTATCTCATAGATGTTTTTCTGAACTAGAGCATCACTCCATTTACACATTACCATATTCTTCCAACCCATTGGAAGTCATTACATCGTGGGAAATCTATTGTTTACTGCTTAGAAGGATAGCATAGGAGGTGATTCAGAGAATGAAGGAGCAGCCAAACTCATATTGAATCTCCTTTATCCAATGGTGGCACCATAGAATGGATACCCTGGAGATAGACATGAAGGGCTAATGTGGCATAGAGTTTCCCCTTCCCTCCATCATTTTTTTTAACAATAATGAAACATTAGCTCTTTAAGGAAAGCTCAGAAAGCACTGGATGAGTTACTAGCTCCTTTCCTCAAAAGAGGAAGTGATGGCATCAGTGAAAAGTTCCTTTTTATGGAGGGTTTGGATTTTCAGAAAAGGAAGAGTCAGTCTATAGAGTGGCAAAAAAAAGTGTGCTTAATATGAATGGAGCCCAGAATACTTCCACCCAGGAGCCCAAAAAAGTTGTATTGTCATAGTCTCAATAGTCTCTTTGTTCCATCTTTTCCCACTGGTAAGAGGCAGAAGCAGTCCATGACTTTGAAAGCTGTTTCGGACTAATGCAGAAGGGCAAGGTGATAGTCTCATGCACTCCAATGCATATCCAAAAGGGGATATACGCACATACAAGCTTCACTTAGATGGCACATGTCACTAACAAGATGCTGGCCGCTATGACACTCAAGGCTTCAAGACAATGTCAACAAATTCCTCAAATGTATATATGGCATCTGGACACTATACACCAACTGCATTCCCTCAAGTGCAGGGAATGCAGGAAGAGGAAAAACACTTTTCATAATCTGGAAAGACTATAATACCATCCACAGAAAGTTGTGAGCATCTAAGAAGGCTGATGTTATTGCAGGAGAATATATCTACAACCTGGAATCTTGGATAGATGCTGTTACTAAGAGTAAAATAAGGATCCTTTAAACATTTTCTTCCTTTTGCAAGAAAGTATTTGCAAGCCATGCAATTTTCAGACTATTCACAATTCGGGACTTATTTTGCACACAATTTGTATGTGTTTAATTTGCACAGAAGATAGAATTTTCTATGCAGGAGAAAAAAATATGCTAAATATGTTCTGAACTGTGAAGGTTCTTGTCAGTACTGGGCCCTTTTCAATAGCATTTCTCAACCCGTTTTTCAAGCATTTTAAATACAGGCTGAGCATCTCTTCTCTGGAACTCCGAAATCCAAATTACACTAAAATTGTTCACAAAGGTAACAGAGATAGGTAACCTCTACTCCCTGATGGTTCAGTGTACACAAACTTAACAACCTTAGATATGCAGATGATACCACTTTGATGACCAAAAGTGAGGAGGAACTGAGGAGCCTTCTAACCAAGGTGAAAGAAGAAAGTGCAAAAGGCAGGTTGCAATTAAACACAAGAAACCAAGATTATGGCAACCAGACTGATTGATAATTGGCAAATAGAGGGAGAAAACATGGAAGCAGTGACAGGCTTTGTATTTCTAGATTACTGCAGACAGACTGCAGCCAGGAAATCAGAAGACGTTTACTTCTTGGGAGGAGAGTAACAACCAATCTCGATAAAATACCGAAGAGGAGAGACATCACACTGGCAAAGATCCGCGTAATTAAAGCAATGTTATTCCCCATTGTAACCTATGGATGCGAGAACTGGACCATAAGAAGGCTGAACGAAGGAAGAGAGACGCTTTTGAACTGTGTTGCTGGAGGGAAATTTTGAGAGTGCCTTGGACCACGAGAAGTTCCAACAAGTCCATCCTCCAGGAAATAAAGCCCGACTGCTCACTGGAGGGAAGGATATTAGAGGCAAAGATGAAGTACTTTGGCCACATCATGAGAAGACAGGAAAACTTAGAGAAGACAATGATGCTGGGGAAAATGGAAGGAAAAAGGAAGAGGGGTCAAGATGGATGGATGATATCCTTGAGAGGATATCACCTGCCATTTATTTTCCGAGCCCAATTGTGCTTACCTACAAAGCCCTGAACGGTTTGGGACCACCCTACCTGCGTGACCGCATCTCCACCTACGAACCCACACGCTCGCTCCGGTCATCTGGGGAGGCCCTGCTCGTGATCCCATCCACGTCGCAAGTGCGCCTGGTGGGGACACGAGACAGGGCCTTTTCTGTGGCAGCCCCCCGACTTTGGAATGCCCTTCCAAAAGATCTTCGCCAGGCCCCTACTTTAGCAGCTTTCAGAAAGAACCTAAAAACTTGGCTGTTCCGATGTGCCTTCTCAGATTAGGAATCCCCACCCAAGTCCTAGAAGCACTTTAGCACAATTAACATTACTGCACACCGTACTATTTTATTCCCATGCTCCTCCTACCACTCTAGCACTTTTAACCCTGTACCCCACTGCGCTGGCCGGCCCAGTTTTAAAGTGTCATGATGTATTGTTATTGTCGTTATTGCTTGCTTAATTTATTGATTTGCTATGTTTTCTACTGTTGTGTTGTTTTTACTGTATTGTGTTTTGAGGCTTCGGCCTGTGTAAGCCGCATCGAGTCCTCCGGGAGATGCTAGCGGGGTACAAATAAAGTTAATAATAATAATAATAATAATAATAATAATAATAATAATTGAAGCGACTGGCTTGACTTTGAAGGAACTGGAGGTGCCCACAGCTGACAGGGAGCTCTGGTGTGGGCTGGTTCATGAGGTTACAAAGTGTCGGAAGCAACTGAATGAATAAACAACAACAAAAAACTTAGTTTCATGCACAAAAAGTATTAAAATGTTGTATATCTTCAGGCTATGTATATAAGCTGCATGTGAAACATAAGTGAATTTCATGTTTACATTTGGGTCCCATTTCAAGATTTCTCAGTATGTATGTACATGCAAATATAGGTATTGTAAAATAAAAAATCCAATATCCACAACACCTCTGATCCCAAGCATTTTGGATAAGTGATATTCAACCTGTATTTTCTCCCATCCGAATAGCAGACAATAGCAGGCTAGATCATTGTAAGCATTATTATAAAGCAACTTTACATGTTGAATATGTTAACTCTACAGGAAGCTTGCTTCCTGTAGGGAATTCCTAGCTGCAAAAGAGAGTTTAGTGATAGAATAAACACTGTGTGGTTTGTGCGATCTGTTTTCCTGGAAAAGGTTCAAGAAACCTTTCAAGAAATGGTTGACTTGACATCTGTCAAGGACGGGCTTTTAAGCAGAGGCATTCCTAGCTAGACTTGCCATCGGCATTCTTCCAATCCCCTGAATCTAAGAAATCTTTTTGTCTTATGTGAGCTTCCCCTCTCCTGCTGCAAATGTAGAAAAAAATATGTTGCTTTCATATGGCAATGTGACTTTGTGAACAGGGGACTGTGAACAGGAATCCTGGACAAACTGCCCTCCAGGTTCCTTTCCCCCAGCAGCACTTTGGAGGTCTTTTATCCCAGGGATGTGATAATGGCTGTGTCTGGAGCCATTGGCTTACTGCTTCTCTGCTCAGCCCAAACGCCTACTCTCCCAGCTAACCTTCGCCCTTAGGTTTACTAAGCAAAGTTGCAGGAAGCTTGTTGGCACCAAACAGTTGTAGGTACTGGCTGGAATTGACTTAGGGCCATATGCAGGTGTAAATTATGCTATGCATGTGGTCTCAAAAAGCCGCCAACTTCTCTAAATGTGAGTTTGCTTTCAGAAAACCCCTCTCATTTGTACTACTGGCAAACAATACAGGCCATGGGAAGACATCAGCTTTTGTCAAGATGGAGTTGATCAGTAGGCTCCCCAAAACATTAACTCCACTCACAAGTCCAATGCGAAGCTGCACCACCACAAAAATATCTGGAACTCACTGGATCTTTGCCAAGAATATAGGTTCAAATGCAATTGTTTTCAAAGTGGTTTAAGGGCCAAAGAACTGGTTGGGATAAATAATCAGGAAAGCCATGCATCTTACTTACTTACTTACTTACTTACTTAGGCGATCCCTCATTGTCCGAGTAGGATAGCCTTCCAAGATCAGTGTACTGGTGGGTCCATAGGTGACTGTGGAGTCCTATTGTTTTGGTACAGCCACACCAGGAGTTCCAGCTTATCTTGCTATTTGTTCGTTGCTGCATGTATTTTGAAGTTATATGCCTTTGCAGGTAGATGGCTCTCCTTATTTTGCAGTTATTGGGTCAATTGCTTGTCAATTATCTTTAGGTTCCCTAGTCCTGCCCCCTTTTGGGGCTTTGGTAGGGAAGTGAGCCATTTTGTGTTTAGTTTCAGCCAGGTTAACCAATGTATAGGATGCGTGTTGCTTCCCCTGTACAAAGGCTTCAACCTTTAAGAATTCCAGGGTCACAGAAACTCTAACAGAATCTCCAGAGGAGAACAGTCTCCTAAGAACTCCAGGGAAGCCTTCCACAGCCTTGAGAGTTTCCAGGAAGACAGCCTTAAGGTCTAAAGAACTCCAGCTGGAGAACATCAATTGCCTTGCTGGTAGGTCCTCTCAGTGCTCGAGAAGCAGTTCGGCCTGGCAGCGGAACCCACACCAGTAGGGTTTGGATTTTAGTCAGCCTTGGGAGAAGTTAAAAAAGGGGAATTCCCCATTAGTTACAGTTATGAAGATAGTGCCTGTCCCCTGTGGGCAAGATTGAGAGAACTAATTCTTTATCAAGAAAGCTTTGAAGTACCTGTTTGATTCATTAATAAAAGACTTTGTTGTATTTTTCAAGCCATATCAAGATTCTTTTGTAGTGGAAACCACTGAGAACTTCTTCTTAGGCCCCTGGCTTCCTGCTAGGCAAAGGTTACACATCCTATATTTAAAGCCAACAGCATAATTTCTTCTCCATTAGCTGAATACTGCTACATCTACTGCTGTTGTTACTGCAGTGGCAAATCTGTTGTTGCAAAATCCATCTAGGGGCATGTGCTTTAATGTAGCTTATTCAACAACAGAGCATGGACGCTTGACAGCAGTGTTAAATAATTGTCCTTTCATGACCCGATGAGAGTTATGAATAAATAGGAAATGGTGAATAGGCTTGGGAGTAAGCCCCATTAAGCTCATCCAGATTTACTTATGAGTAAAGATGCACAAGGTGCGGCTGTGTGTCAGAGGACGACTGTGTGGACCTGTATTAAACTCCCATCAGTTATGTTATTATCTTTATCGGCCTGTCATTGAACATCGAGAAAACCAAAGTGCTGTTCCAGCAGTCACCAACCAATCCTTTTCCAATGCCAGAGATACAGCTTAATGGTGTAACATTAGAAAATGTTGACCATTTCCACTACCTTGGCAGCCATCTCTCTATCAAAGTCAACATCAACACCGAAATACAACACTGCCTGAGCTTTGCGAGCGCAGCATTTTTCTGAATGAAGCAGAGAGTGTTTGAGGACCAGGACATCTGCAGGGACACCAAGGTGCTTGTTTATAAAGCTATTGTCCTCCCAAGCCTGCTATATGTCTGCGAAACATGGACCGTCTACAGACGTCACATGCAACTCCTGGAACGATTCCATCAGCGCTGCCTCCGGAAAATCCTGAAAATCTCTTGGGAAGACAAGCAGACAAACGTCAGCGTGCTGGAAGAAGCAAAGACCACCAGCATTGAAGCGATGGTCCTCCGCCATCAACTCCACTGGATCGGCCATGTTGTCCGGATGCCCGACCACCGTCTCCCAAAGCAGTTGCTCTACTCTGAACTCAAGAACGGAAAACGGAATGTTGGTGGGCAGGAAAAGAGATTGAAAGATGGGCTCAAAGCCAACCTTAAAAACTCTGGCATAGACACTGAGAACTGGGAAGCCCTGGCCCTTGAGTGCTCCAGCTGGAGGTCAGCTGTGACCAACAGTGCTGCAGAATTTGAAGAGGCATGAATGGAGGGTGAAAGAGAGAAATGTGGAGCCCTATTCTTGATCTGCATCTTCTCCCACAGTGAGGGCATTGGTTTCCAGCTGGAAGGCGGTCCCGGTCGGGGTTGGTTTGATGCGCCTTCCTCTTGGTGCGTTTCTCTCTTTTGCCCTCCATTCATGCCTCTTCAAATTCTACAGCAATGCTGGTCACAGCTGACCTCCAGCTGTAGTGCTTGAGGGCCAGGGCTTCCCAGTTTTTAAGGTTGGCTTTGACACTGTATAGGAAGCTTCTAATCCCAACAATTAGGGACTGGAGCAGTGTCAGAAAATGGAATTGGTTAAAAAGTGGAACCCAGGGCATTTTAGTTTGCAAATGCATTTTGGCCATGAAAAACATGAATAATACAACATATATCACTTATGAATGCAAGTTTAAACTAAAAGAATTTCTACACATATTCACTAGTGATTCCAGTCTATGAAGCTGGTTTGGGAAGCAGCGGTGAAAAGGCAGATCCCTCATCAAATCAATGAAACTTATCTGTGATTTGCAAGCATGGAAAGAATGAAGCATCTTGAAGTAAGATGTTAAAGGCTGGAGGAAGCCTGTACATCCAACTATCTGTGCATGGCTGTTTCTGCAACCACAGTAAATTGGGTGGTACATTGTGAGGAGTGATAAGTCATGTTGCCTATAGATTACTGGGAGCAATAAATTTGCTTGAGCTTTGATTTCCTGTTGTCTTCCAGACACATTGAACTGCAACTTCCACCATCTTGAGCCAACACAGCAGTGTTGCTTGGTTGTGATGAAAACAGTAGCTAAGCATGGGGAAGCTATTTGCTCAGTGGGCATGTATCATTGCTGAACTTTATTTTTGTAGACTCTGAAGCCCCTTCAGTTTCTCCTGAAGCCCATATTTACATTTTAAAACATGATTTTATACATTTTTCTATTCAAGAACTGTATCAACAGACCATCCCAAAAATACTTAGACTTTATTTCATCAGAAAATAGCAGTTGGAAATGATAGCTGGAAGGGGGTGTCAGAGGGATATTGTCAATATCAAGAGAGATATTGACAATCTGGAATGTATCCAGAGGAGGGTGACTAAAACGATCAAGGGTCTGGAGAACAAGCCCTATGAGGAGCGGCTTAAGGAGCTTGGCATGTTTAGCCTGAAGAAGAGAAGGCTGAAAGGACACATGATAGCCACGCATAAATATGTGAGAGGGAGTCCTAGGGAGGAGGGAGCAAACTTGTTTTCTGCTTCCCTGGAGACTAGGACGTGGAGCAATGGCTTCAAACTACAAGAAAGGAGATTCCATCTGAACATGAGGAAGAACTTCCTGACTGCGAGAGCTGTTCAGCAGTGGAACTCTCTGCCCCGGAGTGTGGCGGAGGCTCCTTCTTTGGAAGCATTTAAACAGAGGCTGGATGGCCATCTGTCAGGGGTGATTTGAATGCAATATTCCTGCTTCTTGGCAGAATGGGGTTGGACTGGATGGTCCATGAGGTCTCTTCCAACTCTTTGATTCTCTGATTCTATTATTCTAGGGGAAAACTTTGGCCCTGGACTGCCATGTAGTTTCAAATCCTGATGTAGCCCTAGGTATCTGAAGGTCAACAGGAGAAGGCTCAACCTCTCCTGGGCTTTTGACTCTGTCACTATGGCTACTTATGGGTAGTGCCAAATCGACATAACAATATAGCTGCACCAAGTTAGTTTCTGCTTCTGTTGTTTGTCCTATGAAATAAACTAGTGGATCTCCTTCAAATGAAAGGCAAATGTATGCAGATCATACCTCACTGTAGCATAATGGCAATTAACTCCTCCACACTAAGACAGGAGATCTTTAATGTGACTAAATAAAAGGCAATTCATCAAGGTGGAAAGCCAAGCAATAAAAAGGGGAGGAAATTATGCAATGCTTCCCATGCATAATTTTTATTTCAACCCCCCCTCCCCCCCAAAAAAACCCAGAATTTTGCTGCCATGACCTACAGCCCCCTTTCATGACAAGGAGAGTTATCCTCCAATTGTCCTTTCGTGCCTCTGAGCAGATGGTAGGAATGGCCACAGGGTGGAGATATTCTGGAATATGAAAGGCCTAAATTAGAAATCCAAGGAGATTCAAAATGCAAGATTACGAAAACAAGTTGACAGAGGAATGCTGCCCCCAGAACCATCAGCCACATCTGCTGAGTTAGAAATGCCCAGGTTTCAGGGTGGCAGAAATGTAATTGTGTCTGTATGTAGTTTGGAGCAGAACATGAATCCAAACATGTTGGGATGAAGTGCAGATCCAAGGAGGATAGATTCTATCTTGACATTAGAAGGGATTTTGAACATAAGATTGGTTTGGCAATGGAACCAATAAGGCAGTGTTTCTCAACCTGGGGGGGGGGGGGGGGTCACGAGGGGGTGTCAGAGGGGTCATCAAAGACCATCAGAAAACACAGTATTTTCTGTTGATCATGGAGGTTCTGTGTGGGGAGTTTGGCCCAATTCAATAGTTGGCAGTGTTCAGAATGCTCTTTGATTGTAGGTGAACTATAAATCTCAGCAACTACAACTCCCAAATGTCAAGGTCTATTTTCCCCAAACTCCATCAGTGTTCACATTTGGGCATATTGAGAATTCATGCCAAGTTTGATCCAGATCCATCATTGTTTGAGTTCACAGTGCTCTCTGGATGTAGAAGAACTACAACTCCAAAACTCAAGGTCAGTGCCCACCAGACCCTTCCAGTATTTTCAGTTGGTCATTGGAGTTCTGTGTGCCAAGTTTGACTCAATTCCATTGCTGGTAGAGTTCAGAATCATAGAATCATAGAATCAAAGAGTTGGAAGAGACCTCATGGGCCATCCAGTCCAACCCCATTCTGCCAAGAAGCAGGAATATTGCATTCAAATCACCCCTGACAGATGGCCATCCAGCCCCTGTTCAAAAGCTTCCAAAGAAGGAGCCTCCACCACACTCCAGGGCAGAGAGTTCCACTGCTGAACGGCTCTCACAGTCAGGAAGTTCTTCCTCATGTTCAGACGGAATCTCCTCTCTTGCAGTTTGAAGCCATTGTTCCGCGTCCTAGTCTCCAAGGAAGCAAAAAACAAGTTTGCTCCCTCCTCCCTGTGGCTTCCTCTCACATATTTATACATGGCTATCATATCTCCTCTCAGCCTTCTCTTTTTCAGGCTAAACATGCCCAGCTCCTTAAGCCGCTCCTCATAGGGCTTGTTCTCCAGACCCTTGATGATTTTAGTCGCCCTCCTCTGGACACATTCCAGCTTGTCAATATCTCTCTTGAATTGTGGTACCCAGAATTGGATACAATATTCCAGGTGTGGTCTAACCAGAGCATAATAGAGGGGTAGCATTACTTCTCTAGATCTAAACTCTATGCTTTATTAATGCAGGCCATTGGCTTTTTTTGCCGCCACATCACATTGTTGGCTCATGTTTAACTTGTTGTCCGCGAGGACTCCAAGATCTTTTCCACACGTCCTGCTCTCAAGCCAGGCATTGTCCCCCATTTTGTATCTTTGCATTTCGTTTTTCTTGCCAAAGTGGAGTATCTTGCATTTGTCACTATTAAACTTCATTTGTTATGTTAAGAATGTTAAGAAAATAGTATGTTAGATGAATTATTGCACATTAATAAAAGCTTAATTTCTTATTCAAGAAAGATAATAGTCCCACTACATTCTGGCGTAGTGTCTTCGGTTTTGGGTTCCTCATTTTAAGAAGGATATGTAGCAGGTTTAGAAGTGGGCAACAAGGATGAGAAGGGACATGGAGACCAAGGCATATGCAGAAAGGTTGAAGGTTCTGGGAATGTTGAGCTTGGTGAAGAGAAAACGGAGTGTCCCAACAGCCATGTCTGGCCTCAAAGGGAGAGAAAAGAATCTGCAGTATCTATGGACTTAATCCCCTCCTCACTGCCATTCCTGTTTTCTTTCCTTCCATATCTAATTTAGATAATAAGCCTGAGGGCAAGATGCTGTCAAATTAAAAATTTGTTAGCCATTCTGAGTGCTTTAATGGCTGAAGAGTGAGAGATAAATACTCTAAATAAATAAATAATGTTTTTAAGTTACAAAAGGATTGATTTCAACCAAAAAAAAAATGACTATACAAGTGGTTTGGCAATTGAACCAGTTGTGTGCAGAGGCAAAAGAGTCTCTTTCTCTAGATGTCTGCAGAAGAGGCTGGACAGCTATCTGATGGTGATGCTTTATCTGGAGAACTTTCACCGAGTAGAAAGCCAGACTCAGCCTCCCAACAGGCCCATTCTGGCTCTATGATTCCAGGATTCTAGTACAATTCCACTCATTCTTGGGTTGTTGTAGGTTTTTTCGGGCTATATGACCATGTTCTATAGGCATTATCTCCTGAGTTTCGCCTGCATCTATAGCAAGCATCCTCAGAGGTAGTGAGGTCTGTTGGAACTAGGAAAAAAAGTTTATATATATGTGGAATGACCAGGGTGGGACAAAGGACTCTTGTCTGCTAGAGCTAGATGTTAATGTTTCAACTGACCACCTTGATTAGCATTTGATGGCCTGGCAGTGCCTGGAGCAATCTTTTGTTGAGAGGTGATTGGATGTCCTTGTTTGTTTCCTCTCTGTTGTTATGCTGTTGTAATTTTAGGTTTTTTTTAATACTGGTAGCCAGATTTTGTTCATTTTCATGGTTTCTTCCTTTCTGTTGAAATTTTCCACATGCTTGTGGATTTCAATGGCTTCTCTGTGTAGTCTGACATGGTGGTTGTTGGAGTGGTCCAGCATTTCTGTGTTCTCAAATAATATGTTGTGTCCAGGCTGGTTCACCAGGTGCTCTGCTATGGCTGACTTCTCTGGCTGAAGTAGTCTGCAGTGCCTTTCGTGTTCCTTGATTCGTGTTTGGGCAATACTACTGCGTTTGGTGGTCCCTATGTAGACTTGTCCACAGCTGCATGGTACATGGTAGAATCCTGCAGAAGTGAGAGGATCCCTCTTGTCCTTTGCTGAATGTAGCATTGGTTGGATTTTCTTGGTGGGTCTGTAGATAGTTTGTATGTTGGGTTTCCTCATCATCTTCCCTATGCGGTCAGTGGCTCCTTTGATGTATGGCAGGAACACTTTTCCTCTGGGTGGATCTTCATCTTGACTCTCGTGGCTTGTTCTTGGTCTTGCAGCTCTTCTGATATCAGAGGTGGAGTCTCCATTGGCCTGGAGAGCCCAGTTGAGGTGGTTCAGTTCCTCTTGGAGGAGGTGGGGTTCACAGATTCTTTTTGCACGGTCTGCCAGGGCTTTAATGCTGCTTCTTTTTTGACTTGTTCCACTCGTTCTTGCTTCTGCAGATATTGGAACAGAGCTTGGAAATAACTAGTCAATCAACTTTCTGGTTATTAACTTGTTGAGGTTTTTCCTAATGTGCCTTAATTCTCTATTGCCTATTAATTCCAAAGCTAATCTATGATTAATTAATGTTTTATGTTAGAATTCATTAAAGTGGATGGATATTCTTCAGACCAATTCAATATAACAAGAAAGCCAAGAGAGAAGGATTACAATGCCAGGAAATACATCTCGTTGCTTTTTTCTTTTATGGGGGAGCTGATCCAGCGTAAGAGTAGCCAGGAAGAATGTGAATGGCTGGCACGTAGGGACTTAAAGAATCTTAGGGTTGAAAGGGCTATCTACTCCAACCCCCGAGCACTCCCAAAGGAATGGGGCAATCCAATCTCCATTTAAAATCCTCTTAATTTCTTTGGCAACCCTTTAAGCCAGTGGTTCTCAACCTGTGGGACCCCAGGTGTTTTGGCCTACAGCTCCCAGAAATCCCAGCCAGTTTACCAGCTATTAGGATTTCTGGGCGTTGAAGGCCAAAACATCTGGGGACCCATTGGTTGAGAACCACTGCTTTAAGCAATAAATCCAAACTTTGAAACTTAAAATGATTTAGTTAGGTATTTCTGAACCTCTTACCTATCCCTGACCATGGTCCCTTTACTATATCATGACTTTATTTTCACCAGGTTTAGCACTGTGTTGCTTTTGAATTAAAGGAAAAGAAAATGAGTTTTTCTTCCTTCAGTTTTAAGCCAATTTTTTCTCAATTATTTTCCATGTTCTAAGTCATGGTTCTGTTTGCAAATATACACATAAATGGCAAATAATATCCCTTCTCCTGTACTATTTCTTTGGCATTGGTTATGCCCCCTGTTACTACCTTTCAACCATGACATTCATCTTCCAGATTTCTTACTTGCTTTCTTTATTAAGAATTCAAGTTCATCTTATTTATTACCCATATCTGTCCATTAGTGTAGAGACATATTTATCTCCAACTGCTTTTCCCTCACTTGTAGGTTCTTGTACTTTCTGCCCAATTTACCTACATCATTGAGGCTACTGAGTAGTACTTGAATTACTGAATTGCTCTCTCTGTTCCCTGAACACCTCTGTTGAAAGTCTTTCCAGTTCTAGCACATATACTCTTTCCAACTATTTTCTTGCCATAAGTCCCTCATCATAACGGCAGGGAGCATGATCCAAGAGCCCATCCTTCCCAAAGGCACCACCTTCAGGGCCAGTTGTTCCCTTCTAGTCTTCTCTTGCTTCTTGGACCATATCCTTCACCTGATGGACAGACTCAATCAATCAAGATCTCAGTTTGCAAAATCTGGTTAAGGCTGTTGATAACAGGACTTGGAAGCCTCTCATTCAGAAAGTCACCATAAATCGACGTTGTCTGGATAGCAATTAATAACAACTGAACAACATTAGTCCCAATTCAAGGTGCAGGTTCTTACCTACCAAGCCCTGAATGGTTTGGGACCTGCCTATTTGCGTGACCGCATTTCTGTGTATGAATCCACACCATCTCTTCATTCATCTGGAGAGGCCCTGCTTGTGCTCCCACCTACATCACAGGTGCGATTGGTGGGGAGGAGGGAGAGGGCCTTCTCAGTGGTGGCCCCTCAACTCTGGAACTCACTTCCAAAGGACATCAGGCATGCCCCAACTCTGGCAGTCTTTAGGAGCAGCCTGAAAATATGGTTGTTCCAGTGTGCCTTCCCAGAATAATGAATTCTCAGCATTGTGCCCTCTAAATGCACTTTACACTGATTTAGGATTGTTTGTACGCTCTCACCAATGTCCCATCTCTCCTACCTTATTCATGCCTAGCATTATTTTTAACTTTAATTACATTTGGCCCAGCCATAGATTTTAATTGTGTGTTGTATTACTGTCATTGTATATTGCTTTGTTGTTTGTGAGTTTTATTTAATTGTTTTACTGTTGTTGTTATTTCTTGTATTGATGTATTGTGGGCCTGGCCTCATGTAAGCTGCACCGAGTCCCTTGAGGAGATGGCAGCGGGGTATAAATAAAGTATTATTATTATTATTATTAAAGGTAAAGGTAGTCCCCTGACATTAAGTCCAGTCATGTCTGACTCTGGGGTGTGGTGCTCATCTCCATTTCTAAGTTGAAGAGCCAGCGTTGTCCGTAGACACCTCCAAGGTCATGTGGCCGGCATGACTGCATGGAGCGCGTTACCTTCCCGCCGGAGCGGTACCTATTGATCTACTCACATTTGCATGTTTTCAAACTGCTAGGTTGGCAGAAGCTAGGGCTGACAGCGGAAGCTCATGCCGCTCCCCGGAATCGAACCTGCGACCTTTCGATCAACAAGCTCAGTAGCTCAGTGCTTTAACCCACTGCACCACCAGGGGCTCCATATTTTATAAATTATTATTATTATTATTATTATTATTATTATTATTATTATTGGGTCCTTTTTTCATGCCAGGAGTGACTTGAGAAACTGTTAAGTCAATTCTGGATTGAGAAAATTGGCCGTCTACAAGGACGTTGCCCAGGGGATGCCCAGATGTTTTGATTTTTTACCATCCTTGTGGGTGGCTTTTCACATGGGCCCGCATGGAGTTGACAGAGGGAGCTCATCCGTGCTCTGCCCAGATTCGAACCTCCAACCTGTTGGTCTTCAGTCCTTCCGACACAAGGGTTTAACCTATTGCACACTGGGGGCTCCACGTTGGGTACTACACCTAGTAAACATAAGGAATAATTTGGAATTAAGGGGAGCCAGCATGTCTAGTAATGACTGGCCACTTTTTAAAGATTCAACCTCTCTTTGTTATCTTGGAAAATGAGAGTTACACTAAAGAAAAGGCAAGTAACAAAACCCTCAACTGTATTTCATTTTAGAAGACGTTTTTGAGGAACTTTCTTTAAAAAGGAGAGAGAACCAGATTTATCCATGACCACAAAAGAGAACTGGTGAGTGCATACATTTGTATCCCTAGAGCTATTAAACTTCTCAGTGATGTGAACCAGATGGAAACTAAGACAAAAGAATTCACAACTCATGGTAGACTGATTTGAATTCCTTTAATTTCACACAATGAATAACATATGAATAGGATTAACTTTTTTTCCTTTTTTTCTTGTATTTTTTTTTAATAGTTAAGTGCTCTATACTGTGCTAACCTGATTTGGTAGCGAAAGGAGCTTCCTTTTAGAAAAAAAAAATGTTTAAAAACCAACATTGAAAATCATGAAAAAGCATGACATTTCCGCATGCCAGATGTACCTAACCCTCAAATAACAGCAAGTCTGTATCCATTTTTTAAATGTACAAAAATGCCTCATGAATAAAAACCGTTACAAAAAGAACATTTCAAACAAATGTACAAGTTTTTGTCTTGCCTCTATATTCAATAAAATACAAATACATTTTTTTTGCTCTAAAATATGTTTACATACAATCAAAGGAGAACATGCAAATTACACGTTAAAAAAGGCATTTAAAAACCACTTATGAATACAAACTAAAAAGTAGCCAGCACGACTTATAGAACAATCTTGTGCCCCGTTCATTTTTGTAGGATTTTTTTTATATTTTTGAAATACAGTATATACATATTTAACACTTTGTGTGCATTTAGTATCATCATCATCATCATTTAAGAAACAGCATTAAAAAAAATAAACCAATTGACATGGGCATGTACCATTTTTTTCTTTTTTTTTTCCTTCCCATGTTGACAAAATTGGCATCTCCTTTTCCTTTATTTCAATTTCTTTTTCTTTAACTGAAGGGGAGGGGGAAACAAGCTTGTAAATGATTGCTTGTTTTATTACTTCGTAGGCAGGCATTTTATGAAGATCTCCAATAAATTTCCTTGGTTGAAATGTGCTTCTGATTAACAACCCAGTCCTAAGAATTTTTTTTCTTTTTTTTTTTGCCGTGCTAGCAATTTAATGGTTTGGATGGAGCAAATCCAATAGCGTCATTAAATTTCCAAACAATAACGTTAGGCCAATGTTGCCAGCAAGATATGCTCCTGCAAATGTTTAGAATTGAGTGTAAATCAGGAATTGTTGCACCTTAGTTGCTAAATAGTTGTGTGTCTAAACAGAAAATGTAATTAGAAATAGACCTTGTTCCAGTTCCCACCGAAAAACAAAAAGATGAACATGTGCTGACCAGAATGCACAGAATTCAAAAGTATACATTTTCCGTATTGTCGAAGGCTTTCATGGCTGGAATCACTAGATTCTTGTGGGTTTTTTCGGGCTATAGAGCCATGTTCTAGAGGCATTTCTCCTGACGTTTCACCTGCATCTATGGCAAGCATCCTCAGAGGTAGTGAGGGCATATTTAACGTCACCCCAACTTTTTAAAAGGAAAAAAAAATATGCAAGAGGGGATGGGGGACAGAGTTCAGAGCATCTTTTTTGTTATCTTCATCACTGATGGGCCAAATAGGAAGCATAGCAAACGAACTGACACATCACCAGAGCAAAATTATACTTTCATCATCAGTTGCATTATTGGCACTGATGTTTCAGTGTGTTGACATTTTGGCTTGTATGCACAAGTACTGAGATTGATTTTAATGGATTCTCCTGGCCCTTTCCTTCTCTCCTCAATATAAACTATTCAGCACTGGAATATGCTGCCTCAGAGTGTGTTGGAGTCTCCTTTGGAGGTTTTTAAACAGAGATTGGATGGCCACCTGTCGGGAGTGCTTGGATTGTGTTTTCTTGCATGTCAGAACTCTTCCTTGACTCCATGACAATTTAACATAGGTGGACCATATAGTAGTTAGCATTTCATTGGAAGAATAGTGTGGTCTAGGGACTTGCTCAGAATCAGGCAAGGATAGCTAGGATAGCTAAACACTTTTGATTTTGAATGAATAGACCCCATCCATAGTCTCCATTGCAATATCCATTCATACCTTCACTTTTGAGTTGGCGGGATGAGCATTAAAGTGGACTAATATGGCCAGAAATATCCACCTGCCTATATAATCTTACTCCTGTGTGTATGTGTAAGTATGAATTTCCATGATCTTCTGATACATCTGTTTTTGGAAATTTCAATGTTTCTACAATCAAATCAAGGTAAATGGAGGAGTAGGGTTCTTTTTTAAGTCTTCCTACAATTCTGGAATATATAGTTCAAATCCCTATTTGGCCATGAAAACCCTGTGGGTGACCTTGGGCAGGTCCTGGAAGCAAAGCAAGGTGGGTTCTGGCTAGTAGTTGGATGGGAGATCATTAACAAATACTAGATGCTGTAACTTATATTTCAGAAGGAACTGGCAAAACTACATCTAAGTAGTCCTTGCACAAGAAAACGCTATGAAATTCATGTGGTTGCCATTAAGTTGACAGGTGACTTGAAGGTGTGGATTGAGAGAGAACAATGAATGAAAAATACTACCTGAAATACTAATGAGAAATAACACATGATTTATTTGCTTTCATGGGGCTTTTTGCACCTTTCATGAGTTTTGTGCCCCAGGAAATGTTAAGGGCTGACTATATTTGAACATGCATTTCAGCTCGTGTGAATGAATGTAAACAATGAATATGAATTAAAAATGCTTACAGAAATGCAACCTTAAAAATGTTAAAAATCTCTAATTTAAAAATAATAACCTGCAGGTACATAAAATGGACACAGAAGTGTAAACAAGAATAAGTCCACAGAAACAGAGTTGTCAAATGGGCACCTCAGCTGTTCAAGCGTGTTTCCATTTTATGTGCCTATGCTTTTAAAGGTGTCAAAGGTAGATCAGTCATAAGAAATTGGGACTGAAAGAAAAATCTGCAGTGATCAGATTAATGAGAACACATTCCCTGTATCTCAAGTGCTTTCTGATGTCAAAACACTCAGAGCTGCTAACATTTTTTCCTTTATGAGGATTTATATTTGCATTGAAAAAAGCAAGTGCCTTGTAATGTGAGGATCAAAGAATCATTTGAGTTGACAGATGTTCAATGGCTCAGCACCAATCTTGCTATAAAAGAGTTATCCCTCAATCTGTGAGCCATCAAGGCAAAGAATAGCCACTGGCTACGGATGGCACAGAGGCTTTTTGCAGCCGAGAACAGATGAAGCTGGCATTTTTTGATTTCTGCCAGGTCCTACTGGGTTTTCTGTAAATGGTTAACAAGCTACATGATTTGGTTTGGAGGGTTACAACTTGTGCATGCTAGCCATTAGGAAAGAAGCATGAGTTGAGTGCGAAATGTCTGGGTTGTCCATTGTTGTCTGGAGAAAAGCATCAGTGAGCTGCTGCAGACCTTGGCATCTCCCACATTTCTTCTTCTATTCTCACATTACACAAAACCATTCTTCTTTGAAGCATACATCTCTCTCTCTCTTTCTCTTTTTTTTTTGGGGGGGGGGGATCCAAAATTTTGCTAAAATACTATTCTGTGTACAGGAACACTTTTACTCAGGTTGATAAGGATCATGGCCAAATGGGGACTGTGTAGGGAATGGATGGTTACACCTTGTCAAAAAAAAATCATAACTATGTTCACTAATGAGTGATAGATCAGACTTTCCAAAAATCAGTGGTGGATGGAAGCAGTAAGCTGATTCTTGAGTCATATGGTGCAGCTTTCATAACTTTTATATCACATTGCATATTAGCACAATGTGAGATCAGTAGATTGTCCACCAAAAAAAGGTTGCATGAATTCAAAACACACAGCTACTTTAGGTGAGTATCCCATTGGAGTGGGGTGGTGGTGGTGTTAAAACCAATTTTGCTCTGCTTGGACAAAGGATGGGATACTTTGGAGCAGGCATGGGCAAATTTCAGCTCTCCAACTGTTTTGGACTACAACTCTCACAATTCCTAACAGCCTAAGGGCCAAAGTTTGCACATGCCTGCTCTAGAGTTTGACAAAAATCTGGAGTATGTCACAGCTTCAGGGCAATCCAGACAACAGGATCAGGTTTGATTTGGCCCAATCTGTTCTCCAGACTGTACACTGGTGCCATTCCTCCTTCGTGGTCACTGCAGGGGACTCTACTGACATAGAGAGCAGGGCATCTACATGACCAGCATTACAAAAGGACCATCCTGCTCCGTTCCTGGTCATATGGGTGCCTTTTCCGGTTTTCGAATGAGGTATCCGCATGACCAGGAGGGAGAGAGTATTTCCTCCTTTGTGTTGGACACATGGGTGCTCTATTCTCAAGTCAACAGAGGCATCTGCAACAGTCATAGATGGAGTTCAATGGCTAGTAAGAATGGCAATTGTGATGAGATGGAGGAGGTGAAATGCATGTGGCCCCAGCAGAGTGAAGGTACTCTCAAGCCATGTAAACAACTGCTCTGGAAACTGCCCAGCAATTAAGACTGCTACACAACAAAACTGATGCTTAAACTGGCCTTAAGTAGATAAAAATGGATGGAAGAAAATAAAATCCTAAAAATTATTTCGATTTCGAAATAAGGTAGTTGTGTTAAGAATCCTATCGTATCCTACAAACAAACACATGAATGTTTGTGCATGGTAACCCATTTCATCAGATGCATGTTCCAAAATATCTATTGTTTTAAACAATTCCTTTGTGTATTACTGAACCACCTTTTTCAAGTCTCAAAAGCAGAAACAATGCTACCACTGTGCAACCCTATCATGGTAAAATTTACAGGAAAAAGAAAGAAATTGCTCATCACTGAATCTTAATTTTTCTTTTTTTAAAAAAAGCAAGCAAAGTAGGATTACTCCAATGAAACTTGCCCTCAAAACTTTTGCTCAGTCTGAATTGTTTGACTTCAAACAACATAATAATGATTATTTATGGATTTTGCAATGCAAAATTGTTTTGGATGAAGATATGTAGCCAAGTTTTTAAAAATATTGGTCAATAAAATAACACTTCGAGTTTGAACTGGACAAGTGAAACTGACAATTTAGAGAGACAATTTAGGACACTGTTTGTGTGCATGCAGACTGATTTTTCCCCATTTTTCGTCATAATTACAATATGTACAAAAAGGAAAAAAAGCCAAAGTATTTTTTTTCATTAAGGCAACCACAATTTGAGGGGATGGGGAAGAGTGTCCAAAGTGGTATTAGTACAACGGCAGTGGTAATACCCTTTGAACATTTCAATCATCTTCAAGATATATATATTTTAGATAAGAACACTTAATCCTTTTATATTTGAATTCACAAAATGCCTGTCAAGAAATATTTTTTTCCTCTGCTCTAAATTTCTGGGTGAAAAGTTTTTGAAGCACTTTCACTGTTTCTGTGGTTTTATGTATATGTATAGATTTGCTTAGGAAAACCAGGTGAAGACATTGCTATACTGCTTGGATGCAAACATACAGAAAATGTTTGTCCCCAAGTCTCCCAACTGATGTGGAAACAGTAGGAAATATTTGAAGTCCTTGCCTTTTAATAAGACTAGCAATCCTGCTGGTTTTTGCTGATGTGTTCCAAATTCTCTTCTGCTCCCCAAATCAGCTGGGTGGACCATTGCTTCCATCACCAGAAGGACATGCCAGTCAATTTGGTAGTGAAAATCTGGCATCTCTTCTGACAAGAAATGCTAAGTTTTTCATTATGCCACAGAAGGGTCATTAGAAATTTCCTTGGTTTTGGTGGGGGGCTTCACTCATCCTCTCTATATTACTCACATTAGGAACATTTTTGAGGAATGGGGAAGGAAAAAAAACCCCTAAGCTTCCCAAGTTAGCTGTCCTGCGCCTGCCCAGAGATTCTTAAAAAAATACTCCAAACCCGGTAAGACAAATTAACAATATTTTTGCAAAGCAGATTAAAACCAAGATGAGGAATTTACACTTTTTTTAAAAAAAAAGAGAGAGCAGAAGTTACTTCCAAGGGTTGCCAATTTTGTTCCTTACAGGCGCTCTTACTACTTAAACAGCTGAATGGCAAAGAGAACTCTAATAAGTGCAATGCTTTTTTTTTCCTTTCAGGTGAACAGCAGTGACTGAAAAAGCTGCTGGTGATATGTTTCTTTCTGCCACACATCTATTTAAAAGCTGCAGAAGCCTCTATTTGGAAGGGCGATGGCAATCCTGGTAGGGATAATATTAGTCCTGCCAAGTGTGAAGCTCTGGTGACTTTGGGTGAACCCCCCTTCCTTTCTGATACACAAGAAACACAACTTTGGGCATTGTTGCTGTTGTCCAGAGAAAGTCTCCCCAAAAGACAGACTCGCTAGGTTTAGAAAGCCTTGCTCTTGATCCCCTCCCTTAATAAGAATATTGTTACTGGTCATTCCTGTCTGGTTTCTGAATGGCTGCTGTGCTACCGAAATACAGAGCAAGTCTGATGCTGTAAATGTAGAAGATGTTGAGTGGAGGGTCCCATCGCAGAGCTCTGGTCCACTGGTCCCAGGACACTCACCATCCAACACTGTCCTCTGATTGGCCATGTCTGTTATTAGGTTTCACTTTCACTTCCTCTTGTTTTCCGGTGCCTTTTCACCTTCACTGCCACCTCCTCTTCCTCCAGACATTGTTGCAAATTGTTTTTCCTTTTCCCAACCCTTGCTGTCCGTGAAGAGGGGGCTGGGGTCGGAGGAGGGGGCGGAGGCAGCGGCGTCGCTCGGGCCATATGTACGACAGCCTCAATGGTGGCTGTTATCGTATCTTGATGGGCCGCTTGTTCCAATATTAAAGGATTCAGCGCAAATCTTTGACCTCGTTTGCAAGGCAGGTCAACACATTTCTCCAAAACGGGCATTTGGTCTCTGGAGTCGTCGTCGAAAGACGAGGGCTGTTTCCGGGGACGTCCTCGCCTCTTCTTGACAAAGTTATTGCCTGTCTTTGATTGTCTCTGCAGCCGCTTGGCTTTCAGGATTTTGTTGACGTGATCCAGGTTCTTCTTGGTGGAGAGAATCTTGGTGTAGTTACACATCTTCCGCACCTCGCACTGGATCGCTTCGATCTCACAGCGCTTGAATCGTTTCTTGAGCGGTGAGCTGGCTGCAAAGCAGAAGGAAAGGATGAGGTGATTAAGTTAGGAAACAACTGGAATTGGCATCTCAGTCTGCAAAAATAATGGCTGAAAAATGATGAATGCCGACCAATAGGAAGATTTGCTGGGGCTGCGGATTATGAATAATGGGGAAAGATGGGGAAATGGCATACTGAAAAGCATAATAGAAAATATTTCAAAATTATTTATGATAAAGGCATTCAAAGAAGAACAATCATTTATATCGTAAGCCTGTAAACATGTCATTAAAATTACCTTGGTAGATTGTATGAATTAATGAATTAAAGGAGTGCAGAAATTAGAAATTGTTTTAATATCCTGAGATTAATGTTTACAGTTTCATCAGACAGGAACTTCTGACAGTGATTTTGTTGTTTGCCCAATAGTAAGGCCAAAAAGACGTCTTACAAATACAGAACCTCTAACACTCGGAAAACCTCTTCAAATGGCTGAAAATAGCCACAAAAGCTAACTTCTAGTGAGTTAGGCCTTATTGGTACAACCTACAGGAAGGTCGTGGAGTGAAATTATCCCTTTTCCCATGAACAGTTGATTCAAATGTGTGATCAAATAGCCATAGGAAGTTATAGGCTCAATTCAACCTGTTGAAGAGGTGAGGTGAACTCTTCAAAACATGCCTTCCAAGCTGTAGAGAGTAGCAGAGCAAAGCTTGGTTCATGTTGCTCCATCTCAAGGCTATTTTTGTACTTCTGTATAACTTTTTCTATAGTCATAAAATAGGTGAAGTGTCTTTCCTGGAAATTTCAAGGAGTGTCTTTGCCTCTAATATCCTTCCCTCTAATGAGCAGTCGGGGTTTATTTCCTGAAGTGTGGACTGTTTGGATCTTCTCGCAGTCCAAGGCACTCTCAGAACTTTCCTCCTGCACCACAGCTCAAAAGCATCTCTCTTCTTTCGCTCAGCCTTCTCTATGGTCCAGCTTTCACATCCATAGGTTACTACGGGGAATACCATTGCTTTAACTATGCGGGTCTTGGATACTCACATATAAGTCTAGAAATTTTAGTCACAAATTTGACTAAATTGACTACTGTATATTATACAGTACTTTGCTTATTTAGAATTAAACCAATGAACACTTTCTCCCTACTCAGCTCAAAGGAAAACACACTGCCCTTGAATTAGCCTTCTAGTATGAGTTAACAATCTTATTAATACTTACTAGGGATATGTTTAGTAGAATGCACTTAAAGGAATAAATGGCACCCCACTTTCATTGATACACTGAGATACACAAAATTCTTAATTGTGATCTCAAGCAACTCTGTCCTGACTCTCTTGCTGCTGTTTGTTCATTTCTTTTTAAAGGATTTCTCTTACAGTTTTCTCTTTTAACGAAAACCTTTTTGCCAAAGACAACTATAAGCTAAATGAATTTTGAACATCAGCAAATCACGGAGGTAAAATGAACCATTTGCCTATTCACTCTGGAGTCTGTTTCACTATGTTCAATGGGATAATAGTGCCAAGTGAGTGAATTTAGGACTGCGGCTGAATCCTATCCATGCAATTGTAGCACACCAATAATCCTTGAATAATAAGGCCTGTACTTTTCCCCTTCTAAAGATGATAAGCAGCTGTTAATGAGCACTATTAAGACCTCATTCTGGTATCTTTTGGATCTATTTTACATCCCTGCTCCCCAAGCAGTCGATGTGTATATATACATATTGATTTACTAAGGCTACACTCCATGCATCTGGAAAAGTGGGCAAGCTTATACCAAATAAAGTGTATTTGTTGTTATTGTGCCAAATCTCTTGCCAGAATCCCGTTGGTGTTCTACACATTTGCAGGAGTTAATTGATGCAAAACATCAGCATTCAATTCAATGTGGTGGCAAGAGAGTTTGAACATGAGGGTGCCATTATGCAGGTAGATGTGGTCTATACATGGATGTTTACACACATTGCATATGCACGGAGTTTGCACATAGATGCACAAATGCATTTTGTTGTGCATTCGGCAGCATATTTGGTGTCCTGGTTCAGTTGTGCAATGCATAGTAAAGGTAAAGGTTTTTTTCCTGACATTAAGCCCAGTTGTGTCCGACTCTGGGGGTTGGTGCTCATTTCCATTTCTAAGCCAAAGAGCCGGTGTTGTCCTTAGACACCTCCTAGGTCATGTAGCCAGCATGGCTGCATGGAGTGCCACATATTTATTTCATAAAATTTCAGTGAAGGCCCTCCTACTGTCACTTTCCCTGGTGGGATGGATACAGAGTGGCTGACACTTCCAACGAGTGCCTTAATCATTGAAAGCCCACTACGGGTGCTGTTACTGCCCACCATTTTGGAAACCCCAAGCGACGCAGATGATGCTTACCTGCTTCTGATGGTGCTGTGGCTGATGAAGGTAAGAGGGAGAGAATGGGGGCTGAGGACATTGCAATGCCGTCAAGAGATGCTGGTTTCCGACGGGTCATCACAGCAGAAGTAGAACCCTCGTTTTTATTGTGATGCGAATTCTGGTCTGCTTTTAGATGAGAACTGGTATTTCCTGCAGAATAAAAGAAGAAATGATGGCATTTATCAGGTGGGGAAATTCAGCTAATCAGAAATATACCGTAAATGCCTTGCTGGACTTCAAAGGGAAACGAGCGCCCCAGCATTCTTCACTTATAAATGTGCTGCTAATAATGGAGTTTTGATACTAGAGAGGATTATGAACTTTTTTATTGGGTTTCAGTCCTTTTTTCGCCTGCGGACATAACATAAACATTGATTCCTAGCCAACCCATTATTGCCTCCCAAGTCTATTTTTAAAACAATATGAGGAAAGATTATAATCACATCCCTGTTAGGGGCTGTTTTTCCATGTGCCTCCATGTACTCGTGTATCTTATCACACAATTACAAGCACTTGGACAGACAGGAATCTCATTACAGTCCAACCACTTCCCCTACAGCAGAATCTCCCACACATTATCAACCCAAGATAGCAGGTAAGATAGCTTCTCACTTGTCAGTCCTATCCACACAATAGGGTTCACACCTGATTTCTCAAAAATTACTACCATTAGCCTCCTCTTCATCATCCTATTTGTTCTCCACCTTTTCTCCAAGAACACAGATGGAGAACGATAACCAAGGCTAATTTTTATTTCAACTCAAAGTAAATACATTGGGGTTGGAGGGCTGGATTGGTCCCAGAGTGAAAGTTGGACTTGAGCATGGGTTCTTCTAGGTATGTAAAACCAAAGGTCACTGCTGTTGGATATCTCACATATCCTCTTACATCTTTGGAGCATTATATTGCCCTGCCGAGTTTGTGATTTCATAGCATTCAGAATTGAGATGAGTAGCTTTCCTGTGTCGATTTCAGATAACAAAGCAGAAATGTGCAAACCACATGAGATGGTGTCATAAGTCATAAAAATGTGCAACAAATTAAGAGCCATGCCAAAATTTCAAAGATGGAAACAATTGTAGCATGTGTACAGATATATGTGTGTGTGTGTGTGTGTGTATGAGAGAGAGAAAGAGAGAGAGAGAGAGATGAGAGAGAGAATATATATGAAGGATATAATAATGCTAAGCACCTCCTGGATTCAACATCTGTTGATAATTAAGCAGAAGATCCTGTATAAAAAGCTCTGTGAAAACTAGCAGCTGTAACCCCTCGACCTCTATTGATAAAAACCCCCCATCAACTCCACCCCCTCCAACCAAGTCTTCTGTGAAACTGCAATCCGCCATATCAAGGGGCAGACATCCATTTTCCAAAGGTAATCCCTCACAAAGCACTTATCCTCTCCAAATCTCTACCTGCACACCGCGTTTGCATTAGGGACTCTTGATTTATGGATCCTTGCTTCTTAGAGGCAGGAGCCTACTTCCTGTTGCTGTGGTTACTTGGATCCTGGTTCAAGGCCCCCACTTCAGAATGGGTGGTGTGCCCCAGCATTGAACAGCTAGAGTTTATTGACTACCTTAGGTGGCTTCAAAGGTCAAAGACCAAAGTGCTGCTGCCTGCCTTTAGGGGGAGTCAATATTTGCAATATTTGTATTTTGCTTCCTCTGAAGATGTTGAGAGGGGGGCACATGTGGTTGCCACCTATCTGGGTTTACCAAGGTCACACAACCCACTGAAGAGCACAGCATCGTCTTGGGAAGCTGTTGCAAATTTGACAAGCGACTTCAAAGAGCCTTCTGTCCAACTGTCGGTGCATCATTACTTCTCCACAGGGCCATTCCTATTATATCGTAAGACCTCACTTTTGTTTCTAATTTATTTTGAGCCCCTTTAGAAAAATAACCCACTCCCTCTGGAATGTTCAGTCCAGATGGTGGCATGTTAAGGCCTTCCTAAGGAAGTAGCCAGATGAAATGTCAAAAGCAAAGCTCGACAAAATATTGCAATGCCACCCCACAGAACATTAACACTTACTCTTGGCAACAGCAGTTAGGCTAAAGCAAATGGGATCCATGGCTCAGTGAGAGAGAGCATGATTTGGACATACAGTAGGGGCCTCATATCCATACTGAGTATTTGTGCCAAGTATGGTACAGATCCACCACGGTTTGAGTCTACAGTGCTATCTGGATGTAGGTGAACTATTTTATTTATTATTTATTTAGCGATTTTGTATACCGGTCTTCTCACCTCCATCGAGGGACTCAGGCCGGTTTCCAACAACAATATTACAAACAATCATTAAAACATCATAATTCAAAGTACACTAAAACATTAAAATAGCAAGTACAGTCATAATTACAGTGGTCAGTCATCATCCTACAACTACAACTCCAAAACTCAAGGTCAATGCCCACCAAACCTTTCTAGTATTTTCTGTTGGTCATGGGAGTTCTGTGTGCCAAGATTGGTTCAATTCAATCATTAGTGGAGTTCAGAATGTTCTTTAATTGCAGGCAAACTATAAACCCCAACAACTACAACTCCCAAATGACAATATCAACCCCCCCCCCAAACCCCACCAGTATTCAAATTTGGGCGTATTGAGTATTGGTGTCAAATTTGGTCCAGTGAATGAAAATGCATCCTGCATATCAGATATTCACATGATGATTCATAACAGTAGTAAAATTAGTTATGAAATAGTTATGGTTGGAGGTCACCACCACATGAGGAACTTGTATTAAGGGGTTGCGGCATTAGGAAGGTTGAGAACCATTGTTTTAGTCAGAATTTCTTAACACTTAAGAAATATTTTTTAACCATTTTCCGAATATATTTAATATTAGATTGTCCTTATGGTCTATTCCAATCTAGCATTCGGTGATGCTATGAATAATGCAATATTTTTGCCCATAGTTCAATGTTCTCTTGTGATCAACTGAAAAAAAAATGATCCAGATATTTTCCAATTTTAGCCTTGTTGAAGTTTTATTTTTCTGTTACCCACCACAGTAGTAATATAGTATTCCCTATTCTCTAAAGGACGAGAACATACTCAACATTTGGCATCACTCTAAACCCTTGATAAAGAAGTCATTGACTTCTGTAGAAAGGGTTTCTTGGCTTGCTGAAGACCTGGGATAATGTTCTTTCTCTCTTTCCACACTTCTTGGCAATAAAAATACAGTTATAATAAAATAAATAATTCAAAATGTTTTGCCTTTTCATGACACAAAACAGCTGCTTCTGAAGGCAGCTTCCCCACTTTGCTTCATGGTTATAACCAAGACAATTGTGGCAAGTTCTTGATGGTATGGGGATACCAAATTACCTTGTCTGTCTCCTCAGGCATTTGTAAAACGACCAATTAGCAACAGTAAGAACTGATCATGGAACAGCAGACTGGTTTAAGATTGGGAAAGGCGTATGGCAGGGTAGGGTATACTCTCACCCAACCTTATATGCAGAATACATGCAATGTGGGGACTTGACAAATCCAAGGCTGGAGTTAAAATTGCTGGAAGAAACATGAACAGCCTTTATGCAGATGACACCACTTTGATGGCCAAAAGCGAGGAGGAGCTGAGGAGCCTTCTAATCAAGGTGAAAGAAGAAAGTGCAAAAGCTGGGTTGAGTTAAACATAAAAAAACAAGATTATGGCAACAAGACTGATTGACAACTGGAAAATAGAGGAAGAAAACGTGGAAGCAGTGACAGACTTTGTATTTCTAGGTGCAAAAATGACTGCAGACAAAGGCTGCAACAAGGAAATCAGAAGACATTTACTTCTTAGGAGGAGAGCAATGACCAATCACGATAAAATATTGAAGAGTAGAGACATCATATTGGCAACGAAGATCCGCATAGTCAAAGCAAAGGTATTCCCTATAGTAGCTTATGGATGCAAGAGCTGGACCATAAGGAAGGCTGAGTGAAGGAAGATAGATGCTTTTGAACTGTGGTGTTGGAGGAAAATTCTGAGAGTGTGCCTTGGACCGCGAGAAGATCCAACCAGTCCATCCTCCAGGAAATAAAGCCCGACTGCTCACTGGAGGGAAGGATATTAGAGGCAAAGATGAAATACTTTGGCCACATCATGAGAAAACAGGCAAGCTTAGAGAAGACAATGATGCTGGGGAAAATGGAAGGAAAAAGGAAGAGGGGCTGACCAAGGGCAAGATGGATGGTGCCCTTGAAATGACTAGCTTGACTCAGAAGGAGCTGGGGGTGGTGACAGCCAACAGGGCGCTCTGGCATAGGCTGGTCCGTGAGGTCACAAAGGGTTGGAAGCGACTGAATGAATAAATCACAATAAATGACCAAGACATGGAACTTTCCTTAAATTCAGCATTGTTGGATGACACTGGAGAAAGTCCTTTAGGGGTTTTTTCCTTTCCCCCTAACCCAGAGTATCCCGTTTTCAATTCCTCCTTTGGCTATGCATCCTATGCTTTCAACATGGGACTCCTTTGTACTCCCTTTTTATTTCATTATGAGCTGCATTTGTGACAAAATGCATCTCGAAACATCACCTGGGTCAGACGATTTGCATTTTGATTGCTATCTTGAATAAGACTGAGAAGAAATATGATAAGCACGAAACCTCATTTTTTTAAAAAAAGAAGTGAAGAAAGAAAATGAAATCAGACTCATCTGAAGTGGATCACTGAGACTGATGCTTTGCTTCATAGCCCAGAAGAGAGAACAGAATTGCAATTTGATAAATACAGCAAAGAGAAGTAATTCCTCTTCTTAAAGTAATGCTCGTGCCGCCTCGATGTGACAATCACCATCACTTATATTCAAAGGTGCACTTTGTATCCAATGGCATACATTGGGTTCTTGGTATCCGCTGGAATTTGGGTCCCTTATGGATACCAATATATGTGGATTCTCAAGCCCATTGTATAAAGTGCTGTCATCAAATAGTACCCCTTATACAAAATGGCAAAATCATGCTTTGCTTTTTGGATTTTTTCTGACAGATGACCATCCATACTCTATTTATTCATGCTGTGAATGATGGAACATGGAGTCCAATTGTACTTCTATTAACAGCATCTGCAGAATCAGAACATTCCCAGATCCTGTACCTTCTTTGATGCTAACCCCCCCCCCCCTTGTTCAATAGGGTTTTACCAGGAAATCTGGAATAGGTTGTAATGTTATATTGGGAGAAGCCCTGAGAATGGGTGTGAGAGGCGGACTGTTGCAAAAGCCTGGGAGTATGATCTCTTTTATGCAATTCCGTTGAAATAACAAAAGTATTGAAGTCGGGACAAGGAAAACAGATAGCATCACTCCTGAAAAGTTAGAAGTTTGACAATAGAAGCAACACAAAGAAGTGTGGACCCATACAAAAGTAGTGGAATGTTCTGAATTACAAATCCTTATCATGGCTGACCCTATAACTCAGGAATGGGCAAACTCTGGCTCATGTGTTTTGGACTTCAAGTCCCACAATTCTTAACAGCTGGTACCCATGCCTGATGTTTACTTCTTGGGAGGAGAGCAATGACCAAACTTGATAAAATAGTGAAGAGTAGAGACATCAGACTGGCAACAAAGATCCACATAGTTAAAGCAATGTTATTCCCCATAGTAATCTACAGATGTGAGAGCCAGACCATAAGGAAGGTTGAGCGAAGGAAGAGAGATGCTTTTGAACTGTGGTGTAGGAGGAAAATTTTGAGAGTGCCTTGGACCGCGAGAAGATCCAACCAGTCCATACTTCATACTTCAGGAAATAAAGCCCAACTGCTCGTTGGAGGGAAGGATATTAGAGGCAAAGATGAGGTCCTTTGGCCACATTATGAGAAAACAGGAAAACTTAGAGAAGACAATGATGCTGGGGAAAATGGAAGGGAAAAGGAAGAAGGCCCACCAAGGGCAAGATGGATGGATGGCATCCTTAAAGTAACTGGCTTGCCTCTGAAGGAACTGGGGGTGGTGACAGCTGACAGGGAGCTCTGGCGTGGGCTGGTCCATGAGGTCACGAATAGGCGGAAGTGACTGAACGAATAAACAACAAACTCCATGCCTGCTATAACTCCACTTACAATGTGTAAGGTCCCTTGAATCCCAAAGCTGGGGGAAAAGAAGAAATAAGTAAATAGGCTAAAATGTTTTTTCATTTCATTTCATTTACTTCGCTTATATACCGCAATTCTCAGCCCAGGGGTGACTCACTGCGGTGTACAACATAGAAAAACAGGTGCAAAATACAAGACATAGTGTTGTTGATGGTCTGGTTGAAGTTAATTAAATGAAATCTAACAAAGACAAATGGGCCATAAAAACTAAACACACATTTATAAGATCCGTGATACTTGTCTCAGTAGTAAGTAGTACAAGTGCAAAGGATCTTGGAATTTTTGTTGATGACAAATAGAACTTGAATCAACAGCATGACATTGCAGCAAAGAAGGCAAATGTTATTTTAGCTTGCATTAATACAGTGTTTCTCAACCTTCCTAATGCCACGACCCCTTAATACAGTTCCTCATGTTGTGGTGACCCCCAACAAAACACTATTTTTGTTGCTACTTCGTAACTGTAATTTTACTCCTGTTATTGCAATGTAAATATCCGATATGCAGGATGTATTTTCATTCACTGGACCAAATTTGACACAAATACTAGATTTGCCCAAATTTGAATAGTGATGGAGTTGGGGGGGGGGGGGGGGAGGTTAAGATTGTTATTTGGGAGTTGTGGTTGCTGGGGTTTATAGTTCACCTACAATCAAAGAGCATTCTGAATTCCACCAGCGATGGAATTGGACCAAACTTGGCACACAGAACTTCCATGATCAACAGAAAACACTGGAAGGGTTTGGTGAGCACTGACCTTGTGTTTGGGAGTTGTAGTTCACCTACATCCAGATAGCACTGTAGACTCAAACAGTGCTGGATCTGTACCATACTTGGCACAAATACTCAATATGCCCAAATGTGAACTCTGGTAGAGTTTGGGGAAAATAGACTTTGACATTTGGGAGTTGAGAGAACTGTAGACTCAAACAATGTTGAGAAACACTGCATTAATAAAAGGATATAGTCAAATTGGAGCAGATTCAGAGAAGGGTGGGATATGGAGCAGATTCAGAGAAGGGTAAGATGTGGAGCACACCAAAGAAAGTTAGGCCTTGACAAGAAGAGTGGTTTGGCCCCTTTTCAACAAAGGATGGACAGCTACCTTCTGAACATACTTTAGAGGGAGAACCTGCATTGAGCAAGCATTGGACCTGATGGCCTAGGACATTTCCCCTCCTGTTTTGAAGGGGATTTTAACTCATTAGTGAATGGAATCTGGCAATAGATTGAACTGAACTACCTACAATAACAGAGGACGCAGCACACAGTGGATTCTGACTTGGAAGCCCAAAGTTTTGTCCCCAAAAAAGCAGCTAAACTAATGCAATATAAATTTGCTCAACTGGGCAGCAGTAAACAAACTGAGAGCAAGTGCTATTTCCAAACTACTTATGACACACTTGTTCTTTGTATGTAGTGTTCTAGCTATTGACCGTATTAGCAGAACATGTCAAGATGTCTTGGAATGTGGCTCAGAATATTTTCCTCCTATTTAATTTAACTTGAAATCTCTAGGATCGTTCCAGTATTTCAGGGAGTTTGAAGATTTTCTTATGCTTCAGAGACTGGAACATAGAGCAATGGATTCAAATTACAGGAAAAGAGATTCAACTTCAATATAAACTACAACTTCCTGCTATTAAGAGGCATTTGACAGAGGAATATGCTGCTTAGGAGTTGTTTTTGACCTAAGATGAACCCATCAGAGGGTTTTCTTGGCAAGATGTTATCAGAAGAGGTTTGCCATTGCCTTTCTTTGTATAAATTTTTCTTTTTATACTTTTGACCATAAATAACAATACCTCTTGATGATGATGACAGAGTAACTGTAACTGATTTTGGGGGAGATGAATGTATGCAAATTATGTTAATGATTTACAAACTACTGGTATGAGTCCCTTGCTCATCTTGCCTTTTCTGGATGACAACATCCATCATCCCCAGGCCTGTAGCGGGGGGGGGGGGGGGGGGGTTAGGGGTTCAAACCTCCCCCCCCCCGAAATGTTTTTTTAAAAACTGGTTTACTCATGAATTTTAACTGGTTAACCAAATCCCCATGCTAAGTTTATGAGATGCAAAAAATTAAGAGTCCCTCCAGAACTGCAAGCACTATCTCAGGCAAATATTGACAATTTATTCACACTGTTTGGGACCCGCCTACCTGCGTGACTGCATCTCTGTGTACGAACCCACACGATCTCTTCCTTCATCTGGAGAGGCCCTACTCACGATCCCACCTGCATCACAAGTGCAATTGACGGGGACCAGGGGTAGAGCTTCCTCGGTGGTGGCCCCTCAATTCTGGAACTCTCTCCCTAAGGACATCAGGCAAGCCCCAGCCAGGATAACTGCATGCTCATCCCCCTCCAAACACCTACCCTTTTCACCTGGTCATGCCCAGCACTTTTTAATTTTAATTATTACATTTGGCCCTGCCACAGATTTTAATTGCGTCATGGTGTGTTGTTAATGTTATTGCCTTGTTTTTGAGTTATTTTGCTGTATTGTTCTTGTTTTTACTGTTGTATTTGGGCTCAGCCTCTTGTAAGCCGCACCGAGTCCTCTGGGTGATGGTAGCGGAGTACAAATAAAGGTTTATTATTATTATTATTACTGTCATTGTGGGGTGTGTGTGTTGAATGCTCTCATTAAGGAGGCCAGACTTGGTGGAGGTGGTTGACAGAGGCGGCGCTGCAGGCTATTGAAGGCTGCTCTGCCCCCTGCTGTGCTCTTTGCTTCAGCATGAGCTAGGAGGCAGATTTCAACCCCCCCCCCAGTGAAATTTTCAACCCCCTCCCTGAAAATTTCAACCCCTCCTGAATTTTTTTTTCTGGCTACGGCCCTGGTCATCCCCATTCTATATTCTGCAGTGAGAGAGGAAGAGAAGGAGAGCGAAGGCACCAGAGCCATCATTAGCTAGATCTCCCGATCTTTATCTTGCCTCATAGACCCTGAAGAACTAATGCCACGATGATAGCCTTGGAGAAGCCACTTAGGAATTGGATGAAGAGAAGTGATAGTGATGAACTCCCCAGCTAATAAACACCAAGCCCTTATTCCTGCCAGATGATCAATTCCTGCCTGTCCCGAGGCTTGTCTGATAGAGTCAATTCACTTGCCTCACTAATAAAGCCGGAGCCCAATATCAGATTAGAGCAGAGGCCGGCTTCTTAAAGCAACAGCCAAGAGGCCAAGCGCTTGTGTGTGCTTATCTCCCACTTCTTGCTGCAGCCATCTAGCAAGCTTCAAATCCTTCCTTTCCTTGGCTCAAATCAAACAGATTTCTCCACTTCCTACCCTTGCCCCCCCCCCCCCTCGAATTAGAAACAGCCATTCAGACAATTAATTTGTCACCTTGTTAGCGGAAATTTAATGCAACGCTCTAAAAGAAGTCTTGAGCATGATGATAAACTTGAGTCCCTTCAGGGCGCTTCCCTTTTCCCTAGGACTCGTTTCACATCCCATCTATTATGCAAATGACATGGGGAAAGAGCCATCTTCTTGCCTCCCTACGCTGATGGATTATGCAGAGTCAGCTGGGCTCAAACGAATGAGGTTAAATACGTTTCACCATTTCTGCTTTGCGCTGGGTCTCTCCGTGGATTGCAGTAAAGTTGACGCAGGGTGCACTGACACTGTCAGATTAATGCTATTCGATAGGACTTTAACTGCTGTGGCTCAATGCTATGGGATCATAAGAGTTGTAGTTTGGTGAGGCACCAGCCCTTGTAGAACTACAGCTCTCGGAATGTGATAGCATTCAACATTGAGCCATGGTGTCAAGAGGCATTAATTCCACAGTATAGATGCCTGGCTCGACAGCAGTACCAGTGAAAAAGATCTTGGAGTTCTTGTGGACAACAAGTTAAACATTAGCCGACAATGTGATGCGGCAGCAAAAAAAGCCAATCGGATTTTGGCCTGCATCAATAGGAGTATATTGTCTAGATCCAGGGAAGTCTTGCTACCCTTCTATTCTATTGTTCAGACTACACCTGGTATACTGTTTCCAATTCTGAGCACCGCAATTGAAGGGAGATGTTGACAAGCTGGAATGTGTCCAGAGGCGGGTGACTAAAATGATCAAGAGTCTGGAGAACAAGCCCTATGAGGAGTGGCTTTAACAGCTGGGTATGTTCAGCCTGCAGAAGAGAAACCTGAGAGGAGACATGATGACCATATAGTCATAGGGAGGAGGGAACAGCATTGTTTTCTGCTGCCCTGGAGACTAGGACATGGCTTCAAACTACAGGAAAGGGGATTCCACCTGAACATGAGGAAGAGCTTCCTGAATGTGAGAGCTGTTCAGCAGTGGAACTCTCTCTCTGCCCCGGAGTGTGGTGGAGGGTCCTTCTTTGGAAGCTTTTAAACAGAGGCTGGATGGCCATCTGTCAGGGGTGATTTGAATGCAACATTCCTGCTTCTTGGCAGGAGGTTGGACTGGATGGCCCATGAGGTCTCTTCCAACTCTTTGATTCTATGATTCTGTGATTCTATGATGGGTAACTTCTCATCCTTTCAAGGCCTTGGTACACTAGTGTTCTATAGGACTGGATGGACCTATCTAGATGGATGGACCTATGACATCACCCATATCAGTGCTTTCATTTCTGCTTATTTAGGGGAGTGAACTATCAAGAAAAAGAAGGTGGTTCTCTGGCATTTAAGACGACAACAACTATCCAGAGGAAATTAATATGAGCACATATATTTAAAGATCCAGAAGACTAGACTCCTTGCAGTGGACATGAGTAATCATTGGTTGTCCTTCACCATGATACTGCTTATCCGGATACCAAACCACCTTTTTGATATATCACGAACAACACTATGACCAACTTGGAGATCAACATAAAGGCAGATGTGTGCAGAACTATTACTTTTTGTGATGAAAATGCCGTTTCTCGTACAAAAAGAACTGCTTTTTGTACAAAAATGCCAAATGTGGAATATTTTAGGGAATGAATCCCAATTTATAAATAGTCTTCTAAAACCCTAGAGTTTTTGAACATTTTCTCATAGTGGGAAGAACATTGCTAAATTTACTCTTTGCTTCCTGCAAGAACAAAATTAGTGAAGAAGTGTTAATGATTGACATGATCGTCGATGAATAAAGAATTTATTAACTCAAGTATTAACTCCCAAGCAGTGCATCCGAAGGGAAAATTGTATAACTGTTAGTAAAAACTACATGTTGAATTAGTAAAAGTAAATAGCTGCAAAGCCTCTGGGCACGGATTTTCGGCATCTTCATGTTTGCTACAGTATTTGGCATGAAATGAATGTAAAATAATGTGGGTGGGCTAGTAGAGGGAAAGCACAACTGTTCAAGAGGTATTTAGACTCTATCAATCAAGGCGTTATGCAGTAACAAAACTGAGCATGCAGCCAAAACTTACAAAATTACTTATTACCCTTGATGTCATGCTACTTTGCTAGTGCTGGGTTTCCCAAAGCTATTAATTGATTCAAAAGACTTTCATCAAGTTTAGGGGTGAACAATGTGTAGTGGCCCAGCACTTCAAGTAGTTCACCTTTCCTGAATCCCTACCCTGATCATTTCCTACCAGTTTCCTCAAGCGCTCTTTCCCTACACATACTAAGAGCAATAAAATAATGATTTATATCAAGTTCATTGAGGTATGCATGAAGGAAAGGCTCTCCATCTCTCTCCCCCACCCCCCATTTACACAGATCCTCATGCACTGAGAGCAGCATTCAACCTGGGGGTCGGGACCCCTGGGTGGGTCGTGAGGATAGTTCAATCCCCTAAATAAGCAGAAATGAAAGCACTTATATGGGTGATGTCAAACAAGATAGGTCCATCCAGCCCTATAGGACACTAGTGTACCAAGGTCTTGACAGGATGAGAAGTTACCCATCATAGAATCAAAGAGTTGGAAGTGACCTCATGGGCCATCCAGTCCAACCCCCTGCCAAGAAGCAGGAATACTGCATTCAAATCACCCCTGACAGATGGCCATCCAGCCCCTGTTTAAAAGCTTCCAAAGAAGGAGCCTCCACCACACTCCGAGGCAGAGAGTTCCACTGCTGAATGGCTCTCACAGTCAGGAAGTTCTTCCTCATGTTCAGATGGAATCTCCTTTCTTGTAGTTTGAAGCCATTATTCCGCGTCCTAGTCTCCAAGGAAGCAGAAAATAAGCTTGCTCCCTCCTCCCTGTGGCTTCCTCTCACATATTTATACATGGCTATCATATCTCCTCTCAGCCTTCTCTTCTTCAGGCTAAACATGCCCAGCTCCTTAAGCCGCTCCTCATAGGGCTTGTTCTCCAGACCCTTGATCATTTTAGTCGCCCTCCTCTGGACACATTCCAGCTTGTCAATATCTCTCTTGAATTGTGGTGCCCAGAATTGGACACAATATTCCAGGTGTGGTCTAACCAAAGCAGAATAGAGCATGGGTAGCATTACTTCCCTAGATCTAGACACTATGCTCCTATTAATGCAGGCCAAAATCCCATTGGCTTTTTTTGCTGCCACATTACATTCCTGGCTCATGTTTAACTTGTTGTCCACAAGGACTCCAATATCTTTTTCACACGTACTGCTCTCGAGCCAGGCATTGCCCCCCATTCTATATCTTTGCATTTCGTTTTTCCTGCCAAAGTGGAGTATCTTGCATTTACCACTGTTGAACTTCATTTTGTTAGCTTTGGCCCATCTCTCTAATCTGTCAAGATCGTTTTGATGCCATTTGATATTATGTATGTATGTATGTATGTATCTGCAATCCACCCCATGAGAGTATTCCACACTTTCAAATCTGAATTGAGTCACTTTCGTTGTTTATGGCATCTATAATATCAAATGGCATCATTTGTGGCTCATGAAATGCAAATAGCTCTATGGTCACAACATGCGGGCAAACAAACACATCTGTCCCCTCCCCTTCTTTCTTCTGTCCAGAGCATTAATGCAGTGTTATGTCTGAAATTCTTAGAGTATTAAAGGCCATTCAAAGTTATTGGTCCTGAAGTGAATGTAAGCGAGCCCCTGGTGTCCCCTGCCCACCCCTCCATCTCTGTCATTTTACTCTTTACAATTGTAACACATGGTATTAACTTTTATGCCTTCCTCTATATGTACTATACAGCTCTGTTATCATTGCTCTGGGAACCCTGGTGTTTGCATAAATTTTAATTTCCTGTCTTTTGTTTGCTTTCTTCATCATCGTCCTAAAGGGAAAAAAAACCCTTCGGTTTGCAAAATTACCCATAGTATATTGCAACGGTGCACTCAGCAGGTAGCACTTACACTGTGCAGCCTCAGCAGGACCTACCACTGAGAACAATGTGTGTGTGTGCATGTGTGTTTGTCTACACTTCTTGCGTCACTTAATCAGACTTGCCAGATGTCAGGGCCTAAACCTGGTTGGTTTGCATTTCCTTTGTATCCAGTTATCAAAATCGAAGCAAGACATTTTGTGTTCTATAGATCAGTCACAAAAGCAATGGACCCACAACCAGCATGGGTTTTGGCACCCTGAGTTTCTAGCTCTTGTGATTATGTTTAAGAAGAAAACACCTCAATGCCCTTACTTCCCATGATTCAGCTTTGTTGCCTCACTATTGACATAACAAATGCAAATTACCTGTAGCAAACCAGCATGCAAACCAGCCAGCCTGAATTGCAGGAAAAGAATAATATTCTGCACACAGCTAAGGGCACATCTACACTGACCCTTAAGTTGGTGCCGATCTAGCCTGCTCCAGGCCAAATCAGCACTGAGAAGACTCCACACAGGGACTCCACCATTCACCATGGTGGTGGAGTCCCTGGTGGTGCAGTGTGTTAAACCGATGTGCCGGCAGGACTGAAGATCGACAGGTCGCAGGTTCGAATCTGGGGAGAGGCGGATGAGCTCCCTCTATCAGCTCCAGCTCCTCATGCGGGGACATGTGAGAAGCCTCCCACAAGGATGGTAAAACATCAAAATCATCCGGGCGTCCCCTAGGCAACGTCCTTGCAGACGGCCAATTCTCTCACACCAGAAGCGACTTGCAGTTTCTCAGGTCGCTCCTGACATGACAAAAAACAACAACAAACCATTGTGGTGAGAGGGACTCCCCACCACCCAGTGGTGCTGCATATGGTTCGGTGTCACTGGTGGCCACCCTATATTTTCCCCCCTACCCCCCCCCCCCCCCCGCCAATATCTCACAGTGGTCTCCGGCCATGTCACAGCACCAACTTTTCCCTTGTTGCTTGCCCTAACATCAGCCAGAGTGACAGGTTGCTGAGGGAGAGAGAATAGGGGAGAGGAGGAAATCCCACTTTTCTCACCCTCCCTTTCCAATGCTCCGCAATGCTCTGCATTGTCCCAGCTAACATCACAGCAAGTGATAGGGAAAAGGCAGCTGTCACGCCATGTCTAAGACTGGCACAATGGGCAATGAGGGGGAAAGGGGACCGTCATACCATTTCTCTGTGGCTATCTAGAAAACTACAGATATGATCCAATGCCCTCTGAACTCCAGTCCTGGCATGCCAAAGACTTGTTCTGGAGGATCTAGAGATTACTAGAATGGGATCCTCTTTGGGAATTTGCTTCATCCTTCAATATGAGTCTTGAGCACCAGCTGCACCCATACCTTGGGAAGTCTGACTTGGCCACGGTAGTCCACACTCTGGTTACATCCTGTATAGATTACTGCAATGTGCTTTATGTGGGGTTGCCTTTGAAGACTGTTCAGAAGCTGCAAATGGTCCAACGGGTGGCAGCCAGGTCGCTAACAGGAGTTGCGCTCAGGAGCACACAACTCCTCTGTTGCGCCAGCTCTACTGGCTGCCAGTTTGCTTCCGGGCACAATTCAAAATGCTGGCTTTAGCCTATAAAGCCCCAAACAGTTTCGGTCCAACTTACCTATCTGAACGCATCTCTCCTTATGAACTATCTAGGACATTAAGATTTTCTGGGGAGGCCCCGCTATTGTTCCTGCCTTCTTCGCGGATGCATTTGGCAGGGACGAGCGACAGGGCCTTTTCAGTGATGGCCCCTCGACTGTGGAATGCCCTGCCTAAAGATATAAGATCAGCTCCATCCCTCTTGACTTTTTGGAGAAAGATGAAAACCTGGCTTTTCGAGCAGGCTTTCCCAAACACGGCATAGTTATACAAAATAATGGAATTACTTGATGATGCAATTGAACAATGACTTGATATGAGACACTCATGACAATGTTTCAAGGCCTGTACGGTTTTATATTTTTATATTGTAAATGTTTTTAAAAGTTTTTTATTTTTGTCATACTTTTTAATTGTTATGACTATTGAGGCATCGAAGTGTTGCCATTTGTAAACCGCCTTTCAGGCTGAGAGGGGTGGTATATAAATATAGTAAATAAATAAATAAATAAATCTATGGCAGGCATGGGCAAACTTCGGCCCTCCAGGTGTTTTGGACTTCAACTCCCACAATTCCAAACAGCCTACCGGCTGCTCTATGATAACCTCCGGCGGGAGGAAAGCATCCCAATTGCAATTTAGTGCCCACGCCGCACTTGGTCATGACCAAAAGATGCTCTGGTAACTAAAGATAAATATTTTCCCCAGAGCTTTTCACCAGGATGATTAAGCTTCTTCGACTGTTTTTAAGATAGTGAGGCAGAGAGATTTAATGCCACAAACTGCATCCTGCACACATGAGTACACTGGAAAAAAAAATCTGGTGGCTTAGTTAGAAATCAATATAACAATAATTCACTTTTTAGGGAATTATATTGGAGAAAGAAGGGAAGCTGGGTATTTAAAAAATGAAACAAAGAAAAAGGAGGAAAAGGAGAGGGGTGAAAAGAAAGAGGGAGGGAGAAGAGAAAATGGAACAGGTTCAAGCTCCAGGTGATATGGCTTGGATAACAAAGGAGTCTTGCTAATTCTGAACTGTGTCAAATTGTGAATATGCCCCCCCCCCACCCTTGCAGTTGTATTTAATTCATAAGATTCAGAAGAGAATTAGTTGTGGGCCGGTTAGGCTGATGGTGTGTATGAGTGTGCAATGTAACAGTGCCCAGAGATTTACAGAGCGAGCTAGAGCGAGGGCCACTTCAAACAACACAGGGCAGATTCATTAAAATTGCTGGCTGCATTCCAGCCATTCAAATTGAGGCAGTATATTTATTGCATTTTGCTCCAACAGATCCAGAAATGTGTGAATCACATGCCAGAGAGAGAAGGAGAATGAGAAAGAGGAATAGACTGGGGGCGTGGTTTTATACAACAATTTCCCCAAATTCAGTGTTTGATAGATGAATCAGCCAAGTCAGATTCAGTGTTTGATAGATGGATGTTTTCCTTATTCCAGTATGATTGGCACTCTGTATCTGCTGATTCTGCCCATTGGATTGAATCATACACACTTAAAATATTTTAAAGGTTTTTCAATTATATATAAAGGATGCCACTTTATTATACCACTAATATTATACCACTTGGGAAGAAAAGTGGACAACTGTCAGTGTGCTGGAAGAAGCAAAGACCACCAGCATTGAAGTGATGGTCCTCCGCCATCAACTCCGCTGGACCGGCCACGTTGTCCGAATGCCCAGCCACCATCTCCCAAAGCAGTTGCTCTACTCCGAACTCAAGTCACTGAATTCTTGACAGCAGAAGGTGTCACCCCAAAGGAGATTAATCAGAGAATGCAAGCTGTTTATGGTGATGGAATTGATGTAAGTACTGTGCGTCGTTGGGCAAGTAAGTTTAAAGATGTTGACATGGGGACATCTGACATAACAAACAAAGAGTTGGATGTCCTGTGACAGCAAACACGAGTTTCACAAGCAAAAGGTTGACAGATTGATTCAGGATGATTGTCGTATCATTCAGAGAGAAATTTCAAGCATAATCGGCATTTCACAAGAACGTGTGGCATTATTTGTGCACTATGGGTTGCGGAAACAGAGTGTTGACTTCTTCCATGACGGCTTCAGAAAACTTGTTCATCGTTGGCAGAAATGTATCCAATTATCTGGTGATTGTGTGGAAAAGTGAATAGTGGTAATTAAAGAGCACATTCTAAGGATTATTTCTGCATTTTATTTATTAAAATATTCCCATCCAAACCCAAGTAACGAAGGTGGAGGCATTACTTTTCATTCAACCCTTGCAGATAGATAGATTGTATATTACTGGACTTCAGCATCCACAGATTTTGGGATCTGTGAGGGGTCTTGGAACGAAATCACAGAAGATACCATGGGTCCACTGTATCCTGCTCACTTATTTTGGATGGCATTGGTAAATGGAAATGCCCTTTTCTACACTGGTGCAATTCCAGTGTGACTCTCCTTCTCTTTCCCAGTTTCTGTTGGTTGTTAATATTGCTTAGTTTGGCTGCTTGTGCTTTGTGGCTTATTCTAGCCTTCTTCAGTTGCTGTCTGTAATGTTGGCACCTCTCCCCAAAAGGAGCGGCATTCAGCTGGGATTCAATTATAGCCTGCCTCACAAAAGCAGATTGCTTTTTCCAAGATAGTGTGGGTTTCGGCGGCGAGGGTGGGGAGAAGAAGACGATAGGGACAGCTTATTATTTTATGCTCGTTTCCTCCAAGCACACACATAGAGGCAGGCACACATATAGATGGGGGAGAAGGGGGAAATGTGTCAGACATTTCTACCTGCTGAGGTTGTTGAATGCTGCCAAGCTATGATGGCCAAAAAGAAACAAACCTCTAGTGAGCATCTCTCGTGTTTTCTCCAGCTTTCAGGAGCCTTTGCAGTGTCTGGTGGAGTTGTACTTCCAAACAACAGTCTCCGTTCAGCTTCAAAGCTTACAAAAAGCCCTACTGAGATCTGTTTCCTTCATACGCACTGCAGATACTCATGTTATGGCAGTTACTGTGCTGCATTTTTGACAATTTTAATCAAGCATGAGGCTAGGAAATGAAAAAGAGGGGGAGCCATCCTGACAGCCATGACAAATGCCCCAGCCTTTTAGATTTAGTCTGAAACATCATTGGTTGGTTTGGATGAAAATCTATGCTGGGAACTAGAGTGAGTGTTCCTGTTGGTCCCATGGCTTGCTTGATAGTAGTGCCAGCTCCTAGTTTTGGTGGGCCCCTCTCCCTTCATAGTCCATCTTCTCTGTGTACAACTACTTTCTCCACCATTTATAATGGATTGAGTACTGTCAGACAAAAGCAAACTCTATTCTTTCTGGTGTTTCTGCATGAGGTTTTGCTATTGTTAGCATATTTTCTGCACAGCTCTTTACTGAGTAATTCTTCCTGCAAAGTATTTGCAAAAAGCTGGGAATACAGAATTCACTAGTGGCTGGAAACTGAGAACAGCATCTTATATCCCTGGTAATCATTGCTGAGGAGAGTCCCACCAGATTGATACCAGTTCAGCTTAAATGAACAGTATCCCCTTTAGTTGTCTAGTGGAAACTGGGCTTCAAAATTAGAATAATCCAGCGGTTAAACTTGCCAGGTGAAGCAAGGGTGTTGTGTCGTTGCGCCTGGGGGCTATAACTCTTAGTGAAAGAGGCATGGACGTGACATCTCTCCCCAAGGGGATTGCTTCTTGCCCTCCTTTAGGAAACTGGAACTCTCAAAGAGTAAATGCCAAAGCAATCCACAACCCCAGTCCAAATGGCCTATGTTTGAAGACACAGGATCTTCCTCTGGTGCCAAAAGAACTGGTTTGAAGGTGCTTGAAACTTCCCAATGTCGTTCAGGTTGGTCTGTACATGAAGCATAAGTCTCAAGGGTAAGAACCTGCTGAGAGGTAACTTAATCAAGGGCTTCAGACCCAAGTCCCTTTCTCACATCCATCTGATAGAAAGTTTGATGGTAGAATGGAAAAGGAAACACTGTCCTGCTCTCTAGGAAGAGGTGGGGTTAAACAATTGAGCAGGAGGAGCAATTCAATTGGTGCAAACAACATTGATTGACAGCTATAAAAACTAATCAATCCAACTATACATTTACAGAGTAAAAAGGCAAAATCAGGCATGATACAACAGTTCAAATCCTGCAACTTACAGTTCTACATATAGGTAGCACCGCTCGCGCCGTCACAGGAGTTCTATCCCTTTGACAGTTATGTAGAAGTAATTTTGGCAAGTTGGCTTGTCACGAAAGTGACACCTAGTGAAATTCCCTTTTCTATATAACAATTAAAGGGACAGGAGCTTGGGTGATACAAGTCCTTACATGATGTGCCTTAGGATTACCATACGTTGAAATGACTTGAAGACACCCAACAACAACAAGAACAACAACAGATCTCAAAATGGCATAAACCTAAGAGTATCCATAACAACCAAAGAAGCAGCTAACAAAGGTGGAGAGAGCAACTTTCCCTCCCTAAAATGTGGAGATCATATTGGAACAAAAATGACAAACATTAGCCACAAATGGCCTACAAATTAAGTGCACTATGCCATGGAAAAAATCCCCACACTCTCAAGGGCTAACATGCAATGGGTCCATTGACACAAAGAACCACTCAGTCACGATACCACAACTGTACTCCAGTCTTTTGTTGTTCCTGTGGTCATCACTGCTTCAGGGTAAGTGAATTCTAGACTATTTAATTGGACGATGTTCTTCCACAGTCCTCCTTGCTGTGTCCCTTCTCTAGACTATGTTTTTCACAAATGGGAGACACTTAGAACTTGATTGTGTCAATTGCTTATATCATTTTTCTATATCAATGTCAAGGCATTACATCCTAGTGCAGGGGTCCTCTAACTAAGGCCCGAGGGCCGGATATGGCTCTCCAAGGTCATTTACCCAGCCCTCGATCAGGGTCCACCTAAGTCTGAAATGACTTGAAAGCACACAACAACAATCCTATCTCATCAGCCAAAAGCAGTCCCACACTTCCCATTAAAATACTAATAAGTTTATATTTGTTAAAATTGTTCTCCATTTTAATTATTATATTATTTTAAGTGGTTTTTGCACTACAAATAAGGTATGTGCAGTGTGCATAGGAATTCATTCATGTTTGAGGGACTGTGACCTGGCCCTCTGTTTAAAAAAGTTTGGGGACCCCTGTCCTAGTGCCTTGGAAGAACCTTCAAGCATGTACCAAAAGCCATTAGAAAATCATTAAAATCCACCCATCTTTGGTTTGTGCGTGCATGGGGAATGTTGAAATCAGGAGTGGGCAGCATTAACAGGTCCAGGGCTCCCCCACCTCTTCCTGAGACCCTCTAGCCAAACAACCGACTAACCAAGATCGGATTTTATATGGCAGTGTAGATCCAGCCTAAGTAAAATGAGAAAAATCACTTCTGGAGGCTTCCATGAAAGACAATAGAAGGTACTTTTTTGGCCAGAAAGGGGAGTCCAATGAGTCAACAGGAGCTGAAAATATCTTAGAGGTGAAACCCAGGTCTAAACATAAAATTATTTTTAATAATTATGTATGCAACTAAGTTTCATAGCAAAGTTTCACAGCCATCAGAAAGCATCTCAGCCACCCATGTGGATCATTTTGCATTTTGGAGTACTGTATTCCGAATTGGAGAGATCAAGTATCTTAGAAAATCCAAATCCTATAATATCACAACAAGTCCATTACAAAAGAATGACAAAAAACCTTGGAAAACCTTACTGTTTAGATGCCTATTTCTATAATCCGCCAACCGTTTATTTATTTATTTACTGTATTTGTATACTACCTTTCTCAGCCAATTGGCGACTCAATATCCACAAAGGGCCCTTTCACACAGCCCTATATCCCAGAATATCAAGGCAAAAAATAATAATAAAAAAATCCCACATTATCTGAGTGTGGACTCAGATAACCCAGTTCAAAGCAGATATTTTGGGATTTCCTGCCTTGATATTCTGGGTTATAGGGCTGTGTGGAAGGTCCCCTAGGATACCAATATATGTTATTTCACTTATCTATGTTTTCACTTATTCACTTACAAGCTCTAGCACTCTTTTGGTACTTCCTTCATTTGTCTCATTGAAAGTAATAGGGTTTAATACTATATCCACACTGGGTTCATATTGTACTTAGCTAGCTATCATGCTTCTTCCTTCTTTGTTATAGAATCAGGGCTTACCCATTACTCCACAGTCTAGTTGAAAGGAAGAAAGATAGATAAAATGTTTCTTATCCCATATCCCTAAGGAAGAAAAAAGGATAAATTCTCTCATTTTACTAGATTTGGCAACAGTGCCTTTAGCTAAGATTTCTATCTTAATTTCCAAGGATGAAAATATGCCCTGTCTCTGTGTTATGTATGTGTTTGCATGAAAAAGGGTGAGAAACTGTCACTGGAACTAAATGCACAGCATTAACTGATGCTTTTTCATGGACTGAATTTATTTATTTATTATTTACAGCATTTATATTCCGCCCTTCTCACCCTGCAGGGGACTCAGGGCGGATTACAATGTATACATTGTGCTGGTATGGCTGTACCAGGAGCTCCAAATTTATTTGCTTTGTATTAAATGTTTGCTTGCAGCCTTGAGTTTCAGGGACTCTGCAGATAGGTGGCTTCCTTTGGTTGCAGTCATAGGGCAAGTCACCTGTCCATCATCATTAAGTTTTGGTTCCGCTCCTTGCTCAGGGCAATTGGGAAGGGAGCCATTTTTAGTTAGTCTCAGCTAGGAAAGCTAATGTACAGGACGTGTGCAAGCTTCCCCTGTACAAAAGCTTCAACCCTTAAGACTTTCCGGGGGAAAACAGTCTTATGAGTCTCCAAAGATTTCCAGGGAAACAGCCCTAAAGACCAAAGAACTCCAGCCGGAGAATATCTAAGCCTTTACTGGTAGGTCCACTCGGTGCTTCAAGACACAGTTCGACCCGGTAGCGGAGCCCACATCAGTAAGGGTTAGATTACAGTCAGCCTGGGACAAGTTAAAAAGGGGATTTTCTTTTAAAGAAGAAGTTATTGAAGACAGTTGCCTATCCTTCGCAGGCAAGATTAGGAAGTCACCAGTTGCATAAAGCTTGGAAGGCCCCTCGGCTGTGGAACGCCCTTCCTGCAGATATTAGATCGACCCTCCTTGCTGGCATTCCGGAGGAAAGTAAAGACCTGGATGTTTGAACAGGCATTCGACTAAGCAGTGTGATTGACTGACTGATTATCGGAACATGGAATAATGGATAACAAGTTTGGATTCTGATTTCATTGATGAGACCTGATGGATTTCTTATATTGATGTACTGATGATGATGTTTAATGTTTTGTGATGCTATTGCTTTTAAATGCCTAATGATTTTGTATTGTGTATACCTAAACTGTTGTAAACCGCTCTGAGTCGCCTAAGGGCTGAGAAGAGCGGTATACAAATAAAGTAAATAAATAAAATAAATAGCTTTATTGAAGACAAGAGAAGTTTCTGTTTGATTGTTCATTAATAAAAGACTTTGTTTTACTTCACAAGCTATCTAAAGGTCATTTGTGGTGGAAAACCTCTGAGAACTTCTCCTTGGGCCCCCTGGCTTCCTGCTGGGCAAAGGTTACACGTCCTGTCTTAAAGGAAATTCTTTACAGGCCTAGCGCTCAACAGAGCACACATATATGGCAAACATTCAATGCCAAAGATGCACAACAGATATAGACAGTCAGAGGCTATTTAACTTTTTCTGGCCGCCAGGGGAGCTGTCGCTTTTCCCGTCCATCTGCGATGCTGATGAAGTACTTCTGCATTCCCTGCATGCTTTTGCTGGAGTGCTTTGCTGAAGTCTTTTTTATGGCATTGTAATTTTTTTTGTTAAATTAGCCTCCCCACACATAGGTGGTACCGAAGTTTCCTACTTGTCAGATGCAACTGTCTTTTGGGTTGCAAAGGTCGACAACAAGCTACACAATTGGTTGGAAGCTCACTCCGACCCAGGCTGGCTTCGAACTCATGACCTTGTGGTCAGAAGTGATCTTAATGCAGCTAACACTCAGACAGCTGTGCCAGAGTCCCGGTGCTATATTTATATCACACCTTCCTTTCAATGTGAAATAAGGCAGCTTAATGACCTAATGACATTATCGGAGCTGATCCTAGTTCTGATATTTTGTCCTGGAAATATTGGGACTTGGGATGATGCCGAACTGGCAATCCTAAAAGATATACAGATATAGGATAAAGCCTCAAAGTACACCAAAAAGTCTCCCTCATTCTGCTGAAGGCATGAGATTAATCAAAACAGGCCATTTGGCTAGAGACTTGACACTGATCAAAGCTAGGATTTTAGCTAAAGCAGTCAGAAAACAAAATAAAGGAAATCCATAGTGGCGAAAATGGATGTTTGCTTGGCTCCCTACCCCCACTCTGCCTTTCCTTGCTTCACCCGTCACATTTCCTGCCATCTGTGAATTAAAAATGGTGCATTAACGGACCTCTGAAGAGGAGGGTGGGGGATAAAGACACATGATTTATAATGGCACTGCCAACTGACCCTCGACTGCTGCGGAGCTAAGTGGCCTCCACTTTTAAAACAATCACCTATTGATTTCGAGCCCTCTGGTTTTTAACAAGTCTTCTCAGAAGACGTTCTCAGAGTGGTTCCCCCCATTGACAATCCCGCCTGCTTTAAGAATAATTGGCATTCAGCTGAAGTGTAATCAAAATAAGGCTGACTTCAACCCCCAAAGAGTTGTTTGTTAGGCCTTTCAATAATTGTTTTTCGGCAGATCTTTTTGGGCCCATTCATGCTACACAAACAGACTTTTGTTCCAGTGCTCTCAGAATTGGTTAAATGGACAGCAAAGGGGAAAAGCAGCAGAGAGAGTCTTGCAAATTAGCAGAACCAATGGCACACAGCACTGGATTTCAATAATTTTGTAAGCAAGTAATTATAGAGACAGTTTATTCCTTCTTTACTGAAAGAATCTATATGCCACATGCCTGAAATTACAAAGCAAAATGATATATGGTGGACTCTTGATTTGGTTCCATGGCCCCCGTGGATCTCAAAATACATGGAGGCCCAAGAACCCTGATATAAAATGACAAAATGCATGTTGATACCACTCTAACTACCTTCATTGCTATGAAATTATGGAAGTTGTAGGTTGGCAAAGCCCTAGTACTCTTTGGCAGAGAAAGATAAAGACTTGATGAAACTACAATTCCCATGATGGGTGAAATTATTTCACATTAATGATGGGAGCAAGCTAGTTTCCTGCTGTTCTAGAGAGGGGAGACTGATCTACACAGGTCACAAACAATGCTGGTTTGAAATGGGGTACTCTGCATTAGCACTGCCATGGATTGCATGACCAGTGGCTGGATGGCATGGCCTAGTGGTGCTGGAGCTGGTGGACTACATTGACACCGAAATACAACACCATCTGAGCTCTGCGAGTGCAGCATTTTTCTGAATGAAGCACAAAGTGTTTGTGGATTGGGACATCCATAGGAACACCAAGGTGCTTGTTTATAAAGCTTGTGAGACACGGACTGTCCACAGACGTCACATGCAAATCCTGGAATGATTCCATTAGCACTGTTCCAGAAAATCCTGCAAATCTCTTGGGAAGACAAGTGGACAAAATGCTGGAAGAAGCAAAGACCACCGTCATTGAAGCGATGGTCCTCCGCCATCAACTGGGCTGGACCAGCCACGTTGTCCGGATGCCCAGCCACCATCTCCCAAAGTAGTTGCTCTACTCCGAACTCAAGAATGGAAAATGGAATGTTGGTGGACAGGAAAAGAGATTTAAAGAGGGGCTCAAAGCCAACCTTAAATACTCAGGCATAGACACCGAGAACTGGGAAGCCCTGGCCCTTGAATGCTCCAGCTGGAGGTCAGCTGTGACCAGCAGTGCTGCAGAATTTGAAGAGGAAAGAAGGGAGGGCAAAAAAGAGAAATGTTCCAAGAGGAGGGTCCATCAAGCCAACCCTGACCGGGACTGCCTTCCATCTGGAAACCAATGCCCTTATTGCGGGAGAAGATGCAAATCAAGAATAGGGCTCCACTGTCAGTACACTGATATTGGAAGACTATCCTATTCAGACAATGAGGGATCACCTAAGTAAGCTTTATGGTACCCACTGGACATAAGAACGGTGCTGGTCACTACTTGGTGCCTGTAATGATGGTAGCTAGAGAGATGAAGCAATGTGAGGGATGGAAGGGGGCAAAGAAGGAATCACTCCTTCCTATCCCTCCTTCTGTCTTCAATCAGTTAATTCTTCTGACAAGCATCATTACAGGTGCTGATCATAGTTTTTGTGCCCAGTGAGTACCACAAAACTCGGAATGATGGCATCAAGGTAGGTGTCATTCCCTGTCCCTGGGTTGCCCTAGCCTGGAAAGTGAGATGGCGGTGTAAACAGCAATAGCTGCTTCCCAAATAAGATGTGATCCAGTTGTGTACACTGGTCCAGAACACGGATGAGTTCCAGAACTTCAGGGAGTATCCCACACATCTGTGTTGAGTGGTCTTTTCCTATGTTATGGTGAATGGGTTGTTAAGGATTCAATTCACCCACAAACCAACTCGTTAGTCCCATGTAGATGAGTACTAGAATACAAGGAAATGGATTCAAGCTACAGGAAAAGGTTCCACCAAAACATTAGAAAACATTTCCTGCTGGACAGTGGAATATGCTGTCTTGGAGTGTGGTGGAATCTCCTTCTGTGGAGGTTTAAAAATAGAGACCGGATGGATCTGGATGGGATTTGGATGACTGTCTACTGGTATCTGCATGACATTTATCAAAGCCATCTGCTTTGACTGGGCATTCCTGCACAACAAGGGGTTGGACTGGATGGCCCTTGATTTTGCCCAACTCAATGATTCTTCTATCTTCATAACTCTTTATCCACAACTATTAATGAAGCAAAACAGACTGGCAGGGACACCAGACTGTCCTTCACAATAGATCAATGCTGTTTCAGGATCGGTCTTGGCAGAAACAAGAGGAGAAACACAAGATGCCAAACAAGCCAAGTGACGAGTATCAATGTGACCGACCCGTGCAAGAATGACTGCACTCACTATCAACTGGGTTGCCATAGAGACCTGGCTCCTCTTACCTGCTACTATTGTAAAACGAGTCCAATTCCTGGCAGTTTTAAAAGCAAGAAAATGCCTTGGATGCAAAAACCTGGCAGGCAACCATGATGTAAGGGGGAAGATGGAAGATACGTATGTGTGGGAAATCACACCTCTTAAGGGTCTCCCCTTCATTGAGCCCTTTCACACTTCCTTGAAGTCATGCTGTTAAAGTTTTAACATCTACAATGCAGGCATGAAGTGGAAACAAGGCATTTGACAGGCCAACATCACAGCTTCCTGGCGGCCAGGTTTGGACAATCATTATGTGCAATTTTTGGAGACCTGAAGGGATTTTCCCTCAGGTCAGATTGACTGGGTTGGCCTAGTTTTTTAAAAAATTACAGTTTACTTGCATAAGCTGACTGTGCTTTTCTTAAAACAGGAGCTCTCTTAGTCCAACCACACTGCGTGGAAGCCTGGGGATGCAACCACACTGCAGAATTAATGTAGTTCGAAACCACTTTCACTGCCATGACTTAATGCTATGGAATTCCATGGCCAAGAAGGCTAAAGACTACAACTCCCATGATTCCATTACACTGAGCCATGGCAGCCATGTGGGTGTCTTCTGATTTTACAAGTGTTTTTAACTTGCATTGTTTTTTATATGTCATTAGCCACTTTGAGCCCCATTACTGCGACAAAGGCAGTTAAGGTTGCATTTCTTAACTGCTAAGAATGCTAAGGTTGCATTTCAATGCTAAAGTTGCATTTCTTTGGAAGTTGGAACAGGTACATTTTTATGTGTAAGTAAAGGTAAAGGTTTTTCCCTGACATTAAGTCTAGTTGTGTTCAACTCTGGGGGGTGGTGCTCATCTCCATTTCTAAGCCAAAGAGCCGGTGTCGTCTGCAGATGCCTCCAAGGTCATGTGGCCAGCATGACTGCATGGAATGGTGTTACCTTTCCTCCAGAGCAGTACATATTGATCTACTCACATTTGCATGTTTTCAAAATGCTAGGTTGGCAGGAGATGGGCTTAACAGCAGGAGTTCACCCTGCTCCCCGGATTTGAACTTTCGACCTTTCAGTCCGCAAGTTTGGCACCTCAGCGGTTTAACCTGCTGTGCCACCGGGGGCTACAGCCAAATATACATACATATTAGCTTTGGATAGCATAGGGAAGTATAACACCCCAGTGGACATTGTTTTGATGTTTCTTCCCCATTCAGAAAATTTCACCTCATTTTCTGTCCCTATGATAAATAAATATTTACAGATTCGACTTGTTGTGGAAACAAGAATTAGTGAGAAAGCTTCAGGAGAGACACTTTTTCCCCATGACAACTCTTTCAAGGGTGAATTTTGTATCCTAGGGGTAGATTTCTTTCACTTACTGTCATTTCACCCCTGTTCTGGTCACTTCTGGACACACAGAAGCTCCTTGGCACACAGAAAACTGGGTGACTTGGAAGGCACTGAACAGACTGCGCTCTGGCACCACAAGATGCAGAGCCAACCTTAAGAAATGGGGCTACAAAGTGGAATCCATGGAATGCGAGTGTGGAGAAGAGCAAACCACTGACCACCTACTACAACGCAACCTGAGCCCTGCCACATGCACAATGGAGGGCCTTCTTGCAGCAACACCAGAGGCACTCCAAGTGGCCAGCTACTGGTCAAAGGACATTTAATAGGATGCCAAGTTTGCAAACTTTGTGTTTTGTTTGTTTGTTTTTAATGCAATACAACTGTTTGGTTCACTCTTGACATGATAAATAAATACCCCTGTTCTTAACTATGAGACACCTGCAAGTCAGACATTTGTAACTCAGGACTGCTTGTAATTGCTTAGTTTGAAAAAAAGACAAGCCTTCCTATGGGATTCTAAAATTCCCTGGTTTTTTCTTCCCTTCTTTCTCCTTTTGAAGGAAGGTTCCCTTTGTTTCCAATATCTCAGAACCAGGGCCGTAGCCAGAAAAAAATTTCGGGGAGAGTTGACAATTTTTTTTGGGGGGGGGGTGTGAAAATTTGGGGGGGGGGTTGAATATTTCGGGGAGGGTTGAAAATTTCGTGGGTGGGGAGTTGAAATCTGCCTCCTAGCTCACGCTGAAGCAAAGAGCACAGCAGGGGTCAGAGCAACCTTCAATAGCCTGCAGCTCCACCCCTGTCAACCACCTCCACCAAGTCTGGCCTCCTTAATGAGAGCATTCAACACACACACCCAACTTGGTTGCTTCACTACATTGGCTATTGTTGCAAGTAATGACAGTGTGAATAAATTGTCAATATTTGCTTGAGATAGTGCTTACAGTTCTGGAGGGACTCTTAATTTTTTGCATCTCATAGACTTAGAATGGGGATTGGGTTAACCAGTTAAAATTCATGAGTAAACCAGGTTTTTTAAAAAAAATCTGAAACATTTCGGGGGGGGGGTTGAACCCCTAAAACCACCCCCTCGCTACAGGCCTGCTCAGAACCCATATTTCACATCTCTTGCAGAAAAAAAAAGAAACCAGTTACCCTCTTATGAATGTGCCTGGCAGAAAAAGGGAGAGAGCAATCCCATTTTGCTGCGTTTCAGTGTGTAGTAACAAGGAGCTGCGGAGAGAAGACTGATTCCTAGGCAATAGGAATGGAAATTACCTTTCCACAACATTAGGAGAGAGAGAAAGAGTGAAAAGAGGGTTTAAAATCTAATTGCTCTCTACCTGTAAGCTTTTAATGTGCCCGCTTAAATCTAAAACAATAATCACAATAATAAAAAAGGGATTGCTGTTTTTCCTCCTTCCATCAAAGGATGTGATCCCCACCCACCCCTTGTGCTTCACATGTGGAAGGCGCATACATGTTGCTGCCTGTGAATAGAGAGAAGCGAGGGCAAAACCACCCACACACTCTTTAACAACTAGCCCTTAAAATCTGGCACTAGCCTTGGAAACATTTACGCTCCACACTCACAACGGGGAAGGGGGGACCGAGGGAAAGAGGGGAAACCCATCCAGGAATGAAACCGCAGTTGAAATTTCTCATTGTCTTTAATACCAGGGTATTAAATGATACCCCCCCCCTCCTCCCATTCCTCCACCAGCCCCCAGGAATCATTATAAGAATCATAACAGAAAAAGGACTAGGCTGAAACAAAAACAAAATACCACCAGATTGGCTTTATGGGGATGCATGCGTGTTTTTTGGCAAACGGGTGGAATAATTCCTCGCGCTTGCAAATGTTTCCAGCTAGGAAATAATTGGAATCAGAAATCTATCCTCTCCCACCAAAAAGGGCAGGAGAGAGAATGCTAAAGATTCTCAGCAAATCCCGACAGCTCCTAGTCTTTTCCTAACAGGAGGAAACAAAAGACCTGAATTACCTGGAGCTCCCTACCTGCAATACCTGTCCGCCCCCCCCCGCCCCCCCCCCCCGAGTCATTTTAACAACCACCCACATTCTTTTGGGCCAGACCAATTAGGAACCAAAAGAGAGGAAAGAAACCAAACGAAGGGGAGATTGTCCTTCTCAAAAGAGATTTATGCTACATGGATCATCTTCCAAAGAACAGCAACAGGAAAAACCCTTAAGCTCTTGGACTCTAGCTTGAAGCACGAGACTTGAAATCCTGGCTTCCAAAAACATCCATCCTGGAAGCATCTGGAAGCAGAAATGGCTGATCATGAATATTTTAATTGTTGCTATTATGATTATTTAATTTGTTCCATCTTACTCCTCAAATTGGGAATCAAAGCACCTTACAGCTTAAAAGAAAACTGCAGTTAAAAACATGCAAAAAGTGAACATTAAAATGGAAAGGCATATAGCAGGGTTGTATACTCTCACCCAACCTATTCAACTTGTATGCAGAACACATCATGCGATGTGCAGGGCTTGACGAATGCAAGGCTGGGGTTTAAATTGCTGGAATAAACATTAACAACTTTAGATATGCAGATGATACCACTTTCATGGCCGAAAGTGAGGAGGAGCTGAGGAGCCTTCTAATCAAGGTGAAAGAAGAAAGTGCAAAAGCTGGATTGCAGTTGAACATTAAAAAAAACCCCAAGATGGACTCCAGGGTTACATTCTCTTAAGGCCCTCAAGCCCTGACTCATGTCCTTTTAATATTGGGCAATGAGTTTGGAGACTAGGGTTCAATTCCCCAGGTGGCCATGGAAGCCTACTGGTTGATATTGGCCAAGGTACACATCCCCAGCCCCAGAAAGCCCTGCGACAGGTTTGCCTTGGGATCGATACACGTTTAAAATGACTTGAAGGCACACAACCACAAAAAAGTACTTCCATCATTGCATGACTATAATGACTGGCACCATCCATTTGCCTGCTAAGAGCAACATTCCATTGTCAGGAAAAACATTTTTATTCCAACAGACTTTTAAAATAAACAGTTTTTAAAGAACAGGCTAGGGCTGTGTTTCTCAACCTGGGGGCCGGCACCCTTGGGAGTGTCATGAAGGGGGCCCCCCATAGACCATCAGAAAACACAGTATTTTCTGTTGGTCATGAGGGTTCTGTGTGAGAAGTTTGGCCCAATTCTATCGTTGGTAGGGTTCAGAATACTCTTTGATTGTAGCAACTACAATCCCAGCAACTACAACTCCCAAATGTCAAGGTCTATTTCCCCCAAACTCCACCAGTGTTCACATTTGGGTATATCGAGTATCCATGCCAAGTTTGGTCCAGATCCATCATTGTTTGAATCCACAGTGTTCTCTGGACGTAGGTGAACTACAACTCCCAAACTCAAGGTCAATGCCCACCAATATTTTCAATAACCTTTCAATATTTTCTGTTGGTCATGGGAGTTCCATGTGCCAAATTTGGTTCAATTCCATTGTTGGTGGAGTTCAGAACACTCTTTGATTATAGGTGAACTAAAATCTCAGCAACTACAACTCTCAAATGGCAAAATCAACCCCCCCCCCCCCCAAACCCCACCAGTATTCAAATTTGGGTGTATTGGGTATTTATTCTAAATTTTGTCCAGTGAATGAAAATACATCCTGCATATCAGATATTTTCATTACGATTCATAACAGTAACAAAATTACAGTTATGAAGTAGCAACAAAAAATGTCTTTATGGTTGGGGGTCACCACAACATGAGGAACTGTGTTAAGTGGTCATGGCATCAGGAAGGTTGAGAACCACTGCTCTATAGAAGTGAATGGACATTACTGTCCAATGCAGAATGACTATATTCAACTATATTTACAAGCGATTCTTGTGATGCCATTGTAGTTCTGCAATGTGCAATTCACTAATGGGGCAGAATTGCCCAAATGTCCTTGAATTCTACTTAGAAGAAACTACAGATAAATTGCTTTTCTCTTTTGGCAAGGACCTGAGCGGATGAACTTTCAGGTGGCTTTCAATTGTACAGTTATATGCACCTAGGCAATTACAAACAATCCCTAAACTTCTTATATCCAGATTTTAAGATGAGTTGTTAAAAGTAGTATCAAGCTTGGTCAATCCAGAGGCCTGTCTAATGCAAAAGTTGACACTGAGTAACACTGAGTAACTCTACTAACTACTTTAAACAAAGGTTGGATGGCCATCTGTCAGGGGTGATTTGAATGCAATATTCCTGCTTCTTGGCAGGGGGTTGGACTGGATGGCCCATGAGGTCTCTTCCAACTCTTTGATTCTATGATTCTAACCTCTGTGTCTGATGGTTCATTTAAGACTAGGTTAAATAGACTCAAATTCACAAGTAATAAGACTTGTCATACAACCCTGGATCTCCAATATACAAATGCTGATAATAAAATAATGGAAATGCCTTAATGCGAAAGAATTGAATTGCCTGTTAATTGTGGAAAAGCAAACAAAAGGGAGTATGGAACTTCACATAAGATCTCAACGGCTGCAAATCAGGAATCAGGGCATTTGTCAAATGAAACGAAAGCTCCGATTAGACATGTAATTGAAAAGCGCAATTGATTTCATCTCATTAATGCTTTGATTTAGGTTACTTAATATGGTTCAAAACACATGTTTTCACAATACAGAGAAGGCAGGGAATAGTTGCATTTCATCAAACTGATTGAACTGCATCAAATGGAAATTTTCAAAGCATGTTTTGATAAAGGTGAATTTATAACACCAGATGATGCAGAAGGGGGGAAGCAATGGCCCTGGTTTTGGCAGATTTCAAACTCTCATGCTGCAGAGAAATCAATATCAACACCATAGGATTCCCTTTATAGTGCAGAGGGGTGTGAGAAGCTATGCTTTAAGCCCCTTTCACACAACTATATAAAATTCACATTTAACTGGATTATATGGCAGCGTAGACTCCGATGATCCAGTTCAAAGCAGATATTGTGGATTATCTGCCTTGATATTCTGAGTCATATGGCTATGTAGAAGGGCCCTTAGTTACTCAGACCAGTTTGACCAGTTGAAACTTAAAGGGGTAATTGAGGAAATTGGAGAAAGCATGCCCTTATTATGCAAGCACTGCTAGGCATGGGCAATTGTGGGAGGCTAGGGAGTCGGTCCATTAGCTCCTTATGAGACCTTGGGACTTGCATCCCTGCTGTGAAAATACCCCCAAACCTTCCTCCACTCAAACTCCTAAATTCTCTAGGATTGTGTGGGGCATTTCCCCCACATGTTCAGAACCTCCCGGATCGTTTAGAGCCAGGACAGACATTTTTAACTAACTGAATTTGGAGATCTCAGAAAATGATCAGCAATCAATTCAGTTTTAAAATAAGGCATTTTCTAGGCTTAACATGCCCAAGGATCCTTTAAAATGTGTGCCCACCCCTCCAGAATACTTGGAAAGAGGGATTTAAAAAAATGAGAAAAAGTGACAATGCAGGACACAAAAGTAGTTCTAAGGAGCCATACACATGTCATGGTCTTCACTTTATCTAGTCCTAAATTAGAGTAGCCAGATTGGTTGCATTGTGTTGGCTCAGTTGCTGCATGTCTTCATAGCCACCATTATTTTCTGTAGAAAAATGCCTCGCTTGTTTTTGTTGCCTGGACCATCTCTGGGTGCTTCCAGAAAGTATCAAAATGTGTGCCAAAACGGGTTTTTAAAACCCGCTTGGGTGCAGATTTGAGCCCCTCCCCAAATCCGTGCTTTCCTGGGGGGGGGGGGGTGTCTAGATGCCATCCCGGTGACTACCAGGATGGTACCCAGCCACCTGAACACTCCTCCCCGCAAAAATGAGTCTTACAATTAAAAAAAAACTTACCAGGCTGCCATAAAGTTTCTCAGTGAGTCCTCCTGGTGCATAGAAATGATGTGCCAGGAGACCGGGGGGGGGGGGGGGGGATGTTTTTGCTTCTGTGTCCCCCTATCTCCTGGAATGATTTTTCTACATGCCAGAAGGACTCACAGAGCAGCTTAATGGCAGCCTGGTAAGCTTTTCTTAATTGTAAGGCTCATTTTAGGGGGTTTTGGGGAAGAGGTTGAGTGACATATTGCACTTCTGAACTCCAGGAGCCCAAAAAGTGTGAGATGGCAAATGGAGATTCATCCTTAGATACCCCCTCCCCCCACAGGTCAAATACCCCATTAGAGAGGGCCTTTCCAATGGAATAATTCAGGACAAAGAAGAGTCATTTGGACACCTCAGGTAAAATTCCGACAAGCCCCACATTTTTTGGCCTGTCTGGAAGAGCCCTCTAGAAGGTGAATTGCCTCAGCAAAGTGTCTCATCAGCCAATCTATAATCTATATAATGCAAGATAGAACATGAAGGGATTATCTATAGTTCTAAGGATGGCCTGATATTACTCATTTATCTTTTAAATTGGAGACTTAAGAAGGAGGAGGAGTAAAATGAAGAAGAAGAAAAAGAAGAAACAATTACTACTGCTATTAAACCAAAAGGTCACCGAAATATTTTCTGATGTTCAATTTATTTTAAATTGAAAAAATATATAACAAAGCAACACACCAGGGACTGGTTTTATCCCATTTGCTGTAGTTCAGTTCTGAAATGGAAACCATATCTTTAATGCTAATTAGACACCACATTACTTAGTCTTCCTGTCCCCGTGTAAATAACAATTAGCAATAATTTAGCAGTTGTACGCTCTGGCATCTTCTCTAAACCATGCCATTGTATCCCACTCCCGATTCCTTTGCATTAATTAGGTTCATAAGCCAATCAGAGCTAATTAAGAAGAAAATAAGTATAATAATAAATGAGACAAAGCTAGTGATTTGTATCTGTTTGGTAGTTCCTCTCCCTCTGCAGTTCATCAAATAGCCATGCTGCACAGGAACTTCTTCTAATTGAAACTAATTATGAGGTTTCCCTTGCTACTTTGAGCCTGGTGTTGAAATCCCACGAAACTCATTAAATAAGTAACAAAGCTGGAATCTTTAGCACACATTGCAACTTGCTTAATGGTAATTGGCACCTTCTTCCAAAGGTAGCAAGCAGATCTGGAGCTAAAGCTACTACACTCTGTGTTGGGATGTTCTTCCCAAAATCAGAGTCCTGGATTTAATGCAGTCATTGTGTTTTCAACACAAATTAGTTCTAGTTGCCAGTCTTGAGCTTCCTGCCAAGGAATGGGATTATAGATGATTATAGGTAAATTTCACCTGAAAATTTAGCTAAATGAACTTCAAAACAAATGTCACTTAGGTGAAAGAAGCCAAATATTGGATGGAGAAGTTTTGAGATTTTTTTTGTAGGCCCAGTGAAATCTTGAGCAGTGGGAGGACAGCGAGGGCACATGGCTTCTTCATTTCTCTTACCTGCTAACTCACAGATGCCTGAGTTGGAAAAGACCTCAAAGATATTCCAGTTCAACCCTATTTTGCCATTCAGGAAGACACAGAACCTTATCACATTGGGATATAATCCATTTATATCAGTATGTGTCCCATATTTTTTAACTACTGTATTGAGATGGGATGCATACTCTCTTCATCACACCTGATTACTATGATTCTTATGATTTGAAAATACTGCGCTTTGACCCATCACACCTTGGAAGGCTGGCTCTTCCAAATCCATTCCAAACACCCCTACATCACTCTATGACCTTTTGAAAAGTATTGTTGCTGAAGGGATGCATATAGATTTTTCTAGTGCACAGAAAATCAGCGCTTTAGCAGTGGAAGAAACCATAGTATTTCAAAAAATCACAATTAGAATTCCATCTGCAAATAATCCATTTCTGCAATGCTTTGCAGATGGATTCCGACAGAATACTGATGGGATAGGGCATACGTGATATGATGAGAAGCATTTTAAATCATTCTCAAACATTCTCAGACCTCCCAACCTCTGAGGATGCTTGCCATAGATGCAGACGAAACATCAGGAGAGAATGCTTCTAGAACATGGCCATATAGCCCGAAAAACCTACAACAACCCATTCTCAAACAGCCTCAGAAATTGAATATTTGAATTGGCAAAAGAAAATCAAGTATACTTATGCAACAGACCTTAAAGAGAGTTGGTTTAAAATCTTTTACAGATGGTATCTAACACCATAAATTCTACCAAAATTAATAAAGGCAAGACAAAAGACCTATGCTGGAAATGTGAAAAAGAAAAAGGCAACTTTATCCACATGTGGTGGGGATGTAGGAAAGTAAAAAATTACTGGCTACAAATACACACAAAAAAAGAAGAAATCCTAAATATAAAATTTAAGCCAAAGCCAGAAACACTATTATTGGGAATACTAGACTACAAAATAGAAAAGAATAAAGATAAAATATTCTTCTACTTAATAGCAGCTGCAAGGATGACCCTAGCGAAAGTATGGAAAATAAAGGAAATCCCTACAACGGAGCAGTGGATAGCAAAAATAATGGATATAATAAGTATGGACATATTGACCCAAAGAATGTCAAACAACTATATAAAATATATGAAAAGTAGTTCTGGAATTTATAAAAGAAGAATATATATATATATATATATATATATATATGGACTTGTAAATGAAATTTAAGGAAAATATAAACAAGAAGATAATAACAAAAATAAGCGAAGATAAAAAATATGTTTGTATACCCGTGTGTATGATTTAATAGACAAAGATATGCAAATACGAGTATATGTCTATGTAGGCAAAAACATGCATAAAAATACAATTAATCAAGACACCCTGGGGAATCCTGGAAGCATCTCACCATTCCTACCCCTATCCCATAATATCCCTTCCCCCTTTATGCACTATCCCCACCCCACCCCTCATACCCATCCCTCTAACCACCATTTCATTTCCCCTTTTTACCCCAATACCTTTTATTGTAAACATGAAGAAAATTATATATTCCGAAGAAAGTTGAAGACCTGGATGTTTGTGCAGGCATTTGAGTAAATTAGTGCAATCTGGTAACTGAATATAGGAATGGAACAATGGACGACGAACTTGGATTATGCTTGGATGATGAGGCAATTGGGTATGGGTTTTTGTAATAATTGTGTATTAGAATTGCCTATTAGTTATTAGTGGATAATGTGTTAAGTCAATTGTTATTTGTTGTATAGAACTATTGCTGTTTTTATTGTATTTATTGTTGTGAACCGCTGTGAGTCGCCTTCGGGCTTGAGATACAGCGGTATATAAGCAAAGTAAATATTATATATATATATATATATATATATGAAATTGAATATTTCCTAATGTAATATGCTTCATAGTCAAAGTCCTCCTGACCAATGACCATTCAGCTGTTGTTTCCAAACCTCTGAAGATGGGGACTCTACCACCCCCTGACACACTGCATTTCAATGTTAAACAGCTCTTACTGACAGGAAGTTATTCCTAATGTTTAGGTGGACTCTCTTTTCCTGTACTATGAATCCACTGTTCTGTGTTCCAGGGAGGATCCACAGCACAGTGTATGCCAGATTGGCCCCAGGATGGTTTAAACAAGCACTTCCCCAGCCCCTGCAGAGGCAGGAAGGAGTCTGAATGTCCAGTGGTACTGAATACAGTTTGATGCTGCTGGGTGGCCATTCCCTTCTCTCCTCCTTGTTATGATGGTCTCCAGTCACAACATGGGTTCTAAATATTGGCCATTATGAGGCTGAGAGGGGATTCAACAAGTCTTACAGGCTTGCCTGGGGAGGACACAGAAGACAGTCTTCTCAACGACCATCCTTTGACTTGGGAACTCCTTAGATTGGCCTCTGTTTTTACAAGGCAATACCTTCCTTATACAAGTAGCCTTTCAGTCTTTTATTGTCTGGGCCAGAAAGCAGTGCGATGGGGGTGCCTTTTAAAGTGTGTAATAAATGCTTAATGAGTTTTAGAATGGTTTAAGGCAGAGTTTTCACATGTATGCAATTGGATGCAGAATACCATTCTCACTGCTCTTTGCCTCGGTTTGCCCTCAGCAAAGAATGAGATGGCCTTGGAAAGGGATAATGCTGTTGTCATGAAGATGGACTTCCAAACAGTGTTGGCTCATGGCTTTCTCCCAGTGGGGTACTGAATCTCCTTTCAGTTAGCCATTAAAACCCCTGCCATTGCCATTCCCTTCTTTTCCAGATCCTTGCCTATGAGTGGAACAAGGATCAAACAGGAGAAGACAGGGTGCATCTTTATGCTTTGACAGACCATTGGTCCATCAAGTCTGAAATAACTGGCAGCAACATCTTCTCAAGGTTCATTGCCATCAAGGCTAAACAGAGCATTTATATATATATTAGAATCATAGAATCATAGAATCAAAGAGTTGGAAGAGACCTCATGGGCCATCCAGTCCAACCCCCTGCCAAGAAGCAAGAATATTGCATTCAAATCACCCCTGACAGATGGCCATCCAGCCTCTGTTTAAAAGCTTCCGAAGAAGGAGCCTCCACCACACTCCGGGGCAGAGAGTTCCACTGCTGAACAGCTCTCACAGTCAGGAAGTTCTTCCTCGTGTTCAGATGGAATCATCTCTCTTGTATTATTTAATTATTTATTTACAGTATTTATATTCCGCCCTTCTCACCCTGCAGGGGACTCAGGGCGGATTACAATGCACATATATACATGGCAAACATTCAGTGCCATAGACATACAACATATATAGACAGACACAGAGTCAATTTAACATTCCAGCCTTTCTTGAGGGTATTTTGGCCACCAGGGGAGCTGTCCCTTCACCAACCATTTGTGACACTGATGAAGTACTTCCTCAATCTTTGCATGCTTGCTGGAGCATGGCCTCGTAAATTAGTTAAATTTGCCTCCCTGCATAAGCGGTACCTAAAGTTCCTACTTGATAGATGCAACTGTATTTCGGGCTGCAAAGGTCAACAGCAAGCTACACAAATTGGTTGGATGCTCACTCCGACCCGGGCTGGCTTCGAACTCATGACTTTTCGGTCAGTAGTGATCTTAATTCCTGGATTCACTAGTGATCTCCACCTATGTACTAAAGAACCTGCTAGGCTTCAAAAATCAAATAAGACGAGGTGTTCAAGGTATTCTGGTGGCTTAAACTAGAGAGTTAACAGAGAAAGGAGCCTATTTATCTACCACTTGCAAGTATTTCCAGATATGTACTTGAGTATTCTCAAACATCATGGTTACATCACTTTGGGAGCTACCAAGTTACAGCAAATGATCACTATTTCAAGCGCCAATTGCATCTCTTCAGACTCCCTTCTCCAATCCACAAGTGAACCACCCGACTGAAGAGCCCAGAGCTCCCTGCAAAGATTCTTGAGTTCACAAATCTAATTCCATTGCTGAGTCACCATGCGGTTTGGGTAATAGCTTAAATCTGTGTTTCAATTTCCCCGACTGCCTAAAATGAATATGACAATATTCTATCTTGTTAATCTCTTGGCACTTATCTCTGGATTAGAGTTACTCACCTGCCTCGCAGCAGCGTCCTGAGGATTCATTAACTTAATGTTCATACAACTCTTTGAATATGTAAAGGACCACTGAAGTGGAAGTGTTATAATCATCTCACTGTTTAGACACATAAGCTTTGATCGTGGAGAGGAGGGCGCAGGCTGATCGTGGGGAGCCAAACAGGTGTTCGCTGGCTGAGAAATCCCCTTGCTCGCTCATTGCAGAGACCCCAAAGAAAGGAAGGAGCTTCGAACGATGCCAGTTGGCAGGCAACACGTTTCCAGAATTCTGCAACATTAGAAGAAATGTCTCTCCCCATCAACCCTTAGTGTCATTGTATGCCAGATGCCAGAGCAAGATATGCCCCTTGTCCACACTGAAACGTAAATGCAGTGCTAAAAAAGTGGGAATTAAGCATTCAGGATGGGGACTGAGTTCAATTCTGGGCACAATTCAAGAAGTATATTGACAAGCTGGAATATGTCCAGTGAAGGGTGATCAAAATGCCAAAAGGCCTAGAAGCCAAGCCCTATGAGGAGCAACTGAGGGAGCTGGGCATCTTGATTTTGGAGAAATTTGAAAGGGCACATGGTAGCCATGTTTACATATTTTACCATATTGAAAATAGAGCAGGCTTGTTTGCTTCTGCTCTAGAGACTAGGGTATGGAGCAATGGATTCAAATAGCAAAAGAAGAGGTTTAGCACAGCTGGTAAATCATCAGCAATTATAAGACCTATTATTTATTTATGTATTTATTTAAAACGTTTATATCCTGATCTTCTCTACCTCTGCAGAGGGACTCAGACCGGTTGCAAGTTCAAAGCCCCAGGTTGATGTGAGCTGCCAACTGCCAGCCCCAGCTCATTGTCGACCTAAGCAATTTGAAAACAGCTTTAGCTGTAATTAGAGAAATTAGGTACTGCTAAAAAAAAGTGGGGGAGGTGTTCTATGATGCCATAAAGAAAGAAGATCAGAAAATGCTGGGCAACCAAAAGGAAGGAGGAAGTCCTGACTGCTCTTCGTCATAGAAGATGGAGCAACAGCACCCCTTGGACTCAAGGCCAACCTTTCATGGCACCTCCATCTGTTCTGTCTGCCTGTGTATTGTCAGACCTCACTACCTCTGAGGATGCTTGCCATAGATGCAGGCGAAACGTCAGGAGAGAATGCCTCTAGAACATGGACATATAGCCCGAAAAAACCTGCAACAACCCATTGGAATACATTGCCTTGGAGTGTTCAGAAGTTTGTAAACAGAGGCTAAATGGCCATCTGTCAGGGGTGTTTTGATTGTGTATTCTTGCATGGGGCTGGGTGTTTGGACTGGATGGTCCTTGTGGTTTCTTCCAATTCTATGATTCCCTCCCCAGCTTTACTTCGGATTCTTCTCCCATCTCGACCATTTGGCAGGATCTAGTCTCTCAACACACTCCTTTTGGGGTCAATTTTCTGAATGCCTGTATTTATTCAAGGGCTGCCATGACATTCCAGTGTGGAGGCATTTATTGTGCAATGTTGGAAGGATGGAAGCACCATGGCTGGATGCACAATGGGCATCACTGCATATCTGGATGCACATCTGGACACCAGCTAGGAAATGCCGAGCACAAGAGAAGTGTCTGGTGTCCATCAGAAGTGCCCAATGTGTATCAGAAATGCTTGAGGCACATTGGAACAGTGCCTAGGTTTGCATATTCACAATCCACTAATAGAATATAACTGTGTTTCTGCAACGTAGCTATGGATTTGTAAAGTTATCGACTGTAGACTGAGATGCAATATCTCAGCCATAGCAGCTGGTTATGGCATCATGCTTCACCTCTATTCTGCCTTGGTTAGACCACACCTGGAATACTGTTGAAGAGAGATATTGACAAGCTGGAATGTGTCCAGAGGAGGGCACCTAAAATGATCAAGGGTCCGAAGAACAAGCCCTATGAGGAATGGCTCAAAGAATTGGGCATGTTTAGTTTGAAGAACAGAAGGCTGAGAGGAGACATGATAGCCATGCATAAATATGTGAGAGGAAGCCACAGGGAGGAGGAGGGAGCAAGCTTGTTTTCTGCTTCCTTGGAGAATAGGACATGGAACAATGGCTTCAAAATAAAAGAAAGAGGTTCCGTCTGAACATGAGGAAGAACTTTCTGACTGTGAGAGCTGTTCAGCAGTGGAACTCTCTGCCCTGGAGTGTGGTGGAGGCGCCTTCTTTGGAGGCTTTTAAATAGAGGCTGGATGTCCATCTGTCAGGGGTGCTTTGAATGCAATTTTCCTGCTTCTTGGCAGAATGGGGTTGGGCTGGATGGCCCATGAGGTCTCTTCCAACTCAATGACTCTATGAAGTTTGACTCTGTGTATCTTTTCTTTCTTAACGATCCCACTGCTCAACTGTATTCTTATTTAATTCCTCATTCAATCGGGTACTGTATGTGTCTTTTCCTCCAGTATAAAAATGTCAAGCCTTGGGATTCTTTCCAATTCAATTTTTTAGCACATTTAACTGATGTGGTTTGAGAGTGATTGCTTTTGTTTTTCTTTGTCCCATACTCCTACACAGCTCCATGGCAAAGGAACAGTTTAAGATGACCTAACAGGTCTTTTCCACACACGATTTCCACAATTCTATGAAAAACCACATTCTCAACACTATGCGACTGCAGGGAAAACATTATTTTTGGCTGCTTTTTCTTATTTGAAAGATACCATTGAACTGGCAGGCTTCTCCTTCTCTCAACTCCTTGACTTTTTCAAATTTTGAAAGCAAGGAGAGGAGAAACTTGATGTCTAGAAAAGGCTCTCTCCGTACATATAGAAGGATTGTGACCTAAATGTATTCCTGTCAGTGTCTTCTACATTTATAGGTTGCCCTGAAGACATGGGCAACCTAATATAAGCATATTCAGTTGATGGAGTCTGCTCACATATAAGTTGTGGGAATGGGATTATGCATGGGCTGCCATTTTATATATGAAATAATGGCCATTTTTATTCAGTTTTGCCACTTTGGTGGGAGTCTGCAGTGCTAACCCCAGCTGTTTCCCTCTTCTTTCTCTTAGTTTTTATAAAGGAAGAACATATTATTTTGTTTTTAATTAAAAAGAAATAAAAGAGCCTTCCTTCCCATTGAAGAAGTCCTCAAGGAGGGTTCTGTCAAAATTAAAGTCACGATGGTAAATAACAATCCAAAGAAACCATGCTGAAAGAAAACAGCAGCACCAATAAAATCAATCAGATCAGCACTAATAAAAGCTGTAGGTGTTAATTAAAGCTTGAGTAAAACAAAGAAGAAGAGTAAAGGATAGCAATGGAAAATGTCAGGAGAACCGTCCTGGTGAAGGAATTTCAGAGGCTGTTTTCTATCACAAAGAATGTGCTTTTTCCACTAGTTACTCCTCTTAAGCAGAAGACATTCAAGTCCAAGAAAAGGACACCGAAAGATTATCGTAACTACTGTCCAAAAGAAGTCCAACAGAAGGATGACACCTAACTCTATTTTCTTTTTGATATACATGTTCCAGAGACCCTATCTGAAGTTACTACCCTCAGCCTCAGTTACTCATGCATTACTATCAAAAACTGCATTAATGTAAGTTGGTTTCTGTGGGACCACATTTGAAGGCCATTTGGAAGCTTCCACTTATGGAGAAAGCTGTCAACTTGCTGTTGGGTAGATTCCCAGAATGGTAAACACTTTTTGGGGGGAAAGATGAAGACTTAGTCTTTTTCAGCAGAATATGCAAGAAGAAGTGCTGAACTCATTGTCCTCCGCTAAGGGCTCTTCCAGACAGTCCCTATAGCCCAGGATCTGGCAGTGTGGACTCATATAATCCAGTTTAATGCAGAAAACCTGGGATCATATCCAGGGATATAGGGCCTGTCTGGAAGGGCCCTAAGAACCACTTCAGTGAAATATGTTAAACAGGCAGTACACCAATTATTTAATTGAAAACATTGTTCTCTCTGTGGACAAGTCTACATAAGGACCACCAAATGCAGCATTGCCCAAACACGAATTAAGGAACATGAAACTACTTCAACCAGAGAAGTCAAACAACTTCAACCAGAGAAGCAAACTACTTCAACCAGAGAAGTCAAACAACTTCAACCAGAGAAGCAAACTACTTCAACCAGAGAAGTCAGCCATTGCAGAGCACCTGATGAACCAACCTGGACACAACATATAATTTGAGAACACAGAAATGCTGGACCACTCCCACAACCACCATGTCAAACCACACAGAGAAGAAACTGAAATCCACAAGCATGTGGACAATTTCAACAGAAAGGAGGAAACCATGAAAATGAACAAAATCTGGCTACTAGTATTAAAAAATTCTAAAATTATAACAGTAAAACAACACTCAAATACAGGGGAACTCCTGAGAGGAAACTATCAGGGACAGTTAATCACTTCTAAACAAAATATTCCCCCAGGGAGTAACAAGCCAAAACTAAAAACTGCCAGGCCATCAAATGCTAATCATGGTAGCCAACTGAAACATTCATACCTAGCTCCAACAGAGAAGAGTTCCTTCTCCCACCCTGGACATTCCACAGATATATAAGCCCAGTTTTCCTCGTTTCCAACAGACCTCACTACCTCTGAGGATGCTTGCCATAGATGCAGGTGAGACATCAGGAGAGAATGCTTCTAGAACATGGCCATATAGCCTGAAAAATCTACAACAACCCATTGGTCTCTGTGTGTGTGTGTGCCACCAGGTTACCTATTGACAAATGGTAACTTCATGGATTTCGTAGGGTTTTCTTAGGTAAGGGATACTCAGAGATAGTTCTTTCCTCCAAAATGTAGCCTACAGAACCTGGTATTCATTGGTGGTCTTCTGTCCAATTATTAACCATGGCTGACAGTGCCAAGCTTCCAAGATGTATTTTCAGTTGGTTCCTTTAGTGTATTTTAGTTGGACTGAAATGTCCATTTAGCTCAGATACAGTATACTTAGCTTGTCTAAGTCTTGACTAACTAAAGGAAGGTTGCAAGTAGAGAAAGAACTCAAAAGAACTGTCACTCACTATCTTGAGAGACAAAGAAGACATAGTGGGAGGGAAAGAAAAGGAAAGACAGTAAGTACAGGTCAAAAGAAAGAAAAAAAATCCTTATACTGGCTAAAGCCCTAACCTTTTAATAGTGGGTGAAGAAGGAAGCGTAGTGAGGATACTTAATTGAGCAATATTTTCCAAAAGTTGGGAACAGGTAATAAGAACACAACCAGCCTATCACACTTGTAGCTTTAACTTTTGAGGATCTGAATATTTTTGGATCTGATTGACATCATGTTCTCTCTAAGAATCTCTAGGTTCTTGGCCATCCAGAGTAAATTTCCAGAGGAGACATCACCATCTTCTGAGACAGCGTATTCTACTAGACATTCTTCCAAAAGCTTAGTTGAAATTTCTTTTCCCGTAGTTTACATCCATTTCTCCATGCCTTAGTTTCTGGAGTACCACAAAATAAGCTTTCTTCCTCCTCAATATGACAAAGATAGAAACCATCACAAACAAACATTCTTGACTATTAGACCTAATAAATTGATGCTATCAAGATTATGATTTGAGAAGGAATAATTTGATGTGAGAATTGTCCTGCTTGCAGAATATACAAAATCACAACTCCCACTATAAGAATAGGGGAAAGAAGTTAACTTGAACCCCTGTGTCAGTGTTGCACCTATGATCACTGTACTTGTGGCTATTTGTTCTAAATTAGGACTGGGAAACAGCGAGCCATGAAGCTTAGCCACGTCCCTTTTGCAGCATGAAATGCACAGTGTCAAATAATATCCTCCAAGCCGATTAGGCCTAATTCTGCGGGATGCTAAATATGGATTATCAAAGCAATTACTGCCAATTCTGTAGGGTAACTGCTAGAGACTTGCTTGTGTTGGAAGCTTTCCCCAGAGCAAGCAAAGGAATGGGGGGAGGACCTTGCATTCCCAAATCTCCATGGCAGGAGGTATTGAGTCCGAAACAGACCTTAAAACTGGCATCACTGAAATGTTAAACAAGATAGCATCAGTTATCTCCCAATTTATACACAGGAGTAGGAAGACATTTTGCTTCCAAGTTGAAGCTGCAAGAAAATGATTTATACAAGATAAGGCCATCAAGTGGAGTTGAGACAAAGTTCCAGATGTATTGTCGAAGGCTTTCATGGCTGGAATCACTGGTTTGTTGTAGGTTTTTTAGGCTATATGGCCATGTTGTAGAAACATTATCTCCTGACATTTCATCTGCATCTATGGCAAGCATCCTCAAAGGTTGTGACCTCACAACCTCTGAGGATGCTTGCCATAGATGCAGGCGAAATGTCAGGAGAGAATGCTTCTAGAACATGGCCATATAGCCCGAAAAACCTACAACAACCCAAAGTTCCAGATGTTTCAAATCCATGTTCATCTATCTCTCTACTTTCAATTCATCACAGCAAGGTCCCCAAGCAATGGCTAAGCAATAGGCTTGTTAGGTTTGGTTCGGTTCAGAAAAACCTAAAATTCAGAAAAACTTACCGAATTTGGATTTTCGAACCAATTTTGAACCATGCAGGAATAGTGGGAGCAATTCTGAATTTGAACCACTTACCCATTGTTCAGAATTATATGAACCGTTTGTTTAGGCTTTACCAAAGTTGCTTGCTTAATGGTTCTGAAACCCATTCCCTTCCCTTTGGTGAGAAACCGTGTTCTTGATCCCAAAGAAGGGGGTCATTCTAGATGTCCCTTGATGGGGTCTGCTCTGTATATGATTTCTGTTCTCCTCCAAATTAACACAGTTTGTGCTACACAAAGTTTCTGGAGTTAAACAACTACTTTCAAAGTAAAAACCATACAAAGAAACAGTGCAAAGACCACACAGAGAAACACCTTGGCAGGGGATGGAGATCGAGAGAAGATGTTCCTATTCTCCCATGCAAGTCAATGGCGGCAAATACCCAATGGCAGGGCTCCCACCTTGGAAATGAAAGCCTCCCAGTTCGAATCCCAGTCAAAAACGGGTGGAGGGCATGGAGGGTTGCCAAGACACCTTCCATTAACGAAGCGATTTGGAAATTTCTGTTATTTCTGATCTTTTTTCCCCCATAAAATTTCAGAAATCATTTCAAAATCGTATTGTCGAAGGCTTTCATGGCTGGAATCACTGGGTTGTTGTAGGTTTTTTTGGGCTATATGGCCATGGTCTAGAGGCATTCTCTCCTGACGTTTTGCCTGCATCTATGGCAATCATCCTCATGCTTGCCATAGATGCAGGCAAAACGTCAGGAGAGAATGCCTCTAGACCATGGCCATATAGCCTGAAAAAACCTACAACAACCCATTTCAAAATTGAATCGCCAGCTTTGAGTTTTGAACCATTTTTTTTTTGATCGAACAAGCCCACTAAGCAACTAAAACTAGTTAAATTCCCCATTAATTTACACCAGGGGGTTGGGGCAACCTCCATGGACATGTTTGTGAACTCCATGCTCCTTCAGAGGTTACAGATTACTCCAAAATGCCCCCAAATATGTCCATTTAGGGGTGTTAAGGATGTTTTTACCACATTCTGAGACCCCTTGGGCCTTCCATTGATCAAAAAAAATATACAGCTCTCTCTCCACCTTTGTGGTTTTGATTTTTGCTAATTTGATTATTCATGTATTTGTGTTTTAGTTTTACAAGATATTTAGCTTTCTCAGTCCAAAATAGTTGGTCCCTTACTAAACTACAAATCCCAGGATTCCATAGCACTGAATCATGGCAGTTAAAGTAGCGTAGAGCTGAATTACTTCTATAGTGTAGTTTCACTCTACGTATATTCAGCATTTCCATAATCTCCATTTTTAATATGCATTTTCATGGGCACTTTTTGGGATGAAGGCACAATGAAAGGAACATTCAAGACACAAGAGATCTCTCCAGCCCTGAAGTATTGTTGCTTTCCCTTACAATACACTGATTGCTCTCAGAAGAAGAGAATAAAATATATGTGAGATTTCAGTTCTAAAGAGCATACCCTAGGAAGCCTGTAACAAAAAGAGCAAAGTAGAACAATTAAATTATCCTCCGTTTGTGGCATTTAAGATAATCAAATTAGGCTCTTGGCCTGCAGAATACAATATATAGGACAATCTTTCACTGGCAGATAAGAGTTGGATTAGATGATTTAATAATTCCCATCATTCCTATTCACATTTGAACAAATTGCCTGCCAAGAATAGATTTCACTTGAAAATCAAATCTGTTTTTGCATTATTAGATCCAGAAAGGCTAACCTCATTCAGTGTTTCATCTGAGCTGAATGCTGCTGCGCTTGCTTTACAAGCCAAGCAAACATTGTTTTGGTGATGACCCCGTGAAAGCTTTCGTGCTCAGAGGTACCATTCTTGTCAGGAAGGCAAATGATAAAACGATTTGATATCGTCCAAAGCAACTGATGTTATTGACAAGGGTATCAGGTGCATGGATGTGCCTAATACCCATAATACTCGAGTTAAGTTTCATATGCTTTGATAAATTCCTGTCCTCACTTCCAACATGAACATATATATCCAATATCAGCAAATGCCAGAATGAATTCCTGTGAAAGCCTACAGGCAGAGAGGGATTGAGACAAGAAGCAAATATCTGAGATTTGTATTGTGAGGTTCAAACACTTAATACCCTTAACAGATATCTCAATATTGCCTAGAGGGTACTATTAGCAGAATAATGGGACACTGTGGTCATCCAAGAAGTATGTGTGCATGGGCCAGATCCCACACTTTCTAGACCGCACAGTGTTGGAGAAGGAAGAAAAGCAGTATTTTTGCTAATCAGAGTGACACAGGACTGGAATGTTCTATTTGTGACAAAAGTAGAAGATACCTGGAGCCATGGAACCCATATTCATGGTTTCACTTATTTATGTATTTATTTATTTACTGTATTTGAATACCGCCCTTTTCAGCCCTCAGGTGACTCAGGGCTGTTTACAATCTGGCCACGGTGGTCCACGCTCTTGTCACATCCTGGTTGGATTACTGCAACGCACTCTACGTGGGGTTGCCTTTGAAGACTGCTCGGAAACTCCAACTAGTCCAGCGAGAAGCAGCCAGGTTGCTCACCAGAGCGACGTACAGGGAGCATACCACCCCCTTGTTGCGTCAGCTCCACTGGCTGCCGATCCAATTCCGAGCACAATTCAAAGTGCTGGTTTTCACCTACAAAACCCTATACGGTTCCGGCCCAGTGTATTTGTCCGAACGGATCTCCCTCTACATCCCACCTCGAAGTTTAAGATCCTCTGGGGAGGCCCTGCTCTCGACCCCGCCACTGTCACAAGTGAGACTGGCGGGGACGAGGAGCAGGGCCTTCTCAGTGGTGGCCCCCCACCTGTGGAACTCACTTTCCGGGGAGATTAGATCGGCGACTTCCCTTCTGGCGTTTAGGAAAAAACTGAAGACCTGGGTGTGGGACCAAGCCTTTGGTCATTCTGACAACTAATTTAAGGATCTGATGATAGATAAGGACAAATGGAATGGAATGGATATATGGACTCTGAACCCTGAACATGAGATTGTCTTATTATTTTATTATGTATTGATGTTTTAATTTAATTGTTGATTGTTTTGGTATTTTGTATTGTTTGTCAATTGATTTGGGCATCTAATTGTGCCTTTTCCTGTAAGCCCCCTGAGTCCCCCCCGGGGTGAGAAGGGCGGGGTATAAGTAAGTGAAATAATAATAATAATAATAATAATAATAATAATAATGGCAATGATTTGATGCCCCCAAACACCATAAAACATTTAAAAACATTAACACATAATTTAAAACCATAGCAAGAATATTAAAACATAGATCATTTGATCTCTTAATTAAAAACATTGTCCCATCTTATCGTCCAGTCATTCCAATTCCTATGTCTTTTACCTTGCATTTTCAAATGCTTGCTCAAACAACCAAGTCTTGATTCTTCTCTGAAATGTTAAGAGGGAGGGGGCCGATCTAATGTCCCCAGGAAGAGTGTTCCATAGCCGAGGGGCCACCACTGAGAAGGCCTTGTCTATCGTCCCCACCAAATGTGCTTGTGACAAAGGCGGGATCAGGAGCAGGGCCTCCCCGGATGATCTTAAATTCCTAGCAGGTTCATAAGGGAAGATGCGTTCAGACAGTAAGTTGGGCCAGGACCGTTTGGGGGTTTATAGGATAAAGCCAGCACTTTGAATTGTGCCCAGAAGCACACTGGCAGCCAGTAGAGCTGGTGCAACAGAGCACAGCTCCTGTTATTAATCTGGCTGCCGTCCACTGGACCATTTGAAGCTTCCAGACAGTCTTCAAAGGCAACCCCATGTGGAGCATGATGCAGTAGTCTATACAGGATGTAACCAGAGTGTGGACCACCGTGGCCAAGTCAGACTTCCCAAGGTATGGGTAGAGCTGGCACACAAGTTTTAACTGTCCAAATGCTTCCCTGGTCACTGCCGAAACCTGGGGTTCCAGGCTCAGCGATGAATCCAGGATAACACCCAAGCTGTGAACCTGCATCTTCAGGGGGAGTGTAACCCTGTACAACACAGGCTTCAGGGGAAAATGGTCTCTCTAAGAATTTTCTAGTTCCTCCAGGTGATTTTATGGTATACTAGAGGAGTTAAGAGTTTCCTAAACGGGGATCTTCTCAAGGAATGTGTTCGGTTCTCCAAAATTCCATAGTATGCTGGCACCAGAACCGAGATGTTTGGTCATATATGCAGTTTCACAGATCCAGGAATGTATCTTCCCCTGATATTGTGTAAATGCTATTTTAGATTGTAAGTCTCTCGGAGCTCCTTGGTGGAGAGCGACTAATTAAGAAATAAAGTGAAGTGAAGTGAAATGAAGGTTGCACGTTCTCCAGTTATAGCATCCTCATCAGGCAGCTATCTAGCCTCTTTTTGAAGATTCTCTATAGAAGACCTTATCACCTTTCCAGTCAATTGATTCTATTGCTGAACTGTCCTTGCTGTCTGGAAGTTCCTTCAAATGTTCAGATAAAATAATAATAAACTCCCTATCTATAATTTCCAGCCATTAAATCTGGTCCTACTTCTAGGGGGCAGCAGAAAACAGGATTGCCTCCTCCTCTCTATGACAGCCCTTGAGATATTTAAAGAAGATATTCACACCATCTCTCAGTTGTCTCCTCACCAGGCTGAAGGTGTGCAACTTCCTCAAATGTTTTGTTCTCCAAACCCCTTTATCATTCTGGTTGCCTTTCTCTGAACCCATTCCAACCTGTCTATATCCTTCTTGAAACAAGGACCTCAGAACCCAAAGGGGAACTCCAGCTTTGATTTGCACTTTAAGAATTTATCACAATTCATATATTTATTCCTATTTGAAACTCAGTAGCTATGCTGTCTAAATGCATCAGAAAAAGGAAACGGTGAAATTTCCCCATTCCTGTTTCTAGACAAGGCCTTTTATATTTGATCACATCTTCATCTTGCCAGCTTTGACACCTGGATTAATAATGATGAAATGTGAACCTCCAGCGTGTGCATAGGGGCTCTTTAACAGCCATTCGAGACAATGGTAAAGCTAGGGTGAGGAGTGTTATTGTTAGGCTTCCACTGTGCGAGCTGCAGCTGTGTACTCAATTTAAGATCCATCTATTACTCCCAGAGTATATGTCCCTTTCTACAAAATCCATATCTACTACTGCATGGAATCAATGCTTGCAGTCAGCTTGTATCTAAACAAATTGAATAAAGCTAAGGATCTTCGAAGATAGGCCCTGTTTATTTATCTCATAACAAGCACACAGACTTCCGGTATTTCTGCTGCTGACACTTTGGTCAATAAAATCTGCAGGTTGCGCAATATAAAGGTGTTTTATATTTCATCTTTGCTGACAATAACGGCACCTTCAAGCAGGGAAGCTTTACGAGGTTATCGTCAAAATGCTGATTGCCTTGCTTGAGCGGAGACGGTGGCAGATATAAAGGCAATGAATAAGAGAGAGCACTTGCAGACCAGGAGAGAGTCCTTCTCCCTGGGTGTCAAATGCCAAGAGGCTTCCTTCTAGGTCCCTTCAGGTCATGGGGCAATTGTTTGTTTCCTAGATCAGATCAGAGGAAGAAATATATGGCTATCAGAGCTCTAAGATCAACTCATCTCTCTGTCCCATGACCTTCTCAAACTTGTTTGGTTGGAATAAGGGAGAAGGCGTTATTGATGGCTGCTCCCACACTTTGGATGCTTTCCCTAGGGATGTAAGGAAGGCCCATCCTCCCATCAGCAAGTTAAAACACGCTTTGCCTCCATGAGTTTAGAAACTGCTTGGGGTCAATGTTTAATGCTGTGTGGTGCTTTATTTTTTCAAAACCTCTGACAGTACCTGTGAACTTCACAATAGTAATAAACAGGGGTGGTTCAACCCATTATGCAAAGTAAGCATTTGCAGTATAGTTGATTTTGCCCAGGGGCGCTCTTGAGGCGCTCTTGGGGAAAAATAGACCTTCACACATGCAAGTTGTAGTTACTGGGATGTATAGTTCACCTACAATCAAAGAGCATTCTGAACTCCACCAATGATGGAATTAAACCAAATATGGCACACAGAACTCCCACGACGAACAGAAAATATATATCAGTGATTGTTTGGGAGGTGGGGGGGGGGGGCAAAATACTGGTTTGCTTACTGTTGAAAATTACCTAAGGCCGCCTCTGGTAATAAATTATACAGCTTTGGGTGGAGACTGAAGCTTTTCCAATCTAGGGCCAGATCCTAAGAATTACTACCAGCTTCTGGATCCACTCCAGGAAAAAAGGGACTATGGGTTAGGGAAGGGATTTCTTGCTTCTGTGGTCCTGCCTAGAATACTAAAAGTCCCAGATCCACTACGGACATAGTAAATGCTATTTCCAGGCTCTGAAGTGAACTATGGTAGTCTTCTCTTCCAAAATTCTGTAACGAATATGAAAGCAGAGTGGAGCAGAAACAGGTGATATAACCAGAAGCGGCCCAAGGTAATTTTCAACGATAAGCAAACTATTTTGGTGCCCCCCTCCAACCAATCACTGATATATATTTTCTGTTCGTCGTGGGAGTTCTGTGTGCCATATTTGGTTCAATTCCATCATTGGTGGAGTTCAGAATGCTCTTTGATTGTAGGTGAACTATACATCCCAGTAACTACAACTCGCATATGTCAAGGTCTATTTTCCCCCAAAAGTGCCTCAAGAGCGCCCCTGGGCAAAATCAACTATACTGCAAATGCTTACTTTGCGTAATGGGTTGAGCCGCCCCTGGATATAACTCACTCCTAATTATACAGTGGTTGAAAACAATGGTCATTAAAACAGAGTAATGTGCCTTTCTGCTATTTCAGAGGGACTAGAATGATTGTTGATGGGAAAATAATCAGTAGAAATTGGGTTATTAATTCCTAAAATCTATATATGTTCAGGGTTTTGTATTGAACATTCAAATTAAGCTTTCAAATATTCACAGTTATTTTTTAGTTACTCAAGGTTACTTATAATTCCATAGAAAGAATGTAGCCAGGATAAATTAATGGGTGTTCTGAATTTACCTGGTACCTTTTAAAAAAAAATTAAAAGTAATGTTTTGTATTTTTATCCTTGCATGCCCATAGATTGTTGAGTCTAGTATACAATGGGGAAAGGAAAATGACATCATTGTTTGAGTGTTGGGTGGTATCATTGTTTGAAAGTTCATGCAAAGCAGGTGATCATAGCACTGAACAGAATAATCACAGGATGTCTCAAACCTACACCTGTTGATAAGCTCTACAAGCTAGCTGGCATTGTCTCATGATGTGCTATGGGAAGTTGAACACTGTGAAAGCCACCCACTGCATGGCTATTAGCCTCCTCCCAGTAGACTCAAATCAAGGAAAAGCTTCATGAGAACCACCACTCCTTTTGGCATTTTCCCCAGCAACAGCAAGAGAATCCCTGTAGGCAGCTAAACCAGGAAATCCCATTTGGAGGCCCCCCACGAGGGTTTTCCTCCAGGGTAACTTGCAAGTCCCTGAACAGACTCCGAAATGGAGTCAGCAGATCAAAAGACAACGTAGCAAAATGGCACTACCTAAAATAATCCTCCACCTTTCACGACTGTGGAGCAGAATAGACAACTCTGCATCTGTATGTTTGTCCACAATATCCTGTACAGAGGAAGAATTGTTTGACACGGTAACTGACCAGCACAAAGAGGCTACAGACAATGTGGTCGCTGTTGCCCGTTTTTGGTCAAAAGATATTTATTTATTTATTTATTTATTTATTATTTACAGTATTTATATTCTGCCCTTCTCACCCCACAGGGGACTCAGGGCAGATCACAATGTACACATATATGGCAAACATTCAATGCTAATTAGACATACAACATATATAGACATACACAGAAGCTATTTAACTTTTTCTGGCCACCAGGGGAGCTGTCCCTTTCATCGTCCATCTGAGACACTGATGAAGTACTTCCACATTCCCCGCATGCTTTTGCTGGAGTATTTTGCTGGAGTCTTTTTTATGGCCTCATAAATTAGTTAAATTAGCCTCCCCACACATAGGTGATACCTAATTTTCCTACTTGACAGATGCAACTGTCTTTCAGGTTGCAAAGGTTGACAACAAGCTACACAATTGGTGGGACACTCACTCCGACCCAGGCTGGCTTTGAACTCATGACCTTTTGGTCAGAGTGATCTTAATGCAGCTGACACTCAGCCAGCTGCACCACAATGCCGGTGAGTTTTATACTAGTGTATGCAATGCTTTTGATGTGAAATAAATAGATAAATAGTGTTGGATTGAGAATTTGTAGGCCATGCTTCAAATCTCCATTCAGTCGTGGAAACCTTGGCTGAACCCCATTCTCTCAGCCTAAGAAGAAGGCAAATGCAAACCCCTGTTGAACAAATCTTGCCAATTAAACCTTATGATGGGGTCACCATAAGTCAGAACGTATTTGAAACCACAGAACAACAGCAGAAGTGTAATGAGCCAACAATGAGATGCAGTGGCAAAAAAAAAAAAAAAGCCAATGGGAGTTTGGCCTGCATCAATAGGAGTATAGTATCTAGATCCAGGGAAGTCATGTTACCCCTCTATTCTGCCTTGGTTAGACCACACCTGGAATATTGTGTCCAATTCTGGGCACCACAATTCAAGAGAGATATTATCAAGCTGGAGTAGGGCGACTAAAATGATCAAGGGTCTGGAGAACAAGCCCTATGAGGAGCGGCTTAAGGAGCTGGGCATGTTTAGCCTGAAGAAGAGAAGGCTCAGAGGAGACATGACAGCCATGTATAAATATGTGAGATGAAGTCATAGGGAGGAGGGAGTGAACTTGTTTTCTGGTGCCCTGGAGACTAGGACACAATGGAACAATGACTTCAAACTACAAGAAAGGAGATTCCATCTGAACATTAGGAAGAACTTCTTGACTATGAGAGTTGTTTGGCAGTGGAACTCTCTGCCCCAGAGTGTGGTGGAGGCTCCTTCTTTGGAAGCTTTTAAACAGAGGCTGGATGGCCATCTGTCGGGGGTGCTTTGAATGCAATTTTCCTGCATCTTGGCAGGGGGTTGGACTGGATGGCCCATGAGGTCTTTTCCAACTCCATGATTCTATGAACAAAATTACAGTGGCCTCTAAGGACATCTGAGAATTGCACTTTCCCAACTCTTATCTTCTTCTGAGCATTGAAAATAGGTAGAGAAAGTAGATGTGGAACAGTGTAGAAGCATTTTTCCCACACTCCTGGCTATCTGATAGAAAAAAGATTGTGGAAATTCTGAGGAAGTGGTATAATATTCAGTTCCATCAGTGGCTCACGTTCAATTTTATCATTAGTTCTCTTTGAGCTGGCTTGGACCCCCAACATCCTTCCATGCATACAAATACCTTCACATAGTTCATTCACTCAAACTCATTCATGGGTTTCTCTTCCTTTATACAGGGTGGGCTTTTTTCCTTGTCCTATGAGAGAAAGGACCAATTAAAATGCCTAACGTATTGCAACCGAGATATTGTATATCCTTCCCATCAACACTCTGGATGATATTAAGCATCTGACTCAATATTTATCTTCCAGCCTCCTCCTCCTTTCCTTTCACTCCCCCAAGAAACTATGGCTGCTGTGAAACTTTCCTTGGGCAAAATGGCTTTTCATAGGATTTGCCCCTTGCACCCACTTACATTAATTTTATAAGTTACACAACTAGCAACACTTGAGCATAGATGCCATCTGTAGAACATCAAAAAGCAATGCCAGACAGAGACTTGGCACTAATCTCTGAAATAGAAGGGGGGGGGGGACCTAAATTCTGGCTGAAGTGCTTGCTTAATTCAGTTATTTTCTTATTTAATAAGAAAATCCACTCAAGATATATGGGGAAGGTTGCTTCGTGAAGTGAGGATGGAAACTATTAATAATGCAGGGAAAAAGCCAGCCCACAAACACCCACACAGTCCCTGGAAACAAATTAGAAACTCATTTATATGGTGCCAGTGTGGTGTAGTAGACAGCATCTTGGTTCAAATGTGGGAAGCCTGGGTTATAAAAAACTCTACTGAAAAGGGCCAATGGATTGTCCAGTCCAGTACTGGAAATAGGCTCTCTGGGAGACTCTTTCTTTTTGTCTAAGCAGCAAATCAAAGTATATGGAACTCACTTAGACCGAGTCAGATTGTTGGCACATCTTGCTCAGTTCTGTTTGCTCCAACAGTAGTTCTCCAAAATCATTTATCTATAGTAGAATTCATTCAAAACCCTGCCATCCTTAGTCCACTACATCAGGAATCAAAATTGGAACATATATGGGTTTTTCCTCTGCAACTATGCTGAATCTTCAAGTCAGGAGCTGATCCATTTCCTGAAAAACTCCTTGGGATGTTCTACAGCCTCTCTTGGCCAACATGTTTGCTCTGGGATGAAAATTGCAAGCATCTAACCAAAGCAGAATAGAGGGATAGCATTACTTCCCTGGAGCCTAGTGTCTAGATCTAGGGAAGTAATGCTACCCCTCTATTCTGCTTTGGTTAGACTACACCTAGAATATTGTGTCCAATTCTGGGCACCACAATTTAAGAGAGATAGTTACAAGCTGGAATGTGTCCAGAGGAGGGCGACTAAAATGATCAAGGGTCTGGAGAACAAGCCCTATGAGGAGTGGCTTAAGGAACTGGGCGTGTTTAGCCTGAAGAAGAGAAGGCTGAGAGGAGATATGATAGCCATGTATAAATATGTGAGAGGAAGCCACAGGGAGGAGGGAGCAAGCTTGTTTTCTGCTTCCCTGGAGACTAGGACGCGGAACAATGGCTTCAAACTACAGGAGAGGAGATTCCATCTGAACATGAGGAAGAACTTCCTGACTGTGAGAGCCATTCAGCAGTGGAACTCTCTGCCCCGGAGTGTGGTGGAGGCTCCTTCTTTGGAAGCTTTTAAACAGAGGCTGGATGGCCATCTGTCAGGGGTGATTTGAATGCAATATTCCTGCTTCTTGGCAGGGGGTTGGACTGGATGGCCCATGAGGTCTCTTCCAACTCTTTGATTCTATGATTCTATGATTCTATGAATGCAACATTCCTGCTTCTTGGCAGAATGGGGTTGGACTGGATGGCCCATGAGGTCTCTTCCAACTCTTTGATTCTATGATTCTAACTTTGTTGACTATGGATATGATTTATAATCATGTCTAGAAATTGCTTGTAGAACATTTGGGTAGTGTCAATCTCTCTTAATTCAAATTCCTTTGCAGACTTCACAACTTTTGCAAATATACTGGTTGTTGTTTTCTGCTGTCAAGTCAGTTTTCACTCATGGTGATGCCAGTCAAAGCCTCATTCTGCTTCCTACCTGAAACACCAAGGCAGATGCATCTGCTCACTTTCACCTGCTCCTCTTATCTGTCAATCCCCATTTCCCACTTGTCTCTTTTATCTACCCCCATTCTCCATGACCAGAATTAAAATTGCAAAATGGGCCAGTAGCAGCTGATGATTTCCATGTCAATGGATTGATGAATCTATATAAGGTTTTGGTCTGGAATGTAAATGAAATATCCAAGATGCTGGGCTCTATTCTTCCAAAATACCAAACATCTTGGGACAGTTCAGACTAAAACCCAGCACCTCTAACATTGGAGCCATTGAGTACTGCCAATGTTTTGTATTAATTTATTTAATGTATAACCTGGCTGTGCGTGGCTCACAGGACTTTCTCAAAATGTTAATATGTTCGTGATTTGACTTTTGCAGATTTGATCAGAACAGGAGTCAATGTGTTGTCAAAAGCTTTCGTGACTGGAATCACTGAATTGCTGTGAGGTTTCCGGGCTGTATGGCCATGTTCCAGAAACATTCTCTCCTGATGTTTCGCCCACATCTATGGCAGATATCCTCAGAGGTTGTGAGGTCTGTTGGACACTAGGACAAGTGAGGTTTATATAGCTGTGGAATGTCCAGAGTGGGAGAAAGAACTCTTGTCTGTTTGGGCACCGGGATTGTGGCGCAGCAGGCTGAGTGTAAGCTGCATTAAGATCACTCTGACCAAAAGGTCATGAGTTCGAAGCCAGCCCGGGTTGGAGTGGGTTTCCAACCAATTGTGTGTAGCCTGTTGTCGACCATTGCAACCTGAAAGGCAGCTGCATCTGTCAAGTAGGAAAATATGGTACCACCTTAAAGGGCATGTAAGACATACCTGTTTCGACAGGCTTTTAATGTTTGATAGTGTTGATTTTAAACTGTTTTAAAATGCTTTTAAATTTTGTAGATTTTAGCTAGTCTTGTAAGCCGCTCCGAACCCCAGGGGAGTGGTGGCATATAAGTTTAAATAATAATAATACAGTGTGGGGAGGCTAAATTAACTGATTTATGAGGCCATAAAGAAGACTCCAGCAAAGCATTCCAGCGGGGAAGCATGCGGGGAATGCGGAAGTGCTTCATCAGTGTCGCAGATGGACAATAAAAGCGACAGCTCCCCTGGTGGCCAGAAAAAGTTAAATAGCCTCTGTGTATGTCTGTATATGTTTGTATGTTAAAATTGGCATTGAATGTTTGCCATATATGTGTACATTGTGATCTGCCCTGAGTCCCCTGCGGGGTGAGAAGGGCGGAATATAAAAGCTGTAAATAAATAAATAAAAAAAAGTGCAAATGTTGCAATTGGCCACCTTAATTAGCATTGAATGCCCTTGCAGCTTCAAAACTCGGCTGCTTCCTGCCAAGCTTTGAAGGAGTCTCTAGCTCCTCCAGTGTGATTCTATGGTCAACTTCAGGTGGATGCTGATGGTGTAGTTATATTGGACAACTTGAGAGTCCTAGAGAGGTGTTATGTCATTAGCCGTCTTAGCGCAACTGGTGGGGACGAGGGAGAGAGCCTTCTCGGTTGTGGCCCCCTGCCTCTGGAAAGCCCCCCTCAAGGAAATAAGATGGGCTCCATCCCTCTCCTCTTTTCATAATAGCTTGAAGACTTGGTGGTTTCACCAAGCCTTCGAGAATGATTAGTATGAGCTTCAGCCCCTGGCTACTAGTTAGAATCTGGTCCTTCACCCCCACCTATTACCCTAGTTAGTTCCCCCATTGGCTCAGGAAATTAGCATCTACAGGCCCCCATTACTACTATTGCTGAATCTGGTTTTTGCACTTTACCCATGCCCCTGGCCCCCTATGGCTTACTTTGCACTAGCCCCGGCCTAGCCATCCTGAATTGCCTAGGTTCTTTCTGAAATTCCCACCTTAATAGTTTAATCTTGGCAGGAAAAATAAGGTGGGATTGGTTTTATTACATATATGATGTGCTGATAATTTTATGCCTATGCATTGTTTTGTTTTGTTTTATTTTGCTTACTCTGTATGGTTTTGTGTCTTTATGGTTTGGAAACCACCCTGAGACCCCTAGGGGAGAGAGGGGTGTATAATTAATTAATTATATTGTTGTTGTTATTGTTGTTGTCAGGTATAAAAAATAGTGTTTTAAAATTTGTGATATTTCTATTTCATTGAGATCCTATGCCTCTAATCCCAGTTCATGTGGAGGGCGGACTGTAGTCTCACAGGTCTCACATTGTACTGTATTTGATAGAGATACTACTAAACCACAAGTAGGCAATCTTTAGTATTTCAGTCAATCAATTCCTGGGGCTCCCTTATTTGTTTATTTACTTCCATATTTGTATAACGCCCTTCTCAGCCCGGAAGTGACTCAGGGCAATTCACAGCTTGCAACATTTGTTGCCTCAACAATTATAAACAAGTAAAACAATAATAAAATACTGTTAAAAACATTTAGCATAAAATATAAAAATATAAAAAAACCATACAAAGTCATATAAGCATTATCATGAGCGTCTCCTTGTTAAAATCGTTATTCAATTGCATCGTCAGGTTATTCCATGATTTCGTATAATTATGCTGGATTAGCAAAGGCCTGCTCATAAAGCCAGATTTTAACCTTTCTTTGAAAATTCAGAAGGGAGGGGCCGAGCTTATATCCCTGGGGGGGGGGGGGTATTCCACAGTTGAGCGGCCACCACTGAGAAGGTCCTGTCTCTCGTCCCTGCCAAACACATCTTGAGGAAAGCAGGACCGAGAGCAGGGCCTCCCCAGAAGATCGTACTGTCCTAGATGGTTCGTAAGGAGAGATACGTTTGGATAGGTAAGCTGGTCTGAAACCGTTTAGGGCTTTATAGGCTAAAGACAGCACTTTGAATTGTGCCCAGGAGCAAACTGGCAGCCAGTGGAGTTGGCGTAACTGAGGAGTTGTGTGCTCCTGTTAACAACCTGGCTGCCACCCATTGGACCATTTGAAGCATCTGAACAGTCTTCAAAGGCAACTCCACGTAGAGCGCGTTGCAGTAGTCTATACGGGATGTTCAATTTAGCATAATGAAACATGTTACAAACATAATTCTTGTCTTACAGATCAGGATTAAAGTTGGATCCTGGGTCTGGAAATCTGAAAGACAGTTGTGCTTTTAGAGCATTGCATTATTAGACTATCTTGCAAATTGGCTTTATGGATCTGAGGATCTCCGTGCTGTCTAACAGGAATTAAGACATTTCCTAATAAATCAGAACAGCTTGAGATGCCTGGAGGTGTTTAAAGACCTTTTCAAAGTGTGAGAGCTACAGAATTTGGAAGGATTATTGGCTGCAATATATAGAAGGAATCTCGGCCCCAGCACTGAGCCTCTTGCTATTTTATGTGGAATCAGAAGAGTGAGAAAACGCTCAGGAACCAACTAGCCGCAGGCAACATAACAAGCTTTCTCTGTTTTCTTTTAGGGGCTTAAAAAACCGAGGTTTTGTCAATGTGTTTGAAGCCAGACAGTGGCAAGCTGAATGTCCATATGTCTTTGGAAGGAGTCTTGAACCTTTGGCCAGAAGAAATAATGCCAGACATATAGCACAAAGCCTATACTTCAATTTGCAAAAAAGCTAAACACTGTGATTTATACCTTTTGGAAGGGAGAGAAAAAATGTTAAAAGAACATTCTGTGTAGCCTTAGCATTTTGCCAGAAGCTTGCGGGTTGGATGAGGAGATGCATTCCTGGAGCCTAGACATCACTGAACATTATTTTTTTTATATAAACAAACAAAATGGCAAGAAAATCAAAATTCCCCCAAAGGACGGCTTGTCCTGGTTTCCTTTCAGCTTTTGATTATGTAAATACTTTTATATAAAGGATAAATTTAGTTTCATGCTCAAGCAACAGGTTTGGGTTGAAATGGAGGATAGCTAGCAAGACAGTGTCAAATGCTGAGCATTTCCTCTGCTATTTTGTGAAGTGAGGGCAGGCGGACTTTCAGACTTTTTCTTTGCAATCTCTATTATTTATTTAAAGTTTCTATATCTATGTACTTCTCAAACTCCTATGAAGCTTTTCTGATAATACTTCTGTGCTGATAGTATTCTTTAAGAAGGGACAAATATATCAATCTGCAGATAACCAGAGTTCATCCAAATCTTCTTTTTTTGGCAACAAATGCCACTTCCCATGTCCTCCAACATTCATCATGCAGTACACGATCCCTGAATTTGAATGACTAAAAAAGCATTGCTGTCTATCCCAAACCCTCACATATTTGATAGATGAAAACTGGGACACATGTTTGCACTCAACCTCAGAATGTGGTTAAAATAGCAAAAGTTATGAAGATGAAAGAATGACTGCAGCAGTTAGCTTTTGCCTGAGCCTACAGAGAAAGAGGAGACTTCCTTCTTTCTTCTCCCTTTTGATGTACTGACTGGAGTAAGGGAGAAAGTTTGAGGAAGAGAGAAACCTCAGACATTTAAGAAAGAGATAACATAATGGGTGGGCAGGAAATTAATTGGGACTATTATTTGTTTATTTACAGTATTTTTATTTAGCTTCTCACCATGAAGGGGATTCAGGGCATATCACAGAACATACCTATGTGGCAAACAGTCAGTGCTGTTTATACACAGACAAGACAGACAATTGTATACAAAATGGAGGTATATATATAGGCTTTCCCATATCTGGGCCTGGGTCACTCCATGCTATGTCTCAAAGTGAGAGGACAGTTGTTTCCCTGGAGAAGGCAAACAATTGGATAACAATAGTATTTGGTCCAAGATTGCCTGCTGATGCTTTGTCTTTGGCAGTTGTCCACTGGTACTGACACTAACCTCGGCCTTGAGAACCAGTGAGTAAGGCAAGGTTGTCTCTAAAGGGGTTCAACAACCAGATGGCAGAAGTTGTTGATTGCTGTCAAGTTGACTCTGCTTTATGGCAACACTATGAATGAAAGACCTCCAAGTCACCTGTTATCAAAGACCTTCTCATTTCTTGCAGTTGTGGCCTTCTTGATTGAGTCTCTCCATTTCTACAGTAGTCTTCCTCTTCTCCTTTTGATGCCTACCCTGCCAAGTTTTATTGGCTTGTTAATGAATCATGTCTTCTCATGATATGTGTGAAGTACAACAATCTCAGGTTGGCTGACTTGGTTTCTAGGGAGCACTCAGGCTCAATTTGCCCCAAAACTTATTCACTGGTATTTTTGGCACTCCATGGTTGACAGAATCATGATAAACTGGGCTCTACAGGCCAATGGATACTCCACCTCAGACGTCAGAAGAGCTGCAAAACCGAGAACAAACCACGAGCGTAAAGATGAAGATCCACCCAAAGGAAAAGTGTTCTTGCCATACATCAAGGGAATCACTGACTGCATAGGGAAACTGATGAGGAAACACAACATACAAACCACTTACAGACCCACCAAGAAAATCCAACAAATGCTATGTTCAGCAAAGGACAAGAGGGGTTCTCTCACCTCTGCAGGAGTCTACCGTGTACCATGCAGCTGTGGACAAGTCTACATAGGGACCACCAAATACAGCAAGGCCCAAACACGAATCAAGGAACATGAAAGGCACCGCAGACTACTTCAACCAGAGAAATCAGCCATAGCAGAGCACCTGATGAACCAACCTGGACACAGCATATTATTTGAGAACACAGAAGTGCTGGACCACTCACACAACCACCATGTCAGACTACACAGAGAAGCCATTGAAATCCACAAGCATGTGGACAATTTCAACAGAAAGGAAGAAACCATGAAAATGAACAAAATCTGGCTACCAGTATTAAAAAACTCAAAAATTACAGCAGAAAAACAACAGAGAGGAAACAAACAGGCACATGAAATCACCCTCAACAAAAGATTCCCCCCAGGCGCTACCAAGCCATTGAATGCAAATCAAGGTGATCAGCTGAAACATTCACAGCTAGCCCCAGCAAACAAAAGTCCTTTGTCTCACCCTGGTCATTCCACAGATATATAAACCAATTTTTCCTAGTTCCAACAGACCTCATTACCTCTGAGGATGCTTGCCATAGATGCAGGTGAAATGTCAGGAGAAAAATTGCCTCCAGAACATGGCCATATAGCCCGGAAAAACCTACAACAACCCAGAATCATGATTGTTCTAGATGACGAAAGCTTTAATTTCACCAAGCAGACAATGTAATCTTCCCAGAAAAGAACGCTTTGACAGATTATGAACATCTACTTCTCTATGATTCCCTCCCTTTGAACGTGGATACAATAAACAAGAAAATCCCCTTTCACAAATAGTTGCTCCTGTTTGGGTTTTATCTTCTGTTGTTGTTGTTCATTCGTTCAGTCGTCTCCGACTCTTCGTGACCTCATGGACCAGCCCACGCCAGAGCTCCCTGTCGGCCGTTACCACCCCCAGCTCCCTCAAAGTCAGTCCAGTCACTTCAAGGATGCCATCCATCCATCTTGCCCTTGGTCGGCCCCTCTTCCTTTTGCCTTCCACTTTCCCCAGCATAATTGTCTTCTCTAGGCTTTCCTGTCTCCTCATGATGTGACCAAAGTACTTCAACTTTGTCTCTAGTATCTTTCCCTCCAGTGAGCAGTCAGGCTTTATTTCCTGGAGGATGGACTGGTTGGATCTTCTCGCAGTCCAAGGCACTCTCAGAACTTTCCTCCAACACCACAGCTCAAAAGCATCGATCTTCCTTCGCTCAGCCTTCCCTAAGGTCCAGCTCTCACATCCGTAGGTTACTACAGGGAAGACCATGGCTTTGACTAGGCGGATCTTTGTTGCCAGTCTGATGTCTCTACTCTTTACTATTTTATCGAGACTGGACATTGCTCTCCTCCCAAGAAGTAAGCGTCTTCTGATTTCCTGGCCACAGTCTGCATCTGCAGTAATCTTTGCACCTAGAAATACAAAGTCTGTCACGGCCTCCACGGTTTCTCCCTCTATTTTCCAGTTGTCAATCATTCTTGTTGCCATAATCTTGGTTTTTTTGACGTTTAGCTGCAACCCGGCTTTTGCGCTTTCTTCTTTCACCTTGATTAAAAGGCTCCTCAACTCCTCCTCGCTTTCGGCCATCAGAGTGGTGTCATCTGCATATCTGAGGTTGTTAATGTTTCTTCCAGCAATTTTCACCCCAGCTTTGCATTCATCCAGCCCCGCACATCGCATGATGTGTTCTGCATACAAGTTAAAAAGGTTGGGTGAGAGGATGCAGCCTTGCCGTACGCCTTTCCCAATCTTGAACCAGTCTGTTGTTCCGTGGTCAGTTCTTACTGTTGCTACTTGGTCCTTGTACAGATTCCTCAGGAGAGAGACAAGGTGGCTTGGGATGCCCATCCCACTAAGAACTTGCCACAATTTATTATGATCCACACAGTCAAAGGCTTTAGAATAGTCAATGAAGCAGAAGTAGATGTTTTTCTGAAACTCCCTGCCTTTCTCCATTATCCAGCGGATATTGGCAATTTGGTCTCTCGTTCCTCTACCTTTTCTAAACCCAGCTTGAACATCTGGCAACTCTCGCTCCATGTATTGCTGGAGTCTTCCTTGCAGGATCTTGAGCATTACCTTACTGGCATGAGAAATAAGGGCCACTGTACGGAAGTTGGAGCAGTCTTTCACATTTCCCTTTTTTGGTATGGGGATATAAGTTGATTTTTTCCAGTCTGATGGCCATTCTTGTGTTTTCCATATTTGCTGGCAAATGGCATGCATCACCTTGACAGCATCATCTTTTAAGATTTTAAACAGTTCAGCTGGGATCCCGTCGTCTCCTGCTGCCTTGTTGTTAGCAATGCTTCTTAAGGCCCATTCAACCTCACTCCTCAGGATGTCTGGTTCTAATTCATTCACCACACCATCATAACTATCCTCAATATTATTATCCTTCCTATACAGATCTTCTGTATAGTCTCGCCACCTTCTCTTGATCTCTTCAGCTTCTGTTAGGTCCCTGCCATCTTTGTTTCTTATCATACCAATTTTTGCCTGAAATTTACCTCCAATGTTTCTAATTTTCTGGAAGAGGTCTCTTGTCCTTCCTATTCTGTTGTCTTCTTCCACTTCCATGCATTGCTTATTTAAAAATAGTTCCTTATCTCTTCTGGCTAACCTCTGGAATTGCGCATTTAACTGGGCATATCTCCCCTTATCCCTGTTTCCTTTTGCTTTCCTCCTTTCTTGGGCTACTTCCAGTGTCTCAGCAGACAACCATTTTGCCTTCTTGGTTTTCTTTTTCTTTGGGACGTACTTTGTTGCCGCCTCCTGAACAATGTCTCGGACTTCTGTCCATAGTTCTTCTGGGACTCTGTTTACTAAATCTAGTCCTTCAAATCTGTTCTTCACTTCCACTGTATATTCACTAGGAATGTTAGTGAGATCATATCTAACTGGTCTGTGTATTTTCCCTGATCTCTTTAGTTTTATTCTAAATTGGGCAATAAGAAGTTCGTGATCTGAGCTACAGTCAGCCCCAGGTCTTGTTTTCACCGACTGGATGGATGTCCGCCACCTTTGGCTGCAAAGGATGTAGTCAATCTGATTTCGGTGTTGACCGTCTGGTGAGGTCCATGTGTAAAGCCGCCTTTTAGGTTGTTGGAAGAGAGTATTCGTTATACACAGCGAGTTTTCCTGGCAAAATTCTATCAGCCTGCGTCCCGCTTCATTTTGTTCTCCCAGACCATGCTTGCCTGTGATCCCTGTTGTCATTTGACTTCCCACCTTGGCATTCCAGTCTCCTGTAATGAAAATAATGTCTCTTTTTGGTGTATTATCCAGTAGGTCCTGCAGATCCTCATAGAACTGATCTACTTCTGCTTCTTCAGCATTTGTGGTTGGGGCGTATATTTGGATCACTGTAATGTTGAAAGGCTTTCCTTGCACTCGAATTGAGATCATTCTGTCATTTTTTGGGTTGTATCCAAGCACCGCTTTAGCGAATTTCTTATTAATTATGAAGGCTACTCCATTTCTTCGATGTTCCTCTTGTCCGCAGTAGTAGATCTGGTGGTCTTCTGATGTGAAGTGGCCCATTCCAGTCCATTTCAGTTCGCTGACCCCCAGAATGTCTATCTTTAGTCTTGACATCTCACCAATAACAACATTCAATTTGCCCTGGCTCATAGATCTTACATTCCAGGTTCCTATGGTGTGTTGATCTTTAGAGCATCGGATTCGTCGTTCACCTCCAGTACCGTCGGCCGCTAGCCTTCCTTTCGGCTTTGAGCTAGCTGCGTCATCACATCTGGGGCTAGTTGAACTTATCCTCTGCTCCTCCCCAGTAGCATTTTGGCCATCTTCCGACCTGGGAGTCCCATCTTCCAATGGCATACCGACATATCTCTGGTTGTACTGGTCCATTTAGTTTTCTTGGCAAGGATACTGGAGTGGTTTGCCATTGCCTTCCCCAGGGATCACGCTTGGTCTGACCTCTCTGCCACAACCGTCCCGTCTTGGGTGTCCCTTCACGGTTTCGCTCATGACATCATTGAGGTGCTCAAGCTCCAGCGCCCCGACAAGGCGGTGATCCTTTGCTTCTAAGGCCTCTCAAAATGTAAGCTGATTCTATGGACCTATTTTCTGGCAAGAGTGTGATATACATCATGTAAACAATGCCATTTGGATGAAATGAAACTGCTTAAAAACTCCCTTGGAACTTAGTGGGAAGGGAGGAAGGAAGAATCCATAATGTCTTCGTGGACAGATAACATAGAATGCAATTTAGTCTTCCAAAGTAAAATATGAGGGCCTGCATGATGGATTTGGTGCATTTCTAGCTACTAAAAGGGCCAAACTGCTGCTTTCTTCAGGCTATTCATATATATAACTAACACAGCAATGATCCTTCTGGTGAATTTTATATTCCCTGTGAAATCCTTTACTGGGCTTTAAAGCAGTGCAAGAGTTAGAAGGTTAAGAAAGTGCTCCGATGCAGGGGAAAAATGTCTGACCCTCAACTGTGTTTTAAAACAAAAAGGCATCTTTTCCAACTGCATGATAAGAATACTACTGGGGAAAAGTCTCATGTGGATTTGCAACTCAGGAAAAGCCAGTATATTCATAGATAATGTTTCTTTAACCCAGTGGTTCTCAACCTGGGGTTCCCAGATGTTTTTGGCCTACAACTCCCAGAAATCCCTGCTAGTTTACCAGCTGTTTGGATTTCTGGGAGTTGTAGGCCAAAAACATCTGGGGACCCCAGGTTGAGAACCACTGCTTTAACCAGTAAGAATGCATCATGCACGGTCCTATTGTAACATGGTTGAGAAGCTTGTATGTAGCATGTAATCACAGAATTCTAGAATTGGAAGGATCCAACCCTTGTCACAAAGGAACAGCAAAGGCTGCTTCCACATGCTTCATGGCAATCTCTCTTTTTCTTCCTGGATTTGTATCCAACCAGTAGATGCAGCAAATGTAGGTTCCCACAGAATTGAAATACGCAATGCACAAGCTCTTAGAACTATTAGAGATGGAAAGGAGACCAAAAGACATCTGATCAGACCTCACCTGGAATACTGTGTCCAGTTTTCAACACCACAATTCAAGAAGGATATTAGCAAGATGGAAAGTGTTTAGTACTGTCAAATGTTTGAAGGCCAAGCCCTATGAGAAGTGACTTGGGGAGCAGGGTCTATTTAACCTGGAAAAGGTTAAGAGGGGACCTGGTGGCCATGTTTAAATATCTGAAAGGATGCCACATTGAAGATGAAGCCAGTTTGTTTTCTACTTCTACAGAGGCTAGGATATAGAACAATGGATTCAAACCTATGAGATTCCACCTAAACATTAGGTGGAATATCTTAGGTTTGAATCTATCGTTCTATATATCTGATGGTACATCTGATGGTAATAGCTCTTCAACAGTGGAATACTTTGTCTGGGATTCTGGTAGAGTCTCCTTGTCTGGAGGATTTTAACCAAAGGCAGGATGGCCATTTGTCGTGTGTGCTTAAGATTGTGGTTAGACCACACCTGGAATATTGTGTCCAATTCTGGGCACCACAACTCAAGAGAGATATAGACAAGCTGGAATGTGTCCAGAGGAGGGTGACTAAAATGATCAAGGGTCTGGAGAACAAGCCCTACGAGGAGCGGCTTAGGGAACTGGGCATGTTTAGCCTGAAGAAGAGAAAGCTGAGAGGAGATATGATAGCCATGTATAAATATGTGAGAGGAAGCCACAGGGAGGAGGGAGCAAGCTTGTTTTCTGCTTCCTTGGAGACTAGGACGCAGAGCAATGGCTTCAAACTACAAGAGAGGAGATTCCATCTGAACATTAGGAAGAACTTCCTGACTGTGAGAGCCATTCAGCAGTGGAACTCTCTGCCCCGGAGTGTGGTGGAGGCTCCTTCTTTGGAAGCTTTTAAGCAGAGGCTGGATGGCCATCTGTCAGGGGTGATTTGAATGCAATATTCCTGCTTCTTGGCAGGGGGTTGGACTGGATGGCCCATGAGGTCTCTTCCAACTCTTTGATTCTATGATTCTATGATTCCTGTGTGGAAGTCCTTGTGACCTCTTCCAACCTTACGTTTCTTTGATTCTAATATTGGGCACTGTCAATCCCTGCCATGATTCCAGGAAACAAGAAAACTATTCTATGCCCTGAGAACAAATCTAGTTTCAGTCTCTGGCATACTGGGAAAAATTATAATTGCTGGTTCTCCACATCAAACAGCCTGAGACACAGCTTTGTGGCCACATGTGAACCTTCGCAATTGTTTTCTGGTTCTGAAATCCTCTTGAATCCTTGGGCCACTCTTCTAGACAATGATGATAACAGGAAACAGGTGACAATTTTCCCAAAGTCACCTAGTATATTTCTATGGTTGAGTAGGAATTCAAACCTTGATTGCCCAAGTCCTATCCAACACTGGGACCCCTATATCATTTTGGTCTTTTTTTGGGGGGGGTAGAATAAACACAAACTGTAATTCCAGGCAGTGGAATAAGTCTCTCTAGAGGAGAATGCTAGGATTCAGCCAATTCAATTTATTTGTCAAGATCTGATGTTTTCATAGGGATAAACAATACTCCTATATTTTCAGTGAATAGAGGAAGGGAGGGAGAAAAGAAAGATTACAACTTACATTCTTTTCATTTTACCTGGGAAGTTAACCAAGAACTTTAAAAAAAATCTGGCTTATGCATCACTGTGACATCAGCACATTTCTTTGACTTTCTGTCACTGTTATTGCAGAACAGGTTTTTAAGCAGTGACCTAGAGGCAAAAAAATCTCTCTAACTCATTATCAACACCCCCTTTCCCAAGCTGTATCACTCTCTCCTTCCCTGACAGTTCACACCCGCCTTGATAACATTGATCTGGGCTTCTGCCGGTTCCTGCAATTAGTACAAATTTATGGTCATGGAATACAAGATTTGTTGTCTATTCTCATGCTCTCCTCCCAAAGGAGTTTGATAGGAAGACAGACAAAAACAGACAAAATCATAGAGTTGGAAGAGACTACAAGGGCCATCCAGTCCAACCCCATTCAGCCATGCAGGAACACACAATCCAAGCCATCCTGATTGATGAAAATCCAGAAGAAGACTCCACCACATCCTGAGGCAGCATATTCCACTGTCAAAAAGCTCTTACCATTAGGAAGTTCTTCCTAAGGTTAGCTTGAATCTCTCTTCCTGTAGTTAGAATCCACTGCTCTGTGTCCTAGTCTCTGGAGCAGCAGAAAATAAGCCTGTCCCTTCTTCAACAGGACATCCTTCTAAATATTTGAACATGGTCATCATGTCCCTTCTTAAATTTGTCTTCTCCAAGCTAGACATATCTGGTTCCCTGAACCGATCCTCATAGGGCTTTACTTCCAGACCTTTGTTAACTTTGGTTGCCCTTCTCTGGAAACAATCCAGTTTATCAATATAATTTTGAATGGTGATGCCCAGAATTGGACACAGTATTCCAGGTGAGGTCTGATCAAGGCAAAATAGAGTGTTGCAAAATTTGTTCAGTCACTCTGACACTTTGTGACCTCATGGACCTCATGGACCAGCCCATGCCAGAGCTGTCTGTTGGCCGTCACCACCCCCAGCTCCTTTAAGGTAAAGCCAGTCACTTCTAGGATCCCATCCATCCATCTTGCCCTTGGTTGGCCCCTCTTCCTTTTTCCTTCCATTTTCCCCAACATAATTGTCTTCAATAACTTCTCATGATGTTTGTTTTTAATATCTTTGTCTTTAACATCCTTCCCTCCAATGAGCAATTGGACTTTATTTCCTGAAGTATGGACTGGCTGGATCTTCTTGCAGTCCAAGGCACTCTCAGAACTTTCCTCCAACACCACAGTTCAAAAGCATCTATCTTCCTTCGCTCAGCCTTCCCTATGGTCCAGCTCTCACATTCATACGTATGTGAGAAATAGAGTATATTTATTTTCCTCAATCAGGGCATTTTACTAATTATGCAGCCTAGAATCACATTGACTTTTTAGCAGTCACAGCACCCTGTTGACTCATGCCCAACCTGTGGTCTACTAAGACTCCTAGATCTCTTTCATGTGTACTGCTGTGAAGCTAGGTGTCATCCATATGTTTGCAATTAATTTTTCAATATTGCTCCCTGTTAAAATTGATTGTATTTATCTTCAAGGATGAAAATTTACAATGATCTAAGCTGGTAATGGAAGGCAACCTCCTCAGGCTGGCATTTTTATTTTGTTTCTCTTTAATTCTCCATTTCAGGTGTTCCCTATTGGGAAAGTGGCGAGTTTCCCCCACAGTGTTGTCTGAGCAGTTGCATAAGCCCTATCACGATGCCTCTGCCATAGTGAAGTCTCAAGTGGAAATTGGCAAGAAAAGATGCATGAGCTATTTCTGTACCCACAGCCTGTACATTCACTCTTTCACTTCCTTTTGGGACATCTGCTGCCATTTCCTATGCAGGCCTTTGCTCTAATTTTCTAAGACTCTCTTGGCTTCTCTCCTAAATACCTTTTACCTTGGGAGAAGTAGAGAAACACTAATTAGAGAAGACAGAGATCTTTGACACACTTGGATTACAAATCTCGCTTTAGGAAGTCTGTCTGCCTCGGATATAGACTCCAGAGTACGATTGTGATGAGAAAAGGATGCAGCAGAGATCAGCACGGAGGATATTTTGTTCATGTATGAGGCACCTAGGGATGTTGGGAGACACAAGGAATTATGGGATGCAGTTCTCTTGATGATCTATGCTATACAACCAAAGGCTACACTGCTATAAACTAGCAAATCAAGTTGAAGTAAGACTATGACTTTGGGCATATTTTGAGAGGACATGATGTATTAGGGAAAGATGACAATGCTTGTCAAGGTAGAAAGAGGCAGAACTGATGGAGACCATATTACAGGTAGATTGACTCAATTATGGATATCAAGACTATTTTTGAGTTTGCAAGATCTTTGCAGTGTTACTGACACCCATTCATAGCATCTACATTCATAGCATCTACATTGACCTACATTAACAACAAGTTAAACATGAGCCAACAATGTGATGCAACAGCAAAAAAAGCCAATGGGATTTTGGCCTGCATCAACAGGAGTCTAGTGTCTAGATCCAGGGAAGTCATGCTACCCCTCTATTCTGCCTTGGATAGACCACATCTGGAATACTGTATCCAATTCTGGGCACCACAATTGAAGAAAGATGTTGACAAGCTGGAATGTGTCCAGAGGAGGGCAACTAAAATGATCAAGGGTCTGGAGAACAAGCCCTATGAGGAGTGGCTTAAGGAGCTGGGCATGTTTAGCCTGAAGAAGAGAAGGCTGAGAGGAGACATGATAGCCATGTATAAATATGTGAGAGGAAGTCAAAGGGAGGAAGGACCAGGCTTGTTTTCTGCTGTCCTGGAGACTAGGACACAGAACAATGGCTTCAAATTACAAGAAAGGAGATCCCACCTGAACATTAGGAAGAACTTCCTGACTGTGAGAGCTGTTCAATAGTGGATCTCTCTGCCTAAGAGTGTGGTGGAGGCTCCTTCTTCGGAGGCTTTTAAGCAGGGGCTGGATGTCCACCTGTCGGGGGTGCTTTGAATAAGATTTTCCTGCTTCTTGGCAGGGGGTTGGACTGGATGGCCCATGAGGTCTCTTCCAACTCCATGATTCTATGTTGGCAATAAATAGTCACCACCACAAGGGTTACGGCAGCACAAGAACTTTAAAAGATATTGCATACGAAGCTACACAAGTTACCATTACATGTGCAATGGGAAGTGGATGGCACTAGATTCACCCCAACTCAAATAGACAGTGATTGACGAATATGTGCGTTTACCAGAATATATCTATCATCTGGCTAGCAGGCATCACATTCTTGGACTTCTAAAGGCTCTGTCAAATAGGATATTGTCCAGGATGTCCTGAAAATAAATACTGGATCCTAACTTGAGTAAATGGGTGATGTCAGTTTTGTGTTTTTGTCTGACTGTTTATAACTAATTTGGGCACTTGGTGGGGAAAAGCTATTGTCAAGAGTTATACCATCCCAGCAGCTTACAACTTGTGAAACATGGTCCTTGAAGGCTTTGCTGGAGATTCTACTAGGTTCACCCTCACTCCTCACCTCAAGACCCAGGTGAGACTAGAGAAAAAGGCTGTTGCAGATACAGTGTCCAGAACACAAAACATCATCTTATATCTACATCTTCCGTTGACCTCATTCACCTATCATTCACACCCATTTTACACCCAGCAGCTTCCTTTGGAATTTAATAGCACTGTTCCTTATTTATAGAGATGGAGTGGAAATTGCATTTTTAGCCAATGCCCAAGCCAACAATCTGTATAAATAAAAATGTAATGTTCTTTTGTGGGATTAACATAACTCAAAAACCACTGGATGAATTGACACCAAATTTGGACACAAGACACCTATCAGGCCAATGAGTGACCATCACTCATAAAAACACTGACAAACACAGTGGAAGGGACTTAAAAAGCCAAAAAAGCAAAAAGATGCTATGGCTCATGTGTAAAAATGACTCCCCTGGCAAACAAAACACAGAATAGGATATCCATACTCTCTTCCAGACTACTACTCCCAGCATCCCCTAGACCAGGCCCTTTAGGGGAGGATGATGATCCAAATGCTTTGCTTCCAAGATGCAAGCTTTCATCTCCTTGAATCTCTTTGAGAACATCCCAATCCCTACATATTTCCAATATCCTACTCCTAGACTGCAATCCTCTAGATAGATAGATGATAGAGAAAGATAGATAGGTAGGTAGATAGATCTATTAGGAGGATAGATCTATCTACTGTGAGTTGCAGTCTAAGAATAGGTAGAGAAGGAAGAAAGGGGGAAAAGAGGAAGAGAAAGAAAAGGGGGGAAGGAAGGGAAGAGGTAGAGAAGGAAGGAAGGAGAGAAGGAAAGAAAAAAGGGAAGGAAGAAGGGAGAGAATGAGGGAGGGAAGGTTGGTTACAGCAACGCGTGGTGGGTATAACTCGTATACAATATAACAAGAGCAGCTGCTGGTGCAAAAAGCTTGGAAGCTACACTTCCCTAAAACCGTGTTTTAAAACACAAAAAGGTCAAAAAGTACATTCTGGCAGCAATCAGCAGAAGAATTCAACTGCTATTGCTAGCAGAATAGAGTCATAGAAACAATGTTGACTTCCTACTCAGGGCTTCCCATTCAATAAGTCTTGACTTCCCATTTAGAAACTCATTTAATGGAGATACTCCAGATGGCACTAGTAGCAACTGGATTTAGTCCCAAGTGTGAATGTGGCAAATGTGCAAGGTCTCAGTATATGTCTATGAGAGATTAGAACTATTTTGGCCAAACCTAGATTTGTCTCTAAGGGGGCATCTAGAATTGATGCAGTTTGATGTAACTTTAACTATCACGGCTCAGTCCTGGGAGTTGTAGTTTGGTGAGGCACCAGCACTCTTGACAAAGAAGATCTACAACTCCCAGGATTCCATAGCATGAGCTGTGATAGTTAAAATAATGTCAAACTGCATTAAATCTGCATTGTAGATGCACTGCATGTAACGTGTGAATCAACCTCAGTGCAAGCAACTAAAATGAAGAATCAAACTATAACTAGCCAAGGGACAAATGTCAGAAGGAAATGTTGCGCCACGGACTCAGACAATCATAAACAGACAGATATTCATGGAGTTTAATGAGGCCGCTTGGCTCCAAATTTTCTTGGCAGTGCTTGTTTTCAGCTTTAATATATTTTTCTTTTCCTCCTTGTAGTACAAAGTATGGCTCTGGTTAGCTAAACGCTGATGACTTTTCCATCCAAATAATACTTTTGACAATGAACAAACCAAGCTCATAATCTGCAGCTTGATGGATTAGCTCATGGAGAGCCACATATTTGCAGACATGAAAATAAACATACAGTTTTCAAAAAAGCTGGAACAGTAAACCCAGTCAAGCCGGAGCTCAAGGAAAGATGACTTTTTTCCATCCATGAGTAATTGCTGTATTTTTAAACTCTCTGAAGAACATTTACAACTTTATTGGGATCCTCCTCTTGCAGAGAATCTCTCTTTAAATCCACTGTGACAGCCCCAGAGCACATTTATGCTCTTTGCGTGTGGTGAACTTTTGGGGGAGAGGAGAGGAATTCCACAGATATATAAACCCATTTTCCTACTTCCAACAGACCTCACTGCCTCTGAGGATGCTTGCCATAGATGCAGGCGAAACGTCAGGAGAAAATGCCTCTAGAACATGGCCATATAGCCTGAAAAAACCTACAACAACCCAGAATTCCATACTGTTTTTTTCTGGGGACAAAACATTTCATGAGACCCACTGAAAACAGAATTTGGAAATACCACATCTCACCACATGGAGGAGCATTAAAAAAGTATTGTCTTGGAAGCTACCTTGCAGTAGATTTGCCATATCAAGGGGTAAGGAATGGACTCAATATTTCATCACACTTTCCCCATTTTCCCATAGACCAGAGTTTCTCAAACTGTGCTCCTCCAGATGTTTTGGACTTCAGTTCCCATAATTCCTAACAGCAGGTAAACTGGCTGTCATTTCTGGGAGCTGAAGTCCAAAACACCTTGAGGAGCCCAGTTTGATAAACAATGGTTTAGACAATTATAACATCATATACTGGAAGAGATGCCAAGGGCCATCCAGTCAAACTCCATTCTGTCAGGCAGAAAGACACAATCCAAGCATCCCCAACAAATGGCCACCCAGTCTCTGTGCACAACCCTCCAGAGGAGACCCCACCACATTCATAGGCAGCATATTCCACTGCTTAACAGCTCTTACCATTAAGATCTTCCCCACAATGTTTAGGAGGAATCTCTTTTCCTATAGTTTGAATCCATTGTTGCATTTCCTAGTCTCCGCCGCAGCAGAAATGAAGCTAACTCCATCTTCTACATTGCATCCTTTCAAATATTTAAACATGATTATCATGTGCCCACTTAATCTTCTCTTCTCTTAGCTAAATATACTCAGCTCCCTGAACCAATCTTCAAAGGGCTAGGCTTCCAGAAGTTTGACCATCTTGTTGCCCTTCTCTGGAAACGTTCTAGCTTGTCCATATCTTTCTTGAATTGTGGTGCCCAGAATGGACATAGCATTCCAGGTGAGGTCTAACCAAAGTAGAATAGAGTAGGACTATGACTTCCTTCAATCTAGACACTTGACTTCTATTGATGAAACTTGGAGTCACATTGCTTTTGTTAGCTGCTGCATTACACTGTTGACTCATGTTCAGCTTGTGGCCTTCTAAGACATCATGCTAAGTGATGTCACAGGCCATAGGCATTCAACAGTATTACTGAATTGCCACAACACTAATGTCCTTGAGTTAATTGTTTCTGCTCATGGATATCCGAACAGAAATACCCAGAGGAATGAAGAGTTCACTTTTGTTTTGGATCATTGGTCCAAGTTTTTAAGACTATCCGGGAATACCAGATTTTGTAGGTTATACTTTAGAGGAAGAAACTGGTAAAACCACCTCTGAGCATTTCTTGCCTAAGAAAAGCTTATAAAATCCATGGGGCACCATAAGTCAATAGGGAAATAGGATGTGCAATTGCACACACATGCACACACACACACACACACAATGTGCCAAAGCTCTACAGAAATCATAATTACTTTTGGATACATTTGTTGTTGTTATTTGCCTTCAAGTCAGTTCTGATTGACAGCAAGTCCATATGGAAAGGTTTAATTTTCAGAGGAGGCTGGCACTGCTTAAGGCTGAGAATATATTTATTCAAGGTTACCCAGTAGGCTTCCATGGCTGAGTAGGAATTCAAACCCTGGCCTACTGTAATCCTAGGGTACATCTACACTGTAGAATTAATGCAATTTGGCTCGATTTCAACTGCAATGTCTCAATGCTATGGTGCCTCACCAAACTACAACTCCCAAGATTCCACAGCACTGAGCCATGGCAGGTAAAATGGCACCACACTGCATTAATTCTACAGTGCAGATCCACCCTAGTCCAACAATGAAACCACTATACCACTCTGTATCTAAAATAATGTTTTCAGTTGTTGTATTCCCTCAAGTAATTTCAGGTGAATGGAGACCACAAGGGTTAAAATGACTGTTAAGAAAAAAAAAAGAATCCAATCCTCTCTGAAGAAATAAAGCTAAGAGTGAAACATATGCACACCACCCACAATGAACTCCTTTTGTGTTTGTATTTGGAGAATCATACTGAAGTATGTGAGGTGTATGTTAGCTTTTTAAGGGACAGCAACCTAGGCTAGGTGGATCATGGAGACCTATGGGGTTTAAATGGGGATTATGTCAAGCTCGGGGGAGGATTTTACTTTTTCATTCCTATTTGTCTCTCAATAATCAAGGCCAGGACCACGGATAGAGTAAATGGAAGAGATGCTCTGGTGCCCGGCCTTGCACACTCAGCATGTCGCAGTTGCTAAGCAACCACAGCACTGGGTACCCTTTTCTCCCTGGCTTTGCAAAAAGGACTAGTCCTGAATGAAGCGCCGGTGGAAAGGAGCTGGTTGAGCGAGAGCAATGATGAATGAGCCTGGGAGACAAGCAATGGGAAGACATGCACATAGACAAACACACATATCAACACAAAAATGGGTTCAATGGGTGGCAGTGCTGCTTTCCCAAAAGAGAAATTTTGATTCTGAATTCGTGAGCAGCTGCTTTATTTCTGGTGTTATTGCCTGCCTTCAAGTCACTCAAATTTATGGTGACACGAAGGTGAAGCTATCAGGGGTTCTCTTGCCAGAATTTATTTAGGGGGTGTTTGTTGTTGCCTTCCTCTGAGGCTGAGAGAGTGTGATTTGCTCTATATCACACAGTAGGTTTCAATGGTTGAGTGGGGATTCAAATCCTGGAATACAGAGTCTTAGGCTCCATTTATACTTCTATGTAATGCAGTTTGAAGCTGCGTTATATGGTTGGTGTAGACTAGTAGTTAATCATAGAATCATAGAGTTGGAAGAGACCTCATGGGCCATCCAGTCCAACCCCCTGCCAAGAAGCAGGAATATCGCATTCAAATCACCCCCAACAGATGGCTATCCAGCCCCTGTTCTCAACCTGTGGGTCCCCAGATGTTTTGGCATTCAACTTCCAGAATTCCTAACAGCTGGTAAACTGGCTGGGATTTCTGGGAGTTGTAGGCCAAAACACCTGGGAACCCACAGGTTGAGAACCACTGGGAACCCACAGGTTGAGAACCACCATATAATGCAGTTGAACTGCATTATATGATTCTACACTGACCATATAATGCAGGGTAGATGTGACCCTAGTCCAATGCTTAAATTCACTACATCACATGCTCTCTAATTCTTTTTAAAAGAGTTGTGTGCATTTCATTACTATATAGGACAGAGTTGCACAGGATGTTGTCTAATGCTCAACCAATGCTGAGCCACATACACACCAGTTGCACTACTACAACCAGGAATTGTGAGCATCAATACCTTTCAGTTTTGATGACAGCCCATCTCTCTTATTTTTCATGCAATTGTCCTTCAGCACATATTTCTTACAGATAATGTTTCTGTTTCTTTAAAAATAGTCTGATTTAGTCGTTTAGAATTGCTCATCTTGAGTTTACTCTGCATACAGAAGTACATGTTGAATATCCCTTATTCATAATGGTGTGGACCAGAAATGTTTTAGATTTTTTTTTCAAATTCTGGATTGTTTGCATATCCAGAGTGAAATATCTTAGAAATGGGAGACAAGTCTAAACAACATTCATTTTTGTTTCATATTTGCCTTATAGACAGAGGCAGCCCTAGGTAATTTTCAACGGTAAGCAAACAGTATTTTGCCCCCCCCCCAACCAATCACTGATATATATTTTCTGTTCATTGTGGGAGTTCTGTGTGCCATATTTGGTTCAATTCCATGATTGATGGAGTTCAGAATGCTCTTTGATTGTAGTAACTACAACTCCCAGTAACTACAACTCCCAGTAACTACAACTTTGATCCCAGTAACTACAACTCGCATATGTCAAGGTCTATTTTCCCCCAAGAGCACCTCAAGAGCGCCCCTGGGCAAAATCAACTATACTGCAAATGCTTACTTTGCGTAATGGGTTGAGCCGCCCCTGCTTATCGACATACTCTGAAGACAAATTATTTTAATAATTTTGTGAATAAAAGAAAGTTTGCATATTGTCATGCCTCTGCAAGATTTCTTCCTGTTTACTCCTGTAAAGCCACTATTTAGTTAGAAGTGATTAGTATTTTATATATAGTTTGTGAGGTTAGTCTAGCTAACCTCTTCTTCCTTGTATTCAAAACCTCCCTCACCCTGTCCTTTTAACACTCCTCTCAGGGGCGAACCTCAGTCAAGGTCCTCCTAGTTCCTTGAGGAGTTAGCCTGTGTGGTAATTGGAAGGTAAAGAGTAAGGAAGGTTAGAAGATCCAAAAAACAGAACGTCATGTTGAAGCTACACAAGTTACATCTAGTCATGTTAAAGCAATACAAGGTCACATCAAAGTCATACAAGTCACATCAAAGCTATATAAATGTAAAGACACGAAGTAAAGCCACGTTAGAGATATAACAGATCGAGATCCAATTGAAGTCATATCAAAGCAACATTCAGTCAGAACTGTGGTTATGTTTTAAGGACTTTAACTCTCCTCACAAAGACTGGCAGTAAAGTCAAGAGGAGAGGAAATTTGAAATCCGTTATTTACTAAATTCTTGATTTTACTTCAAATGTGTAGCTGTGCTGTTGCACGCTGGGCCTGTGCATAAGACTGTAGACAGGACATAAATTCTGTGTGCCCAACGGGACGCCGGGGCTGTCTCAGATTAAAGGCCTTTGGATTTCCTTAAAACAGAGTCTTTAGATTGCTTAAAGGTTCAACGAAGTTCTTTATTAATGAAAACAAACCAGTACTTTAAGGCTTTCTTAACAGTCTATTGGCTCTCTCTCAATCTTTTCCACAGGGAACAGGCACTGTCTTCATAACTGTAACTAATGGGGAAATCCTTAACTTCTAATCTGGGCAGTCTGTCTTTGCCTCTGTTGGCGTGGAGCCCCTGCACCCAGTACCAACTGCTTCTGGCTTTTGAGAGTGACCCTTACCAAGCAGAGCTTTGTAGACTTCCAGGGGATAAAGATCTCAGGTTTCCGTGATGCTGACTGAAGTCCTTCAGCAAAGGAACTGTAGGGCTGTATAACCCTGGTCAAGCTGTGGGCTGTATATCTCCCAGGCCAAGCCGTAGAAGAGAAAGCTTTCTACAGGAGCTCTTGGTATTATGTCCTGCGTGAAAGGCTTCTCTGTGTGGACTGAACCCAAAATGGCTCCTATTCCCTCCAAAACCCAAAAGGGGGCGGAACCAGGGAACCTAATGATAATTGACAGGTGGCTTGCCCTATGATTGCAGCCAAAAGAAGCCACCTATCTGCAGAGTCCCTGAAACTTAGGCCTACAACAAACATTCAATGCAAAGCAAACAAAATTGGAGCTCCTGGTACAGTTGTACCTGAACAGTAGCATTCAATCTGCTCTCTGAACTACAGAAACCTTCCAAATAAATAGCTAGTGTGGGGGCAGAACACATATGTTGAACCATCCAAAAGCAAAAGTATCACTTTCTTAGATGGACAATTTTGGAGACTGTTTGGATTCCGGATGAAGGATACTCAGTTTGAAATTTGAATATCCAAACAAAGAAAGATGCATTTCTTTCACACTATTCCTTTTAACTTTGAAAGGACCAGATGCTGCTGGGATAAGTCACTTTGAGGCTACTGTGCTTGCCTGCCACTTATTCAGGAAACACCCACACAGTTGAAATAAAAGGAACAACTTCAGCAGCTGTACAAGCTAAATTGCACCCAGTGCCTGGAGGGCACTCTACAGTTTCTTAATCTTAAGACTAAACACATTTCCTCTTAGCCAAGGTCCCTCAATGCAAGGATTAGAAATTACCTGTAAGAGATTTTAGGATTGCAAGGCAAGTGATGTTTTTTCAATGTGGTCTGGCATTTCACTTTGACACCGCAAGACTTCTGGGAGCCACTTGGCAGTGAACAGATTCAAATGCCTTCACATATTGAAAGGTTTGGGCAGGAAATAGAGAAACCTTGTCACAATTACTTCTCCGTGTGACTGCATTTGGCTCATGCAGAGATGAGAACATCAGCAAGAAAGAGTTAACATCTATGCAAACTTAACTATTAAGTAAAACCCAATTCAATTGCATTTAAGTAGAAAGCAGTCATTTTTTAAAATAATGATGATAACTTCAACTAGATCGAGTTACTTTACGCTACAAAATCAAAAAACATTATCAGAATAAAAATGAAAAATCTTAGTATTGACACATAGAAGAAAACACCTGCATTTTTTAACCAAACCATCCAAAATTAATCTCACAACCAGACATAGTGAAGACATCTGCCCTTGCGCTATGCTTCTCTGCTGCTGAGTACTCATGCCCAGTGTGGAACACATCTCACCACACGAAAATAGTAGATGTGGCTCTTAATGAGACATGCCGCATTATCACGGGGTGTCTGCGCCCCACACCACTGGAGAAATTACACTGCTTAGCCGGTATTGCACCACCTGACATCCGCCGGGAAGTAGCAGCCAATAGTGAAAGGACCAAGGCAGAGACATCTCCAGCTCATCCCCTGTTTGGGTATCAGCCAGCACGTCAACGACTTAAATCTAGACATAGTTTTCTAAAATCTACAGAGACACTCGCTGGAACACCTCAGCAAGTGAGAGTCCAAAAGTGGCAGGCCCAAACCCAGCACCTCAATCCATGGGTGATACCAGATGAGAGACTCCCCCCTGGGCACACAAAAGACTGGGCGACTTGGAAGGCGCTGAACAGACTGTGCTCTGGCACCACGAGATGCAGAGCCAACCTCAAGAAATGGGGCTACAAAGTGGAATCCTTGACATGCGAGTGCGGAGAAGAACAAACCACTGACCACCTGCTGCAATGCACCCTGAGCCCTGCCACATGCACAATGGACCTTCTTGCGGCAACACCAGAGGCACTCCAAGTGGCCAGATACTGTTCAAAGGACATTTAACCAACTACCAAGTTTGCAAAATCTGTTTTTTTTTAATCTGTGTGTTTGTTTTGTTCTGTTAGAAATGTAATATAATGGTATGGTTGCTGATGACACGATAAATAAATAAATAAATAAATAAATAAATAAATCTCTTACTTTCCCCTTCTTTGACATCTTCTTATCCTTCAAACTTTTTTTTTCTGATTTTGAAAGTGTCAGAATTCAAAATCCAACTTCCAGGTATGCAAAGTCTCTTTGCATTGTCTGGTAGAGAACACAAAAGGCCACTTGGACACCAAGAAGACCACCTTCCCTTTCAAGTTGGCCTTATCCCTTGTGACCCAATCCTTATAATTTCCCATTAATGCAAAACGGTGAGTAAAATAACTAATAATTTCATAAATCAATGCTGGGGAAACATAACTAATGAAATTCTAACTAAGTCAATCACTTTCATTCAAATATAAATTTAATTAAATCGCCTCCCTGTTAGCAAATTGCCAACTTAATTTATAACTTAATTGATTTTAATTCTATTGTTCCTATCATTGAGCTCAAATTACAGTACAACCCCCTGTATCCATGGGGATACGTTCCTGAAAAAAAACAAGAAACCTTTGATAATAATGAAACCTATTGAAATGAACAACTTGAGCTGGATGTTACCACTGGAGGACCTAGAAAAATCCTAGAGAGGCTTGCCTGCATTTGAATCATTTAATTCCACTAGGAAACTGAAATGGAGTGAGCTCACAGTCCTGGCCACTTAAGTGGACTTTTCCCTATAAAAAAGCTGAATTAGCAGCAGGCCAGACACTTGGCCTCTCCGTATCTTTAGGCAATACCAGCTGCCATTCCATTCTTCTCCTCTCCCAGCTTTTTGTTCTACAGGGACAATTCCATATGGTCATTATGTAATCTCATTACATGACCACTAGCAAAACTATTCATTTTTTGCAAGGAAAATAAGCAAACCAAGATAACAGTTCCTTCACATAGGAAATAGCAGAACTTATATTGGACAGTTCAATCTCCAAAATGTTAAATTGAGATATCTACTAAAACCACCTTGCAAGTGTGCACAGAGTTAGTATGGTGTAGTGCAGGGGTCCTCAAACTAAGGCCCGAGGGCTGGCCCTTCAAGGTCATTTACCGGCCTTTGCTCAGGGTCAATCTAAGTCTGAAACAACTTGAAAGCACACAACAACAACAATCCTATCTCATCAGCCAAAATCAGGCCCATTCTTCCCATTGAAATACTAATAAGTTTATATTTGTTAAAATTGTTCTTCCTTTTAATTACTGTATTGTTTTTAAAGTGTTTTTTTGCACTACAGATAAGCTATGTGCAGTGTGCATAGGAACTGATTCGTGCTTTTTTCAAATTATAATCTGGCCCTCCAACAGTTCGAGGGACGGTGACCTGGCCCTCTGTTTAAAAAGTTTGAGGACCCCTGTTGTAGTGGATTGACTAGTGGGTGGGTTTCCCATCACTTTATCCTGCCCAAAAGGCCTAAAGGAACAAGATCCTCTCTGATCTTAAAAGCTAAACAAGGTCAGTCCTGGTGAGTGCTCAGATTGGAGACAGCCAATGATCGGCAGTATTGTAGGCCAAATTTCAGAAGAAGGGTCTTAGAAACCACCTTTGGAAATTCCTTGTCAAGGAAAACCCTCATGGAGACCACATATGTCGACAGGAGATTTGATGGCACATGCGTCCCTCAGCACTTTCTCCATATAAGCTCTATATGTTAGACTATGAGCTAACTGTATTTGTTAGAGTGTGAATTACTGTACTTTATACAGTAAATCAGCAGATTGACAGGACAATAGTCTACAAATGCAGCAGCTAAATAACAATCAATAAAATATCCACAGTGGGCAAACTCAACTGAAACAGGTACATCTTTTCAGACTCTTACCTGTTGCAGTAGATGAATCATAGGAACTCCTGTCCTTCCTACTTGCTCTGAAGGTCTGCAGGTCCTTCTCCCTGTATGTCCCAAAGCCTTCAAAGCTCCTTCGTTTGTTTCCACTCCCGTCATTGTCCCGCTTGTCACTCAAGGAATTTATCTCACCAAACACATCCAGGGACTCAGACCTTGCACTGCTTTCAATATTCCCGGAGTACCTCTTCAAGCAGGAGTCAGTGAGATCATTGCTCGAGTCAGTTTTATCCTTGCTCTGCACCCACTGCTGGGTGTCGGAGAGTGAAAGTGAAGACAAGGTATCCACTTCAAAGCTGCTCTTGGAACCTTTGTGCCCAGTTTCACAATGCTGGTGTTTCTGCTTCTCTTTATACTTGCTCTTCTCAGTCAACAAAGAGAGGTCTTTGTCTGAGACATTTAATCTTTCGCTTACTGAATGGCTGGAGAAGCTGGTGGTGGATTTGCTAGCAAAGAGACTGCTCAGGTCATCATGAGCCCCCAATATCCTCTCATCTTTGTGTTTGTGCTTATGTTTGTGTTTCCTTTTGTGAAGTCGTCCACTGGGTATGCTTGTCCCTGCAACCTTTGGAGACGTCAGTGAGGAATGCACCTCCCCAAGACCCATCCCAACAGGTGTCTGCAAATGAACACCATGCTTAACTTTATGCTTGGCAGTATTGGGCATCTTCATGTGAGAGCTTGCATGAAACTGGGGAGGGGGCACAGTTGGCCTCATAAATGGGGATGCTGCTCCAAGCGTGTGGGATAAGTACAAAGGAGCTGGGTACTGACTGTAATAACCAAGATTCATCATAGGCATTGACGTGTAAGGCATTCCATAGGGTGCATAGTAACTCCCGCTGGGAATAGGGTAACCAAACCCTTGTAAGAAAGGCACCTTTGTCATGGTGTCATTGGTTTTGGCAGGTCTACCACGCTTCTTCTTAGACTTCATGTCAGAGGTCCTGCGAAGATACAGCAATGGGTCATACTGAATATATGGCACAGGGTAATAATGATCAAAGTTTATCCTAAAAATGCTGGGATACGGATTTTCATGGTAGAACGTGTAGCTCCTGTGAGAAATCCTGAACACTTGGAACTTGCTGATGAGCTCTTCCAGGTCTGCCAGGAACTGGAGGTCATCTCTATTTTGCAGATTTTTCCGCTTCCTCTTGTGCTTTGGTTTTTTCATAGTCTCATGAGAGAGAAAGTTATCGACAATTAGATGCTTCTGCCGGTGACTATGCCTATTCTTCGTGCTGGTGTCAGACTGAATAGCCTCTGGATTGTCCAGGCTGCAAAAATCAAAGGAGTATCTCCTTCGTGATTCCGAATTCTTCTCCGCTTGGTCAGAAGTACTGTTGTTGTCAGTTCCGATCCCACTGTCACTGGGTATGGTTTCCTCACTATGGGATTCGCTCACTGGAGACAGTGTGACTTCTTTCAAGGAACCAATATCACAAAGATGAGAAGGAGAGTTCGCCATAAGCCTGGGTGGGGACAACTTCCAGGTCCCACCATGTATCCCTTTCTGGGTTTTTGTAGGAAGAGCACTGACGGGCTGTAGGTTTGGCATAGTCTTTAACTCTGAAAAATTCATTTCAGTGCTGGCAGGGCTGAGGTTGCCATTAGACCCCACTAGCTGTGCTGAAAGTGGATGAATAGTTGCTGGTGATGATGCCACAAGTGACTGCAAGGTGGAAGGCACTGCTGGATTTTCTGGCTGGCTGGATACAGGCCTCAAATGTTTGATGGCTGTCTTCGGTTCTTCCAATAAGGGGTGCAACTCAGATCTCGGCTTCCGTCCCCTTTTCTTGCCAATGTATATAGTCCCTCTCTTGCTTACATTTATTTGCTTCCCTAGCCTGGCATCAATGGTTGGAGTCCCTGTATTGGCTGGGGGCTGGGTTTTCGTTTTCAAAGCTATGCTACTAGAGCAGGATAAGATCTGGCTTAAAAGGTTCTTCCTCTTGAGAGTCTTCATTTTGTTGATGGTTTTGATGGTTTTCTTATCCAACACACCAAGCTTGCCCACCTTTTTCTGGAATTTTAGCTCGCTGATGGAATTATCCTCTACTGGAGCCATCTGAGCCAACTTCACCAAGCTCCGTCGCCTTTTCCTTTTCTTCGTGCCAGGAAATTCCCGGCTGATAGGACTAACTGGGCTGGTGGAGGTTCCCTCATGAATAGTTTCAACAGTGAGCAAAGGCTGCTTCTTTGGTCGCCCCCTTTTCTTCTTGATGGGAGTAATCACAGTCAGACTATCAGTATTGGTATACAGAGGACTAGATGGTGTGATGGGATAAGCTGAGGGAGGTTCCACCATCAGTTTCTCAGAGGGGACTAGAGAAGGTTCCCGGAGCATAGTTTTAGGTTTGCTACAAGTCCACCTCCGTTTGGCTGCAAACTTTGGGTGTTGAATCTCTGGTTGTTTGCTGGATGCGAGGATATTATTTGTCAGGGAAGCAGATGTCACTGCAGTGGATTTTCTGAGCCTGGTGGTGTTGCTTGTGGGTGGTTTACTGGTTACCTCACTGTTGTCCATTCGCACCAATGGAGACTCACTCTCAGTAGCTTTCCCTTGCTTGGTGACCCGCAGATCTTTCTTGCACACCTCAGCTTGGGTGTTAGTTCTACTGATCACATCATGGCTCACAAGGTGTCCAGATGGGCTTTTCTCTGAGATGTTCTTGTCCACTGCAGTTTTACCCGATTGACGTTTCTTCCTTTTGTGACTAGGTGGTTCCACAGCTGCAGTCTTGATTGGGATAGTGATGCGTACATGACTTGTATCCTTTTCAGAACTGTTAGCTGAGTTTGGGCTGTGTCTGGGGGGTGATGGTTTGGCTGTGCTGGAGTCCTTTTTCCCTTCCACACTCTCATGGCTTTTGGACTCAAATGATTTCTGAGCATTTTTCACCCAATCTACTTCAGTGTTTGGGAGGGTTTGGTTGATAATGTCTTTTTTGCTGGACTTCTTGGTGTTGCCAGTGGGTTGATCAAGGGCTTCCATTTGTACACCTCCCTCTTGACTCACTCGGGGTGAAAATCCATTGCAATCAGCCAGATTGTTGGGCTGAGAAGTAACACCATGAGAGTTTGACCCTGGGGCTGCACTACATGAAGCAAGATCTTTGTTATTACTACTTGACAGCTGACCCCATGTGTTGCTGGAGTTTGATTTTTTAGACTGGGACTTGTTGAAAGAGACCGCAGTTTCAGAGACAGGGACCTTGGTGGAGCTCGTACTTTCGCGGTTTGAATCTGGGGCAATGAAACAGGCTTGAGAAGCTGGTCCTGATTCGGAACTCTTTGACCAGTCGAGATGATGCTGGCTGTTGCTTTTTTGCTGGTGCCGTGATTTTAAGGTGTCACTGGTGAAGTCCTGTTGTAGGTTTGGGTCATAATGTGCAGCAGAATGTTTTTGCAGCCTCTCATAAACCTGTGAAAGAGAAGAAGACAAAAAAGGAAGGACAACATTATTTCTTCTGATTCCTCAAATAGGAAAATCCTTTCTTTCCCACTCCCCTGTTTGCACATGAAAAAAACAATATGACCTTTATGAAATGCTCCTTAAATCAATATTACTAAATATATTTTAAGGAAATTAGCGAATGTATACATCTTGAAAGTAAAAGGAGAAAAAGCAGCCATTATTAATTAATTGCATTATTAATTGCTTATTGGTAATTTATGGATAATGTGTTAAGTCAATTGTTATATGTTGTATGGAACCACTGCTGTTTCTACTGTTTCTACTGTTTGTGAACTGCTGTGAGTCGCCTTCGGGCTTGAGATACAGCGGGATATAAGCAAAGTAAATAAATAAATAAATAAATAAATAAATTATGAGCACGACAACTGGATCTCTGTATCCAAAGATTCTGTATTAACAGATAAAACCATCTTCAACTTGAAAATATATAAAAAAACAAAATCCAAAAAAGCTTGATTTTGCCACTTATATGTGGCAAGGGACACCATTTTACTGCACCACTGTATATACTGAAACATGGGTTTTTGGTATCTACAGAATCAAATCTCAGCTGATCCCGGAACCCACTGAATATGTTCAATTAGACATACAGCTTCTTCATTTAGCCATGACTGTACCTCCCAGCAATTTGGCTTTGATTTGGTCTTTAGAATATCTGCCTGTTGATCTATTCATTTCATTCATTTATATCCCATCTTAGTTCTTTGGTTCCCATTCAATAGTCTGCTGCTAAGGTTATCTTTTTGTCCCATCATTTTGATCATGTTACCCCACTGTTGATATCTTTTCATTATCCGCCTATGACTTCCAGAATAACAAGAAGGACGATGGGTGGGCTGGGGGAATTGTGGCAGCACCACAGTATCTAACTAAGTTTTCTTTATCAATGAGCTTTTGTTTAAGGAAATCCACTTCTTTGGATACAGTACAGAGAATAATAATAAATGTTGAAGAGCCAGCATGGTGTGGTGGTTTGAGCATTGGGCAGTGGCTCTGGAGATCAGGATCTGAACCCACACTCTGCAACGATCCTACTGGGAAACCTTGGGCAAGTCTCTCAGCCTCTGAGGAAGGTAATACAAATCTCTTCTGAACCAATCTTGCCAAGAAAACCTATAATGGGCTTGCCGTAGGGTCGCCATGGGTTGGAAATGACTTGAAGCCACAAAACAAGAAGAAGAATATTTCTACACTTGTAGAAATTGGGTTGAATGTAATATGACTTTGGGAGGGCTGGCTGTTACTTGTTGTTTGCCACATACACTAAATAATAATAATAATAATAATAATAATAATAATAATAATAATATCTGGTTCACAAAGTATTAAACACAGTACACCACCCAGTGTCTATGGAAATGCTCCTAATCATAGGTTGTTTCAGAAAGCTCAAATGATTAAGATCACACTCTGTCCCTAGACATTGGGCGAGTTATAATATCTCCTTCCTTCATTTTATCTTCAAAACAATGCTGTGGGGCAAGAAAAAATGGGCCCCAATGACCCAAATAGATGAGGTTTAAAAAATGCAATTAAGGATCATGTAATTAACATTCATGTAATTAACATTTTTAAAAGAACGGCAGCTGTGCCTCCCTTTCCCAAATCTGAATCATAGTCCAGGGATTGAGACTAGTTGCAGTATGGATCCCACCTTCCATTGACTATTGTTCATGGAGAAGATTTCTGCAAATATCAATGGGTCTTTTCTCTACATGCAGATGGCAGCTACTGGGGGTCGGTGGGGTGTTGACTTGGCTGATGGTAGGAGGTTAAAGATGGCTAAAGCCATAGCCTCTCATTTATAGTCACAATCCGGACTGTTCCAGCCTTAGATGTACTTTAAAACATCAATTGTTGGTGTTGTGTGCCTTCAAGTCATTTCCAATTTATGGCAAACCTAAGGCAAACCTATCACAGAGTTTTTGGGCTACTGAGAATGTGACTTCCCAGGGTCATCTCATGGGTTTCCACATCTGATTCAAACCCTGGTCTTCAGAGTCATAGTTCAATTCTCAAACCACGCTGGCTGTCTAAAACGTCTGCACATTCGGTAATTTCTTGAACACTATTTTGACCCAGAGGCAGCACAGCCACACAGAAATGCATTACTCTATTCTCCTTATCTGTCCCCTTTCAGACGTCATGTTACATTTCCAATTACTCTGTTCATCAAAACGCATTTTCTGATCAAGCTCACACTTGACTTTCAATGCTCTAAATTCACACTTCTGCAAATCTGCAGCTGTTTCTAAACCATCTCTTCCTATACATCTTTCTCCACTGAACTGGACTTCAATTTCCTCACCAGTTTTCAGGGTTGTACAATCTCAAGGGGAGGAGGGAGGGGGGAGAGAAAAAAAGAAAATCCTTCCGCATCTTTTGCTGCTGCATGGTAACCACAGATGGTTCAGCTTTGAGCAGGTTAGGTTTCATTAGTCGCAACTGATATGTGTGGATTGTTTACTCAGAACGACTGGCAGAGCAATCTGACATTAATTGCTTCTACTTTATTCACCTGGCTCTCCACCTGATCCCATTGCTCCCAATGTTTTGGCTCAAGTTTGCCCTGCTTGGTGAACTCTACTTTTGAAAGCGAAGGAGTAGAAAGAATGAAAGGAAAGCAACAGCTAGAATGACAAAGCAGGGGCAGGAGGAAAAATGCAAGCTTGTAAACTGGGGTGTGGAAATTAATTGCAACAACGAAGAGGACACTCTCCCCCCCTTTTCCCCTCTACTATAAGAGCTATTTAACAGTGGAAGATACTACCTCAGAGGGTGGTAGACTCTCCATCTTTGGAATTCTTCGAATAAAGATATTTTATTTGACATTTTCCAGGTGCATGACCGGTGGTTGGACTCTGGAGGCCAGGGTCCAAATTCTACTCTGCCATGAAACCAACTAAGTAACCTTAGATAAGCAATGCTCTCATCCTCAGAAGAAGGCAAAGACTTCTGAACAAATCTTGCCAAGAAACCCTGTGAAATGGTTGAACAGAAGCTCTCTGAAACTTTAGGTACTCTTACTGTCTATCACAGAGAAAATCAGCTGATTCTTAATCCACCAAAAACACAGACATGTGCTTTCCATCTTAAGAACAGACAAACATCTCAAGTTCTGATAATTACCTGTGATGGAATCTCATTGGAGCATTGTAGCACACCCAAATACCTGGAAGCTACCCTGAATTGTGCTCTTATCTATGAGAAGCACTGCTTGAGTATTGGGCAAAAAATGTGTGCTAGAAACAATATCATATGAAAGCTGACTGGCATAACCTGGGGATCACAACCACACACAGTGAAGACATCTGCCCTTGCGCTTTGCTACTCTGCTGCTGAGTATGTACACCCAGTGTGGAACACATGTCACCATGCTAAAACAGTGGAAGTGGTTCTTAATGAGACATGCCACATTATCACAGGATGTCTACGCCCTACACCACTGGAGAAATTGCACTGTTTAGCCGGTATTGCACCAGCTGACATCCATTGGGAAGTAGCAGCCTGTAATTAAAGGACCAAGGCAGTGACATTTCTGGCCCATCCTCTGTTCGGATATCAGCCAGCACGCCAACACCTTAAATCAAGAGTTTTTTAAGATCTATAGTGACACTCACAGGAACACCTCAGCAAGCAAGAGTCCAAAAGTGGCAAGCAAAAACCTGGAACCTCAATCAGTGGCTGATACCAAATGAGAGACTTCCCCTTGAGCACACAGAAGACTGGGCGACTTGGAAGGCACAGAATAGACTGTGCTCTGGGACCAAGAGATGCAGAGCCAACCTTAAGAAATGGGGTCACAAAGCGGAGTCCACGACATGTGGGTGTGGAGAAGAGCAAGCCACAAACTACCTATTATAATGCAGTCTGAGCCCTGCCACATGCACAATGGAGGACCTCCTTATAGCAACACCAAGAGGCACTCCAAGTCGCCAGCTACTGGTCAAGGGACATTTAATAGGATGCCAAGTTTCAAACTTTGTGTTTTTTAAAATACATTACAACTGTACCCTTGGTTCACTTCTAATACAATAAATAAATAATCTTAGGGTTGTCAGAAATTGGAAATGACTTGAAGGCACGCAACGACAATCCTTGGGCATGTTAAAGTCTCACAGTCTTGGAGGATGGCCATAGCAGCATTGATTACTAGACTGAAGACTCAAGAAGGTTTCCGTGCTTTTAATGCTTATATAGAAGAGGGGATTTCAAGAGGCGATGCTTTGTATCTGGATATGTGACACACAAAACTTTTTGAAATTTCCTCTTCTACACAACCGCTAAAGGTACGAGTCTTCTCCAGTTTTAAGCCCGGCCATCCTAAGGTAAGCTAGCTCCAAAACACCTAATGCTCTTGAATTTCACTATTGTCAGTTGAGATGTCAGTTGAAACGTTTACCCATAAACAGCCTACCAAGTGCCACATCACCTTTAAAAAAAACATATGAGAAAATTAGCAAGAATTCTTCATATGCCTGAATGGTATGTCCTATTCATTAGCTTTAAGTAGATAGTCTAATCAACTGCCATTCAAAATTTATCTCCACAAAACCGCCAGCTGTATTATGGAGGTATACCAACCAAAGGCTGGTTATCGCATAATATGAAAATAAACGTTTCAGGAAGTGACAGGAAGCAAAATCCACGTGTTGTTTTGTTAAGGGAGGATGGCAACCAGCTCCTAACCTGTTCCTCACCGTTCTCCCTAACTCCCAAATCCACCTTTCTCTGAGATGCGTCACCCAGATCGTGCAATAAGGGAACTGGCTGACAAATCAAAGCTAATGCCTCTTTAAAGCATTAGACGATGCATCTGCAAAAATGGCTCCTCAAGTGTAATTCCCTATTAAGAAGCTTTATCTCGATAGATAAGCAGCTGGTTCCCATGTTGCTAATTGCTGTCTGCTGTGATTTTAAAACATCTGCACCCCGGCGCTGATCGTTTTCATATTCTAATCACTAGGAATCTTGCAAAGTGGGGGAAGGGAAGGAGCAACAAAGAACAAGAGATATTTGGCTGATGGTTTCACTGGGTTTATTAGCAGTGTCTCCTTGTAAAAAGTATTAAAGGGTAAATAGAACTTTGATAGCAAGTGAATGAATAGAGAATAGGCAACTAGAAGGGCAGACAACCTTCTTAATTGGAAGGTCTGATGCTTTCTGGAATTGTCAAGATCATACTGGTGTTTTCCAGTATAAGTGGATATGAGCATGGAGAAATTAGCTTCTAGTACCGTGGTTCTCAACCTTCCTAATGCCGTGACCCCTTAATACAGTCCCTCATGTTGTGGTGACCCCCAACCATAACATTGTTTTTGTTGCTACTTCATAACAGTCATTTTACTACTGTTATAAATAATAATGTAAACATCAGATATGCAAGATGTATTTTCATTCACTGGACCAAACTGGGCACAAATACCCAATGCACCTACATGTAAATGCTAGTGGGGTTGGGGGAGGATTGATTTTGTAATTTGGGAGTTGTAGTTGCTGGGATTTATAGTTCACCTATAATCAAAGAGCATTCTGAACTCCACCAACGATGGATTTGAACCTAATTTGCCATACAGAACTCCCATGACCAACGGAACACACTGGAAGAGTTTGGTGGGTATTGACCTTGAGTTTGGGAGTTTTAGTTCAGCTATATCCAGAGAGCACTGTGGACTCACGCAATGGTGGATCTGGACCAAACTTGGCACAAATACTCAATATGCGCAAATGTGAACACTGGTGGAGCCTGGGGAAAATAGACCGTGACTTTTGGGAGTTGTAGTTGCTGGGATTTATAGTTCATTATAATCAAGGAACATTCTGAACTCCACCAACGATAGAATTGGCTCAAACTTTCCACATGGAATCCCCATGACCATCAGAAAATACTGTGTTTTCTGATGGTCTTTGGTGACCTCTCTGACACCCCTTCGTGACCCCCTCAGGGGTCCCGACCCCAAGGTTGAGAAACACTGTTCTAGTACAAAGGTCCTCAAACTTTTTAAGCAGAGGACTAGTTCACGGTCCCACAGGTTAGGGGGCTGGACTATAGTTTGGGAAAAAAAATAAACAAATTCCTGAACTCTGCACATATCTTATGTGTAGGACGAAAAAAAATCCACAAAAGAACAATGCAATATTTAAAATAAAGAATTTTTTTTATCCAACCTAAACTTATCAATATTTCAATGGGAATCATGGGCCTGCTTTTGGCTGATGAGAGAGGCAAGTTAATTAGGACCGTTTGTTGTTGTGTGCTTTTAAGTTGTTTTGGATTTAAGGCAACCCTAAGTCTAAACTTCAAGGTGGGGGGCAGGTAAATGATCTTGGAGGGCTGCATCTAGCTTGCGGGCCATAGTTTGAGGACCCTTGTTCTAGTAGGACTACAATAGCTTTATCCAGCGTAACTAATGGTCCTAATTACTGCAGGGTTCTGGGAGCTGTAGTTCAACACCAGCTACCATTTCCACGTTCCTTTCCCCTTATCCAGAAAACTGAAATATTCGAATATCTAAAATGGTCCACACGGGTATCTAAGATAGTGACATTTTTGTATTCCGAAGGTTCAATATATAGAAACTTTGTATATACGCACAAAATTATTGTATGGAATTATTTTAGGCTACGTGTATAATGTGAATTTGAAGAATAAATGAATGTTGGGTTTGGAAGATCCCATCTCAGATATCCCATTATGTATGTGTATGCAAATACAGCTATTCCAAATTCCCACCTCCCCCCAAAATCTGAAACACTTCTGGTCCTAAGCATTTTGGATAAGGGGTACTCAACCTATAAGCAACTTCCATGGGAAATGGAGGCCTTGCATGTATTTACCACTCCACTGGGTGGCAGTGAATGTTCTCTATCATGGCAGCTGTATACAAGCTTATCATGTTTACAAGAACCACCACAAACACTCCAGGAAGTTAAGCATGAAAATCCAAACAGTAGCTGTTCAGGAAATGGGACAGTAGTTTCCCAGTTTCTGTGGAGCACTTGCACCTCTGGCCATTTTCCAGGTTTTACAAACAGAAAGGATGTTAGGAATGAAATGGGCCTACAAATGAAGAAGGCAAGTCAAAATCATAAATCCTCACATTTTCAGAGAAGGATGCCTGCTTCTCCTGTGTTGAAAGCACTTCTGGGACTACTATGTGATATAGGAGCCTGCACAGCTCTCTTAAAAGATACCAGGATATTACCACATTATCCAATTTCTATGTATATGGTTGCAAAAACTAGACCATGTAGAAAGTTGAATCTACTCATTTAAAATATGGTACTTGAGAAGAGTTTGGTGGATGCGGTGAACTCCCATAAACCCCACCAAAAACAAATAAATGAGTCTGAGAGCAAATGAAGTCTGGACACTCTTTAGAAGATGACTGAATGGAAACATCATGGGACTTATCAGAAAGCACAATAATGCTCAATAAATAGAAGGTAAAGGGCAAAGCTGAAGACCAAATCACAGTTGGATAGAGTCAATCAAAGAAGCTACAGCAGTCCTTAGTTGGTAGAACCTGAGCAGGGCTGTTGATAACAGGATGACTTGAAGGTCTCTCATTCCTAAAGTCACCATAAGTTGAAGTCAACTTGATAGTAATCAATATCAACAACAATGGCCACACTAGGTTCTTGTGGGTTTTTTCGGGCTATAGAACCATGTTCTAGAGGCATTTCTCCTGACGTTTCGCCTGCATCTATGGCAACACTGCCACACTGTTTACAATTTGACAGAGATTACACATTAAGGAGACAGAGCATAATTTTATGCCCATGGAGTTCTGTGATGGTTGAACAATGCTGCCTCATTAGTGAATTGCCATGTTGCATAACTGAATGCGCAATCAAATGTAGATGTGCATCAGAATGCACATGAATTAGCATGCAGCACTGCACAGCAATCTGATGCCATGTACCAGTGCCTCCAACTAGATCTTTAAGTGCTTTGATGTAAAGCAGGCAGCCTTAAACTGTGGCCCTCCAGCTGTTTGGGCCTTCAACTCCCATAATTCCTGACAATTGAACAAGCTCATTAGGGCTTCTGGGAGTTGGAGGCCCAAACAGCTGGAGGGCTGCAGTTTGAGGATGCCTGGTGTAGCTTGAAATGCTAATTTTAAGAAGAGATAACATAATGGCAACCAACTCCTTAAAAAAACAGTGGTAGGATTATCCTCAGGGAGTGGACTTTGTAGTTTCTTCCAACTGTATAACTGTATCATGGTTTTAGCAGATCAGTCATCTTGCTTTTTTGACTGGGATCCTTTATTTGCAAACATTGTGGACTGGAAGCAAATATTCTATATGTGCTCAGCTGCTAAACTACTTACAGATGGTTCCACAAGGATCCATAAAGCAATAGTTGATATGTACTGATTTTTTGAGACTGAGTAGAATGAAGTATCTGTTTACGTTTTAGCCTGTTATAGTTGCTCCTTGCCAAATATCGATGGACATGAACTCACTCATACTGTGGGGCTAGCCAGCTCCTTCTATCTTCTCCCTCACCCACCCCCCTGTGCTACTATTCTTCATCAACAGGCAGACTATCTTCAGAGGCTTGTATTAGGAAAGGAGTCTGGGAAAAACCAGAACAATGGAATTCTTCTGTCAGCTTTCACAAAGGGCCCATCACTGCTGACATAACAAATCCATTTAAATATTGTGCCTGAGCACAACACAGCTTGGCGGTTCGGTTTTGAGGCAGCTGGGCGAGAACAATCAGACCTTAAGTACAGTATAACAGCCCTGCTTACAAAACCTTGACCCCTCCCACACCAAGCGGCTAACCCTTGTTTGAACAATGTGGCAATGTCAAGCCATTTTAAATGGCCTTCAAGCACCGCTTAGAAATGCCAACGTTTCACCAACTGAGGGAAGGAGCGACAGAGAGGAGAACGGCACAAAGCAATCGTTTTGGCAAAAATGCAGCTGTGATTTGATAAACCCCCATTTGAGACTGCCCACTCTCCAGAAATGAATTGACGGTAACACGACTCTTCTGGGGCATCTATACTTTATAGATGCAGTCTGTTTCATTACAAGGAGGACATGAATCTTCAACACTAGAGGTCTGGCATAAGTCTTCTGTCTGTGTTGACCAAGTGACCTTCACAAGATGCCCAATGAGAGGGAAATTGTTCAGCCTAAATCTAGTCACCCTGAAATGTTCCTAAATTATATGGGTTACCAAAAGTACTTGTATAACTATAACTGATTTGGATCTGTCATTCTATGGACTCCTGGGATTGGGATTGGTGAAGTTCTTACAATTCTTTGTAAGAATTCTCTTCTGAATTATAGCAACAGAACTCTCTATAAGGAATTTTATGGACCCCCAGGAATCAATATTCCATGGAACTGAGTCATAGCAGTGGTATTAAACTACTGAGTTGCATGTCACATGCAACTCCTAGAACAATTCAATCAGCGCTGCCTCCAGAAAATCCTGCAAATCTCTTGGGAAGACAGGTGTACAGATGTCAACGTGCTCGAAGAAGCAAAGACCACCAGCATTGAAGTGATGGTCCTCCACCACATTGTCCAGATGCCTGACCATGGTCTCCCAAAGTGGTTTCTCTATTCCGAACTCAAGAACGGATAACAGAATGTTGGTGGGCAGGAATCTCTTTCAGTTTTCCGTTCTTGAGATGGGCTCAAAGCCAACCTTAAAAACTCTGGCATAGACACTGAGAACTGGGAAGCCCTGGCCCTTGAGTGCTCTAGCTGGAGGTCAGTTGTGACCAGCACTGCTGTAGAATTCGAAGAGGCATGAGTGGAGGGTGAAAGAGAGAAAAGTGCCAAGAGGAAGGCGTGTCAAGCCAACTTCCATCTGGAAACCAATGCCCTCACTGCAGGAGAACACGCAGATCAAGAATAGGGCTTCACAGTCACCTACAGACCCACCTCCAGTACACCGATCTTGGAAGACAATCCTACTCGGACAACGAGGAATTGCCTAAGTAAGTAAGTAAGCAAGCAAGTAAATTACTGTAATTTTTGTTGCGCCCTTGCTTACAGAACTATAACTCTAATGCTTCTGAACCCAACATATTCTCAAGTCAGGGCACAGGTAAGCCAATGAGGTCCCCATACCTGGAATGAAAGGTATATTGGTTCAACTACGTCAGTGGTTCTCAACCTGGGGTCCTCAGATATTTTTGGCCTTCAACTCCCAGAAATCCTGATAGCTGGTAAACTGGCTGGGATTTCTGGGAGTTGTAGGCCAAAAACATCTGGGGACCCCATGTTGAGAACCACTGAACTATGTTATATTTCACATTGCAGGATCCACCTTGCCTTGGGGGTCAAAAGCAATCCCAAGAATAGGCATGAGGGACTGTTTGCTGGTTTAGTACAGTTTTGAGATTCCCTTGTTTGGAATGGTTAGAACCAGAAATGTTTTAGGTTATGGATTGTTTTTCGGATCATGCCGTACTTGTTTGCATATAGGTATATGGTGAGATGTCTTGAAGATAAGACACAGGCATTAATTTATGTTTTCTATGTAACCTATACATGTAGCCTGAGGGTTATTTTATTAAATATTTTAAATAATTTTGTACATGAAACATAGTATGTATACACTCAGCCTTCAGAAAGAAAAGAGATCACTGTCTCAGTCACTCATGGGGACAACTTTGGATTTTGAAGTAGTTTGGAGTTTCAGATAAGTGATGCTCAAACTGTATAAGAATAAGGAAATGTTGGGTGGGATGGATCATAACTCCTGTAATTCTGAACCAAGGATGCTGAAATGGTAACAAGAGCTATGTTGGCTACCAATCTATTTCCAAACAAAACTCCTACCAAGCTGCATATAGTTGACTCCAGGCATTTTGAAGAATGGTACTTTCCCATATGAGTCTTTTTGGGCCCTGAGATATGTGGGGGCATTGTAATAATAATAAATAATAATAAAATTTACTTGTACCCCACCACCACCTCCCTAAAGGGCTTACAGAAGACAACAATGCATAAGTATAATAAATACAATTCTTTCCTACAAGAATCTTTCAGTAATTCATAAATTGTGTCCTGCTGTCTCTGAGGACAGAGAGTCAATGAGATAACTGGGTTGTTGTAGGTTTTTTCGGGCTATATGGCCATGGTCTAGAGGCATTCTCTCCTGATGTTTCGCCTGCATCTATGGCAAGCATCCTCAGAGGTAGTGAGATAACCTTTGCAGTTATTTTTCTAATTCTATGATTCAACAAGTTCTAGAAAATGACTGGGTGGGAAAGCAACGAGTAAAGTTTCTTTACTGATTTAAAATTATTTTTGGAGGGCCATTTTTAGTGGCAGTTATCGAGTTTTATGCCATTTTCTTACCAACAGATTATATATTTAAAAGAAGTAACAGACAAAATGACAAGTAAAAGAAAAAAAGTTGCTAAAATGAACTAAACAGCAAAAAATGAAACAAAAATTGTAACAGTAACAAACAACATCTTGGTGGGGAGTTCTCAAAAGCAACTTACAGAGTTCTCAAAAGTATCAGATAAAATGACTCAACACAAAAAAATCCTCTTGAAAAATGTAAAATTGTTTCATATATTCTTTTTTGTTATTGTTTTTGTTGTTATGATTTTGTTCTACTTAATTGAAGGATTTTTTTTTTTCAAGGAAGCCTTGAGTTAGAAAACACAAGTGTAAATATGAAGGAAAACAAATCTAGCCTTGAAATATTCACAAGACACATTTTGGATGTTTTCATTAATATTAACAAGTTTTGAACTGCGCATTTGTACCCTTCCAAGAAACTCAGCAATGTTTGTTTGTGTACGAACATGTGCGCAGCAGCCTTTGATCACGCAGCAAGCGGCACTTCATGGTGTTCACCCTATTCAGTCGTTTGTTTGCATTTGCTCATTTGCATTTTGTTCAACTCTGGAATTTAGGAGGACAAGTTTCCAGGACGTTGAAGGCTGCTTACTGTCAAAGGCACTCCACAGGTTGTTGTAGCAGGAAGCTGGCTCTTTTGAAGCTAGGTGGCAGCAGTAAAGAAATGGAGGTACAGATCTCTAAGACTTGGATCTGTCCAGCTAGAGAACCAGAACCACAGATAGAAGACAAGAAAAGCATTGAATCTTATGATTTTGGAAAGTACTACCATGGCCATCTAATCCAGATTCTTCTTGCACACATAACCAAGGCACTCCTGATAGACGCCCATCTAGACTGCTGTAGTGTCCAACCTTTGGTTCTCCAGATATTTGGGATCCCTGAAGTCCTGGCCAGCTTGTTCAAAACACCTGGAGTGTTGGAGTGATTGAAATCAGAACTTCAAAATTATGAAGTATGAAACAATTATGTTGCAAAAGGATTTCATGGCCGGAATCACTGGGTTGTTGTAGGTTTTTTCGGGCTATATGGTCATGGTCTAGAGACATTCTCTCCTGACGTTTCGCCTGCATCTATGGCAAGCATCCTCAGAGGTAATGAGGTCTCTTGGAACTAGGAAAAAGGGTTTATATATCTGTGGAATGACCAGGGTGGGACAAAGGACTCTTGTCTGCTGGAGCTAGGTGTGAATGTTTCAACTGACCACCTTGATTAGCATATAATGGCCTGACAGTGCCTGAAGCAATCTTTTGTTCAGAGGTGATTAGATGTCCTTGTTTGTTTCCTCTCTGTTGTTGCACTGTTGTAATTTTAGAGTTTTTTAATACTGGTAGCCAGATTTTGTTCATTTTCATGGTTTCCTCCTTTCTGTTGAAATTGTCCACATGCTTGTGTATTTCAATGGCTTCTCTGTGTAGTCCGACATGGTGTAAAATATGTCCAGTGTTCAGGAATTCATATTTTTTCAAACTATAGTCTATTCCCCCAACAGTCTGAGGGACTGTGAACTGGCTGAGTCCTGTGAGCGGGACTGAGCCCTGTTTGGAAGAAAAGACAAGTTCGGGATGCTTCACAGCAGGCCAGGCCTTACTTTGTCTCAGTAATTGCACTTTATTTTTGCAGGAAAGTTGCTAAACAGGAAGGACGGGTGTGTTCTATCAATCGCCTATGCCTAGTGCAAAGACGTTCTCGAGGAGATCTTTGCAGGTACTTCTGTACACAATGAAACTTGTTTTTACCCGCATGAAAGAAAAGGGCAGAGCTACAGCAAATGTTGCAAACACGGAAAACGTGGCTCAGCATGTGTAAATATTTAAACAACGGGCGCATAATACAGAAGCCAGAAAAGGAACCTTTTGTGATTGAAGAGGAGGATTCAAGTTAATCTTTCATAAACCAAAGCTCTACCTGCTTCTTCAACTGACACAAAGACGAATTCCTGTATAATCTTCAGCCAAGAATCCTTACTAAGGGCATTCATTGACAACTATTTGAAATACATTTTAAGAAGGCTATCATTTCCAAACATGGAGCCCCCGGTGGTCTAGTGCGTTAAACCCCTGTGCCAGCAGGACTGAAGACCCACAGGTCACAGGTTCGAATCTGGGGAGAGGCGGATGAGCTCCCTCTATCAGCTCCAGCTCCTCATGCGGGGACATGAGAGAAGCCTCCCACATGGATGATAAAAACATCAAATTATCTGGGCGTCCCCTGGACAACGTCCTTGCAGATGGCCAATTCTCTCACACCAGAAGCGACTTGAAGTTTCTCAAGTCGCTCCTGAAACGACAAAAAAATTCCAAACATATTGTTGAAAGGGACGGCAAGGATCATCTAGTCCAACCTCTGCCATGCAGGAATACATAATGAAAGCACTTGTGACAGATGGCCATCCAATCCAGTTTATAGAATTTCAAAGAAAGAGATGCTATCCTCCTTTAAAGGAGTGTTTTAAATCACTCACAATGTTTGAGTTGAATCTTTTTTCTTGTAATTTGAACCCATTGGTTCATTTCTAGTTTCTATAATAGAGGAAAACAAGCTCAGTGCATTTTTGTATGACCCCTTTTCAGATATTTAACTCTTAACTCTTTCCTCCATGTTAAACATACTCACCTTCCCAAGCCATTCCACATAGGGCTTGGTCCCTACAATGTTCATCATCTTGGTTGTCCCCCTCTGAAGATTCAAAAGTGACAGAAGAACCATATTTACATATCTGCAAGGATGTCATGTGTAAATGATTGACTTTTTTTGTTTCACCAAGAGATGAAGCCTAAAAATTCATAAAAACTGGGGTTTTTTTTTTACTGTAAAATCTACTAACTGTGGAATACATGGTCTTGGAAGGTAGTGGATTCTCCCTCTTTGGAAGTTTATAAACAGAGCTGAACATTTTTGTGGTAGTTGTTTGCTCTTGCATGGTTGGAGTAGGACTAGATGGTGCTTGAGATCCCTTTCAACTTTATAATATTGATTCTGTGATTCTATAATATCAAAATACACAACATTAGGATTGTGTGACTTCATGTTTGCCAAGTTAAGTTGCTCTAGGCCAGTGTTTCTCAGCCTTCCAAATCCGTGACCCCTTAATACAGTTCCTCATTTTGTAATGACCCCCAACCAGAACATTATTTTCGTTGCTACCTCATACCTGTCATTTTGCTACTGTTATGAATGGTAATGTAAATATCTGATATGCAAGATATATTTTCATTCACTGGACCACATTTGGCACAAATACCCAATACGCCCAAATTTGAATACTGGTGGGGTTGAGGGGGATTGATTTTCTCATTTAGGAGTTGTAGTTGCTGGGTGTTATAGTTAACCTCAATCAAAGAGCATTATAAACTCCACCAATGAAGGAATTGAACCAAATTTGGTACACAGAACTCCTATGAGCAACAGAAAATACTGGAAGGTTTTGATGGGCATTGACCTTGAGTTTTAAAGTTGTAGTTCACCTACATCCAGAGAGCACTGTGGACTCAAACAATGGTGGATGTGGACCAAACTTGGCACAAATATTAAATATGCACAAATGTGAACACTGGTGGAGTTTAGGTAAATAAACCTTGACATGTGGGAGTTGTAGTTGCTGGGATTTAAAGTTCGCTTACAATCAAAGAGCAATCTGAACCCCACCAATGATAGAATTGGGCCAAACTACCCACATAGAACCCTCATGACCAACAAAAAATACTGTGCTTTCTGTTGGTCTTTGGCAACCCCCGTGACACCCCGTCATGACTCCCACAGGGGTCCCAATCCCAGGTTGAGAAACGCTGTTCTAGGCTTTCTGGCAGGCTTGGAAGACTTTGGTCTATAACTGAGTTAGTTGGCTTCTGTTATACACATTTTAGGTTTTCATTTTGAACTTTTATTATTATCATTGCTATAGTGTCATCTAATGTTTAAATTCAGTGGCACATCATCTTGGAGGAATGAACTTTAAGTGGTGGCTTAACAAGTGCTTAAGCAAAGCAGTGAAGAATGCAAAATCTACCATGGACTGAAATCTGACTGTTCCCTTCCACTCCTGTGTTTTTGGACACAACCTTATTGCAAGCCCAGGACTGGTAAGCCTTCTGTATAGTTTATTCTGTTCTAGAAGGTCATATGATCTGTTTTGAATGAACAACATTGCGATATGACAAGCTTGTTTCTCCCAGTTGGACTTCCACAATAAGTTCTCACCAAACCGAAATACAAAATGAGAAAATGTTCTCACTCACTCACAGACAGAAAGACTGATGTTTGAGTCTCCTGGCCTTGTGCAAGTGAAACAGACAATGCAAACTATGGAAGGTTTAGTCAAAATGAAAATCAAAAGCAAATGTGTTAGCCTGAATGCTTTTATGGTTGAAGGGATAGATATCCATTTGAAAGCTGTCCTGCCTTTAAGGGAGTTGAAATCTACTTTATCTTGTCAGACATTATCAAAGGTTAATCTTTCTTCCTTGGCCCTGATCCATGCAGAGCTTCAAGAGGGATAAGTTTGAATCCTGTGCCAAAAGTGCTTCACAGCAAGGGCAGAGGTCAATAGGAAGTCTCAGCTATGCCACACATGTAACTCACTCCTTCCAAATTCTGAAAGGTTGCTTTGGGCTAGTGCAGAACAGCAGGTTATAATCTCAGAGTTGGAAGAGATGCCAAAGGCCATCCAGTCCAACCCTCTGCTCTTAAAACCCTCCAGAGAAGGAGACTCTGTCACACTTTGAGGTAGTGTTTTCCACTGTCAAAGAGCTCCTATCATCAGTAAGTTCTTCCTAAGACTCAGATGGAAACAACCCAGCAGGTCGTTAGAATCATAGAATCATATAGTCTCAGAATGTTTTGATATCAGTGTCTTCCTGCTTGCAAAGCCCAGTTGAAATCCATCTCCATCTACTACAGTGAGCTATTTCCTCCCTCCCAAAGACTCATTCACTTCTCAGCAATTTTAATGTGCAGAAAATTATGAAATCCCACAACCCTCCCCTCTCCCATGTGCATGGATCCCCTCCCTGCACCAGTTTGAATTCACACCTAATAAAACTTGCAAAATTGCATTTTATTTTGGCACATAAATACACAGAGCCACGCAGCATCCCAGGACATGAAAGCCCAGAGATCGAGCCACTCTACCGGAAAGCCCGCTGCAGAGAAAATGATGTGAAGGCCCTTTTATGATCTGAGAAATGACTGTTTTTATGGCGTACTAAATAAAGCCTACGATTGGAGCTCCAGGTTTGGAACTGAAGATGCTTCTGCTCTTGCTGAGAAGAGCCGATGCACAGAAGGCCTGGATCTGAGAGCCTTCCTTCCCCCAAGGGAAGCTGACAGCGTTGAAACCACTGTCAGTCAATCCCCATCCAAGCACAGCCTTATGTAACCCATCTAGAATAAATGGAGATGCTCAATCATGACCTAACGTTGCCTCTGTTCTACAACTAGGTCTTCACTTTCTCTTTAAACCTCAAAGAAGTGGCACAGCTGGTTGGGGATACTAGGAACCACAGTCCAAACATTAACCTTTCCAAACCCCAATTATACGGCAAATATTGCATTAAACGGACCAGAGAAAACATCTATTGTACTCATGTAGAAGTAGAACTCATGTATAAGTCAAGGACAGTTTTGGGGCAAATGCTGATTTTGATACAACCGTGGATAAGTCCAGGGTCATTCCACAGAGAGGGGAAAGTGCCAATGCCATCTCAGGGGAGCAGCTGCCTCTGGTCATTACTGCTGTCAATTTCCACCCTGACATTTAAGAAGGCCAGAAACATAGAAATTTGAAAAGTGTTTCTCAACCTGGGGGATTGGGACCCATGGGAGAGTCACGAGGAGGTTTCAGAGGGGTCATCAGAGACCATCAGAAAACATATAGTTAAGATGGTCTTGGGAACCTCTTTGGCAGAGAAGTCTGAAGATCTCTCCGGTTGTCCTTCTCTTCCTTTTTGGAAACAGACGGTGAATCCTCCCACCAAAACCCCTCCTTCGCTGTGATTGGCTGACCTCTCAGCCAAGGGGAGAGCTGTTCTGAGACTCCAAGTGGGTAGGGAAGAGCAGACACGCTTGGCGCATGATGTGAGGGAGAGCGTGTGAGGCTGGAGGGAAGCTCGTGCCAGCTAGTCCCTTCAAGACATGGGTATTCTGTGTGGGAAGTTTGTTCCAATTCTATTGTTGGTAGGATTCAGCATGCTCTTTGATTGTAGGTGAACTATAAATCACAGCAACTACAACTCATTCACTTCTCTATTTTCCCCAAACTCCAACAGCATTCACATTTGGGGATATTGAGTATTCGTGCCAAGTTTGGTCCACATCCACCATTGTTTAAGTCCATGGTGCTCTCTGGATGTAGGTGAACTATAACTCTAAAACTCAAGGTCAATGCCCACCAAACTCTTCCAGTATTTTATGTTCATCATGGGAGTTCTGTGGGAAAAGTTAGGTTCAATTCCATCGTTGGTGGAGTTCAAAATGCTCTTTGATTGTAGTTGAACTATAAATCCCAGCAACTACAACTCCCAAATGACAAAACCAACCCCCCCCCCCAACCCCACCAGAATTCAAATTTGAGTTTATTGCATATTTGTGCCAAATTTGATCCAGGGAATGAAAATACATCCTGCATATCAGGTATTTACATTACCATTCATAACAGTAGCAAAATTACAGTTATGAAGTAGCAACAAAAATAATGTTATGGTTGAGGTTCACCACAACGTGAGGAACTGTACGAAGGAGTTGCGGCATTAGAAAGGTTGAGAATCACTGGACTAGAAGGAGTTGGTGTTTCAATTATGTTCTCTCCTTTTGACACTGCTTAGAGATGGTTCCTTTTTTGATCTGCATTAAAGTACTTACATTGACCCTTGAGTAAGTCATCAGAAGTTTCTAGGGTCTACTTTTTATTTAAATTTCTACCTTTCTACATGAATATATACAGTATTTATGAAAATATTTATCTCTTTTTTCTATTGTGGAATTTCAGGGCAGTGGGCAGCAAAAATAAACAATCTGAAAAAAATAAAATAGACTGAAAACAATAAAGTAATTTTAAACATGGTCAAGACATGTTAAACAAATCAACAAGGCTAACGACAGTCAAAACTATGCACTTAAAAAAAGTAAATTGAGCCCCAAAGGCTTCAATAAAAGGCCATGCTTTGGCATGGCACCAGAAAGAAATCAGCACTGGTGCCAAGCCTTTAGAATAGTGTAGCTACAAATCCTTTATATTGAGTTAGGCCATTGGTCTGTTAGTATAATGTTGTCAAGTCTGACTGGCAACAATGGCTTTCAAGAAGGAAATTGACAAGCTGGAACATGTCCAGAGGAGGGCAGCCAAAACATCCAAGGTCAGGAAGCCATAAATCCCTATGAGGAAGAATATAGGGAGCTGGGTATGTTTAGCCTGGAGAAGAGAAGGTTGAGAGAGGACATGATTGCTATGTTTAAATATTTGAAAGGATGTCATAGTCAAGTGGGAGTCTGCTTGTTTTGAGCTGATCCAGAGACTAGGACACTGAGCAATGGAATCAAACTACAAGAAAAGAGATACCACTTGACATTAGGAAGAACATCCTGGTGGTTAGAGCTGTTTGGCAGTCAAAGTTTTGAAGTTTTGGAGTCCAGTTGAGTCTCCTTCTCTGGAGTCTTTGAAAAGAGACTGTATGGCTATCTAATGGGAGTGCTTTGACTATGTATTCCTGCAGGTGGTGGACAGAAATACATACACCTCTTCTACAATACTAAAGTTATTTTTTGTTACAGGTACAAAAAATGCAAAATCCTGCTTAGTTTCCAATTTAGGCATCTATAGCTAGCATTGTTGCTGTCAGGACTAGTGAAGAATTTTCAATCTCAAACATTTGAAGGTATTTATATCTCATTTATTTATGTATTTATTTATTTGACTTATATTCTGCTTTTCTTCCACGTGGAACCCAAAGTGCCTGACACTCCATGGAAAATCAGCGAATATAATCATGGGACACTTTTTGAACACCTCCTACTCTTTCATGTCATCTTTTCAAAAACTGCCCACAGCCTTGAGTATCATTTTTTGGTGCAACAAAGGGAGATATATGCTTAACAAATAAACATATTGTTGCCGTTCTTCACCTCTCTTCTCTTTTTTGCCAACCCCCTTTTCTTCCAAATTGTTTTGATCAAAGTGGATATTTAGTTAAGGGGTGACTATTTTGGCTGATTCCTCTCCTTTCCTCCCTTTCTGTTAACTAAACCTTCAAAACCCGTTTCAGGTTATTCCATCCTTTCCTGGAATTAAGTTGCTTTCTGCAAGAATTAATCTGTTAATAGCTGCTAAATGAGCTGTGCAAGAATAAGAATGACGAGCTGAGATAATACAGTTCACAGCTTTTGTTACAGTTTCTGAATGCCTATTTCCAGGTGAATCCAGCATTTCCCTGACATTTAAGGACTCAATTTACAATCAACGTAGCACAACTGATGCGAAAGAACCTCAGAAACTGCAGGGTCACTTGAAATGAGAGCGGATGAGAGAGCTGTTGTTGTGCCCAAATTTAGATGCAATGAACAACGAAAAGAAATAAAAGCTGTCATTTTAGATTTTGAGGATTAAAATGTGCATCCAGGTTGACACTACATCTTTGAAAGAGGTTTTCTCTCCTATTTGAGCAAGAAGGAGAATGCTTCTTGAAACACTCAATCCATCACCCATTCTGTATGTCTTTCCATGGATGGAAAAGGAATTATGGATAGTGTGTTGACGAAAGCTTTCATGGCCAGAATCACTGGGTTGCTGTGAGTTTTTTTTTGTTCTGTATGGCCATGTTCCAGAAGCATTCTCACCTGATGTTTCACCCACATCTATGGCAGGCATCCTCAGAGGTTGTGAGGATGCTTGCCACAGATGTGGGTGAAATGTCAGGAGAGAATGCTTCTGGAACATGGCCATACAGCCCGGAAAACTCACAGCAACCCAATTATGGATAGCTTTTTAATTTATGAAACCTTGGGATGACTTACTCCTGAGTTATACAACTCTATTCAGTCTAGTTTATGAGTAAACTATACAACAGTTGCTACCAGTTGTAGCCATTGCCTTCCCTGTCTGGGAAGTGTGGAATTAGTACTCAGTCTTTTTTGAGATTTTGAAGGAGCTCTCCTAGGTTCTGAATATGCTTTGGGGGGGCGGGTAGGATTGAGCACCTTGGAGAGCCCGATTAATGTCACCTGTCACAACATGTCCATGTTCAACATCTACACAAATGACCAGCCACTGCCAGAAGGGACAAAGAGCTTCATCTATGCTGATGATCATGCCATTACTGCTCAAGCAGGGAGCTTTGAGATGGTTGGACAGAACCTCTCCAAAGCTCTAGTGCTCTTACTGCCTATTACAGGGAAAACCAGCTGATCCCTAACCCATATAAAACACAGACATGTGCCTTTCACCTTAAGAACAGACAAGCATCCTGAGCTCTGAGGATTACCTGGGAAGGAAACCCACTGGAGCATTGCAGCGCACCCAAATACCTGGGAGTCACTCTGGATCGTGCCCTGACCTACAAGAAGCACTGCCTGAATATCAAGCAAAAAGTGGGTGCTAGAAACAATATCATATGAAAGTTGATTGGCACAACCTGGGGATCACAACCAGACACAGTGAAGACATCTGCACTTGCACTGTGCTACTCTGCTGCTGAGTACGCATGCCCGGTGTGGAACACATCTCACCACACTAAAACCCGTCACTACTTGAACAAAACAATGTAGTGATGGAATTGCACTAAAGAGAGAAGTTCCTATGGCTAATGTCCAGCTTGCAAACCCTAGCTTGAATGATGCCACCCACCTTTATATTTGGCCTGGCCACAGTTTAAGATCTGACTAAAAATCTAAAATAATATGGCCATTCAGGTTGTATCAACAATTTACTGATAAAGCTGCTATATTCCTTCTCCCAGCCTTAGAAAAATTACTTTTTAAAAATTACAACTACGAAAATCTCCCTTCCAACAGTGGCTCAGTTATACTGTGTTGCAGCTCTCAAAAGTAACTTGTTCAAGCTCTGCTTCCAAGCAATGCACAAGTTATACAGATAATAAAATCAGGGAAGGAATCAGTCTCGTAAACTTTTATTTTAAAGATTCTCCTATGAAGTTGCAGATTAAAACAAATGGAGAGGGGTAGAAGCATAGGGGTGGGCTGCTGGGGAGAGATAATCCTTTCCAAAAGGTAAAGTCATTTAGAGATAAAGGAGGCTTTTCCAAGTGTATAAATGTCTCACGTCTTTAGATCTAGGATTATTTGCAAGTTGGATATTCCATTAAGAAAACGGACCGCTTCTGCCAAGTGGTATGAAATTCCCATTTGCTGAACACAATATCACATATTAAAAGCGTGACATTTTATGAGCAAGAAACCTGATGCAGAAATGAATCCCATCCACCTTAAGCTCTTGTTATGTTGAATTCCTCGCTGCTAAAAGGAAATCCCTTCATATTTGATGAGACAAAGAACAACATGTCCCCAAAACTATTTTTCTTTCCCTCTCCTTCTTTTAAATAGTAACTGCAGGAAATAATAAAGGAGAAGACACCATATGGCACTAGATGGATGAAAGCAGCATCTTTTTCACATAGGACAATTATAGCACTATGATTCCACTTTAACTGTCATGGTTCGATCCTAGGGAATCATGGGGCTTGTAGTTTTACAAAGTCCCTAACCTTCTCTGCCAAAGAGTTCTGGTGCCTCACCAAACTATAAATCCCAGAATCCCATAGCATTGAGTCATGGCTATTAAAACCGCTGAAACTTCATTAATTCTATCATGTAGATCAGGGGTCCTCAAACTTTTTAAACGGGGGGCCAGGTCACAGTCCCTCAAACTGTTGGCGGGCCGGATTATAGTTCGAAAAAAACATGAATGAATTCCTATGCACACTGCACATATCTTATTTATAGTGCAAAAAACATTTAAGAACAATACAATAATTAAAATTAAGAACAATTGTAACAAATATAAATTTATTAGTATTTCAATGGAAAGTGTGGGCCTGCTTTTGGCTGATGAGATAGGATTGTTGTTGTTGTTGTGTGCTTTCAAGTAGTTTCATGCTTAGGTTGACCCTGAGCGAGGGCCGGGTAAATGACCTTGGAGGGCCGCATCCGGCCCCCGGGCCTTAGTTTGAGGACCCCTGATGTAGATGCATCCCAAGTTGCTGAAGCCTTTTCCAAAAATACGTTCAGAATTTGGGTATGTTCAGAATGTTGGATAGCCCCTTAAAAATTCCACAACTGGTTTGGATACTATTGGGGTGGGGAAACTGTTGAAGAGACACACATTTAGAGCAGTGGTTTTCAACCTTCCTAATGCCGTGACCCCTTAATGCGGTTCCTTATGTTGTGGTGACCCCCAAACATAACATTATTTCCATTGCTACTTCACAACTATAATTTTGCTCCTGTTATGAATTATCTTGTAAATATCCGATATGCAGGATGTATTTTTATTCATTTGGCACGAAAACCCTATATGCCCAAATTTGGACACTGGGGGGGGGGGGGGGGGGGTTGAGGGGAGGATTGATTTTGTCATTTGGGAGTTGTAGTTGCTGGGATTTATAGTTCACCTACAATATCAAAGAGCATTCCGAACTCCACCAATGATGGAATTGAACCAAACTTGGGTCACAGAGCCCGCATGACCAACAGAAAATACTAGAAGGGTTTGGTGGGCATTGACCTTGGGTTCTGGAGTTGTAGTTTACCTATATCCAGAGAGCACTGATGTATCTGGACCAAACTTGGCATGAATACTCAATATGCCTAAATGTGGACACTGGTGCGATTTGGGGAGGATAGACCTTGACATTTGGGAGTTGTAGTGGCTGGGATTTATAGTTCACCTATAATCAAAGAGCATTCTGAACTCCACCAATGATAGAATTGGGCCAAACTTCCCACACGGAACCCTCATGACCAACATAAAATACTGTGTTTTCTAATTGTCTTTGGTGACCCCTCTGGCACCCCCTCGCGACCACCCCAGGGGTCCCGACCCCCAGGTTGAGAAACACTGGTTTAGAGGTTCCCTCTTCTCCCTCTGTATTTTAATGGTTCAATCAAGATGTCTCTCTCTATATTTCTTTCTCTCCAGATGCATCTCGATAGCATGCTGCAGTGGTTTGAGCATAGACCATGACTCCGTATACAAGTTACAATTCTCTGCTTGGCCAAGTAGGTGACCTTGGATGCGTCACATGAATATTCTCATCTCCAGAAACCCCCTTGAGAGCGTCACCTTAAGGTCACCATACGTCAGAAATGACTTGAAGACACGTAACAACAAGTTGAAGGGAAGGGGGAGAGAAAGAAAAGAAAAAAGGCTACATTTGTGAAGGGAACAGAAAAAGACAAAATGTTAAAGCTACCTATTGTAGTCCTTTAATCCCTTTTATAGTCATGCATTTCTTACCTTTAATGGGAAACAAATGCAACAGACATCCGATTACCTTTCACTCTCAAAAACGTGTCGACACCTTACTCTTATTGACAAGGGCCCTTTAAAAAATGGGAAACCTTGTGAAGAACTAGATTAGATTACTCCAGCCTGAACCAATGCAAGAGAGGCTGAAGCTGCTGAAATTTCTGAAGTGGCACTATGGCAAATGGGTGCCTGTCGCAAGATATCAACCTGAAAGTCTTGTCTGATGCCCACAGAGTCAAAGGAACTATTTACCCATTAACTGGAGAAGTGCAGTTACCAGATCCTCTATCAATGCTTGCAGAAAAGTGTCTATATAGCCCAACTCAAAAAGATTATAGTGGATTGTGCAGCTGAATACCATGCTGGTGATACTTCTTGGATAGAAGCATTGAACTAAATTCATATAATATAAACTCTACAAAGGTGAATGAACATCACCCTATGGTGTGGACTTTCTGATCCTCATTCTTTGTAGACCAGTTTAACAAGAAACGTGTTGGGATTACCTTTACGTACTTCATCACACTAGAGAATGAATCCACTTTAAATCTGTTTTCTGCCTCCTGCAGAATTCTGGGATTTGTAGTTTAGTGAGGCTGTGAAAGGCTCCTCCTTAAACTACAAACTCCAGAATTCTGCAGGAGGCAGAAACTAGATTTAAACTGGATTCATTCTCTAGTGTGATGAGGTGCTAGGTCTCAGGTTTTGGTTCTGAAATGCCAGGGATTGGGACAGTCCTGCCTTGGCATCCCTGATTATATTGCTATCACAACTATTGCTAATCCTTCTTCTTTATATTCCCTTCAGAACTGGAAAGTACAACTCAAGCTGTGATCCTATCCATTTTTACACACTGAAAATATGCATCAGGATAATTATTGTGTGGAGGGGGAATCAGATGAAGTTGCTTCAGAGGCCAATTTCAAACTGTGAAACTTGGTTGCCTATTTCTAGTCCTCCATGTGTGTTAAGATGATTCCATGCATTTCAGAGAGATTTCTCAGGTAAGAACTATTCAGAGATGGTTTTCCCAGTTCTTTCCTCTGAGATATAGCCAAGAGCACCCGATATATTCACTCACAGCCAAGTACTAACTAGGGCTGACCCTGCTTAGCTTCCAAATTCAGTTGGGATTTGGTGCTTTTAGGGTATTGAGGGTCATTTCAACTGCTTCAGTAAGTGCCATTAAAGACAGAATATCCCTTTTTGTCTCAAACAATAGGAAATAAGGCTCACAACAAGCAAAACATCAACTGGGAACCAGAAAGGGAAGAAAATGAAGTAAACAACAACACTAAAACCAGGTGAAAGATGACAATAACCCATGCTGCACATCTAGTGTCCAAACGTATCTCTCCGTATGAACCGGTTAGAGAGTTAAGATCAGCAGAGGAGGCCCTGCTTTCGGTCCCACCCCCATCACAAGCATGATTGGTGGGGATGAGAGACAGGGCCTTCTCAGTGGTGGCCCCTCAGTTATGGAACTTTCTCCCCAGAGATATCAGACTGGCCCCCTCTCTGGCCTTCAGGAAACAAGACCTGGCTCTGGAATCAGGCATTTGGGTAGTGCAATGCGGAATCAGCATGATGTAGCACACAAATGTTGCCTTAAGACTGGGCATTATACAACAGTTGTATGGAATTTATATGTTTTATTGTTTTATTATTATACTAGCAGTCCCCTGCCATGTGTTGCTGTGGCCTAGTCTGTGTATGTGTTTTGTGTGTGTGTGTGTGTGTGTGTATATATATATATATATATATATATCTGTGTGTGTGAGTGTATTTGTGTGTTTATATGTGTGTATGTATGTGTATATGTATGTCCATGTATATATGTATGTGTTCATGTGTATATGTATATGTGTGCATATATGTATATTTGTGTGTACATGTGTATATGTCTGTATGTATATGTATGTGTGTATATGTGTATATGTGTGTGTTTGTGCATATATATACGTGTGTGTATGAATGTTTGCATGTGTATATGTATATGAATGTATGTTTATGTGTATATATGGTGTATTTTGGGGGTTTTAAGTCTATTCCACTGGGGTTTTGTGTGTGTGTTTGTGTATGTTTAGGGGTGATGGACACTCATTGGACTGATAGGTGTATTGTGTCCAAATGTTGTGTTAATTCGTCCAGTGGTTTTTGAATTATGTTAATCCCACAAATGAACATTACATTTTTATTTATATAGATGGTGTAATGTAATGTATATTATTATTATCTGTTGACTGTGTGGCATTGCATATTGCCATGTTGTAAGCCACTCTGAGTCCCCTGCAGCATGTGAGAGAGTGGGATATAATTAATAGCAAATAATAGATAAATAAATAAATCCTACTGCCTAGAAGTGAAGGATGCTCATACTCGAAATTTTCAGAATCAGAAATATTGGATATTTCTGGAATACATGTTTGTGAGATTTCTGTTCAACTGTTGGATGAAATGTAAACAGAAAGTGGCGAGAGCTTTGGTGACCCTTGAAGCAGAACAAAATAAGCAGGTTGTGTTATCACATGTTTCCTAGTTCGGATGTTTTGATCTGATTTCCTTGGTTTTTCTGTGCAAAACAGTCCCTATAAATAGAAATCCTTTTGCAACTCCTTTTTTAGAGAAATTGTCTTAAGGGTGCCCCTTGGGCTTCCTACCATAAAGAGGGGCACAGAGAGGGACTACACATTACTTTCTCCTTTGAGAAAGAGCAGGAGGAGGAGACGACTTTCGGAAGGAATTAAGAGGCCGCTTTGAAAAGCTGTGCCCAAAGCTACCGACCACACCATGAAACAAACAGCTGCAATAAAAGCGATCGAATGGCTGAGAACGGAAACCTGGTGTTTTTTTTGAAACTTAGGAGTGGTTGAAAGCAACCCGCAGCCAAGGCAGCTGACAAAGGGTGGGGAGCTGGGAACCCGAAGGGAACATCTGGTCATTGGCAGTCGGGCAGAAGATCGGTTTTGGTTGCTTGCCTTAATAACAAGAAAACCACACTATTTTGAAAGTTGCCGTTTAAGTATTTATGCATTCCTTCCAACTTTCTCCGAACCCCATGACACCCCTGCTCTCTCACCCACACCCCATCTCCACCAATTTGTAAATAAACTCATGCACTGTAAGGTAAAAAGTCAGAAAATCAAGATGCCCTTCAAAGGGCTTTCTCTTTGGAAAACCTGCCCTTGTGTCTCGGGGTTGTCAAATGATTCCTTGAGCAAATAACACAACTAAAATCTATCCAAGGAGATCTTTTTGCAGTGTCTTCCCTTCCCTGGCTTGGTCATGGTAGTCCATTTATTTATTTATTTATCGTGTCAGTATAAACCAGACAATTGCACTACATTTTTAACAAATTTTTAACGAACAGACAAAACAGAGTTTGCAAGTTTGGTAGTTGATTAAATGTCCTTTGACGAGTATCTGGCCACTTGGAGTGCCTCTGGTGTTGCCGCAAAAAGGTCCTCCATTGTGCATGTAGCGGGGCTCAGGTTGCATTGCAGCAGGTGGTCAGTGGTTTGCTCTTCTCCTCACTCGCATGTTGTTGATTCCACTTTGTGGCCCCATTTCTTAAGGTTGGCTCTGCATTTCGTGGTGCCAGAGCGCAGTCTGTTCAGCGCCTTCCAAGTCTCCCCATTTTCTGTGTGCCCAGCAGGGAGTCTCTCATTTGGTATCAGCCATTGGTTGAGGTTCTGGGTTTGAGCCTGCCACTTTTGGACTCTTGCTTGCTGAGGTGTTTCAGTGAGTGTCTCTGTAGATCTTAGAAAACTATTTATTGATTTGAGTCATTGATGTGCTGGCTGATACCAAAACAAGGGATGAGCTGGAGATGTCTCTGCCTTGGTCCTTTTACTATTGGCTGCCACTTCCTGGCGGATATCAGGTGGTGCAATACCGGCTAGACAGTGCAATTTCTCCAGTGGTGGAGGGCGCAGACACCCTGTGATAATGCAGCATGTTTCATTAAGAGCCACATCCACTGTTTTAGCGTGGTGAGATGTGTTCCACACCGGACATGGATACTCAGCAGCAGAGTAGCATAGCGCAAGGGCAGATGTCTTCACTGTGTCTGATGGTGATCCCCAGGTTGTGGCAGTCAGCTTTCGTATGATAAGCTAGTAGTCCATGCTCTTGTTGCATCCCAAATAAATTACTGCAACACACTCTATGTGGGGTTGCCTTTGAAGATTGTTCGGAAGCTTCAACTACTCGAACGGGCGGCAGTCAGGTTGCTCACTGGAGCAATGTACAGAGAGCATACAACCCCTTGTTATGCCAACTCCACCGGCTGCTACTCTGCTACTGAGCACAATTCAACGTGCTGGCTTTAGCCTATAAAGCCCTGAACAGTTCCCACCCAGTTTACCTGTCCGAATGTATCTCCCACTACGAACCACCACAAAGGTTAAAATCATCGAGGGAGGCCCTGCTCTCAGTTCCACCATCCTCGCAAACATGACTGGTGGGGATGGAGAGGCAGGACCTTCTCAGTGGTGGTCCTTCGTCTGTGGTACTCCCTTCCCAAATCAGCCTCCTCACTCCTACCCTTTAGAAAACAAAACATGGTTGTGGGACCAAGCGTTCAAACAATAGATGCAGCAATCAAGATTTAGACTAACTCTATGTGACTGACAATGGTTTGACCTGGCCTATGATTTGAATTTGTGTTAATTTAAATGAATGTTTAATCATGAATGTTTTAATTCATGTTTTAACTGTAATTGTTATTTATGACTTTGTTTAATGTCAACAAATGGTTGCCTGCTGTAAGTCACCCTGAGTCCCCCCTCGGGGGTGAGAAGGACAGGATATAAATATGTGAAATAAATAAATAAAAATAAATAAAATTAAAGGAATGGTGATGATGACAAACATCTTTGCCCATCACTGGAAAAACTTCTTACAGAAGTTGGGTGGGATGATCAAACTTCTATCATTGCTCTTGCATTGAGCTCTATAAGAAAGTTGGCATACTATATAGTCAATTCCGTTTTTTAAAATAACTTGCAGTGGTATCACTGAATTTTGCCTAATGTGATACAAAAATCAAATATAAATGTATTGTCAAAGGCTTTCTCCCACCCTGGACATTCCACAGATATATAAACCCAATTTTCCTAGTTTCCAACAGACCTCACAACCTCTGAGGGTGCCTGCCACAGATGTGGGTGAAACGTCAGGAGAAAATGCTTCTGGAATATGGCTATACAGCCTGTAAAACTTACAGCAACCTCAAACATAAATGTTTGTCTTCACACCAAAAAAGTGTGAATTCTCAAGAAAAAGAAAATACTCCCCTTTTTAAAAAGAAATTTGTTTAATTTTCCTACATGGTTGCTAAAATGGGCTTCACTTCTACAAGCATGTGTTTCATGTCTCAGGTAAGCCCAAATACGGGATATAGGGAAGAGCTGCATCTTTCATAATGCATCATATTATAATAGAGGAGCCAGGGTAGACCCAAGATACAATGCTGCTCAAGGTGGTATATATTGCTCTCCCATTCTCAGGTGATTTCAACGTCTAAGGAGGAATATAACACAAACACTTCCCCACATGGGCATCAATATGGGGCATTTTCATGACATTCCAAATGTGTCAAACTGCATTAGTTTCTCAGCCAACTTGTAGATTGGGGATTCTGGGAATAGTAGTACAAATGGGGAGAGAGAGAGAGCATTCCCAGCTTGCAAACTAGGGATGCATCTACATGATAGAATTAACGAAGCTTGATACTAATGCTCTGGAAGCATGAGAGTTGTAGTTTTGCAAGGTTTCCAGCCTCCACTACCAAACATCCCACAATTCCACAGCACTGAGTCATGACAGTCAAACTACATTAATTCTACTGTGTAGATGCATACCTAGTGTGTACACTGGAAATGTTCTTTTTCTGAATCCCCAGTTTATAGGCACAAGTGTATATAAAAGAGGTTTAAAGATTGGCTCAAAGCCAACCTTAAAAACCGTGGCATAGACACTCGGAACTGGGAATCCCTGGCCCTTGAGTGCTCCAGTTGGAGGTCAGCTGTGACCAGCAGTACTGCAGAATTTGAAGAAGCATGAATGGAGGGCGAAAGAGAGAAATGTGCCAAGAGGAAGGCACGTCAAGCCAACCCTGACTGGGACCACCTTCCATCTGGAAACCAATGCCCTCACTGCAGGATAACATGCGGGTCAAGAATAGGGCTCCACAGTCACCTACGGACACCCCGCCACAACATTGCACTTGGAGGACAATCTTGCTCAGACAATGAGGGATCGCCTAAGTAAAGTAAGTAAATACGTGTATATGCACCCAAGGAGATTCAGACTACAAAAAAGTAACTTTTCCAATCTCTGGCTATTGAGATCCAAGAACTACACATATGGCGATTTGCATCATGTTCTGAATGAACAAAGAATGCCTTCTTCTTCCCTCCAATTTCCCCAAACCCACAATATATATATATATAAAAAAACAGACAAAAGCAATACCGACAATAATAATAAAGAAATGGACATTTGTAGTGCGCACAGAATTCAGTTTTACAAAAACCAAATGTTGAGTCTTCAGCACCTACACTAAAGGGCAAGTTGTTTGTGCCATGGTGTACACTTTCCTTTCACAACTGGCGAGGGACGGCTTCCATTAAAAGAGGCCTGCTTTACATCAGAAGGTACAAAGAGTCCAAAGTCCTTGTACTCTGAAGCCGAAACTGCTTCAGAGAAGAACTTTCCCTGTGGTTAAAAGTGGGGCGGAGGAAGGGAGACAAAACAACTCAAAACAGAAAGCAAACAAGGACTTGATCCAGCTTAAAAGGGAGATCGTATTCCCTAAGCTTCATATCCTGCCCCTCATAAAGAAATTTATCCCCATAATATGGGACGCAGGGGGATGCCGAGACTGGGAGTGCATCTACACTGTTGAATCAATGCAGTTTGACACCATTTTAATGGCTATGGCTCCATATCATGGCATTTTGCCGTTTGTAACTTTTTGAGGTACCCACACTCTTTGATGGAGAAGGCTCAAGAGCTGACTTTGGATAATTACCACTTCTGTGATTCCTTAGCATTGGGCATGGCATTTAAAGTGGTATCAAACTGCATTGATTCTATAGTGTACACTGACTCTAAGAGTACATGTCAGTGTGCTGGAAGAAGCAAAGACCACCAGCATTGAAGCAATGGTCCACCGCCATCAACTTTGCTGGACCGGCCACATTGTCCGGATGCCTGACCACCATCTTCCAAAGCAGTTGCTCTACTCTGAACTCAAGAATGGAAAATGGAATGTTGACGGGCAGGAAAAGAGATTTATAGATGGGCTCAAAGTCAACCTTAAAAACTCTGGCATAGATATTGAGAATTGGGAAGTCTTGGCCTGTGAGTGCTCCAGATGGAGGTCAGCTGTGACTAGCAGTGCTGCAGAATTTGAAGAGGCAAGAATGGAGGGCGAAAGACAGAAATGTGTCAAGAGGAAGGCATGTCAAGCCAATCCCGACTGGGACCGCCTTCCACCTGGAAACCAATGCCCTCACTGTGGGAGATGATGTAGATCAAGAATAGGGCTCCATAGTCACCTATGGACCCACCCTGGAGGATTATCCTACTCGGACAATGAAGGATCGCCTAAGTAAGTAGAGCCAGTCTTCATACTGGCAAGATTGGATCAAAGTGGAAATGTGAACCAGGGATATCTTGGGTTCTTGCTACTGTTCATTGCACCATGATGGCATATTATTGAGCAATGTTTTAAAACTTCGAGGGGGGTTTCAGAGGAGTCACCAAATACAATCAGAAAACACATATTTCTGATGGTATTATGAACCCCTTAGGAAGAAAAGGATGAAAGCTACCTGTCCTGGGTGTTTTGTGTGGGAAGTTTGACCCCATTCTATTGCTGGTGGGGTGCAGGATGCTGTTTGATTGCAGGCGAACTATAAATCCCAGAAACTACAACTCCTAAATGTCAAGATCTATTTTCCCCAAACTCCACCAAAGTTCATATTTGGTTATATTGAGTATTCATGCCATATTTGGTCCAAGTCCATCATTGTTTGAATCCACAGTGCTCTCTGGATATAGGTGAACTACAACTCCAAAACTCTTGGTCAATGCCCACCAGACCCTTTGAGTATTTTCTGTTGGTCATGGGAGTTCTGTGTGCCAACTTTGGTCCAATTCCATCATTGGTGGAGTTCAGAAAGCTCTTTGATTGTAGGTGAACTATAAACCCTTGCAACTACAACTCCCAAATGACAAACTCAAAACCCCGTCCCAGCCCCACCAGTATCCAAATTTGGGCATATTGTGTATTTGTGCCAAATTTGGACCAGTGAATGAAAATATACCCTGTATATCAGATATTTACATTATTATTCATAACTGTAGCAAAATGACAGTTATGAAGTAGCAACGAAAATAATTATATGGTTGGGAGTCACCACAATATACTCCAGCAAAGGATCACCGCCTTGTCGGGGCGCTGGAGCTTGAGCACCTCAATGATGTCATGAGCGAAACCGTGAAGGGCCACCCAAGACGGGACGGTTGTGGCAGAGAGGTCAGACCAAGCGTGATCCCTGGGGAAGGCAATGGCAAACCACTCCAGTATCCTTGCCAAGAAAACTAAATGGACCAGTACAACCAGAGATATGTCGGTATGCCATTGGAAGATGGGACTCCCAGGTCGGAAGATGGCCAAAATGCTACTGGGGAGGAGCAGAGGATAAGTTCAACTAGCCCCAGATGTGATGACGCAGCTAGCTCAAAGCCGAAAGGAAGGCTAGCGGCCGACGGTACTGGAGGCGAACGACGAATCCGATGCTCTAAAGATCAACACACCATAGGAACCTGGAATGTAAGATCTATGAGCCAGGGCAAATTGGATGTTGTTATTGGTGAGATGTCAAGACTAAAGATAGACATTCTGGGGGTCAGCGAACTGAAATGGACTGGAATGGGCCACTTCACATCAGATGACCACCAGATCTACTACTGCGGACAAGAGGAACATCGAAGAAATGGAGTAGCCTTCATAATTAATAAGAAATTCGCTAAAGCGGTGCTTGGATACAACCCAAAAAATGACAGAATGATCTCAATTCGAGTGCAAGGAAAGCCTTTCAACATCACAGTGATCCAAATATACGCCCCAACCACAGCTGCTGAAGAAGCAGAAGTAGATCAGTTCTATGAGGATCTGCAGGACCTACTGGATAATACGCCAAAAAGAGACATTATTTTCATTACAGGAGACTGGAATGCCAAGGTGGGAAGTCAAATGACAACTGGGATCACAGGCAAGCATGGTCTGGGAGAACAAAATGAAGCGGGACGCAGGCTGATAGAATTCTGCCAGGAAAACTCGCTGTGTATAACAAACACTCTCTTCCAACAACCTAAAAGACGGCTTTATACATGGACCTCACCAGACGGTCAGCACCGAAATCAGATTGACTACATCCTTTGCAGCCAAAGGTGGCGGACATCCATCCAGTCGGTGAAAACAAGACCTGGGGCTGACTGTAGCTCAGATCACGAACTGCTTATTGCCCAATTTAGAATAAAACTAAAGAGATCAGGGAAAATACACAGACCAGTTAGATATGATCTCACTAACATTCCTAGCGAATATACAGTGGAAGTGAAGAACAGATTTGAAGGACTAGATTTAGTAAACAGAGTCCCAGAAGAACTATGGACAGAAGTCCGCGACATTGTTCAGGAGGCGGCAACAAAGTACGTTCCAAAGAAAAAGAAAACCAAGAAGGCAAAATGGTTGTCTGCTGAGACACTGGAAGTAGCCCAAGAAAGGAGGAAAGCAAAAGGAAACAGTGAAAAGGGGAGATATGCCCAGTTAAATGCGCAATTCCAGAGGTTAGCCAGAAGAGATAAGGAACTATTTTTAAATAAGCAATGCATGGAAGTGGAAGAAGACAACAGAATAGGAAGGACAAGAGACCTCTTCCAGAAAATTAGAAACATTGGAGGTAAATTTCAGGCAAAAATTGGTATGATAAGAAACAAAGATGGCAGGGACCTAACAGAAGCTGAAGAGATCAAAAGAAGGTGGCGAGACTATACAGAAGATCTTTATAGGAAGGATAACAATATCGAGGATAGCTTTGACGGTGTGGTGAATGAATTAGAACCAGACATCCTGAGGAGTGAGGTTGAATGGGCCTTAAGAAGCATTGCTAACAACAAGGCAGCAGGAGATGATGGGATCCCAGCTGAACTGTTTAAAATCTTAAAAGATGATGCTGTCAAGGTGATGCATGCCATTTGCCAGCAAATATGGAAAACACAAGAATGGCCATCAGACTGGAAAAAATCAACTTATATCCCCATACCAAAAAAGGGAAATGCGAAAGACTGCTCAAACTTCCGTACAGTGGCCCTTATTTCTCATGCCAGTAAGGTAATGCTCAAGATCCTGCAAGGAAGACTCCAGCAATACATGGAGCGAGAGTTGCCAGATGTTCAAGCTGGGTTTAGAAAAGGCAGAGGAACAAGAGACCAGATTGCCAATATCCGCTGGATAATGGAGAAAGGCAGGGAGTTTCAGAAAAACATCTACTTCTGCTTCATTGACTACTCTAAAGCCTTTGACTGTGTGGATCATAATAAATTGTGGCAAGTTCTTGGTGAGATGGGCATCCCAAGCCACCTTGTCTCTCTCCTGAGGAATCTGTACAAGGACCAAGTCGCAACAGTCAGAACTGACCACGGAACAACAGACTGGTTCAAGATTGGGAAAGGCGTACGGCAAGGCTGCATACTCTCACCCAACCTTTTTAACTTGTAAGCGAGGAGGAGCTGAGGAACCTTCTAATCAAGGTGAAAGAAGAAAGCGCAAAAGCCGGGTTGCAGCTAAACGTCAAAAAAACCAAGATTATGGCAACAAGAATGATGGACAACTGGAAAATAGAGGGAGAAACCGTGGAGGCCGTGACAGACTTTGTATTTCTAGGTGCAAAGATTACTGCAGATGCAGACTGTAGCCAGGAAATCAGAAGACGCTTACTTCTTGGGAGGAGAGCAATGTCCAATCTCGATAAAATAGTGAAGAGTAGGGACATCAGACTGGCAACAAAGATCCGCCTAGTCAAAGCCATGGTATTCCCTGTAGTCACCTACGGATGTGAGAGCTGGACCTTAGGGAAGGCTGAGCGAAGGAAGATCGATGCTTTTGAGCTGTGGTGTTGGAGGAAAGTGTTGAGAGTGCCTTGGACTGCGAGAAGATCCAACCAGTCCATCCTCCAGGAAATAAAGCCTGACTGCTCACTGGAGGGAAAGATACTAGAGACAAAGTTGAAGTACTTTGGCCACATCATGAGGAGACAGGAAAGCCTAGAGAAGACAATCATGCTGGGGAAAGTGGAAGGCAAAAGGAAGAGGGGCCGACCAAGGGCAAGATGGATGGATGGCATCCTTGAAGTGACTGGACTGACCTTGAAGGAGCTGGAGGTGGTAACGGCTGACAGGGAGCTCTGGCGTAGGCTGGTCCATGAGGTCACGAAGAGTCGGAGACGACTGAACGAATGAACAACAACAACACCACAATATAAGGAACTCCACCACGGGGCAGAGAGTTCCACTGCTGAACAGCTCTCACAGTCAGGAAGTTCTTCCTCATGTTCAGATGGAATCGCCTTTCTTGTAGTTTGGAGATTCCATCTGAACATGAGGAAGAATTTCCTGACTGTGAGAGCCGTTCAGCAGTGGAACTCTCTGCCCCGGAGTGTGGTGGAGGCTCCTTCTTTGGAAGCTTTTAAACAGAGGCTGGATAGCCATCTGTCAGGGGTGATTTGAATGCAATACTCCTGCTTCTTGGCAGGTTGTTGGACTGGATGGCCCATGAGGTCTCTTCCAACTCTTTGATTCTATGATTCTAACTGTATTAAGGTGTCATGACATTAGGAAGGTTGAGAACCACTGTTCTAGAGCAAAGGTGGGCCTGAGGATGTTTTTGTAGCTCTCAATATCGCCAGATAAAGGGAGGCCACCATTTATTGGAATTCCTTGGAAAATCCATGGAGAATCCACACCACACTTGGTGGAACTATCAAGTGGTGGATGTCTAAGCTTCAAAGAAGTGGGCAACTCAAATTGATGTGTACCCATGCAACATCCCATGTCAACAACAACCATCTCTAGCAGGTAATGTCCTCAGATAGAGAACAATCTGGATCATAATCCCTCAGATGTTTCTCCATCTGCTTCACAGATTTTACAATGCTTCCTTCCTGGGAAATTCTCATAGACAACTAATTTTTGCACATTGTGTAGAACATGCTATTGACAATGGTGCTATGGCAATACCTACATTCTTTTCCAGTCCTGCCATTCAAACATTTCCATTGATGGCTGTTAGGAATGTGGGCTCTGGTGTTATTTGATTCACTGCCCCCCCCCCCTCCCCATACACACACATGCCCTGAGTACTTAATCCCCTCAAATATTTTTCAATAACTTCCTTTAATTACCGGGAAAACACAGCTAGTGATGCACGCATTGAAGAGCTTCCTCTCATCTCCTTCTCCCTCCTGTTTAATGAAGAACCTGAATCACTTTGCCGCTCTTTAATCTGCTAATCCTGGAAAGGAATTTGCTCTCTTCCCAAACCTTGGGGGTGGCAAGCGTCTGCTTAGTACTGTACACCCTGGAGACCTTTCAATGGGAAGTTTCTCCTGCGAGATCTCAAAAAGACCTGCATTCCAAAGATGCAACATGACTACCTGAGCATGTTGATAGAAGCCTATTGCTGTTGTCATACCAATTTCCCCAACCACAGCCAAAGCCAGCTTGAGAATGGGCAGGGCATTCTCACATGTATGGGAAGACTACACTGTCTTTACAGAGAGACTGCATTGTCCCTTGATTAACCAATTAATACTGGGGATCATAGTTAGGGATGCTTGAAAAAATCAATTTTTTCTTCTTTTGATAAGGACATTCCAAAATGTGCAAGTTTCTTCCTACATGTAAGAGCAATTATGTGAGAGCAGATGAATGCAGCTGCAAGAGAAAGAGCAGACCATCCCTAATGGCAGCCAATTAATCAGTTAGTTAATTAAATCTGCATATGCATGTCCATGTATATGAATGTATCTTATGAAGCCCTTGGGAGGAGATCCATTCCCCCAATTCTTTTAGGCAGGCCCTAAAAGTGCTTTTATTCTAGTCTATTTTTAATTATTAGAATAACAGAATCTTAGCAATTGAAGGTTTAGCTAGTTCAGCCTTGGTAAAGGTAAAGGTTTCCTCCTGACATTAAATCCAGTCGTGCCCAACTCTGGGTGGTGGTGCTCAACTCCATTTCTAAGCTGAAGAGCTGACATAGTCCTTAGACACCTCCAATGTCATGTGGCCAGCATGACTGCATGGAGCGCCATTACCTTCCCGCCGGAGTATAGAATCATAGAGTTGGAAGAGACCTCATGGACTATCCAGTCCAACCTCCTCCTAAGAAGCACACCAGACAGATGGCCATCCAGCCTCTGTTTAAAAGCCTTCAAAGAAGGAGCTTCCACCACAGTCCGGGGCAGAGCGTTCCACAGGTGAACATCTCTCACAGTCAGGAAATTCTTCCTAATGTTCAGGTGGAATTTCCTTTCCTGTAGTTTGAAGCCATTGTTCCATTGCGTCCTAGTCTCCAGGGAAGCAAAAAAACAAACTTGCTCCCTCCTCCCTATGACTTCCCCTCACCTCTTGCTCCATGGCCCTAATCATGTCTCCTCTCAGGCTAAACCTGCCCAGCTCTTTAAGCTGTTCCTCATAGGGCCTGTTCTCCACACCCTTGATCATTTTAGTCTCACTCCTCTGGACACATTCCAGTTTGTCAATATCTCTCTTGAATTGTGGTGCCCAGAATTGGACATAGTATTCCAGGTGTGGTCTAACCAAGGCAAAATAGAGGGGGAACACGACTTCCCTGGATTCATACAATTAAAGCAAAGCTTAAAGATCTCCAAGGAAGACGAATTCAACAACTTCTGAGGCAATTCATTCTAGTGACAAAAATCTCTTATAGTTTTTCCTGATATTTAGATGGAAACTCTCTTCTTGTAGTTCGAATCCCTTGGTTCATGTTTTACCATCTGGAGCAGAAGAAAACAAGTTCACTCCATCTTCTACATGACCCCTTTTAATATAGTTAAATATGGCTATGCTGTCATCTCTCAGTGTTCTCTTCTCCAGGCTAAATATATCTCACTCCCTAAGTCTTAAGTTCAGTTAGTAGTTGTTAATCAGGACCCTACATCAGGGCTGCAAGGCATAAATCTTTGCCTGTGGGATTGCTCATTGCTCCTGCTATGCAACCCTTGTGCAAATTGATGCACACCTAAATGTGCCACTGAATGCATCCTTGAATATGCAAGTGCAAAGAATCATAGAGTTGGAAGAGACCTTGTGAGTCATGTAGTCTAACCCCATTCTGCCAAGAAGGAAGAAAATTGCATTCAAAGCACCCCTGACAGATGGCCATCCAGTTGTTGGCTCATGTTTAACTTGTTGTCCATGAGGACTCAAAGATCTTTTTCACACGTACTGCTGTCGAGCCAGGCATCACCCCCCATTCCTTATCTTTACATTTAACTTTTTCTGCCTAAGTGGAGTATCTCGCATTTGCCCCCCGTTAAACCTGACTTATTCCCCTGCACATGCAACTCCACATGTACAATGGCAACAGATATGTAATGCATCTCCTGTCTCCTTGCACTGAATGCAAACATTCCACAACTGAAGAAAATATTCAACTGTTTCCATAGAAAAATATAAACATACATTGCAATTCATTCTGTCCATTGTGGCAGAAGTTCTTAGTGGGTGTTTTTTTTATATATATTTATGAAAAAATTGTTGGCTTTGAATAAAATTATTTTTTGTGCTTTTCTTGGTTTCTTTTATTTATTTATTTATTTGCATTATTTCTACCCCGCTCATATCAGCCTGAAGGCAACTCAGAGCGGCGTACACAGTTGGCGCAATTTGATGCCATAAAATACATACATTGATAAACAAAAGAACATTATAGTGCAATTAGACATAAAGACAGTGCATAATCACAATTTTAAAACTCAAAATTATATCCTCTCATTCAAGTCCTTATCCGTTCCATCGTCTTGGGCCGTTCCTAGGTCATTTTCTAATTCAGTTTGTCTATTATTTGGAGGTTCCAAATGCTTGCTCGAAGAGCCAAGTTTTTACTCTTTTCCGAAAGGTCAGGAGGGAGGGGGCTGATCTAATGTCCCTAGGCAGGGAGTTCCACAGCCAAGGGGCCACCACAGAGAATGCCCTGCCTCTCGTCCCTGCCAGACGTGCTTGCGAAGCAGGCAGGATCAAGAGCATGGCCTCCTCGGATGATCTCAAATTCCTGGAGGGTTCGTAGGAAGAGATGCGTTCATATAGATACGTTGGGCCGGAACCGTTTAGGGCTTTTAGGGTTTTTGGTAAAAATATTAGTTGTAAGATTAATCAACTGAGTTTGAAACTGCATTATATGGCAGTGTGGATGGACCCTGATTTACTTATAAGCTGATTCACCACTTAGCAATTTATTAAATGGGTCAACTCTAGTTTGGACTAAATGGTGGGATTCCAAAAATGTGAACCTGAAAGGCTGCTTAGAAATTTCAGATTCTATGTCTGTAATGGGGAAAGTCCACTTTTGCCTCCCTTTCTGACAAAGCACCGGGATTCAGCAAACAAAGCTCCCAAGGCCTTCCAGGCAAAGGCAACCTGTGTGTAGCTCTCATAATCTGGTTAAAGGAGGGCCTAATTAAATCTCTTTAGTCTAAGGTTCTAACCGTGCATCTGCGAGACCCTGATGCTCTTTGCCATAATACACTTCAGTTCATTTATTACTGCTTTGCATAGACATCTGGGAATGAGTTCAGCCTCGGGCCGTAAGTCATCTCTAGCCTTAATTACTACAGATGCAAACCTGCTACTGTCAATGCAGCAAAAGGGTGAACACACAGCTCTCTAGCCATTGCTGCTTTTGTGCTCTATCAGGGCTGGAACAGCCCACGGAGAGACCAAAAGAACATGTATCAGAGGGAAAAAAATCTCCAAACTATAGGTTGCAGGTGGAAATGTCTCTAACTTCAGGCATTAGAGAATGGTGCTCCAGTTCAGTTCGAGCTGGTTAAGCATCATGGTAAAAGGGGATCTGTGTATGTCCAAGTGAAGCCATTGGCTAGATAGGAATATATATGTGTGTCTTCACAAGATGAATGGCAGGGGGTTGAAATGGATGGCTCTTGTGATCGCCTCCAACTCTATGATAGAAGGATACTATTCATTTAATCCAGTAGAGATTATAGTCAATCCTCCACATCTGTGGCTTTGACTTTTACAGATTTGATTATTCAGACATCTGATTAAAATGCTTCCCCCCCCCCCCCAGAAAGCTCTCAGACTTTCAGTAAGAATCTATGTAAACCAATGGTTCCAAAGCTTTTTTTGACCAGAGACCACTTGACCACTTTCCAACATTAGTACCAAGGTAAAGGTAAAGGTAAAGGTTAAGGCTTTTCCCATGTCTGAATAGAGGTTGATGCTCATCTCCATTTCTAAGCCGAAGAGCCGGTGTTGTCCGTAGACACCTCCAAGGTCATGTGGCCAACATGACCACATGGAGTGCCGTTACCTTCCTGCCAGAGTGGTACTTATTGATCTACTCACATTTGCATGTTTTCGAACTGCTAGGTTGGCAGAAGCTGGGGCAAATGGCGGGAGCTCATGCCGCTCACCAGATTCAAAACAGACCTTTCGGTAAGCAAGTTCAGCAGTTCAGTGGTTTAACCGACTGTGTCACCAGGGGCTCCATTAGTACCAAAAGGGTTGCAAATCAGTTTTTGGTCAACTTCAGATTTGGTTTGGTTATTTGGGGGGTGCTGATTCAGAAATTTGCATTGGGTAGACCACATCAACTCTAGTTTCTGATACAGAACATATGCATCCACTAGTCGCCATCTGCTCACCACAAAACAAAACAAAAACATATTTAATAATCTAGAGCTGATGTGATAGTAGTAATCTTTTGTGGGTAGTCAGCCTCTCTCCTCCCGACATCCTCATTGCCTCGGCACTATAAGAGGGTTTTGTGAGACCAGTCATTTTCGTTGCTCCGTGGTTTTGAGGCAATGATATAGTAATGGTGAGGATGCAGACCATATTTTCATTCTTGCAGACCACTGGTAGTCCACGGACCACAGATGGGGAACCACTGATGTAAACTGATCACATAGGGCAACAGATTTCTAGAGATGTGTACTCTCAGGCAAAACTAATAGCACTTTTTTTATTTGTGGTTTTTCATTTTGGATTGGGGTCTTGTGCCCCAAGAATGTGGAGGACTGACTGTACAAAGCAAGAATTTTGATTTGTGTTGACACTGTGGGTATTTGTGTTGACATTTATTTAATGTATTGTCGAAGGCTTTCATGGTCAGAAACACTGGGTTGTTGTAGGTTTTTTCGGGCTATATGGCCATGGTCTAGAGGCATTCTCTCCTGTTGGAACTAGGAAAAAGGGTTTATATAATCTAATCACCTCTCAACAAAAGTTTGCTCTAGGCAATGTCAGGCCATTATATGCTAATCAAGGTGGTCAGTTGAAACATTCACACCTAGCTCCAGCAGACAAGAGCCTTTTGTCTCACCCCGGTCATTCTACAGATATATAAACCCTTTTTCCTAGTTCCAACAGACCTCACTACCTCTGAGGCTGCTTGCCACAGATGCAGGCGAAACGTCAGGAGAGAATGCCTCTAGACCATGGCCATATAGCCTGAAAAAATCTTCAACAACCCAGACATTTATTTATTTATTTCCTATATTTATACCCCATCTTTCCCCCCTTGTTGTGAGGCTCAGGGAGGCCTCAAAACAAGCACCATATAGTGCCCTCACCATCATAAAACATTTCAATAAATACATTAAAAACATTAGAACAGTTAATTAACTTATTAAACACGCCAGTTAAAAACCAAATCCAAGTCTGGGTCAATTCATTATCCAAGGTTGTGTGCTTTGGCCTGTACAGAATTTAAAGGGAAGCGTTGCAGGAAATACAATTTCTGAATGTAGGCGATCTAGGTTTTGCTAGGTATCGGAACAGGTTTTCTGTACCTCCTGAGGGTGGGAAAGGATGATGTCAGAACTCAACAGAATGCTTTTAAGAAAAAAGCAGCTTCCTATCAAAGCAGACTGCACATGCTGCTGAAAAACCAATTTTATACCCCCTTCCCAACAAAGCAAAGCCCCTTAACAAGGGAAAGAGCTATGCCAAAGAGGAATTTGGCATGAAAGCGGGAGCCTGCATTTGCAGAAATTCATTCTTAAGAAAAAGATTGGGGAATGCACCTTTCAGGCTCCAATGACAAGCTGTCAACAGCTGCCTTTATCTCCCCACTCTTCTATTTATACATTACCCAAAGCTACCCAATCAGTGCCTCCACCTCAGCGTTTAATTGCACATCAAAGAAGCTATCTCTGTGAAATCTGGTTTGAGAAGCTGCTGAGAGCAACACTGTGGAATCCAGCTTATGCGCATCTAAAATGTCAGGTCTTTCCACTGCCCTGCCACTCCTTGCAGGCTGAAGCACTAAACAAATACCACAGCGAGGGGAAAGAGGCCTGCTGATGTAAACCCATTTCCAGGGAATGCCACCCAGCCTAACACAACACAGTCAACAGCTGCCTGCCTGTGGCAAATGAGAATTTCTGTCGTTACTGCATGCTTAGGTCTTGTTTATTTAAGACGTTTAAACCTGGTCATTCCCTGTTTTAAAAGACGGAGCCGATATAAAGTGTCTTCTCTGCATATGGAGACCATGAATTCCTAGACCTCCTGACCTCCAGCCCAGGGCTGGTCTACTACTTGGCTCAAAATTAAGGGTAAGTTGCCAGTCTTCATGTGATTCATGGTTCAAATAGGCTGTGAGACCCCTCTCCAGGTTGAACATTAAAAGCACAACTATTCATTTAAAAAGCAGGAATGCCTTCTGGCTAGGTTCAGTTTCATTTTCTTTCCCCTCAACATTTGGGGGAGACTGTCAGTCCATTTGAGGGTCCCAGGGGCCAAAACCTGCCCCCTTGATCTTGCAAAGTCCGTCTCCCTGGCTATCATTCTGCCGTATCATTTATGTATTATTTACTTTATTTTATCCCACATTTCTCCTAATATAGGGACTCAAGGCAGACCTTTTTTTTTTTCATGTCAAGAGCAACTTGAGAAACTGCAAGTTGCTTCTAGTGTGAGAGATTTGGTTGTCTGCAAGGACATTGCCTAGGGGATGCCGGATATTTTATCATATTGTGGGAGGCTTCCTGAATGAGAAGCTGGAACTGACAGACAGGAGCTCACCCAGGTCCCCAGATTTGAACTGACAACCTTTTGGTCAGCAGTCCTGCTGGCACAAGGGTTTATTATTTATTTATTTCAGACATTTGTATCCCATCCTATCTCGACCTCTGCAGAGGGACTCAGGGCGAATAACAACAGGCACACCATAGTGCGCACAACCCAAAGCATAAATATACAATTTAAATAAAAACAATATCAAAACAGTATAAAAACATTCAAACACTCGCCGATTTAAGTCATCGTCCTAAAAGCAGTCCGTCAAGTCCATTAAAACCATTGCTTTGCCAGCAGGTCAGCCTAGTCTGCAAAGGCCTGATCCCATAGCCAGGATTTCACTTGTTTCCAAAAGATCAGGAGGGATGGAGCAGATCTAATTTCACTTGGGAGGGAGTTCTACAGCTGAGGGGCCACCACAGAAAAGGCCCTGTTCCTTGTCCCCACCAAACACGATTGCAATGATGGGGGGACAATGAGTAGGGACTCCCCAGATGATCTTAGGGTCCTAGGTGGATTGTAGCAGGAGATACGTTTGGACAAGTAAACTGGGTCAGAACCATTCAGGGCTTTATAGGCCAAAGCCAGCACTTTGAATGGTGCCCATTGCACCACTGGGGGTACTAAATATGGGTTTACAGGTGCAAGAGTGAGCTTCCCAGAAAAGGGATCCCCAAGGACTGTAGAAATCATAAATCATAGAATCATAGAGTTGAAAGAGACCTCATGGGCCATCCAGTCCAACCCCATTCTGCCAAGAAGCAGGAAAATCGATCCTCAAAAGGAATTATTGGAACCATCTGGTTTCTGTTTTGACTTTGTGAACCAACTGCAAAACATCTCTGCTGGTAGACGTCAATATGTCCAAGAGAAACAAGCTCAAATGCATATGAACAGGCAGCCCGCAATCCTCCAGCCCTCTCCATCTGCATGCAGGGAAGAAAGAGGGAAATTAAATCGGTGTTTAAAAAAGAGCTTCAGTAACCGCAGCCCTCGTTTGCATGCACATTGTCGATCAAGCAGATGTATTCCCCTCAATGTCCATGATTAGCTCTCTTCCCCAATTAGCCAGAGAAAAATCACCGCTCTTGTTCAAAGCGGCTGGCAAGGCACGCCCATGTATTTCTAAAAAGCTGGCATAACAACGGGAATGAAACTTCCACTGGCTTTTGGGGAAAGAGGGAAAGCTACTTTCAAAAGGGTTCGGTCAGAAAAAAGGGGCTCCCTGCATGCTAGTCTCACTCATCTCCCCGAGATGTTTGTGCTACTACATGAGCAACTCTCCCATAAGAAAATGAGAAGTGGATGTCTGCTTACTTTTGGTTACACTTTTGGATAATGGCGGAGACTGGGAAAATTGGCCTCCAAGTGTTCCAGAGTACATTCCCTTGGTATTTCAAAATGGGTGGTTAAACAACACCCAAATATGATCGAGATGTCAAAAGGTATTAATGAGGGAGAAAAGACAAGTTAGTGGTTTAGTTGTGCCTGAGACTTCTCCTCTTCCTGCTGTTGGGTTAACAGAGGACAACAAAGGACACAAAGGACAACAAAGGTAAGTCCCATGTTTGTGCATGAAGATCCAACTAGTCCATACTCCAGGAAATAAAGTCTGACTGCTCACTGGAGGGAAGGATATTAGAGGCAAAGATGAAGTACTTTGGCCACATAATGAGAAAACAGGAAAGCTTGGAGAAGATGATGATGCTGGGGAAAATGGAAGGAAAAAGGAAGAGGGGCCAACCAAGGGCAAGATGGATGGATGGTATCCTTGAAGTGACTGGCTTGATCTTGAAGGAGCTGGGGGTGGCCATGGCCAACACAGAGCTCTGGCTTGGGCTGGTCCATGAGGTCACAAAGAATCAGAAGTAAACAACAACAATCTTTGTGCCCTGTGTCTGAATCAGAACTGGCCCCAGTGTTTTCTCACATCCCAAGGTGCATTCACTGACGTTTGCTAACTGAGTCAACCAGTTATACACCATATTAGCCAGAAGTCCCTGAATGTTTTCTGAGTAGTAACCTCTGACCTGGTTCAGGGTATGCGACCAGTGTAAGAAACCCTTTAACCAAACTGCAAAGATGTGTACTGTAACACTAGCAACTGCAACAGTATCTGGTGAACATTGGTGCCCAATGTGCACTAGGACACATGCAACACACATTGGAACCAATGTGCATTAGTACCATTAAGTATCAGTCATCAATGAGCACAAGGCACTTTGTTGGCTCTGCTATGTAGTAATGTAACAACAACCGTTCACATTACATTATGTGACTGCACAATTCTAATTCTTGCATACCTAAGTTCACTTAGGAATACGTAAGTTCCCATCAGGATTCTGGACAAGAATGCCAGCAAGAGCTAACACCAAATCAAATCTGCATAGCAATCAATCAATATTGCAAACAAATATCCATTTATATACCATAACCTATCTGTCTTCTGCTCTTCGAAAGCATCCCATTTGCAGCAATGATATATAGAGAGGGGTTTTGCATTAATCGTTTTTACAACCACTTCCGTATGGTGTCCCAAGTGCCTTTCAATCGGCCTTTATTTATTTTTTAACAAAATGTATATTTTGTTAAAAACAACAAAGGGTGCCTTCAGTTTAGCCTCTGCTTTCCAAAAAAAGCTCCCAGCTTTTCACAAATCATTCAACTGTCAGCAATTTCAAACCCTCTCCCTACCAGTCAGCAGAACGCATTTATTGACTGGATTGTTCGTCTGGAGGGAACCTGATGGTTGGGGGAGATCATACAGACGTTTCTCAGTAGCTGCTGTCTGCATTTCAAAATTCTCCAACAGCATTGGAATGAAAGTGACAGCTCTTAAACTGAAATGGAAACAAGGATCATGAGGGAGCTCTGGATGCTGCTGGACTGCAATTCCCACCATCCCTCGCCTTTTTTGGCTATGGATTATGGGATTTACAATAGAAAAGGATGCAGAGGGCTGCTTGATTCTCCAGCCCTGTTGGACACTAACAATGCACATATATGTAGTTTTTAGAAATATGTTTTGCATGATTGTGTGTTTTTAGTGATGTTGTAACCCTTCCCGAGCCACGAAGAGAGACGGATAAGAAATAAAATAATAATAATAATAATAATAATTATTATTATTATTATTATTATTATTATTTATTCTGAGTGCCAGTCAAACAAAAGGGAAGTACCAACAAGTATATGGTAATGGGCATGTTGGGAATACAGAAGTCTTTGAAAAAGCTGTAGGAGCAAAGTCCAAGCCTTCCATTCATGGGGGCTGAGCACTCACTATGCTGCCTGGGGGATTCTGGGAGCTGTAGTCCAAACAATAACTCTTCTGTTGGTAGGGGAGGCTATCCGAGGCCTACAGCCAAGTGTTTGTCCTAAATGGAATAAATCCCATAGACTCAATGGGATCTATGTGTGTGATGATTCACCATGGAACAGCTCATTCAATGATCCACTTTAGTTAGGATTTCAACAGGATTCCAAACTCTGTTCGGCTGGACTGTGTCTAGAGAAAGATGACCAAAATGATCAAAGTTCTGGAAGCCAAATCTGGAAGCAATAACTTCTTAAGAGTAGGAATGACATGCAGTCCCTGGGATAAGAGTACAGCCAGCCAGAAGGCACTCTGGAAGTTAATCCCACCTAAATCATATCATTATGATTTCTACTCTCTCAAAGGTTATTTTAATTTAAATTGTACCATCTATACTACTTATAACTTTTTCTTAAATACAATCAATAGGGCACCTAATGCCAGCCTTCACTAGATTGGACCTATTGGATCAAAGGGGTTTCGTCACCTGTTGACTCACCATTCTGAACTTGAGTCACTGGGTCTAATTTGTTTAGCATTGACCACTAGGTTTATGCAGCCCGAGTTGGCAAAAACAGACAATAAAGGTGGGTAAAGAGGAAATGAGAGAGAGAGAGATGCTACAAAAATGAACATTCAAGATAAAGAAGGCAATGAGCCCAGGCAGAGAGTCCAGCATATGATTGTGTTAAACAAATAGTGGCAGATTCAGCAATTGGCAAAGTAACTGGCATTATTACAGCTGATGGGGAATTTCAAATTCTGCCCATGCTCTTCTCTGTAATCTATGCTCTGCTATTTAATTTGCTCAATTCTCATTTGTCTGATTGCTCTTTTCTTTTCCCCCTTCTTATGGTGGAGTTCATCAGGAACAAACACACAGGCTCTCCGTAAAATCTGGAAAGCTTCTCCAGGCATTTGGTCCTTCTAAATTGCCCCAACTTCGTGAAGGCCATGCAACAAAACAAAACAAAACAAATCCATGATTCCATAGCATTGAGCCATATAGTTAAAGAGTTATAATCTGCACTTTATTAGTGAATTTAACTTGTACTTTAACTTTTGTTGTATGTCTTTTAATTGTGTTTTATCTCTTGCTTTAATGATGTTGCATTCTTCCTTGAGCCACAGGGAGAAGAGAGCAAATACATATTATTATTATTATTATTATTATTATTATTATTATTATTATTACACAAAAGCACAGTATGACACAGCAAATGAGATATATATGCTGGATTTCATATTACTATTAAATTATTATTATTATTATTATTATTATTATTATTATTATTGCTACTTATTACCAATCTGCTGTCAATCTGAATTCATTCCACATTTTAGGTGCATCTAAGTTATGAGGTCAGCAAATACCAAGGACTCAAAAACTAATCAAAGAAACTCCTTGCTTCTTCTCTCTATTGGGTTTCCTAATTAAGCCCTGGTGGTGCAGCGAGTTAAACCGCTGAGCTGCTGAACTTGCTGACTAAAAGCTTGGCGGTTCGAATCCAGGGAGCAGGGTGAGCTCCCGCTGTTAGGCCCAGCTTCTGCCAACCTAGCAGTTTGAAAATATGCAAATGTCATTAGATCACAGGAAGGTAACGACATTTCATGCAGTCATGCAGTCATGACGGCCACATGACCTAGGAGCTGTCTATGGACAACGCTGGCTCTTCGCCTTAGAAATGGAAATGAGCACCAACCCCCCAGAGTCAGACACAACTAGACTTAATGTCAGGGGAAACCTTTACCTTTACCTTAATTCAGTCCTTGTTAGACAGTAAGAGAAGCAGCAGGAAAGGGTTCCCCGACTCCACCTCCATTAAACACATTTCTCCTTTTGGAGAGATAGTACAATATATAAATAAAGTTGTTGTTGTTGTTGTTGTTGTTGTTATTATTATTATTATGTAAAAGGATATGTAAAAAGAGACCCTGGTGGTGCAGTGGGTTAAACCGCTGAGCCGCTGAGCTTGTTGACCGAAAGGTCACAGGTTCGGGTCCAGGGAGCTACGTGAGCTTCTACTGTCAGCTCCAGCTTCTGCAAATGTGAGTAGATCAATAGGTACTGCTCCGGCGGGAAGGTAATGGCGCTTCATGCAATCATTCTGGCCACATGACCTTGGAGGTGTCTACGGACAATGCCAGCTCTTTGGCTTAGAAATGGAGATGAGCATCAAGCCCCAGAGTCGGACATGACTGGACTTAATGTCAGGGGAAAACCTTTACCTTTACCTTCAAAGGATATGGAGGTAGCAAAGGGAGATTCAGTGACTGGGGCAACTACGCAGGTACCCACTCCTAAATAAGGCAGCACTGAGCACTTATGCTACGAGACTACCTAGGCCTCCAGTCAATAGGAGCAAAGATGTAATCATATGTCAAGGGCTTCCTCCAGTTGGGAAGGGCGGATTGCCCCTTGCTCTCCTCTCCTCTTTCTCCATCAGAAAACTGGTATTACGTGGGGAGGAGAATTAACTGTCACGTTAGGTTAGGGCTGAAGGAGGGAAAGGTGGCATCTCAGCTGCAGGTACTATTTGGGATTGGGGGGATATTTTTCTCATCAACCACCCTGTGCCCACTTTTCCTCCTCATCTTCCATTTCCCGAGATAAAGCCATGCAGTAATTGCGCATGACCCAGTGCCATCATTTGCTTTCCTGGAGAATGACAATATTACCACATGCTTCTCTTCCTCGGGAGTTGCAGCTGAAACTCGGCCACACAAGATGATAAATCTCACGGTGCTTCAAAAGCGGTTGTCTGAACCCGAGTGGATTCTGAAGCTCAGCTAATGAGCCAATTTGAGAGATGGGAGAAAAGAGGTGGCGGGAAAAGTGGGGGGGGGGGGAACCCATCAGCTGCTGAGTGTGGCGGTGCAGAGTTCAGCTCAATATGCTAAACACCCGCAAAAATAAAGCCCTCTCTGTCCCCAGAAGCAGGATAAAATAAGAGGCACTTTAAAAAAATTGGGGGAATTAAATATAAATGATGCAATTCCCTGCTTTTATCTAGCCATTAATTTATAGTAGGTGGCCACGGACAAGCATCTGTCGCTCAGTATTATCTTTGAAACTCTCTGATGCTATTAATTTGTCTCATAACATTGCTGCGTGAATGAATGAAATATTAGATGGTAAAGGATCTATTCAGTGCTGTATACAAGGATGAACAACGGCCACATCTGCGCTACAGAAGCTAAACGGGTTTTGAAAATGTTGTTTTAGGTGGAATTCTGACACCTTCACGAGGCTATAGTTTTCAAATTTCCTGGGAGGGAAACAATGTGTGTATCTAGTGTGTAGGAGTTGGTGTAGTAATTTCGTTGTTGGAGATCAGTGTTCAAATTCCTGCTCTATCATGAAAACCACACTGGATGTTCCTGGACAACTCACCACACTCTCATCTCCAGAAAACCTCATGATACGATGTGTAGTTTTGGTTAGTGATACTTAAGAACGTTCTGCTAGAGCAGTGGTTCTCAACCTTCCTCATGTCGCGACCCCTTAATACAGTTTCTTATGTTGTGGTGACCCCCAAACATAAAATTATTTTCGTTATTACTTCATAACTGGAATTTTTCTACTGTTACAAATCTGGAAAGTAAATATCTAATATTCAGGATGTATTTTCATTCACTGGACCAAATTTGGCACAAAAACCCGATACGCCCAAATTTGAATACTGATGGGATTGGGGGGACGGGACGATAATGATTTTGTGATTTGGGAGTTGTAGTTGCTGGGATTTATAGTTCACCTACAATCGAAAGAGCATTCTGAACTCCACCAACGATGGAATTGAACCAAATTTGCCACACAGAACTCCCATAACCAATAGAAAATACCGGAAAAGTTTGGTGGGCATTGACCTTGAGTTTTGGAGTTGTAGTTCACTTACATCCAGAAAGCGCAGTGGACTCAAACAATGATAGATCTGGAACAAACTTGGCATGAATACTCAATATGCCCAAATGTGAACACTGGTAGAGCTTGGGCAAAATAGACCTTGACATTTGGGAGTTGTAGTTGCTGGGATTTATAATTCATCTACAATCAAAGAGCATTCTGAACCCCACCAATGATAGAATTGGGCCAAACTTCCCACACAGAAACCCCCATGACCAACAGAAAATTGTGGAGAGCTTTGGGATGAATTGACAGTGATTTAGGGGAGATGTAGTTAGGGGAGACATCCACAGAGCACTGTGAATCCAAATGACTCTGCCAAAGGGATTCCTAAGACCACCAGAAATGTGTTTTCAGATGGTCTTTGGTGACCCCTCTGAAACCCCTTGGCGACCCCCCCCCGGGTCCCCGACCCCCAGGTTGAGAAACACTGTGTTAGAGAGTTCTAGTGCATTTCCATGATTTACAGCATGAGAGTTATCTTAACTCACCAAACGACAAGTTCTAGAATGAAGGCATGACAATTAATATGTCGTCATAATGTCATAACAGATGCACTCCATGGCAGTTGAACCGGTTATCAGAAATGTTTGGGACCAAAAGTATTTTGGATTTCATTGCGCTGAGAGAGTATGACTTGTTCATGGTTGAGGACCTTGACCTTTAGCATTCTAGGTCAACACTCAAACCTTGATCTTTAGCCTTGAGTTCCAACACTCAAACCACTACTTCAAACTGACTCTTGCTGTTTGAAACAGAATTGCAATTGACGTCTCTTTTAATTTTTCAATTAATATTTTTTAAATGGTCCTTTGTTTCGACTGGAAGTAGCCACCATACACCTTGTGCAGTGGAAAAGGCTGGGTATAAACGTAATGAAATGATTAATTGAATATAAAACTCCAAAATGATTTACCAAGCTGCAATGTGCAAAAAAAAAAAATGCAATAAAATCCAGAACTGAAATGGCAAAGCAGCAATCGAACAATAAAACATTTCACTAAAATCACTCAGGGGAAGTGAGAAGGCTGTTGATCAGGAAATGGCTTGAGCAAACTAAACAGTCTTCGGCCAGTGAAGGAAAACACCTGCCTTGGAGAGAAGGGCTCTCTCCCTCTCAGCTTCCTTGAGCTTCTCTTACTCTCATCTGCATTTTCTTCCCACTTTTGTTTACGATATTACGAGACTTTGCCTTTTCTTCCTGCATGGCAATTCAAGCATTTTAATGCCTATTTTCTAACATTCAAAATTGATATATGCAACAGATTTAATTTAAGCAACTCTTCCCAGTTGAATAAAATCTGTTTCTATGTATTTTTCTTCAATTATGCACATTTTAGCTATTTGAATTTTAAAATGTGCAGAATGCTTTGCTCAGACTTCATTCATAGAATCATAGAAACACAGAGATGGAAGAGACCTCGTGGGCCATACAGTCCAACCCCCTGCCATCCTGCCCCCTATGCCTCTTGTATTTGGGAATGCTTGAGGAAAGGGGCATATTTCCTTGCAACAATTCTCAGGAGGTTTGAAAAATATTACTTTTTGCAGGATTGTTGAGTAAAGGACAACCCCTTTATATGTTTCTGGAGTATGTAGACACGCAGGTTTATTTATTTATTTATTGTGTCATTAGCAACCAGGCATTTGTATTACATTTTTAACAAAAAACAAACAACCATTTGGTATCAGCCATTGATTGAGATTCTGGGTTTGAGCCTGCCACTTTTGGACTCTCGTTTGCTGGGGTGTTCCAGCGAGTGTCTCTGTAGATCTTAGAAAACTATTTCTTGATTTAAGTCGTTGACGTGCTGGCTGATACCCAAACAAGGGATGGGCTGGAGATGTCACTATTGGCTGCCACTTCCCGGCAGATGTCAGGTGGTGCGATACCAGCTAGACAGTGTAATTTCTCCAGTGGTGTAGGGCGCAGACATCCCGTGATAATGCGGCATGTCTCATTAAGAGCCACATCCACTGTTTTAGCGTGGTGAGATGTGTTCCACACTGGGCATGCATACTCAGCAGCAGAGTAGCATAGCACAAGGGCAGACGTCTTCACTGTGTTTGGTTGTGATCCCCGGGTTGTGCCAGTGATACGCAGATGACAGAGACAATAACAAACCCTATTGAAATAAAGGACTTCCAGCCCAAGAGTCACACTGGAAGACTTAAGGAATATTTTGAGAGGATACATTTTGTCTGACATGAATAAATAACATTGCAACTACCCATTTTAGGGATAGGAGGTCATACTACATAAGAAGGAAGTATAACTTATAACTGAGCAAAGGAAGATAGACAATTTTGAACTGTGGTGCTGGAGGAAAATTCTGAGAGTGTCTTGGACCGCAAGAAGATCAAACCAGTCCATACTCCAGGAAATAAAGCCCGACTACTCACTGGAGGGAAGGACATTAGAGGCAAAGATGAAGTACTCTAGCCAAATAATGAGAAGACAGGAAAGCTTGGAGAAGACAATGATGCTGGGAAAAATGGAAGGAAAAATGAAGAGGGGCCAAACAATGGTAAGATGGATGGATGGTGTCCTTGAAGTGACTGGCTTGACTTGGACAGAATGGGTGGTGGCGTGGGCTGGTCCAGGAGATCACAAAGAGTTGGAAGCAACTGAACGAATAAAAAACAAACTGCATAACAAAGGCTACAATCCTAATCTGAGGTCCTTACACTACCTAAAACAGTGTTTCTCGACCTGGAGGTCGGGACCCCTGGGGGGGGGGGGGTCCCAAGGGGGTTTCAGAGGGGTCGCCAAAGACCATCAGAAAACACAATATTTTCTGTTGATTGTGGGGGTTCTGTGTGGGAAGTTTGGCCCAATTATATCATTGGTGAGGTTCAGAATGCTCTTTGGTTGTAGGTGAACCATAAATCCCAGCAACGAAAACTCCCAAATGTCAAGGTCTGTTTCCCCCAAACTTCACCAGTGTTCACATTTGGGCATATTGAGTATCCATGCTAAGTTTGGTCCAAATCCAGCATTGCTTGAGTCCACAGTGCTCTCTGTAGTTGAACTACAACTCCAAAACTCAAGGTCAACGCCCAGCAAACCCTTCCAGTATTTTCTGTTGGTCATGGGAGTTCTGTGTGTGAAGTTTGGTTTAATTCCATTGTTGGTGGAGTTCAGAATGCTCTTTGTTTGTAGGTTAACTATAAATCCCAGCAACTACAACTCCCAAATGACAAAGTCAACCACTCCCCCAACCCCACCAGTATTCAAATTCGGGAGTATTGGGTATTTGTGCTAAATTTAGTCCTGTGAATGAGAATACATTCTGTATATCAGATATTTACACCATGATTCATAACAGGAGCAAAATGACAGTTATGAAGTAGCAATAAAAATAATTTTATGGTTGGGAGTCACCACAACATGAGGAACTGTTTTTAGGGGTCATGGCATTAGGAAGGTTGAGAACCACTGACCTAAAAGAATCCCACACCTTGTGCAACTGCAGAGCAGAACAGACAACTCCGCATCTGTACGCTTGTCCACTACGCTCTGCTTCATGTACAGAGGAAGAATTGTTGGAAGCTTCAGACAATGCCATTACTGTTGCTCGTTTTTGGTCAAAAGATATTTAGCCACCTGTGCACCTTCTATTTTTATCAGTTTTACACTAATTTATGCAATGCTTTTGATACTAAATAAATAAATCATAAATCTATACATTTGAATTTGTGCTTGAATTGACTTATGTACTGAATCACAATTGTATACAACTGAAACAACTGAACTCTTAGCCATTTTTTTACATGTGTAAGACAATTGAGTATCCTTGGTCTGTTGGGGCAAGGGTCAATTTAGACTACTGTCTTTGACACAGTACAGACACATGCTTGGAATACCAAAGATCCCAATATACATCAATGATGTAAACACAGTCATGAAATTCAGTAAGATAGGTACCTGCCTATGATGCAGACCACTGATTCTTCTAACCTGGTGTTCCTCTCACTTCTTGGATAGCATCAGTTCCTTGGGAAAAGTTTGCTTCCTGGCCCTATAAGCCACATGGCTTGCTAGCCTGTTCTCCATGAAACTATAAAATCCCATTTTAGTAGTGTGGTGCTGGTGGTAACCATTTGACTTTGGCTGCTCAGCCAGAAGACTGCTTTCTATTATTTGTGCTGCTTCTCCAAGTAAGTGACCAATAACTGACAAGCCCTGCTTAAAGTTGAGCTGTATTTACAGATGAGTGTTATGTCAAAGTGTCTTTCAGCCATAAACGTTTGTTTGATATTATGTGTGTGTGAGAGAGAGAGCAAGCACATACATACACTCACAGTTTACACATATACACATACATACACACATGATTTATATGCTGGAAGTCACTGTGAAAGAGAAGGTCTTCAATTCCAAGGGGAAAGCAGAAGGAAAAGGAGGAACATAGAATAAGGAGAAAGCAGTGAAAAGACAGGGGAAGGAGGAGGGGAAGAAGTAACTAGTACCAACTCTGATGTTTGACAGCTTTGTTTAGATGGATAGGTCGATAGCTACAGCAATGCTTCTAATTCCAAGACATACTCTTCTATCAGAGGTATTGATTATTTAAGGTTGTAGGCATGCAGTGACAACTGAAAGCGACTGAGTCACCAGAAGATAGCGGGGAAGAACCTCATGCCTTTAAGAAGCAAGGTTTGATCTTTGGTTTCCACAACAACAGAATTCCAAAGATCCATTCATTTATTATGTATTTAATTATTCATACATGCCTAGAGTCCCTCCACAGGCTTCCTTCAAAAGAGTATACAGGCTGAGCATCCCTTATATTGAATTCAAAATCAGAAGTACTCCAAAATCTAAAATTGTCTGCATGAGTGACTGAGATGCTGACATCTTTTCATTCTGATGATTCAGTGTACACAAATGTTGCTTCATGAACAAAATTATATTGTGCATAGAATTGAATTTGGTTGATGTGTATAAGGTATATATGAAACTTAAGTGTTATGTTTATACATGTGTTCCATCTCGAAGACATCTCGTTATGTAAATATAGGTAAATATAGACATTCCAAACTTTGACCAAAAAAAAAACTTCTAATCCTAAGAATTTCAGATAAGAAATATTCAATCTGTACTTTTTACAAAAATAGATAAAGGATAGCAATGTGTCCAATTCTGGGCACCACAATTCAAGAGAGATGTTGACAAGCTGGAATGTGTCCAGAGGAGGGTGACTAGGATGATCAAGGGTCTGGAGAACAAGCCCTATGAGGAGTGGCTTGGGGAGCTGGGCATGTTTAGCCTGAAGAAGAGAAAGCTGAGAGGAGATATGATAGCCATGTATAAATATGTGAGAAAAAGCCACAGAGAGGATGGAGCAAGCTTGTTTTCTGCTTCCTTGGAGACTAGGATGCGGAACAATGGCTTCAAACTACAAGAGAGGAGATTCAATCTGAACATAAGGAAGAACTTCCTGACTGTGAGAGCCGTTCAGCAGTGGAACTCTCTGCCCCGGAGTGTGGTGGAGGCTTCTTCTTTGGAAGCTTTTAAACAGAGGCTGGATGGCCATCTGTCAGGGGTGATTTAAATGCAATATTCCTGCTTCTTGGCAGGGGGTTGGACTGGGTGGCCCATGAGGTCTCTTCCAACTCTTTGATTCTATGATTCAATGTGTTCCATCTCAAAGAGATCTCATTATGTAAATATAGGTAAATATAGACATTCCAAACTTTGACAAAAAATCCAAAATCTAAAACACTTCTCATCCTAAGCATTTCAGATAAGAAATATTCAATCTGTACTTTTTACAAATATATATATATATAAGATAGCAGTGATCAAGAACAGCAAAGTTGGAAGAGGTAAGGACAGTTACTGGTGGATAGTTGGAAAACACAGGGATGGGTCTGTTCCTATCCCATCTGGCCTGTATTGTCTATTTTGCAAGTAGTACTCCACAATCTCTTGCTGAACAAAGTCAAACCCTGTAGTCTCTTAATTAGATAATTATAAAACATGACGGCTGAGCTTGGGACTTTCTTCATGCATATAATTTCCTCCACTTAAATTTGAAGTATGGGTCTAATCTCCCAGGAGTCCGACCCAAGCACTTAACCCATTTGTGTCCAGAAAGAGAAACTCTAACCTGCTTTGGTTGAACAAGAATATCAACAAGTGCCTCAAGAAGGGCGATTAAGATGATAACATGTGTGAAAATCAAAATTATGGGGGAGGGGAAATTTTTGGATTATATACATTTAAGTTTGGAAAAAAGAAGACTGAGAAGTGAAATTATAGCAATTTTTAAATATCTGAAGGGATGTCATGTAGGGGAAGGACCAAGCTCATTCTATTCCCAGAGATGAGAGAATGAAACAGTTAGCTTCCACTTAAACACTGGAAGGAGTGTTCACTGTATGTGTTGTTCAACAGTACAACAGAGGTCCTTGGAGGGTGTGAACTCTCCATCCTTGGAGGTCTTTAAACAGATGTGAGATGGCCATCTTTCAGGCATGTTGTAGTTCTGTATTCCTATATGACAGGAATACAGAACTATGACATGACAGGAATCTAGCACTACAGCAGCCCTGTATTCTTGCATGACAGGGGGCTAGACTGGATGGCCCTTGAAGTGTCTTCCAACTCTATAATTCTACAATCATAGGACACTTTACTGCTTCATTGTTCATCCATGTAGACCTCTTCTGCATATGCCCATGATTCTGAAGGCTTTGAATATCTGCAGGTGGTTCCAAGATATATGTTCTAAAGCAAACATGGGAAAACTGGAGCACCCAGTGGTGCAGTGGGTTAAACCTTGTGCCAGCAGGACTGATGGCTGACAGGTTGCAGGTTCGAATATGGGAGAGTTTGGATGAACTCCCTCTGTCAGCTCCAGTTCCCCATGTGGGAACATGAGAGAAGCCTCCCACAAGGATGATAAAACACTAAAACATCTGGGCGTCCCCTGGGCAATGTCCTTGCAGATAGCCAATTCTCTCACACCAGAAGTAACTTGCATTTTCTCAAGTTGCTCTTGACATGAAAAAGGGCAAATTTTGCCCCCCCCCCAGTCAGTATGAATTGTGGGAGTTGAAGTCCAAAAGACCTGGAGGGCTGAAATTTGCCCATACCTGTTTTAAAGCATAATAGCAGCTGGCCATTCCATATGAGTAGAATGGTAAGTTTCCTCCAAGTTGTAGTACAAACTGTAAAGCAGCTATCCAACTCATTTATAAATCTTTTCTCTTTTGAAATCATAATATTTAACATTTCTGTTTTTGAAACACTTGTTTGCTTCTCAGGAAACCTCCCTATACATAGGGCTATATATAAACTATCTGCCCTCTGAATAAGAATCCAAGATTGTCTTTCTTCTTTTGCTTCATAGTTCATATTTTTAGTCATCTCTTAAAAAAAAAAACCCACTAAGTCTTATGAGGTGAGGAATAGCTTCCGTAAATGCAACCCGGAAACTAAGCAACATCCTTATCGTCTTGAATTGCGTACACAGGATACAAGCTGTCAAAAGCAGGAGATTTGGACTGTCTAAAATCTTAGGGGAGCTGAACAGACAACCAGATGTTGTGAATTTATGAATCACTATGTTTTTACCCATGAGCAGCTGCATTATATAAACAACTCAAGGCATTACTACCTTTAAAAACATACATACACACACACATACACACTTCATTCTTCTTCACAAAGCATCAGAAAAGTCTGGACTGTGTATGTGTTTTGGGAACTGAAATTCTCCCTTCTTTTTCCTCCACAGATTTGCTTCAGATATATGTGCCTCCCCAGTGTATGGACACTTCATAAGCAAGGACATCTCCAGGTACAATGTGGGTATGTCCTGTTGGGCTACTTCACAAATAGAAGGATAGAGGAATGCACAGAAGCTGTTTTCTATCAAGAGGTGCATCCTCTTCTGCCTTATTGAGGTGGTCAGATATAATAGGGAAAAAATGGCCTTCATTTGGGTACGGTGGTAAACAATGTCTTCTGTCTTAGTTACAATAGTAACCCAAAAGTTGTGGTAGGCAAAATAGACATGGAAATGGGGCATAAGAAGAATGAACTGGAAGCACAGTTCCCTAAGCCTCAAGCCTCTCTCATTCTCTAACCATGTCTTTGATAACTTGCTCCTTGTTGGTCTCCTTCATGAGGGAATGAACCATGAACATTTCCAACTACACTTGCAGTGTGGGGGGGGGGGGTATCCCAGAGGCATGTCTTTTCTTTTCTTCTTATGCTTTCAAGTGCCCTTGCTTCATGCCCCACTTTCAAATCAGGTTATTGGATAAGATGTCAGAGGAGTAGCAATATCTACTTCAGCACCATGGATAGTTCCTATATAGTTCAGATCAATTTTGGGGTGGATGTACCACGACCATGGAAACCAGAGACACCAGTTTCCATACCCATTTCTTTCCTTTCAGATTGCTTTTTTCAGAAAACCTTATTTAAAAGGTAACTTGTACTAAATTAAATCAATAACAAAGCTGCCCAGTTCTCCATGACCAGAATCAGCAGCAAACCAACCATCTGGCTCAGGTTTGGAGATTAATTCATGTGAAAGACAACATCCACAAAATTATTTACACATTTAAATTATAGAAATTTAAGTCCAAAATATGTATGGAGCAAGATGGGACAAATACCTACACGAAATAACATAGCCCAAAGGACACTGCAGAGATTTGGGTGTTAAACTAGAATTCTGGTTTGAATTCCTGCTTGGGCATCAGGTGACCTTGGGCAAATCTTACCTTCTCAACCTCGGAGGAAGGCAATGGCAAAATAGCACTGAACAAATCTTGCCAAGAAAGCACCATGATAAGTTTGCTTTGAAGTCTGACAACAGAAAAAAGACATAATTTCTAGGAGTGTGGCACATCCTATCACCAAGTGTTAAATAAAGACATGGAAAGAGGAATGGGTACACCATCTAATTTTAAACACTGTTTGAAGAACTCCTAGGATACCCCCTTTACTGGATGATTGGTGGTGACAGATAAATAATCCTCGAAAAATATCTTTCATGCTACTTGGAGCAATAAGAGAGAATTGGGTGTCTTCTGGTCTGATCTTGGGGAAAATATGTTTTGGACTAGTAGTACTCAGAATTCCTTAGTTGGAATGGCCATTTTATGACTGGAGGCATCGCACATTGTAGTAAAAGGGTGAAAGCATTTCTCCAAGTTTTCCTTCAGAACCATATTCTATTCTTACTGGACAATTGTGAGGCCTCAACTCCTACGTTATTTCACAACAATGTGTATTTGTCTGAAACACACCACAGAATCTTCACAATATGCTGGATATTAGGCTTTTGCAGAGATTTGTTGTGCCTTTGGCTTTTCGGTTGGTCAGGATGCTTGTAATGGCATGGGCTTCATTGACATTTTTTACTGGTTGCAACAGAACATGGTGTGCCAGTCGAAAACTAGCTGCTTTCGATTACACGTGGAGTGCAGGGAGGAAGGCAGGTGTTAGAAGGAAATGTGAGAGATGGAAAAAGGCACCACTCCAGCACCTCCAACTCAAAAAAGAAGAGAGGGCTTTTTAAAAGAAGACCAGGACAGGATACCTCCAGGTCGATCCCTCTTCCTTCCCTGGGAAATGGGAAGCCACCTTAAAATGCCTTGGAAAACTGCCTGCTGCAGGCAGAGAGTGCACACACCTGTAGAGTAGAAATAGCTTTAATGAAGCATTAAACCTGGTCTCCTGTACAGGCAGAAGGGAAAGGATCGCAGAAAGGGTGGTATCTAAACTTTTATGTTTTCAATCCATATCTTAATGAAGGATACAAGGACAAATACAATGACTAAAATGGTGGGAAGGGCAGTCTATGGGAACTCTCCGCCCCGTTGCCACCAATGGGCCAGATAGAAAGCAAGTATTTCGGCTTCCTGGATTGAAAACGGATTTTTGTCCTCCCGAATTTGGGAGGCTCCCAAAATACAGATTGGGACCTCCCATTGAAATTTGGGACACTGACATGGACAGCAGTTTATCCAGATTGCACAAGCCTACTGGATATCCATTATACAATGTACACAGGTTAATCGTTGAATTGTAGAGTTGGAAGTTATCCCCAAAGTTCATCTACTGCAAACTTTGAAATCAACAGCTAATATACCTAGATATGTATGTAGCCGCTTAATTTCTGTTTAAAGATCTCCAAAGAAAGAGAACCAAGCAGCCTATTCCATGGTCAAATAGCTCTAATGGGACATAATTTACTCCTAATGTTTATATACCTTTCTTAGTGGTTTAACTCCTATTTTCTGGAGCCATAGTACGAAAACTCCCTTCATCATCTGCATGACATTTTTCCAATATTTAATAATAGTTGTCATATCACCTCTCAATATTTGCTTGTCCAGGTTGTACATTCCCTCCCTCCCTCAACTATTCCTTGTAGGACTTGATTTCTAGACATAGAGATCCTTTAAAATACAAATTATTTCCTAAAGAGAGAAAGCTTTAGTATGCTAAAAAGTCGGGTCTTTAGCTGTTCTTCAGAAGTGTTCAGAGAAGAATATTCTGCCCCCAGGAAAGAAGATGGTCTTTTAGTCCCTGCTAACTTATATCCTCCTATGATGTAAGACAGTTAAAAGGAAGAGTGAAGTGGTAGTTATAGCTTCAGGTGCCACTGACATGTTGATGACTAATTTAATAAAATGTGATATTTCATACAGTTTGTTTACAGAGAGTTATATATCACATTTAGTCAACAACTCTAACTGACTCATACAATGTGTGAATTGATTTCATCGAAAAAGCTTCCGAGCATACAAGGTGCTATGCAAACTGTCCATGAGCTTATATTTACCACGGCTTATTAGAAACACTACCAGTGGCTTGCATGAAGACACCTTTGTGAACCAAGCCACAAACCAAAGCTTACTTGGTCAGATGCATGAGCACACTCATTACCTTTATTCTTTCCACTTGGGCCAACTCGTGAATCAAGCTCGTGAATCAAAAGCAAGTTGTAGTGGACCCAAATCAGAAACTAAGGCAAAATCCAGGGCCACCCTATTATGGTAAATAGAAATGCTAGTCTCTTCTTTTCACTTAACCCAAACACACAAAACCTACTTCAGAGGGCTGGCATCTCTTTCTTCAAGAGCAGAAGAGGTTTTTGGGTTTTTTGGGGGGGAGGGGGGAGTATAAAGCAGAAGGGAGAAAGGGGTGATGAAAAAGCCCTACCATTTTGGGGGACATTACCAGAATACTCCTAAATTTGGAATATAACCACATTGCACAGTTAATAGAACTTTGATACCACTTTAAGTCTCCTTCCACACAGCTGAATAAAATCCCATAATATCTGCTTTGAATGAGAATATATGGCAGTGTGGATTCAGATAACCCAGTTCAATGCAGATATTGTGGGATTTTCTGCCTTGATATTCTGGGTTATATGGCTGTGTGGAAGGATGCTAAGTGGCTCCATTCTATAAAATCCTGGTGTTTGTAGTTCGGCAAAATATGTCCAATTCTCTAATTCAGGGTTTCTCAAACTTTTTCAGCTATGGAGCCCTTTTTGAAGCAAAATTATCTATGTGTGTGGTTGTATCAGGCATGGGGGGGGGGGAGGAGGAGGAGAAAAGTGTGGAGCCCTTCAGTATGCTTCACGGAGCCGCAAGGGCTCTATGGAGCACACGTTAAGAACCACTGCTCTAATTCATTCCGGAAGACAGAGGGGGGAAACAAGGATAGTTCTCTTGATTAGTTTCCAAGCCCCAAGTAGTTTCTAAACTTCTACCAGAGTGGGTATCCATATGCAACACAGTTCCAGCACTTCTATATTGTTACTTTGGATAAAGACAAAGAGTGTAGGAGTCACAACTGCTTTATTATTTATTTTATTTCTTTACAGCATTTCTTACCTATCACTATTATTTATTTTATTTATTCACAGTATTTCTTACCTATCACTGCTATTAGCAATGATAGGTAAGAAATGTTGGGATGCACACTCTGCTTACTTCCAAGAAATTGCAGTCATTTTACTCAGGGGTGAACTAGGAAGGGTGAAAGTGAGACCACTGATGGATCAAATCAAAATATCCCTCACATGAAAAATCCCAACATTTTCAGCATTGCAGGCATGAAGATATGGAAAATTATAGGAACTCTTGTAGAGTCTCTTTGGACTTTTCATTTCTTTGGATGCCTAGAAGTTTGAAGTTACTACAATGCTAGAAATTTGGGGAGTGAAGAAAAATATTTGGTAATGCCAGAAACTTATATGGGGCAGTGGCTTCCCTCCTAAAAACTATTAAAAGGCACAAAGCAAGCAAGCAAAAGATGGTTAAATTGAGAGATTTTAGAAAAAGAAAAGATTCACATTCTTCTCTAAATGACATGCAGTAGCATCACAGGGAGTGCAAAGTGCATTGAGGGAGGGAGTGATACCAAAATGATTAGTCTATACATTTTTGTGCAGTATTTCAGAAAATACATTTTAAAAAGCCATAATTAGATGCAGCCACAAAAACATTTTTGGCAGCCCAATTTACCTTTTGAACATTGTAATCATGTGCATGTGCTCTGGTCATTACTAAATTGCAATGAAGCTTCAAATCACATGGTTTCATCTGCACATGTTGCAAGCACACACTATTGTTTTGGTTGTCACTGTCTTTTAACAGTTACTGATTGTGTCCAGTGTTAGCTACACCATTGTAGTATGATCTGGTGTGGGGAAAAGGTGCATGAAAAGTTACCCCACTGGATGATACTAGACCTTGTCATGCCATTGATGAGATGCTTTCTAGTGTTTTTTTGTTATATCCCACACCTTCAACTGAAATCCTACAGCAAGGCAACGTAACGAAATCTGTTCTGTGTCTGCACTGTCTTGCCTGGTAACAAATGAGAAGTGAGGAGTAGAGATGCAGGCATAGTATTGCTGCACTTTGCAGAGATCTGTGTGTCCTCTAAGTAACCTTGCATCATGCTCAAGAACAGAAGAGGGTAGCCTTACTGTAACCTTGAGAATGAGCAGTAGCAACAACTAGAGGGAAAAAAGCATTATCAAGGAGCAGAGCTATTGCTTCCTCACAAAGAAGGCATAAATGGCATTTGGAAGAACATGCACAGATAGAGTCCAGTCTAAAGATGCTCTTGCCCCCTCCCAGTGCTAGCATCCCTTTCATTCAAGACCCCTAAGGCAGCAAGATGGACACACAGAAATCAGCTGATACAAAAAGCCAAACCAAGGAGGATTTCTGGTATGCATATTATTTTGGAGGTGAAGGGATGGAGGTGGAGGAAACAAATTGGAAAATCATCCCAACCCTCCCTTGGGTCACTTTGTCTTCTTGTGACCATTAAGCTCCAGACAACACATTTGCTACCTATGATAAAAAAGGAGCACTGCGGAGGAGGAAACTGGCAAAGGAGAGCAGATAAGAATTGTTATGTATGATGAGAGATCTTTGGAAGGTACAGTACATAAACAACAACAGTGTGTGGCCCAGACCTCAGTCACTAAATATTACATTGCAGGCGAGTGGCACTGCTGGATGGCACAGAAAGGGCAAAGGAGAAGAAAGGTGTTTGCAAAATCTAGCTCCGGAGCCCTGTCTTCCCTGCCTCCTATTCTCCCCTCCCCTTCCTCAACAACATTAGCAGCTCTGTCTCCTTGGGTCGTTCATATTCCCGGCACGTTTTGTGCTTCTCTCTCCCAAACGGTCCTGCTTCAAAATATTAGTGCGGAGCAGAATGTGATGTTCGAGTTGCGGCAGCTCATTCTTGGCACCGGTTCAGCTTTTTGTCTCTCTCTCTCTGTCCCCCTCCCCTCAGCCCCAGCTTCCCTCCCTTTCCTTTCCAGCCCCAAAAGAGAAGGAGGAGGGAAAGCTGAGGAAAACAATAAAGAAACCCAAAGCTACACTGAGCTGTGAAACAAGAGGTGTGGTTCACATTCATCTCCCTTCTCCTCTCTCTTTTTTGCCATTCTATCCAACAACAGAGCCTACATCAGAACCATAAATATGCCCTTCTTTCCAAAACCTCATCACCTTGTCTTGCCCATTAGGCATCTTGAGCCAACTCCTTAAATCTCACCTCTTTCTGCCAAGGAAATGAGCCTTGTCTTTCCCTCAAATACATCTCCTACTTTCATCTAACAAACATTTCCATAGTGCATGCCAGCACAGCAGCTTCCCTCCATGCAGAAGAACACAGCTGTGCCCATACAATCTTGCAATATTGGAATCGGGTACTTGTTTGTGTACCAGCCCAGATGAATACGAGTGGCACAGATGCATCACCGCTGGCACATGCATGTTCAAATGTGTTCAATGCCTGGTGAGTTGGGAGCTCTCCTTTATGACAAATAGAAAGCAGGGAAAGGACTGTCACCTCCTGCCTTGTCTTCTTGGCAACAGAGTGGCCCTTCCCACACCTGCACCTCCAGAAGACAAGAGAAACCAACCAATAATTAGATAAAGATGGCATGGCATGCCTTCAGCAACTTCATTTCAAGCTCATCGGTTTAGCTTGGCAAGCAGCCTGCATTCATGTCTGGCATTAGTTTTGCTTTATATCTCCTCCTCTCCTCCCCATCATTCACCCTTCCTTTTTTTGACATGGAATCTCTCCCTCTCCAAAAATGGACTCTTCCTACTCTGCTCCCCTCCTCCCTGCTTGCAAACCCAAACCAGCCTCTTTAAGAGCAGAATGTCTCAGAAGTAGAATGAAATTTGGGGCTAGATAATAGCAACCAAAGAATGGAAACTGCACTTGTGGGCATGCAGAATGCATTGCAACCTTTGAGAGCAAGACACTCACTGACTTTATGGGCATATCCAACAGGAAAGGGGGTTATAAACCATGAAACTGGCAGCAGGAAAACACTGTTTGAATGGAATTGTGAAAAAAAAAGCCATGTAAAAATGTATTGTCAAAGACTTTCATGGCTGGAATCACTGGGTTGTAGGTTTTTCAGGCTCTAGAACATGGCCATACAGCCTGAAAAAACTACAACAACCCAAGCTATGTAAACATCAAACAAAAAGATGCAAGGATACCTCACCGTAGAGCACATGGATCCACCCACTTCACTGATCCTGCTCATAGAAGAGGCAAAATATTTCCCACTGCCCAAAACTGCATCCCAACAAGGGGCTTGGTTTGGCTCATGCTGTGTTAGCATCAACAATGAAATAAACTCCCCATGCTTGTGATCACTGGAGTAATAATGTAATGATGATAACAACAACAACATTTTGTTGTTGTTTATAGTCTGCCCTATCTTCTTGAAGGGACTAAATGCAGTCCTTTCATCAGAAGAACAAAATTCTGAAACACCTTTTAGTATGTTAGAATACTAGATTTTAGGCAAAGTTGGGTGATACTTTGCTGGAAACTTTGTGACTTCTGGGATGTCTAGTTAGTAGGAAATGATCTGATTTGACACAATCCCTTGTCTAGCCTGGACACTGGAACCATTACCCTGTCCATGTCCCCACTTTCATGCATGGACACCCTTTTTTGACAGCAACAGAGGTCCCTGTGATGACCAGGAGCTTGGACAGAGTTTGTCGTCAGCTACGAGTGGTGGAGACATGGAAAATGTAAGATATGGACCACCCCAGCTGCCCAGACAATGGGCCAGAATATGCTGAATCTGGAACGCTCCAACATAGCTTTGAATCAGGTTAAACTACTTGGGTAGAGGAGTCCTCTTTCTCTCATTTCCTTCTGCGTGGCAATCACCCCAAGCGGACAAGGGTGCGCTTGTGGTTGGAGTTCGTAAATCCACATTCCAACCCTCCATTCTTAAATTCAGTGTGATCACTAATCCCATGTTTTCATTCGTTTTTTCCACACGGCTTTTTCCTCAAGTGATAAACCTGCCTCAGGCTGTATACAGAAGTGTTGAATCAATGAAAATGTTCTATTTTTTTTTCTTTTGAAAGAAAGAAGTGTGTTTGCGCTCACAACTGTTATGGAAATTTAGATAGGGGGAGTTGCATCCTTCTACTTTGAGGAAACAATCTGCAAAAGGATGAGCAGTTTGTTTTGGATTCATGCCGGAACAGATGGGTACCTTACCAATGCCATCCGTTTTTCAAAACCTGTCTGGAAACCTCTTTTATGAATTAGAATTCAAGATTTCTGACAACTGCTAAGCTTTAATGGAACAATTGTCTCAACCTATCTTAAGAATGTGAAATTGGAGTTGATAGTTTATATTGCTATCATCAAACAGTTAGTTGGTCAAAAATATGGCAAGACTAGAGGAGTGTTTGACTCAAATTGGATACAAAGATAAGGAGTAGGGGGCCTATTATTCTCCTATTGTGTTACTCACAAATTGAGATGTAAAAAGTTCTTTTGGCCCAGAATTTCTCAATACTCTTTGCAAGAATGTCTAGTCATTCATTTACAGTATCTTCCCTCAGGGTTAATGAACTTTGAACCTTCTGATGGACTACACAGCATTACGACTATGCAGGCTGGATTATGATTCTTGAGAACAGGCTTCAAATCCCTGCTCAGCCATGAAAAAACCATCCTAGGCAAGTCTCAGAAAGGTCTGTCACAGGTTCACCTTAGTGTTACCATAAGATGGAAATGACTTGAAAGCACACAACAGCAACAACATACTTCTACGCATTAGGACTAGAGCACTACACAGGAGTTTATGTATACACTGAGAACTGGGAAGCCCTGGCGCTTGAGCGCTCCAGCTGGAGGTCAGCTGTGACCAGTAGTGCTGCAAAATTTTAAGAGGCACGAATGGAGGGTGAAAGAGAGAAATGTGCCAAGAGGAAGGTGCGTCAAGCCAACCCCGACTGAGACTGCCTTCCACCTGGAAACCAATGCCCTCACTGCGGAAGAAGATGCAGATCAAGAATAGGGCTCCACAGTCACCTACGGACTCAACGCCAGGACACCGAACTTGGAGGACCATCATCCTCAGACTACGAGGCATTGCCTAAGGATGGATACACACACACACACATACACACACACACACACACATACATATATATAATGACTAGAGCCCTCATCAGTTATTGCAAAATACATCAGAAGAGAACTTGCTGTATTTATGGGATAGAAAGAAATATTTGAAAATATCTGAAAAATTGTTTTTAAAAGCCACGCATTTCTCAAGTGTTGAGAAACCTTGATGAGAAGAATACTGGATGAGAATCTTCACAGTTCGGAACTTACAAAGAATGAGATTAGCATGTTGTTGTTTTGCAGGAAAACAAACCAAAAATAATATTTCTGCACAGAAATGTTGCTTTGTGTTCAGAAAGTGATGTGCTCTGTGCATATCATCCAAGTGTCGGTTTTTGCGCAGAATACATCCTGAACTGAGTATCTGTTCTACAGGACAGTAGTTTTGAAACATTTTCTCATAGTGGGAAGAAAATGGAGAATATTACTTGTTGCATACTTGAGAATGAATATAGAAAGAAGGGGAGAGGGAGGTACTTTTGGTACTAATGTTGGGGAGTGGTCCCTGGTCAAAGTGGTCCCTGGTTAAAAGAAGGTTGGGAACCACTGCTATAACCTTTCCTTATAAGACTGAACCTTCAAAAAAAAATCTGGGATCCAGGTTATGTTGAGAGCCTCCAGATTGCAGGGTTAGCAATGCAAATTTGGAGATTCCATCTGAACATGGAGATTCCATCTGAACATGGAGATTCCATCTGAACATGAGGAAGAACTTTCTGACTGTGAGAGCCGTTCAGCAGTGGAACTCTCTGCCCCGGAGTGTGGTGGAGGCTCCTTCTTTGGAAGCTTTTAAACAGAGGCTGAATGGGCATCTGTCAGTGGTGGTTTGAATGCAATATTCCTGCTTCTTGGCAGGGGGTTGGACTAGATGGCTCATGAGGTCTCTTCCAACTCTTTGATTCTATGATTCTATGATTCTACTCCATCAAAAGAGTGATTTTTTTTTTCAGTTTTAAAAAAGAAGTAGAAACCAGAGCATATTAAGAGGAGCTTTTTTTCTTCCTTCTGTTTTGTTGTGGATGATTATTGCCTGGTTATGTTTATCATGCTGAGTGGCATTTATGGATGGAGAACAGGGCTAAAAAGCTGGAGGCACTATTCATTTAAGCCATTTTTCCCTCTTGAAAGACATCTGACCCTACAGCTAAAATTTAGCAGATAGCTCTGCACAGGTGCAAATTTCATCTGCCAAAGCCTTGCTGGATGTCGGAAGGAGGGCAGAAAGGTCATCATAACACTTGTTTGCCAAGGAATCTATTTAAAAAAGGGGACACTGACCCTGCTTGTTGGACATCCAATCTTTAAACTCATCCGCACTCGCAATGCACCAGAGAGGCAAGCTCGGCATCTGAAATCTACAATCACTTGACTGTTGCCCAAAATTGCCCATGGGGAAAGACTCTTTATTATCAGTTTTGAAATGGAGGATATCTCAGGATCATTTGCACAGATGGTCACACTTATTTGTGCTTGCATTGCATCTCTGAATGAGGCTCAGAGCAAATCCACAATCAGGATGGGAAGTAAACAGCTTGGGCACTTTAAAAGGCATCAGCTGCAACTGCCAAAATTATGCATCTGTTAGAAATGCTCCTCTTTGCCCTATGTCTTAAAAGCCAAGTTGATTCAGAATCATATTTCCTTTGTTAGACCATAAATCAGCTAATATTCAGAAAAGGTGAACCAGTAGAAGGTTATAACTCATACGAAATCCTTCTAATAATCAAAAGCAGGATCAGATACTATTTATTTATTTATTTACAACATTTCAACCCTCGAGGGGGGACTCAGAGCAGCTAACACTGGCAACAAATCAATGTTGCAATATTACAACGTAACATCAATACAAACCATAAATACACAGACTGAAAACAATAACATTACTTATTTAGTCATATAGCCATTGCCATTAACACAACAATCATATGGTCAAGTTCAATGTCATAGAAACATGGAATTGGAAGAGACCTCATGGGCCATCCAGTCCAACTCCCTGCCAAGAAGCAGGAATATTGCATTCAAACCACCCCTGACAGATGCCCATCCAGCCTCTGTTTAAAAGCTTCCAAAGAAGGAGCCTCCACCACACTCCGGGGAAGAGAGTTCCATTGCTGAACGGCTCTCACAGTCAGGAAGTTCTTCCTAATGCTCAGATGTAATCTCCTCTCTTGTAGTTTGAAGCCATTGTTCCGCGTCCTAGTCTCCAAGGAAGCAGAAAACAAGCTTGCTCCCTCCTCCCTGTGGCTTCCTCTCACATATTTATACATGGCTATCATATCTCCTCTCAGCCTTCTCTTCTTCAGGCTAAACATGCCCAGTTCCCTAAGCCGCTCCTCATAGGGCTTGTTCTCCAGACCCTTGATCATTTTAGTCGCCCTCCTCTGGACACATTCCAGCTTGTCAATATCTCTCTTGAATTGTGGTGCCCAGAATTGAACACAATATTCCAGATGTGGTCTAACCAAAGCGGAATAGAGGGGTAGCATGACTTCCCTAGATCTAGACACTATGCTCCTATTGATGCAGGCCAAAATCCCATTGGCTTTTTTTGCTGCCACATCACATTGTTGGCTCATGTTTAACTTGTTGTCCATGAGGACTCTAAGATTTTTTTCACACGTACTGCTCTCGAGCCAGGCATTGTCCCCCATTCTGTATCTTTGCATTTTGTTTTTCCTGCCAAAATGGAGTATTTTACATTTGTCACTGTTGAACTTCATTTTGTTAGTTTTGGCCCAAAGTGCCGTTGTGTCAGCTAGCCAAAAGCCTGGTTCCAAAACCATGATTTCAGTTTTTCCTAAAGGAAAGGAGGAAGAACGCCAATCTAATCTCACTGGGGAGCAAATTCCACAAGCTGGGGGTCACCACCGAGAAGGCCCTGTCCCTCTTCCCCACCAGACACGTTTGCGAGGCCAGTGGGAACAAGAGCAGGGCCTCTCTGGTGGATCTTAAACTATGAGGCAGAACATAGAGGGAGATATGTTCGGACAAGTAAACTGGGTCGGAGCCATATAGGGTATACTAAATGAAAGGAAATGTTTATTGTACAAGATCTTCTGCATACATGCTGTTTGCAACTGCTGTCAAGTTAACATCAACTTATGGTGACCCTATGAATGAGAAACCTGCAGATGCAGAAGTGCTGAACTGCCAGTCAGCCGCTGAAGACACTACCCTATAACAGCAATTTAAACTCCATTTAGTAACCTCTCCTGCTCTCACCCCCCACACAAACCTCACAGAAACATCACTCCCCCTTGCTTTGATCCCCAGTAGAATGGGCCCCTTTCTCCACATTCTGCTGATGTCCAATAAAGGAGGTGGTGGTAATAGTATCACAACCAAGACTAACTAATCCATGAATCGTATTGAAATCTATAATTTTGGCCCCAATGCCTGCCTTTATCTATGAGGTCGAGTTGTATATATCTCGGACTAGCAACTGACTTGATATTGTTGGTTATCATTGTCCTCACTAAATCCTAGCAGCAGCAATAACAACAATAACAACAGCAATGGCAGTGTGACAGGTGGGTCATTAGGGCTTTTCATTGATTACCTCTTGAACGTCATAATGGCAATTTTGGCCAAGCCATCCCGAGTCATTAGATCTGGAAGCCAACCCACCACACTCCGCACTGCCACTGTCAACACACTGAAAGGAGACCTTGTCACTCTGAGGGAAAGCTCTTATTCTCTGAGGGAAGGCTCGGGGAAGCCCAAATTCTAGTTGGAAATCACAATGGGGCCTGAGCGTAAACAAACTGACAAAGAGCTATTGGGCTGTTCCGTCAGTAACGGTTGAGAGAAACGGCACTTCGATTTGACTAGACAAAGCTGTCGACTGTACGGGATGACCTTTAGCCCCGTCCTTGGCGCAACACAATTCTCTCCATGTCTGTTGCTGTCCAGAGGGACTCCAAGTAGCACGCCTGCCAGAATAATCAGAACATTGCTTAATGACGGTCCCTTGAACAAGCTTGTTGATTATGCGCAGGCATAAAAACAGGGGCTCTGGCTCCGAAGGAGGAAAGAGGAAAGGCTTGCGCAGTTCCCAAGCAAATGAAGCAGTTAGATGATCGCACATGCTCCAGAACACAGATTCATTTATTTGCTGGAGGGTGATAGATTTTTTTAAAGTGTAAAATATCCAAGAGGGAAATTTGTTCACCTGATCTTTGACACCATACAGCATACAGAAAAGATGTTTAAAAATGAATGAGCAAACACTTTCATTTTTAAACTGATTTATGATCTACTCTGTTCACAGGTGATAAAAGACAAGCCACACAGGAAAACGACTTATCAACAAAACACATGCTGATATTGTTTTAAAAGGAGCACCACAAACCTGTCTAAAGCACAAGTCCACCATGCACTTTGGATTTGAGCTTCCACAAGCCCAGGCCAACCACTTCAAGGAGTTAACTGTTTCTAGGATTTACATGGATTCAAGACCCAAGGGTTGAAAATATTTGACCTGAACTACTGGATGTTTTTTTCTAAGCCTATTTGTGTTACAGAATAGTTGAAAACTATGGTGCCTATTATATATAATGGGTCTTGAGCTGATAATGCTCTAGTCACAATAGATGGACTATGTGCCATATTTATAAGGAACTGGTATTCTCAAAAATCCAATTTCCCTCTGTTTGTAAACAAGACTGATAAATCCCACAAGTTAATTCCCAGAAGGGAAGGCTGAGCGAAGGAAGAGAGATGCTTTTGAGCTGTGGTGTTGGAGGAAAGTTCTGAGAGTGCCTTGGACTGCGAGAAGATCCAACCAGTCCATCCTCCAGGAAATAAAGCCCGACTGCTCATTGGAGGGAAGGATACTAGAGACAAACTTGAAGCACTTTGGCCACATCATGAGGAGACAACAAAGCCTAGAGAAGACAATGATTCTGGGGAAAGTGGAAGGTAAAAGGAAGAGGGGCCGACCAAGGGCAAGATGGGTGGATGGACTGACCTTGAAGGAGTTGGGGGTGGTGACGGCCGACAGGGAGCTCTGGCGTGGGCTGGTCCATGAGGTCACGAAGAGTCAGAAATGACTGAACAAATGAACAACAATATGGTGCCTATTGCACACGTATCAACTCCACATTCAACTCCAACACGCAAGCACTGCTATGGGACACTGATTGGACTGATGAGACTGTTTTATTGTTTTAATGCTTGTTGATGTATTGTTTTAATGATGATTTATGTATAATTATGGTTTTAATATTTTAATTGTTTGTATTGGCATCATATTGGTGCCCAATGTAAGGCATTGAATTTTGCCATTATTTATGTGTAAACCACTTTGAGTCTCCCCAGGGGTGAGAAAGGCAGTATATAAATACTGTAAATAAATAAATAAAAATACTCTACATCAAAAAGAAATAAGAGGAGAAAGCAATTTATGAGATATCATTCAAAGACTTTTTGAATTCTTTCCCTTTATTCAATGAGTAGGAATCCAACCATTCCCTCCACTCTGAGTCATTTTAGTCTTCATGTCTCTAAGTTTCTCCCTAAACCACTAAGACAGTGGTTCTCAACCTGGGGTCCCCAGATGTTTTTGCCATACAACTCCCAGAAATCCCAGCCAGTTTACCAGCTGTTAGGATTTCTGGGAGTTGAAGGCCAAAAACATCTGGGGACCCCAGGTTGAGAATCACTGCACTAAGACATGCTTCCTGGTCCTAACAATATGGCATGGCCTAGATCATTTATAAGACCCAGCATAATGAAGTGGTTTGAGTACCTAATTACAACTCTGGAGACCAGGGTTTGAATCCCTGCTCAGCCATATAAACTCACAGGGTATTCGTGGGCAAGTAAAAACACAAACACATACATACATACAGTGGGTCCTTGGTATCTACCAGGGTTGGTTCCTGTGGATATTAAAATCTATTAATGCTCAAGACCCATTATATATAATGACAAAGTACAATGGTGTCCCTTATATAAAATGGTGACATCAAGGTTTGTGATTTGGATTTGTAAGATATATTTTTCATGTGATGGATGGTTGAATCATATATGCAAAATCCATGGATATGGAGGGCCAACTGTGTGTGTGTGTATGTGTGTGTGTGTGTACACACACACACACACACATATAACAGAAAAAGGAGAGAGGAACTCTTGTTCACTTTCTATTCACTGTTTGATTTCTGGGTGCTCCAAACCTAGTTGTACATTTTTCTGGTTCCCCAAACTACTCCCAGTAAGACAAATAAATTGGTGATTATTTAAAAATATCTCTGCTAATCTCAGAGTGCCAGCTTTGCTTCAAGATCTCCCCAAAGCTGGAGAGATCACTTATGTACTAGGAGTTATGTACTAAGTTATGTACTTATGTACTAAGTACATAAGTTATGTACTTATGTACTAAGGATACATTATCTACTGGACTTTCACTTATGTACTAGGAGAGGATTCTTCCAGAAGTTATACAGCTTATAGACTTTCCATGCATTATTTCATGTTGAAGCAGCCTTTTCCTGTTCAGCCTGTTGCAAAAGGTCATGAATTAAGAAGCACTTCTTTCCATGATTGCATTAGAAATAAACAAAATAGCCAATGGAAGGACTGTCTTGTGAGAAATAACCGTGACTTGTACTAACTGTTGTTCTCTGCCTAGAAGCTCCCTATAGTAGCTGATAATGCTCTAGTCACAATAGATGGACTATGGGGCATATTTATAAGGAACTGGTATCCTCAAAAATCCAATTTCCATCTGTTTGTAAGCAAGACTGAGAAATCCCACAAGTTAATTCCCAGAAGAAGTGTAGTAACAACTGCAGGAGTAGAAGCCAGAGTTTCCAGCTCAACGTTCAGGGAATTAACAACTTCCCTTCCCATTAATGAATGTTATACAGGGAATTAATGGAAAATGAGACCAAATAATGAACTATTTCTTCCTGAATTCTTATCAGCCCCAAAGAAGAAATGGAAATCCTTCAAGGACAGGGGGATAACCCATTGTGGGATATGTTAATGTAAAAGACTGTCATTATCAAGGTGAAGAAGAATTAAACCCTAGTTTAATTCAATCCTACTCTATATTAAAGAGACTACAAAATAAGAATTATATTAGATCTCTTTCTCTTCTGAAACAAATACATTATGAATTGTTTGCTCTCTTGGTCCCAGTTCCACCATCTGTATTTTGGAGGCAAGAGCTTCAATGCATGTAAACTGGTTGGAACCATCTGAATTCCAGATTTCAGCAGAAGTGAATGTGCCAGAAACTCCTGCCTCTAATCTCAATCCTCGCTCAGTTTTAAAGGAAAGGATGGTGGATTCAGGTGGGAAAACTCAATCGGCCTTTTGTTTTTAACCAAGCATTTTCTTGACATATCATGGTATATACAAGAATATACAATGATGTTGTGTTGTTCTACAGGAGCTGCTGGCAAAACATAAGATTAAATTTAAAAACAGAAGAAGATCGCTGTGGCTGAATTCCTCATTGTCAACACCCTTCAAATGCCTCCCAATGCAAATTGGGTAGCAAAATTGGGTGAAGGAGAGTGAAATTTAGCCTCATCTTACATATTGTGACATGCTGCAAGAACACACAGTATTGTTTCAGAAATGCAATCATAAGCTTGCTTCCCACCTTTATACACCTGTCAAGGAATTAAGATTGAGTGAAAACTAGAGATTGATTTGGGTACCTTTAATAGTTGTGCAAAGGAGGAGATTTTAGCAAGTGCCGCTTGTTATCTAGTAGTATGCCATGTGAATCTCTTGAGAAGACAGGCAGACAAATGTCAGCATGCTGGAAGAAGCAAAGATCACTAGCATTGAAGCGATGGTCTTCTGCCATCAACTCCACTGGACCAGTCACATTGTCTGAATGTCTGATCACCATCTCCCAAAGCAGTTACTCTAGTCCGAACTCAAGAATGGAAAACAGAATGTTGGAGGACAGGAAAAAAGATGGAAAGATGGGCTCAAAGACAACCTTAAAAACTTTGTCATAGACACCGAGAACTGGGAAGCCTTGGATATTGAGCGTACTAGTTGGAGATCATCTGTGACTAGCAGTACTGTAGAATTTGAAGAGGCATAAATGGAGGGAGAAAGAGAGAAATGTGCCAAGAGGAAGTCTCATCAAGTCAACCCCAACTCGGACTGCCTTCCACATGGAAATCAATGCCCTCACTGCGGGAGAACATGCAGGTCAAGAATAGAGCTCCACAGTTACCTACAGAGCCACCACCAGGACACCGCACTTGGAGAACAATGTTATTCGGACAATGTGAGATTGCCTAAGTAAGTAAAGTAAGTAATGCCAAGCAACACCTGATCAAATGTTCTCTTCTACACAATCACTACAGATATAGGAGCACTCTCCAGTTTTGAATCTGGCAAATCTACATGGAACTTTCATTGGTGACTGATGGAGATCAGGAAGAATATTCAGTTTGTGACCACTGCTTGCGGGGCTTCATAATACGTGCATACAACAAACTTAAATTCTACTGAACTAATGAATTCTCTAGACTTGTGATTCTCAACCTCTGATCTTTCAGAACATTTTCCACCATCCTTAACTGTTGGTCAGCTTGGAGGAAAATAATTAGAGTTAACCACTAATGATACCTAGGTGCGCAAGGTTGAGGAACACTGCCCTAACGATTGGTCAACTTGGAAGAAAATCATAAGTTAATAATATAATAATACTTGGTAGGTCCATGATTAAAAATCACTGAACTTCGTGCTCTAAAGTCAAGACTTATAGCGAAATGCAATTTTCAATAACTGGAGAAGTAGAGTGGGAACTGTTTGGAAATACATAAACTGTGTTTGAAGAAAAATACAGAATCTGAGAAGTTCCATCAGGATTGTCTCGTTTCACATCTCTCCTAAACTTCACTGTAGCTATTTAAAAGATCCTGCTTCTTCCATGAAAGTAGGGAAAACATGTTTCTCCAAACTTAAGATGGCTTCGAAACTAAAACCATATCAGAGAGACGAACGATTTCAACAGGTGATTACACATAAACAGAGCTCTATTGGGAATTGTTGGATATTCAAAATACTGAAGTCATTATTCATGGTTGTCACAAACAGATAATAGTTTGTCCTTTGGACACATCCATCTTGGGGAATCTTTGCACATAAGGAAAATAGATTAGGGTGGATGAAACCGGCAACAAATCCAACCATGTGGTTTTGACTTCTCCATTGCAAGAAGATTATTTGCTGTAAGCGCCATGAAACCCAACCTTGCTTTCCCTACAAACTCAGTGAATTTCTGGCACAGCACAACTCAATGGCAAGCCACTTTAACTATGCCTCCAAGGCTGTTTTTGGAGCACATGTGTTTTGACTTGAGCCATTCCTATCACAAGACCAGAAGGGCTCTCTGATGTAACAGGGCCATATGTGACTCTCAACCCCCAACCTATTTCCCGCCTCAATCAATGGAAAGCAATCAGGTGGGGTCTCTGACAAAGCAAGCCCCCCCCCCCCAGCCCTCGTTATTGGAAGGACAGCATGTGTGCTTCAGCCACATATATAATTTATCACAATTTCAGTCCAATCTTAATTGTGATTTGGAAAGCAGCAAGTGCAAAACCAACTCACAAAGACCACAGCCCTTTCTGCCACTGCAATCTTTTATCGGACATTTTCAGGAGCTGTTACGCTGTGGTAGAGATTTCACATGCTTGGGGCAAATGGGGAGAGAAGATTAACCTTGCCTCCTGCCCAGTTACGAAGACAGCGATGTGGCATTTGTCAGCTGCTGCAGGCAACAGAGGCAGAATCACTGTAACACCCTTTGTCTTTTTTCCATCCTCTCTTTTTTCTGCTGCTAGCTCGTGCGTGTGTGTATGCCTTCAAGTCGCTTTATGGCAACACCATAACTTTCATAGGGTTTTCTTAGGAATAATCAGGGGTGGTTTGCCAGTTCTCTCCTCTGAAATATACTCTACAGTACTCAATATTCATTGGTGATCTCCCATCCAAGAAAGAAACAGGGTCAACTCTGCTCAGCTTCCAAAATCATACAAGACCTGTCACCTTTTGGGACTACAGTAGAGTCTTGCTTATCCAACCTTCACTCATCAAACGTTCTGTATTATCCAACACAGTCTGTTTCCCACCCCGATGCACTGCTGTTTCAATACATTGTGATGTTTTGGTGCTAAATTCATAAATAGAATACATTACCATGTATTTAACTGTTTTTTCCTGTTGATTTGTTGTAAAACATGAAGTTTTGGTGCTTAATTTGTAAACGTATAACGTTTAATAGGCATTTCCTTAATCTCTCCTTATTATCCAACATTTTTGCTTATCCAACATTCTGCCAGCTCATTTATGTGGATAAACTAGACTCTAATATATTACAAAGTTTGAAAATGGGACATCAAATCTGAACTGTTTCTACTTTCATTATGAGCTGTCTTTCCCTTCCTACTTTCTTGTTCTCCCCACTCCACCCCTTTATCCTAAAATGGGAAAAAATAGGCAGATGCATCAATGAGCACAGTAAGACTTGACCATGATGGTCCCCACTTTAATTACCTCAAGGTTGGATTACTGTAATGCATACTATGTGGGGCTGCACTTGAAGACGACCTAGAAACTGCAGTTGGTGCAAAGATCCTACTGTATGAACTAAAACCACAGGTATAAAGGACACAGTAGGAAATCTACAGGAGAAACCATATGAAGTTGGGTTGTTCCTTTGCCATATGATACCACAAACTTGCGTAAAGTAACCCAGATTTTCTCTATGGTCATAGGAAAGGAAGAGGGGGAAAATGAGAAAGTCAATCAACAATAATATAGCCAGGACTCTTGATCAATTCTAAACAAAAGGAAAACCTCTTGTGTTCTGGCTGCCGAGTTGAAACTGTCTGAAAGCTTTAACCCAAAGAGGAAAGGGGGGGGGGAGTGGGGGGGGCGCTCTGGACATCAGCTGGGAAAATTCTGCATTTTCCAAAAGCTTTTTTTTATTGTTCTGTGTTAAGACCTAACCAGATTCTAGAGGTTGGACAGCTTCCAAGCAAATTAAAGGAGCAATTCCTCCATCTTCACTGGTAGGGCCCAGGATTTAGACAAATGGGATAAAAGGGAAATCGCTATAAAAGACTTACTGACTGGACAATGGAAAAGCAGCATGAGCTGCAGAGATAACAAGCACTAATCAGCCCCTTCATTGCCTTCTTATTTCACATTTTAACAGGAGTTCTGATCAGTCACTGCTATAATCTTTAGGCAGCAGAACAGAGGAAAAGCACCAAAAGAGGCTGGAGCAACAGAGTGCGGATGTCCTCTAACATCTGGCTACTGCCTCCCTCCTTCACCCATGGAAACAAAACAAAAGCATTGTCTCTGTTGAATCCCATTCTCAAGGTGAGCCTTTCTAAACCTGGCGTATTCCAGGTGTGTTGGGCTGCAACTTCCATAATCCACAACCACCGTAAACATAGGTGTTTGAGTGAAATAAACTACTAACTGGACACTATCTATGTAGTGTAAATAGGCCCTTGATCTCAGAAGCGATACCGGGAAGCTCTCCTTCAGTTGACTTACACTATCGTGAAACAAAATACGAAATGCCAGCCTTTCCTTATGGTTTAAGGAAAAAGGAGATTAAAAAGAAGAAGAAAAAACAGAATAAAGAAGAGTTTGGTTTGTATAGCATCATGCATTTGTGTTTCCAGCCTAAACAGAGCCTGAGAGTCCACCAGATGTTTTTCATTTTGGCACAGAGCGCTGCCGAGAGAAAGAAAACGAGGAGTCAGAGAGAGCCAAGCACAACATCAGGTTGGCATGCACTGCTGTAATTGGAGCTCATGAGGGCTACAGTCAGCCCAGACCCCTGGGAAGCAGGAGTACAAGGAGGTGTCTAACCAGAAGGCCACTTGTTGGTTCACTCAGTGCATGGTGTCAACATGGCCTTGCACCCAAGGGTGGGGTTGAATAAGGAAGTCTCTCCACTTGTGATCTTTTACTTTCTCTTTTTTACGCTCAAGAGGGGAGTTTAGTGGGAAAGCCTGCTTGTTATATTTCTTTTTCTCGCCTTTCTTTAAGACAAGCTTGTAGTTCCTCAGGGCCAGATTTGTCTGCCCTTATGTAACTCTATTCATGGGACTTACACAAATACTGTTGCTTGTTTGTTTTCTTTTTCTCTGCCATTTACCTTACCATCAACATCACCAACACCTCCCCTTCCCCTTCCCTTTTCTCTTGTGTCTTGGACAACTTGCTCAATTGAATTCCTTTTAGAGCAGCAGATGACCAACACAGTTGAGTCTATTCTGCTTTGGAAGACCTCACTTTTTTTTTTCTTTTTTTGGTCATGTCAGGAGCGACTTGAGAAACTGCAAGTCTTTTCTGGTGTGAGAGAATTGGCCGTCTGCAAGGACGTTGCCCAGGGGATGCCCGGATGATTTGATGTTTTTATCATCCTTGTGGTAGGCTTCTCTCATGTCCCCATATGAGGAGCTGGAGCTGATAGAGGGAGCTCATCCGCCTCTCCCTGGATTTGAACCTGCAACCTGTTGGTCTTCAGTCCTGCCAGCACAGGGGTTTAACCCACTGTGCCACCGGGGGCTCCACAGACCTCACCTGGAATACTGGAACACTCTCCTGGAATACTGGATTCTGGGAACTACAATCTAGAAAGGATAATGACATTCTTCCTAATGTTTAAGTAATTTGAATCCTTTGGCTAACATTCTAGCATCTGGAGAAGTAGAAAACAAGTTTGCTTCATCTTCTTCAAGACATCATTTAAGATATTTAATGATGGCTATAATGTTACCTCTCAGTCTTCTTTACGCTAAATATATCCAACTCCTGTTGCTCAAATGACCAACGTTAATAATATCATTTATACATTATGGATATATAACCTTCAAATATAGGTTTCATTTGACTATAAACAAGATCTGAGTGTTTGACCTTTGTCATATGTCCTACATGTGAACCTTTTTCCATTAGAAATTCAAGATTGGTTTCCCTGGTAGTTTCTTTTGTCCTTGAATTAAAATGTAAGAGGTACCCTCTTTCTCATTGTATGTGAGAGCCCAAAGAACATAGTCAGATGGCCATTTTGCTAACAAAATTCTGCCAATCTCCTAACTTCCGCAAAAAAACAAACAAAAAAAACGGTCATATATATTTCTTTTTGCCACTTTTCTCAAAGAATAGGATAGTTCTTTTTCTGGTACAATATTTACATTAATATGTATGGATAAATTGACCTAGGTTTTAGGGGTCCATTTTTTACTCAAATGTATATATGAATATAAACAGAAGGTTCTGGTCCACACATTTTGGTGCCTCAAATGTTAGACATGTTTCTGGATATATTTGACCATCTGATACAAAAGATAGCACCAGTTTTCCCCTATCAGTTCTAGTTTTTCAGCTACAGAACATGTGCCATATACCAGTCTTGAGCAGCTCTCCCATAATAAATCATTATAACCATATCTAAAAAACTAGAGCTGATACGATCTATCAGATGGAATTTTCTGAATCTGTATACCGAAAAAAGCCCTAAAAACCAAGACACCATTTTTTTTGTTTAGTTGTGTTATGTCACAAGCAATAACTACAGATTGAATGTGGTATATGATTCTGAGGCTATGGTCCTAAGCGTATTTACATGGGAGTAGCCCACACTAAATCCAGAGAGATTTACATATGAACAAGAATATGTAAGATTCAACTCAGTAAAGTTCCCAGATTGAAATCTGGTTTCCTGTACTCTGTGAGATTGAAGGAATTTCAGCAAATGTTGCTTGTTACATGCAAAGAGGGTGCTAAATTTACATGGAGGAGGGTGACATTTAGTCTGGTCTTACATACTGTAAGAATGCTAAGTATTGTTTCAGACACACAATTCAAAGCTTGCATTCAACCTTCATGCAACATTCAAGGAATCAAAATTGCCCAAGTGAAAGCTGGAGAAGGATCACAGATTTTTATGAATTGTGTAGAAGAGAGGATTTTAGCAGGTGTTGCTGGTTACCTGATTGTATGATTAGCAACATCTGCTTTTCTATGCAACCATTTACAATCTGGCAAATCTACTCAGCTGTCAGTTGTATTTGCGTCAAAAGACCAAAATGGATGTATTAGTCTGGAAGTGAGAAACTTGCAAAGTATATTCTGGGATGCTCTGATTCATGCTCCAAATCGGGCACACTCTGGAAATTTTAGGCAACTCCAAAAGGAGATCTGGACAAAACTGTCACAATCACAATTTTGGATCAGCGGGAAATATAACATATCACTTCTGGTTATCACTCAGAGCATTTTTGTGCAGTTTTTGGGGAACAGGGGGTCCCAGGACCTGTGATATCCCATTGATATCACCCAATTCCAATAAAATAAGGTTTCACTGAATTCTACAAAAGGTGCACTTGAGGCACATAAGCAGACATGCTGAAGAATTTTGACTTATGGGGATGAAAAAGCTTTGGAAGTCATTAAGAGCTTACGAAGATGTGATGCTCTATAGCATGGGGCAATCCTCCCTTGCTACGCTCTTTCACCAGACCCATTTTAAGCCAGGCTGGACTGCACAAGGATGAATTTGAGTTCCCAGCTGGGCGCCACTGTGAGGAATGTCTCCCTGCTGTGAGACGAGCAGACAGCCCTCCATGTAACAGCTCTCCACCTTGTACTGTAAGATAAAGACCCACTATGAGGTGTCATAACATTGCTCTGGCAGTATCCACTTCCAAGTTCCCCGGAGTGAGGAACTATTACAACGACTGCAATCCTCAGAGCTGAAAATGGTTTCCAGTTCCCAGAGATGTCTCATTTAATCCTGCTTTCTTCCAGGTCGGTTTGGATCCTCGGTTCCAGAGGTTGGTTAGTTTATTCATCCATGTACTAACATATCAAATGTTTAGTAGTGGGTTCCTTCTATGGAAGTTTCTATGCACCCAGGTCAATATATGCAGACAGAAAATTCAACTCCAGCAAAAGTAGCAATATTGTTTATTGTGCTTCATTGGCAAGGACAAAACATTTTAAAAGTGTTTCCCCTCAATGGGTATGTTTATTGGACTTTTTCCATACATTTTCCACAAAAAGTCAAGACTCCTTTTTGCAAACACCTGATCAGAATGTACTGCTTTTGCATACACATGCACACACACACACAACATAGTCCTGAATCAATTGATAGTCATAAGTAATGGAATGAATCAATAGGAGATATTGATGTGTTGACTTGACCTAGAAGGTTGCCTCACTGGGGTGCATCTACACTGCAGAATTAATGTAATAAAATAATCATGGGAGTTATAATTTTCCAAGGACTCTCTGCCAGACAGCATTGGTGTCTCATCAAACTACACTGACTAGGATTCCATAGCATTGAACAATGACAGTTAAAGTGGTGTCCAACTGCATCAATTCTCCATGTAGATGAACTCTGGCTCTTCTATAGTTAGGAGTAACAGTAGGAATCCAGCAAATAGGTTAATACAGAATCACCAAGGTTTATTGTGCAAAAATATTGCTTTTTGTGCAAAAAATATTGTCTCTGTATTGTCGAAGGCTTTCATGGCTGGAATCACTAGGTTCTTGTGGATTTTTTCGGGCTATAGGGCCATGTTCTAGAGTCATTTCTCCTGACGTTTCGCCTGCATCTATGGCAAGCATCCTCAGAGGATGCTTGCCATAGATGCAGGCGAAACATCAGGAGAAATGCCTCTAGAACATGGCCCTATAGCCTGAAAAAACCCACAAGAACCTAATATTGTCTCTTTGCCTCTGTTTAGGTATATATTTGTATATGAGAGAAAATAAACAGCACAAACATTGATCATTTTTGTTGGGTTACTGTGATATGTTGAGACACTTTTTCTCATCAAGGACAAGAAATTTTGCAAGTATTTTTCCCATCAATAGGATCCTCATAAAAGAAACTTACAGCTTAGTCTTTCCTCTCTTTGCAAGATTTTTAGATTGGGTGCCATTTCCACAGGAAGCAAACGTTTGACTTGGCAACTCAGCTGGGCACTGGCCCAGATGTTCTTCAACAATTCAGCTTTTCCAGCATGACAGTCTAATGTACCCTGAGGGGTAAATACACTGCTCAACGGTTTACACAATTCGGTGTCACGAAAACAAGCCATCTGGTTTTGTTTTTATTCATTTAAATGATTAAATCCTAACTTTTGGCATCTCAGAAGGAAGCCAAAGGTAACTAACAACATTGCTAGAGATCCTACACCACAGTCATCATTTCACAACCTGATGACTTGGTAGTTATGTTGCAGACACACAAGAAAGTCCTGTTGGTAAACTGCAACGTTGCACATTCAGGCATTGGGAAGAGTGTTTGAAAGCACATTAGATATGTCTGGTGCACACTGGATTTTTCTGATGTGCACCTGGAACTTAGATGTGCACTGGTTACTTCTGGACACTTCTGATACACATTGGGCACTTCTGATGCACATCCAACTTTCTGTATGCACATTTCACATTGCCCTGACATGCATCAGAGCCCACTGCACATCAACCCATGGTAGATCCATCTGTGGAGGCTTTTCTACTCATGTAGACTCCTTATACCATTCAGGACCCTCATTTCTAAATCCCTGTAGAGCAACAAGGATGGAAAGAGATTAATGGCAAGATATTCTCTCTAGTTATTTTTTATCCATTTTTTCTTACATTCACTGAGGTCTTGCATTGCTAAACCCTGCAAATCTGAGGGCCCTTAGTCTTCTTTGCTAAACAGTGCTGGTGCCTTGCTAAACTGCAACTCCCAAAATTCCACAGCACTGAGGCATGGCAGTTAAAGTGAAGTCAAACTGCATTATTTTTACAGTTCAGATGGAATCTAAGAAAGTCATTCATAAAAGGCATTTATTTACTAAGCTATAGGGAAACTGATGAAGCACACTGAAATACTACCTTGAACTGGAAGGGAGTGTCAGGGCAGGGAAAGGAGTGGGATCAGCTTCAACAATGTTTATATGTTAATGAATGCCTCTTTCCTCTATCTGCAGTATTAAGTGTAACATTATCACCCAAAGCATGACTAAGTAGCCTCTTAGAAGAAAAAGGGTGAGGATTTGCCATTTTCACATTGTGTTTCCAAAGGATGCTGAATATTTGAAACTGGGATCAGAGGAAGAAATCATATCTCAGCTCACAATGAGTTGTAAAGGAGGCATCATACATAGGAAAATCATATATAGTTTTGCAAATGATTTCCTATATATGCCTCCTTTACAAAACTGTATATGATTTCCATTTGCCCTTGGCTCAGATCAGCAGCCAACACAAGTCCAAAATCTGGTGGTCACAAAGATGGCCCTTCATGGAAGAATGTGTTCTTCTCTCTGGTTTTGCATTGTACCTCAACACTCATTGTGAGGTGAGATATGATTTCTTCCTCTGACCCCAGCTCCAAATATTGAGCCAACTTATAGTGTATCTATGGGTATATATGTGTGTGTCTCCATGTTGGCGGTCAACTTATGGCATGGATATCATAGGGTTCTCTTACAATGCATATATGTTGTAGAATAAATGCAGTCTGACACCACTTTAACTGCTGTGGCTCAATGCTATGGGATCCCAGGATTTGTTGTTTGGTGAGGCAACAGCACCCTTTGAAAGACAGGGTCATTCCATAGCATTCCATAGCATTAAAACATGGCAGTTAAAAGTGTTGTCAAGCTGCATCAATTCTACAGAACACTCTCAGACAAGAAACATTCAGAGATGATTCTGTCAGAAATATAGCTTACAGCAGTGGTCCTTTGTTGCAGGTACCCATTCAAGGACTAACCAGGGCTGATCCTTCATGGATTCCAAGAGGAGACAGGATCCAGTGTCTTTAGATCAGGGGTCCTCAAACTACGGCCCGAGGGCCGGATACGCCCCCCCCCAAGGTCATTTACCCGGCCCTCGCTCAGGGTCAACCTAAGTCTGAAACGACTTGAAAGCACGCAATAACAACAACAACAACAATCCTATCTTATCAGCCAAAAGCAGGCCCACACTTCCCATTGAAATACTAATAAGTCTGTATTTGTATTGAGTCCCCTTCGGAGTGAGAAGGGCGGCATATAAATGTCGTAAATAAATAAATAAATAAATAAACAAATAAATAATATTTGTTAAAATTGTTCTTCATTTTAATTATTGTATTGTTTTTAAGTGTTTTTGCACTACAAATAAGATATGTGCAGTGTGCATAGGAATTCATTCATTTTTTTTTTCAAATTATAATCCGGCCCTCCAACAGTTTGAGGGACTTTGACCTGGCCCTCTGTTTAAAAACTTTGAGGACCCCTGCTTTAGATCATAAGAGTAATAATAAAAACACTGTATTGGTATTAACTTGTAAACTTACTTCTTTTGCTGCTTATTCATTTTCTATTATTTTCTGACACTTTTTAAAGGGGAAGGAACCCCTTAGGGCCAATAGCAGCATGCCATAATACATGAAAAACCTCCAGACTAAATGCCTATAAATACAATTCCTTAAGAAGTGACACTTGAAAGTACTGAAATTAAAATATTTTTGGTCTCACTTGTGTGTGTGTGTGTGTGTGTGTGTGTTTTCCTCCAAAGGTGGCTTTAAAAATGAAGGGAATTCTTATTATTGCAGATGTGGTATAAACACATGTCACACAGGAAAGGACAACTTGGCTGAGATGCATAAAGAAATCAGGTGAAAGCTCTTTTTCAATCTGCTTTGAGGAACAGCAAAGTTAACTTTCCCCAAAGGATTGCACTGGCTGGTTTTAAAATTGAAACACGACCCTTTTCCCAACAGCCACAGAAAACAAGAGCCCATTTGTAAAACTGCTTAAAGAGAAACATTTTTTTTTCCTTCAAAAAAGGGTGTAGCACAAAAAGGAACTGGAGTAAAGATAAACTCAGAAGTGAGATGAGATGCCTGAGAATCACATTTCCCTAACTTTGTTAAGGTCTGGGAACTCGTCCCAAAACCCTGAGTGAAAAACAAACAGAACAAAGCAAATGACTTGGGACAGATAGAAAATAATTGAGTTGAGCTTGTAGAGCATAGGATCCCATGGGGAAAAAACCCACCAATTTTCAAGGAGAGAAATCTTTTCAGCAGTCATCTTTCAGCTACAGCACTAAGGAATGAAGGCAAGGGCAGGAAAAAGGCTTCAACAGAGTGGAAGGAGACACAAAATGAACCTCTGTTGGAAGTCAAGCCAAGGCTGGAGACACAAGATCCCTTCCTTCTATGCCATTGCCCACACATATCAGGCTTCTCTCACACAGATCTGTCTTCTCTGGTATCATATCTCGGCACACAATAACAGGGCCAAAAGTGCAATAAACAAAAATGCAGGAATTTTTTTCCCCATATCTCAACTCCTTTAATAGACTTAGTACTATGAGGCTAACAAGGCTTTAAAGGATGAAAACTTGGGGCGAGATTGCAAAGCCGTCTGAAACAGAAGTTGCTCATGAAACACCTTTTCACCACATACCACACTCTGTCCAGGTAATCAAGTAAGTAGAAATTTATTTAAAGAGGAGGAGATATATATATATATATATATATACACGCACGCACGCACGCACGCACGCACGCATGCACACAAATTCAAAAAAGATAATAAAGTTCAATTGGTTATTTCCAAGATAGCAGAGAATCCAAAATCCTTTCAAATACGGTCTCCCGAGTCAATCCACAAATATATCCATAAACAAGATAGTATGAATCCAAGGCAGGCAACCTATGTCACACATGAACTAGAAGCAAGAACAAACTTAGACACTTGAATACATGAAATCCAACAACATAGGATCACAAAGGATTGTACCAGCAGAAACCACTTTAAAAGGCCTCAATCAGGGCCATAGCCAGAAAAAAAATTCGGGAAGGGGGGGGGGTTGAACATTTTTGGGGGGGGGGGATTGAAAGGGGATCTTCAATAGCCTGCAGCTCCGCCCCTGTCAACCACCTCCACTAAGTCTGACCTCCTTAATGAGAGCATATCAACACCACAACCACCCCAACTTGGTTGCTTCGCTACATCGGCTATTGCTGCATGTAATGACAATGTGAATAAATTGTCAATATTTGCTTGAGATAATGCTTGCAGTTCTGGAGGGACTCTTAATTTTTTGCGTCTCATAGACTTAGCATGGCATGAGTAAACCAGGTTTTTTTAATCTGAAATATTTTTTTGGGGGGGGGGAGTTTGAACCCCTCCCCCCCCCCCCGGCTACAGGCCTGGCCTCAATCCCTCCCATAACATCATTCCTAACACACCTGCTTTTCCTCTCCTTATCTCTAATTCTCTAAGTCTGCCTTTGTTGCATGCCCTGTCTCCGCAATTCCAAGCACCTTGACCTAGACAAATATTTGTCTCTCAGCCTGCACTTCTGGCAGGTTCTCATGAGAACTGATATAACTTTCTCCAATCTCATGGGAATTGCCAGGAGATTCCAAAACAACTCTCTCTAGGCCACTTCTATCCTCCTCTGGGCTCTGTAAAATTTTCAGAGGCATATATATGGTGACTCGGGGTGTGCATTTTTTTCACTGCAGCAGGAGAAAGGGAATCTCATATTCTGCTATGACCCAAAAGATGCATGCCAAAGTTTAAAGTGAGGTTACATATACCACTCACACCAGATTGTATGGTTATATCCACAGAGCAACCCTCAAAGAAAAATAAAGATATATAAAGCACAAATTAAACAATGATGGTGAAAAGGCTCCAAGGACCTTCTGAGTATTGATGATCTGTCTGAAACATCTTTAAAGCAATCTTTGCCCAGTTCAACAGTCTATGGAAAACAGGCTAATATAGAGCACCCAAAAGACCTTGTTCAATCCTCATATTGCAAATTTGTAAAAGATAGGTTCATGTAGGGAAAAAAATACCAAATTAGATCAGGTTGGAATAATTATGTGGAACCACTACTGACCTCAAGAAATACAACAATCTCAGGAAACAGCTGAAGTAGCATCATTACCTGAGTGAGAGAAAGTAACAGCAAATGCAGTATCTGCACATTATCTTTCACCCATGAGTGAGATTATACAACCTGTAGGTCCCAATTGGTGCTTTTGTGATATAATGTGGCAAAATTCAAAGTGCTGGTTTTGAACTATTTGGCTCCAGGTTAGATGAAGGGCTGTATTCTCCCATACAAAGCTGCAAGTGGTTTGAAATCTTCTGGAGAAGTCCTTCTTTCTATCCCACCAGCCTCAGAGGTACATCTCTTGGGAATATGGATAAGGTCTTTTTGGTGGCTGCTCCTAAGTTCTGGAACTCCTTCCCAAGAGAGTTTAGACTATCTTGTTGTTCTTCCAGCAGTAGAAGAAGATTTCTGTTGTTATTACCATTATCATCAGGTCTTTGGGCACTGTCTGTTTATGTGGGAAAGGCCTTTAATGTACTGCATTGATCATGTCACTTTTTATATGATTTCATATAGGTTTCTTTTTTTATTGTTTTTATTGTGTTCATTTTACACATTGTGATATTTTGTTGTTTATTCATTCAGTCGCTTCTGACTCTTCGTGACCTCATGGACCAGCCCACCACAGAGCTCCCTGTTGGCCGTCACCACCCCCAGCTCCTTCATTCATATATATATATATATATATATATATATATATATATATATATATATATAATATAAATATAAATATAAATATAAATATAAATATAAATATAAATATAAATGTAATGTTCATTTGTGGGATTAATAGAACTCAAAAACCACTGGACGAATTGACACCAAATTTGGACACAAGACACCAAACAACCCAATGTATGTCCTTCACGCAAAAAAAATTGCTTTTGTCATTTGGGAGTTGTAGTTGCTGGGATTTATAGTTCACCTACAATCAAAGAACATTCTGAACCCCACCAACGATGGAATTGAACCAAACTGGGCACACAGTTCTCCCATGACCAGCAGAAAATATGGGAAGGGTTTGGTGACCTTTGGCTTTGGAGTTGTAGCTCACCTACATCCAGAGATCACTGTGGACTCAAACAATGATGGATCTGGACCAAACTCTACAAGAATACTCAATACGCCCAAATGTGAACACTGGTGGAGTTTGGGGAAAAAAGAATCTTGACATTTGGGAGTTGTAGTTGCTGGGATTTATAGTTCACCTACAATAACAGAGCATTCTGAACCCCACCAACGATAGGATTGGGCCAAACCTCCCACACAGAACCCCCATGTGGGCCACAGCAACACGTGGCAAGGGACGGCATATATCTATTCATAGACCATTCTAATTATGTATATGTTTTCTCCTAAAATTCCCTCTAAACTAATCACTGTAGGTATGGGAGGCTATCATATAATCCAGATAGACAGACAGACACTTTTACCTGTTTGAAGTTTTGAAGACTGACCTGAGTCCTGGGATTAAGAGGAAAACAGTACAGAAATAAAATAAAATCCCCCACCCATCTCCCCCATATCTAGAAGAGGCAAGCAAACATGCCTGGAACCAAAGTGCCCCCCTCTCCACACAAAAAAGGAATATAGAAAAAGGAAATTGAAACACCATGCTTTGTAAAGATGCTCTTCCACATTTCCACTTGAAACAGTTCTTGAAACCATTATCTGTATCTGCCTGCAAGGAGAGATCATGCACAGGATTTTCCATTTCACTTAATGGAATACTATAAAGCCCCCAATTCATACCAGAGGGCATATCGGCATTGCAAGCACTAATGTGGTTTTTTTTTTTTTAAAGGCTGGCAGAGAAGCTAAGTGGAGCATACATTTTTCATTGGGGTAATATGTAAATGGGTGCAGCATTTACCATAATTAGACAGCACATTAGCACGATTAAGCAAACGACAGGCATCAAAGTGGCACGGGCCGTAGGATCCCTTCTAAAGTCCCTTCGCTCTGGGAGAAGCTCACATCTTGCCATCTTATCCTACATTGGCCACCTGACCTTTCTGAAAAGGAAAATCTGACTCTAGGAACAGACATCAAATTAGCCAGCAAACACAAAACCATCATTACTATCTTAAAAGGGTTTTTGATTCAAAGGATGGTTGGCTTCAAAATCCCCAAATTGCCATGATCTCAACTCAGGCAGGAAAGCAAGAGAATAATAATAATAAAAAAACTCTAAGAACCAGAACCAGCACCAGACCTCAAAAGAAATATTGACAAGCTGGAAGGTGTCCAGAAGAGGATGACTAAACTGATCAAAGGTCTGGAGATCATGAATCCCTATGAGGAGTGTCTTAAAGAACTGGGCATGTTTAGCCTGCAGAAGAGAATGTTGAGAGGAGACGTGATATAGCCATATGGAAGGGTGTCATAAGGAAGAGGGAGCAGACTGTTTTCCTGCTGCCCTTGAAACTAGGACTAGGAACCATGGGTTCAAATTACAAGAAAGGAGATGCCACCTGAACATTAGGAAGAACTTCCTGACCATGTGAGCTGTTCAATGGTAGAACTCTCTGCCTCAGAGTATGGTGGGAACTCCTTCCTTGGAAAATTTTAAACAGAGGCTGAATGGCCATCTGTCAGGGATGCTTCAATTGTGCTTTTCCTGCATGGGAAGAGGTTGGACTGGATGGCCCATCTGGTCTCTTTCAACTATTATGTTCATCAATTCATAATTGTGTAAGTGGTGTTTCACAAGTGTAAGTGTACATGCAATTGCGCATTCATGGATAATGTGAAACTGCTTACTGGTGTCTTCAATATACTGCTTGATGCACTAGGAATATAGAATGTGGAAACAAGTGCTATCATAGATATATGCTGATGACACCCAAATACATTTCTCCGTGCTTTCAAAGCGGGCCTCAGCTAAGGATAGTGTGTCTACTCTGAATGAATGCCTGGAAGAGGTAATAGGCTGAATGATAGTCAGGAGTGCTTACTACCAGTAATACACCAACTGTCCCCCTTTTTAGATTTGCAGAACAGTAATGCACGCAATGGTAACCTCAAGGTTGGACTTCTGCAATGCGCTTTACATTGGGCTACATTTGTACTACATTTGGAAACTCCAGTTGGTTCAAAATATGGCAGCCAGATTGGTTGCAGGAACATTCAGGTGTAAACATATTACATCCAAACTGAAGTTACTCCACTGCTGCCTATTAGTTTCCATGAAAAGTATGAAGTGGTTTTGATCTTTAAAGCCCTACATAGTTTTGGTCCAGGTTATCTACAAGATCGCCTTCTCTCATACAATCTGCCCCTTTGGACACTTGGGTCCTCTGGGAGGCATCTGCTCCAATCAGTAGGAATCCAACTGTTGACTATCACCCGGGTGCTTCCAGACAGCACTAAATCACAGGTTTTAGTGAGGGGCAAAAAATCCCGGGACTTTAGGAGAGGTCCAAATACAGACCTCTTGGTCCTGGAATTTCTGCCTCCATTGTCCAGACTTGATTCTTTGTTCTGAGATTTAGAGGTTCCCAAAATGACTGCCACAGAACTTCTGCTGGAAACCAGCCATTTTTTAAAAAACCCACAAGATACAGATATTCAGAGATTCAGTTATGTGGATCACCACAAAGGTTCTGTTCTTTCTCCTGGTTAGATAAACTGTGTTTCCACATGTTTCATAAAGTTTCTGGCACCAAACAAAGTTTTTGCCTTCTACTCAAGTGTCATCTTCTTTGTAGGAACCAACCAATCAGGAACCAGCATCTAAAACCTGGGAACAAACCCAAATAAAAAATCCCATAATTTCCAATTGCAGGGACATGTGACAGATCCGGATATTCGGCTCAAACCTGTGATAGTCCCGCACCTGGAAATCCCGTGGTTTTTTTTTTTTTTTAACTTTTGTAGTGATTGCTTCCAGGTTTATAGGGAACGGCATTTGGCCACCCTCCTGTTCGCTGAGGAAGCTCCTGGGGTAAAAGCACCATCTTGATGGGCCCCCAGGTGACCTTTTCATCCCCCCCCCCCCAAAAAAAGGTGTGAAAGGACCTGCTGGAAGAGCTCCGACAGCTAAATGAGCTGTCAGAATGTAAAACCCATCTAAAGAAATAGCATCATCATCATTAAATAATGCTTTAGAGTCCAAGATATGTTGTATTACTTATCCATCATCATGATCAATGCTTTTATTAAAGATATCTCGCCACCTTGGTCCTCTGTGCAATTGTTCAACCTGAGCCTTCCACCAAAAGGGCGCTGTCTGCCACAGATCCAATTCTGTCCGAATGGCAAAGCTGGATTTTAATGTTCTCTCTATCTGTTGGCCCAGGCTAGTTCGTTGCAGTATCCATTGACTCTTCAGCACCCTTCAAGTGAAAGACGCCCCCCATGACAGATCAGAAGCCTGAAGTCAGTGGGAGTTCTTAAACCAAATCCACGAGGCCAGAATATGGTCCTTGAACCCAGTCAGATACCGGAGTCCTAACTGGGAAAGGGCACTTCAACTCCAGGGTCTCCCAGAAGGTTCTGAGGCTGGTGCCTGCCTTTCCTTCTGCTGTTGATCTTAGAGAAAGCTCCAGGTGTTCAGCGTACGTCCTCCCCTCCTTCCCACCCACCCCTCCCTCCACCGCCGGCAGTCAGAACATCAGAGTCACAGCAGGGGCCTTGAGGCATCCAACTGCAGAGCTTGAAGGGGTGAGAGCTGCTCCCTTTTCTTGTGGCTCAGAGGCAGCCCAGATTCCCTCCAGACTCGCCCTCACTCTCCGAGTGCTTCAAAGCAGTGCCTGCTTGAGTTATATCAGAATGGGATCGGAATGAACAAAGTGGAGCAAGCAACAGCAGTGTCTCCTCCCCAAGTCGAGGTGATGTTGATAATGCCCACACTACAAAGTAGCACCAAGTTCATGTGCCGCCAGGGGATTGGGAATAAGCAGGTTGGAGAGAGTCCTGTTTGCAAGTGATATACTGCACGTCTCTAATCTTGCAAAGCTCATTATCCCACAAGGTCAGGCATTAGAGATGGAATCGGGGAGTCTTGGGACTCACGCACATCAATCATTCACCGATGGTAAAATGTTGCCGCAAAGGTTGGGGGGGGGGGGGACAGAGGCTAGAGCGGTGGCACTCCTATTTGTCCAACTACTGGCGAGGAACGGGCCTCCTTCCTGTGGGATTTTCTCCATTTTACAGCCTAGTCCAAAAATTTAATTATTCTCACTCTCTAATCCTGGAGTATAAATCTCACTTTATTTTCAACTCCTGCAGGGAGACTGAGCAAAAGAAATACAGCCCCTTCCTCCTAAAAGGGAGTTTGACTTTACAGGGAAGAAAGGGACACATGGCAGCTGCAAACACAGTATGTCCAGGGCTCCCGATTTCCAAGATACACTGGATTACATATCCTGCATGATCACCACCATTTCTAAATAATTTGGTCCTTGAAACAGCCTACAAAAATCAGATAACAGCATGCACAGCAAGACCACTATGACATTCGGCAGATATAAAAGAAATTAATAGAGCACAAAAATATTTATTAAAACACAGCAAAAATCAAATATGGTAGTTAGATTTAATCAATCAATATGTGATATACTGGCACTGCAAAGTTACTCATTAAGGTCCTAGGCTCTGTAACATAGAGTTCCTGGGTATCAAAGTTTCCAAGGTGACTATATCGCAACTTCCTGTAGAAGAATACCATGGAATCACCTGGATTCTTAGATGACATATATTGTTAGTAGGTGAAACTGTTAATCTGGTTGCTCATTATATATATAGGCAAGAAGGAATGGAATAGCACGAGGGATCCCGAATATGACCTAACGGGACTGAAGAATGCGTGGAGGGCAAAGCTATGGCAAACTGAGACTGTAACATGGCATGTACACCGAAATGAGCCTTGGTTTATTGGTATAAGTACCAAATGCGTCATGGAGGAGGGAGAGGCTTCCGTTAACCGAGGAGCCCCCATAGAAGTCGTGGTGGGGAAGGGGAGATACGGGAAACGGAGACCTTTAATTCGGCCTAGGGAACGTGGAACAACTTTAGTAATTCCAAATCGGTCTCCTGATACGGTAAGTAGGTGTAACCAGGATGGTGGTCCCTCAGGATTGAAAGTGGTGCTGTTGAACGCCAGATCTGTCAACGGCAAAACAACTATCATTCAGGACTTAATCCTGGATGAGCGGGCAGATCTGGCGTGCATCACAGAGACCTGGCTGGACGAAGCCGGAGGTGTAAACTTGACCCAGCTTTGTCCACCCGGGTTCTCTGTGCAGCATCAACCGAGATCCGGAGGGCGGGGAGGCGGGGTTGCAGTAGTCTATAGAGACTCCATTTCTCTGACCAGGACCCCCATCCCACAGTCAACAAATTTTGAATGCGTCCACCTGAGGGTGGGTGACCGGGACAGTTTAGGGATTCTGTTAGTGTACCGTCCACCTCGCTGCACTACAGTCTCCCTACCTGAGCTAGCGGGGGTAGTCTCGGACCTGGCATTGGAGTCCCAACGGCTGCTTGTGCTGGGGGACTTCAATGTCCACGCCGAGGCTGCCCTAACGGGAGCGGCTCAGGACTTCATGTCTACCATGGCGACCATGGGTCTGTCCCAACAAGTATCTGGCCCCACCCACAGTGCTGGACATACATTGGACTTGGTTTTCTGTCAGGGATGGGAGGAAGGTGGCGGTGTTGAGGAGTTATCCATCTCTCCGTTGCCATGGACCGACCACCACCTGGTCAGCTTTAGACTTACTGCACCCCCTAACCTCCGCAGAGGTGGAGGACCTATTAAATTGGTCCGCCCTAGGAGACTTATGGATCCAGAGGGATTCCTGATGGCTCTTAGGGAATTCCCCGCCACCTCGGTTGGTGATCCTGTTGATGCCCTGGTCGCTCTCTGGAATGGGGAGATGACTAGAGCAATAGACACGATCGCTCCAGAACGTCCCCTCTCAAGTAGCCGAGCTAAACCAGCCCCTTGGTTTACTGAGGAGCTGGCGGTGTTGAAGCGAAAGAAGAGGGAACTAGAGAGCGTGTGGCGTTCGGATCCAAGCGAGCCAAACCGAACACGGTTTGTGGCCTTTCTAAGGTCATATGCCGCGGCAATAAGGGCCGCCAAGAAAACCTTCTTCGCGGCCACTATTGCGTCTGCAAAGAACCGTCCGGCTGAACTGTTCCGAGTTGTCAGAGGCCTTTTAAAACCCACCACCCAGGATGGGTGCCCTGATGACTCGGCTGCTCGCTGTGAAGCTTTTGCTCGGTTCTTCGCAGACAAAGTCGCTTTGATCCGCTCTGGACTGGACGCCGCATTAACGGCAGTCTCTGAGGATGTAACACGAGCATCTGCTTGTCCGATTTTGATGGATTCATTTCAATTGGTTCAAACTGAGGATGTGGACAGGGTGCTTGGAGGAATGAGAGCTACCACATGCATCCTAGACCCCTGCCCATCCTGGCTTCTAAAGGAGGCCAGAGGGGGATTGGCCGAGTGGGTTAAGGTGGTGGTCAATGCCTCCCTTCGGGAAGGCATTTTTCCAGCCAGCTTAAAGCAAGCTGTGATAAAACCGCTGTTGAAGAAGCCATCACTGGACCCCACTCAATTGGTAAACTATCGGCCTGTTTCCAATCTTCCCTTTTTGGGCAAAGTCATGGAACGTGTGGTGGCCTCACAACTCCAGGCATTCTTGGTAGACACGGATTATCTAGATCCGGCACAGTCTGGCTTTAGGCCGGGACATGGTACCGAGACAGCCTTGGTCGCCTTAGTGGATGATCTCCGTCGGGAGCTCGACAGGGGGAGTGTGTCCCTGTTGGTGCTACTCGACCTCTCAGCGGCCTTCGATACCGTCGACCACGGTATCCTTCTGGGACGCCTCGCGGGAATGGGTCTCGGAGGTACTGCTCTGCAGTGGCTCCGGTCATTCCTCGAGGGACGGTCTCAGAAGGTGTCACTGGGGGACTCCTGCTCTACCCCACAACCTTTGTCTTGTGGGGTCCCTCAGGGTTCAATACTGTCCCCCATGTTGTTTAACATCTACATGAAGCCGCTGGGTGAGATCATCCGGAGTTTCGGGGTGCGGTGTCATCTGTACGCAGATGATGTCCAACTCTGTCACTCCTTCCCACCCGCTACTAAGGAGGCTGTCGAAGTCCTGAACCGGTGCTTGGCCGCTGTGACGGTCTGGATGGGGGCGAACAAATTGAAATTGAATCCAGACAAGACAGAGGTGCTCCTGGTCAGTCGCAAGGCCGAACAGGGTATAGGGTTACAGCCTGTGTTAGACGGGGTCGCACTCCCCCTGAAGACACAGGTTCGCAGTTTGGGTGTGATCCTGGACTCATCGCTGAGCCTGGAGCCCCAGGTTTCGGCGGTGACCAGGGGAGCATTCGCACAGTTAAGACTCGTGCGCCAACTGCGACCGTACCTTGGGAAGTCTGACTTGGCCACGGTAGTCCACGCTCTGGTTACATCCCGCCTTGATTACTGCAACGCTCTCTACGTGGGGTTGCCTTTGAAGACGGCCCGGAAGCTCCAATTAGTCCAACGGGCGGCAGCCATGGTATTAACAGGGGCTGGGCGCAGGGAGCATACAACTCCTCTGCTGTACCAGCTCCACTGGCTACCGATTAGCTACCGAGCCCAATTCAAAGTGCTGGTTTTGACCTTTAAAGCCCTAAACGGTTCTGGCCCTACATACCTATCCGAACGTATCTCGGCCTATCAGCCCACCAGGACCCTAAGATCTTCAGGAGAAGCCCTTCTCTCTATCCCACCTGCTTCACAGGTGCGGCTTGTGGGAACGAGAGATAGGGCTTTTTCTGTGGTGGCCCCCCGGCTTTGGAATGCCCTCCCCACTGAACTAAGATCAGCCACCTCGCTAATGGCATTTCGGAAGAAACTAAAAACTTGGATGTTCGTGCAAGCCTTCAATTGATTTTTGATGTGATGTTGTTTGACCATGGATTAGCAATCAAGGATAATGAATTGGACTACGATTTAAACGATGAGATGTTCCGATCTGTATTGGTGGCCCAATACTATGAATGTTTTGTATGTATTTTTAAATTTTTAATCTATATGCTTAAGTGTATTGTATATTTTAACATGCTGTAAACCGCAACGAGTCGCCGCACAGGCTGAGATGTTGCGGTATATAAGCGTACCAAATAAATAAACTACAGGTATGGGGACTCTACTGTATAGATCAGGAATCTGTGTTCCTCCAGATATGTTTAGATTGCAACTTTTATTTACTACTAGCTGTCCCCTGCCATGCATTGCTGTGGCCCACATGGAGGTTCTGTGTGGGAGGTTTGGCCCAATTCTATCGTTGGTGGGGTTCAGAATGCTCTGTGATTGTAGGTGAACTATAAATCCCAGCAAGTACAACTCCCAAATGTCAGGATTCTATTTGCCCCAAACTCCACCAGAGTTCACATTAGGGCATATTGAGTATTCGCGTAGAGTTTGGTCCAGATCCATCATTGTTTTGAGTCCACAGTGATCTCTGTATGTAGGTGAACTACAACTCCAAACCCGAAGGGACACTGCCCACCAAACCCTTCCAGTATTTTCTGTTGGTTATGGGAGAACTGTGTGCCAAGTTTGGTTCAATTCCATTGTTGGTGGGGTTCAGAATGCTTTTTGATTGTAGGTGAACTATAAATCCCAAAAACTACAACTCCCAAATGACAAAATCATTTTTTTTAGTGAAGGACATACATTGGGTTGTTAGGTGCCTTGTGTCCAAATTTGGTGTCAATTTGTCCAGTGGTTTTGAGTTATGTTAATCCCACAAACGAACATTACATTTTAATTTATATAGATTGATTATGATGTATAGAGCTGATCAAAGAATTATAGAATCATAGAGTTGGAATATACCTTGTGGGCCATCTAGTCCAACCCCCTGCCAAGAAGCAGGAAAATCACATTCAAAGCACCCTCAACAAATGGCCACCTAGCCTCTGCTTAAAAGCCTCCAAATAAGGAGCCTCCAACACACTCCGGGGCACAGAGTTCCACTGCTGAACAGCTCTCAAAGTCAGTCAGTTATTCCTAATGTTCAGGTGGAATTTCCTTTCTTGTAGTTTGAAGCCATTGTTCTGAGTCATCATCTCCAGGGCAGCAGAAAACAAGCTTGCTCCCTCCTCCCTATGATTTCCCCTCACATTTTTATACATGGCCCTCACCATGTCTTCTCTCAGCCTTCTCTTCTGAAGGTTAAACATGCCCAGCTCTTTAAGCTGCTCCTCACAGGGCTTGTTCTCCCTTGATTATTTTAGTTGCCCTCCTCCTTACACATTCCAGCTTGTCAACATTTTCCCTCAGTTATGGTACCCAGAATTGGACACAGTGTGATTCCAGTTATGGTCTGACCAAGGGTACCAAAATTCCTGGGTACCAATGTTTCCAGGGTAACAATATGGCAACTTCCTGTGGAAGAATGCCATAAAACCACAGGTATGGGGACTGTGCTGTATTGAGCAGGAATCTGTATTCTTCTAAGTATGGTTAGATTGTAACTTTTATTTACTATTGATTATGCTGTATAGGGCTGATAGGAATTGTAGTTCAAAAATATCTCAATCTTTTCTATGATTTCACAGTCGTCACACATACTTTTTCAATGAATTGTAAAGTCTCCATGGGGAAGTACTTCCCACACTGCCAATGAGGAAAAAAATGCCAAGGATTTCCTTACAGTTGTAAATATTGCAGAGCATGCAATTCAGGTCAATGTGCTTCAATGATCAACAAAGCTATGACATTATCCATGTCTACAGTGAGTCAGATGTGCTTGGACAATCAAAACTGCCTCATTGATTTTTAAAAAATCTGCCACATTCTGTGACAAGGAAAAGTATGAAGAAATGAAATGAAACGAAGCAAATGTCAAAACAAACTTTGTTCTGGGTGCCTTGGGCAATGCCACAAGCATCCTTAGAGGCATGCGAAATTTCCAGCATTATTCTCCAGCTTGAATTTTCATACATATAAAAATCACACATATTCTTGAGTACAGGCACTCTTTTTTTTAAAGATCCATAAACAAACTTCATTGCCAAGGACATGCACTTCTTTGTGCAAAATAAAGAGTTGGCTGAGTTTAAAAATACTGCCAAATCCAATTAGCTCTACCAACACGAGCCTTATAAACAAAACTTTACTAGTTTACTGTGTGATAGGTTTCTTGAAATTGCAATTAGTTCAAGAAAAGAAATTCATGATCTGGAAACAGAGGAATGATATATTAGTGCCTATAAAAGAATGGACTGATCTTGATGAGGTTCCTATTAGAGAAGTTTCACACTTATTTGCACAAATATCTTACCAGTGTTTATCAACGTGGGGATTGGGAAGTTGCGAGAGGATGTCAGGGGGGTCATCAAAGACCATAAAAAACTGAGCAGTTTCTGTTGGTCATGGAGGTTCTGTGTGGAAAATTTGACCCAAATCTATCATTGGTGGGGTTCGGAATGCTGTTTGTTTAAGGGTGAACTATAAATTCCAGCAACTACAACCCCCAAGTGTTGAGTCTATTTTCCCCAAAGTCCACCAGTGTTCACATTTGGGCATATTGAGTATTCATGCCAAGTTTCATCCACATCTATCATTGTTTGAGTCCACAGTGTTCTCTGGATGTATGTGAACTACAACTCCAAAACTCAAGATCAATGACTACCAAATCCTTCCAGGATTTTCTGTTGGTCATGGGAGTTCTGTGTGCCAAGTTTGGTTCAATTCCATCGTTGGCGGAGTTCAGAATGCTCCTTGATTGTAGGTGAACTACAAATCCCAGCAGCTACAACTCGCAAATGACAAAATCACCACCACCCCAATCCCACCAGTATTCAAATTTGGGCATTGGGTATTTGTGCCATATTAGTCCAGTGAATGAAAATACATCCTGCTTTTCAGATATTTACATTATGATTCATAAGAGTAGCAAAATTACAGTTATGAAGTAGCAACAAAAATAATTTTATGGTTGGGGATCACCACAACATGACGAAATGTATTAAGGGGTTGCGGATTAGGAAGGTTGAGAAGCTCTGCCTTATACAGTCAGACTTCCATATTCATGAATTCTGAATCCATGGATTAAACCATTCTGGTCTTACTGTTAATCCCTGAAAGCAATCTTTGATTTCTCCATTCTATGTAATAGTCACCATTTTACTAACCCATTGTATGTAATGGAGAACACCAATGGATGTTGCCACCCATGAGAGGGTCAGAGTGCTGGAATCCAAACCCCAACAGATACCAAGGACTCGCTATACACTTCTGTACTTATTTTCCGTCCAAAATCAGCATCTCCCCCCCCCCCCCCCCAATCATAGACAGGGTTTTACACACCAACTGACTGAGTAAAGCAGGGCTATTTGTGTTTGTTTACTTAAAGAAAAATATGCAAGCACCCAAATTTGTAGATTTTCAGCCACAAGTTGTGTATCAATCCATACGTAATTGAGGTGGTATGAACTGCACAGATCTGTAAAACACTATAATCATCACCCAACATTTGCACAAATCCACAGGAGGAAGCCGAAACAGAAACGGGAGGTCTCTCACCCGTTGCAAAAACCTATTTGCAACACAAGATCTGAGTAAAAGATGCAGAGTAATTGCCCTTTTCCTTTTCCACTGCAATAATACATTGGATGATTTTACATCACAGTGACAGCTGCATTTGAAGTGTGCGTGCCTGTGTTTATAAGAAACAGAAGAACTGCAAGTCCCAGAGGGCTGTCACTGAAGAAACAATGTTAGAAACCTGTGCATCTGACCAGCACATTCTGTCCTAGGTTGTTCCATGTGATCCTTTCTGTGTATGTTATGCTGTGTTCTAAATTTAGCTGCTGGTGTAGTTAAAGTCAATAGAGTTCCATTAAATGTCCTGCCACCACTGCTGCTGCCAAAGCCCTCAAAAGAGCCCTACTTCTCCTTCCTGGCTAAAAGGCAATGGTGGAAAAGCTTAAGAAGTCACATATAAAGAACTCAAAATACATAGCTATGATATCACAAAACTACAATAATGGATCCATAGTAGTTAAGGTGGTGTCAAACTGTAGTAATTCAGCAGTGTCAATATAGCTCCAATGAGCTTAAGGCACACTGCTGGTTCTTCTTTTTCCCATTTCGTTTTCACAACAAGATTAGTAGTTCCGATGGATAATAGGAGATGAAGAGTCTGCTCCAGCATCATTCAGAGGGTTTCATGGCTCAACAAGAACTAAAACTATCAAGAGCCATACCTGTTCTGTCGCGTGCTGGGCCTGTAAAGAATTGTCTTTAAATCAGGATGTGCAACTTGAGCCCAGCGGGAAGCCAGCCCCCCCCCCCCCGAAAAGAAGTTCTCAGGGATTTTCCACCACAAATGGTCTTTAGATGGCTTGTGAAGTATGACAAAGTCCTTTATTAATGAACAATCAAACAGAAACTTCTCTTGTCTTCAGAAAGTTGAACAAATGATTCCAGGCTTTTATGCAACTGGTGGTTTCCTAATCTTGTCCACGAAGGACAGGCAATTGTCTTCAATAACTAATTCTTTGCTTTAAAGGAAAATCCCCTTTTTTAACTTCTCCAAGGCTGACTGTAATCTAATTCTTACTGATTTGGGCTCCGCTACCGGGTTGAATTGTGTCTCGAACACCGAGTGGACCTACCAGTAAAGCTAGTAGATTCTCCAGCTGGAGTTCTTTGGTCTTTAGGACTGTTTCCCTGGAAATCTTTGGAGACTCTTAAGACTGTTCTCCCCCGGAAAGTCTTAAGGGTTGAAGCTTTTGTACAGGAGAAGCTTGAACACGTCCTGTACATTAGCTTTCCTTACTGAGACTAAGTAAAAAATGGCTCCCTTCCCTTCCCAATTGCCCTGAGCAAGTGGCGGGACCAAAACTTAACGATGATGGACAGTTGACTTGCCCTACGACGGCAACCAAAGGAAGCCACCTATCTGCAGAGTCCTTGAAATCTAGGACTTCAAACAAACATTTAATACAAAGCAAATAAAGTTGGAGCTCCTGGTACAGCCGTACCAGCACAATACCGACACCCTTACTGCTATGCAGAAGGTCCATATATTATGCAAGGTATCTATATCTGGACCCTTTGTGTCATACGATTTTTTAAAACAATCTGGAACCTTGAAAGGTACAATGTTTTGGACTTCTCACCAAAGATCAATTGTGCAGGAAGACCAGACTTCTATCACATATGGTAAACTCCACTTTCTACACACTTTAGAAATGGCTACCGATGGAGACAATCACACAATGCATGCTCATTCTATGGGTTTCTAGTATTTCACAAAATCTACAATGTGGTCTTTTTCAACAAATTAGAACTTGATTGGCAATAGAGTTCATTTTCAATTCTCCATGTACAGACGGGCAAACCCAGCAAATTTCAAGTGTGATGGGAATCTACCTTCTCCGCTTGTAAACAGTTGTGCTGGAGGGAAGAGCTGAGATGGGCAGTATTGACCCCTTTCTTCTGCCATGACTATATTGGGACCACGAAGGAAGGAATGGTAATTTATTTATTTTGTTCTGTCAACTTTTTCCTTGCAAAGAAAATAAATCCTGTTGATTTTTTTTTCAATAAAACAAAAATAGTGGAGGAGGTAGTGGGAGGAGAAATATCTCTCCCATGTGAAAGAAGAAGAGAAGAGAAGGCTGAGAGGAGATATGATAGCCATGTATAAATATGTGAGAGGAAGCCACAGGGAGGAGGGAGCAAGCTTGTTTTCTGCTTCCTTGGAGACTAGGACGCAGAACAATGGCTTCAAACTACAAGAGATGAGATTCCATCTGAACATTAGGAAGAACTTCCTGACTGTGAGAGCCGTTCAGCAGTGGAACTCTCTGCCCCGGAGTGTGGTGGAGGCTCCTTCTTTGGAAGCTTTTAAACAGAGGCTGGATGGCCATCTGTCAGGGGTGGTTTGAATGCAATATTCCTGCTTCTTGGCAGGGGGTTGGACTGGATGGCCCATGAGGTCTCTTCCAACTCTTTGATTCTATGATTCTATGATTCTATGAAAGGAAAGCAAACTGAATGGTGGAACATGGTATGGGGGCAACAATTTCCAAATGGGGAGTTGCTAAGTTAAAGGGTAAAACTACAATCCCCAATGCTTTGCTAATCGCGTGGGATGAAGTCCCAAGTAATTACCAGAGAAGTGTTCTCTCTAGCCCTCCAATGTAATTCTATTGTCAACTTCCAACAGGAACTCCAGAAGGCATCTTTAGGTCCTCCTGCACAGTTTTTTTTTTTTGTTATTCACATAACTGAAACTAAGTTAACTGAGCTCATGTAATAACTGGGTCTACTGTACCCATCATCGGCTTTCCATCAGTCGGAAATCATTATTTTCCTAAAAGGAAGTGATCCAGAAATTGTCCGACTAATTTCTTCCTGTTTTTTGTTTTTAAAAAGCCCCAGGGGGTCCAACATGTGGCAAATGTACCTTTGAAGTGCCCTAGTTAGAACTGAGGGACATCTCAGTGGCTTTTTAAGAAGGATGTTTTGTTGTTTACACAATTCAAGGAAACAAAGAGCATACTCCTACTCAAAGTCCATCCTGAGGATCAATGTAGACGCCTGTCCCCAATAGGATTGCCAAAGTAGAAACTGGAAGAGCCTCCTATACATTGATAGGCAACTGATTGTTTATTACATGCATAACACTAGCTCTCTTCCTAATATTTCTTTTGATTCAAAAGTCACTCAGCAGTATAAATATTAACCAGGGCAGGTAATGATTCATGACTCATCAACTGCCTACAAATTATTCAATATAAACGGTTGCCAGGTTATGAGCACCATTCTCTCTGACATCTTATTATCATACAATGAGAGGTCAGCATTGCTGTAGGAATGGTAACAATTGTAGGAATGGCAGCTGAAATGGTATCAAAATGTCATAATTTTGTAGTGTCAGAGAAATCACTCCAAGAATTCTGGTGGAATCTCTTCAGGTATAGGTATGTAGTGCTATGCACTGAGAGTACAGATAGATAAACAGAACAGCAAAAAAGGTGAAAATCAAATATGATCACAGGAAGAATCCTCAGGTCTTCTACAGAAAACCATGGCTTATTTTCATATCAATTCAAAATAAGTGCAGTTTTAAGTATCTTTAGCAGACTCAGCATCCAAAAAGTGGTTCTCACTTGGTCCTGATTTTTCCATTTCTTAAGGAAACTCAGGTCCTTCTCCTCTGTACCAGGTGACTCGTCTACAGCCAGGTAAGGAAGGGACCTTCATCATGCAGGTGAGGTCACTAATCCTGTTTCTCTAGTTAAGCATTAACATTTAACAAGATGGGTGGCAACTGCTCACTAGTCTGCAGAGCTGGGGCTAATTAGTATATCACCCGGAGAGTCGGTCATAATGAAATGTCCTCTGGAAAATTCAGAAACAAAGCTCTTACAATATTTGGGAAGAATGAGGGAATTCTCACACAGCTGAAGACTGCAAAAGTAGAGGTACTAATACAAAATAAAAAGTGTGTTTCAGACATTATTGAACACCATTAAAGTTGGAGGAGAACAAGATGGACTTCACTCTGAGCCTAACAGAAGACAAATAGAGCAGCAGGCAAGGAAGGGATTTCCACATTTTCAGGACCATCGCTGTAAAGGTCTTCTCTCTAAGCAATGTCAACTAACAAATGTCGATGGGGGTGCTCAAAGAAGGGCCTCCATAGCAGGTGGTAATGCAATTAATGAAGGGAAGGATGGCTTTTTAAATATCCAGGGCTCAGGTCATCCATGTTGAGCAGTGGTTCTTAACTTATGAACTGCGGACCACCTGTGGGTCATGAGGGCAAAAATCTGGTCTGCAAGCCCCTTTCCTCTTTATTTTATTTATTTCTGATCCTTTTGCATCACCTGCCACTCCTTCGCTTTCACTGACCAGCCCCACGCCCTTGGTTAAACCACATCAGCTCTAGATTATTAAATATGGTTTTCTATGGGTGAGCAGATGGTGATTACTGGCTGGCACGTATTCTCTATCAGAAACTAGAGCTGATGTGGTCTATCCAATGGAATTTTCTGAATCAGCACCCTAAATAACCAAACCAAATCTAATGTTAACCAAAAACTGATTCATAACCAAAAACTGATTCATAACCCTTCATAATGTTGGAGACTGGTCCCTGTCAAAGTGGTCCCTGGTCAAGTGGTCCTTGGTCAAAGTGGCCCCTGGTCAAAAAAAGGTTGGGAACCACTGATCTAGAGTTTTACAAATTTAAATTAAGATGGAACAAGTTTGTTTTTGCCTGCTCTAGTGGACTAAAATTCCAAGACGATCCTGACAAAACATTAGGAAGAACATGATGGCTATGAACTGTTCAATGGCAATCACTCCTTTTCATAAGAGTTTTTAGAGCAAAAGTTGGATGACAATGTTTCAAAAATCCTTTGGTTGTGGATTTCGGCACTGATGACACTCAAGATGCATCTAAATTAATACAGATTGACACCCCTTTAACTGCCTTGGCTCAATGCTATAAAATTCTGAGGTTTGTAGTTTGGTGAGGCATCTGCACTCTTTGGCAGAGAAGGCCCAAGACCTCCTAAAATTACAGCTCCCAAATGGTACTAAATTGCATGAATTTTACAGTGCAGATTCACCTCCCAAACTTGTTTCCAACTTTTTGATTGTATGGTTCTCAAGGCCAGGATGTTGAAGGGAGTCCCATAATAAACATCTCATCAATGTAAGCATCTTTATCCATTAGATCTCCAACTTCAAGCAAGGATTCACAAAATGTTTCATGGAGTTCCCCTGATTCTTGAGACAATGCAATAGAAAAGATATAAGGCACACAAGAGCAACAAAAACAGATGACCTCTGAAGAAACCAAATGAATCGTTTTCTCAAGCTAAAAATCTTAAGCTTACATCAAGTACATAAGACACTTGATACCAAAAATCCACAAGAGAGAACTTGACTACACAGAGGAGGATGAACTTTATTTATACGCTGCCTTGCCCTCCCAAAATGGCGATTTAGGGTGTTTTTTTGACAGCACATGTGTTTGGCTTCCTGGTAATTTGTATGATTTGGCAACAGAAAAGCATCATCTGCCTGGGTGCCCATCAACATCAGACGTGTCAAAATCTGAATTCAGATAAAGCAGTGACTAGGAATGCAACTGCGCTTAAAAGGAGCACCATGGCAACCACTTACTAAATCCATCCCAAGGAAACAGACACAGGGTTGGCTGGGAAGGAGTTCATGCAAACAGTAGCATTCCATGTCTTACTTATGCAAATTTAAAGACAAGAGGCGAACTCTTTCAAAGAGATGAGGTTTGGGAATCTTAGTATGATGAGCTAACCCCTCGGGCACTAGGAGATCTAGAATATTTTGATTTGACCCTGAATCACACCACTGGATTCTGCAAGATGAGTATATTACCCAAACTGTGCACTACAAGTATTTTTGAGTAACTACTATTTCTCTCTATGTGCACAATGGATTTTTGCTCATCTTAAGACAAAAAGGGAACGCTGACACTTTGTAACCAACTAATTCCAATCTGATCTGCTCAGCGTGACTCATTCTCATTAAATAATATAGTATGATGATGATGCTTTGACTGCCATGTTTTCATCCCATAAAACCCTGGGATTTGCAGTTTAAGGAGAAATAGATTTAGTAGGGCTGGGAGGTTTCGTTCGTTAATTTCGCAATTCGTTATTAATTCGTATTTAAATTAGCTTACGATCCGATATAGAGCCATGCAGGAATAGTGTGAGGAGTAATTAAAAATTGAAACAATTTTTCCAATTTATTTCGTATTGTTTCGTAATTGTTTCGTAATTGGTTCAATTTTGTTTCGAAATTGTTTCGTAATTGTTTCGTAATTATTTCCATATGTCTGGTGCAAGCTTTATAGTTGTTGTTTGTTTTATCAGTGATAAAAAATAAATTATCACACCAACAGTCAACAACAGAGGGAGAAGGAAGCTTCAGAAGTTCCCCCTGTCCCATTTGGAGGGTTTTTTAGCATATTGCGCAATCGCGTCCGCCATTAACGAATCGATTCGAAATTAACGAAATTTCATAAATAACGAAATTTTGAAATCTCAAAATTTCGGAAGTATTTAGAATTTGGAAACGTTAGCGCCCCCTGGAAACGAATCGAGTTTAGAAACAAATTTTTCCGTGGTTACCCAGCCCTAATATTTAGAAATGTCCAAAAGCTTAAAAAGAGAATGATGGCTATTGTCATTTGGAAGAACTATGGTAGATAGATGCCTGTTTTGCTCTGAGAAACAGCAAGTCCTAAGGAGGGAGAATGCTTAAGGAAATTGATCTGAATCCGGATATGCATGAAAGACTCTGATTTTGTCTGGGAAAGCATGACAGTTGGAGATTTCCGCAATGCTCAGTCAATAAACAAAAGCTTTAAAGGGTGCCTACAATGGGAGGTGGAGAAACAACAGGTCCAACAGGTTCTGTCTGTCTGTCCCTCTGTCTCTCTCGCACACATAATGCAACAGACCGTACCTTGTTCGCAAACTAGTCCTACCAATGGAATGTGAAATTCTACCGCACCAGCCGCATACATGACTAATCTCAGGGAAAGGTCACCAAAGGTATGTGGCCAGCATTCACTTTGAAATGCCCTACAAGGAAAACTCAACACTTTAAAAAATTGATCTCATTCTCTTCACTATTTAAATAAATAAATCGGAAACTCTCCAGGGCATTGGAAACACTAGTTTCAAAGCCTTTGCCACAATATCATCCTAGGAACCTTCATAGCTATATGATAAAAACAGTCATCTTAAACTGGCAGCTGGATAAATTCTAATATTGTGGAGTAAGGAGAAAGGGAACCTAGAGAGCACAACAATCTTTCTTATGGGCCCTGACAGAGAAGAGCAACAATGGAGTAAGATCAGAAAAGGTTCCAATCTAGGGTTGACAGATTGAAGATAGGAAAGGCTCTCTATTACTTTAATAGTTACTGGTCCCTTGATCGCTTTCAATCATCCCCACCCAACCCTCCTTGTAGCTGTTGTGTTCCCTCTTTCCAACATGCCAATTACTGGTCAGTGTAAACTGATCAACATGGGTTTGAGTAGCATTGCTACAGCATATCGTTCAGAACCAATTACATTTGGCAAAGTGGTTTTGTGCCAGCCAATTTATGGGTTAAACTGTATTTCCAAAAAGTGAAATGCTTAAAAACAACAGCCATAAAATGTTGTAGCAGTTTTAAGGCTAAGGATTTGTTTACATGGGCTGAATAGCTCGCACTGACTGTGAAGTTGCTTCTGGCTATCTATATGACATCCAGAGATCCTTATCATAGTGTAACCAGGTTAATTCAGTTTAACTCAGCATCAGAGTTTGGCCAAAACTCTGGAGCAGCCCTGAAGTTTGAACACAGCGTGGACAGCTCAGCTGGGTATGATAGTGGACATTAGGCCTGTCGGTTTCGTTTCGTTAATTCGTTATTTCGTATTAAAATCGTTATTTTTTGCATATCCGAAGCGATATCAAAACATATTTTTAAACCCGGAAGGGTTTAAAAATATCGAAGCAGCAGTCCCATGTATTTTACGAGCTGAAGCTCCGCTCGTTAATGGCATGGAGGCTGCTGCTGAGCGCGCCATCCGGCTCTGGCTCCTCCTCTTCCTCCGGAGCCCATTGGATGGCGCGCGCGCGCTCACAAGCGGCCTCCGCGCGCCATCCGGCTCTGGCTCCTGCGCCCCCCTCCTCCTCCTCCTCCTCCTCCTCTTCCTCCCAGGAGGAGGAGGAGGAGGGGGGCGCAGGAGCCAGAGCCGGATGGCGCGCGGAGGCCGCTTGTGAGCGCGCGCGCGCCATCCAATGGGCTCCGGAGGAAGAGGAGGAGCCAGAGCCGGATGGCGCGCGGAGGCCGCTTGTGAGCCCGCGCGCGCCATCCAATGGGCTCCGGCTCCTGCGCCCCCCTCCTCCTCCTCCTCCTCCTCCTCTTCCTCCCAGCTGAGAGGAAGAGGAGGAGGAGGAGGAGGAGGAGGGGGGCGCAGGAGCCGGAGCCGGATGGCGCGCGGAGGCCGCTTGTGAGCGCGCGCGCGCCATCCAATGGGCTCCGGAGGAAGAGGAGGAGCCAGAGCCGGATGGCGCGCGGAGGCCGCTTGTGAGCCCGCGCGCGCCATCCAATGGGCTCCGGCTCCTGCGCCCCCCTCCTCCTCCTCCTCCTCCTCCTCTTCCTCTCAGCTGGGAGGAAGAGGAGGAGGAGGAGGAGGAGGAGGGGGCGCAGGAGCCGGAGCCCATTGGATGGCGCGCGCGGGCTCACAAGCGGCCTCCGCGCGCCATCCGGCTCTGGCTCCTCCTCTTCCTCCGGAGCCCATTGGATGGCGCGCGCGCGCTCACAAGCGGCCTCCGCGCGCCATCCGGCTTGTGTGACTTTTCAGGGCTGTATGACCATGTTCCAGAAGCATTCTCTCCTGACATTTTGCCCACATCTATGGCAGGCATCCTCAGAGGTCTGTTGGAAACTAGGCAAATGGTGAGTTATATATCATCTAATATTATCTATGGAATGTCCAGGGTGGGAGAAAGCCATTCAATGCTAATCAAGGTGACCATTACTGCAACATTCACACTTAGCCTGTTTGATCAAGAAAAATTTTTTTTCTAAAATGTTTTGTAAATAATAACGAAAATTCGTAAATAACAAAACATTTTTTTTGGAAAGTTTTGTAAATATTTTAAATATCGAAACAAAAAAACACCCCAATTAAGAATCGAATTTAGAAACAAATTTTTTCTTGATCAAACAGGCCTAGTGGACATATCTATTATCCATGTAGGTTTCTTCTGCCATTGCTGAACTCATTGCCACACTCCTCCTTCCTGGTCAGATAGGCACCTCTATCAATGTCAGCATAGGGCACCAGAAGGTATCTGATTTTTGTATCTTTAATGGGTTCTTAGTACTCTGGTTTCAAGCAGCTCTCTAGCCTAGGACTCTGATTTCAAGCAGCTCTCTTATCACCATAGACTATTTAGCTAGAGTCACTAGGGATTGGAGACTGGACTTTATGTATGCATTATTTGCAAAGCATTATCTACACAAGCGTCACTCAAATAATGGTTTATAGACCAGTGTCTGTCCACAAGCCATGGACATCCAGTCTGTGATGAATTCCCAGAAAGCACTGCAAATGCAATAATTCTTTAGCAAAAATATGGCATTCATCCATGTTCCGTTGGGGGAAAATATTTTGCTGATTCATCACATCAGATAGCTTGACAAGCCCTGTACTACTGTCCTGTTTTTGGAAAATGGATTTTCTCCCATGGTTCCCAAAAGGAGTTGTACTGTTTTTTGTTGGGGTTTTTTTGAAACTTTAGATCTCAAACAAGGTCTTTATCATGTCAAGGAGGGAAAGTAGGGCTGGCAAGAGTCTGCCTTGACTGTGTTCCCCATCTTATCTCTCTCTACGCGGATTCCATCCCCAAGGAGTAGAATTTAAATTGTACTCAAAGGCTTTGTGTGTGTGTGTGTGTGTGTGCTCCTTCCTCAGTGCTACCTGTCACCAAGATAAAACTGACAGTACTTTGAAGCTTGTAAACTGATTCCTAGGTAACCACTTGGAGTCTCTCCCTTCCCTTCCACACCCCAAACCTCTTTGCATTTGATGTTCTCTTGCCAAGCTAATCAGAGAAAGGATCAGAAACTCGAAGCTATTGACAGCAGCGGCAGGACAGTCTCAGTGTGACAGCTGAAGGAGCCGGTCGCATTTCACTGACATACTAAATTGCTCTAGTAAAAGGAGTGAAAGTCAATACACTCCTGACTCTGTGTGAGAGAGCGGGTATGTGCGTGTACATACATTCATACACCCAGCCCAATCTATCCTAACCTTTTTAGTACTCAAAAACTCCAAAACCTCTTCCACCTGAAAGAACCAAATGTGGACAAGTGGCATAAGGTTCACAGAATACAGTAAAGCGTTATGAATGAATGAATTCTCAAACTTTGTAACAAACCTTTGTATCCTACTTCCCTTCTCAAACACAGAACCATGCACTAAATGGAATGAACTTAAAGATGGAAGACTGCTCTGGAAACAGAAGCAAACAGCTTCTCCACCAACACACTCTGGTCTACTAGCATCTAATAAAACAATATGTGTGGCTTACTTGCTCTGCTCCATTCTCCCTCACTAGTCACCTCCTGTAAGCCTCCGGGGATTTAGGTTTGCATCCAATCATTAATCTCAACTAAAATAGACCCACTGAATCAATTCCTGAATGGCAAGTCAATACTTGTGTGAATCAAAGGATCAAACAGTGAACAGGGATCTAAGGCCCACCTAAACAAATATCTTGCAGGAATACACAGTTAAAGCACTCCTGCGATAAAGGAGGATCTATCATCCTCAATAAAGGAGGATCTATCATCCATATAGGGAGGCCACTGCCCTGGCAAAGCAGCTATTACTGTCAGAAAGTTATTCCTAATTTTTAGGTGAACACTCTTTTCTTGCAATTTTCTTGGTTTGTATTCTCACTTTTGGAGCAGCAGAACACAAATTTCATCCATCTCCTGCGTGACATAACCGCCCCTCCCCCTAATAACACAATCCCAAGCTACTTCAAGAAAAGGATTATCTAGTGTCCAATTCAAGGGAACTCTTAATATCACTCTATTATGTTCTGGTAGAAATTCAACTGGAATACTGTATCCAGTTCTGGGGACTACAGTTCAAGATGGATATATATAACCTAGATCAGAAGGTGGGGAAAAGTCTGCAAACAAAGTCCTATCAGTGAGGGGATGCCGAGAATCTTGTTTTCACAGATATATTTGCTTTTTATATTACATTTTAAATGTTGAATTGTGTTTATAATTGTTTTAACTGTATTCTGATATTTGTTATGGCACTGAATCGCTGCCAACTGTGAACCGCCTTGAGTTGCCTCTGGCTGAGAAAAGTGGTATACAAATGCGGTAAATAAATAAATAATAAATACCAGGAACAGTTTATGAAGCTAAACAAAACTCCATGTGGTTTTGAGTGTTGGTCTACTGCTCTGGAGACCAGGATTTGGTTCCCTGCTCTGCCATTCCTTTGGCCTCAGAGGAAGGCAAAGACTCCCCATGGAACAAATCTCATCAAGAAAACCCTTTGGCAGATTCACCATAGTTCGTCATAGGTCAGAACTGACTTGAAGGCACACAACAACAATATAAATTTATCCTCAGATTTGAAGGTTTCAATCCACCACCTCCAAATTAAATATGTGTGTGTTTAAGTTGTGTAGCCACAACTTTCAAGATGACAAGGCTATAAAACTTAAATACTGTAACTGCAAGTAGAAGTAGCACTACATGCTCTAGTTCCATGTCATCTTGTCAAAGGCGTATTGTCAGGAGGTAATCTGGTGACACCCACTTAGCAAACAGCTGCAATTCCCTACCTCATCTGCATTTGCTGTTTGTTTGTTTTATGATGATGTGTTCTGGCATTTTCAAGTATTTTAACTATAATTCTGCACCACCATGGCCTGCCAGAGGAGGAAAGGCAGCTAAAAAATGTTTCAGTAAATAAACAAAATGAAATAAAGAGACCTTCTAATCCATCCTGACCATGAAAGGAGATTAAACCAATGGAGAAAAACTCCCTTCTGCAAACTGAAGGGAAAAAGAAATAAATACATAAATTGGTTGGTGTGACTTGCCAGAATCAACAAACATCAATGCCAACTCAGCTGAACACTGACAAGTCAACACCTCCTCGTCTGGACATTCAGAAGACCTCCTTTCCCACCCACCCAGTCTGGGAGATGAGTCTCCTTTCACCTCGATTACCTCACTGGACAAGGATTGGAAGTCCTAAGAGAAAATAAATGCATTTCATTCACACTGGCAAACTTGATTTTGGTCCATCTCAACAGGTATTTTTCCCTCCTGTTCACACGTTATACATTTTTCTTTCTCGCACTTTCCAAATCTGTGCCCACAACATTTTCAGGGCCAGCCTAGTTAATATTTTATGAAACACCAAGAAAAAAAATCTTCAGTGATGTTTCTCTCTTTTTCTCTTTTTATAGTACCAAAATTAAATGTCTTAAAACTAGAGCAAGTATGGAAAAGCCCATCACAGATGACAAGGAAGAAAAATACCCCACGCCAACATTTGCTATAACTTCCTAACCAATATGGTAAACTGTGCCTTTTCAGATAGAGCCAACATAACGAATTTTGATCCAAAATACATGTTTGATTAAACATGTAAAACAAGATTCTATTTCAAGCTTTCACAGTATAACTCTATATTCATATATTAAAGTGCATGGTGAGGCTATCCAAATTGTGCTAGTGATTGCATATCTGCAAATGTGCTTCTGTTTGATTAACAATCATGGTTAATCTAGTGCAGTGGTTCCCAACCTTTTTTCTTTGACCAGGGATGACTTGACCAAGGACCACTTTGACTAGGGATCACTTTAACCTGGGGCCACTCTCCAACATTAGTACCAAAAGGCTTACAAATCAGGATTTGGTCAACTTTAGATTTGGTTTGGTTATTTGGGGTACTGCTTCAGAAAACTGCATTGGATAGACCACATCAGCAGGCCATATTTTAGTTCTTGGGGACCATTCATGGTCCATAGACCACAGGTTGTAAACCACTGATCTAGTGGAAAACTGAAGGAGTAATCAAAAATGCAGAACGGTTTGAGAATGATTTGTTGCTTTTGCACATCCAAACTAACTGACCACGGTCAAAATCTGAAAAACCTTTCTGGTTATACATGCCAGTTTGCCTCTTGTGATCAATATATACATGCCAGTATGCCTCTTGCGATCATTTATATAATTGTGACAAATCAAGTGATGACTCATTTGCCAACTTGATAGTTTATTGATAGTATGTGAATATATATTTCAACTAGTTGAATTCATGTTGATTTACTTTGGGTTTTCTTCCTCTTAACTACTGTCAAGTTGGCTTCAATGCCTGGTGGCTCTATGCATGAGAGACTTCCAAGAGCCCCAGTCCTCAACTTCTCTCTTCAGAATTGGAAAACTTAGGGCTGTGGCTTCTATAATTGAATCAATCCTTCTCTAGGGTGATCTTTTTCTTTTCTGACACTAACTTGTCAAGCATTTTCATCTTTTCCCGCGAATCTCACTGTCTCATGATATGTCCAAAGAATGACAACCTAGTTTTGAATTTACTTGTCATTGGCATGCAAAATAAATAATCTTTGTTGTAAGAAAATGCTTAGCAAGTTAGGGAAAGAGTATGAAAATTCATCCCATGGAATACACTTCCAATTTCCTGTCCCCCAACTCAACCTGTAATAGTCAACATTCAAAGATAAGAAACAAGGACACAAAAAGGCATACAACATCAAATTATAATTTAGTGTGAGGCAGATAAGCACTTGACAGCCATGGACCCATTTCTCACCTCCCCATAACCCTCCCTGCACCATCCTCTCCAAATAAGCCTACAGACCAGAAGGTCATCTTGAATAATATCCAATGACATTGGTCACTTCCCATAATATTTCTGAAGAAGTAAAAGGAACTGGGAGTATAGCTTTTAATTTGCATTGATGTATTTAATGTATATCTCTCCCTTTTCCCAACAAGTCTAGTTATAACATAGATTAAAACCATGATGAAAATGAAAATTTAAAAGAAATCCAATACCCTATCTTATTTTTTTTAAAAAAAAACATTAATTTAAACCAGCATAAAAGCATTGTGAAACAAAACACTGAGAACACATACTTCTGTACCAAAGTTTATTTAAATAAGCAAGTATTGACCTATTGGCGCAAGGACCACGTACAAAACCATTTACTCAGCTTTAGCATGCATGATTCTGTGCTGATATAGACCCAATTCTGAGTTACAAAAGTGAGAAATGGATTTATGATAGTGGGAAGAAGAGCAAGGACAACCCAATCCACCACCATTGATTTCATAAACATTCAAGCTTTGATAACATCCAAAATCCACAAAACGGCAAGGTCTTCACTGGGCCAACCAAAATGCATAAAGTACACTGTGTACTTTTGAAGCCCTGTTGACTTCTACATCAGGCCAAGGTGTTGAAAATCATACAGGAGAAGCTGGAAAGACATTCAGTCTTCTCCTGAAAACAGCCACACTTTGCTTCAAAGTTAGGCAGTTAACATTCCTCCCAATCCGCCTTGAGGCCACAGAGGATAAGTTGGAATGGCAGAGCTTATGATATGAATATAGAAGAATTAGAGATGGGGACTTAAGCTTCTTAGAATATATTTCCATTTGCTTCTTTGGTAGAATCTGTTAGTACAGATTTTGGGAGTGGGGAAAGAGGCGGAGAAGAGAGATCCAAGGCTAGGCTGTGCCTAGAATATATTATAACAATATTATAGACTCAATTAAAAGAGTGGAGTACCGTCCATTATCCATATCCGCAGGTACCACATCTGGATTCAACCAACCATGGACTGAAATTCTTTGGGGGGGAAAAGGAATATGAGACATTATCCCATTCACTGGCTTGAAAGAAGACTGTGGTGGAAACTATTCCCTATTAGGGAAAAGATGATGCTTAGGCAGAGCAAGGGAGAAAGCAAGAGGGAGAAAGAGAGTACGGACTTCAGAATCCATTGAATTTGGTGTGGACAAGGGTTCCTAGAAACAATCCCATATAGGTATCAAGGGATGACTGTATGCAACGCTGTCATCTGATGTTGGGAAACCTGATGAGTGGTGGTTTGGTCCAGTGGGTGAAGAAACCTTACAGAAGGGGCCAATATATATATATATATATATATATATATATATATATATATATATATATAGACACACACACACACACACACACATACACACACACACACACACACACACACACACACATATATATATTGAGAGAGAGAGAGAGAGAGAGAGAGAGAGAGACTGATTTAAAGTGTCATTGTGTTAGCAATTATAGTAGACCCCATACAATACTTGGTACCTGGATGAAAATGACATATATCACATTTCTGTGATTTGAAGTGTACTACTTTATTTTTCAGCCAACCGAGGAGTTATTAAAGAAGTACTGGCCACATTATGAACCGATCCTCTGTCCTCATCTTCAGTCTGGCAAAAGAGTGCAGAATAGTAAACGCGAATCCTCCCAATATACAGCCACTGTTGGCGTCCCTAAATTTCTAGCCACCAGGCTCTGGTAGCACAATTAGAAATAAGTTGGTGATCCATCTTGCGCAAGGAAAGTAAGGTATTCTGTCCAACGATTCCCAATTCTTGAGATTCTCATGTTCTAGTAGACTTTTCCTTTACTTCAAAGGAGAAGACAATTTTGAAGAGATCCATTGGCATTCACAACAGAAGTCAACAAGTGACAGGCAGTTAGGTATATATCTCTGAAATCAAGCTCAATGTGGCAATGCAGAATTAATTAAATGAGAATATTCCATTTTCCTTGTTTGAGAACAATCCATGTTCCTTAGAATACACTAGCTGGTTTGAAGTCTTTAGGCTCAATCCCAAAGGTTCCTGTTTGCACAAACAAGTCCAACAAACCCATGTGATGACTTCCTCCTCCTCCTCCTTTCTCCTTCTCCTTCTCCTTCATATGAGGATCAATAAGTTCCTAGCCCATGAAGTCATCCCAGAAATTTTACACTTTCTGTAAAATCTGGTCATCAAAAAAAAGCATCAACTGCATCAAGTAAAAGCTTCCTGCCTACTCATGTATTACTTTCTCTACAGTCAACCTAACACTTTTGAAAGCAAGTCTAAGCAATGTCAAATGCAAGGGCATGATCCAGATTTCCCAAGCTGGTTTCCATCTGTGCATTCTCTTAAACTTTCTGTGATTAACTTAGTGACAAGTAGAAAATGGTAACTGGAATGGAGTGAAGAAAGGCCAAGTCTATCCCTTAAATGTCCTGTGTGTTTCCTGTTCATCTTGACTTGAGAGCAAAATACCTGCTTGCAGAACACAAAACTTCACTGCCACTTGGGATCTTGAGTTATTTAAACAGTGCTAACTTGTTTAAGTTCACCCTCTGCCCTACACTCTCTTTTATCAAAAAGAAAGAAATCACTAATGTTTTACTGTATGTCATTAAAAAAACCTGGTTTTTTGTCCACTGTGCTACTTTTATTTGCACATAAACTCCTTCAAACTTCAAGCAACATTAGCATCACAAGAACTTTTATTGAGATCGAAAGATTAGCAGGTTTACTCAACATTCTAGTTTTCTCCTTCAGGTAAATTGAAACACACACACACCCTCCAAACACAGGTCTGTCTCCTTTCCACTTTGTACCATTTCAGGTACAAAGGAGGTGTTTTCAAGATTTACTCAGAGCCAATGAAGTTAATTTATCACATAATGAAAGGCTTACAGTTGTGGTTTACCTAAAGCTTTCAGTTGTTCATTCGCTGTTCAGCAAAGGAAACAATGAAAACAAGGCAATATGAACAAAACTGAAATATCTTTCTTACTTTTTTTAAAAAAAGGAAACTTACGCAAAAGCTGGAGACAATCTTTCACAAAGATAAACAAAATTATTCTCTTCTCAGGAGGTTTGAGAAATAGAAAAGAAGGTGGGGAGAGAGTACATGATAGCATACAAACAGTTTTTGCTGAGAAACTTGCTGAAATTGCCAACTTCCAGACTCATGGTAATAACTTCAAGCAACATTAGCATCACAAGAACACATTGCTTCTCAGACCTCACAACCTCTGAAGATGCCTGTCATAGATGAAGGCGAAACATCAGGAGATTCTGCTTCTAGAACATGGCCATATAGCCCGAAAAACCTCCAACAACCCAGTGATTCTTGCCATGAAAGCATTTGACAATTCATGGTAATAAGCTTAAGGACAATTAACACGATCAGACCAAGCAGTAATTTTCAGGAGGAAATATAGCTGCATGGTTGGAGTATGGGGGACAACCTCCAGCAAATTCACAATTGCAGGTTCCCACTGGAAGAACATGCAAAGATCCCTATTAAATCAGACAGAAAGTCCTATCTAATCCAGCAGTCTGTTCATCCAGAAGATGACTGTAGGCTTCAGTAAAACCCAGTAGTTCAAATGCACCTGCCTGTTCTCTCCCTACACATGATACAGACAGGCCAGTTCTGAGAAAATGAATTATTTCCATATATAGATACACACGCATACATACACACACACACACACAGGCCAGTTCTGAGAAATTGAATTATTTCCATATATATCCATATATATGTTGGGTAAGTCACACACACACACACAAGCTATGTGGAAGAGTTATTTGACTAGCACAATGGTCAAAATCCTGCATTAGGACTGTGTAGTGTTGTTCTCTCCATGTGGAGTTACTCAAACATTTTGCTTTGAATTTGTGTTATTATATGCTTTCAAGTCTAAATCCAACATGGCTTTCATTGCAACTTTTATTCAGAGGTTTGCCACTGTCTTCCTCTGAGGCCAAAAGAATATGACTTACCCAACATCACCCAATGGGTCGCTATGGCTAAGCATAAGATTCAGGTCCTAGTTTCACAGAATCATAGTCAAACACTCAAACTGCTACACTGACTCCATTTGGTTGCCTTATGTTGAATGGCAAAGTTCCACAACTGAATGCACAATGGAGTATGCAGCCAAATAAATAGGTGCCTCCACATGGATGTGCACCACATGCGCAATAACATAACATGAGCAGATTTCCTTCTGCAACCACGAACTGAGCTCATGCATTCTACATCTTACAAAAAATTGACCAACACGTGGGAACTTATTCATGCATATGACATCCATAAAATTCCAATAAGTGTTAACAATGACAGCATGGAGAAGCAGGACCCAATTCTGCATTCATTCACATGAAATAGAAGTGGTGCAGAAAATCACTTTGCGACCATTTCCTTGGTTCAGGCTGATGAAGAGGTAGTCTAGCTCTCACCAAACTGGGGAGCTTTCCAGATGTGCTGGACTATGAAATCTATCATATCCAGACAGTATGACCAATGTTTGCAAGAACACTGAGCACCAATGTGATGTTAGTAGTCAGCTGCTCTACCAGGACTTGGGAGATCCAGGTTCATAGTCTATGCTGAGCCATGAAACTCTCTGGTAAGCCATATGCCAATCACTGTCTTATAGCAGGACTACTGTGATGATATTTGACATGGGCAGCCATATATGCCCACTGGGAGCCAGGTGGGATATATATGTAACAAACTGCAATCACTGGAATAAACATGCATGGAATTAATATATATGGAGAAAACATTAGATTGTAATAGACTACAATAGCCCATTCCACAACTGCTATTTCTCTTGGGGCCTGCAACCTTTAGAGTACTGTATAGGGCTCTGGAAGTTGTGTTAAGGTATAATGATTTCTGTGCTAGTCTTTGACCTGGAGTCCCTCCATCTCTTGTCAACAGTCCTGAGGTTGCATTGGCCATGTAACCAGATCAGCCATCCACCATGCACTAATAGCTATTACTTCTTAATATAGGCTGGCACTTAGGGCCTGGATGCAGTTACTGTCAGAAGGGTCATGGTTAATAATGATTAATCCGATCCTTACCAACACAAGCGGCATCCACTGGTCACTAAATAATTGCTCAACAGCCTGGATATCATTTCCAGGGGAAGGAGGGGAAGGAGACATCCATCTATCATAACAAAAAGAACCCTAAGCGCCAACACATAGAGGACGAAAGAGGAGCCAAATGCCCAGAAATGCTGAAGCCTTAACAAGAACTGAAAAAAATGAATAAAAGTTGGACGCGTTGGAAACTAGCAAACAAGTAAACAAGCTGAACATCCTAGTAAACAAGATGAACATCCTAAACTGAAATTGCTTTACTTTGTTCTCATCTGATCCCACCTCAAATGTTTCTTCAGCAAAGGAAGCAACCATGCTGCATAAATCATTACTGAAATAGTTCGTTCATCATTCCTATTCAAGAGCTTCATCATCTCTCGAATTAGCCCAAGGAATACTTAACATATTCAGAAATAACTGAACTCCCAGATGGTTATAGACAAAAGTACTTATCATAAGGGATAATACAGAGCAAAAGCTTTGTTTATTCTACTCAACTCTCCATGAAATGCACAATGATGGTGACGACAATGATGAGTGATATAATAATACAATATCAGCATCCCCAAAGTTGGTCTGCCTCCATGAACAAGTGTCAATGAAGAAACTTAGTATTACTACTTTCTAAACATATAGTGGGCTCTTGATTCCCATTGGGGTTTGGTTCCATAGATTATCAAGTCCCATTATATGATATCCCTTATATAAAATAACAAAATGGAAGTTGACTTTTTTGGAGTTTTTTTTTCCTTCTTGGGTATATTTTCAATCTGTGAATGCAGAATTAATAGACACAAAGGGCCAGCTATATTGAAAAACAAGCAGAAAATCCAAGGTTTGTCCAACCGTGTAACTATTTACATGACAGACCCAGTATGGTATAGCAACCTGGATGAGATACAGAAGATTGCATTTGAGGAAGTCCATCTCCAGGATATCTAATTATTATAACCAAATACATGTGTTCCAAAATCTGAAAAAATTCAAAACATAACTTAGGAGGACAAGATCAAAAGGAATATGAACAAAAAGGAAGCAATTATTATAACTATATACCACATATAACTATATACCCACAGAAAGGAAGCAAAGATAAACTTTTGTAAGACACTGGCTGGCATCCCAACAAGACTCACCATCTGAAGAAACTGATGTGACCTGTCACTGCCGAAAATAAACCCCAATCGAGTCCTGATCAAGCAGCTGCTGGATATGCAACACAATATTTTCAGAGACCGCTGTCCTGAACGTGCTAAAGCCTTGAGACACTGACCTGAGTTGACTCATATGATCACATGGAAAGAGCATTTGGGGTATTCTCTAAAAGCTTGTGCAGTATGTTCCAAATATGTCTCTCTCCCTCTGGATTTCTCTCTCTTGCTCGCTCCTTGGATGATTCTTAATTCACCAAAACCTTAAACTTCTTTGTGTCTACATTCAGCCTGAGGGCTCTGATCCATTTCATTGCGCAACCAGGGCTCCCTCCTGCCATAAACATCACACTGTCCTGTTCTCACAAACAAGACAACGCCTCTTTTTCTGGCTTGGGCTGTCTGCAGGGAGAGAAATAACATGTGACAAGACACTCTCGGAAGATGTACTTTGCTTTGAAGATGGAGGGGAGAGTGGTGCAAAGGAAGAGTTAAATGGACGGAAATAAGAAAGGATATTGTGGTGTTCAAGAAGTTTATGGGTTTGGCAAGGAGGAAACTGGAGGCTCTAAATGGCGGAGAGGGCAAAAACATGCTCTTAAAGGAATTGCACCTATTTCTCAATGTCTGCCCCAAAGCAAAAGAGGGAGACCTCTATTGCCCACCCCTCCCTTCTGCTGACCATTACAAACAGGAAAATAAATTCTCCTGCAAGCGTCTAGAACCTGGCCTCGTGCTCAGGATATATGATCCCATCTTTCTTGGTGTTATTTTTACCTTTGGAAGGGGATGCACCGAAGGCTGTGGTGCACAAGGCCAGCTATGCAATCTTAATTAGGGCTGAAATATCTAAATCTGAAACCAAGAGAAAAGAGAGAGGAAGGAAGATTCAGCACTGATGCCTGTTCTATAGAAGGAATGACAAGCAGTAGCCTTTTAGCTATAGCTTGTCAGGAAGGGGGAGAGAGACATAGAAAGAGAGATAGGTCATCTGACCTTGCATACACATGCTCAGGGGAAAAATACATTTATCAAATCAAAATAAAATAATAAAATTGAAATGACTATTGTTCTCATTGAACTGGGAACAGCAGCATGGACAAATATCGCAAGGTAAAGACAACTTCATAGCTTTTGAGAGCAAAAATAGTGAAGAATTATCTGGCAGACAATTCTATATATTCTTCCTAAACCTGCAGGTGCCAGGAATTCACAAGATGAAACAACCGTTTTATATATTCCTATATAATGAGATACCTTGGAGATGGGACCAAGCCTAAATACAAAATTCATTTATATATCATGGACACCTTAACACATTGCCTGAAGATAATTTTATACAAGATCTTAAATAATGTTGTGCTTGATTGAACTATCTGAAAGCAATAGTCTCATGTGGACATTTATGGATATTGGATTATTTTGGATTTCAGAATTTTGGATAAGAATCATAGAATCATTGAGTTGGAAGAGACCCCCTGCCAAGAAGTAAGAAAACTGAACTCAAAGCACTCCCAACAGATGGCCATCCAGCCTCTATTTAAAACCCTCCAAAGAAGGAGCCTCCGCCACACTCCAGGGCAAAGAGTTCCACTGCTGAACAGATCTCAGAGTTAGGAAGTTCTTCCTAATGTTCAGGTGGAATCTCCTTTCCTGTAGCTTGAAGCCATTGTTCCATTGCGTCCTAGTCTCCAGGGAAGCAGAAAAAAAAAAGCTTACTCCTTCCTTCCTATGACTTCCCCTTACCTCTTGATCCATGGCCCTCATCATGTCTCCTCTCAGCCTTCTCTTCTGCTGGCTAAACATGCCCAGCTCTTTAAGCCGCTCCAAAGAGGGCTTGTTCTCCAGATCCTTGATCATTTTAGTTGCCATCCTCTGGACACATTCCAGCTTCTCAACATCTCCCTTCAATTGCGGTGCCAAGAATTGGACACAGTGTGATTCCAGGTGTGGTCTGACCAAGGCAGAATAGAGGGGTAGCATGAATATATGACTAGAGGATCTAGTCACTATATGCCTATTGATGCAGGCCAAAATCCCATTAGCCTTTTTAGCTGTCACATGAAAATGTTGGCTCATGTTTAACTTGTCCACGAGGACTCCAAGATCACATGTACTGCTGTTGAGTCAGTCATCCACATTATGTATCTTTGCATTTCGTTTTTTCTGCCTAAGTGGGGTGTCATGCATTTGTCTCTGATGAACTTCATTTTGTTAGTTTTGGCCTTCTCTCTAATCTGTTAAGATTGTTTTGAATTCTGTTCCTGTCTTCTGGAGTATTGGTTATCCCTGCCAATTTGGAGTTGTCTACAAACTTGATGATCATGCCTTCTAAGGTCCTGAACAGGACCGGGCCCAGGATGGAACCCTGTTTATGGCACTTCACTCATCACTTGTTTCCAGGATGAAGAGGAAGCATTGGGGAGTACAGCTCCACCTAACCATAGTTTTGCCTAGACCACATTTGACTAAGTTGTCTTCCAGAAGGTCATGCGAGATCTTGTCAAATTCTGCTCCTGTCTTCTGGGGCATTAGCTCTCCCTCCCAATTCGGTATCAAGAGATGCTCAACCTGTATAATTGAGTAGTGGCCCTCAGGCTTCCTAAGTATGCAGGCTTGCCCAATCATACACTATTTTTTCTCTGTTTTGCAATGAAGAATCATGCATATTTACATATTTTTTTAAAAAAAGTTTTAATATTATGTTTGTATCCTACTCTGCATCTTACGGAGTACAACTAAAATCAGTCTAACCAATTCAAACAATCGAAAAGGGTAAGAAATAATTTAAGCACACTAAAAGCATATCTGTCATCCTCTGCCTCCCGAGGGCCTTGCTGATATCATTCCTTGCTTTTACTACACCCCTCCCTCCGCCACCCAGACCTTCCTAGCCTTAGACTCTTAAGAACAAATTATGCTGCAGACTGGAAGAGAGATGAGCTGGGGTGCCCTGCGGATGGAAGCAAAGACAGCAACTTGATCTTACAGAAAACCAAAACCTTATCCATTCATGCGCGGAAGACCATGGCATTTCTTCTTGCTCTCCAACCCTCTGGGCAAAAAATCCTGCACATTGCTGTTCACAGAATGTTTCCTGAAATGGGGCAGTTAAAGGGCTAAGATGTGTTATTTTTGCACAGGATTCTCAGCTATTAGAAACAGAGAGAATGTGCATAGATCACTTGAGTGTAACAACTTCCATTTCCTCTCTCTCTCATCTTACCTCGCCTTACCCCTATCACACAGAGATTTACTCAGTCTGGAAACAAAAGAAACTCTCTTAATCTAGGTACAGAACTCTACTAATGTTGTTGTTTTTACTTCATGTTCAAGAGTCACTTTCCCTCTTCAAGTTATTAACAGTCTATTAAAGCCCAAAGTGGATTGCAAAAGCAACCCTTCAACCCAGCTGTTCCCAATCTTACATACAGAAATTGAGGGCCACTTCACACAACCAAATTGGCATGCTAAGTGTGTAGCTGGTGTGCATCCTTGCAGAATGGGGCATGGTGCAAATGTCACTACTGTGAAATTGTTGCATGTACACACAAGAGTCCCCGATTGCAATGGGGTCCTTACTGATGAAGTCAATAAGTACTCATTGTGATAACCCTTGTCTGTGGCTTTCGCCTTCAGGGAATGGAGGGATGTAACTTCAAGCTCATGACTTGTGGTAAGTCATTAATTTCTTAGGGTTTTCTTAAGCAAGGAATATTCAGAGCTAGTTTGTCATTGTGTTCCTCTGAATTTAGCCTACAACAGTTGGCATTCCCTAATACCCCCCCCCCCCCCCAACTACTAGGCTCTGAGTCCTTCAAACTAAGGTCCACCCACTTCATGGGCAGAAGGAATTCTGTCAACACCAGATATTTCCTTTAGGGATAAAAACCCAGAGCAAATTCACCTTTCCACCATCATCAAGGTCACCAGCCACCAATGAATCCTGGATGGTGTCAATTGATTTCGTTAATCACAGAGGTGAAAAGTTAGACATAAATGAAAGCATATCCAATTCCTGTGAGAAAGATATAGGTGTACGTATGTATTTATGTAAAGGAAGAGATTAATAAAGGTATATGATTCTCCACTAGACTTGCTTGCATAGAAGGTTTCTTAAAATAATATTTCAAATAGCCATTATAACCAAAGCATAATTCCTTTAAACAAAAACTGTGCAACTGGATACAGACCCGTATCCATGGGAGATACATTTCATGATCTGTTATGGCTCCTTGAAACCATGGATAATAGTCAATGCTATATTTCAACTATACAGGGATGGAAGCATACCACAGAGTCTCACTAGAGGACCAAAGAGGACCACAAACACTTCAAGGTGAAATAATGTTTGAAACTCAATAAGTGAAACTGTGGATCTCTAATCCATGTGTAAGGGTGCCATACTGTATAGAAATGTGTCAAATAAGCTAAACTACATAAATCCAGCAAATAATTCTTGCAGGTCCTATGAAAAGGAAGATCTTGCACAGTGAGTGATTTGCTGCATAATCCATTGCTCCAATTCAACTCTGGTATCAATGAAAGTATGTCCCACGTTCTACAAAAAGCCACTGAAATTACTCAACTTGGTTTCCACAACCAGGTAGGGAAACCTCAAATACCTAAAAATAATCTATTTCATAAGCATATCTGATTTAATATTTTTCCAATGCCTCTCTAGAAGCAAAACAACAACTATTTTACTCATATTGTAATTCAAAGACATGTTGAGCATTCCCTTTTGGATTCCAAAATTTGAATTTTGGAATTCCAAAATCTGAAATATTCCAAATCCCAAAATTGTCCACATGGCTGACTGAGATAGTGACACTTACTTTCTGACAGTTCAGTTTACACAAACTTTGTTTCATGTACAACATTATTGAAAACTTGCATATAAAATTACCTTCAGGCCATGTATAAGGTGTGTATGAAACATACATGATTTTCATGCTTAGATTAGAGTCTTATCTCTATGATATCCCATTATGTACATATATGTGCAAATATTCAGGAATCTCTCTCTCTCTCTGTGTATAATAATAATAATAACAATAATAATAACAACAACACTTTATTTATACCCTACTACCATCTCCCCAAGGGACTCAGTGCGGCTTACATGAGGCCGAGCCCAAAATACAACAATATATCCATAATTCAAAACAGTGCCAAGTATTTGGGATTACAGGATACTCAAGTTGTATATCTAATTTGTATTCTTTTTCATTAAAGTCCTAATAATAACTCACTTTATGTACCTGGACATTTTTAACATGGAGCGGTGAGATTTAGGTAGTGTTTGGATCGTGCTGAAAAGATCTGAAAATGAAGATCAATTGGACCCTCCCCCCATTCTGCACACAATGCATCACAATCCACCTTCTTTTTTTTTCCGATGTGGTTTCTGACACTCTCATTTGTTTTACCCTCTGCATAACTTAAAAGGAAAGTCAGAGTGATCATTACAGCTTAATCCATCCCTGACAAGGAAGTAAATGCTGAAAATACTGAATTCCTTGTCCCTCCATTGTCTTCCAATGACACCCCACAACCAACACTTTCTTTTGGAAATCACTGAAAAATATTAAATCCTTCCTGGGTTGAGAAACTTGGGTCCTTTCTTAGGATGGGCAAATAAGGAGAAGAAGGGGAGGGTATTCTGGACCATGGATAGAAGAGCCAAGGTGGAAAAATGAAGGCAATGCAACAGACAGCTGGTGTTTGGGTGGTGGTAAATCACCCTGAAATGAGCCTCTTCCCTCAGTTCAATGAGGCCTAAACAATAAAAGAAGGCACAGCTTGGGGCCGGACAGGCTGCTAGCCAGCCATAGACACACATGACAGCTTCATTCAGAAGCCGGGAGTCAATACAAAAGCTCCGAAATCAATCCGACGTCCCGCTACCTCAGACAATGACCCAAATCTTCTCAGAATTGGAGCCCCAAATGAGGAGGACAGCATTCAAGGGAGATCAAAACCACAGTGCTGGCATTGAAAGAGGATGAAGTAAAAAGGAAGCCCCCCCCCCACTCCTTGGGGGCTGGGGTATTTTTAAGGAGGGAAAGAATGCACCCTGGTTGTCAATGGTAAGGCCAGACCACTGCCTCCCAGCCGACATGAGTTACATTCATTAGAAAGTGCCACTTTCACATTTCATGCAAAGTCCTTTGAGTTCTCCCTTGTTACCTCCGAGAGCTTTTCATCTTTTTTAAAGCTAGGCTTTTCCTAAATTTATTGCATCCGTATCAAAACTGACACCTCACCAAAGCAATCCAATGTGCCTTCTGTTTTCTAAATAGTCAATAAGCAATGGAGAAATCATACAGCTATAAAATCACCCATAAAACCATCAACAACAATAATGCCTTAAGAAGGGGAAGCATGAAAGAAACTTGTTGCGATTTGTGACACTGTGTTGATACATTTCAATAGTATAAATGAATCATTTTTAACCCTCATTGGCTTAATCACAACATGGAAATCAGTCAAACTGCTGAAAATATGTCTGCATTGTGTCCCCTAGGTTCAATTTATTATTGGCTCTACATGCATTATCTCAGCCATCTTGAGAACTTTCAAATGGCTCTTGCTAGCAAGGCTGTAGCTTTCAAGTGCTATGAAAACCCACTGAGCGACATTGAGCAAACTGTCCTCTCTCAACTTTGGAGGAAGGCAAAGGCAAACCCTGTCTGAACACAACTTGTCAAGAAAACCATGATAAGTCCACCTTGGTGATTCCAAAAGTTGGAAACAACTTGAAGGCACACACTAGCAACAACTGCTACAAAATGGGGACCAAAAGAAACATTCATTGTGGGCAGAAATATTATTTGGAGGGAAAACACTCTTATTTTGCCAGACCTCTCCCAAGCTACTGCACTGCTTCAGAGAAGGTTGTCATTCTAAAGTTCTCAAGATGGCTGAGAAAATACGTGCACCATTTCTGGAAAAATTGTATGAAGCTAATTCAAAGTTCATGCTGCTTAAACCTGGCTCTATTTATACAATATGACTCCCATATTTGTGAAGGATACATTCCTGAACTTACTGTGGAAACATGAAATTGTGGATTATAGAAATCTCTATTGGAATTAATGATTTCCAATGGAGAGCTTTGAAAAAGTACCACTCTATGTAGTCATAGAATCATAGAATCATAGAATCAAAGAGTTGGAAGAGACCTCATGGGCCATCCAGTCCAACCCCCTGCCAAGAGGCAGAAATATTGCATTCAAATCACCCCTGACAGATGGCCATCCAGCCTCTGTTTAAAAGCTTCCAAAGAAGGAGCCTCCACCACACTCCCTCCGGGGCAGAAAGTTCCACTGCTGAACGGCTCTCACAGTCAGGAAGTTCTTCCTCATGTTCAGGTGGAATCTCCTCTCTTGTAGTTTGAAGCCATTGTTCCGCGTCCTAGTCTCCAAGGAAGCAGAAAACAAGCTTGTTCCCTCCTCCCTGTGGCTTCCTCTCACATGTTTATACATGGCTATCATATCTCCTCTCAGCCTTCTCTTCTTCAGGCTAAACATGCCCAGCTCCTTAAGCCGCTCCTCATAGGGCTTGTTCTCCAGACCCTTGATCATTTTAGTCGCCCTCCTCTGGACACATTCCAGCTTGTCAATATCTCTCTTGAATTGTGGTGCCCAGAATTGGACACAAAATCCTCTGCAACCCAAGTACCAAGACAACTGTTGGAATATGAATCTGTATTCAAGGCTTGCAACAAGAAACCTCTCTTTTATAAATCCAAGCTTGCATGTTTGTGCAATCCATACACGTGTAAGTCTTCCAACTTTATTCACCTCTAAAACTTCTATTATTAAAAGCAAAAATGGGAACTTTTTTCAAAGCCCTGAAAGGTTTTATGCTGGCATTAAAGAAAGGCTTATGCTGGCATTATCTCAGAGAATTTGTGCGGAGGAAGATTTCCCTTCCATTGCAATGGAAGGATATATAACATAACAACTGAAAAACTGGCATACATTTCCCCTGTGCTCATGATCCAAAGAGACCTGACAGATACCACTCTACCTAACGGCACATCTATCTCTTTTTGTCTCTATCAGCCTCAAATCTTTAACATCAAAGATAGGCCTGTCTCAGAAATTTCTTCTATTTCTACTTTTGGAGTAGGTAAGGAGATTAATTCTTTGACCCCGGATTTCCCAAGGGCAACAGGATAACAACAAGAAATAGTCAATGTCTTGGATGAATGGGAGAAACACCTTGCAACAGTGATGTTGACAGTGTGAATGTGTTAAACAGATGCATTCAAATAAATATTATGAGAAATTAGAAATATTTAAACAGGTGTTTTGAAAGCTTGAATGTATTTCTTAAAACTGCAGATGAATACCAAAACGGAATTGAATTATATGTAAAAACATACAAAGGTGACCAGTCAGAAACATATGCATCCATCCTTAGATGGGCTGGCTTGTTAACTTTTAGGTAATCCAGAGCATATGGCTATCTCTGGTTGTGTTTCTCCCAGTTACTGTCAAGAACAAATGGCAGTCTCTATGCCATAAGTTTTGCATTTAACTGAACATATATTGGCTTAATTACTAGTACATGAAGACTATGTGGTTTGAAGGTGGTTTAATATCAACTCTTATTCCAACCTGTAGCTTCCCACTTAGATCAAGAAAATGATAGCCAATTTAAGACTTCCAATTTGATTTTCTGGCTCAGATGAAGAGGCTGCATGCAAAGGCAAAAGTCTCAATGAAAGTAGACCTAAAGATCCAAAGAATGAATGGACTTAACATTAAGTATTGTCATAACAAGTTCTCACTGGTTCACTAGGGGTCCTTCCACACAGCCCTATATCCCAGAATATAAAGGCAGAAAGAAAATCTCACATTGTCTGAATGTGGATTTAACATAACCCAGTTAAAAGCAGATATTGTGAGATTTTCTGCCTTTATATTTTGGGATACTTACTTACTTACTTAGGCGATTCCTCGTTGGACGAGTAAGATGGTCTTCCTTGATGACTATTTTTGTGGGTTTGTAGGTGGCTGTGGAGCCCTATTCTTGACCCGCATCTTCTCCCACAGTGAAAGCATTGGTTTCCAGGTGGAAGGCGGTCTTGGGCTGGGTGGAAGGGCCCTAGGTCTATTATATGTGAGACTAGCCACTGAATTTGACCCATGACATTCTGAATGCTTCCACAGCTTTGTGACAGAGTTATATAGGGTTCAGGTGGCAGTTGTGGATCTGGACGCAATTTAAGGTGGAATCTCAGGGCCCTTCCATAAGCCATTTAACCAAGAACATCAAGGCAGTTAATCCATAATATCTGCTTTGAACTGGGTTATTTGAGTCCACACTGCCATATAACCTGGTTCAAAGCAGATAATGTGGGGTTTTATTCAGCTTTGTGGAAGGGGACCCAGTCTATCAAGGTAGATAATCCACAATATCTGTTTTGAATTGGATTATCTGAGTCCACATTGCCATACAATCCAATTTAATGTGGATTTTATACAGTTGTGTGGAAGGGGCTTCAGAGTAATTAGAAATGTATTGGCTTCAACTCCAACTTTAAGACGAAGACCTATATGGCTTTACACAATTCTAACAATATACTAAAATAATAATTTTAAATTTATTTTGCATTGTCGAAGGCTTTCATGGCCAGAATCACTGGGTTGTTGTCATTTTTTTCGGGCTATATGGCCATGGTCTAGAGGCATTCAACTCTGAGTCCTCAGAGGACCTCACTACCTCTGAGGATGCTTGCCATAGATGCAGGCGAAACGTCAGGAGAGAATGCCTCTAGACCATGGCCATATAGCCCAAAAAAACCGACAACAACCCATTAAATTTATTTGTTCTGCTTAATCAAATAAATATGTTTGATTTTTTTAAAAAAATTAAGGCTGGATCTACACTGCCTTATATCTCAGGATCTGATCCCAGATTATCTGGCAGTGTAGACTCATATAATCCAGTTCAAAGTAGATAATCTGTGATCAGACCCTGAGATATCAGGCATTGAAGATTCAGCCTCAATAACCAGAGAGTTCATGAGTGGTGATGAGATGCCTTGGGCTACAGTTAATTTATTATTACTACTTAATATACTGAGTCCCCTCGACGAGATAGAGTGATTATAAATAAAGTTATTGTTGTTGTTGTTGTTGTTATTATTATTATTATTATTATTTGCCATTTATTAAGGTAACAGACTAATAGAAAAATAGAGGGCTCAGAGTTGAATGTTCAGCACACTCCAAATGGCTTGTGATCCACTGATATCTTACAATGAATACATAATCCCTTGAATTTATAGGAACAGCATGTATCGATTTGTGTTCCTAGACCAGCAAGAAGAGGTTCTTGAAATAGTTACCTGGTTGCACAATACAACTACAATAGGGTTGAAAGTGTTATTGATTTTGCTTTGTTTTTTTCTTCAAAGGGCTGTTGGGCATACTCATGGATTCTACTTTCACCCTGTCACTGAAGGAATTATCTCTCAACCTTGCTCACCTTCAATGGAGAAGTGGAGTCAAAACTATGCCAACATGGATATAGCAATGGAAACGAGATGAGTATATGTAAATCCTCCTTGGCAGTTTTCCCAATAGGGCAGGTGTGGAAAGAAAGTAATCACCCAAAAGGATCAAAGTAATTTCCTAAAATTACTACATGCTGGTTAAACCCCAAAGAGACTGACAAAAAAGAGAAAAAGAGTCAGATGTACACTTGGTTAACAAACCTTCAAGCATTTCCCTTGGCCACAAGAACAAAGACAGAGATAAAGGAAAAACTTCAAGGGGCTTGTGTCCCATCTCCCCACAAAAAAACAACCTGTGGGAGAGCCCAGTCTGTATAATTTAGGTACGAACACTTCATAAATCGTCAGATTCCTATGCAAATAATAGGATGCAAAAAATAAATGATCCCACTTTTTATTCTTGCAAAGCCAGACTGCAACTTAAAACATCTGCCCATCCTCCCATCTCCCTCTTCTCTCCTCAGAAAGGCATTTATTTAGCCTTTCTTTCCTTTTCTTTTGGTTTTTAATGGAAGGAACATTCTTCATTAGTTCTTCCTGTCTAACGGTAAGACACAAAAGGTCAGCAACAACAGCATTCCAGACATACACTTGTGTCAACCTGGAAGTGTCTCACATTCATCACATAACCTCAAGGTTGGATGGAAGTAGAGGGGAGGTGGAAACCGGAGCCCTCTCACTGCATTTTAGGGCAGTCAACTCCATTTTTGCTCTCCCTTTTGCTGCTGACAAGGTTTACTTTGTTAACTGACATGATAGTGAGCAGCAAGATTTCACCACTATTTGATTATAATGTAACACAGTGGTTCCCAACCTAAGGTCCCCAGAAGTTTTTGGCCTTCAACTCCCAGGAATCCTAACAGCTGGTAAACTGGCTGCGATTTCTGGGAGTTGTAGGCCAAAAACATCTGGGGACCCCAGGTTGAGAACCACTGATGTAACAGGAGCAAAGGTCTATGTGGACCTTGAAAACCCTTTCCTTCAAACTCTCAAGATATCAAGATATGAGCAGGCTCCTACTGGGAGATTATATTCCTATCAATGAGTACACCTCATGAATTGTGGAAGCACTGGTTCCAGTATTTAGTTCCTTGCAAGAAGAACCACAATTTGTTCCAGAGCATTCATGAAACTCCAGAAAGACTGAGGTCTTTATGATATAAGGACAGATGGATAGTGGTGGATTTGAGATGATAAAGTGTCCACACATCAAAAAGACCGCTATGGGGTTGTCCTTTGTTCCAACAAATGTCACAACTTCTGAGAATGACTGCCATAGATGCAGGCAACACATCAGGAGAGAATGCTTTTGGAACATGGTCATACAGCCCAAAAAACTCACAACAACCCAGTGATTCTGGCCATGAAAGCCTTTGACAATACAAAGACCACTACTATTTTGCTGTGTAGAAGCAGCTCCTCAGCAGAGCATTGCTAGAGGCATTGCTTCCGATGGTCACATGGCTGGGTGCCCAATTGTGACCTCACCAGAAGTGACACGATGAGTGAGGCTCTGCTTCTGACTGGCAAAACAGTGGCAGTGGTCTCCAGGAAACAGGACAACAGTGCCAATGCAGTATCAACCATTTGGACTACAACACGCCTTCAGGGTGCCTTCACAATGAGACATATGGACTCCTGCTGTATATCTACGGCAGCTTTGGAGCAGGCTACTCTATATTATTTCACCTATTGTAGAAGGAGCCTGAGTTAAGCTTTTGATAGCTGCTGACTCCAACTTCTGCTCAATGAAATGAAATTCAGCAAGCTCCAAAGATCAAATACCAACTCCTTCTAGCTATTGGCATGTGCAACACTCTTGTCTAATCTCTGTTTTGTTCTTGTGGATTTTTTAAAAAACCATTCTTGCTTGACAAGAAGAGATCCCCGCAAAACATGTCATCTATATATACATGGTTATGAAACTGTCTTGCACTCGGGGATGAATTTTACATCTTTTTCTTTTCCTTTTATTGTTTGTGTATGCTTTCCCACTAGCCAGTTGTTTTTGATGGAGAGGAGCATATTTCCCTTCCCGCATTGCCTCCTGCCCCTTCTCCCTCCATATTTCCTTCTATCTTTTCCCCACACTTCCAAACCCACCCACCCCCCAAAACCCACCCTCTTTCCAAGCTCCCTCCTCCAGGCGTATGAATTAAACAGGCCATCCATATGCCAGGCTTCACTTGTTCACTGTTGCTCTCCCTGCCATCTGGCCTATTTGATCAAGCCAGGGGTGGGGGATTTGGGGGAGGGTTAGAGTAAGGAGAAAGGTAAAGTCAGACACAAAGAGGAGGGGGTCGAAGAGGGGATGCGGCCTCCCCCATCTGCTACTTGGCCAGACTCCCAGATAGATCAGTAATGGAGAGCAGCAAAACCCGTGACAATTAACCCAAACAGAGGCCTGTTTATTTAACCTGTTCAGATAGATCAGCTCAGACATGGCTCCTTTGGCAAAGAGGGATGAGTCCTTCCCCTCTTATGAAGCCCACTTCCCACAGAGAAGATGGAGAAGCAGGCAGAGAGGAGTTCCTTTTTTCTTATGGCGAGCCAACTAGAACTTTGCAAAGGACATATGTCAGGGTGTGATGCTGGGAAAGGACACCATTTATCAGGAAGGAATGCTACTTCTGAAACAAGCCAAGGCAGGTTTACACTTGGACCTTAATGAAATGAAAACAATGATGATAGATGACTCACATAACTTTCCAATAGAGGATCCAGTACTTTAAAAAGGGGAGCATGGCATGAATGAAGGCTGAGATGCAAAATGGGCATTATTTAATGCAGTGTTTCTGGGGGGGGGGGGGTCGCGAGAGGGTGTCTGAGGGGTCGCTGAAGACCATCAGAAAACACAGTATTTTCTGTTGGTCATCTGGGTTACGTGTGGAAAGTTAGGTTCTATTCTATTGTTGGTGGGGTTCAGAATGCTCTTTGATTGTAGGTGAACTATAAATCCCAGCAACTACAACTCCCAAATGCCAAGGTCTATTTCCCCCAAACTATTCACATTAGGGCATATTGAGTACTTGTGCCAAATTTGGTCCTGATCCATCATTGTTTGAGTCCACAGATGTAGATGAACTACAACTCCCAAACTCAAGATCCATGCCCACCAAACCAAGCTAGTGTTTTCTGATGGTTATGGGAGTCCTGTGTGCCAAGATTGGTTCAGTTCCATCATTGGTGGAGATCAGAATGTTCTTTGATTGTAGATGAACTATAAATCCTAGCAAGTACAACTCTCAAATGACAAAACCAGTCCCTCCCCCCAACCCCACTAGTAATCAAATTTGGGCATATTGGGTATTTGTGCCAAATTTGGTCCAGTGAATGAAAATACATCCTGCATATCGGATATTTACATTATGATTCATAACAGTAGCAAAATTACATTTATGAAGTAACAATGAAAATAATGTTATGTTTGGGGGTCACCACAACATGAGGAACTGTATTAAGGGGTCGCGGCATTAGGAAGGTTGAGAACCACTGATTTAATGGATTAGCACATTCCAGAATAGTTGCTGGATATTTATTTATTTTTTATTTAAGCAACAGAAGGAGGGGGGGGGGAACAGAACAGAAAAAACAAAATTGGGTTCATAGGGAAGCTAGTATATTCCTGAAGAAGCCAAATTATAACACACATGTGTTTGCCCATGCCCCAAAATGGTGTAGTCCCCTGAAACAAGGCCTCCTAAGCAAAGATTTTCATCCTGACCTTGTTTCTTTGGCTTACAAACACACATGTGAAATTGTTTCATGGTATCTTCGCACATGACCGGGAGTAACCCAAAAACAAAGCAATTCAGGCAGGTGTTGTTGGAGGAGGGAGGAAAATCCAATATATGCCTCTGGTTCCTCTTCGCAGGGGCTTAGCTGAGTCAGGAGGATATGGGGATAATTGCCATATAAACCCCCCATTAGATCATGGCAAGGGATGGCCCCTCCCCAACCACCCTCCTCTGCCTAGGTGGCAGCTGGGGACTTGCCCATTTAGCAGAGAGGCAGTGGCAGTGGCAGAGACTCTCTCCGCATGTGAATGAGGTAATATGCCAGGTGCTGCCCGTCTCCTTGTGGGGGAAGCTAGCCTGGGGGTGGGAAGCAGCTGGGGAAGGAGGAGAAGGATGAGCAGGGTGGCTGCAACACTGCTCATTATTTATTTAGTGTCAAGATACCCCACCAATGGAAAGAGCCCATGAAACTTGCAGCATGGTCTCTCCACTAGCAATTGGAAGAGAAGCACCACAAGGATGCAAACAGGGAAAGCATAAATATTGAACTCATGCAAGTAGCATTATTACGGGGGGAAATGTGAATCTCAGTTCTAACACTCCTGTATCTGCACAGCTTGCCAGGACTAGACTATATTTCAAAGAGAGGAACTTGCTCTTGGTCCCACCCCCTTCACAGATGTGATTGGCTGAATGAGAGACAGGGCCTTCTCAGCAGTGGCCCCTTGGCTATGGAACGCCCTCCCTAGGGATATCAGATTGGCCCTCTTCCTCCTAAGATTTCAAAAAAGAGTTAAAACCTGGCTTTTTGAGCAAGCATTTGCAAATGCAGTGTAACAGGCTAGTTTAGATCCACAGAATGATTGGACGATGTGACTGGAAAATGATTTTAATAATGAGACACTGAGGACTTGTGTTTTTATTGTTTCTACTGTTTTTATATGGCTTACTAGCCGTCCCCTGCCACGCGCTGCTGTGGCTAACTTTGGTGGTCATGGGGATTCTGTGTGGGAGGTTTGGCCCAATTCTATCGTTGGTGGGTTTCAGAATGTTCTGTGATTCTAGGTGAACTATAAATCCCAGGAACTACAACTCCCAAATGTCAAGATTCTATTTTCCCCAAACTCCACCAGTGTTCAGAGTTGGGCATATTGAGTATTTGTGTAGAGTTTGGCCCAGATCCATCATTGCTTGTGTCCACAGTGTTGTCTGGATGTAGGTGAACTACAACTCCCAAACTCAACATCAATGCCCACAAACCCTTCTAGTGTTTTCTGTTGGTCATGGGAGTCCTGGGTGCCAAGTTTGACTCAATTCCATCATTGTTTGAGGTCATAATGCTCTTTGATTGTAGGTAAACTATAAATCCCAGGAACTTCAACTCTCAAATGGGTGAAGGACATACATTGGGTTGTTAGGTGCCTTGGGTCCAAATTTGGTGTCAATTCGTCCAGTGGTTTTTGAGTTCTGTTAATCCCACAAACGAACATTACATTTTTATTTATATAGATATTATATGTTAATGTTTTTAATTATATTTTATGTTGTTAGGAGCATCTGTGGGCTGAGAAAGGCGGTATATAAATATGGTAAATAAATAAATAAACTTACAAAATCATCTGGGGGTATTCATTGCATAAGAAATTCCCATGAAATTAATGGGCTGCCTTAAGAGGACATGTATACACACACTGTGTACATGGCGGAAACCAAGAAAATTGGTGCTAGAACCCTCCATGAATGCCTACATCCATAGATACCCAAGTCCCTCTATATGTGTGTGTGTGTATGGGGCACAGTAATATTATATCAAGGTTTGCTTTGCAATTTTTATAAAAATAATTCAAGACATAGATGACTGAATCCAAAAATGCAGAATTGGGGTAGGAGGTTCTGCACAATTTTAGGTGGAATCATCAGGCTGCAAAGACTTTAGCAGAGAGCCATATTTCAACTTGGTGCCAGAATTAAGCTCATGTAGGTGCTGTTTAGTCCCCAGCGGAGAGGGCATTCAACAACTAAGGTGCCTCAGCAGAAAAGACCGTTGTTCACATCTGGATACAAGGTGGTTGTCCCACTGTTTGGAGACAAGAGGTCTCCTTTTAGGAAGTCTACTTGCAATTGATTACCTGTATTCTTACATTTCAGAACTGGATATTAAGTAACACGGAATCATATGGCTAAATGTGCCAGGTGTTTATTAAACCTACTCCTTGAGGTTATACTATAGAATCAAAGAATCAAAGAGTTGGAAGAGACCTCCTGGGCCATCCAGTCCAACCCCATTCTGCCAAGAAGCAGGAATATTGCATTCAAATCACCCCTGACAGATGGCCATGCAGCCTCTGTTTAAAAGCTTCCAAAGAAGGAGCCTCCACCACACTCCAGGGCAGAGAGTTCCACTGCTGAATGGCTCTCACAGTCAGGAAGTTCTTCCTCATGTTCAGGTGGAATCTCCTTTCTTGTAGTTTGAAGCCATTGTTCCGCGTCCTAGTCTCCAAGGAAGCAGAAAACAAGCTTGCTCCCTCCTCCCTGTGGCTTCCTCTCACATATTTATACATGGCTATCATTTCTCCTCTCATCCTTCTCTTCTTCAGGCTAAACATGCCCAGTTCCCTAAGCCGCTCCTCATAGGGCTTGTTCTCCAGACCCTTGATCATTTTAGTCGCCCTCCTCTGGACACATTCCAGCCTGTCAACATCTCTCTTGAATTGTGGTGCCCAGAATTGGACAAAATACTCCAGGTGTGGTCTAACCAAAGCGAAATAGAGGGGTAGCATGACTTCCCTGGACTTAGACACTATGCTCCTATTGATGCAGGCCAAAATCCCATTGGCTTTTTTTGTCGCCACATCACATTGTTGGCTCATGTTTAACTTGTTGTCCACGAGGACTCCAAGATCTTTTTCACACGTACTGCTCTCAAGCCAGGCATTGTCCCCCATTTTGTATCTTTGCATTTTGTTTTTCCTGCCAAAGTGGAGTATCTTGCATGTATATATGTACACACCAACACAAAGCAATCACTACAACTTTTTTTCCCAAGCTTTAGATTACAATGCATAGAACAAAAACTGATTTCTGGAGTCACCATCCCATTTTTCTGAAAAATAATTATAATACTTATAAAATAAGGACCACTAACTGTTGTATGTATGTGGGGAGACATGAATAGAGAAGCTCTTAGCAATTGTTTTTCCATATATTTAGCTATATTTCTATATTTGGTTTTATGTATTGATCCTTTTGAGTTTCTTATCTACTGAAGAGTTCCTGACACCTTTTCTGGTATTTCCCCCCCTTATTTCCTGTACACATTATTTCAATTTACTGCTATCATGCTGGTTCAGGAATTTTGATTTAGTGGAAGCTGGCCTGGTTTGCGCTTGAGGCCAATCCACTTTCCTTCCACCCTATTTTCTTCTTGTCAGATGAAATACAACCTTCTGTGTCTTCTCCTTTGGGTACAAATAAGGAGGAAGCAGGGTGGGGAGAGAATCAGGTTTAGTTTTTTCTTTTTTTAAATTAAAAAATAAGAAAGCATCTTCCAGTCCCTCTAATATCTTTCCCCTATTATAGTTCTACAACATGTCAGAGATTGAGAAACTTGACCCAGCGGGTGACAGCGATTGGGGATACAAGCACTCAGCTGTAGGAAATCTCTCCTGTTATGAGAACACTGTGGAAGCAATTACGGAGACAATAATGGATGGGTTGCAGTAATATATAAGGAAACAATCCCATGGTGGAGGGGAACCTTCTGGTGAGATCATAAACCACAAAAAGCAGGACTGGTTTATGATGTCAACAGATTCCCTCAGATGGAATGAATTCATTTTCTCAAATCATTTGTTATGCCTCCTTACCATGGCAGCTTTCCTTTCAATTGGTCTCCTTGTCTTAAGCAATGCATCACTGACCTCAAGCTGTCAGCTTCAACTTTTTTAAAGGTTCTGGCTATATACTATGGAGCAGAAAGCTTTCTCTTATTCCAAAAACACATCTGAGAAGGATCAGGTATACCAAGAACCAATTAACCTCTGCCAATATTCCAGGACCATCCATCTCCGCTATTGATCCATCTACATATACCAAGACATTTATCTCAATGCTCACCTACATACTTAGCTTCTGTTCATTGTTGGGCTCTGGATGCCTTTTTCTTAATTCCTCTATAAATTAGCTTTCTACAAGAGAAGTAGTGGGTGTAGTGGTTTGACCATTGTACTATGACTCTGGAGACCACGGTTCGAATCTCTGCTCAACCACAGAGACCAACTAGGTGAGTAGGGAGTTTCTCAGCCTCAAACAAAAGCAAACCCTCTCTGAACAAACCTTGCCAAGCAAACCCTGTGACAGAACCACCCTAAGTCACAAACACGCTGAAGTAACACAAGAAAAGCATTAACTGGGGGAGAAAGAGCTGAGAAGTGGCTAACTTTACATCACTAGGAAGTGAATTCCACAGTCTGGGAAAAGCCATCCAGAAGACGCTCCAACAACTCCCATCAATTATATCTGTATTGATGACAGGACTAAGAGAAACCCCCAAGCTAAGATCGTAAAACCTGGGCACGCTCACATCAGGATATATGGTCTCAGATGATCTGAAGCAGCTCTTACCCCATGAAACAAGTAGGAACTATTTACTTGATAGATAAATTAAGTACCTGAGAGGAAGACATACAGAAGGGAAATAAGTTTTAGAATAAACATGGTCTTCACACACAGGCCTACAGGAATTCTAGTAGAGGGTTAGTGTTCAGTCTATGTTGATAAGGTCTAACAATGGCATCATGAAGCAAGAATGGTTTAGTTGGTTGAGCACAACTCTACAAATCACTGCATGGTCATGGAAACCCACTGAGTTACCCTGGCCAAGTCACACTTTCAAATCTCCTCTGAATAAATCTTACCAAGAAAATTCCATGATATGTTCAGCTTAGGGCCACCTTGAGTTGGAAACATAGCACATTAGTGCTTTAATTGTGTGTTCTTACATGGTAGGAGGTTGGATTAAATGAGAAATTCCAACTCTATGATTGTATGGTACATAACAACAATGAGATTCAGAGCTACCATCAACCATAAAATGTCTCTCAGGAACAATGTATAAGATACCACAATACTGAGTGCCAATAACAGTTGCAGGGTCATTCAGAATAAGATCCATTTGAGGATGGCAAGAGCAAAGAGCATGATACACACTTGCTGCTCATTGAAAAAATCCACAAATCACAGGGTACACGGCATCAACATTCACAAAAAGAAAAACAGCCAGGGTCACTAATGTCAGAGTTTTATATTATTTAGATCATTTCTTAAGTGAAAAATTGATAAGTGGTTGCAGGAATCATGTCCAGTCATTGTGTGTCCAGCAACAGTCAAGCCACCTGTGAGAGCTTAGCTACTACAAATTAAGAGACTGAGAATGTAGAGAGTAGAGAAGAGTATGAGAAGAGTATGAGCAGAGTATGAGCAGAGTATGAGCAGAGTATGAGCAGAGTATGAGCAGAGTATGAGCAGAGTATGCTGTTGGTAAGACTGTGAAGAAGGCAAGAGCTAGAGGAAAAGGAATAGATTCCTGTAAAAGCTCAAGGAAGGTTTGCTGGAATATTGGGATTGATGGACTGAATCTGTTATTTGTGACTATTGCATAAATATTTACTTTATTGGAAGAAAGTTTGTCTTCTGTGGATTGTATTATTTTCTCAACGGGGCGCAGCTTCCGAGAAGGGGGTTTGGATGTTTGAAAACAACCCCAACTATAAATCAGCGACAACTAGCAGAGTGAGTTAACTGCATATCATACACAATGTGTGACTATACATTGCCTATGATATGCAGTTAGCCACTGAAACCTTCTAGAAGATTTTGGCTGAGTTACATAGTTCCAGAAAACCTCGTGGCCTTAGGGTTGCTATAAATCAGAATTGGCTTGAAGGCACACAACAGAAAGTCCCTTAGAATATTATCCAAAACTATTTGTTTAAAAGCTAGTTCATTTTTCCCATTTCTCCCCTCGTATTTGTGCTAGTAAAAACATCACAAATGATTACTACAGGTCTCAAGTCTTAAAAAGTCAAAAGAAACCAGCTCTTGATTCATTCCCTGCTGTCAAGCTGGAATTCAGAGGAATAAACATTAAGACACACATCCTGACTCTCTTTTATGTGATTAAGAAATAATAATCTCTCCCTTCCCCTCCGTTTTTCATTAGAGGTAAAACAGGTATTAATTTACTGAAACATAACAGGAGAATAATAGTCCAATAGAGGAAATGGATGCAAAGAAAGACCAGGAAATAAGAACTTGTGCTCTTTTGGGGAATTGTTTACAAACTAGCTTTACACAATCAACAAACTCAATTGAAAACGGTGTCCAAATTCAGTTTCAATTAGCTTAGACAAATGTTGAAGCCAAATTTACAGAGTGTTTTCAAGGGTATGTAAATTAAAAATGAGGTTATTTATTTTTTTACATAGCAAGCCTTTTTAAGTTCATAGGCTGTTATTTGTTGTACCTCATTTCCTTGTAGTATAGTATTTCCTAAATCATAATGCTCAGAATCTGAATTGTGGTTCCTAATGTTCCAAAGTACACTTTCCCAGTAATATTTCAAAATAACCTTGCGTGGTAGGTCCATATTATTATCCCTAATATGTAGGTGGAAGGAGTCAAACCAAGGCATGTGGTTTGCCTCAAACAGCATAGGAAGTTCCTTGGTTGCAGCACAACTTGAACCGAGCATTTTCCATTCACAGCTCAGACATTCAGCTGCTACATCAGACCAGTTCTCAGTCCCGCCTCGTGGGACCTCTTTGCTCTTTAGTAAAATATTGCTATATTTTGATCTTGTTTGCTGTTCCCCACTTGATGCCCACAACAAAATAACTTCAAACCCACAGTTAACATTGCAGCCGTTATCACAGCATGATCCCAGCTTTATAAGCTGTGGTGCACACATTCCAGAAAGTCAAGTCAGCCTTTGCTTGATCCTTTTCTTATGCTTTCATTAGGTTATCAACTACGACTTTGTTGAAATTAAGCAGATGTGGCTCTAACCAGTCCCTGGATGAAAAATCTCCTGGGAATCCTATGAATGCTTGTCTTGTAAGTTCCATACAGGAAGAAAGATGGAGTAAATACACAATAAATAAACACCTAACAAAGACTGACACCTGACTCCTTTTAGGGGCAAATATGTACAAAATGGAAACCTGAGAATCCATGCAACAAAGGGGACAAATGAAGAACCACAAAGTCCTTCACCTTTCCTGTAGTAGTAGACCACAGAGATCAATTCAGAAGCCTGTCTAACCTTTGCCCAAAGCCTAAAAGTCCTTCCCAAAGGAAAAAGCCTGGAATGTTATGGAATCAAGCTTTCTCTTGGGAGTCAAATATCTATGACTCACGCTTCGGCTTCCTGCACTTAATAACCAGCAGTGATTTGCCGACGTTCTGACAAACATCACTTGCTTTAACAAAACCCACACTTGAACATAAAAGCATCCGAGCTTCTCTGGGGTATCTTTAAGGAACCAAGGTCCTTGGAGGCGGCAGATGTAGCCTGACATGTGGTTCACGGCTGCTCACGCTCTTGCCAAAATCTTTCTCTGCTCTTGATTTTATTAGTGAACTCAGTGTTCTGCAGAAAATGTTTTTACAACCTTATTTTGAGTTTTATGAGATTATTCTATCTCAACAAAAGCAAACTTGAACTGGTCATGCTGTCTTGTATCTTCACTTATTGGCCCCACCAGTCATCACTGGCTGCCTTGGGGTGGTGGTTTTCCCCCTCTCTTCTGCACCATCTCTGCTGCAGTTTCCACTACCTTTTCCTAACCACAATTTTTTGGATAGGCAGGAAATGTTCTTTGACAAAATCCCTTACTGTCGTTTATCAACTTTGATCAAGCAGAGAGCTTGGGAAGGGGCTTTTGAGGAGGAATTCTGAGTCATCCCTTCCTAGAAGCTGAGAATGAAAGATGAGAGCAAATGATGGGTCAAGAGATTATGGTGACACACATGTAACCCGGATTGGAATTTCCTCTGTTTAAGGTGCATGCTGTTGTGAGTGGGAGAAAAAGACAGCACTGAAAAAAGCAAGCAAGCAAGAAAAAAAAGATTGCATGCTATTTGGCCGATTTAATGATGTATCAGGGAAGCAACACTTCCTTCCAGACCTTGTTTCTTCATGATCTCATAAACATTGGGTTTTCCAGATTTACAAGAGCAGATGTTATTTCCTGTCCATGCAATTGCCACCATTCCACACAAGAAGGGGACTCACCCATATAGATTTGGTACCCGCTGCGGAATTTCCTGGGCACCCAGAAAACATAATCAAGGCCACATTTCCGAGATGCACAATGAAAGGAGATTAATGCCTTGTCATTTGAAAGAGTACACACAGTGTAGGTTTCAAAACTGAACCACGACTCTGGAGACCAAGGCTTACATTCCCACTCGGTCATGGAAACATGTTAGATGACTTTGGGCAAAACACACTCTTTCAGCCTCAGGGCAAGACAAATGCAAATTCCCCTTGAACAAATATTTCCAAGAAAACCATTTGATGGTTTACTTTAGGATCACCATAATTCAGAAGTGACCTGAAGGCACACAATAACCATCTTGTTGTGACATCTGCCAAGGTTTCTTCACATGCTGACATCTACCTGTATAGTCAGGGATGCCATCTTGAACTAGTCCTCTATCTCTGCCAATTTAACTCTTCCACTAACAGCATTATGCCTGGTTGCTTAGTCAACTGAACCCAAAGGGCCAATCACATGAATACACGAAGTGGCTTTGTGCAGGACAGGACAAAGGCCGTATCCCTAGGCTGTACACCTAGCCCATTATCTACTTTGACTCACAGGAGCAATCCCAAGATCTCAGTCAAAAGCAAAAAAAAAAAAAAAAATCTTTCCAACTCCAGGGTTCGAATTCCCACTCAACCAGAGCTGCCCACTGAATGACCCCACAACTTCAAAGGAAAGCAAACCCATTCTGAACAAATCTTACAAAGAAAACTCAATGATAAAGTTGCCATAATACAGAAATGACTTGAAGGCACACAACAACAAAAAGAAAGTTCCTATTCTTTCAATTATTTCCAATAAACCAGTTTAACTAAATCAGTGTTGGGAATGTTTGGCTTGGCTCCTGCTATCGAGAGTGGACACACAAAGAGTCAGCCTCTTTCACTCCCTGAACACCACTCAAAATATTTTTCTCAATTAGAGGAGAAACCAGAATTTGCCACTTATCTGCCTTCATTCTGCTGCCTGTCAGCAATCAGCAGATATTTCAATCGCAGTGCTTTGCCTGCCGCTAACTGGGCTCATTTAACCTCTGACCTTCTCCCAGTCTAATCCACTGGCCTTTCCGCTCAAGCCTTGGCAGCCACAAAATGACTAAAGGGCAGACAGGAGGGGAGTTGGGGCGAGGCTTTGAGATCTAATATTTAGGACAGTGGGGAGGGGAAGGCAAAAGGGAATATGCCCTAATAGCTCCATCAGAGTCACAGGATGGTCAGGGGGGATTTGTGGGCCCCTTCCCAAGAAGCCATAGAGAAAATTGTTATGTTTATAAAAAAGGAGGGAGCGATTCTTTCAGGGAGGGTTGTCCAGCTCACACTGCCATCTGTAAGATATCTAATTGTCAATCAGCCGTGAGAAACAACAGGCACCCTCTAACCCATTGCCTTGCTGAAGTCAAGCAACACAAATTGGTGCTTCGGAGATGCAAGGAATGGTGATCAATGCAATCTGAACTGACTCTGTGATAAGAAAGAAAGCAAAGCTTGATACTGCTGACCTTGTGACAGAAGATCTGTTAATTAAGGAGTAGCCGCCTAAAGATTGAAGCATAGAAAGACAGAAGGAAGCATAGAGCTGGAAGAGACCACAAGGGTCATGCAGTCCAATTATGCAGGAATACATGATCAAAACATTCTGAGCAGATGGTCATCCAGCCCCTTTTTAAAAACCTCCAGAGAAGAAAACCATCATATTCCACTGTCAAATAGCTCTGACTATCAGGATGTTCTTCCAAATGGTTAGGTGGAATCTCTCTTCCTGCAAATTCAATCCATTGCTTTGTGTCCAAGGGTGCATCTACACCAAGCATTGTGAACTTTGGCCCTCTCAAGTTGTTTTGCCCTCCAAATCCCAGAAGCCCTAACAAGCTTGTTCAATTGTCAAGAATTCTGAGTTGAAGGCCCAAACAGCTGGAGGGACGCAGTTTGAGGATGCCTGATCTACACCATAGTTGTAATGCAGTCCGGCACAGTTTTAACTGCCATGACTCAATGCTATGGAACTATGGAAGTTGTAGTTTGGTGAAATACAAGAACTTTTGGAAAGAAAAGGTTTAAAAACCTCCATAAAACTACAACTCCCAAGGATTCCATAGCACTGAGCTATGACAGTTTAAATGGTGGCAAACTGCATCAATTCTACAGAGCTTCTAGATCACACATGTCAAACACAAGGCCCATAGGTCGAGTCAGGCCTGACATGTCATTTTATGTGGCCTGTGAAGCTTTCAATGCCAGGGCAACATAGTTACATTTATAGTCTCACAAGTACAAGCGGCCCTTTGAAGTCAACCATAAGGTTGATGTGGCCCTTGGTGAAAATAAGTTTGACACCTCTGCTCTAGAACAACAGAAAACAAGTCTGTTCCATCTTCAGGAGGATGGATCATAATTTAATTTCATTAAACTGGAGATAATTGTGGCTTGGATTTCAGGGTTTTTGGAAAACCTGTATTTGCATTATTCTTACATAATGGGATATCTCAGAAGAGATCCTAGTTTAAACATGAAATTAGCTAATGTTTTATATGCACTTTATACACATAGTCTGAACTTAATTTTATACAATATTTTTCTAGAGATTAATGTTTTATTTATTAACATATTCGTAAAAAAGTGAAACAATCTATCTATCTATCTATCTATCTATCTATACATACATACATACATACATACATACATATTTTAAGACCTTTGTGCATTAAATAAAGTATGTGTCTGCCAAACCATCAGAAAGCAAAGCTGTTCCCTATCCCTGCCACTCATGTGGACAAATTGATCTTGGAGTATTCTAGATGTCAGATTTCTGGATAAGGGATGTGGAGCCTGTCTATGAAAGTATTTCCAAGCTGCTGAACCTTTGTCTTCATAAATACATGGATGGACAAGTTTATGGAAGTTCAGGAAACCACAGGGTTTCTGGTTCTCAGGGAGTGCTGATTATGACCAATAAATGTTACTGGCTAGAAAACTGAGTCTGAAACCTTGTATTTAGAATCCCGCTGTTGAACACCTTCGATTTAATTGGATTCTGAATACAAATACTGGCAGTCTAGGGGCAGATTATTGTTGTAAGCAGAAACAGGTTGTGTTAAAACGAAGATGGAAATGGATGCGGAGGCCACTATCTGACAGCAAGAGTAATTAGTGCAGAGAAATATTTCAGGAGTTGTACTCATGCTGTATAATTCCCTCTTGCAGGAATCATAATGGATTAGATCAAGATCAGGAATAAACCTTCTTTCCAACAGTTCTATAGATCCTGAATGCAACAGTTTTCTTCTATCAACATAGTTTCATTCTCAGTCTTGAATTTGGACATTCTGCTTGGCAATCAAGGCAACCAACAACTAATAAACATGACTACATCAGGAATTTGGTCAGTTACTTTATCTCAGAACTAAATCCATTTGCACTTTCTGGGACTTTGGGTGGTCACTCTCAGGAAAAAAAATGTCCATACAGAAAAATCTGCATTGTAAGGGAAAATGTGCAGAAAAGTTGTACATTTCTGAAACATCTGTACAAAACTGCAATGCATCAATCTAAACAGTTTCTCCTCATGTTTATTCACTTCTGACTATTTGAAAGATGCATCTTCCCATATGAACCTGCTTGAGAAATAAGACCCTCATGAAGGACCCCCTTCTATTTTCCCAAGCTGGTTCATGTTCCTTGATCCAAGTGATTCAATTGTGCAACTCTACTTCAATTCCAATTTTATGTCCTCTAGAAGACATAAACTTTGCCTTGTACTCAGTTCTCAAAATTATGACTTGCAAGAAACCTGTTGGTTAGTCTTCACTACAATAAATCAACTGATTCAATTGAGGAATGATTAGTTAACAATACATAGAACGAATCCAGCTGATTCAGTGGCCCCATCTACACTACAATATAACACAATTTGAAACTGCATTATATAGTTAGGATAGATTCATATAATTAAGTTCAAACTGCATTATATGCCAATGCAGATGGGGCCAATACCACTCTATGCAGGGCCAACAGTAATTTACAACCTTGTTTCAACACCATAATCATGGACAAATAGATAAGAGGTGAATCCACACAGTAGAATTATATCACTTTGATGCCACTTTAACTATTATGGCTCCCACTACCTCACCTCACTACCTCTAAGGATGCTTGCCATAGATGCAGGTGAAACGTCAGGAGAGAATGCCTCTAGAACATGGCCATATAACCCGAAAAAAACCTACAACAACCCAGTGATTCCGGCCATGAAAGTCTTCGACAATATTATGCCTCTGTTTGATATATAGTTTGAGCTATAGTTTGATGAGGTGCTGAAAGCAAAGACATATATTTTCTTTGTAATTAAGCAATTGGGTTGTTGTAGATTTTTATACAAATACTGTAAATACTGTGAATTTTTTCGGGCGATATGGTCATGTTCTAGAGGCATTCTCTCCTGACGTTTCTCCTGCATCTATGGCAAGCATCCTCAGAGGTTGTGAGGTCCTCACAACCTCTGAAGATGCTTGTCATAGATGCAGGTGAAACGTCAGGAGAGAATGCCTCTAGAACATGGCTATATAGCCCGAAAAAACATGAAAGCCTTCAACAATAAATTAAGCAATTCTTTATTATTTTTCCAGGAAGTCATAGTCCTCACTTTGAGGATGTTCTGGGCCCTCTTGAGCTGATTCTGTGCATGAATATTCAAAAACTGCAGTTTCAATCTTCAAGTTACAGGAACAATTTTTCCATATACAAACAAGCTACCTAACCAAAAAGTTTTATACTACACTCCAGGGAGATAAGAAGGTTCAGTTTGTGTCATAAACCAAATATACATTGGGGATTAGAGCTGGCATGGGCAAACTTCAGCCCTCCAATGTTTTGAACTTCAAATCCCACAATTCCTAACAGTTATTTTTGAATGAGATTTAATTGAAATGACTGCGATCCATTTTCTCTTATTTTTCCTCTGTGATTTAAATCACATTTTAAACTACCACGATATCAATCAATCAGCCCAATCAAGGCTCTATCTACTCCTGAGTATGTAAAAAATAGTCGGCTGACCTTTCATTCACATGGCCAGTTTAATTGTATGCAATGGTATTTTGCTTCTTGGGGCTGAAGGCAGTTGGCTGTCTGTTATCTGTCTTTCGCATGTAATTAATTGCGCTTGGCTCTTGACTCATTAGAAACTGGCTTCCTTCTCCCTCCAACCTTCCCAGCTCCCTGATGTGCCCAAATCCCAATGAGTATTATATAGGTTAAATCATGTTTAAGTAACTACATAAATAGTAGGTCAGTTTTGCCTTTTGTCTTGGGTTGAGACCGTTGCTCAGCTCATTCCTCATTGTGCCAAACCCTTCATGGCTGATATACCGCCAATGTTTTGAAGGGGAAGAGGGGAGAAAAGCACACCATCATTGCAACTAGGTGGCATTTACTCTTTTGATCAGTTTTGTTTTTTCTACATATTTTGCTCTTCATATCAGGATTTTCAATTCCCCATCCAAGTACCGATGGAGTTAACACCAAACCCTTTGCTGCAATCACAGCATGAAAAACCAGTGTTTCAGTCTCATTAATCTGATATATTTTTATCAAAATTGTAGAATTATAGAGCAGGAAGAGACCATAAAGGCCATCCAGGCCGAGCCCCTGCATTGCAGGAAAACACAATCCAAGCACCCCCAACAAATAGCCATTCAATCTCTGTTTAAAACTGTGAAAGGCTACCAAGAGGTATGGAATATCATGTGAATGTCATCTATGTCCATTTTAGACAAGAGTATCATAAGCTGAACCCATTGCTCGATGTCCTAGTCTCCAGAGGAGTAGAAAACAAGATTTCCACTCCTCCATGTGGCATCTGTTCAAATATTTAAACATGGCTATCATGTCCCCTTCTCAGACTTCTTTTTCCAAGCTAGATATATCTATCTCCCTAAACCACTCCTCAGTGGAATTATTGGCTTCCTTTGATCATTGTAGTCACTTTCTTCTGGAGATGTTCCAGCTTATCCAGATCCTTCTTTAATTGTGGTGCCCAGAAAAGGACAGTGTCATTCCAGATGAGATATGACCAAAATAGAATAGAATGGGACTATGACTTCCCTCAATCTGGACACTATACCTCTATTAATACAGTCTAGAATCGCATTGGCTTTTCTAGCTGCTATATCATATTCAGCTTGGGGTCAAGACTCCAAGATCCCTTTCACATGGACTAATATCAAGTCAGGTGTCACATATCCTATATCTGCATGTTTCATTTGGCCCAGCTCTCTAATTTTTTATTCTGATCCTGTCCTCTGCAGTGCTAGCTCTCCCTACCAATTTGGTCTCATCTGCAGTCTTGATCAGCACGCCTTCTAATCTGGTGCCCAAGTCTGTAAAAAAGATGTCAAAAAGCACTGGTCACTTTTCTCCACTGGTCACTGGAGAGAAATGACAAGTGGAGTGACCCCTGTGGTAGTCCACAGGCCACCTCTCATGCATGAGGAGCCATTGGTAAGTGCCTAAATCCTCAACCATCCGTCCTGCCCAAATTCAAACAGCACATAGGGTCCTAGTATGGAGGAGGTTATATTTATATACATCTGCCATGGACAATACTGCTTCAGTACCACACACATATCTTTATATGTTGCCCAATAACTTTTAAGATTATAGTTCAGTCTTATGGGAAACTGGGATCTATAGTTTGCTGAAGTACTACTTAGGCGTCTTCACTAGAATTCTCTGGCTGGACAAATCTAGAGAACATGGTTTGAGTTGTGGTGCAGTGCCCAAATCACTTCACCATTCTGGCTCTCAATTCAAAACTGGAATAGAGTTAAGGAAATTATGTAATACATGATACATATAAATAAGTTGCTATATCATATAAATAAGTTCCTATATTCCATCATTTTCTTAAGTCTATTTTAATTGTATGGTATTCTTCTTACTTGTAAACAGTTCTGGTCAACTGCTTTCTACAAGTATAGTGCTTATGTCGTTTCATGTGTCTTTGCATTTTGATTGCCAATGTATATATTTTTACTCCTTCCACATATAAAACTATGTGTTTTCCAGGAGGGCTCTATGCTAGTGTTTTTATTTTGTACTATGTCTTGCAATGGGCTTTTTGAGATTTGTTTTGTTTGTTTTCTTGTTTGGATCTTATTAGTTTCAGTTGCTTAGTTGAGCTTCCATCTCCAACTGTGAAACAGTGAAAGTGCAGAAGTACAGACTCAGTGAGATCAAGAGCCACAAAAGCACTACTGTCAACATTACAGTAAGATCCCTGTATCTGAAGCACAAGAACCCACATTTCCATGTATCCACATAAGACAAAATATGTCCTCTCTGGGTATTTTCTAGTCCTCCAACAGGACTCTATGATATTCTTGGAGTGGAAGTCCTTCATTTCTGCATTGTATGGCAGTGTGGACTCATGTAATGCAGTTTGATGGAGTTGAACCACATTATGGAACTGCATTGAATGGTATTATATGTAAATGGGGCCACAATTAAAGTGTGGTCAAACTGCATTAATTCTACAGGGTAGATGTAGTCATAGTCTACTAAGTTACAGGAATTTCCACTAAGTGAGTTCCATCTGGGGGTAGGAGGACTGGCAAGAAGGCTGGATGAAAGATAAAGTGAAAGAGATAAAAGGAGAGGTTGAGAGGGAGAGGAGAAAGATAGAAAGGCACAGACATCCATTTGAAAAATGGAGTGCAAATGACCAAAAATAACACAAGCAGCATCTCCCCACCATCTGCTCCTGGGCTTCCTGAATGGCTTTCAAAGCAAAAAAGTCTAGCCAAAACCTCACACAGTGATCAGCCATGCTAACAAAATACCATCGCTTCACTCTCACTCCTCCACATCCAATTGGCAACAGCTCAGTCCAGCACTTTTACCAAAAGGGAGGACACTTCAAACATGTTTACATCCCTCCTTTTCTTCTTCTCTCCCTTTTTAATAGATTCTGGTTACTTTTTGTTCTCTCCCACCTTTGCTCACCTCCCCAAAGATACAGGCCAACCATAAGCATATCTCCATTAATAAAACCAAGGACAAAACAACTCCTTTTTGCAAAGTCTTGTTTCACATCTCCCCAGTCCCCTGATTTCTCCTTCATCCTCTATTTAGCTGGAAGGATGCTTACAAGCAGCAGCATTCAGAGGAGATTGAAGGGTGTGTGTGTGTGTGTGTGTGTGTGAAGAAACACAGACCATCAGCAAAAATGTCTCAAATAAATAATGGAATAAAGCTGTACTGGGAAAAATAAGATTCAGCCCTACACAAACTTACTATAGCTGCTGTGTATGCCTGCCTACAACAGAAAAGGCAAACAGCAGCTGCTTTCAGAATTCCTTACTAAAAACATCCATGAACAGCAAAATGGAGAAAGGGGGAAAGTAGGTAAGTATGACTCAACAGCCATCCTCTGGCATAGATCTAGAGGTCTGGCAACAAAATAAATGAAAATTATAACAAAAATTGAGGTTCATGAAAGAAGAAATGATTGCTGGGTACATTTGAAAGAAGTCTTCCAGATGTCTCTAGAAGGCTCAGAAAATGTTTTTATTTACTCATGCAAGGTATACCAGTCTTCAAACATTTTCTGTGCCCTAAAAGGCATCTGTTTCATTAACTGTACCTCCATCTGCTAGATAAACAATTGCCAAGCAATTCTGCACAGTTAAAATGCTTTGTAAATAAAGCGAAAGCATCGTTTTCTTCCAGTCTAGGGCTTAGCATGTCGATGGACATCAAACCCTAAAAGTTGAACAATGTATTGGTCTGTTCCTGTGGCAAAGTTCTACTGGAGTGTTAATAATAAGATTGAGGACGATGTGGTCTTCTAGATTTTTTTGGACTTTTGAGCTTATATAAGTTTTAAGTAACATACTCAACTATAAGATCTAGAGGGCCATGTGTTTCCGGTCCATGTATATGGAACTCCAGCTGAAGACAAACTGAATTACTTTCTCCCCACCTCACTGTCTCCTCTTCAAATCTATTGACAGATTGGATCATTATAGGTTGATATGACTTTTCACAAGTCTTCATTCACATTTTAAGCATCAACTGTCATAGGTAACATGTTCCTATGCAAGGACATTACAATGATAGGAATAATAATTATTATTATCAAAACAAAACATTAATACTTTAGCTGTTAGTCAAATAAATACTGGAATTAATTCATGGATAGAAAGGAGAAAGGAATCTGAACCAACATCCTGTTTTCCCCATCTGAAGATGTTGCTATCACTTCTACATATTGATGATTCCTTATTCAAAATGCTTGGGACCAGAAGTGTTTTGGGTTTTGCATTTTTTTCCACATTTTGGTATACTTGCTTTTGCAAATCTGTACATAACAACATATCTTGGAGTTGGAATCCATGTCTAAATAAGAAAATCATTATGTTTCACACACACACACACACATCCTGAAGGTAATTGTATGCAAAATATTTTAATAATGTTGTGCATGAAACAAGGTTTGTGTACACAGAACAACCAGAAACAAAAGTGTTACTGTCTCAGCCATCCACATGGACAATTCTGGTTTTTGGAGTATTTCAAAATTCCAGAATTCCAGATAAGGGATTATCAACATGTAGAATGTCTCATTACATTAATGAGACATGGCGCATTATCACGGGGTATCTGTGCCCTACTGGAGAGATTACACTATCTAGCCATTATTGCACTACCTGACATCCACCAGGGAGTAGCAGCCAATAGTGAAAGGACCAAGGCAGTGACACCTCCAGCTCATCCCTTGTTTGGATATCAGCCAGCACGTCAATGACTTAAATCAAGAAATAGTTTTCTAAGATCTACAGAGACACTCACTGGAACACCCCAGCAAGCAAGAGTCCAAAAGTGGCAGGCTCAAACCCAGAGCCTCAATCAATGGCTGATACGAAATGAGAGACTCCCCCCTGGGCACAGGGAAAACTGGGCAACTTGGAAGACGCTGAACAGACTGCGCTCTGGCACCACGAGATGGAAAGCCAACCTCAAGAAATGGGGCCACAAAGTTGAATCCATGACATGTGAGTGTGGAAAAGAGCAAACCACTGACCACCTGCTGCAATGCAACCTGAGCCCTGCCACATGCACAAGGGAAGACCTTCTTGCAGCAACACCAGAGGCACTCCAAGGGGCCAGATACTGGTCAAAGGACATTTAATCAACTACCAAGCTTGCAAACTTTGTGTTTTGTCTGTCTGTCTGTTTGTTTTGTTAAATATGTAATACAACTGTCTGGTTGCTCCTGGCACGATAAATAAAAACATGTAGAATACTTGGGCCATTCAACCTTTCTTTGACACTCCCTTGGGGTTGTTGCAGTGATAAATAAGATTATTGGGGGGGGGGGGGCAAATCTGCCATCATGAGCCCCTTGGAGTACAGGCAAAATAAACACTATATCAAAAATGTAACTTCTTCTCTCCACCTTCAGTTGCTACAACTGTATGTGCTACATGCATTTGAAATCCATCCCATGTGAACACAAAGAAGTCACAAGAATATCATAACACTGACTGCATTTCTCTGATCTCTGCCTTTGTTAAATATGCTTTATAATGGAAATCTCCTATTGCACACATGCACAAGCAAATACACAAAATCCTGCCCAGCATTTACAGTTTATAGAAGACAGCATTTATAAACAACTACATGCATACTGTAGAAGTGGGGAATGTGGGAAAGAGAAGAGATAGCAACAATTATTCTGGAAATAACTGGAACTCTGATGGGGAGAAGGACAATGAAAGAAGAAAGACTCGTCTTCTGGGGGCGGGGGGGGGGGGGGATTGAGAGAACCCAAATGACATGGAAGCTGGCATGTGGGTTAATTTGCAAGACCTAAAATTGGGAGCAAAGGTCACACATAATCTAAAGGAAAGAAACTCGATCATTCAGAAGGTCAACTCTCCACGGAGGCCCAGCAGCAGATGGGAACTTCAAATCGGAAGCCACAAGCGTATTACAAAGTCACTATGTAAGACAGAACATAAGCCCCGCTTAGAGTCCCCCAGGAGCAACCCAGCAGCCAAAAGATGTTAGTTTCTATAGCTGTCAAAGATCAGCGAAATGTCCAAAAGCAAGATAACAACTGGTTTCACCTTCTGAAGTCATATCAAAGTGTGGTTTCTTGAGCAAAGAGAAATTTAATGTTCGGTGTCCATCATAGCCTACACTGGAAATATGCCTGAAAATACTGTATTTACTCGGATCTACTGCTCACCTTTTTTGGCTACATTACCTTTTCAAAATTAGGATGTGAATTAGATTTGCAGAATATGGTTTTGAAAACTGAGGTACATATTAGATTTCATGGTGCATTAGACTTGAGTAAATGTGGTATAAGCACTTCTTTGATCAACACAAAATGTGAATGCCATTAAAAAAACTGCCAAGAAACCAATTCGGGCACCATGTTGATCCTAGACAGTTGCTTAACACATACAATAAATATGTATAAATATGTGAGAGGAAGCCACAGGTAGGAGGGAACAAGCTTGTTTTCTGCTTCCCTGGAGACTAGGATGCGAAACAATGGCTTCAAACTACAAGAAAGGAGATTCCACCTGAACATGAGGAAGAACTTCCTGACTGTGAGAGCCATTCAGCAGTGGAACTCTCTGCCCCAGAGTGTGGTGGAGGCTCCTTCTTTGGAAGCTTTTAAACAGAGGCTGGATGGCCATCTGTCAGGGGTGATTTGAATGCAATATTCCTGCTTCTGGGCAGAATGGGGTTGGACTGGATGGCCCATGAGGTCTCTTCCAACTTTTTGATTCTATGATTCTGATTCTATGATTCTATATGTTACCATGTTTTCTTGAGGTATCTGTTGTTCATGGATGTGATTGAGATCCTTGGATGATAGACCTAGATCTATGTTTTCTATGCAGGAGATATGCTTTCTGTACAGAAAATGCTATTTTCTTTGCAAACAAATGTGCAATGTTTTTTGTACACAAAAAAATCCCAATTTGGGAGGAGCCTTGTTCATCCAGGAGTCTCGTTATCATTTTCAATCTGAATATACAACTTTGAGGAATTCTGATTCACACAGACCATCCACATGTACAAGAATGCTTTTATTTTTGAGAATAATAATAATGATAATGATAACAACAACAGCAACAATAACAGCAACAACAACTTTAAGGTAGTGTCGAAGGCTTTCATGACCGGAATCACTGGGTTATTGTAGGTTTTTTCAGGCTATATGGCCATACTCTAGAACATGTCCATATAGCTCGAAAAAACCTACAACAACCCAGCAACAACTTTATTTATATCCCTTGGGGGAGATAGGGTGGATTCCAACAAACTAAAAGGCAAACATTCAATGCCTTAATAACAGTAAATACAAATAGAAAACCCCAAGATAACCCTACATAAAGAGCAACTTATTTGCTCTCCATATGAGTTAGAAGCCAACAGAAGTAGTGACAGGAGTCTTAAGGGATGAATTTATACAACATGCACCATGAATTTATACAACATGCAGAAATAACCACAAGTTCACAGGAGGAAAAATTACCATTTCTCAGACTATTTTATATAATACTGCCCTATACCTATATGTCCATCTGTCCTATATTCCTGTGCTAATTTGCTTTGATACTGAAGGTATGAGATGTACCACCTGAAAGCCAAGTAAGAAGAAATGCATGATGTTGAAGAAACCTGCAGGGTTTGACAGAGATATCCTGGTAGCCTTCCGAAGTGTACATGAAATAGCATGTCTTCCAAGAAGAAGCCCAAAATGCAAGACCAGACCAGGGCTATTGAGGATAATTAGACTTGGAGGTCTTTCATTCATAGGGTCACCATAAATCAAAGTCACCTTCATGGCAACGAGAAGCCAAGATTCCATATATTTCGGCACATAATAAATAAACATCAGCAGTGCCTTGCTAGCTCCCAAGTTTGGAAAACTTATTATACAACAGCTATCCAGAGAGATGTTGATTGATACCTTCACACCCACCTAGTCAAAACTGTGAGGGAAGGCTGTGCATGTCCTTGCAGAACGGCTATAGTAGGGACCACTTGTAACATAACCTCTAAAAAGGTACTACTATTTTTAAACAAGTGCAATGATCCCATATGATTCTGTCCTAGTTTCAGCTGGAGTTGGATGGAGTTCTGATCCATGTCAGATATATATATGTGTGTGTGTGTGTGTGTGTGTATACACATACACACACACTAGCCATTCCCTGCCACGCATTGCTGTGGCCCACATGGGGGTTCTGTGTGGGAGGTTTGGCCCAATTCTATCATTGGTGAGGTTCAGAATGCTCTGTGATTGTAAGTGAACTATAAATCCCAGCAACTACAACTCCCAAATATCAAGATTCTATTTCCCCCAAACTCCACCGGTGTTCACATTTGGGCATATTGAGTATTTGTGTAGAGTTTGGTCCAGATCCATCATTGTTTGAGTCCACAGTGTTCTCTGGATGTAGGTGAACTACAACTCCAAAACTCAAGATCAATGCCCACCAAAACCTTCCAGTATTTTCTGTTGGTCATGGGGGAACTGTGTGCCAAGTTTGGTTAAATTCCATCGTTGGTGGGGTTCAGAATGCTCTTTGATTGTAGGTGAACTATAAATCCCAGTAACTACAACTCTCAAATGACAAAATCAATTTTTTTGGATTGTTAGGTGTCTTGTGTCCAAATTTGATGTCAATACGTCCACTTGTTTTTGAGTTCTGTTAATCCCACAAACTAACATTACATTTTTATGTATATAGTAGGGCTGGGCGGTTTCATTTCGTTAATTCGTAATTCGTTAAAAATTCGTTATTTTTTTTTGATAACGAAGCGATAATGAACCATTCTGGAGCAACTTAAAAACGAAACGAATTTTTAAATTCATTTCGTAATTGTTTCGGATTCGTTATGTATTCGTTTCGTTATCATTTTGAAGTCGTTTCGTTATTATTTCCGCATGTCTGGGGCAAGTTTTATAGTTGTTTTTTGTTTAATTAGTGAAAAAAATTATAATATCACACCAACAGTCAACAACAGAGGGAGAGGGAAGCTTCAGAAGTTCCCCCTGTCCCATTTGGAGGTTTTTTAGCGTATTTCGCGGTCGCGTCTGCCATTAACGAATCGATTCGTTATTGTTTCGAAATCGATTCGTTATTGTTTCGTAATTTTTTTAACATTTACGAAATTTCGTAAATATTGAACTTTTTAAAAGAAAAATTTCGGAATTCTTTTTAAAATCGAAACGCAAAAACCCCCAAAAAACGAATCGATTTTAGAAACAATTTTTTCCGTTGTTACCCAGGCCTAGTATATAGATATTCACAGGTTAGCTACCATCTGTTTCCATGTTGTTGTTTATAATCCATTCAGAACTCTAGACTTTGAATCTTTTTTCCTCTCTAGCTGCCCTCTTTTAATCTTAAATGTTTGGATACATCTGGGTAGCTTTTGGCATGAGAACTGCAGTACAAAATTTGTAGAAGGACAAATCCCACCTCCCCCCCCCCCCCCAAAAAAAAAATCAGTTAGCATTGCAGTCCAAACCTTCATCCAAGAATTGTAGATTTGGTCTGTTGGCTTCAAAATGAGGATCGGACCAAATTTTTGATCAGCTCTGATTTTCACTATTTTAAGGCTTCATTCAGAAAAGTCAAAGAGGTGAGAACCTTAAAAGCCATGAGGTTGTAGAATTGCCAGCCAGAGGGTGGGAAAGCTGAAATAACTCCTTATACTTTTTCCAATATGTATGTCTTTATTCCAACAGCCAAACAAGAGGGGCTCCCTTGCCCAGCTGACAGTAGCAGCTGCAGCCTGAAACCCGGTGTCGCCTTGAATGGCAGGGAATCGAATCCCAGACAAGAAAGAGGAACACCTTTTTCCATGGGGAGCATGACACACAATGCAAGCCCATCTCTTTTTCTTTTCCTTCCCTAACCCCACTGCAAATACTGACTTGATTTGAGTTTTCTTTCGGGACAAAAGAGAAAATGCCTTAAAAAGAAAGAAAGGCAAAGCTTCTTCTGAAAGCGAGATCAGCAGATGGTTCTTTCCATACCAAGCAGGAGTGTTGGGGGAGGGAGGCCAGGAGGGGCAGGGAGCACAGCCAGGATTCAAATCAGTGGGATGTGACCGCGGCAGGCTTGGCGGAGCGGCCTCTAACCCAGCGCCTGCACAAAGGGCTATTAAGGCACATGAATGAATAGGCTGCCTGGTACATACAGTGTGCAGCTGCTGTTTACCATACTCACACTTCAGGCCTTACAAACACAGAATGGGGAGATTTTTAGACAGATTCGATAGACAGGTTAGTTAGATAGGCCACAGAGATAGATCCATCTACACACACAAATATAGAGAGAAAGACAATCATGGTGTGCGTGTGCCTTCAAATTGCTTGTCAAGTTAGGAAACCTTATAAATTCCATAGGGTTTTCTTAAGCTCACATCAAGCAATACAGTCCAGCCTGGTAAATGGATATGATACTGGAGCCTCTCCATTGTTACAACTCATGATCCATGTTCTCTATTTCTCAATTTATTACTTGCTAGCTGTCCCCTGCCACGCGTTGCTGTGACCCACGTGGAGGTTCTGTGTGGGAGGTTTGGCCCAATTCTATCGTTGGTGGGGTCAGAATGCCCTTTGATTGTAGGTGAACTATAAATCCCAGCAACTGCAACTCCCAAATGTCAAGATTCTATTATCCCCAAATTCAACCAGTGTTCACATTTGGGCATATTGAGTATTCTTGTAGAGTTTGGTCCAGATCCATCATTGTTTGAGTCCTCAGTGATCCCTGGATGTAGGTGAACTACAACTCCAAAACCAAAAGGACACTGCCCACCAAACTCTTCCAATATTTTCTATTGATGATGGGAGAAATGTGCCAAGTTTGGTTCAGTTCAATTGTTGAATTGAACCATCAAAGAATGCTATTTGATTGTAGGTGAACTATAAATCCCAGCAAATGCAATTTCCAAATGTCAAGGTCTATTTTCCCCAAACTCCACCAGTGTTCGTATTTGGGCATATTGGATATTTGTGTCTAGTTTGGTCCATATCCATCACTGAGTGCACCGTACTCTCTGGATGTAGGTGAACTACAACTCCAAAACTCAATGTCAATGCCCACCAAATCCTTCCAGTATGTTCTGTTGGTCATGGGAGAACTGTGTGCCAAGTTTGGTTCAATTCCATCGTTGGTGGGGTTCAGAATGCTCTTTGATTGTAGGTGAACTATAAATCCCAGCAACTACAACTCACAAATGACAAAATCAATTTTTTTGAGTGAAGGACATACATTGGGTTGTTAGATGTCATGTGTCCAAATTTGGTGTCAATTTGCCCAGCGGTTTTTGAGTTCTGTTAATTCCACAAATGAACATTACACTTTTATTTATATAGATTTCCTAGAAATTAACGTCTTATCAAAACTGCCACTTCTTATGCTCTATAAAGCCCATCACACATGGTTTATTCCATTTTTTTCCCACTGTGTATGTGTACATGACCTCTAGTCATCTATTAACTTATGGCAACTCCATGAATTTCACAGATTTTTCTTAGGCAAGGAATAGTCAAAAGTGATCTTGCTAGTTCCCTTATCTGAATCAGAGCCTACCACTATTGTGTGAAGCCGCTATTCCACAAGAGTTGGGTGGCCCCCAATAGCGGCTACATACTGGTATGAGAACCCACATGAACACTTGTAGCTCAATGCACACAACTGCACCAATAGTGGTGGATGGGTTAACTGTGAGAAGGAAGCAGACAGGTAATAAATGGGATGCACGTTGTACATTGCAATAGGCACCATCAACAAAGGCGATGGCCTTGTATCAATGCTGGTGTCCTTCCTTGTGTGATAAAGTTCTTGAAGTACCCACCCCCTTGCACATTTCATGCCTTTTATAAGCCTGAATAGAGTTTATTATTTCCACTCTGACCAAATATACCATATGCCTTTTCGGTTTGCAAGGGCTTCTGCCTAGCCAGCAGCCCTTTAGTTTGAGGTCAAATCATTTTGGCCATGGTGTTACATTGGGTTAATTTCACAGTTTCATAAGTAGAGTACTACAAGTGTAACTGTGGTACTTCCACATTCTTGGATGGCATACAACTAGTGAGTACTGACTTCAATGTATTACTTGATTCACTAGGGTTGAAAAAAAACCCAGCAAGCACATTGACAGATACCTAATTGGTAGAACAATGTGGTATTCGGCAGAAGGGTAGTATCATGAAGCCACTGTTTAACTATGTGAGCTTATTCAAGCATGTAGCAGTATGCCAATTCTTGACCTTTTTAAGGGAACCCCCCCCCCCACCACTGCCTTAGATACAGCTTCCAAAAACACATCCTGAGAAAGCTCATGTGGTCTTTCATACAATCTGGATTTATAGTTTACAATTCTTTTAGTACAGTTATGCTAGCAACTGCAGTTATAGAATCACTAAGTATTCTTAAAGATGCTCCAACCTCTGACTAAAAACCTCCAAAAATATTCCACCAGCCTCTAAAACAATCAATTCCACTGTTGGAACAGTCTGATAAGAAAAAAAAGTTCTTCTCAATGTTTGGGTGGTATCTCTTTCCTACAATTGGATCATATTCTAATCCCCAGAGAAACAGAAAACAAGTTTGTTCCATCTCCTATATGACAGTTCTTCAGGTATTTTAATAAAGTCATCACGTTCCCTTTCATCAATATCTTTCTCCAAGGTCAACACAACCTCCTTCTCATTCTAGGTTTCTAGATCTTTTTAACTCACTGCCCTACATCCTATGTCAGCACGCTTACACTGGTATAATGCACCCGAATATATGTGTTCAGTCATAGTCTCAAGAGAGAAAAAAATAGAGCCATCTTCAAGTGTGTTTGTGCCGGCAGGTCAAATGTCTACTTATGGAGACCTCATTAATTTCACAGAATTTTCTTAGGCAAAGAATACTCAAAAGGTGCTTTTGCCAGTTCCTTCCTCTGAAATTCAGCCTGCAGATGACCCTTATGACTAGGAATCCTTTTACTTTGTAAGTGTACAACTGTGCAAGGGTTGGTGTGGCCAATGTTCCACCTCTTTCTCACACACACCCCAGGCTATCCTCAAACATAACAAGATTCAGTGAAGACATCTGCCCTTGCGCTGTGCTACTCTGCTGCTGAATATGCATGCCCGGTGTGGAACACATCTCACCACACTAAAACAGTGGATGTGGCTCTGAATGAGACATGCCGCATTATCACAGGGTGTCTGCGCCCCACACCACTGGAGAAATTACACTGCTTAGCCGGTATTGCACCTCCTGACATCCGCCGGGAAGTAGCAGGCAAAAGTGAAAGGACCAAGGCAGAGACATCTCCAGCTCATCCCCTGTTTGGGTATCAGCCAGCACGTCAACGACTTAAATCTAGAAATAGTTTTCTAAGATCTACAGAGACACTCGCTGGAACAGCTCAGCAAACAGAGTCCAAAAGTGGCAGGCTCAAACCCAGCACCTCAACCAATGGCTGATACCAAATGAGAGACTTCCTCCTGGGCACACAGAAGACTGGGCGACTTGGAAGGCACTGAACAGACTGCGCTCTGGCACCACGAGATGCAGAGCCAACCTTGAGAAATGGGGCTACAAAGTGGAATCCTCGACATGCGAGTGTGCAAACCACTGTCCACCTGCTGCAATGCAACCTGAGCCCTGCTACATGCACAATGGAGGACCTTCTTGCAGCAACACCGGAAGCACTCCAAGTGGCCAGATGCTGGTCAAAGGACATTTAACCAACTACCAAACTCACAAGTTTTGTATTTGTCTGTTTGTTTGCTTTGTTCTGTTAGAAATGTAATATAATGGACTGGTTGCTCTGACACGACAAAGAAAAAACAAAATACCTTCTTTCCCCTTCTGTTTCTCCTTCAAAATAGCAACCAGAAGTGACATGGAAACCCATCTGGGTGGCCTTGGACAACTCACACTCTCCTACACTCAGAGGAAGGCAACAGCAAGCCCTCTCTGAACAAATATTGCCAAGAAAACCCCAGGGTCCCTGTAAGTTGCAAAGTACTTTTGAGGCATACAACAATGACAACAACTCAAGTTAAACATGCATCCTTATAATATTACATTGGGGAAAAGAAAAATGTAAAAAGCAATGATCTTCTCTTAAACTTGTATCATTTATGTTCTTGGACCCCATCATTTTCTTCTTCTGTAGTGATGGACAAAGAGAGTCACCATAAGATCTCGTCATGGCAAGTGTTGATGTTTCCTGCCTTCGGCTGCCCTTATCCAGTTCCAATTATGTCCTGACCCAAGCAGCTTTGGTCTAATAACTACCCAAAACAGCACGAGGGACATTTGGTTTCATCATGTTTTAAAGACATTGAAGGCTTTTGTTTAAAGACAGAGAGACACCCAAGTGCTAAATAAACCAGGAAACAGCAAGCAAACAAAATGGTAAAAAAGATGCCAACAGAATAGGGATATTTAAAGGAAAATTGGCCTCAAGGAAACAGCACAAGTTTAATCAAAGTTTGGGAGAGGGGTTATTCAGAAGTTCAACAACATCAACTGATAGAAATATCAATTTCTTTAGACAAAAATAGCACTAGGAATTCACTTTGCAAACTCCTATGGGAGGATAAAAAAAGAAATAAATACCAATAAAATATTAAAAATGTGAATGTTATCTTACTAGACAACAGGTAGCTCACAAGTCTTCTGTCTCTTCATTGGAGAAGGTGGCAGAACTCTAGAAAGGATATTTGGTTCCCATTGCAAATTCCAGAATCCCACTTTTAGTATAGCCACCATTAGGAGGTGTAACTCCCAAATAGGAACTTTTACAAGTTGAGGACTGATACAAACAAGACTTAATGATGAAGAAGCTCCTGGAAACATATTCAGCACAAAAGGACACTCCACACCTGCAGCCCACAAGAAATAAAATATTTTTTTTTCCAGTGATGTGGTTGAGATGTCCCATACAACTCAGACCAGTGTCACAGTGTGGTTGTCCTTTTCAGGACAACCACACTGAGAGGATCAGCAATATACAACTTGAACTTTTTCCTTGGACTCCTTTTCCTTAGCCATTCTTTGGGGAAGAAAGTATTGCAGCTGTGAGTTTAGGAGAACTACATAGAGGTATTGTCGAAGGCTTTCATGGCCGGAACCACTGGGTTGTTGTAGGTTTCTTCAGGCTATATGGCCATATAGCCCGAAAAAATCTACAACAACCCACTACATAGAGGATTTGTTCACCCAATGGACTTATGTTCATACACAACGGTGAAATCTTTTCTTTATATTCTTCTTACGGTTTTACAGAGTAATATGCTTTTTTAAAAAAAGAATAAACAATACCATTTAAAACAATACAGTTCTTATAGCTCTTTACTTTCATGCTAAATATCTCTCTGAATAAAAAAACCCCTAATATTTCCTAGTGATGCAAGGAAACCAAAGAGCAAGTTCTCCTATCTTCACTATGGTGGGAGTTCCCAAATTTAGGGACAGTATCTGAAAAGAACCTCTCACATTTTCACCAACATTGCCTTTGAAGATGGCGGGACTGAGGAAAGGGCCATTCCAGGTGGCTGTCAGCATATGGGCAGGTTCATATAAGGTAATGTTAGGTATATGGATATGACATTGGGATCTACCCCCCCCCCCCCCCCCAAACTCATGATCTCTATTTTCTTAGAAACTAAGCCTTGTGAAAACGGTCACTTCCATGCACCACACAGCTCTTCACCCATGTCTTCATTTATGTTTATATGGCTTCAAGTCAAGTTTCTCATAGACCTATAGATTTCATACAGTTTTCTTCAGCAAGGAATACTCAGGGGTGGTTTTGCCAGTACGTACCTCTGAAATATAGCCTCCAGTCCCTCTTATTGATTGACAGTCTCCCATCCAGTTACTAGCAAGAGCTGACCCTGCTGAGGATCCAAGGTCAAATGGTAACTGTTGACTTTAGGGTATTTGGGTACTAAGCATAACAATAAGCATTACAGTAATTGCTCAGCCTGTCCCACAACACAGAGCACTTTGTTTTCTATTATTTCCACTGCTGTGTACAGCTGAAGCACAGTGAAACTAGACACAAAGGTTTCGCTTCCTGGTTGTCATGCTATCACCTGAGAAACACATGAATCACAGCTGTAAGAGAAACAGTCACTTGTCTGTTTTAGTCATGCAGCTTACGACATAGTGCCCAAAATATATATTATTGATGCTGAATCAACATTTCATTGAAGGCTCTGTTTAACTAAGGTGCCAAATAATGGCAATAATCCAGCTGAGATCAGAATCTGATCCTTCTAAGCCTTGAATATGAACCCCGTATTACTGGGTTTTTTTTCCCTTCATGGTACCATCATTTCATGATTTCCCAACTTTCTTCACCCCAAAATTTGATTTATTCTTCTAAATGGATAAAATACATATTGCACAGCATAGTTATTGGCAGGAAGAGTTTTAAGATAAACAATGCTGATGTTTTTGGTCCTACACCTTTACCTTGGACCCTTCCCACTAAGCTTGCTGAATTGACCAATGATATAGACTCATAGAATTACTGAGTTGGAAGAGACCTCATGAGCCATCCAGTCCAACCCCATGCGAAGAAGTAGGAAATACTACCTTCAAATGTCACTTCATTTACATACTAAAGTAGTGATACGTTAAAAAGGAGAAAGATAGGAATATTTCTAGGTGTGAAGATTACTGCAGGCACAGACTGCAGCCAGGAAATCAGAAGACGCTGACTTCTTGGGAGGAGAGCAATGACCAATGTCGATAAAATGGTGATGAATAGGGACATCACACTGGCAATGAAGATCCACATAGGTAAAGCAATAGTATTCCCCATAGTAACCTATGGATGTGAGAACTGGACTATAAGGAAGGCTGAGTGAAGGAAGATAGATGCTTTTGAACTGTGGTGCTGGAGGAAAGTTCTGAGAGTGCCTTGGACGAGAAGATCCAACCAATCCGTACTCCAGGAAATAAGGTCTGACTGCTCATTGGAGGGAAGGATATTAGAGGCAAAGATGTCTACATCATGAGAAGACAATGATGCTGGGGGAAATGGAAGGAAAAAGGAAGAGGGGCTGACCAAGTCCAAGATGGATGAATGTTATTCTTGAAGTGACTGGCTTGACTTTGAAGGTGCTGGGGGTGGCCATGGCCAACAGGGAGCCCTGGTGTGGGTTGGCCCATGAGGTCACATAGAGTCAGAAGTGACTGAACGAATAAACAACAATAACAACAGGAACAGCTCAACATCACAATTACTCTGTACCTTTATTGGAAATGCAAAAGATGGGTTGAGTTCTGACTGTATAATGTCTGAAGTGTGTCAAAAACTTTCAGAAAAAGGCTTCTATGGGTAAGTGGTAAATTGAACTTCTATGTGCATTAAGCACTCTTTTTTTCACTGATTATGTATCCATGGATTCGCACATACATGCCTGTTTTTTTAATCCAAAAAACAAACCTTGACTGTCATTTTATATAAGGGACACCATTTCATGACACCATTGTATATAATGGGATTTGACATCCACAGATTTTGGTATCATTGGGCGTTCTTGGAACTAAGTGACGAGCGGAGTGCCACAGGGTTGCGTCCTGGGCCCGGTCCTGTTTTCACTCAGTCCTATTCACTCTATTCATGATCATCAAGTTTGCAGACGACACCAAATTGGGAGGGATAGCCAATATTCCAGAGGACAGGAGCAGGATTCAAAACGATCTTGACAAATTAGAGAGATGGGCCAAAACTAACAAAATGAAGTTCAACAGGGACAAATGCAAGATACTCCACTTAGGCAGAAAAAAAATGCAAAGATACAGAATGGGGGACAATGCCTGGCTCGAGAGCAGTACGTGTGAAAAAGATCTTGGAGTCTTTGTGGACAACAAGTTAAACATGAGCCAACAATGTGATGTGGCGGCAAAAAAAAAAATCCAATGGGATTTTGGCCTGCATTAATAGGAGCATAGTGTCTAGGTCCAGGGAAGTAATGCTACCCCTCTATTCTGCTTTGGTTAGACCACACCTGGAATATTGTGTCCAATTCTGGGCACCACAATTGAAGAGAGATATTGACAAGCTGGAATGTGTCCAAAAGAAGGCAACTAAAATGATCAAGAGTCTGGAGAACAAGCCCGATGAGGACCGGCTTAAGGAGCTGGGCATGTTTAGCCTGAAGAAGAGAAGGCTGAGAGGAGACATGATGAGGGCCATGGATCAAGAGGTAAGGGAAAGTCATAGGAAGGAAGGAGCAAGCTTGTTTTCTGCTGCCCTGGAGACTAGGATGCAATGGAACAATGGCTTCAAACTATGAGAGAGGATATTCCATCTGAACATGAGGAAGAACTTCCTGACTGTGAGAGCTGTTCAGCAGTGGAACTCTCTGCCCCGGAGTGTGGTGGAGGCTCCTTCTTTGGAAGCTTTTAAAGAGAGGCTGGATGGCCATCTGTCAGGGGTGATTTGAATGCAATATTCCTGCTTCTTGGCAGAATGGGGTTGGACTGGATGGCCCATGAGGTCTCTCCCAACTCCTTGATTCTATGATTCTAAGTGTCTCACCGTACTGAAAAGTTCAAGCTTTTCCCTCCATTCTCTCAAAGATTCACTCCCGTCTACCTAAAATTAATTATTCGAGTCTGCAAATATCAAGCAGGAAAGACTGAGGCAAACCAGGACAAATCCCTCCTCTAATTAATTAAATGGTTTTCTTTTTAAAAGATAATACCTTCACAACCACTCTAATGTTCTTGTGAGGAAAAGAATAAACTTATGTTGGCTTCAAATCCATCTTTGGATCCCAAAGGAAAAGATGATACACCCAAAGGACATCTTACAGTGAGCTGCTCTTTCCGGTGATAAACCACAGTGGAATAGATGCACAGGAGACGTTCATGCAACCAGCTCACACAAGGGAGAAGAGCACGGCTGAGGGCTAATGTGATGGGAGACGCAGGCACCCTCAAAACATACAAAGGCCCACCAGAGGAATGGAGAGAAAGAATGGGAAAGCAGTGATCTGGAAGCGGGGCAGCAACACAGCAAAATGCCCACAGGGCCTGCTAAAAAGGAATGGTTGAAAAGCCGGCATATCTCTAGGGAACAAAGCCAGAGGGACAAAAACAGAAGTAGCTAGAAGAAGGAAGGGAAGGCTTATGTTTAAACTGTGAAGATCTAACCAGTGCTTGGTAATTTTTCAGATTAAAAGTCTCAGAACATGCTGCTAACCATGCCAGTTAGAGAACTGTGGGAATTGTTGTGCAATCTCACCCCAAAATCAAACGTTAACAGCACTGGGAGTTAGGGGACAGATATCTGGAGAAGAAAAAGATGAAGAATCTTCAGTGTCAGTGGGGTGATGGATCAGCCCCATGTTTTAGCTAACCAAGATGCTGAACCTACTTTAGTGAGATGTTTCAGTACTCTGGATAGCTTATTTAAAGGTCAGGTGAAAGCCCACGTCACATCCCAGTCATAAGCCACTATAACTTCTTGCTAGAAGTTATATGGAAGCAAACCAAGAAGGTGATTCATCATGCTCCCTGCACATGCTTCCTTCCTGCATATTGCAGGAGTCAGTATGCAGGGAAGAGAAACGCCACAGATTCCAGGATTAAGTTCCTGGAATCTCCATCCACCCACAAGCAGGTCAAGGAGAACCTCATTGACAGAATTACATTTTTTGAATGGGAAACATTCAAATGTTCAGCTGCCATGACACATGGACCACAGTAGCCTAAAAGTAGCCTAAGTAAGGTGTGTAATAATGGATAAGAAGGCACTGGCCCTAGCCACCTACCAATATGCCCTGGTTCATCAGCAAAACCTGATGTGAATCTCTACTCTCATTCCTTTGAAAACAGTAGGATTATATGCCCAGCTGAGGAATCTGTGTGTGCATTTACTTATCCTGAAGCTGCCAGTTGACATATGACAACCTCATGAATTTCAGAAGGTTTTCTTAAGCAAGGAATACCCACATGTGGTTTTGCAAGTTCCTTCTTCTGAAATATAGCCTACAACACCTGGCATTCATTGGTGGTCATCCATCCAAGTGCTAATTCTCAAGTTGCCTGTTGACTCATAAGTCCATGTTCTTACATTCAAATGAAGGTAAGTGAGAACTCTTTTCACAGACCACCTGGTCAACCTGGAGACACATGGTGGAAATACCATTACATGTATTATGTATATAACTACAATCTTCAGAACAAAAAAATGGCTGGAGCTCTTATCCAGGGCAGAGTATTGGAAAAATTACTATTTATTCTTAAGATTGCAGGTGTGTGTGTGTGTGTGTGTGTGTGTGTGTGTGTGTGTAGGTGGGTGTTTGTGTAATGGCATGTAGATCTTGCTACAACATGTTGCCATATTTAGAGGATTTCTGAAAAGTTGACAGGTAGCTTGAAGATTGTTGATGAGAGACCATCAACAAATTCCATACAGCTCTGAGAATCCCCAAGCACCTCTGCAAGATTCAGTCTAAAAGATATACTAGGGCTATGGCTAAACCCTTTCAATGTTTCAAAGAGGGCTTTTCATACAAGCCTGGTCCAGAGATAATTATTTTAATTATGTTCATTTCTATTCCAGAATTTCAACTGAAACTGAACCTAATCATTCTAGACATATGAGAAGTATTAGAACTATCCACCAGTGAAAGAATCCTCCTTCATAAAGTGATTCCCAAGTTAATCATTGCAGCAGATCACTATTCCATTATCTATTTGCTGGGTTTAGAGGCACAAGATTCCTGCAAACCATGAATAAAAATTACTATTTTTGTACCTGAGAGAACACCTCTAGGTTTCCAGCATATCTCTGTGGTCAACTTCCACCACAGTTGGCCATAGAATTATACTGGAGGATATAAAGATTCCTATATAGAAAATATTACTCAGATCTGTGAATAATTAAATTCATAAATGTCAAATCCACAAATCTGGAGAGCTGACTGTATATGTATGTTACCCTAATCTGAACCCATTGAGATTTGGCCTGAAAACTGCATGAAGTAATGACTATTTCCAAAATAGATTCAGCTCCTTATCTTATGCTGATAAGGCCAGTCACCATTCCAAAACAACTTTTTAAAAATTCTTATTGAATGTACATGCCCTTCATGAACACAGTCTGCAAAGTGAAAGAAGGCTGAATGAAAATATCTTGGCAAGCGGCATGTTACACATTTACTCTGGCAGGCGGTGGCTGAAAAGAACAAAGGAGGCAAACCAATTGAACTCAAGAAGTCTGCAGCTTGTTACACAACATAGAGTGGGTCTTGGCTACTACTTCCATACCATGGCTGCAAGTATCTACTGAATAAAATACAGTTCCAGGTGGGAGAAGTATTTGGCTGATTGTAACAGCTGTCAGTTCTTGCTACTACTGCAGTTACTTTTAGCTGAGAATCCAACTAGGAATGTCCATACATGGATGCCTGCCATCAGGTGAATCATGGCATTCTCCAGATCATATCAGCTTCCAAGTTCTAGCGGTCTTAGCCAGCATTTTTATTGACTTGCTACAGCAGGTGGTTCTCAACCTGTGGCTCCCCAGGTGTTTTGGCCTACAACTCCCAGAAATCCCAGCCAGTTTACCAGCTGTTAGGATTTCTGGGACTTGAAGGCCAAAACATCTGGGGACCCACAGGTTGAGAACCACTGTGCTACAGTATATACCCAGCATTGCCTGGGTTAAGTATTTTGAAATGCTATTCATTACAAATAGTCATTGTTTGTTTTTCGATTTTATGAATGGTCCCATTTGAAAATTCATACTTTTCACACAGCTGATGGGCTGCAACTCCTATCAGTCCAAGACCCAGTCAGGCTGCAACTTCTACCAGTCCTAGATCCAGCCAGCTGTAATTTCCAACAGTCCTACATCTGGGCAGGCTTCAATTTCCATCAATCCCACATCTGGCCTAACTACATAACTGCTTAGATAGCTCAGCTTTCTTGTGGGACTGCAACTTCCATCATCCCAAGTCTGCCTAGCGAAGTGTTAAGGATATTGGGAGAGGCAGTCTGGCCAAAAGGCAGATCCGACTGACTGGGAAAGCTGTATCACATACATACTTCAACATATATTATATAATTATACCCCACCTTTTCCACATTTGAAACTCAGAGTGGCTTACAATAGTCAATACAGACAAATTCCAACATGAACAGCATGCAAGTTTAAAAAGCAACTAAACCATCATAAAATTTGAAAACAGTTCAACAAATGCAGTTCAACCAGCAGCAAATAAAAGTCTGCCATGCTATACAAGACCTTCAAACCTCAGTTCTCAAAGACTGCTGGAATACAAAGGGTTTTACTTGCTTGCAGAAAGAGAGTAAAAAGTGTATCCATCTAGCTTTGTGGGACCACCAACAATGGCTGGGACTGAAGTTCAGGAGTCTCTGGAGGGATGCAGGATTCCCACTCTTTTATTCCATATTTGTCCCCTATTAGTCAATCCAAATGGTAAGAAACAACACAGATGACCCATTCGACCCAGTAGGAAATGAGTTCTGATTGTAACACATGTCACTACCCCTAAAAAGCGTCCATGGGAGACTCTAATTTTATTCTTTCAGGTTATCTTGGAAGAGGTGGGTACTAAATCCAAGACTGCATTAATTTTCCATTTATAGATAACAGCCAGTACCCTGGCAGCTGAAGATTGGGAGGCTAATCTGGTCCCATCCATGAATGCTTGGTTGGTTAAAATCCAGACAACCTTGAAATGGGAGAAATTAACATAACTGTATCAGGTTTAGAAAGGAGAGATTAAAGGCAGCTGATTAGTCAGGAGGGAAATAAATTTAACAAATTCTTCCTACATAAAACACGATGACAAATTCAAATTGCTGGTCCAGACAAAAGTAGACCTGTAGACTAAACTGCTGAATGATCAGTCAACACGCACGCAAACCCTTATCAGTTTGGTCTCTCTACTCTTATTGAATGTAGTAACTAAGCATGCATCTACACTGCTGAATTAATTCAGCTTGACATCACTTTAACTGTCATGGCTCAATGCTATGGAATCATGGAAGTTGTAGTTGTGCAAATCATTACCCTTCTCTGCCGAAGTGCTCAATACTGTATCCCAAGATTCCATAGCATTGAGCTGTAGTAATTAAAGTGGTGTCAAACTGTATTAATCCAACCGTGTAGATGCACTCTGAGCTCGTAATCTAGTGGGGAAGCTAGACAATAAAGTTTGCATTTGCTAAGAATTCTGTCTTATCTTATGTCAATTCACTGTATTTTTAAAAAAGGGGTTTTTGAAGATTTCAGCTGTGCCCAACATTTTGCATTTCCATAGTACACAAGCACAGTCCCAAAACACTAAACTGGAAATATTTAAACATCAATCCAACCTTCACATAGGAATACCAGAACTCATTTCAATGTCTATTTGATTTTATTACTGCAGGATGAACATAATGATCAAAGACATAATTAGATACTGGAACATCCAAAAAAGAATAAAACCTCTGGATAATATAACCCAGGAGTATATTCACGCTGGCAATGCACCACTGATTCAGCCTACACTTTTTCTTCCTGCTGCAGTGTTCATTCTAGATCAGTGACACTACTTTTGACGTTCAAAAACTGCTAAAAGATCTCTTGAGAAAGCCCTGCAGCTTCCGTTTTGGATGCTTGAAAGAGACACTTCGGGGCATCCCTGGCTAGGACAAGAAAGCCCCTTGCAAAAAAAGGAGCACCCTTTATACTATCTTACGCTGGATCCCAGACAGGACTTCATCCCAGGAGAATCTGCATTTTAAAAATGCAGATTTTCCTGGGGGTCTGTCTACACCCACCCCATAAAGTCCTCTCTCCTTGGGGGGAGAGCAAAAGGGGGCAAGAAAAGCCATTTCAGTTTGCAAAGAATACAGATTACAGAAGCAAGATCTACACTGCACAGTTAGAGCAATCTGGTCTGCCTTAACTGCCACCAAGAGAATCTATCCTATGTGAGCCTGGGATCAGTAGTTTAGTGATATACCTAGAACTCTTTTGTAGAGCGCTCTTCAGGCTACCTTTCAAACTTTGGCAGTAACTATTTCAAATTTTAGTTCCTTTAATCTGTTGCACTACTCCATAATGTGCCACACCAACAACCAGCTAAAACAAAGAGAAGAAACTGACCACTGATTGATTGAATATCTATCCAGTGTTTCTCTCTAAGTGAGATAGAAGGCAGCTCAGGGAATCCCAGGAAATAGTTTTAAACCACCTCTTTGAAGACAGATCTATGATGTTGGCCAGTTTTCCCCAAAACAGGGATAAAGACAACCAAGTTGACATGTTCGGGCTTCCTCAAATCCATGAATGTGCATCACCTGTCTAATGCAGGAAATGCCAGCGTCTTTCTGCAGCCATTGCCTGGTATGAAGTCGTCTCACTCTCCAAAGAGGAGGCAGCCAAAACAAAGAACAATCATCTCTATACACAATTGCCTTAAATCAGTGGTTCCCAACCTTTGATCCTCTAGGTCAGTGGTTCTCAACCTGGGGTCCCAAGATGTTTTGGGCCTATAACTCCCAGAAATCCCAGCCAATTTACCAGCTGTTAAGATTTCTGGGAGTTGAAGGCCAAAAACATCTGGGGACCCCAGGTTGAGAACCACTGCTCTAGGTGTTTTGGACTTCAACTTCCAGAAATCTCAGCCAGTTGTTAAGAATTGTGGGAGCTAAAGACCAAAACACCTGGGGGACCAAAGGTTGGGAACCACTACCTTAAATAAACTCAGCAACAGAAGCACAACACCAGCAAGATATTTTCATAATGAGGAACCACACCTTGGGAGAAACAGAGAGATTGCCCTCTCTCATTGCATCGCCTCCCTGCTTTGCAATGATCACATAACACCTTTGGGGCAATTAGAGTAATTAGAGCAAACTGCTCTCACATGGAAGAGCAATAGGAGGATAGAGGTTGGTTTCTTCATGCCTTGCCAAGGAAAATTATTAAAAGTGGTTGGCAATCAAGACGGCGTCTCCTGTTTATGTGTATATGTTTGCATGTGCCCTCAAGTCATCTGCCAACGTATGATAAACCCATGACTTTCAAAAGGTTTTCTTAGGTGAGGAAGATTCATTGGCAGTCCTTCCTCTGAAATATAGTCAATAGCACATGGTATTTGTTGATGGTTTCTCACCCAAGTACGAACAAGGGCTAACTCTCCTTAGCTTCCAATATCAGACAGGACCTGGTGCCTTTAGCATATTTAGGCCAGTTCATATAATGACAGTTTTTAAATGAAACCAATAGCTTCCCTCCAGCTCCATATGCCATTATTTGGGCAAATGACAAGGTACAGACCCAACAAGCATGAACATATAGACAAAAATCACAGGGCATAACTCCTATGTCCAGAGACAATCCATCTCTATTTGGGCTCAAAGTTCCCAAATCCCCAAGCTGGAGGGTTCTGGGAGTTGAAATCTAGCCAACAGTACATGGTATTTGTTTGTCATCTCCCATCCAAGTATTAACTAGAACAGAGTTTCCAAAATCAAACTGGATCTGGTGACTTTAGGATATTTTCGGCCTTCTTGGTATGCAATGGCAAAATCTCCAGGGTAGAGAAACCTGGCATTTTTCAGACTTCCATTCCCCAATTGCCCTGAAATCCTGATTGGCTCTCAGCCTGGCCTTCTAACAGGGCTACAATACTTCAAAAGACCTCAAAGTAGATAGTCTGCTATTTTATCTAGTAATTTTGAAACAGAGGATGAATGGTCAATCATCTGCTATTATGACCAATTCCCATCAATGCAGAAAATGCACTATTGTAGAATGCCAGATGAATGACCATCCATCTAGTGCTTAAAATATCAAAATAAAATAGATAATTGCAGGCTATCTACAACATGAGAAACATCAGGTGTGGACATAGTGTACCTCTGGGGCTGCATTTGTCTTTGTGGCCTACTCTCTCCCTGTCTCCAACCTTTTCTTGACACATGATATGGTTTAATTTCCCCTTGTAGAAGTGTCCAAGAGCAGCAATCTACTTCTGAAACAGATCGTATACCCATTTGCCTGTATGCCAATGTTATACAGAAAGAAAGACCAGATTTATTCTACTAGTCTTGGTTAAAAATCCAGCCTCAAACTTTCCCTACACTTGCCCTCTTGTTTTTTTGTTAACAGATTGCCACAGGTGCACCTGCATCCGAAAAGGTCACACCTGACAGATTGCTACCTGTCAGGCAATGGTTAAAGGCAAAGAATCCCTGCTGGGGTGAAGTATAAAGGTGCCAACTGAAACATACATCCCTCTCTATGATGCTGATCTGATCCTCACTTTTTCTAATCAGCAGCCTACTCTCCTCCAAGACCTGGCAGCTTGACTAGGACAATATGTACCATCTAGGAATTTAAGATCCACAGGAGCAGGATTACTGTCTGTTCCATCGATGCAAACAGCTCTGACAAAGCTGTGTCCCTTCCAAGATGTGGCTCCATGTCTATGGAACAGTCTGCCTTTTGATCTCCAGCTAGAGGAGGATCTCACCCAGTGTTTTCAGGGTTGAAGACCTTCTTCTTTGATTCTCCCAATAAAATTGCTGAGTTGTAACTGAGGCTGCTGAAAGCATAGTGGTTACTGGAGATTTTATGTATACAATTGGCCCTCCACATCCACAGATTCTACATCTACAGGTGCCACAATACATGGCTTGAAAACACAATATGACCTCATATCCATGGGAATATGATCACAAACACCACATGGATACGTTAAACTGCCAATAATAGTAAAGCCTTTTGAAATAAAGGACTTCCACAGGATATTATAGAGTCATGTTGGAGGCCCTAGAAAATGCCTTGGTAGGACATATGTTTTTAGAGATGGATAAATGAAACTGTGGGTACTGGATATGGGGGTCAAACTGTATTTCTAAAAAATCCAAAAGGGAAATCTTGATTTTGCCATTTTAAATAGGGGGCACTATTTTACTATGCTATTGTACATAACATGGCTTGCGCATGCATGGATTTTGGTATCCGTGAGGGCCTTGGAACCAAACCGCATCAGATACCAAGAGCTCACTGTATCTGGAATATTATGTTTTATTGTCTTTGCCACTGATTTAATATATTGATACTCTGTCCACTGTTGGAAAAAGGATGAAAAATAAATGCTCTCTATGCTATTAATATTATTATTCTGGTTGTTACCACACTGCCTCTCAAGTTTCTTTTCAAGGTTGCTAGTGCTCAGGATTTGTTTAGTTTCCATTTAAGTTGTGGAATTAGCCAATGAAGATGTAAATCCTTGCCTATTTCATCCTCACCTACAAAGACAAACAATTATAATAGTTTTCTTCCTTCTGTGGGAGAGAATGAATATTCCTCCGTGGTATTCCTTCTGTGTTTAAGCATCTCAAACCTTTGCAGTGGAATTATTCTTCAGAGGAAAAACGTATGCCCTTTTCCCAACAAAAACAGAATTATTTGCAAAAAAAAGGGTTTTTTGCTCAAAAAACTATTTTTCTCCAAAGAAAAATTCCTCTGCGACACTTCAAAATGTCGAATTACAAGAAAAATAGCACAAAATTCATGTCAGACTGTTATTCTTTTTGGGAAACATTTCCATCTGTCAATAATTCTTTCTACCTGGAATGGAACATGATCAATATAGTTTTCATTCCTAATGGCCATCAGAACAAGACAGACCTTTCCAAGTGAAGTATCAATATATTCTCTTTTTAATCTCAAGTTAATCCACAGGTAAAGGACAACCATTCTTCTCTGTTGCATCTCTTGCCCATGTTTCCATATTCCAAGTTGACATTCATGGATATAGAGGCACAGAGAGAGCATAAAAGATATCCCCTTCACTTAAAAGAGGCAGCAGATTCATTCTTAACATATTTGTAAAGTCCTTTCCAACTATACTCTGTCTTAACATCCCTTTGCCACAGAGCAAGACCTCACCAAGGACCACAAGGCACTCAGAACTCCTACTTCATCCTAAGAGAATGCTTGCTTAGCTAAAAAAACTGCTTAATATGTAATATATAAACATTCACATAGTCCCTGCTGTCAAAGACATTACTACAATTTCCTCTCTCTCTCTCTCTCTGACCTAGATGCCTCTGAAAATAAGAAAGAGGACAGTTCAAATTCATTTGGAGCTTGAGTGTCCCGCAGAGTGACCAGGCCATAAAAGAAAAGTCTCATAATCCACATAAGACCAGTCGTTGTTAATTAAGCAATGGTGTGATCCCTTTATTTGGAAATCCTTCCCTCTACCTGTCTTTTCTTTTCAGCGCTGCTGTTAAAACCTGCTTTGGTGCAAAAAGAAGGGGAAAAAAGAAAACTGGTGGAAGGGATGTCATTAAAGGGAAGCACACCAACCGAGTCTGCAGTCATACGCTGAAGCATTTAAACTGCATGAGCTCTTCCGGTTTGAAGGCACTGTCTTTGTGTGCGTAACACAAGTGAGGCCATTATATTCCCCTTCAAATGGCTCTTTAAAACACCCTCCAGCCCAGCCTCCTACAATGGCATAGCAGCTGGTGTGCAGGGACCATAGAACTTCTTATGCTAATAACATTCCCCCTGTTGTCTTGTTACGCGTACCCCCCCCCCCCCCTTACACAGCTTTCTACCTCCATCTGTTTATCCTGTCCACCTGTTGTCACACATTTAGATTGCAAAACCCTTTCAGCTTCCCAGATTGTCTTCCGTTTCTAAACCAAAAAAAAAAAAAATTGCTTGGTTTGCAGCAGCCCCCAAATGATGGAAATTTGGCCAAATTAAGGAAGATGGTTCAAGCCAAGTAGCGGATTCACACAAAGTGTTTGCACAAAATGTTTTAAAAACCCAACAACAACAATAACAAATAAACAAACAAGGAGCTTGAAGGAAAGAAAAAGTCTCAAAATGAATGGCCTTACCTTCTTTTTGGAGTGGGTTCGGTCTTCCTCTTTAGCAGCTTTGCTATTTTTCCCAGCTCTTGAAAGCTTTTGCTCCCCAGACTGCTTAATGGTGATTTTGATCTCAGGTGGGCAGATATAGTTCTCCAGGTTCTTGGGGGGCTTCTTAGCTCTCTTTGTCGTCTGGATTTTCATCTTAAGGCTTCCCTCTGTGAAGTTGGCCTCCTTGATGGAAAACTCCTGTTCCTCGAGTCCATCTCCAGCCACCCATTTCTCGCTGTCCGCATTAGAAGTGGAATCCACGTCTCTTCCAGAGCAGATCTCGTCCTCCTCTTCGGCCTCCATACGATCACCGCTCACAGGAAGACCTTTTGTAGAGCCAGAGGCAGGCATCATGGTTTCTCCACCACTGCCAGGAGCTGGTGGGGCCTTTGAAGAAGCCATGGATGACCCCAAGAAATCTGTCTCACTCCCCCTTTGCCGGGAAGTGCCTGAGTTCTCCCTTGGCTCCATGGAGATCTTCCTGTCCATGGATGTTTTTTATGGGGGGCAGGGGAAAATAAGGGGACAAGAAGGGGGGAAAACCCCTGAAAGGGAATGGTAACTCTCAGTAAAGTCTCTCAGAGTCTCAATAGTCCAACTGCTGTGAGAAGATCAGAAGGATTCAGATCTGCAACTGAAGAAAGAAGACCAAGAAAAAAAGATGTCAGCATGATGAATCAAGAAACTTCATTACTGTTTCATCCCTCTTCAGTTCTAATCCAACACTTCTAACTACCGTACTACTCCATAATGAAGTCTGAATTTTCAAATTCAAATTCAGAATTTTAGATACTAAGCCAGAATGTTAAAATCTCTAAAATTTGAGACAAGTATATTCTGAATATCAAATATAAGTACTACATTTTGAAATCACAAATAAGTGCGAATACAGGTTGAGCATCCTTTATCCAGAATTCTATAATCCGAAATGGTCCAAAATCAAAAATTTTCCACAGGGGTGACTGAGATAGTAAAACCTTTGCTTTATAATGTTCCAATGTATACTTTAAAGTTTATTTCATGTACAAAATTATTTAAAATGTTGTATAAAAGTACCTTCAACCTATGTATAAGTGTCTATGAAACATAAATGAATTTCATGTATAGACTTGGATCCCACCTCCAAGATATCTCATTATGTATGCATATACTGTATAGTGTATACCTATATTCCCACCCCCACTCCCTCTGGCAAATTTGAATTTCAGATAAGGGATTCTCAACATGCAACAATTTCAGAAGGTCACATTGAGTAACTGGACTTTTCGAGGAAGTACACAGCTCAGATTTATTTTTCAAGAATCAAACATAACCAAAGTAAGGAGGTGGGAGGACTCAGTGCAAACAGATGTTTTAGAGAAAGAGTTTGAACAAGAATCAAGACTCCATTGTATGTCACAGGATGACAGACAACCTAGCCTAGCAATCTGCCATGTGTGAGCTGACAATTCCCAGAAGGGAAAGGGAAGTAGCTGTTCTTGGATGCTGCCATTCTATAATTTCAAAGCATAGCTCATTATTGTTTTTGTGCATTCAAGATTAAGAATGGTTGGCACAGTTACGGAGTCATAGGAGACATTGGTGGGAATTCACTGTCACAGTTATCTAAAGTAACACATCCGTAACAGATTCATATTCACAATCCCTACATGTTGACAATTAGGCACTATTGCCTCGATCGTAAAAGTCCTCCAACTTTGCCTTACTAGGCAGCAGTCTCTGCAAGTGACAGATGTCTTGAATTGCAAGATCGAGTCTGCTTTTGATTGTAGCACTGGAAATCACTAAAGGGGTGGGTGGAATTGTGAGAATCCTGATGCCCAATCAATAGGAGAACAGAGCTCCATTGCTCACAACAACTGCTCACCAATAAAGCAGGATTGGGTGGGCTGGGCCAGGAGATACTTCTGAGTTAAGAACATACAATTTATACAATGGGAACTTGTAGAGCCTCTAACTGAGAAGAATACCCTCATGTATACTCATGTATAAGTCTAAAATTTTAGCCAAAAAAAAAACCAACCTAAAACACAGACTGACTTATTGATGGGTCAGTGTGAGTACTATACTTTAACTCTTCCCAAAAAAAGGAATCACCCCCTTCTCTGAGCAGAGCTCTGTCCATTCTTGAAGACCCTAAAAGAAATGCCGACCCCTTGTAATTTCTCCACTGTAGAACTACTTATGGGTGTTTTAAATGTCTGAGTGAGGAAATTGTAACAATGGCCAGAGACAGCTGTCTCTATGGAATGACATTCATGGTTTTCTCTCTCCATGGAACAATCCTCAACTTATCCATGGGTCATGTAAAAATCCATAATTTAGGCACAAAATGTTGTCCTTGGTTTATATGTGAGTATAAATGGTAAAATGGTAGAATAAGCTTTTGTAGACTGAATCTACTTTGTCAGATGCACAGACCGAGGGTGCATATACACTGTAAATAGAGGCAATCTGACACCACTGTAACTTCCAATGCTATGGAATCTTGGGATCTGTAGTTGGTGAAGCACCAGCACTCTTTGGCTGAGAAGGCTAAAGACATTGTAACACATCTAGCATTAGTAAACTACAGAGTCTCACTGGAAGACATAGGTATTCCTATAGAAACTATTTTAATCAAGTCCACAAATAATACAATAATCAAAAATTAAACCCACAAATGTGGGGGAGTCAATTATAACTGATGGCCACTGATCCATCCATCCTCCATAGACCATCTAGGTTGGCATCCACCACTATGCCTTATGGCAGTGTTTCTCAAACTGTGCTCCTCCAGGTGTTTTGGACTTCATTTTCCGGAAATTCCATCCATCTTAACAACTGTTAGGAATTATAGGAGTTGAAGCCCAAAACATCTGGAGGAACACAGTTTGAGAAACTCTGCCTTATGTTGTTGAATTCCATCTTCCTTTTATCCATCTTGTTTTTCTTATAATTCACTTTTAGGGAGTGACCCTAGGTTCTAATACTAACAAGAGAGATGATATTTATTCTTGCCTGTCTGTCTATGAATAGACAAATATCTATATGTACATGACAGTCCATCAAAAGATCTCAGGAGGCTATAGACAATAGGTCATTTTTGACAATGTAAGAATTAAGGACAGATTGAAATGTTTAAAGCATTTTGAGAACCAACATCAGAGCTTAATAGTGAATGAGATTCTTAACACCCTGAAGTCAAAGTATAACCTCAAACCAAAAGAATTCCACACTGACACCAACAATGCTGCAGACTGGCATTCCACACCCATGGTGTCACAGCAAATAAGGTCCTTCTATAGTGCTACATCCAAGCAACTGATCATTGGGCTGAACTTTGGATGGCAGGTGTCCCCAGATCATTAACTGGGCACCCTTTTGCCAGGAGAATTCACATGGTGATTTCCTACAGCTGTCAAAACCAAAGTCCAGAAACAAAAATGGGATGGCAACCCTACTTCATTACCTAACAAGGAAGTCCAAGTCAAACAGCTTGTCTCCTATGCCAATAAAGGCAAACAAGCTGACTTCGTTATTAATCACATTATTAATCTCTCTGGCTGAGGTACACAATGTACACAGACTTCAGCAGAGCCAAAATATAAATACAAGATGGTAAAGTTCCCACCGGTTCCTGCAACCAGAGCACAATGGATACTCTGTGATGTTTCTCCACCCACAAGATTGTTTAAAGGCCAGATTCTCACTCAGTTCTTAAAATATGAGGTTGGAGCTATATCACAGATGGTGGAGCTCCTCCATACCAATTTATTTAGATTAAACTACCCTGTCAAGAAGGGAGAGTGTGGGTAAAAATCAAGAGTTTTATGAGAAAAGAATGTTTGCATGGGGGGGATATGTGATCAAATGAATACCTTAATGCAACCTGCAGTCTTACATTACAAAAACAAGGTGTTCTAGTGGGAATTAGGATTTACAGACTAGTATCCCAGAGCACATAAAGTATAAGATAAACAAGATAGAGTTTTCCAAGAAACAATGGCAAAACCAGGTTTTGAGGTGCATATACAAGGTAAAATCAATACAATTTGACAAAAGATAACAATTGTGGCTCAATGCTATGGAATTCTAGGAGTTGTAGTTTGGTGAACCACCAGCACCCCAAAGTAGAAGGTTTTATAAAGCTCGTACATGCTCCATGATTCCACAGCACTGAGCCATAGAAGCTAAAGTACTGTCAAACTGCATTGGGCAGAAGTATGATAGCTGGGACCCTATGCTGGTTGCACACTGTGGGGCAGAATTCATGAAAGGAAGACATGCGTGAGACCGTGCAGCAAGTGGGAGACGCAGCTGCAAGGGAGGGAGGAGGAGGGTGTCTATGGCTCACATGTCCTGCGCTCCTGATGCTCCAGCTCCTCCACTGTTGGAAACTGGGCGGGGGAAAGCAGAGAAAGAGGGGAAGTGGGGGAATCTGGTTCCTGCCACTCTGTTCACTCTAGGGCCTTGTAAAAACCTTCCCTGGCTGCCAGCACACTTTCCACTCTTCGAAGAAAGCAGCCCCAGCAGCTGGGAAGAGTCCAAGCGGACTTCCCTTCATTAATTCCGAAGTGCGTTACACAACTAGCGTAGGGTTTGTGGGGTCCCAGCTATCATACTTTTGCCCTGCATTGATTAAACAGTCTAGAGATGCACTTGATTGCATTGAAGCCATATGAAGTTTTCAGATGAAATATCTTACTGCATGCTACATTGTAGGGCATACAAAAGAAGCAGAATAATTTAGTGTTATGAGCATTGGACTAAAACGCTTGAAACTAGGGTTCCAATCCCCACTCAGCCTTGGAAATCCACCCCCGGCCTCTGAAAACCCAATGAAGAGTTCGGTTTAGAGTCACCAAAGGTTGGAAATGACTGGACGACACACAACAACATCAGAGCTGTACATGCCAGGGTTCAGTAGGCAGGAAGAGAAGAATTCAAACAAGAATTCTGATGCCTGCAACTCAATTTTTCTTCAATCATTCATTTACATCAGTGGTTCTCAACCTGTGGGTCCCCAGGTGTTTTGGCCTACAGCTCCAAGAAATCCTAGCCAATTTACCATCTGTTAGGATTTCTGGGAGATGAAGGCTAAAACATCTGGGGACCTACAGGTTGAGAATCACTGATCTACATCTATATTAACTAAGACCTGTTGAGGATTTTGTTCATAGCACTTTCTTTAATTAAGAGGTTTCTAAAATGTGCACATATACTTAACATAGTCAATTCAGGGGTGGCTTTACTGCTGCAAGATGTTGAGATGGTCACCAACTTGGTTGACTTTAAATGGAGATGAGACAAATGGAAACTAAGGTAATTAAAGTTATGAGAAAAACAATGTCATTGTATTCTTATCCTAGTTCTGAACCTCAGTGAGTATATTGACTCAAATCTAATGCTCACCTTCTTTGGCTAAATCGCCTTGCCAAAATTAGGGTGTGCATTAGGTTTGCATAATATGGTAATCTGAATGTTGAGCCAAAGCATTAGAAGAAACTGCTTCAGGAGCATCTGAAGCTCCTGTTTGTGGGATATCATCTGTAATTTAATTGTAAAAGGTAAATGCTATGTAATCCTGGAATTTGGTGAAGTATCTGCACTTTTTAGCTGAGAAGGCTCAAGTCCTTGTAAAACAGTGGTTCTCAACCTTCCTAATGCCACAACCCCTTAGTAAAGGTCCTCATGTTGTGGTGACCCCCAACCATAATGTTATTTTCGTTGCTACTTCTTTAATGTTGCTACTGTTATGAATCATAATATAAATATCTGATATGCAGGATGTATTTTCATTCACTGGACCAAATTTGGCACAAATACCCGATACGCCCTCATTTGAATACTGATGGGGTTGGAGGGGATTGATTTTGTCATTTGGGAATGTTGGAGTTGCTGGGATTTACAGTTCACCTAAAATCAAAGAGCCTTTTGAACTCCACCAATGATGGAATTGAATCAAACTTGGCACACAGAATTCTCATGGCCAAGAGAAATACTGGGAGAGTATGGTGGACACTGACCTTGAGATTTTGGAGTTGTAGTTCACCTACATCCAGAGAACACTGTGGACTCAAACAGTGATGGATCTGGATCAAACTTGGCACAGATAAACAATATGCCCAAATGTGAACACTGATAGAGTTTGGAGAAAATACACCTTGCCATTTGGGAGTTGTAGTTGTTGGGATTCATAGTTCATCCACAATGAAATAGCATTCTGAACCCCACCAATGATAGAATTGGACCAAACTTCCCACACAGAACACCCATGACAAAGAGAAAATATTATGTTTTCTGATGGTCTTTGGTGACCCCTCTGACACCCCCTCGCGACCCCCACAGGGCTGTCATTGTAAAATGACAGGCCTCATGATTCCATAGCATTAAACCAAGGCAGTTAAAACAGATTCATTCCACAAAATAGATGCACCCCAAGATTTTCTTTTCCATTGCTGAAAGCTTTGGTGCTCTAACACTTTTGTTTTTAAAGGAGGAATTCTAATTAGGAAGCAACTCTAATGGCCATACTTTTACAAAGAACCTTTTGCTGCTGCACATCACATTAGTTTTTAATTTAATGTTTTTAATTTGATGTTAGGCTTTTATATCAAATCCCTGTATTTGACTACTACACTTTTCAAGCTATAATGACCCTGTTATAACAGCTCTATCCCTACGTTGCTATATGATCTATGCACCTTATTGACTAGCCTATTTTCTAACTTGTTTGCACCCCCCACCCCACCATAATGAGACTTGAAGTATTTCTGATTGTTGCTTATGATGCTTGTCTTACTATTGTTATTATGTTGTTTTTATGTTGTTTTTATATTTTATATGTTATGTTTTTAACTGTATGTGTCTGGGATGGGCTGCTTGTAAGCTGCCCCAAGTCCAATGTATTGTCGAAAGCTTTCATGCCCAGAATCACTGGGTTGTTGTAGGTTTTTTCGGGCTGTATTGCCATGGTCTAGAGGCATTCTCTCCTGACGTTTCACCTGCATCTATGGCAAGCATCCTCAGAGGTAGTGAGGATGCTTGCCATAGATGCAGACGAAACGTCAGGAGAGAATGCCTCTAGACCATGGCAATACAGCCCGAAAAAACTTACAACCCAGTGCCCCGAGTCCCTTCGGGGAAATAGAGGTGGGGTATAAAAATAAAGTTGTTGTTTTATGTAGTCATTGAACGTTTGCGATTGTTATGTTGGAATCTGCTCTGAGTCCCCTCAGGGAGATAGGGCAGAATATAAATAAAGTTTATTATTATTATTATTATTATTATTATTATTATTATTATTATTATTTGAAACACCACAAGATGAGTCCACAGCAGACATTATTATTAGTTGTAATAAAGTTTATGATGATGATAATGATTATTAGTAGGAGCTCCTTGTGGCCCAGTGGGTTAAAGCGCTGAGCTGCTGAACTTGCTGACCAAAAGGTTGCAGGTTTGAATTCAGGGAGCAGCGTGAGCTCCCACTGTTAGCACCAGCTTCTGCCAACCTAGCAGTTCAAAAACATGCAAATGTGAGTAGATCAATAGGTACCGTTCTGGTAACAGTGCTCCATGAAGTCATGCTGACCACATGACCTTGGAGGTGTCTATGGACAATGCTGGCTCTTCAGCTTAGAAATGGAGATGATCACCACCTCGGACATGACTCGGACATTAATGTCAGGGGGAAACCTTTACCTTTTACCTTTTATTATTAGTCAATAGGGTTTTTTTTTTGTTTCAAGGTTTTGAAAATCGATGTACACATTGGATCCAATGGTGCATTACTCAAGTAAATATGGGCATATGTATTCAAGGTGTTACCACATACAGAGCTAGTAAAATCAAAATACAAATAAAAAAGGCAAGCAAGATAAAATATGCATCTTCTTTATTTTCGACAAGTTGCATTTTGTATGAATGTTGAACCCTGATTCATTCCTACTAATGCATACTGCTCAAGGAGCTAAGAAAAGGCAGTTTTACCACCTGTAATTCCTTTCACTCTGAGGTATGTCAGTCTGGCAGGCAAAAAAGATAAGCTGGGGAAATAATGAGATATCTTAATGGGAGCAACCACAGAATTAAATGAGGATTCGAAGCAACCAGGAATTTGCTTAATGGTTATCTTTCAACCTTCCTCAAGAGTGATGAAATCCTTTCCTGCCTTCCATGCTTAAGTTTCCAAAATATAAAGTGCTGGAGGCCCCTGTCACGCAGTATGGAAACATTGTTAGATTGCTGACAGTAAGGTTGTTAGGTAAAATATGGGACAGGACTCCTGTTATTTGAACAACTGTGTAGAAGAAAGAATTTCATCTGAAACCCCCTCTTATATATACTGCCAATAAAGGTACAGGAATCTTGTCCTTATTTTGCCAAGTGACTCTAGCTCAGTGGTTCTCAACCTGGGGTCCCCAGATGTTTTTGGCCTTCAACTCCCAGAAATCCTAAAAGCTAGTAAAATGGCTAGGATTTCTGGGAGTTTTAGGCCAAAAACATCTGGGGACCCCAGGTTGAGAACCACTGCTCTAGCTGATCATAGAATCATAAAGTTGGAAGGAGACCCATAAACCATAAAGTCCAAATCCCTGCTCAATGCAATCTCCAGGTGGTTCTCAACCTGTGGGTCCACTTGACACCACGTGTTGTTTTGAACAACCATGTAGTGCAGTGGTTCTCAGCCTGTGGTTCCCCAGATGTTTTGGCCGTCACCTCCCAGAAATCCTAAAGGCTGGTAAAATGGCTACGATTTCTGGGAGTTGTAGGCCAAAACACCTGGGGACCCACAGGTTGAGAACCACTAGTATCCCAGCAGATACTTGAAGACTTCTGAGGCTCCTTCCGCACAGCTGAATAAAATCCCACATTATCTTCCTTGAACTGGAATATATGGCAGTGTGGACTCAGCTATCCCAGTCCAAAGTGGATATTGTGGGATTTTCCGCCTTAATATTTTGGGTTATAGGGCTGTGTAGAAGAGCCCTGAGAAAAGAGATCCCGTGATCTTTCCAAAGTAGTTGTTTCCACTGCTGAATCACTCTCAGTTTCAAGAAGTTTCTTCTAATGTTCAATTGAAATCTAGGGCACTTCCAGACAGAACCTAAATCCCAGGATCTGATCCCAGTTTTTCTGCTTTAAACTGGATTATAGGAGCCCACACTGCCAGATAACCTGGGATAAACAGAAACCCTGGAATCAGATCCTGGGATATAGGGCTTGTCTGGAAGGGTCCCTAGTGTCCTGTAACAATCAAACCTAGTTCTACCCTTGAGGATATGTAGAGTAATACTCTGTAGGAGCCCTCAGATTACTCAAAGTGTGCAAATGTATCACCCATCAGTCTTTTCTCCACTGGACTGAACATGCCCAGCTCCTCAATCTCTATTCATATGCTTTGGTCTCCATACCTCTTATCATCTTTGTTGCCTGTCTCCAACTTTGCAACTCATTCCAACCATGTAACTGGCCAAAATGTCCACTTTGTGATTGAAGGACACAGAGCTGACCCTGTCCATTCACCACTTAGGAAATTCTGGGTGACTTGGACAACATGAAGAATTTGGTGAGATAATCTAATGGCGGAGAACAGTCAGAATCTGAGCGGAGAGGTGAGCCTGCTTTTTGCTTGAATTGCCCAAATTTAAAAGAGAGTGGTCATACCAGTTGATCTTTCAGTCCCTCACTATTATATCAATACCGCTCTTACATTTTGTACATTTCTCCCATGTTCCTCTTCATTTGCCTTTCATTCTGAACTATATTCCAAACTAAAGAGTCTCACATTTTTGACCTTTCCATAATTTGAGCTGTCTTCTTGTCTCCTCCAACTCTGTCAGTCTCCCTTGGGACCAATTAACATGTGAAGAACTGAGTCATATAAAGCTCTGCAAGGGAAAGTAAAGCACCATGAAGGACTAATTCATTTGAAGTTCTAAATCTCTTTCAATACCACCATTTTATCACCATTCTCTTCCAAGACATCCAAAATCTCGAAGAAAAGCTAGGAAGGACAGCAATCCCCAGAGTTTTACTACTGGATTCCTAGAAATATTATCTTGGTGCTTAGAATTGAAAATAGTACTTTTCCTACAGAAAAGTGTAGGGATCACTAGCAAATGAGAAATCAAGCACTACCAACTTGGACAGCTGAGCGAAAATCATGGAGGATGAGGATGTTAACAGATATAAGTCATGACAGCTATCCATTAACTCAAATGCATATGAAAATATACTTTCAGTTACCAGTTGGGAGTGAACATGAGTAAGAAGGTACAGTTGCAAGTAGATTGAGTGGAAAACAATCCCAATATACTAGTTTTCTCTACTCAAGAGCAGGTATGTTATATTCATGCCCTGCTTGTGAGCCTTCCAGAGGTATCAAGTGACTATTGTGGAAATCAAATACTAAACTGAATACATAGTTGGGTTGTTATGGGTTTTTCTGAGGAGGAGGAGGAGGAAAAAGAAGAAGAAAAAGAAGAAGAAGAAGAAGAGAACGAGGAGATGAAGGAGGAGGAGGAGGAGGAAGAGGAGGAGGAAGAAGAAGAAGAAGAAGAAGAAGAGGAGGAGGAGGAGGAGGAGGAGGAGGAAGAAGAATATGGCAAAACTTTATTTATATACCGCTCTATCTCCCTGGGGGGACTCTGGGCGGTTTCCAAACAACAACATCAAAATACATATGAAAATATGCATTCAGTTACCAGTTGGGAGTGAACATGAGTAAGAAGGTACAGTTGCAAGTAGACTGAGTGGAAAACAATCCCAACATAAATAAAAAAAACCAGTAACAGCAACATAAGCAACAACACATAAATATTAAAAGAAACAATCCTGCCTGCTCTTCATGTCTATGTGTTAGGGCATGGAAAAGGAATGGGTCAGGACAATTAAATAGGCCGGTCAAGACTGATACAAATTGAAATAAGACGGGACTGGGATTTAGGTACAGTACTGTAATAGGTAAGAGACAAAAGTAGGGATGGGCTATTTCCAGGGGCCTGTTAGGAGAATGACCAGGGTAATATATAGGAGGCAGGGTCATGTCTGGACAGTGTCTGGGCTGAGCTAGCACTGGTCACTCTTGAAGATTTGTTGCAACCACGAAGTCTTCAAACTCTTACGAAAGGATGGGAGGGATGGGGCCTCTTATTTCCCTTGGAAGGGCATTCCAGAGGCAGGGGGCCACCAACGAGAAGGCCCTCTCTCTCATTCCCACCAACCGTGCTTGTGATGGAGGTAGGAGTGAGAGGAGGGCCTCCTCGGAGGACCTTAGAGTTCGTGCCGGTTCATAGATGGAGATACGATCACGAAGATAGGTGGGGCCCGAACCATTTAGGGCAGTGGTTCTCAACCTGGGGTCCCCAGATGTTTTTGGCCTTCAACTCCCAGAAATCCTAACAGGTGGTAAACTGGCTGGGATTTCTGGGAGGTGTAGGCCAAAAACATCTGGGGACCCCAGGTTGAGAACCACTGAGTTAGGGCTTTATTACCTGCACCTTGTGACAACCTCTGAGGATGCCTGCCATAGGTGCAGGTGAAATCTCAGGAGAGAATGCTTCCGGAACATGGCCATACAGCCCGAAAAACCTACAACAACCCAGTGATTCCAGCCATGAAAGTCTTCAATAATAAATAGATAGTCTTTCCTAGGGATATGCCCTCTAGGTTATTTGGACTACAACTCCCATTAACAGAAGCATTATGATCAATTGTCCAGATAATGGGAGTGATGGTCAAAAGCAACTAAAGAGTACCACCAAGATCTTCATACATTAAAGAAGACGATGTCTTTTCTGTTTCCCCAATGCAAAGGCATTAAGTGGTAGATTACGGAATCATACTGGACTTTGCAATTAGGTTTCAGATGCCATAATTAGATCGGAGGGTTACCTTTCCATGTAAGTAGCTAGCTGTGTCACAGCAGAAGGAAAGGGAAAGTGATTAAACAACTGATACCACCATAAATCACACGGACCATGAAAGCTATACAGCCTAAGGTCCCCAAAAGCCAGCAAAACACTGAGCACTATGCTGAAACTAAATAAGCAGATGTTGAAGAGCAACCGTCTAATGTACAAGCACCACAAGAGAAGAAGTCTCTGTTTGTACAATGATTTCACTTAAGTGTTGTGAGCGGCAGACTGTGCGGAAATGCCATGGGGCACATAAAAAACTGGAAACACAGAAATTAGGAGAGAGGGGGCAACTCCAACTGGCTGGATGTCAATTGTTCACCTCTGTGTGCAGCATCAGGCTGAAAAACAAACCAATTCAGATGACTAGGGTCCACTTTTGGTTCATCTGGGGATTTTTAGTGGGGTTGAGAACCCTGTCTGTAGAAAGAAGTGAGCACCATTAAATATGACTTCAGTGCCATAAGGTTGAACTGAAGGACCTAGCAATTTCTGGATAGAAATTTTCTATGTCCTCCAAAACCACAACAATCCAGGGGAAGCATACTTACGGTATTGCTACCTTTCAATTTTCAATTATTTATTTACAACATTTATATGCCGCCTTTTTCACCCCGAAGGCTTACAAGATATATATACATACAATATGTTATATTATTAGCATAGCTCAATATCAGTAGTTTATATTACTATATTGTACTATAACATTATATTGTATTATTAGTGCAATAATAATATAGTGTATTATTGTATTATAATCATAAAATATGATTATAGTATTGTATTATTATTAGCAATATTATATTGTATTACATTAATATTATATATCTATATATCTATACATCTATATCTATATCTATAGATATATACATATAATATATTATATAAATATAATATATAATATATTATCGAAGGCTTTCATGGCTGGAATCACTGGTTGTTGTAGGGTTTTTTTTCGGGCTATATGGCCATGGTCTAGAGGCATTCTCTCCTGACGTTTCGCCTGCATCTATGGCAAGCATCCTCAGAGGTAGTGAGGTCTGTTGGAACTAGGAAAAAGGGTTCATATATCTGTGGAATGACCAGGGTGGGACAAAGGACTCAGGGCCTTCTCTGTGGTTGCCCCCCGACTTTGGAACACCCTCCCCAAAGACATTAGACTAGCACCCACGTTGGCAGTCTTTAGGAAGAACCTGAAGACTTGGTTATTCCGATGTGCGTTCCCAGAATAGGATAACCTCCAGCACCCTGTCCCAGAAGCACTTATTTAATACTCTCTGCACATTGCACTTGCCCAGAGCTCCAACATACCACCTCACACACCCAGCACTTTTAACCTGTACTCATCATTGGCCCCGCCCTGATTTTATTGTGTAATAGTGTAATGTTTTGCTGTATTATTGCTTATGTTTTTAATTTGCTTGCATTGTTATTGTTTGTTGTTGTTATGTTGAGGCCTTGGCCTTTGTAAGCCGCACTGAGTCCTTCGGGAGATGCTAGCGGGGTACAAATAAAGTTTAATAATAATAATAATAATAATTGTCTACTGGAGCTAGGTATGAACAAACAAGGACATCTAATCACCTCTCAACAAAAGTTTGCTCCAGGCACTGGCAGGGCATTATATGCTAATCAAGGTGGTCAGTTGAAACATTCACACCTAGCTGGGCGTTTCATTCCAGGACCAACCACAAAAAGTGAATATCCATGAAGTAGGGATATATATATATATATATATATAGAGAGAGAGAGAGAGAGAGAGAGAGAGAGAGAGAGCATTCTGAGGGTGAGGCAGAAGCAAGGAGAGATTTAAAGGCACCGTGCACCTTTTTCTTCTTTTTTTCTTTTTGGCTAACTATAAGAAAGATGATATAAGGCCGTGATTTATATACTGCTTTGTATCTCCTCTGTCTCTTTTTTATGATTGGCTGCCTTTCCCAATAGGGAGGGTGAAACCCCCTTCCACACTCCAATGTTGCCAGGAGGCAAAAATCCACAAAAGAGTGAGTCCGTGAAAAGCGAACCACGAAGTAGCGAGGGAACACTGTACCAATGGCAGTGTGATGGTGGCAAGACTGTCCAATCCTATATTTCAGACTATGCATGATTATTTCACTGGAGCACCTTCGGCTCTGCTTATGATTAAGTCTAAATCAGAAACTTTAATATGATTTGACACAGGCAGTGCCAGGGAGGTTTGCTATATTCCAGTCTGAAGAGCTTTATGAACTTTTCAGGTACCTTCTCCTGCATGTACTCACATCAACACAAACTATAAAATTCTCTAAAACAGGTTAAGTTCACTGTTGAGCCAAACTGGATTTAAGCTCTACCAGTAATAATAGTAGCCACTGCATTTCAATATTGAAAGGCAGCAAGGCTCATTAGGTTTTTCCTACATGCTTGAAAATTTACAAATTATTTTGCCCAGCTGAAACAAAGACATGGTTTCTTTCCAAACAGACTGAAATTGTCCTTCTTCATCTTTGAGTGCATTTGTTTGTGCTCACTTTGCATGCGCCGTTGTCCTCTTTCCATATCAAACATCCACATTTGCATCAACACATGCCACTTAACGGTGTCTTTCTCATATAGATTTCCCTTGAGCAAAGAAGCTGTGTACAGAAAAAGTGGTCACTGGACTCCAACATCATACAATATATGGTGGCAGCCAACTGTATCACACTTTTGCCTTTCTGGTGGGTCACAAGGATAGGTTGCACTTGAAACAAAAGCACAATTTCAGCTTCAGCTTCAATTAGGGAACAATGTAGGTGGGGAAAATGAATATTTCCCAACTTCACTTTTTTGTGGCTTTGAGGCATTGATTGTTTCACAGTTACGAAAGGTTCTTCTATGATCTGTTGCCAGATTAACCCAACTTCAAATTAACTGGAATTAACAGAGAGACTGAAAAAGAACAGCGCATTAAGGTATACCGTAATACCGATATTGGCTCTGAGATCATTGCTTCCAAATTTCAAACGAAATTATCACCAATCCTCACTGTGGATTAGCATCTAGGATGCCCCACACTTTACTGTCTTCTCTAGCATCTTTTCAGTATCAACTTCTCATTTTTTCCATCAAGTGCTAACAAAAGCTTGACAGTCTTTGGTGAGGTTTCTTTCACTGAGTGCAAATAACAGAGCTCTAAATGTCTCTGCTTTCATCAGAGGACTGACAGCGCTTTTAACAGAAAACAAAAGTAGATTGAGTGATTTTTGCCTTAAGATAAAGCATGAAGAAGAGGAAAAGCCTGCTATGTCAAGAGCTACTCAAAAGCTGCGGCTGCCATTGGCTTCCATCCATGTCAGTGGTGAAGTGAATCCAATCCAGATTTTGTTCCAGGCTTCAAAGGAACTATCCAAGGTGCTGAACCCTTGTTCCCAAATGGCCTCCACACTACTACTACTACTACTACTACTACTACTCATAGAATCATAGAATCATAGAATCAAAAAGTTAGAAGAGACCTCATGGGCCATCCAGTCCAACCCCCTGTCAAGAAGCAGGAATGTTGCATTCAAATCACCCCTGACAGATGACCATCCAGCCTCTGTTTAAAAGCTTCCAAAGAAGGAGCCTCCACCACACTCTGGGGCAGAGAGTTCCACTGCTGAATGGCTCTCACAGTCAGGACGTTCTTCCTCGTGTTCAGATGGAATCTCCTCTCTTGTAGTTTGAAGCCATTGTTCCGCGTCCTAGTCTCCAAGGAAGCAGAAAACAAGCTTGCTCCCTCCTCCCTGTGGCTTACTCTTACTACTTAACAACAACAACAACAACAACGGCAACAACTTTATTTTTATACCCTGCCACCATCTCCCTGAATGGACTCAGGGCGGCTTACAAAGGGACAAGCCCACATTACAATAAAAACAGCATTAGAATCAATCAACTAAAAATATTACACAATCACAAGCCATCATCTTAAAAACAGTAAGGCTGAGATAAAAGTCAAAACTGGGATCAGGCTCGAATAAGTGCAATGATTCCAAAATGTGGACAGTGAAAAGTGCAGAATTAAAATGAATACAAACTGAAGAATAGCCTTAAAAGTCTCAACTAACCAGTAGGTGGACCAGAAATAAAGTGCATGACTTAGAGTAGGAACAAGATGGTTCTTTGGTGAAACTACCTAATCAAAGGCACAATAGAACATCCGCATTTTTAATTCCCTGCGGAAGATGGACAAGGAGGGAGCCTGTCTGATCTCCCTAGGGAGGGAGTTCCAGAGCCAGGGGGCCACTACCAAGTAGGCCCTCTCCCTTGTCCCCACCAACCATGCTTGAGATGGTGGTGAAAGTGAGAAGAGGGCCTCCCCAGACGATCTCAGGGTGTGTGCAGTCATGAAGATAGGCAGGTCCCGAACCGTTTAGGGCTCTGTAGGTTATAACCTGCATCTTGAATTAGGACTAGAAACTTAATGGAAGCCAGTGGAGCTATTTAAACAGGGGGACTGATTTCTCCCTGTAACTAGCTACTGTTAACAGCCTGGCCACCGATCTTTGGACCAACTTCAGTTTCCAGGCCATCTTCAAGGGCAGCCCCTCATAGGAAGTTTGGAATGAAAACCAGAAAGAAGACATCTAATCTCTGGACCTGAAGCTACCAGCAAGTATCTTACTCTCAGAAAATCCTTATCCCACACATGAGACCCTTGCGCTGACAAGACTGCTGACTGAAAGGTTGGCCGTTTGAATCCAGGAAGCAGCATGAGTTCCCAGCTGTCAGCTCCAGCTTCTCATGTAGGGACATGAGAGAAGCCTCCCACAGGATGGTAAAATATTTGGGCGTCCCCTGGGCAACATCCTTGCAGACAGCCAATTCTCTCACACCATTCTCTTCAATTCTGAAACAATAAAAAAGTTACCACTCCCTCCAACTGCCCCAATTTGGGACAGTCCTGATTAATCCTCAGCAATACCACTTCTTCAGCTGCTTTTATAATGTGTCAGTTTCTCTCTCTTCCTCCCTGAATTGTTCTTGGCCTCTGCTGCTCTCAACCGAGTTCAAAGTGCAAAAGTAGTTTGAATTCAGTTGCCGTGGCTGGACAGACAGGAAAAGGAGGGCAAAATCTTGCTTCTTCCCTGCCTTCTCCTCTTCTGTGTTCTTCCTCATTAATAATGTTTACCATCTTGACGACACTCTAATGTTGCTTGGCTACATGCGTTCCAGTTTTCATCATTGCAGTGTTGGAGGGTATGAGTTACTCATCTATCGCTCTCACTCTGATTGATGACAAAAACACCATGAGATTCAGGAAGTGAGTGTGGGAAGAAAAGGAAGGAAGTTACACCTTTTTCCCCCTCCAGAACTGGGCTTCTAATCTGTGAAAGTCCTGAAATGACTCCACCGGTTGATCAGCTGACCTTGGTGGCAAAGATACAGGATGCAAAACCAAGCTTAATGCAAACTGAGGTCAAGATTCTGAGAAAGGCGGCTGAGTTTATCATTAGCTCTACAGTTCCAAATTTGCTAATTGGATACTCTGAAGGAGCCAGTTCCAAAAGGGGACAGGATCGCTATATAAGAGGAATGCATTTTGTAAAAAGGCCTTCAAGCTGACTTGCTTGCTCTATCAAAAGAGAGATGGGCCAAAACTAACAAAATGAAGTTCAACAGTGACAAATGCAAGATACTCCACTTTGGCAGGAAAAACTAAATGCAAAGATACAGAATGGGGGACAATGCCTGGCTCGAGAGCAGTATGTGTGAAAAAGATCTTGGAGTCCTCATGGACAACAAGTTAAACATGAGCCAACAATGTGATGTGGTGGCAAAAAAAGCCAATGGGATTTTGGCCTGCATCAATAGGAGCATAGTGTCTAGATCTAGGGAAGTCATGCTACCCCTCTATTCTGTTTTGGTTAGACCACATCTGGAATATTGTGTCCAATTCTGGGCACCACAATTCAAGAGAGATATTGACAAGCTGGAATGTGTCCAGAGGAGAGCGACTAAAATGATAAAAGGTCTGGAGAACAAGCCCTATGAGGAGCGGCTTAAGGAGCTGGGCATGTTTAGCCTGAAGAAGAGAAGACTGAGAGGAGACATGATAGCCATGTATAAATATGTGAGAGGAAACCACAGGGAGGAGGGAGCAAGCTAGTTTTCTGCTTCCCTGGAGCCTAGGACGCAAAACAATTGCTTCAAACTACAAGAGAGGAGATTCCATCTGAACATGAGGAAGAACTTCCTGACTGTGAGAGCCGTTCAGCAGTGGAACTCTCTTCCCCGGAGTGTGGTGGAGGCTCCTTCTTTGGAAGCTTTTAAACAGAGGCTGGATGGCCATCTGTCAGGGGTGATTTGAATGCAGTATTCCTGCTTCTTGGCAGGGGGTTGGACTGAATGGCCCTTGAGGTCTCTTCCAACTCTTTGATTCTATGATTCTATGAAATCCTTTCTCCACTTGACACTCTCACCAAAGTGAGGTCAGATCTCAAAATCCCTCTCCATGGTGTGTGACCACCCAAACCTTTCTTACAGCATGACTACAAATTTCAGAAGCTACATCCTCATTGTGTACTTGCTATGTGGCCAGAACTAGCAGTTATGGATTCTCCCTCAATGCCACAGTGGTATATCTGGGACCAGGTTCAAACCAGTATGGTACAGTGGTTTGAATGTTGGATGAGTAATCCTGGGTTCAAGTTCCCACTAGAAAACCCACTAGGTGACCTTCGCAATCACCCTCTTACAGCTAAAGAAGAAAACAATGATAGGTCCACCTTAAGGCCTCTACAAGTCGGAATTGACATGAAAGCAGACAACAACAATCATTTTTCCCTTCAGAACTGGCTTTTAAAAATCATCATCCTCATCATTATCTCCATGATAAAAACCACTTCAAATCTGATCCCTAATACTAAAATATTATTCTCAGGATTCCCAATAAGGTTGACAGTTCAGCATCAGACAAGACATTTCCTGGCCAAAAGTGGAGATCTGAGGATAATTCCTGGTGGTGTCACTGTTATGCATAGGATCAACACAGTGTAGGAGTTTTAATGTTAGATAATGACATATTCTGATCCTGCGAAAACCCTGTGATACATCCACCATAAGGTCACCATAATTCATAGAATCATAGAATAATAGAATCAAAGAGTTGGAAGAGACCTCATGGGCCATCCAGTCCAACCCCCTGCCAAGAAGCAGGAATATTGCATTCAATGCACCCCTGACAGATGGTCATCCAGCCTCTGTTTAAAAGCTTCCAAAGAAGGAGCCTCCACCACACTCCAGGGCAGAGAGTTCCACTGCTGAATGGCTCTCACAGTCAGGAAGTTCTTCCTCATGTTCAGATGGAATCTCCTCTCTTGTAGTTTGAAGCCATTGTTCCTTGTCCTAATCTCCATGGAAGCAGAAAACAAGCTTGCTCCCTCCTCCCTGTGGCTTCCTCTCACATATTTATACATGGCTATCATATCTCCTCTCAGCCTTCTCTTCTTCAGGCTAAACATGCCCAGCTCATTAAGCCGCTCCTCATAGGGCTTGTTCTCCAGACCCTTGATCATTTTAGTCGCCCTCCTCTGGACACATTCCAGCTTGTCAATATCTCTCTTGAATTGTGGTGCCCAGAACTGGACACAATATTCCAGGTGTGGTCTAACCAAAGCGGAATAGAGGGGTAGCATGACTTCCCTAGATCTAGACACTATGCAACAGATACTCACAGCCTATCATCCAAACATAGAGATAATGCATTTTCTTATTTAAAAATTAGGCTATACATCTTAGCAAATGCAGACTGTTTCCAGAATAAGGAGAAATGAGCAGAATTCCAAATGATCTTAATAGATTAGAGATATGGGTCAAAACTAAAAAAAAATGAATTTCAATAGAGACAACTACAAGATACTCCACTTAGGCAGAAATAATTTAAATGCAAATGGGGGACAATGCCTGGCTCGATAAGAGTACGCATGAAAAAGATCTTGGAGTCCTCATGGACAGGAAGGTGAATGTGAGCCAACAATATAATGCAGCAGCTTAAAAGGCCAATGGGATTCTGGCCTGCATATATAGGAATCTAGTGTCTAGATCCAGGGAAGTAATGATCCCCCTCTATTCTGTCTTGGTCAGACCACACCTGGAATCACACTGTGTCCAATTCTGGGCACCACAATTTAAGAGAGATGTTGACAAGATGTGTCCAGAGGAGGGCAACTAAAATGATCAAGTGTCTTGAGAACAAGCCCTATGCGGAGTGGCTTAAAGAGCTGGGCATGTTTAGTCTGCAGAAGAGAAGGCTAAAAGGAGACATGTATAAATATATGTGAGGAGAAGTCATAGGGAGGAGGGAGGGAGCTTTTTTTCTGCTGCCCTGGAGACTAGGACGTGGAACTATGGCTTCAAACTACAGGCAAGGAGATTCTACCTGAACATGAGGAAGGACATCCTAATTGTGAGAACTGTTCAACTGTCTCTGCCCCAGATTGTGGTGGAGGCTCCTTCTTTGGAGGTTTAAAAATAGAGGCTGGATGGCCATCTATGAGGGGGAGGGCTCTGAATGCAACTTCCATGCTTCTTGGCTGGGGGTTGGACTGGATGGCCCATGAGACCTCTTCCAACTCTATGATTCTATGATTCTCACTTACTCAGAGGTGACCAGAAACATTAAATCTAGTTTACTTGCTTCTGGTTGTAAAGTAGATGCAGAGCAAAGTTGAGGGTGAGCTCTAGTGCTATAATAATGGGAGGGAAGGATGAAACCTACTTAAGTAAAATGCATAGATGCCACCATCACCATCCCCCCCCCCCCCCCCATCCCCTGGGCAATAAAATCTTGACGAGTTGCAGCAAGGAATCCAGGAAGTCTTTCAAATTTCAAACAAGCTGCTGCTGAATGTTCATCCTGTCTAGAATCATAGAATCAAAGAGTTGGAAGAGACCTCATGGGCCATCCAGTCCAACGCCTGCCAAGAAGCAGGAATATTGCATTCAAATCACCCCTGACAAATGGCCATCCAGCCTCTGCTTAAAAGCTTCCAAAGAAGAAGCCTCCACCACATTCCGGGGCAGAGAGTTCCACTGCTGAACGGCTTTCACAGTCAGGAAGTTCTTCCTCGTGTTCAGATGGAATCTCCTCTCTTGTAGTTTGAAGCCATTGTTCCGCGTATTAGTCTCCAAGGAAGCAGAAAACAAGCTTGCTCCCTCCTCCCTGTGGCTTCCTCTCACATATTTATACATGGCTATCATATCCCCTCTCAGCCTTCTCTTCTTCAGGCTAAACATGCCCAGCTCCTTAAGCCGCTCCTCATAGGGCTTGTTCTCCAGGCCCTTGATCATTTTAGTCGCCCTCCTCTGGACACATTCCAGCTTGTCAATATCTCTCTTGAATTGTGGTGCCCAGAATTGGACACAATATTCCAGGTGTGGTCTAACCAAAGCGGAATAGAGGGGTAGCATGACTTCCCTAGATCTAGACACTAGGCTCCTATTGATGCAGGCCAAAATCCCGTTGGCTTTTTTTGCCGCCACATCACATTGTTGGCTCATGTTTAACTTGTTGTCCACGAGGACTCCAAGATCTTTTTCACATGTACTAGTTTGGTGAGCCCAAGACAACTGAATTTGCACCCTTGTGTTCTGCCTAGAAATCACCCAAAAAGACTGGAGAAGCAGGCCCATGCTCTAAGAACTGGCAAACCACATTCCCAGCTGTTGTTGTTGTTGCTTTCAAGACATTTTTAATTTACAGTGACCATATCTCAGGATTTACTAGAGCTGAGAGTGTGTGACTCACCCAAGGTCAACCAGTTGGGTTTCCATGGCTGAATGGGGACTCGGTTTTCCAGAGTCTAACACTGAAATCACTTCATCACAGTGGCTCTCAATGTGAGATCAGCCAGCACTGGAGCTCTCTGCCATCCTTGTAAAAAGAGAAAACTTCCCTGCCAAAATGTAAGGGATCGGATTACCACCCCCTAGCCCACCCCAAACCCACAAGCAAGAAGACCAGCAGGGTCAACACTCTGCTCTCACATGGAACATCCTTTCCAACTCTGAAGATGTACATATAAGGAAATGCCCCCATCCCAGTGAGAGACTGGCTAGCTTAGCCGACGTGCTCCACTGCTTCCAATGACATGGAGAAGGAAGCCTGTTGCCTGCACGGCTGGACCTGTTTACCTCTTCCAGTTAATGAAACACCTCTGCTTTAGCAATATAAAAAAAACAAGAAAGAGAAAGTGGGGAGAGGAAGGGAGGCAAGGGAAATATGGTTTGCGTATGTTTTACTCTCCTGGAGTTTTATGCCTCCCTCCACTTCTGTCCGAAATTAGCTTGGGCTACCACTGGGCCTTTGCTACTGTAAGGTTAGAAGGGGGAGGGGGGCGTGGAGAGGAGGAAAAGAGAAAAGAAAGAAGAAACAACCCATTGGCCTGGCCTCTCTCCAAACATGGACTGAATCCATACTATGTAATATCAATTTGATCTCACTTTAACCACTGCCAAGCAGAACTCTCTGCCTAGAGAGCCCCAAAACCTTCCTTTGAGCAACAGTTTGGAAAACTGCAAGGACCTTTACCAATTGAGAAATGGAGCTAGAAAAGTGAAAAAGGAAATTAGACTGGAGTCAGCCCTCCACGTTTGCAGTCTTAACTTCTGCAGATTTGATTAATAAAGTATGTCTAGTAAATCCCTAGATCAGTGTTTCTTGAGGGGGTCACAAGGTGGTGTCAGAGGGGTCACCAAACATCATCAGAAAACACAGTATTTTCTGTTGGTCATGGAGATTCCATGTGGGAAGTTTGACCCAATTCTATCATTGGTGGAGTTCAAAATGTTTTTTGATTGTAAAAAAGGTAAAGGTAGTCCCCTGACATTAAGTCCAGTCATGTCTGACTCTGGGGTGTGGTGCTCATCTCCATTTCTAAGCCAAAGAGCCAGCGTTGTCCGTAGACACCTCCAAGGTCATGTGGCCGGCATGACTGCATGGAGCGCTGTTTTTGATTGTAGTGAATTATAAATCCCAACAACTACAACTCCCAAATGTCAAGGTCTATTTTCCCCAGACTCCACCAGTGTTCACATCTGGGCATATTGAGTGTTTGTGCCAAGTTTGGTCCAGATCCATCATTGCGTGAGTCCACAGTGCTCTCTGAATATAGGTGAACTACAACTCCCAAACTCAAGGTCAATGCCCACCAAACCCTTCCAGTGTTTTCTGTTAGCATGGAAGTTTTGTGTGCGCAATTTGATTCAATTCCATCGCTGGTGGAATTCAGAATGCTCTTTGATTATAGGCAAACTATAAATCCCAGCAACTGCAACTCCCAAATGACCAACTCAACCTCACCAGTATTCATATTTGGGCGTATTGAATATTTGTGTCAAATTTGTTCCAGTGAATGAAAATACATCCTGCATATCGGATATTTACATTATGATTTATAACAGTAGTAAAATGACTGTTATGAAGTAGCAATAAAAACAATGTTATGGCTGGGGGTCACCACAACATGAGGAACTGTATTAAGGGGTCACGGCATTAGGAAGGTTGAGAAACACTACCCCAGATCCTCCAGCACTGGTTGACCACAGAGTTGCACTGGAGGAACGAGAGAGTCCTAGGGAGATGTTTTTCAGTTTAAAAATAATAGTAGGTTTCTTTTATTTGTGGTTTTTCCACTTTCATGGGGCTTCTGTGTTCTTACCCCAACTAATGTGTAGGCCAGTTGTATTATAACTATATAGTGCAAATACACCAGCTGACATGGTTTAGTGGTTTGAGTCTACAAATCTAGAAGTTCACCTGAGGGTCATGATGAGTTGACTTGACGGCACACAACAAAATGGCAGATATAGTTTTGGAGTGTGCATTTGGTACATTTTTCTAGCTGTCTGATGCTACTCTAATTACTTTGACTCCGTCATCCTTCAGAACAGTGGTTCCCAACCTGTGGTCCATGGACCACCAGTGAGTGGTCTACAAGAACAAAAATATGGCCTGCAGTCTCACCATTACTACACTGTTGCCTCAAAAACATGAAGCAATGAGAGCTACTGTTCTTATGAAACCCTCTTATAGTGTTAAGGCAATAAGGATGTCAGGAAGGGAGAGGCTAACTACCTACGAAAAATTACTACTACCACATCAGCTCTAGATTATTAAATATGGTTTTCTGTGGGCAAGCAGATGGTGACTACTGGATGGCAAATGTTCTGTATCAGAAACTAGAGCTGATGTGGTCTATCCAATGCAATTTTCTCAATCAGCATCCCAAATAACCAAACCGAAATGAAAGTTAACCAAAAACTGGTTCGTAACCCTTTTGGTACTAATGATGGAGGGTGGTCAAGTCGTCCCTGATCAAAAAAAGGTTGGGAACCATTGGCTTTAGAAGCTTACATTTTTCCGGTTTGAAACATCCTTCAGTTCTCTCCTAGAGAATCTTTATTTTGGATTTTGGCTCCTATGATTCCTAACTACTGCCTAAACTGGTTGGGATTTCTGGACGATGGAGTTCGAAATATCCGGAGGACCAAAAAAGGTTGAGAGAACCCCACTGCCTTGGTCTTCTTTCCTAAATTCCATCATTAAACCTCTCAAGCAAAGAATTCTAAGGACAAATGCAATCTAGACATTTCAAAACTCCATGACTTTTAAAGTGGTTATCAAACTGGTATAATTCGATAGTGTGGATATGCTCTTCTTCGACTCTGAATGTAAAGCAATATTTCTCCAAAATCTTGCCTCCTATCAACTTAAGAGAGGCTTTCCATGCAGTCAACCCTCCATATTTGCTGCTTTCAGGGCATTGGACCTCAGTGAAGGTTAAAAATGGCAAATTCCTCATATATTGCTATATTTAACCCGAAAGAACAACTCTTCAGGAATTTCTAGGTCTTTCAACATTACTCTTTGGTTGGTATGTTCCAACAATACAATGGCATTAGTGGATCTGGAAATTCCAAGAAGCCTCCAGGATGACCACAGGAAGTTGACCATTGATAGAGTCAAGTGGAGGAGCTAGAGATTCTTAGGGAGAACATTATAATCAAATCTATAAATAAACAAATCTGCATAAGTCCAAACTGTAAACAGTATTTCTTTTCTTTGGGTCATATTCAGTTTCATACAATACAACTCCATAGGGAAAAACAAACACACATCTTGCCAAGGAAGAGAATTTGTTAGAAGTCTGAGGGTCAGACTATCAAGTATGGAAGAACTTCAGCCCTCCAGGTGTTTAGACAACAACTCCCACAATTCCTAACAGCCAAGTCCAAAACACCCAAGTTTGCCCATGTCAGGACTACATAATCCACAAAGTCCCATTAATTCCATGGGATGAAAAAGATGAAGCAAGTCCTGAAGGTCACTAGGGGTGCATCTGCACTGTAGAAATAATGAAGTCTGACATCACTTTGACTGCCATGGCTCCATGTTATGGAATCCTGGGAGTTGTAGTTTGGTGAGGCACCAGCACTCTTTGGTGGAGGAGACTCAAAGCCTTGTAATGCTACAACTTCCATGCTTCCACAGCATTGAGTTAGGGCTGTTCAAATGATAATCGATCCCCATTAATTCTACAGTGTAGATGCACCCTAGTAGGAAGGCTGGTGAGATAGAGAACTTCAGCTCATGGTACTCTGGGCTAAAGTACACATTGAAAATAACATGCAATTCCATAAGTACCTTTACCATTTGCACTTGAGAGCTTTTCACAAGGGAAACGTAATGATGTAGAAATAGGCCCTCCATCACTAAATGTTCCCCTCCATCCTTCTTGGAAGATGGGACTGACTTGAAATAACCATAATAAGTCATTCTACCCCTCTATTTTGCTTTGGTTAGACCACACCTGGAATATTGTGTCCAATTCTGTGCACCACAATTCAAGAGAGATATTGACAAGCCCTCCAGAGGAGGGTGACTAAAATGACCAAGGGTCTGGAGAACAAGCCCTATGAGGAGCGGCTTAAAGAGCTGGGCATGTTTAGCCTGAAGAAGAGGAAGCTGAGAGGAGACATGATAGACATGTATAAATATGTGAGAGGAAGTCATAGGGAGGAGGGAGCGAACTTGTTTTCTCCTGCCCTGGAGACTGGGACATGGAGCAATGGCTTCAAACTACAAGAAAGGAGATTCTATCTAAACATGCGGAAGAACTTCCTGACTGTGAGAGCTGTTAAGCAGTGGAACTCTCTGCCCCGGAGTGTGGTGGAGGCTCCTTCTCTGGAAGCTTTTAAACCAGTGGTTATCAACCTGGGGTCCCCAGATGTTTTTGGCCTACAAATCCCAGAAGTCCCATCCAGTTTACCAGCTATTAGGAGTTCTGGGAGTTGAAGGCCAAAAACATCTGGGGACCCCAGGTTGAGAACCACTGTTAAACAGAGGCTGGATGGCCATCTGTCAGGGGTGCTTTGAATGCAATATTCCTGCTTCTTGGCAAGGGGTTGGACTGGATGGCCCATGAGGTCTCTTCCAACTCTAGGATTCTATGATTTTAAAAACACACATACACACTTGCACTTGACTGCAGATTCTCCTTCAGGCACCGAGGAAATGAGCATGAGATGGGAGAACAAGGAAGCAAAGTGCCATAGAAACCATCACACAGCAACCCTACTGTACTCCCGAAGGATCTAGATTCCCTCACTTGCCATCCCACAATCTGAAGACAAAACATGCCCACATCTTCCATGGACATTCCCACAATCACAGCATCCATCCAATGTGATCTGCAGCAAAAGCTTGGCTCCTGGCAGAAAGGGGAAGGCAGGGGTGGGAGACAGGTTTCCTTAGGGTGGGATCGTGGATTTGGGGAAGGGGAAGAGAAAAGACCCACCATCCTCCTCCAAAAAGCAGCCTCCTCGAAATGCTTTGGGTGTTTTTCACCTGGCAAAGTGGCTTGTCTTACAAACAGGTTCCGACAAGATTCGCTGCCAGGAAGATGCATACCTTCCCCGCCCCCAGAGACACACGCAGACATAAAAAGCCAGTTCAACCACAGCGGAGGAGAAAACCCTTGCCTACTCAGCACCGTGTATCCGAGTCCCCAAAAACCACAACTCCAGACGAAGAGAAAGGACATCATGGATGAAGGTTGTTTTCTGTCATAGAGGAAAGGAGAGAGGGACTTCTCCCACAATAGAAGGCCATAGTGTTGGCCAAATTCCCAAGTTCATTGCTGTAGGGGAACAATATCTATTTCTAAGACCGTAGTTTCAGAAAAAAGGAAAGATTTGGGTGCTTTTCTCGGCCTCAGAGAGGGAGGGCCACCCTAAAATGGCACCGATTTTGCCCAAAGCCGGAAACACAGATACACAAACCTCTAGAGAAATCCCTTTCCTCCTCTTCTTAGCCCAAACACCATCTGCCTTGTAGCAGAGTGTGCGGTTTTGAGGCATACACACCCCTTTACACACACACACCCCTCCCCATCACCACGCAAAAAAGTCCTATTCGATACATCTCCCTGAACATGACAATGAACCAGGTGAAAGATAAACCGGAAAGGAACCAACGCAGCAAGGAAGGTGAAAGGATCACCTTCGCCTGGTAAGGCAAGATCTTCACCTTTCTTTAAACCGCCAGCATATTTTGCTAGCTCGAATTCACACAAAATAATACAACGTTAGAAGCGAAAGCAAAGATGTGAGGCAGGCATCTTTGCAAGGTCCTTCCAAAGCTCGGCTGGAGGGGAGAAAGCAGACAGGGTAGGTTTGTGAGTGTGTGGTGTGTGCATTTCAAACTAAGGAAAGGGAGGGTAATCCTGGATTTATGAGTCCTCTATCTATTAAGGAGGTTGCCTCCGACACAAACAGGGAGGGAGGGAGGGAGGGAGGCGGGAGAAGAAGCCCTGCATTGTTAATAAGCCCAGTCCTTCTGCTACAGGCACAGCCACACACTCACACACATGTCCTTTCCGCCAATGTCAAAATAACAGTCTGGATGCTCTCTAAGCTTGGGCTGCTTTCTGATTTTCCACCCCGGAGGCTTAGGCAAAAGCTGGAGGGATTGGGAGGGCTGAAACGAGGTGTAAAAATGCCCCCAAATTGAACACATGGGGGATATAAGGGAGGTAAGCAAAGGAGAGAGGGAAAGGTGCATAAAAATGCCCAAAGATTTGGAATATATTTATATAAATACATATTTGGGAAGATATCCATGCCCTTGCAACCAGCCCAAAGGGGAGAATGCCCTTCCGGCATCAGCCCAGGAAGCACCAGAAGCACATCAAACTACCTATATACCCTTTGGATCTCAGAAAGGCGGTCAAGAAGGGCCCAATCCGAGGAAGCCCCTCAAGGACAACACACAATGGTTTGCAGGAGGGAAAGTCTTTTCTTGCCTTCCCCAGTGGATCAAGGGTTTCCTCACCTCCTTGTTCAGGGTCTGATCCTGGGAAAGGTTTACTGGGAAATAAGTCCCAAGGTGGGTTGGCTCTTCAAGCCTCCCCATGTACCAGGACTTCAAAACACACCCACAGAGGTTTCTACTCCCAAGCAACCCTGAATCTAGAAACAAGAAGCAAGCAGCTCTCCTGCCACGCTGCCTTGGAGTGGGAATCCCCCTGCCAACTGAGAAAGGGGCAAAAACACTTCTTATTATTATCAGAAAGGATGGATGTAGAGGAAACCCACCCAAGATCGCACCAGGGCAGCCAAGTCTCCAAAAAATACAACTCAAATGCACAGAGCATAATAAATAATAATAATAATAATAATAATAATAATAATTAATAGCATGAAATGATAAGTTTAATAATAGTTACAATAAATTAGCAAACTATTGAAATACTGAAATAATAATAATAATATAATAATCATAATAAGTTAATAATAGCATGAAATTATAAGTTTAATAATAGTTACAATAAATTAGTAATACTATTGAAATACTGAAATAACAATAATTTAATAATAATAAAATACTAATACAATTGAAATAATCATAAAATGGTACAAAATAATAGTTTAATAGTAATAAAAATAAATTAGTAATACTATTGAAATACTGAAATAATATTTAATAATAAAAATTCTAATAAAATTAAAATAATCATAACACATTAAAATGGCACAAAATAATAGTTTAATAGTAATTTAAATAATTAGTAATACTATTGAAATACTAAAATATTAATAATTTAATAATAAAAATATCATTAAAATTAAAATAATCATAATTAATTAATAATAGCACAAAATAATAACAGCTTAATAATAATTACAATAAATTAGTAGTACTATTGAAATACTGAAATATTAATAATTTAATAATAAAAATATCATTAAAATTAAAATAATCATAATTAATTAATAATAGCACAAAATAATAACAGATTAATAATAATTACAATAAATTAGTAGTACTATTGAAATACTGAAATAATATTGTAATAATAATAAAATACTGTAATAATAATAAATAATATAATAATAATTATATATAATATATATAATTTATATATAAAATAATAATAATAAATAATATAATAATTATATATAATATAAAATACTGTAATACTGTAATAATAATAAATAATATTATAATAATAATTATATATAATATAATTATTTATATATATATAAAAATAATAATAATAAATAATATAATAATTATATATAATATAATAATGTATATATATATAATAACAATAAATAATATAATAATAATAATAATAATAAATTAACAATAGCACAAAATAAGTTTAATAATAGTTACAATGTACAATAAATTAATAATAGTATGGAAAGACTGAAATAATAATAGTAATTGTATTTTGATAATAATAATGCAATTATAAAATACTAATGAAATTAAGATAATACATTAATATTAGAAACAAAATAGCAATAATATAACAGTATTTAATAATAATATTTAATACTAATAAAATTAAAATCACAATAATAAATTAATAATAACACAAAATAATAATCCAAATAATAAACATAATAAAATAATAACATAAATAATTATATTTAATAATAACAGATTTATAATACTACTAAAATATTGAAATACAATTAAAATCATCATAATAAGTTAATAATAGCACACAATAATAATCCAAATAACAATAACAAACACAATAAAATAATAGCATAAATAATTACATTTAATAATAATAGATTTATAATACTACTAAAATATTGAAATACAATTGAAATCATCATAAGTTAATAATAGCACAAAATAATAATCCAAATAATAATAACAAACATAATAAAATAATAGCATAAATAATTATATTTAACAATAATGATAGATTTATAATAGTACTAAAATATTGAAATAATATTTTAACAACAACAACATGACATTGATGGTGAGTAGGATGAAGCTGGGGAAGGAGGGGAAATAAATCTATAAATATTGAAATATTTTAATAACAACATGACATTGATGATGAGTAGGATGAAGCTGGAGAAGGAGGGGAAAGAAATCTATTTTTTCCCCCTCGTCCCCCGAAATGCCATGTTGACCCCCTTCTGTCCCTTCAGCTTGAAGGCAGGGGACCCTTTCCCCCCTGACTTCAGCCTCTGGGCCCCCCAAAAGAGGCTCTTTGCCCCAACTCACCCAACATCACAATGATGGTGAGTAGGATGAAGCTGGGGAAGGAGGGGAAAGAAATCTATTTTTTCCCCTGGCGTCCCCCTAAATGCCATGTTGACCCCCTTCTGTCTCTACAGCTTGAAGGCAGGGGACCCTTTCCCCCCTTTCCCCCCTGACTTCGGCCTCTGGGCCCCCCAAAAGGAGTCTCTTTGCCCCAACTCACCCATAGTCTCCCCGGAGCCGGACTGGCTCTCCTTTCCTTCCCTCTTTCTCTCTCTCTCTCTCGCCTTGGATTTCTCCCCCGACGGTTGAAGTCCTTGTCTTGGCGGGGCGCTTCGGAGGCGCCAACAGCAAGAGAGACGGGGCTTTGGGGCGTGGATCTGTGGGGAGGGGGTCCGGGGAGGGGGTGTGGATCTGGGGGGAGCCTAGATCCGGTTTTCCCCAGTCCGTGGAGAGGGGAGCCCCCCAAAGCCGGGCTCTGCGCGCTGCTGCTGCTCCTGCTGCTCCTCCTCCTTCTGTCGCGCGTTTGGATGCAGGAAAGCCATGGCGCTGGGAAATGTCAGAAATGGGGGGAGGAGAAAGAGAGAGAAGGAGGGAGGGAGGGGGGAGAAAGAGAGAAAGAGGGAGGGAGAGAAGGAGGAGGGACGCACAACAGAGAGGAGGAGGAAAAGAGAGCGCTGCAAGGAGAAAGACAACTTGGAGGAAGAGATTCCAGATCTATTTTGTATATTTGGGGGGGTTCCTCTCTTCTCTCCCTCCCCAAGGATGCCCCTTCCAATACTAACTATCACTACGATCTCTAATCATCACTAATCGTGGTTTTTTTGGAGAGGAATCGTCTCAAAGGCGCAAAAGGGAGAAGAAAGCCTTGCTAGGGAATTTAAGGAAGGCAGGGATAGATAGATAGATAGATAGATAGATAGATAGATAGATAGATAGATAGATAGATAGATAGATAGATAGATAGATAGATAGGTAAGTAGGTAGATAGATAGATAGATAGATAGATAGATAGATAGATAGATAGATAGATAGATAGATAGAAGGGGGGGGGGGAGTTTAAAGAGGAAGGAAAAGGGGGAGGAAAAAGCAATATTGCCGCACGTCAAGCTGCCCTTCTTGTTTCCTTGAGCCAAAGGGGGAGCGGCTTTTCCTGCGGGTTGGGCCCCCTTCAAAGCGGGTAAAGGGGGAGAAGGGAAGGGGAAAAGGTTCAAGGGGGTCCCTGGCTTGGTCCGAGACAAAAAGGAGCCTCTCCAGTTGGGGTTTTCTGCTTCTTTTCGGGGCGCCTTCCTCCGCCTGCTGCTCCGGGCTGCGTCTCTCTTCGCGGCTCTCCGGCGCCGCCTGGCTGCCCTTTTGCAACAGCGCTCCTTGTGGACAAGGGAGGGAAGGCACCTTACTTTTTTTAATTAAAAAATTACTTTAAAAAAATAAAAATAAAATCAAGCACAGGATGAAAAGGTAAAGGCTTCCCCTTGATATTAAGTCTAGTCGTGTCAAACTCTGGGGGTTGGTGCTCACCTCCATATATAAGCCGAAGAGCCGGAATTCTCCATAGACACCTCCAAGATCATGTGGCCGGCATGACTGCATGTAGCGTCGTTATCTTCCCATCAGAGCGGTACCTATTGATCTAATTCGACAACTATCTGCCAGTTTCCAATCTCCCCTATTTGGGCAAAGTCTTGGAATGTGTGGTGGCAACACAACTCCAGGGGTTTCTGGTAGACACTGATTATCTAGATCCGGCACAGTCTGGCTTTACATCCCACCTCAAAGTCTAAGATCTTCTGGGGAGGCCCTGCTCTCGACCCCACCTCTATCACAAGTGAGATTGGCGGGGACGAGGAGCAGGGCCTTCTCAGTGGTGGCCCCTCACCTGTGGAATTCACTCCCCAGGGAAATTAGATCAGCGACATCCCTCCTTTCCTTTAGGAAAAAATTGAAAACTTGGATTTGGGACCAGGCATTTGGACATTCTGGCAGCTAAAGAAAGGACTTGACAATGGGCATGAATTGACAAAACGGAATGGAACTATGGAATTCTGAACACTGAACATGAGATTAGTTTTACTGATTGTGTTATATATTGATTATTTTAATTCACTAATTGTTTTAATTGCTGTTTTGTATGTATGTATATCTAGTGTAGGCATCGAATCCTGCCTTTTTGTAAGCCGCCCTGAGCCCCCCCCCCCCCCCCGAGGAGGTTGAGAAGGGCGGGGTAGAAGTACCAGAAATAAATAAATAAATAAATAATATGCTTTTGGAGAATGACCACTCAATCAATCTGGTTGCCTTAGCCTACAGTTGCCCTCAGAATAAAGCATCTTCCCACCCCTAAAATGGCTAAATCCCATGGTTTCTCCCTGTTGGGCTCCTTTCCTACAAATGCACTTTTATCCCTATCTCACCCAGGGTTTTAACCTTTTGACATTTTACTTTATACATTTGGCCCACCGTCTGTGTCTGGTTTTACTATGCTGTTTTATATTGTTGATTTTGTTATTTTATATTTTGTTATGATGTATTTTGTTATTGTGTGTTTAATATGTTGTATTATTTTGGGTTTGGCCTCATGTTAGCTGCCCCGAGTCCCCTTTGGAGAGATGGTGGTGGGTTAGAAATAAAGTGTATATTATTATTATTATTATTATTATTATTATTATTATTATTATTTGCAGATGACACCACTTTGATGATGGCTGAAAGCAAGGAAGAGCTGAGGAGCCTTCTAATCAAGGTGAAAGAAGAAAGCGCGAAAGCTGGGCTGCAGCTAAACATAAAAAAACCCCAAGATTATGGCAACAAGAATGGCTGACAACTGGGAAATAGAGGGAGAAAACGTGGAGGTCGTGACAGACTTTGTATTTCTAGGTGCAAAGATGACTGCAGACACAGACTGTGGCCAGGAAATCAGGAGACGCTTACTTCTTGGGAGGAGAGCAAGGACCAATCTCGATGAAATAGTGAAGAATAGAGACATCATACTGGCAATGAAGATCCGCATAGTCAAATCATTTGGATTCCCCATAGTCACCTACGGATGTGAGAGCTGGACCATAGGGAAGGGTGAGCGAAGGAAGATAGATGCTTTTGAGCTGTGGTGTTGGAGGAAAGTTCTGAGAGTGCCTTGGACTGCAAGAAGATCAAATCAGTCCATACTTCAGGAAATAAAGCCCGACTGCTCATTGGAGGGAAGGATATTAGAGGCAAAGATGAAGTCCTTTGGCCACATCATGAGGAGACAGGAAAGCTTAGAGAAAACAATGATGCTGGGGAAAATGGAAGGAAAAAGGAAGAGGCCCGACAAAGGGCAAGATGGGTGGATAGTATCCTTGAAGTGACTGGCTTGACCTTGAAGGAGCTGGGGGTGGTGATGGCCAACAGGGAGCTCTGGCGTGGGCTGGTCCATGAGGTCACAAAGAGTCGGAAACGATGGAATGAATTAACAACAAACTACTTACTTAGGCAATCCCTCGTTGTCCGAGTAGGATAGTCTACCAAAATCAGTGTCAAAATGCCTCTCGCATGTCCTTGAAGCTTAACATCTAAATGCAGTTAAAAGCTATACTTATTAGTCTGCACTCTAACAAGTAACATTATTTTTCGGAGGTGTTATTATGGCACCCTTATGACACATAATAGCTCCCAACTATATTATGAATTTTAGAGAGCCAGCATGATGCAGTGAATTAAGCATTAGGCTATGGCTGAAAATCAGGGTATGAATCTTGACTTGGCCATGGAAACTCATTGGCTGCCTTTGGACAAGCCATACTGGAGCAGAGGAAGGTCCAGACAACCCCCCTCTGAATCAGTCTTGCCAATAAAACCACAACTATGAGAAGAAGTTATGTGCAATGCATTACATCTAAGCACTGGCTGGCCTTCAACTCCCATTCTGCTCCAGCCAATACAGAGATTGGTCACTAGGCATGATGAGATGGTTACAAATGGATAGGAAATGTTGGGTGGATCCCAAATAAAATGTCCATGAATGAGGTATGGAATCTCCACCATAAGTGTGGTGTGTGTGTATGTCTATCTATCTATCTATCTATCTATCTATCTAGGCATGCTTACTTACTTAGGCGATCCCTTGTAGCTCGAGGATGAAGGACCTCCAAGTGATGTGTCTTGATGGTGGGTATGTAAGTGACTGTGGAGCCCTATTCTTGATCCACATCTTCTCCCGCAGTGAGGGCATCAGTTTCCAGATGGAAGGCAGTCCCAGTCTGGATTGGCTTGATGTGATTTTCTCTTGGCACATTTCTTCCTTTCACCCTCCATTCTTGCCTCTTCAAATTCTGCAACACTGCTGGTCACAGCTGACCTCCATCTGGAGCAACCAAGGGCCAGGGCTTCCCAGTTCTCGGTGTCTATGCCAGAGATTTTAAGGTTGGCTTTGAGCCCATCTTTAAATTTCTTTTCCTGTCCTCCAACATTCCATTTTCTGTTCCTGAGTTTGGAGTAGAGTAACTGCTTTGGGAGACAGTGGTTGGGCATCCGGACAATGTGGCCGGTCCAGCGGAGTTGATGGCGGAGGACCATCGCTTCAGTGCTGGTGGTCTTTGCTTCTTCCAGCATGCTGACATTTGTCCGCCTGTCTTCCCAAGAGATTTGCAGGATTTTCCATGGCCGGTCCAGCGAAGCTAATGGTGGAGGACCATCGCTTCAATGCTGGTAGTCGTGGCAGCTAAAATGGTGCCAAAGTGCATTAATTCTACTGTGTAGATGTAGGAGTTCCCTCTGCTCCTAATTATTGAACTGATTCATGAAAGGCCTTAGATTCCAGAGTAATAGTTCAGATTTTAAATTGTTTTGGTTTCTTACCAGTGTAAGGGATTTTTAACACTAACCAACTGAGTTGCATCACTAAACTGTGAACAATATATGACACTACATTTCTTGACCTGTTCCACTGACACTTGCTTTGACCCCATTCCCTGTGATCCATTTGAACAATCAATATCATGAGACTCACCTTCTTCCCAGCTCAGGGAAATTCTGGATTGATCGTGTTATTCCTGAAGCAGGGGTTGTTGTCTCTTAAGAGAGGAAAGAATTGATCCTTTACACACCAATCATGAATATTTAGAGTGGCCGACCTGTCTCCCCGCTATGCTGTCAAACAAGGGTTGCCTGTTAACTGGGATGAAGAAGACATCTCAGCTGTCTTCCTTTTTCATTAATACACCGTTGCTTACAGATGGGGCAATCTGTCAGTTTTTCTTTCTCTGTTGTTCAGATCTCTTTTCTTTAAAAAATAAATTCTTTCTCTCCTGAATATTAAGACATTTGCAATTGTCCTGCAGCGGCATCCAAAAATGAAACAGAATCCTTCCCATTTGCTCTGATCAAAATCAGTAGGCGTTGCTATTCAGAACAGGCACTATTCTGCCTTATTGGTATCATGAATCTCTCTGACATTTTTATTAAGAGAACATAGAATCACAGAGTTGGAAGGGACCCCAACCACCATTCAGTCCAACCCCATTCTGCCAGGAATAATAATAATAATAATAATAATAATAATAATAATAATAATAATAATAATAATAATAATTGCGACAAAGAACTGGTGGGATCACAAGCCGGAAAAAATTACAGAAAATGAACACATCAAACTCCTCTGGGACTTCCGCATTCAGACAGACAGAGTTTTGGAGCATAATACCCCTAACCTCACAATCATGTTAAAAAACAAAGTATGGATCGTTGATGTTGCAATCCCAGGTGACAGCAGGATTGAATAGAAACAACTGGAAAAGCTGACACAATATGAGGATTTAAAAATCCAACTGCAAAGAATCTGGCGCAAACCAGTAACAGTGGTCCCAGTGGTGATCGGCACACTGAGTGCAGTGCCTAAAGACCTTGGCCTGTACTTAAACACAATTGATACTGACAAAATTACCACCTGCCAGCCGTAGAAGGCCACCTTACTGGGATCTGCACGCATTATTCACCGATACATCACACAGTCCTAGACACTTGGGAAGTGTCTGACATGTGATCACAGCAGAGTGTCTGCTGTGGACTCATCTTGTTGTGTTTTAAATAATAATAATAATAATAATAATAATAATAATAATAATAATACAACTGGAAAAGCTGACACAATATGAGGATTTAAAGATCGAACTGCAAAGACTCTGGCATAAACCAGTCAAGGTGATACCAGTGATGATCAGCACACTGGGTGCAGTGCCTCAAGACCTTGGCCCGCACTTAAACACAATCAGCACTGACAAAATTACCTGTAAAAGGCCACCTTACTGGGATCTGCACACATTATTCGCTGATACATCACACAGTCTTAGAAACTTGGGAAGTGTCCAATGTGTGATCCAATTCAACAACCAGCAGAGTGTCTGCTGTGGACTCATCTTGTTGTGTTTCAAATAATAATAATAATAATAATAATAATAATAATGGTTTCTGGCATTGTATATTTTTGCCATTTCTGTGACTGTTCATTTGTATTTTGATTCTGTAGCCCACTTGTTGATGGATGTCCAGAATCAGCAGCATCCACCATGGCCCTTTTTAACCTAGGCCATGACCGAGTTAGTATAGACTTTGTTTTGGTTTGTTTCTCCATAGTGCTAATGGGTTAGGTGGTCTTAGCTTCACTCCCCAGCTAAAATCTCTCTGACTTGTTTTGACCTGTTTCATTACTGCCAGCACAGCTCTCAGCATCCTTGGAGCAGTTAAGCCCCCCACTGTGACAAGGTGGCACCCATCAGGGGAGTCAAAATCAGTATGCATTGCTATACAGAACACACACCATTCCACCTTTAAAACTTTGACTTTACCTTAAAATATGCAATGTAACCTCCCCACACAGAGGTTAGTGCTGGTACAAGAGGAACAGGAAGCAAAAATCTAAGCCAAGCTCTTACTTGATTTTATAACTCCCAAACGATCTGTATATATGTATATTCCACTCCTTATCTGAGACCTCTGTGACTTGGTTGGACCTACTGGTAGTTACACTACCGCCAGCACAACTTTCGCCATCCTTGGAGCAGTTAAGCCCCCCCCCCCCCACCACCACCACGACAAGGTGGCACTGGCATAAACCAGTACAGGTGGTCCCAGTGGTAATCGGCACACTGGGAGCCATGCCAAAAGATCTCAGACAATTTTTGAAAACAAAAAAGTGACAAAATCATGATCTGTCAACTGCAAAAGGCTACTTTACTTGGATCTGCACACATCATTCAAAATAAATCACACAGTCCTAAACACTTCCTAATGTCTTCGACTTGTGATTTTGTGATATGAAATCCAGTATATATATCTCGTTTGCTGTGCCATACTATGTTTCTGTGTCAGAACAATAATAATAGTAATAATATAATTTTTTATTTATAACCTGCCACCATCTCCCAGAAGGGACTCAGGGTGGCTCACAGAAGCACCATGAAGTGCCGCATATAAACAAACAGTACATAAGCATACAAACAGCCACATAAGTTTAAAAACAGCAAACACACATAAAATCCCATCTGATAAAATGGTAAAATTCCTAAAATGCTGCTTTAAAAGGGCATAGTATGATCCTTGAAGCTAGTCCCAATTAGTAATCTGGCTGCCAACATTTGCAGTAATTGCAGTTTCCGAACCACCTTCAAAGGCAGCCCCACAGAGAGTGCATTACAGTAGTCCATTGTGGATTTAACTAAGGTGTGGACCACAATGGCCAAGTCAGGCTTTTTGAGGTATGGTTGCAGCCAGCACACAAGTTTTAGCTGTGCTGAGGTCCTCCTGGCCACCGCCGACTCCTGAGCTTCAAGTGTCAGCAATGAATCTGGGAAAAACCCCAGACTGCAGACCTGCATCCTCAGGGGAAGTATAACTGACCAGGAGGACCTCTGTCTTGACTGAATACACAGTACAGGCACTCCTGATAGATGGCCATCCAGCCTCCAGAGAAGGAGACCCCCATGCAGAATATTCCATCACTGAATAGTTCTGCTTTTTCCTAATGTTTAGATAGTATCTCTTTTTTACCATCTATAACTGGACTAAAGAGCCAAAGTTTCAAAAACATTTTTTTTCTAAGATATCAGCTTTTAAAAGAGATCAGCTCTCAACATCTTGGGGTTTGTCTCCAACTTATGGTGGCACTCAGGCAAAGCTATCATGGGGGCTTTTTGAGGTTGAGAGTGTGTGATTCTCCCAAGATCAGCCAGAGGGTATCCATGGCTGAATTGAGAATCAAATCCTGGTCTCCAGAGGCATAAGGTGCATCTACACTATACAATTAATGCAGTTTGACACTGCTTTATCTGCCCAGACTTGATGATATGGCATCACGAGAGTTGTAGATTTACAACTCTACCAAACTAAAACTCCCAAGATTCCTTAGCATTACAATTAAAGTGGTGTATTACGGCATTAATTCTACAGTGCAGATGTACCCGCAGTCCAGCGCTCAAATTGAGCTAGTTCTCTAATGAAGAACACTAGTAGTTATAATGAAACAAGTAGTTATGTATGGGGTACTTTGTGGTAACATTGTAATGTCGGGAAAACAAGGCATGTTTTTTGTTTCTCTGTTTGCTACATTTCTATTACCTTGTGTTACTCTTTGGATGGAAAGCATATACCGTTGATAAGAGAATGACAGCAAACTGATGAAATAGCTGTCAAAATGCCTCTCGCATATCCTTGAAGCTTAACGTCTAAACGCAATTAAACAGCAAGTTACATTATTTTTCAGAGGTGTTTTCATGGCACCCTAATGTTGCATTAATAGCTCCCAACTATATTATGAATTTTAGAGAGCCAGCATGATGCAGTGAATTAAGCGTTAAGCTATGGCTGAAAATCAGGGTATGAATCTTGACTCGGCCATGGAAATTCATTGGCTGCCTTTGGACAAGCCATACTGGATCAGAGGAAGGTCAAGACAACACCCCTCTGAATAAATCTTGTCAAGAAAACCACAACTATGAGAAGAAATTATGTGCAACGCATTACATCTAAGCACTGACTGGCCTTCAACTCCCATTCTGCCCCATCCAATACAGAGATTGGCAACTAGGCATGATGAGATGGTTACCAATGGATAGGAAATGTTGGGTGGATCCCAAATAAAATGTCCATGAATGAGGTATGGAATCTCCACCATAAGTGGTGTGTGTGTGTATGTATACACACACCACACACATTACCCAATGTTGCATTCAGTTTACCACATTTGAAGTACTTTACTATTTACTTTACTTACTTAGACAATTCCTTGTTGTCTGAGTATAGAATCATAGAATCATAGAATCAAAGAGTTGGAAGAGACCTCATGGACCATCCAGTCCAACCCCCTGCCAAGAAGCAGGAATATTGCATTCAAATCACCCCTGACAGATGGCCATCCAGCCTCTGTTTAAAAGCTTCCAAAGAAGGAGCCTCCACCACACTCCAGGGCAGAGAGTTCCACTGCTGAACGGCTCTCACAGTCAGGAAGTTCTTCCTAATGTTCAGATGGAATCTCCTCTCTTGTAGTTTGAAGCCATTGTTCCGCGTCCTAGTCTCCAGGGAAGCAGAAAACAAGCTTGCTCCCTCCTCCCTGTGGCTTCCTCTCACATATTTATACATGGCTATCATATCCCCTCTCAGCCTTCTCTTCTTCAGGCTAAACATGCCCAGCTCGTTAAGCCGCCCCTCATAGGGCTTGTTCTCCAGACCTTTTATCATTTTAGTCGCTCTCATCTGGATACATTCCAGCTTGTCAATATCTCTCTTGAATTGTGGTGCCCAGAACTGGACACAATATTCCAGATGTGGTCTAACCAAAACAGAATAGAGGGGTAGCATTATGATGACCTTCCAAGTATAGGGACTTGGTGATGGGTCCGTAGGTGACTGTAGAGCCCTATTCTTGATCTGCATGTTTTTCCGCAGTGATGACATCAGTTTCCAGGTGGAAGGCAGTTCTGATCAAGGTTGACTTGATGTGCCTTCCTCTTGGCACATGTCTCCCTTTCGTCCTCTATTTGTGCCTTTTTTAATTCCACAGCACTGCTGGTCACAGCTGGACTCAAGGGGCAGAATTTCCCAGTTCTTGGCGTCTATGCCACAAATTTTAAGGTTTCACACACACACACCACTCAATGTTGCATTAAGTTTACAACATTTGAACATAAATGGGGAAAATCAATGTCCTAGTTTTTGTGTCCTCTCCTCAGTCTCCCTATATATACATAACTAGGACATTGATTTCCCCCATTTATGTTAATTGTTCCCCTTTTTAAATAAATACACTCCGTCTAATAATTGAATCATAACTGCTAGGTAATAACTCAGGAATGGGAAATATATGACTATGTTGGTTATGGTTGATGAGGATTTTGGACCAACAATATCTGAAAGGTCCCATATTGTTGGTATTACTTGTCACTGACCATTGCTGTGAGTTTACTGACTATTTCTTGCATATGAGCTCAACAAAGCACTCAGTGCAACACTGAATTGGCCCATTTTGTTAACTGGAGAAAGTCAGATTCAGTGTGGTGGAAGTGCATGGGAACCTTAGCGTTGTAGATAACCCATCTCTAGACATCTCCCAAATCTCCGTTCAAACCACTTTGAACTCTTTGCACTCAAGCTGTTATCCTTGCCTTCACTGTCAAGCTAAAAATACTCTGCCAGGCATTCCTTGCTGTCTATCAAGCAGAGATGTTTGAAAGCCTGCCCTGTTTAGCAGATCCAGGCAGATGGCCAGGATTTGCAGGGAACAATCGGTTTTGTGAAGACCTTGGTAGGGCAGTGGTCATGGGTGCTGACTGGTTTTGTGAGTCACAGGTTGTCAGGCGATTGGTCAGAAAAGATATATCAGGGTTGTCTAGTTAGGGGCCATTTGCTTGGTAGCTGGCTTCATCAGAGAAGAACTGGCTTTTGGGCTGCCAACCAATAAGGGCTGGCAAACTTTAGATCTTTTCTCCTGACTCTTTCCAGGAAAAAAGAGGAGAGAATGAGGAATAGACCAGCAGTGGCTTTAGCCCTTTCATTCCAAGGGGAAAGGATTTCTCCCTTCTCTTTCAGAGGCAAATGAGAGTTGATAGAACTTACTCTATGGCCCCATCTAAATTGACATATAATCCAGTTTCAGAATGCAGATTAGCTGTACTGGACTGAATTTTATGGCAGCGAATACTCATATAATGTAGTTCAATGTGGTTCAATCTGCATTATATGAGCCTACACTGACCATTATAACCCAATTCAAATTGGATTATATGGCCATGTAGATGAGGACAGGCATGTAGCTGGGGGGAGGGGGTTGAGGGGCTTCAGCCCCCCCCCCCCGAAATTCTTATGGTGGTCCACGAGAAGGCCTTACTGGTGCATTATTTTAACTGTTATGTGTATTCATATCATGATCTGAGCACCATACTCAATATATCCCATATGCATGGGGGTATTGGGGTAGACCCTCTTTCACTCAGACTCAGCCCCCCCCCCGAATCAAACTCAGCCCCCCCCCCCGAATCAAAATCCTGGCTACGGGCCTGGATGGGGGCCTCAGTTCATCTTTCCTTCCATGTCAGAATGGGGCAGAGGGATATTTGTATGCATGTGCATGGACATACATTGAGAAAAGACCAGGGATCATGGGAAGTGGAGCCCCCGGTGGCGCAGTGGGTTAAACCCCTGTGCCAGCAGGACTGAAGATTGGCAGGTCGCAGGTTCAAATCCGGGGAGAGGCAGATGAACTCCCTCTATCAGCTCCAGCTCCTCATGCGGGGACATGAGAGAAGCCTCCCACAAGGATGATAAAAACATCAATTCATCCGGGTGTCCCCTGGGCAGCATCCTTGCAGATGGCCAATTCTCTCACACCAGAAGCAACTTGCAGTTTCTCAAGTCGCTCCTGACACAACAAAACAAAAATCTTGGGAAGTAGAAAAGCACATTTCTGCTTCCTGCTGCTGGTATACTAGTTTTCTTACTGTGTCAGTTCACCAAGAATGTAACTGGTCTCTATTTCCTCCCCTGTGCCTTTGTGCGTAAGCAAAGCCATGGATATGGATTCAACAATTATGGAGGTCATATGGTAGTGAAGCAAATGTTCAACTTTCAGGGCATTTTTTTTTGGTGCAGGGGACACATTTCTGCAAAGTAAATTGTATTCTGGGCAAAGAAATTGCTTTTGCACACCCACAAAACCCACCATTTCTTTTTCACAAGTACTTTTCTGAAACAAACTTGTCTTTAAAAAAGTCCTCAAAGTAGAGAAGTTTCACTGGAAAATGCTCAAAAGATCTCATGAGGATGTCCAGCGAGGAGAACACTGTTGAAACTGAGTGTTTTGCTTGTGTGAAAGCAATCTGTGAATAATTTTTATCCTTAACCCAGGAGCAAGTATCACTGACAACAGTGATATAACCATTTTCTCAATCACATATCTCACTGTTTTGAAGTGGTCTTTCTCATCATAATAGATACAGGCTTTCTGGGACCTCTGAACTCCACCTTTCTTTTCTATCTGCCATCCCAGAGATTCTCTCTCTCTATCTGTGTATCACCAATCCACCTACTCCCATGCTATCGCTTCTGTTGATCTTTCATCCTCCTCCTCACCTTTGCTTACTTAGAAGTGCGGGCGAGCAGATGGAACATAAGGAGAGAGGCAGAGAACACTTCCCTTCACATAAAACGATGCAAAGATGGGCAGAACCTCTTACAAATCCTTATGTGAGAAAGTACTCAAGGTCGAAGGCTTGGTAATGTTGGTATTCATATGTTCTTGTTCACCTCTTGGTTTCACTGAATTTGACACGGAACCATTGATTGTAGACACTAACTAGAAGAAGGTATTGTGAAGTTATGTTCTCGTTTATTACTTAGTGTGTTTTCTAGAGACAGAGTGGAAAAAGATAGAAATTGTAGTGAAAAACAAAGGGAGGATTAAGTGTGAGTCAACCAGCATGAAGTAGTAGTTTTAGCATTGGACTATGACTTTGGAGAGCAAGGATTGAGTCCCCATCCACACCACCATATCATCCAATTTTTGAATCTATATTATCTGCTTTGAACTGGATGATATGGCCATGGAAATTCCCTCCAGCCATGAACCTTGGGCAAGTCATAAACTCTCCCCATCAATGTATTGTCATGGTTTTTTAATACTTGTCCATTTTCATGGTTTCCTCCTTTCTGTTGAAATTGTCCATGTGCTTGTGTATTTCAATGGCTTCTCTGTGTAGTCTGACATGGTGGTTGTGAGAGTGGTCCAGCATTTCTGTGTTCTCAACTAATATGATGTGTCCAGGTTGGTACATCAGGTGCTCTGCTATGGCTGATTTCTCTGGTTGAAGTAGTCTGCAGTGAACAAAATCTGGCTACCAGTATTAAAAAAACTCTAAAATTAGAACAGCACAACAACAGAGAGGAAACAAACAAGGACATCTAATCATCTCTCAACAAAAGATTGCTCCAGGCACTGCCAGGCAATCAAATGCTAATCAAGGTGGTCAGTTGAAACATTCACACCTAGCTCCAGCAGACAAGAGTTGTTTGTGCCACCCTGGTCATTCCACAGACATATAAACCGTTTTTCCTAGTTCCAACAGACCTCACTACTTCTGAGGATGCTTGCCATAGATGCAGGCGAAACGTCAGGAGAAATGCCTGTAGAACATGGCCAAATAGCCCGAACAAACCTACAACAACCCACTAAAGGTAAAGGTTTCCCCTTGACATTAAGTCTAGTCATGTCCGACTCTGGGTGGTGGTGCTCATCCCCATTTCTAAGCTGAAGAGCCAGCATTGCCTGTAGACACCTCCAAGGTCATGTGGCTGGCATAGCTGAATGGAGTGCTGTTACATTCCCGCCAAAGCAGTACCTATTGATCTCCTCACATTTGCATGTTTTTGAACTGCTAGGTTGGCAGAAGCTGGGTCTAACAGCAGGAGCTCATGTTGCTCACCTGTTTTGAACTGTTGACCTTTCAGTAAACAAGTTCAGCAGCTCAGCAGTTTGACCTGCTGCACCACTAGGGATGCCATAAAACCATAGTCATAGAATTACAGAATTCAAATGGATCCCAAAGGCCATCTAGTCCATCTGCTTGCCAGTGTAGAAATCCACTGAAAATACATCCTTGAGACTGACATCTTTTTTTAACATTCTGAGATAATTTTTCCATCAAAAGTTTCCTCCTATATAGTCAGAATCTCTATTGGTATCATTTGAACCCATTGGTCTGGCTTCTGTCCCTCTGGAGCAATTCAAAATAAGCTAGGTACATCTTCGATAGACAGCAATTTTATGACACCCACTTATTTTTATTTATCTTATTAAAATATTTCTACCCATCCTTTTTATTGTGAGATCTCATCCCAGTAAACAGATAAAGCAAAACAAACAATTTAAGCAATTCCAGATTCAGTTATTATTGATGATAATGACTGAATAATTCAAGCAAGAGAAAAACATATTGAACAACTCAGCAAGTTAAAACAGCTTTAGGATGCTTAAAGGGTGCTTTTCTAAAAACAAGACAAAATATGTACATGCTTAAAAGTATATTAGGCCCCAGAAGCTTTAACAAAAAGTTATGTCTAGATGTGAGGCTGAAAAGAAATCAACATGGTTACTATTGTGGCCTTTGAGAACTGGCTGTCTGTAATAATTTATGCTCTGGAGATGGAAGATACAGACGGAGAGCACATCTGCACTCATCGTTTAATGTGGATTAAAGGCATCTTGAAAACATGGTGTTCGAATGATACATGCTGCAAACGTACACAGAAACATGCTTTACAGGCCTTAAATTAGGATAATGGTGAGTTATTGGCTAAGTGCCATCATATACGAGAACTACAAATCCTTATTTTGGATAGTTCATTCCATAGACGAGAGGCATAGAGGAGGGCTTTCTGAGAAAGCCGCAGCCAGTCAACCTCAAACAGTTAATAGCAAATACTGACTGACATTTACTCAACACCTTTCACCCTCAAATTCCCACTGCGCCTGACAAATTGTACAAACTGATTACAAACTGATTGCAAACCAGGAGCAGAATCTGCCGTTGATGGCATAATGGTACATCTTTAACTGAGCCTGATTAGCGTCTTTAGCTCTTCCTTATTCAGAATCATTGATCTGCCCTTGGGTTTTACACCATGGACATCTTCTTGCTCGTCACTGAAATGTAAATTTCTTTAACGATGAGAATGACGACCAAATGACCAGGTTGCCCCAGGGACCTACAATTTGAGTGACAGGAACATAGGTCCAAAGAGACTTTGGGAAGAAGTAGGATTTTGTATTCAAAATATCTGTCTGTGTACAGCCTGTGCATTGTAGGACAATATAGTCAACAGTGAGGTCCTTTTGATTTCTGATCCTGTCCTCTGGAGTAGTAGCTATCCCTCTTAATTTGGTGTCATCTGAAAACCTGATAGGCATGTCCTCTAAACCTTAATCCAAGTCTTTAATAAAGATGTTGAACAGAACTGGGCCCATAGAATCATAGAATCAAAGAGTCGGAAGAGACCTCAAGGGCCATCCAGTCCAACCCCCTGCCAAGAAGCAGGAATATTGTATTCAAATCACCCCTGACAGATGGTCATCCAGCCTCTGTTTCAAAGCTTCCAAAGAAGGAGCCTCCACCACACTCCGGGGCAGAGAGTTCCACTGCTGAACGGCTTTCACAGTCAGGAAGTTCTTCCTCATGTTCAGATGGAATCTCCATTCTTGTAGTTTGAAGCCATTGTTCCCTTGTGTCCTAGTCTCCAGGGAAGCAGAAAACAAGCTTGCTCCCTTCTCCCTGTGGCTTCCTCTCACCCTGCGGCACTCCACTAGTCACTTCTTTCAAGGATGAAGAGGAAGCATTGGGGAACACCCTTTGGGTTCATTTGCTTAACCAATTACAGATCCACCTAATAGTAGTATTGCCTAGCCCCCATTTGACTAGTTTGCTTGAAAGAAGGTCATGGGGGGCTTTGTCAAAGGCCTTGCTTAAATCAAGATATACTATATCCACAGCATTCCCTGCATCTACCAAGCTTGTAACTCTATCGAAAAAAGAGGTAAGATTAGCCTGGCACAATTTGTTTTTGATAAATCCATGTTGATTTTTAGTAATCACAGCATTTATTTCTAAGTGGTTGCAGACTTCCTCCTTAATAATCTGCCTCAGAATTTTTCCTGGTATTGATGTCAGGTTGACTGGATAGTAATTGTTTGGGTCCTCTTTTTTGACTTTCTTGAAGATAGGGACAACATTTGCCCTCCTTCAGTCTATTGGGACTTCTCCTGTTCTCCAAAAATTCTCAAAGATTATTGCGAGTGGTTCTGAAATTACTTCTACATCCTTCAGTGCTCTTGGATGTATTTCATCTGCCCCTGGAGACATGAATTCATTTAGAGTAGCCAAGTATTACTGGGCTACTTCTTTACTTATTTTGAGTTGCATTTCCCCAATTATCTCACCTGCTCTGTATTGCTCAGATTGAACCCCTATCTTCTTTTGGGAGGAGACTAAGGCAAAGAAGGTGTTGAGCAGCTCTGCCTTTTCCTTATCCCCTGTTAGCATTTCAGCCTTCTCCTCAAAGAGGACCTGCCATTTCCTTTTTCTTCCTTTTTCTACTGACATAACCAAAGAGTCATATCCACAAGCCATCCCTACGCACATCTTTTTGTAGGGGCACTCATCTGCCCCAATAATAGGGAAGATGTGGGAAGAGGCCTTCTCTGCAGTGGCACCCAAGAATACCCTTTCCCTGGATGTCCAGTTGGCATGACGTGAGACTGATACAGAGTTAAAACCTGACTTTTGCTTCAAGCCTTTGAGGTCAAGTGATTTAACCCATATCTCCAATATATGAATGACCTTAAATTCTCCTAATTGGTTCCAAACAGTTCTGTTTTAATTTGTTAAATAGTTAATTTGTTAATTTGTTAAATAGTATAATACCAAGATGAAGTACTTTGACCACATCATGAGAAGAAAGGAAAGCTAAGAGAAGACAATGATGCTGGGGAAAATGGAAGGAAAAAGGAAGAGGGGCCAACCAAGGGCAAGATTGATGGATGGCATCCTTGAAGTGACTGGATTGACCTTGAAGGAGCTGGGGGTGGTGACGGCCAACAGGGAGCTCTAGCGTGGACTGGTCCATGAAGTCACGAAAAGTTGGAAACGACTGAATGAATGAACAACAACAACATAATGCACCTTTAATCTGTTTAATCGACTTCCTTACTTTTTGAAATTTGTATTTATTTAAATGATTGCAATTGATTTCATTGTATGTTGATACAGGATCAGATATAGGGCGGGATATAAATATTTATTATTTTAATTAAAATTCTCGTTCCACAAGCTGATAAAAAGGGTGATTAGCTGTTTACACAAGTTTATCACTCCCAGTCTGGGCCTCTATGAGATTGATAATGCTTTAGGGCTCAACCACATGACCTATTAACCTATATTCACTTTGTATTTGATCTTAACAGTCTTCTTGACGTTTCCCCAGTTCTAGTAGGTATCACAGTATAAACTGGGTAAATCTATTTTCATCCTATGTTAAGAAATGTCAAGAGATGCTCCAGATTTTGCTTGGAACTCTAGCACAATCACATAGCTATGGTGCATGGTCAACAGCAGGATCATATCCAATTTGGGCTATTCTGCTATTCACATGGAACACAGCCCCCCTTTTCCTGCATGCATCAAGGGACATGTTAGGTCCCTGTTGCCACTGTCACCATTCCCAAATAGCTACAGAGCTCTTAATGGCCCTTGTGGGCATTCATGGTGGCATCTACAACTCAACCAGGTCATTGTGCTGCTATAGGAAAATAATGGATCAAGTCAATAGTTCCCAAACTTTGGACCCCCAATCATTTTGGACCTCTGCTCCCAGAAGCCCTAGGTAGCTTTGCCAGCAGTCAGGAATTCTGGCTACTGAAGTCCAAAACATACAGAGAAGAAAAACTTAGGAACTTCTGGTTTAAGCCCAATTCAAATTGACAATTCATGTAAATCCCATTGATTCAGTGCCCCTACTTGAGATAGAACTTGGAGCTGCATTTAGACCAATGCCAATATCTCAAGGTCCATTGCTTGCAGAATGTATTGTTTTCAAGCTCTGGAGAATTCATTGAAAACTCAGGCACCAGTTTTTACAAAAAGAATGGTTTGTCATAGAGTCCTATTTTTTTTGGGGGGGGGGGGGGGGGTTCTTACACATTTCCCCAAAAGGCCAGACCTTTGCACCTGTCAGGAGGGCTGGTGGGCTTCTTTGAAGACCTTAGAGGATTTCAACATCTCCCACCAAGGGGTTCAGCTATGAAGCGGTGTAATGTCACTGCTCTTTAGTGACATTTTCTCTCAGTCCCCAAACTTCTAGCATTGCATGGAATCAAAACATCATAGGGTTGGAAGAGATCCTAATGGCCATCCAGTCAAAGCATTCCTGGCAGATCCAGCCTCTTTTGAGACATGAAACTGTTCACACCTAAAACTCTTGTATTGGCTGTGATCGTACAGCTGTCCCTTTGAGCTGCATACTGAAATTGTATTTTTAAAAGCTGTTAAATTATTGCAATGCTAGAAATTTGTGGTCTGAAAAGAAAAACAGGACACCATGCTGGCTCTGCCCCCTGCATATCCCTTCTGATCGCTTTTCTTTTTCCAGCAACAGTTGAAACAGCTCCAAGAATCCACTTTCCTCAGTGAATGCAAGTGAGATGCCTTTATTTTTATCTGCTCAGCTTGGGCGAGTGCCCTCTGATCTCCCCAGTACTGAGAAGGAGCTTGAAAGACTTACACCCACCTCTTCTCGGGTGGACTTTGCACCTTTTATTGGGCATTTCCTTTAAGAGCCAAGAAAGGACAAAGCTTTGAGTTCTGCAGCCTGTCAGATAATGCTGGAAGCCTTCATGTACAAAGCACTAAGCATCACCCACTCCTTAAAATGCTAATAATTTGCCTCAGATGTATGATCACAGATGCCTTAAAGCAGGGCTGTTTTGTCATCTCTTGTAGTAGGCTTGTTGTTTTTCTTATAGCTCCTAGCGATCAGGCTGAGTGCTATAGTTCTGCCTTCTTGACGTCTCCATTGATTTTGCTGCATCCAGTACAAAGAAGAAGGATTAGAGGTACTCTTCTGAACATTTATAACACACAGTCTGTGGGAATGGAAGCACGACACCAATCCTATGGAGGGAGAGAGAGAGAGAAAATCAAATGGGACAAAGATGAGAAACTCTTTCTGTTGTGTTCTCTGAAAGGATGCAAATCATTTAGAGTGCCTCTTTCATCCCAGAATTGTGTTAGGCTATCAAAGACGGGAGGGAAAATTGATACCACAATTGCTTACAACAGGCAAGGGTTTGAAACTTACTGTTAGTCTAAGTTTGAACAGACCTAATGGAATGCACACAACTCTTGATTTTACAAAGCTATTATGAGTTCAATGGGTTACGTTAGTTGATGTTAATCATACAATTTAGTGTACTGTCAAAGGCTTTCATGGCCAGAATCACTGGGTTGTTGTAGGGTTTTCTGGGGCTATATGGCCATATCCTAGAAGCATTCTCTCCTGATGTTTTGCCTGCATCTATGGCAAGCATCCTCAGAGGTTATGAGATTGTTGAGCTACAACAGTTAAAGTGGTGTCACACTTCTTAAAATCATGTCAGAACCAACTTGAAAAACCGCTTCTGGTATGAGAGAATTGGCAGTCTGCAGAGATGTTGCCCAGGGGATGCCTGAATGTATTACCATCCTGTGGGAGGGTTGTCTTAGGTACCCACATGGGAAGCTGGAGCTGATAGACGGGAGCTCACAGATTCAAACTGCCGATCTCCGGGTCAGCAGTTCAGCTGGCACAAGGTTTTAACCTATTGCACCACTGTGGCCCCTGGTGTCACACTGCATTATTTCAACAGTGTAGATGCCTCCCAAATTGTTGTTTTAATGGTCCATGGTTTTCACAGAATTTTCTACCAGAAACACATTTCCATTTATAATTGCTTATCATTTGCTGATCTTTTTACTGATTTCTGCTACACATTAAGAGACACACCTTGGTTCTATGAGCAGCAGACACATTGCATACACATGACTCATATTTACACAGCCAGACTTTACTTTCAAGGATTTTCTGCCAATGCAGGGTTGCAAAAATCTTTGGAAGGAGCATTACGATATAATGCATGATCTTCCACTGCTATATACCAAGTTATTACAGATCCTTCTCCCCGCACCCCTTTTATTATTTAGGATAAGAGGAAATAAAAGAATATAGTCTGTTTTGTAGCCTTTTATGGTATAGTTTGAAAGTAGTTCGATCTTAACTGCTTGCATAAAGCATTTTTAAAAAGATCATTTCCAAGACGCATCATGCAGAGAGCATTCTGGCGATTCTCCCTCTCGCTATGCCACTTCTTCTCTCTTTTTTTTGGGCATCTGCTCAGAATCACAACAAAGAGCTGTGCCTCCTTTATACATTTGGACTGTTCCATTCACTTTGATGGGAACCGTAAATTTATGTTTGTAGGAGTTATGAATGGAAATAGATTATGCATCAGAACGCCCATTTCCACAAAGAATCCCAGGATTAAAATGTATGGATGTCTGTTCGTATTGAAAAAAGCAAAAAATCCTTTTAATTTTAACTCTCTCTTCCTCCACGGTGGCAAGGAAACTACACTATAAAAGATTTTTATGCGTTGTTGATTGTACTTGTGGCATTGTGTTTGCGATGTATTGTTGTCTGTGTGTGGCACTTGGAGTGCTTCTGTGAGCTGCCCCGAGTTCTCTTAGGGAGATGGTGGTGGCGGGGTACAAATAAAGATATTATTATTTTACTGACACAAAAACACAGTATGTCACAGCAAACGAGATCTATATGCTGGATTTCGTATCAAAAATCACAAGTAGAACACTTCCCAAGCGTCTAGGACTGTGTGATGATATTATTATTATTATTATTATTATTATTATTATTATTATTATTATTATTAGAAACACAAAAAGATGAGTCCACAGCAGACAAGATCACTCTGCTGGCTGTTGTATTGGATTACACGTCGGACACTTCCCAAGTGTCTAGGACTGTGTGATGTATCAGTGAATGATGTGTTCAGATCCCAGTAAGGTGGCCTTCTGTGGCTGGCAGGTGGTAATTTTGTCAGCGTTGATTGTGTTTAAGTGCAGGCCAAGGTCTTTAGGCACTGCACCTAGTGTGCCGATCACCACTGGGACCACCTTTACTGACTTGTGCCAGAGTCTTACTATTATTATTTGAAGCACAACAAGATGAGTCCACAGCAGACATTTCCTAAGTGTCTAGGACTACGTGATGTATCGGTGAATAATATGTGCAGATCGCAGTAGGGTGGCCGTTTGCAGCTGACAGATGGTAATTTTGTCAGCGCAGATTGTGTTTAAGTGCAGGCCAATGCAGGCATGTAGCCGGGGGGGGGGGGGGGGGGGGGCTTGAGGGGCTTCAGCCCCCCCCCGAAATTCTCATGGTGGTTCGCAAGAAGGCCTTACTGGTGCATTATTTAAACTGCTATGTTTATTCATATCATGACCTGATCACCATACTCAATATATCCCATATGCATGGGGGTATTGGGGTAATGATACAAAAGGTTTGCTAGGGTAGACCCTCTTTCACTCAGACTCAGCCCTCCCTCCCGAAACAAACTCAGCCCCCCCCCCCCCCCCCGGGTATCGAAATCCTGGCTACGGGCCTGGGCCAATGTCTTTAGGTACTGCACTCAGTGTGCTGATCATCATTGGGACCCCCTTGACTGGCTTGGGCCAGAGTCTTTGCAGTTTGATCTTTATATCCTCATATTGTGTCAGCTTTTCCAGTTGTTTCTTTTCACTCCTGCTGCCACCTGGGATTGTAACATCAACATCCTTGGTTTTTTAACACTATTTTGAGGTCAGGATTATTGTGCTCCAAAACTCTGAGAGTTTAAATTTGCAAGTCCCAGAGTAGTTTGACGTGTTCATTTTCTGTAACTTTTTCAGGCTTGTGATCCCACCAGTTCTTTGTCGCAGGCAGATTGTATTTGTGGCAAAAGTTCCAATGAATCATCTGAGCAACAGGTTATGCCTCTGCTTGTAGTCTGTCTGTTTGATCTTCTTGCAGCAGCTGAGGATGTGATCTATTGTTTCATCTGTTTTCTTGCAGAGTCTGCACTTGGGATCTGTTATCGACTTTTCAATTTTGGCTTTGATGGAATTTGTTCTGGCATTATTATTATTATTATTATTATTATTATTATTATTATTATTATTGTAAGAAAAGCCCAAATGCCTTAGATCTGCAAATCTAACACATCTTCTTCCAGTATGGGGCTTCCCTCATGTTTAATGTACTGATATTAGGACCTAATTTGATGCTAGGTTGATATTACTTTTATATGTGGAGTTTTTCTGGGATTTTATGCTAGTATTATCTGTTTTCTGTAGGCATTGAATGTTTGCCATTGTTATGTTGGAATCCGCCCTGAGTCCCCTCGGAGAGATAGGCAGGAATACAAATAAAGTTTTATTATTATATTATAATTCCATTCGGAAACCTGCCAAATGAGTTTTTGCTGGGCCTTTCCGGTTGTGTCACCAATGTTTCCTAATGTAATGTTTCCTTTGAAATTATGCCATAAATATTAATATTGTGTATATATACTATATGCAAACATGCAAGATTTATAGTAGACTGTTTGGCTGGGACTATCAAAGACAAACTGCACAATTGAGGAAACAATAAAAGTATTTGCAGTTCAGTTTAGATGAGACTGGGAGACTGAACCTTCTCACATTAGAACAAAGAGCTAATGGTATGATTAATGAACTTATGTAAAACTTGGTGTGCCAGGCCTTTTATAAGAATGGTTCTGTAGAGATCGTTCAGTTCTGTCAAGGAATGTAACAAGGAGGCTGATCCTTCTGTTTGTTAACAAATAAAGTACTATTTGGAAGAAGATAATGAGACTTTTCTTTGAAACAAACAGGCTGCCAGAAACCCCGACACCTACAATGCTGCTTACCAAGATGGCTTGCAGATGGACCAACACCAAAAATGGATCATAGAATGATAAGAGTTGGAAGAGACCACAAGGCCCATCCAGTCCAACTGTCATCAAAATCTGGACTTCCCAAATCTCTAATTACATACCATAGCTCCATTAATACACATAGGGACCTTCCACACAGTCATATAACCCAGAATATCAAGGCAGACAATCCACAATATCTGATTTAAACTGGGTTATCTGAGTCCACACTGCCATATAATCCAGTTCAATGTGGATTTTATACAGTTGTAGTGAGCTGTGCTGCTTTTTCTGTTTGTCCTGTAGTAACCTCTTGGAATGCTGCCCCACCACACTTAGGACTTCAGGCACAATTATCACAATCCCTTTGCAATGTCCCAGGAAGAACCAGGAAACACACAATAGGTTTGTGTAAAAGCCTAGGGGTCTTTTCCTGTTTTATCCTGATATGAGCTGATTTATTCCTGGGGGCACTTCAAAATAATGCAATGACAGTTTATTAAAGTATGCTGCCATAATGGAGATCAACTAGCAAAAATGTTGGACAGAGCCCTGGAGCAACCAGGGAGCAAATCCTAGTGAGATAATTTTTGAAACTGGCACAGGAGTCTTAAATAGTTGTCAAAATTAAATAAATGTACTATGTATCCACAATTGTGATATGTCAGTTCTTTGGAGTGCTGTCTCCACTGACATTCTCTTTGGCCATTGAGAATAAAGCCTCTGATTTTGCCTTCAACCCATCTGTGTCTCATCTGGCCTTCTAGGAAGCTAGAAACACCAGGTTGTGAACCTGCGGTACTTGCAGAAGCGGAAATGCAGATAACACAACCCCTTACCATGTAGGAAATCACAGCCAACAGTCTCTGCTTAATTCCATTTCTGAGAAGCTCTTACCATCAGGAAGGACCTTCTAATGTTTAGCTGGAATTTTCTTTCCTGCAATTAGAATCCATTGCTCTATATCCCAGTCTTCCTCAATGCAACATCTTTTTGAATATTTAAATATGGTTATCATGTACACTCACAGAGTCAAGGCTGTAGTGGAAGGGTCTTGTGGAAGCCCCCCCCCCCCAAAAAAAATTCAGGTTAAAAAACCTGATTTATTTATGAATTTTACCTGGTTAACCAAATTCCCATGCTAAGTCTATGAGAAGCAAACATTACATTGAGTTAATTAACTCTGTGCTGGTACCTTGGAATGGTACCTTGGCTGTACCAGGAGCTCCTACTTCATTTTCTTTCTATTGAGTGTTTGCATGTATTCCAAGGTTCCATGCATTTTGCAATAAGGTGGTTTCCCTTGCTCTGCAATTATAGGGCCAATGACTCATCAATCATCATTATGTTCTTTAGCCCCTTTCCCCAGGGCTCTGGGAGGGAAAAGAAAGACTTCAGGCAGTCTTTCAGTTTTGGAAGCCCAGTTACAGGACGTGAGCTTTCCCCACCTGTAGAGAAGCTTCGTTTCTCACAACATCTGGGGGAAACAGCCCTAAAGCTTCTAAGGAAAACAGTTTTAGAACACAACCCTTGTTAGGGTTAAAGATACAGATCCACATCATTAATGGAGAAAATCCAAAAGGACTCCAGCTGGAAAATCAACAAGGTCTTGGCTGGTAGGTCTACTCGGGTAACAAGAAGCAATTGGAGCCAGGAGTAGGGCCCACACCAGCAGAGCCTAGAAAACAGATTGCCCAGGAGGGTTCAAAAAGGGTTTTCCTTGTTAACGAAAGTAATAGTTCTCCAAGCAAGGTGCCCACCAGTTGATTCAAAGCCTTGAAGCATTTGTTTAATTTGTTGAAGATCTAAGAAGTATTTGATTGTTTGTTGAAGACTTAAGCAATAATAAAGGCCTTTGTTGAACCTTTCAAGCTTCTAAAGACTCTGTATAGGAAAATCCTTAGGGCCTCTCACTCAAGGCACCCCGGCTTCCTGCTGGGCACAAAGAGCATGTCCTGTTCAAAAACCAACTGCTATAGGCCCACTGCGTGACTTCACAAACTCTATATAAAATATAGAAAGAACCAAACTATTTAAATAATTTTGTGTTATGAAACTACTCATCATGATTCACTAAAAAAAATTCAACACCCCCAGAATTTTTTTTCTGGCTATGGCACTGCTTCCGCACAGCCATATAACCCAGAATATCAAGGCAGAAAATCCCATAATATCTGCTTTGAATTGAGTTATCTGAGTCCACACTACCATGTATTCCACTTCAAAGCAGATAATGTGGAATTTTCCTTTCTCCAGGCTAAACATGGCTAGTTCCCTGCAAACCTGCCTATTTTTGTAATATGTTTTGGTCTAATCCGGTGTGGTTTCTGAAGAGGAAACTGATTACCACAGCTACCCCAAAAGTTTTTGCTACCTCTTCAATGGGTACTACTTCTACAGTATAGCACATTATATTATGTGAGCCTTCATGTTGTCTGTAATGGCAATTCCATGAATTTCATAGTGCTTTCCTAAAGAGAAAAAGTCCTACCTTGTTACATGGCTTGCATTGCCAACCTTTCTTGTCTGCTGTCTGCCTGGGAGAAGTGTTTCAAAACTGGAAACTTGGAACAGATTCGTCCAATATTTCCAAGTAAACGGGGTGCAAACAAATGCCTCATCTTTACATACTTTTGTATATTGATGGGGTAAAACTAGCTGTCTCTTGAATATGATGCAACCAGTCAGGTTTCCCAGATTATATATTAAGGACTACATTTATATTATCTATATGAGATATGTCACTGGAGAAAGAGGAGTTGGCATTCCTGTTTAATTGGTGTCTTAGGTGTGGAATTATTTGGTGTGACGGGGAAAATTTGAAGCTGAGCTAATGAAGTTTTCCTGGCACTTCTATTTATTAAATAAACCACCAGCTTCCACCGAGGAAGTGACACTTTAGAGGTACTAAACCATGGGCCTTTTGATCCAAACTTGGCGTGGGAAAAGCTCATCCTATTTTGAAAAGAGAAAGAAACAACCTTAATTGACGTCTCAATGAAACTAAAGTAGGGTATTTTAAAAAAAATATTGGCTCTCATCAAAACCCATTGGACAATATCTCCCTAAAGGCATTATTTTCTCTATGCAATGTCTTCTTTTCCAATGAGTCTGGTGAAAGTGTGATATTTAAAAGGCGCTTCTCCTGTCCAATGTGACTGCCAAAAGAGAAAAAAAACTATTGGCATCCACATGTTAGATTATTCAAACTTCGGCTGGATCTACACTGCCATATAATGCAGTAGGAATGAATTATATGATCAGTGTAGACCAGTGGTTCCCAATCTTGTTTTGACCAGGGACCACTTAACCAGGGACCATTCCCCCACATTAGTTCCAAAAGGTTTACAAATTGGTTTTTGGTCAACTTTAGATTCATGCCGCATTATCACGGGGTGTCTGTGCCCTACATTACTGGAGAAATTACACTGTTTAGCTGATATTGCACCAACTGACATCCGCAGGGAAGTAGCAGCCAACAGTGAAAGGACCAAGGCAGTGACATCTCCAGCTCATCCCTTGTTTGGGTATCAGCCAGCACTTCAATTACTTAACTCAAGAAATAGTTTTCTAAGATCTACAGAGACACTCGCTGGAACACCTCAGCAAGCGAGAGTCCAAAAGTGGCAGGCTCAAACCCAGAACCTCAACCAATGGCTGATACCAAATGAGAGACTCCTCCCTGGGCACACAGAAGACTGAGTGACTTGGAAGGCGCTGAACAGATTGCGCTCTGGCACCACGAGATGCAGAGCCAACCTCAAGAAATGGGGTTACAAAGTGGAATCCACAACATGCGAGTGTGGAGAAGAGCAAACCACAGACCACCTGCTGCAATGCAGCCTGAGCCCTGCCACATGCACGATGGAGGACCTCCTTGTGGCAAAACCAGAGGCACTCCAAGTGGCCAGATTCTGGTCAAAGGACATTTAATCAACTACCAAGCTTGCAAACTTCGTGGTTTTTTATCCGTTTGTTTGTTTTGTAATACAATGGTCTGGATGCCCCTGACATGATAAATAAATAAACTTTAGATTTGGTTTGGTTATTTGGGATGTTGATTCAGGAAATTGCATTGGATAGACCACATCAGTTCTAGTTTCTGATACAGAATATACACCATGCATCTGGTCGCCCACAGAAAACAATATTTAATAAACCTCGGCACTGTAAGAGGGTTTCGCGAGACCAGTGGCTCTTGTTGTAACTGTGTAGTAACGGTGAAGCCACAGACCACATTTTAGTTCTTGTGGACCACTGGTGATCCATAGACCACAGGTTGGGAACCACTGCTGTAGACAGATTAAATGCAGTTTGAACTATATTGGATTCTGAAACTGCGTTATATGGCAGTGTAGAGGGGGTCCTGGAACCATGGTTACAAACTACAGGACAAGAGATTCCACCTAAACATTAAGAAAAAATTTCCTGACAGTAAGCTGTTTGAAAGTAGAAGATCCAGCCTTGGAGTATGGACTCTCCTTCAGTGGAGATATTTAAATAGATACTAGATTGCCATCTGTCAGGAGTGCTTTGATTGTGTATTCCTGCATGGCAAAATGGGCGGTCAACTTTGGGATCTCTTCCAACCCTGCTGTCCTAATTTTCCCATTCCCTCCATAGCAACACCTCTGCTGATTTCAAGTTGACCTTCTAGCTCAAGTAAGGCTCTTCTTTACGAATGAGCAAAATAAATATGTCACTTCTGCAGCCCTAGTTTGACCAGATCGTCTCTGCCAAAAAGCACTGTTGCTACACCAAATCACAAGTTCTAGGACTGTTTAGCCTTGAGCCATGCCAGTTAAAGTGGCATCAAACTGAATTAATTCTAATACACCCATGGTTTCCTACATCCAAGAAAGCAACCTATTCTCAAATAAGTGTAACATGTCGGATAGCCCTTTTTAAGTTCAGACTGTATCCTAACATGGATTCATTGCCCAATTGACACGAGAGCCACTAGTTGATGCTGCAAACAGATATCCATGGCCTTTCAGAGGATTCAGAAAAGCTGCCCTTTTTTGGAGTGTCAAAAGGAACTGTTGAAAATGAGAGAAATGCTATTAAGCCCTTTAATTCCTGCAGTTGCTCAAACAGGGTTTTCGGACGGCCTCAGGCAGAAATAAAGATGCATTGTCTCTAAAGCAACATTATTCTTGGCATCAAGTTGTTGGTGGATCAAGATGAAACTCGTTCTGAGAAATAACAACACTGGCACAACTTGAAAGGGACTTTGCCATGGGAAGAGTGAAAAAGTAAAAAAGAAAGCAAGCACGAAAATCAAAACAAAGCATATATTTAGGTCAGTAGGAAAAAAATTGCTAAAAAGGGCATGCTTAGAAAAAATAAACAAAACCTAAGTAATTAGAAATGCTTCTTGTACAAATATGTTGCTAATGAGACTGATGGCTTACGGCAGAACTCAGAAGGGTGCTTTAAATTCGGAGTACATCTACACTGTAGAATTAATGCAGTTTGACACCACTTTAACTACCATGGCCCAATGCTATGGAATCCAAGAAGTTGTACTTTTATAATCTGCATTATAATATAAAGCAGATTGAACTGCATTGAGCTGGATTATGTGAATTGTACACTGGCATATAATTCAGTTCATTTCCATCCACTCTATGGGGCCCTAGCTCATATAATGCATGATTGAACTGCAATATATGAGTCTACACTGATCATATAATGCAGTTTCGAACTGCATCATATGGCAATGTAGATGGGGTCTATATTAGAGTTGTGTGCAGAATTTGTTTCTCCCGTTTCATTTGTTTCTTTCGTTCTTTCAGGAGCATGGAATGGGAAGACTCTCCAAGTACGAAAATCAACTCGACACGAAACAAGCAGAAGCGGGTACTGGCTCCAAGCCTGCTTTTCGGCATCTTCTTTAGTAATCCTCCAGCAAACAATGCTAACCATCTATGATTGGACACCTCCTCATTGTATTGGGGTTTGCCTCACCTTCATCTGTGGAGTTGAAGGGGCTGGAAATACACCTGAGACAGAGAAAGGTGAGAGAAGAGGGATTGCGCTCAGGGTGAAAACTAGCAGGCTCCACTGCCATTTCTTGCTATAATTTACCCTTCAATTGGGAAACGTACCTTGCACCATTGCTGAGGTTTTCATTGTTGGCTGGCCTGTTCCATCTGGCTTCCTCAAGCCTTGGCACGGGACTGGGATGTGCCGTGTTTGCTGGTGGCTTGCTGGTACTGGCTCTCCATTGAGTTTGCCAGCAGCCTAGATGGGGCTCCATGCTGACTTGCTTGTGGTGCTGTTGTTTCTGCCTGGTGCTGCTGGACTCCATCTCGACCGGCTTCCATCCAAGTGGTGCTGCTCCATCAAGCTACTTGTTGCTGCTGTTTGCTGGTCACCATGGCTTTTTGTAGAGCCTTCCATCGCTCCCCCACCACCTGGACTAGAACTTCCATCACTCTGTGACCATGCAGGCCCAGTAAGTCACTGGAAGGTGAGGGTCCTTTCTGGGCCTGTACACAAATGTGCATGCCCAGGGAGCCCTTTGACTACCCAGATTTTTTTTTTTTTGGTCGTGTCAGGAGTGACTTGAGAAACTGCAAGTCGTTTCTGGTGTGAGATAATTGGCTGTCTGCAAGGATGTTGCCCAGGGGACACCTGGATGATTTGATGTTTTTATCATCCTTGTGGGAGGCTTCTCTCATGTCCCCGCATGAGGAGCTGGAGCTGATAGAGGAAGCTCATCCACGCTCTCCCTGGATTGGAACCTGCGACCTGTCGGTCTTCAGTCCTGCTGGCTCAGGGGTTTAACCCACTGCGCCACTGGGGGCTCCACTACAGGAAGGTGACTACCCAGATGAAGATGAGGCAAACCCTGATAAAATGAGAAGGCGTCCAATCACAGAAGGTTAGGATTGTGAGGGATTTTAGAGACCAGCATCTCAGCCATTGTTTTTGCTCAGCACCATTTTTACTAAAAGGTAAAGGTTTTCCCCTGGCATTAAGTCCAGTCGTGTCCAACTCTAGGGGTTGGTGCTCATCTCCATTTCTAAGCCAAAGAGCTGGCATTGTCCGTAGACACCTCCAAGGTCATGTGGTCGGAATGACTGCATGGAGCCTACTTTAAGCCTCCTTAAAGTGTGCATTGGGAAGGGGAACCTGTATAGCAGTGGTTCTCAACCTTCCTAATGCCGCGACCCCTTAGTACAGGTCCTCATGGTGTGGTGACCCCCAACCATAATATTATTTTCATTGCTATTTCACAACTGTAATTTTGCTACTGTTATGAATGGTAATCTAAATATCTGATATGCAGGATGTATTTTCAATCACTGGACCAAATTTGGCACAAATACCCAATACTCTCAAATTTGAATACTGGTGAGGTTGGGGGTGATTGATTTGGTCATTTGGTAATACTGGAGTTGCTGGGATTTATAGTTCACCTAAAATCAAAAAGCCTTCTGAACTCCACCAATGATGGAACTGAATCAAACTGGGCACACAGAATTCCCATGACCAAGAGAAAATACTGGGAAGGTCTGGTGGGCATTGACCTTGAGTTTTTTGGAGTTGTAGTTCACCTACATCCAGAGAACACTGTGGACTCAAGCAATGATGGATCTGGATCAAACTTGGCACAAATACTCAATATGCCCAAATGTGAACACTGGTAGAGTTTGGAGAAAATAGGCCTTGCCATTTGGGAGTTGTAATTGTTGGGATTTATAGTTCACCCGCAATAAAATAGCATTCTGAACCCCATCGATACAATTGGACAAACTTTCCATACAAAACCCCCATGACCAACAGAAAATACTGTTTTCTGATGGTCTTTGGTGACCCCTCTGACACCCCCTCGCGACCCCCATGGGGGTCCTGACCCTCAGGTTGAGAAACACTGCTGTATAGGATTGGGACCCCCACTGAAAGCAGGGACAAGAAATGGGCCAAGGTTTACCCCAAATGCACAACCCTACTCCATATCAAAGGCCTAAATCCAATGGGGATTTCCAATTAAAGTAGACCTATTGAATCTATAGTATTTACACAAGCTTTGAAACACCATTCAGCCATTGATTCACTAACTCTTTTTGCTAGTTGAGAATTTAGGCCAACAACCTAATATTTTGAACTCAAATATTGGCTGACACACTACACACACACACATCTTTGCTAAACATTTCAAGAAGTGAGAAAAATAATAGCCCAGCAAACACTGGCCAAACAATTTCTTTTCTGATCTCCAAAACACCGACTGGAGAAATAGACATAAATATAAAGAAATTGGTTGAATAAATGAATTCCTTGGCAAAGAAAAGGAAAGAAAACAACACCGTTGTGATAAAATACAGGGATTTTCGATTGGACCAAAAATGATTTATCACACTTCTGACAGCTACAATATTGGCAAAGCAAAAAGAGGGGGGAAAGGAGTCACGGCAGTGCGGGAAAGGATCTCACATTAAATTAGATACCTAAACGATAGGGAATAATCTCACTTTGAAAACCACACTTTGGGCAAAATGATTTAAATGTTCCAGCATATTCCATTCTGGTAAGTTGCATCTGTTTATTGAGGTCAAACTCCGCAGCTGGCAGGAAAAGAAACATCCCCACCCAGCTCTGACTCCTTCCATTAGCTGAGTCCGTCCAGTAGAAATACATATTGGAAACAAAAATATGAATAAACATACAAAGCACTTTTAAACCTGGTCTACCAATGGACTTGAGCATATGCTTAGATCTACCCTTAAATACTTCCTCATGTCTGCCCTCCAGGACAGTCCACACTGTTGTGGTCTAGCACCATCTAGCCCCCTCTTAGGGTAATGCACCCATGAAGCCATATTCTATCTTCATTGACTGGCACCATTTTATTGAAGTTGTGCCATTAGTCCAGCCTTGGCTGATTGATCTGCTGCCCTGGGGGTTGCAGAACTAGTTCTACTTCTACCATCTATACTCTGAGTTTGAATCCTAGAATGATAAAGATGGAAGAGACCCCGAAGGTCATCCAGTCCAACCTCATCCTGCCATGCAGGAATCATAGAATCATAGAATCAAAGAGTTGGAAGAGACCTCATGGGCCATCTAGTCCAACCCCCTGCCAAGAAGCAGGAATATTGCATTCAAATCACCCCTGACAGATGGCCATCCAGCCTCTGTTTAAAAGCTTCCAAAGAAGGAGCCTCCACCACACTCCAGGGCAGAGAGTTCCACTGCTGAATGGCTCTCACAGTCAGGAAGTTCTTCCTCATGTTCAGATGGAATCTCCTTTCTTGTAGTTTGAAGCCATTGTTCCGCGTCCTAGTCTCCAGAGAAGCAGAAAACAAGCTTGCTCCCTCCTCCCTGTGACTTCCTCTCACATATTTATACATGGCTATCATATCTCCTCTCATCCTTCTCTTCTTCAGGCTAAACATGCCTAGCTCCTTAAGCTGCTCCTCGTAGGGCTTGTTCTCCAGACCCTTGATCATTTTAGTTGCCCTCCTCTGGACACATTCCAGCTTGTCAATATCTCTCTTGAGTTGTGGTGCCCAGAATTGAACACAATATTCTAGTTGGCTGAATACATAATCACTGCCTACATATGACCATCCAGACTTTGTTTAAAGATGGAGACCCCACCACACTCTGAGGCACTATATTCCACCATCAAACTGATCTTTGCATCAGGAAACTTTTTCTAATATTTGGGTGAAATCTCTTTTCTAATCGTTTAAATACATTGCTCTGGAGTCTCTGTTTCTGGAGCAGCAGAAAACAAGCTTCTCCATTATTAGTAATGACACAGAATCACATAATCTATTTATTTATTATTTATTATTTATTTATTTACAGCTTTTATATTCCGCCCTTCTCACCCCGCAGGGGACTCAGGCCCTGCTCTCGATCCCGCCTGCTTCACCGGCACGTTTGGCGGGGACGAGAGACAGGGCCTTCTCAGTGGTGGCCCCTCGGCTGTGGAACGCCCTTCCCATAGACATTAGATCAGCCCCCTCGTTAATGGTGTTTCGAAGAAAACTGAAAACCTGGCTCTTTGAACAGGCGTTCGGATAAACAGTGCAATTAGTATAATGAATATAGGAAAACAGAATTACGGATGACGAGTTGGATCACGATTCTAGTTACGAGATGTTAATGTGTTGTTTATTGATGTGTAATTACTAGTATACTATGGTGTTAAGTGTTTTTAAATAGTGTATGTTGTTAGCATTGAATTTTTGCTCTTGTTGTTAACCGCGTTGAGTTGCCTACGGGCTGAGAAACTGCGGTATACAAAGAAAGTAAATAAATAAATAATTAAATAATTACAGTGTATACATATATGGCAAACATTCAATGCCAATTTTTGACATACAAACACATACAGGCATACACAGAGGCTATTTAACTTTTTTGGCTGCCAGGGGAGCTGTCGCTTTCATCGTCCATCTGCGACACTGATGAAGCACTTCCGCATTCCCCGCATGCTTCCCCGCTGGAATGCTTTGCTGGAGTCTTCTATATAAATAAAAATGTAATGTTAGTTTCTGGGATTAACATAACTCAAAAGCCTCTGGGCGAATTGACAACAAATTTAGACACAGTACATCTATTTATTTATTTACCGCATTTGCATACTGCCTTTCTCATCCAGAGGCAATTCAAGATGGTTCACAGTCGGCAGCGGTTCGATGCCATAACAAATATCAAAATACAGTTAAAACAATTATAAAAACAATTCAACATTTAAAATGTAAAATAAAAAGCAGATATATCTGTGAAAACAAGATCCTTGGCATCTCCTTACTAAAAATGTTGACCAGTTGCATCGTCAGTCATTCCATATATTTGTTTACATCTAACTATGCTCCGGTAGAAAAAGCTTGCTCGACGAGCCAGGTGTTAACCATTTTGTGGAATGTTAGAAGGAAGGGAGCCAATATTATAAGTGTGGACTCAGATAACCCAGTTCAAATAAGATATTGTGGATTATCTGCCTTGATATTCTGGGTTATATGGCTGTGTGGAAGGGCCTAAGTTCATGGGCGACATCAGTGGAGTTATAAGGAGGAAGAGTTGAGTGTCAAGTAGCTTGCTTGCATCCCCAAAGTCAACTTGCTGCTTCTGGGTATGGTATATAAGATGTCCTCCCATCACTAATGTTGAAGAAAGATTCAACTGACACTCTAGTTGGCTGCAAAGGGACCTTGCAGCACCTTTTAGCCTAAATAAAAGAATTTTCGAAGGCTTTCATGGCTGGAATCACTCAGTTCTTGTGGGTCTTTTCGGGCTATATGGCCATGTTCTAGAGACATTTCTCCTGACGTTTCGCCTGCATCTATGGCAAGCATCCTCAGAGGTGAGGTCTGCTGGACCCCTTTTTCCCAATTCCAGCAGACCTCACCTCTGAGGATGCTTGCCATAGATGCAGGCGAAACGTCAGGAGAAATGCCTCTAGAACATGGCCATATAGCCCGAAAAAACCCACAAGAACTAAATAAAAGAAATTTGTAGCATCAGCTTTCATAAACTTGAGTCTACTTCTGCAGATGTATGGATTCTAGCACTTAGAAACATACCTAAACTATGAATAAGCAGATAGTATGCATGCATAGTAATAGAAATTCAAAATGTTTGGGTGTGGTGGTGAGTTTGAAGTTAACATTTAAGGATGGCAATTGGAGGACAAGTACAGGAGGGAAGATGTTGCTTAAGGGCAGAGGCGGCCCTAGGTAATTTTCAATAAGCAAACAATATTTTGGTGCCCTCCCCCCCCCCCAACCAATCACTGATATATATTTTATTTTGTTTGTTGTGGGAGTTCTGTGTGCCATGTTTGGTTCAATACCATCATTGGTGGAGTTCAGAATGCTCTTTGATTGTAGGTGAACTATACATCCCAGTAACTACAACTCACATATGTCAAGGTCTATTTTCCCCCAAGAGTGCCTCAAGAGCACCCCTGGGCAAAATCAACTATACTGCAAATGCTTACTTTGTGTAATGGGTTGAGCCGCCCCTGCTTAAGGGTAAGATGGGAACCAGGTTGTGGTGCAGCTGGTTGAGAGTCAGCTGCATTAAAATCACTACTGACCAAAAAGTCATGAGTTAGAAGCCAGCCCAGGTCAGGGTAAGCTCCCAACCATCTCTCTAGCTTGCTGTCAACCTATGCAGCCCGAAAGACAGTTGTAGGAAATTTAGGTACTGCTTATGCGGGGAGGATAATTTAACTAATTTACGATGCTATAAAAATCTCCATCAGCGTGCAAAAGAATGAGGAAGTACTCCATTGGTGTCACAAGTGGAGAGTGAAGCGACAGCTCCCCCGGTGGCCAGAATTCAAAGCATAACCTTATGAAACTGGAAAGTTAAATAGCCTCTGTGTGTCTGTCTATATATGTTGTATGTCTATGGCAGTATTTCTCAACCTGGGGGTCGGGACCCCTGGGAGGGTCATGAGGGGGTACCAGAGGGCTCATCAAAGACCATCAGGAACCACAATATTTTCTGTTGGTCATAGGGGTTTTGTGTGGGAAGTCTGGCCCAATTCTATTGTTGATGGGGTTCAGAGTACTCTTTGATTGTAGATGAACTATAAATCCCAGAAACTACAACTCCCAAATACCAAGCTGTATTTTCCACAAACTCCCCAAGTGTTCACATGTTGGCATATTGAGTATTCATGCCAAGTTTTGTCCAGATCCATTATTGTTTGAGTCCACAGTGCTCTGTGGATGTAGGTGAACTACAACTCCAAAACTCAAGGTCAATGTCCAGCCCACCAAACCCTTCCGGTGTTTTCTGTTGGTCACGGGATTTCTGTGTCCCAAGTTTGGTTCAATTCCATTGTTCAGAATGCTCTCTGATTGTAGGTGACTATACATCCCAGCAACTACAACTCCCAGATGACAAAATCAATCCCTCCCCCCAACCCCACCAGTATTCAAACTTGGGCATATTGGGTATTTGTGCCAAATTTGGTCCAGTGAATGAAAATACGTCTTACATATCAGATATTTACATTACAATTCATAACAGCAGCAAAATTAGAGTTATGAATTTTATGGTTGGGGGCCACCACAACGTGAGGAACTGTATTAAGGGGTCATATCATTAGGAAGGTTGAGAACCACTGGTCTATGGCATTGAATGTTTGCCGTGTATATGTGCATTGTGATCTGCCCTGAGTCCCCTGCAGGGTGAGAAGGGCAGAATATAAATACTGTCAATCAAATAAATAATAAATAAACATGACCATATCAATGATGGAGGAAAATTTTAGAATGTAGTTGGTACTGACTGGGAACTAGAAAGGGTATGTGATAAATTGGCCAAGAGAGCAGCCACGAGGCTATGATATTAACTTTGAACTCTAATAGTTTTTTATGGGAAAGAGTCATCATCTTATTCTTTGTCTCAGGCAGCAAAATGCCCTAAGATGGACCTGTCTGGATGGCAACTTCTTTTCTCAGTGCTGTTTGAGATTCCATTCTGTCTGTTTCTTTTTTTTAGTAATCTAAATTACGTGATGCCACATTGATTTGGTCTTTCCCTTTGCCTTTTGATCTCGGAAAGCCTTTATGCTCCCTTGAAGAAAACCATCTCCTTGCTTACTTGCAGGATGGGATGTCAGAAAGACTGATATCCCAGCGATAACTAAAATGCTTTGTTCCCTCATTTCGTGGGGCTCTTGATCATAAAATGGTTTAGAACTCTGAATCTTTGACTTTGGATTTCCCAAACACAGGAATGCTGTCTGGGTCTATTCTCACTCTAAGGTCAGAGGTGAGACTTCAGCCTCCCACGCTAAATTGACAGATGAAATGTCATGAAATATGAAGAAACTGATATGTTGGAGCCCAGTCAACCCTACTCCGTGAACAGGTCTAAAGTCTGCTTAGTGTTGAACTTTGAGGAGGAGTGGAATTTAAAGCCTGCTCTGAAAAGATGGACTTGTTATAGGGGGATGTACAAAGGTGTCTTTTAATTAGTTAAAGTGTCTAATGGTGTGCTGTGACTGACATCCAGGCTATGCACTTGGAAAAGGGGTGTGAAATTGTTATTATGGTACAATTATCAGTGCGCTTCTCCATATGTGAAATTGGAATATGATACTCAAATGTATTGTCGAAGGCTTTGATGGGGTTGCTGTAAGTTTTTTGGGTTGTATGGCCATATTCCAGAAGCGTAATCTCCGGACGTTTCACCAGCATCTATGGCAGGCATCCTCAGAGGTTGTGAGGTCTGTTGGAAACTAGAAAAAATGGGTTTATATATCTGTGGAATTATATCCAGGGTGAGAGAAAGAACTCTTGTCTGTTGGAGGTAGGTGTGAATGTTGATTAGCATTTAATAGCCTAGCAGTTTTCAAGGTCTGGCTTCATACTGCCTGGGGAATCCTTTCTTGAGAGGTGATTAGTTGTCCCTGATTATTTCTTGTTTTTTTAAAGTTGTTATTTATTTATTGTTATGAATTTAGAGTTTTTTAAATACTGGTAGCCAGATTTGGTTCATTTTCATGGTTTCCTCCTTTCTGTTGAAATTGTCCACATGCTTGTGGATTTCAATGGCTTCTCTGTGTACGCTGACATGGTAGTTGTTAGAGTTAGGCCTGGGTAACAACGGAAAAAATTGTTTCTAAAATCGATTTGTATTTGGGGTTTTTTTTGTTTCGATATTTAAAATAATTACAAAATTTTCCTTTTAAAAAGTTCGATATTTACGAAATTTCGTAAATGGTAAAAAATTAACGAATCGATTTCCGAAACAATAACGAAGCGATTCGTTAATGGCAGACGCGACCGCAAAATACGCTAAAAAACCTCCAAAACCTTCTGAAGCTTCCCTCTCCCTCTGTTGTTGACTGTTGGTGTGATATTATAATTTTTTTTCACTAATTAAACCATAAAACTGGCCCAGACATGCGGAAATAATAACGAAACGACCTCAAAACAATAACGAAACGAATACAATATCGAAATACGAAGCATTTACAAAACGTTTTTGAAAATTCGTTTTTTTTAATAATTGCTCCAGAATGGTTCGTTATCGTTTTGTAATTGAAAAAATTAACGAATTATTAACGAATTACGAATTAACGAAACGAAACCGCCCAGCCCTAGTTAGAGTGGTCCAACATTCCTGTGTTGTCAAATAATATGCTGTGCCCAGGTTGATTGATCAGCTGCTCTGCTATGGCTGACTTCTCTGGTTAAAGTAGTCTGCAGTGCCTTTCATGTAGATATCTATCCATGTGTGTAGGTTTTCTGTAAACTGTGTGACCCAATTGCTGATCTGGTTTACATATGACTAGGACATCTAGAAATGGCAGTTGACCTTCATTTTCTTTTTCCATGGTGAATTGGATGTTTGGGTGGATGTTGTTGAGGTGGTCCAAGCACTTGTTTAGTTCTTTGCCATGGCTCCAAATAGTGAAGGTGTCATCCACATATCTGAACCATATAGTGGGCTTTTTTGTTGCTGTTTCCAGGGCTTTTTTTTCAAAGTGTTCTATGACTGGCAAATTTCTGGCTAGGCCATTACATGCTAATCAAGGTGGCCAATTGAAATGTTCACACCTACCTCCAACAGACAAGAGTTCTTTCTCCCACCCTGGACTTCCCACAGATATATAAACCCCATTTTCCTAGTTTCCAACAGACCTCACAACCTCTGAGGATGCCTGCCATAGATAAAGGTGAAATGTCAGGAGAGAATACTGAAAAACTTACAACAACCCACTGGCACTCAAATCTCTGGAATTCATGCTATCACATACTGTAGAATGATAAAATTATAGTCAACAAGAGCCATTCAGTCCAACTCCATTCTGCCACAACCAAAACACTCCCAACAGACTGCCAGCCAGCCTCTGATTAAAAAGTTCCAGAGAAGGAAATTCCATATCAACCATTGTGAAGATTCTCAACATCTTTTATATAATCATCCGAGGCAGGAGTCCCTTGGTATACTTGGCATGTGTGATTTCATCAATGGAAATCACTAGGCTTGGGCAATCCATGGTTCTAAAGGGTTCTAAAGTACTTACAAAACTAAAGTTCTGGTGGTGAAAATTTCAGAACTCTAACAAAACTCTCAAAATTTCATAATAAATGGCAGTTCCTAATTGGTTCTGTCATTAAAATCACCAATAATGAAATAATAATTAAATTTTTGTTAGAATTCTGAAATTTTCACCACCAGAACTTTAGTTTTGTAAGTACTTTAGAACCATTTAGAACCATGGATTGCCCAAGCCTAGAAATCACACATACATTTTTCTCAAAAGTGGAAAAGCTATATTCAGTTAAAACTTGTGGAAATGGAGATGTACATGCAATGCAACAAACATTGCACAGACATGCATGCTATACATGGATATTTATTTATTATTTATTTATTATGTGTCAGGAGCAAACCAAACAGTTGTATTGCATTTCAACAAACAAACAAACAAACAAACAAACAAACAAACAAAACAAAACACAAAGTTTGCAAGCTTGGTGGTTGATTAAATGTCCTTTGACCAGTAACTGGCCACTTGGAGTGCCTCTGGTGTTGCTGCAAGGAGGTCCTCCATTGTGCATGTGGCAGGGCTCAGGTTGCATTGCAGCAGGTGGTCTGTGGTTTGCTCTTCTCCACACTTGCATGTTGTGGATGTATGTATGGATGTACACATGAATGTATATTGGGCAATGCATATGCATGTGCATTATTGCAGAAACAGTTTTTAATGTGCCTTTGTTATTGCAATTCACTAGCAAGTTACATTGTGTAACAGTAAGTGATCCATCCAGACAGTATCTTAGCTTATAAAGGAATCTGACCCTCAGCAAGGTGTGAATGTACATGGAAAGAATAAAAAACATGGCTGCATTGGGCAATCTCTACTATGTAGAAGTATATATGGACTTGTAGTTGTTATTGTTGTGTGTCTTCAAGTCATTTCTGCTTTATGGGAATGGTAAGATGACCCTATTACTGGATTTTCTTGACATAATTTGTGTAGAGAGGGTTTGTCCTTGCCTAAGGGAATATGGTTTGCTGAAGGTCACCCAGTAGGTCTTCATAGCCAAGTGAAGGTTTGGTGTCCCAATGTCCTGGTTAAACATTGAAACTTCTAAAACACTCTAGCCCTCATGTGCAGGCATATCTCAGGCTTCATTTGCACTACCATACAATGTAGTCAATATAGACATATATAATAGAGTTTATCTGCATTGCACTGCATTATATGAGTCCACACTAACCAAGACTAGTTATCATAACACATAGAGAGCTCTTAGGGTGAAGTGGGGCATACAGTGTTCCCTCACTTATTACGGGTGTTACATTCCAGGACCACCCACGAAAAGTGAAAATCCACAAAGTAGGAACAATATTCTTATTGCACTAAGAACCTTGTTGTCTGAAAGTTTGGTCACATAACCACACTTTTACTTTCTTCCTGAATGTCAGGAAAGAGGGGCTGCTTTAATTTTACTAGGGAGCCAAGGGGCCACCACTGAGAAGGCCCTATCCCTCATCCCAACTAATTGCGCTCGCAAGGGAGGTGGAATCAAGAGCAGGGCCTCCCCAGAAGATCTTATTTATTTATTTATTTACTTACTCACCGGGACTCAGGGTGGCTTACAAAAAGGCACAATTTGATGCCTACACAAAATACACATACGTACAAAACCATAGTTAAAACAATTATCACAGTTAAAACAGTCGGTATATAACACATCAATAAAACTAATCTCATGCTCAGCGTTCGTCTTTCAGAGTTCCATAATTCCATTCCACTTAGTCAATTCCTGTCCATCGTCCAAGTCCTTTCTTTATCTGCCAGATTGTCCGAATGCCTGGTCCCAATCCATGTTTTCAATCCATGTTTTCAATTTTTTCCTAAAGGAAAGGAGGGATGTTGCTGATCTAATTTCCCCGGGGAGTGAATTCCACAGGAGGGGGCCACCACTGAGAAGGCCCTGCTCCTCGTCCCCGCCAACCTCACTTGTGATCTTAATCTCTGAGGTGGATCATAGAGGGAGATACATTCAGACAAGTAAGCTGGGCCAGAACCATTTAGGGCTTTATAGGCTTTGAATTGTGCTCGGAAACAGATAGCCAGCCAGGGGAGCTGGCATAACAAGGGAGTTGTGAGCTCCCTGTACACTGCCTCAGTTAGAAATCTGGGTATTGCCTGTAGGACTACTTGAAGCTTTTGAACACTCTTCAAAGGCAATCCCATGTAGAGTTGTTGATGTAACAAGAGCGTGGACCACACATTTGTGAATTCATATGAAGTCTGGGAGCATGCTTAATGTGGAGATGTCAACTGGTTTATTTTTTTTCTATAACTGCTGGTTGCTATTATGATTAGTGTTTTTTTTTCTTTTTAAAAGAAAGACATGTTTTCTTTTAGTCTATGTGAGATGCCTTTAGGCCCATACTGGGGGAAAAGGAGGGATAGATATTTATAATTAATGAATAATACTTGCTGTGAAAGCAATACTGCTTTCTATATAGGAAACAATGTTTTTTTTATGCAAAACAGTGGTTTTTTTGGCAGATTAAAATGACATTGTAGATTTGAACTGGATTAACCTTGAAGGAGCTGGGGGTGGTGACGGCCGGCAGGGAGTTCTGGAGTGGGCTGGTCCATGAGGTCATGAAGAGTTGGAAATGACTGAACAAATGAACAACAACAAATAGATTTGAACAAGTCATTTCTCTAAATAATCTTCACAAAATGCAAATGATCTCACAATTGTTGTTTTTGTCCTCATAAGATACTTGTGAGCATAATACTCTCCACACAAAAAGGCAGTCATTGTTTGCTAGGAAACAAATAGCAGAGAATATTTTTTCCAATCTCATGATCCATTTGGAATATAGCTTCATTTTCTTGGGGTACATCTGTCAAATTAATGCAGTTTGATACCACTTTAACTGCCACAATTCAATGCTATGGAATCATGGTAGTAGTTTTCCCAGGCCTTTAGCTTTCTCTGTCAGAGAATTTGATGCCGCACCAAACTCCAACTCTCAAGATTCCATAGCATTGAGCTGTGGCAGTTAAGGTGGAATCAAATCTCTGCATTAACCTTTCCAATGGCTTCCTCACTCTGCAGAAATGGAAGTTCAATGTCTTTATTAGTGACTTAGACGAAGGGTTAGAAGGCATGATTATCAAGTTTGCAGATGACACCAAATTGGGAGGGATAGCCAATACTCCAGAAGATAGGAGCAGAATTCAAAACAATCTTAACAGGTTAGAGAGATGATTGGCCAAAACCAAGAAAATGAAGTTCAATGGGGACAAATGCAAGATACTCCACTTAGGCAGAAGAAATGAAATGGAAAGATACAGAATGGGGGACACCTGGCTTGAGAGCAGTATGTGTGAAAAAGATCTTGGAGTCCTCATGGACAACAAGTTAAACATGAGGCAACAATGTGATGCAGCTAAAAAAGCCAATGGGATTTTGGCCTGCATCAATAGGAGTCTAGTGTCTAGATCCAGGAAAGTCATGCTAGCCCTCTATTCTGCCTTGGTTAGACCACTCGGGGAATACTGTGTCCAATTCTGGGCAGTGCAATTGAAGAGAGATATTGACAAGCTGGACTGTGTCCAGAAGAGGGTGACTAAAATGATCAAGGGTCTAGAGAACAAGCCCTATGAGGAGCAGCTTAAAGAGCTGGGCATGTTTACCCTGCAGAAGAGAAGACTGAGAGGAGACATAATGAGGGCCATGTATCAATATGTGAAAGGAAGTCATAGGGAGGAGGGAGCAAGTTTGTTTTCTGCTTCCCTGGAGACTAGGATGCAGAGCAATGGCTTCAAACTACAGGAAAGGAGATTCCATCTGAACATTGGGAAGAACTTCCTGACTGGGAGAGCCGTTCAACAGTGGAACGATCTACCCCAGAGTGTGGTGGAGGCTCCTTCTATTGAGGCTTTTAAACAGAGGCTGGATGGCCATCTGTTGGGGGTGCTTTGAACACGATTGTCCTGCTTCTTGGCAGGGGGTTGGACTGTATGGCCCATGAGGTCTCTTCCAACTCTATGATTCTATGACTCTATAAGTTACCTGCTATCACTGCTCCTTAGTATGTAATCAACTGAGCCCCAGCATTAATTCCACCATCTACCCAGATATCTCATTGCCTCATAAACTATGCCACCCCCTTTTCTCCTTGTCATGACCCCTTCCTTGGCATGTTTCAAAGTCCAGGGCTTGGTAGTTTAGGTGGGTTGTGATTTGCAACCTGTGCCCCAGTGCCAGGACGTGAGACCCAGCCCTTTCTTGGGGGAGTTAAATCAATCTGGATCTAGTCTAAACAAGGAGAAGTGTTTCAGCCAAATATGGAACCGAAGGAGAGGCGGGAGATTGGGGTGTTTCCTATATTAAAATCTCAACGATGACAAGTCTTGTCAAAGGTAGATGGTAGTCTGTCAAAGTTGTACAGGGAAGTCAGGAACTCATTTCTCAAAGAAATGGAAAGACTTCTCTCCCCCTTCCTTTAAATCTACATTCACTTATAAAAGTGGAGACCCTGGAGAATTTCAAAGTCTGCTTTCAATCAGACGAGGGGGAAAATATTTCAAGGGATTTATTTTTATTTTATTTTCCACAGCTGCAGCATAGAAGGTTGAAAAAAAGAAAGTCGTCAAGACACTCTGCAGATTGGAGCTTGGGAAGAAAATTGTGTGTGCTTTAGAAAGTGGGGGAATTTTGCGCTAAAACAGTACAAAGACCAAATATGCCTAGTGTTGCATGGCCAGAAAATGCTAGCATTAGCATTTTGAATAGCGCAAGCAACAGGGGGTGTTTCTGAACTTCTCCTAATTCAGATTTTCCCCTAGATTAATTAGGTCTGTCCCAAAAAATGTTGCAGCCCCAGAGAAAGGAGAAGATAGTTCCTTTCCTCTTCCATGCAGTGGAACTCTCTGCCCCGGAGTGTGGTGGAGGCTCCTTCTTTGGAAGCTTTTAAGCAGAGGCTGGATGGCCATCTGTCAGGGGTGATTTGAATGCAATATTCCTGCTTCTTGGCAGGGGGTTGGACTGGATGGCCCATGAGGTCTCTTCCAACTCTTTGATTCTATGATTCTATGATTCTATGTATTGAAAATGGCAATTTCGGTACTTGAGTCATTTTTTGGCCATTATGTGAAATAGGCATAGTTCTTTCTCTTTAAACTAAGGAATTAAGGATTGCCGTTTGTCAGCTAATCTGTACAGCCAGGCCTCCACATTTTCTGGGGTTAGGGCTGCAGGGCACTTGTAAAGGTAAAGGTTTCCCCTGACATTAAGACTAGTCGTGTCTGACTCTAGCGGGTGGTGCTCATCTCCATTTCTAAGCCGAAGAGTCAGTGTTGTCTGTAGACACCTCCTGGGTCATGTGGCCAGCATGACTGCATGGAGCATCGTTACCTTCTCGCAGAGGTGGTACCTATTGATCTGCTCACATTTGCATGTTTTCAAACTGCTAAGTTGGCAGAAGGACCCTTGTGAAAGTGGAAAAATTATAAATATTTTTAATCTAAAGAACATCACTCTGGAATCCCAAGCTCTTCCAATGATACTCAACAATCAATTCCACTGAAGATATTCTGTCTAGGAGATGTTCTCTTTAAGAATCTTTAGGACATCTAGCAGAAATCTATGCACAGAAATTATCCAGCAGAAATGAGCCAGTTGCTCAGAAGGATCTTGAGATTCCTAGATAAACTATGTTAATCATACTTGCAAATAAAAAAAAAGCGGTTTTTTAGTTTTGGTTGGTGTTTTATATGCGTATGTGTTTTACTTATTGCACTTTATACTGTGTTTTTTTATGTTCTGTTTTGAGACATCTTGCGCTATGTGTAAGCCACCTTGAGTACCTTTGGGAACATGGTGGCGGGATACAAGAATAAAGTTGTTATCATTATTATTAAGTCTGAGAAAATAAAGACAACAAAGATTTAGGGTCAGCAATATTTGCTTGGAGGACCCTGTTACCATAATCTTGTCATCTGATCTTCTAATTTATAATCCGCTGTAAAGCCCAAAAAGAGGGAGTTAATATCAATAATGACTTAAGCACTTTTAATTCTTGGACTCTCAGGTTATTGACTGGAGAAAATGAGCTGGCTTTCTGTTAATCTTCTAGTCAGTGGTTCTCAACATGTGGGTCCCCAGATGTTTTGGCCTAAAATTTCCAGAAATCCCAGCTAGTTTACCAACTGTTAGGATTTCTGGGAGATGAAAGCAAAAACAACTGAGGACCCACAGGTTGGGAACCACTGATCTAGACTATTTCATTAGTGAAAGTGTTGGAATTTGAATTTTCTTTTTTTTACTCTGAGCTTCAGGTGTGATTCTACTGATACTCCTGGTATTTCTTACCATTGACAATGTTGTCTGGGATACTGGGACTTGCAGGTCAGCAACGTTTGAAAGGACACATGATCCCCATCTTTGCCTAAAGGTGCATCTACACACTGTAGCATTACTGCGGTTTGACACCTCTTTAACTTCCATAGTTCAATGCTATGAAATCATAGGAGTCATAGTTTTACAAGACCTTTGGCCATCTCTTCCAAAGAGGGCTGATGTTTCACCAGACTACAAATCTCATGATTCCATATCTTTGAGTATCCGTAGGGATACCAAGGTGCTTGTCTATAAAGCTATTGTCCTCCCAACTCTGCTATATGCCTGCAAAACATGGACTGTCTACAGACGTCACATGCAGCTCCTGGAACGATTCCATCAGCGCTGCCTCCGGAAAATCCTGCAAATCTCCTGGGAAGACAAGCGGACAAACGTCAGTGTGCTGGAAGAAGCAAAGACCACCAGCATTGAAGCGATGGTCCTCCAACATCAACTCCGCTGGAACGGCCATGTTGTCCAAATGCCCGACCACTGTCTCCCAAAGCAGTTGGTCTACTCCGAATTCAAGAATGGAAAATGAAATGTTGGAGGACAGGAAAAGAGATTTAAAGATGGGCTCAAAGCCAACCTTAAAAACTCTGGCATAGACACTGAGAACTGGGAAGCCCTGGCCCTTGAGCGCTCCAGCTGGAGGTCAGCTGTGACCAGCAGTGCCGCAGAATTCGAGGAGGCACGAGTGGAGGGTGAAAGAGAGAAACGTGCCAGGAGGAAGGCACGTCAAGCCAACCCCGACTGAGACCACCTTCCACCTGGAAACCAATGCCCTCACTGCAGAAGAAGATGCAGAGCAAGAAGAGGTCTCCACAGCCACATACGGACCCACAGGGAAACCCATGATGGAAGACCATCTTACTTGTCCAACGAGGGATCGCCTAAGTAAGTAAGTAAGCTACCACAGTTAAAGTTATGTGAAATTACATTAATTCTACAGTGTAGATACACCCTAAATCTAACTCTCAGCCCCAAATACAGAAAACCCATTGAACCATAGAATCACAGAATCCTAAAGTTGGAAGAGACCTTGTGGGCCATCTGATCCAACCCCCTGCCAAGAAACAGGAAAATTGCGTTCAAAGCAATTTGAATGAGACTTACATAACACCCAGGTTGAACATATTCCCAAATATGCAGCCAAATATATAATCCAATCTGTATATGCTTTCCTATGAACATCTGCATAGAAAGTGGCATTTCATGCATAACTTTATTCCTGCAACCTTGAACTGAATGAAAATATTCTGAATAGAAAAGACTTACAAAGACATAATATACCAACAGGATTCCTTCAACAATCTTGCCTCTACAGTAGTTTGCCACAGTTTTCCATGATGCAGTTTCACTGGTTCTTAAGTGAACTCTTCTTAGCATTCAGGATTCTTTGCTTTCATTATTCTTCCCTTCTCTTCCTATTTTGCTTGAAAAAATTAACCATTTTTATACTACTTTATCTCAAATTGCAGGATTGTGTACAATAAAATAACAGCATCTGTATCATTGTAATGTAATCAAGGGCTGGGAATAAAACCACAGGAACAACTCAGAAGCACTTTCAAAATAAAATGCCTGGATAATCAGGATGCCCTGGTTTGGCAGCTAAAGATCTGTAAAAATCATTAGCCTTCAGGAAGAAAGATTAAAGCAGCCACCACCATCTTGCTTTGAATGAGCTATGGGAAACATTTAGATTGTAATGAGAATCCAATGTCCTGAGTGTTGGCAATGGGTTTAGTATTGTGGATAGGATGAGATTAGTATTTGGTTGTAAGATACACAGCCCCTATTGCACGACTCCACAAAGATTGTGAGAATCCTAATCTTCACAACTAGTCACGGGACCAACCATGTCATTTAGGCATCCTATCTCTCTGAAAATTGGCATAATATTGTTTTGTTCCTAAACTCTATACTGAATACCCCAATGGCAAAAAAATGGCTAGTTTCTTTGGGATCAAAAAAAGAAAAAGAAAGGAAAGGAAAGGAAAAAGTACAACAAATCAGCATAGCAAGTTGTTGAAACATAATGATATTGTCCAGAATCCTATTTGTATTTTGTGTTTAAGTTGGACATTTTTGTGATGTGTAATGGTCATGTTCACTTCAACACTAGTGAAGCAGACTTCTGTGTGTGGTTCTGTTCTGTATCACTGACTGTACATATGAATTGTCTCCTTTTGACTGCACATTCAGTTGTGCACTAATGAAGTGCTGCTACACAGATCTGGAATGTTGAACAATGTTTGCTGTTGGGTTTCATCCCTGACTGCACAAATCTCTATCCCTCAATGAGTAGTTAGCCTAGATAGATGAGAGTGAGGGATTCCTTCCCCAAATTCCTTATACATGCCTGTCTTAAGAAGGGGTTTAGAAGGCTTAGAAGAGGGGTTGTCTTACTCATCCTGCATGCTACTATCTCCTCCTGCTTCTGAATACTTAGCAATGTGATCTCTTTAGGGAAGACGTGATTTCCTCTTTAAAGGTATTTTTATTGCCCTGGGCTGGCCATGCGTCCTGTCTCCGTTTTGTGACTTTTCTTCCTTTGTTCTTCTAGAGCAGGGGTCCTCAAACTTTTTAAACAGAGGGCCAGGTCACAGTCCCTCAACCTGTTGGAGGGCTGGATCATAATTTGAAAAAAAAAATATGAATGAATTCCTATGACACTGCACATATCTTATTTGTAGTGCAAAAAACACTTAAAACAATACAATAATTAAAATGAAGAACAATTTTAACAAATATAAACTTATTAGTATTTCAATTGGAAGTGTGGGCCTGCTTTTGGCTGATGAGATAGGATTGATTGTCATTTCAGACTTAGGTTGACCCTGAGCGAGGGCCGGGTAAATGACCTTGAAGGGCCGTATCTGGCCCCCGGCACTTAGTTTGAGGACCTCTGTTCTAGAGTAAGGAGACATCTTGCCATTGTCCAGGCAAGATATGGTAGATATGGCTATTTTATTATTTTTCCTTTTCCTTTTCCTTAGAAAATAGCTCAGTGAAGCTAGTTAGTTCCAAGAGCCTTTCCTATCTAGAATGGATCTCTTTTGACTTTAATAAACATATTATTTTTAGAACCTTTGAAGTTGTTGATCTGCAATCCTGTTCCATCCTGTTGAATGTAAACCAATCCTTGCTCTTTGCACATAAGCTTCTGCTGGTTATGAAATGTGCTTCTGGCACTCTGCTATATTTTTGTGGAATCACCCCTAATTGAGGGTTAGTTTTGAGCCTAACTACTCCTGATTCCCAACATTTGCAACTTCTCACATGACAATCCTGTAGTTGCCCCCATCTTATAAATCTGGTTTTACTGCACTACAAAACATGACTCTAAAGTGTCTCAATCACATGGTCAAACTCTGTAGAGATAACATGTTGGTGTTGTTGCTGTTAACTGCAATCAAGTCAACTTCATCTTAGGGCAAGCTTTGCTCAAGAACTTCAAATGCATAACACAGCATGATGAATACCCTCCCTTCATTCACACTTCTTATACAGGAGGAAAGATTGACTCAGTTGTAAAACATGCTCAAGATTGACTCAGTTGTAAAACATGCTAAATACATATTTATCCTTGCAGTATTGGGTCCCTTCACGACTTTAATAGTAGGGATGGCTGTGGGGACTCACCTCTGGGACTGCAGGAGTGGCCACAGGCCCAACACCTCATTTGATCTGGGACTTTCAGGAAGACCCGGATCTAACAAGGTATTTAATCAATCTGGAATAAACCAAGGAATCCTTGGTTTTTTCTGAGTTAATTTGCTTTTACCAGAGGTGTCACTTGGATGACTCTGGTAAAAAATGAGACACATCTCATGATTTGGGACTGTATGAATGGGTCCTGGAAACCATCTCCTTGACAATATTTCTAAACCAGCTGAGAAATTGCTCTCCTATCCAAACTGACTCTTTAGTTTCAGTACAAATGTTGATTTGGTGTCTGTTGTCGATGTGTTCCTTCAGGTCATTTCTGGTGACCCTATGGGTAATATATCATGGAGTTTTACTGGCAGAATTTTGTTCAGAGAAGATTTGCCCTGACCTTCCTCTGATTCTGAGAGAATGAATTGTCCCAGGTTATCCAATAGGTCTCTATGGCTGATTGGGGATTTGAACCTCCCAGGGCCCATGCAGATAGTACCTTTATTGCAGTAACTCCCGCAATAAAGAAGGGGCTATCCAGACAACATTCTGGACAGTCCCAAATTAATTTGCAACAAACCAGTAAACCCTGGTTTGTAGTGAATTAGATGGCGGATTTATTCCATGCCTTCTATTTTTAGTGTCTGGACTGTAGCCCAGACACCATTCCCACAGTTTACCGGATTAAATTAGTCTGGAAAACTGTGGTAATACCCACCTCCCTCCCCCAAACCACTTTGAAAAGCAAAGAAAACTTACCTGGCCTCCAGTACACCATTGGAGCAGCTCTCCTGGCCTGTAGAAATGATGTGCCAGGAGAGGCGGGGGGAGGAAAATCACTCCCCCCCCCACTCTCTTGATACATCATTTCTACATGCCAGGAGAGCTGTTCCAAGAGTGTACTGAAGGCCAGGTAAGTTTATTTTACTTTTCAAAGGGGTCTGGGGGGCTTCGAGGAAGGGGGGTAGGACCTTCAAATGTTCTCGCGGGCAAGTCCCATGAAAGCATCTGGACACCCACCCCAGAAAGCATGCATGAGCAGGCCCCCAGGAAGATCTGCATTTTTAAAACACAGATTCTCCTATGATAAAGGCCTGTCTGAATCTGCCCACAGTTTCCTAGACCAATGTTCAGATAGTATGAGCTACCACTATTTTATGTGGCTAAGACTTATCCAAAGAGCATTTGAAAGGAATGTTCCCGATCATTCTATGATATCACACAGCTCAATCATTCAATGGGAGACATTTTAGAAAGTTAGGGAACATGCTAAGTGTGTGCCTGACGATTATGTGTAAGGCTTTCACTGACATCTTATTGATCACATCTAACCCCTGCTTGGATTTAGGCACATCTTCTCCTTTCTTGGAAGAGAAACCGAAGAGTAAAATATGGTCGGCGCACAATACAGCCTATTCATTCTCCATATCCCATATGTCATGTTACTAATGAATAATGAGTATTTAATAAGTAAATTTATAACTTAGGGCAAGTAATTTTTCATAACGTTAAACAGCATAAAAGACTAATTAAGCTACTCAGTGGAATTGTGTTCTGACAGCTGCCTACCTGTCTCATATGTGAGAAGGCACTTCAAACGGTGCTAATTTCAGGCATATGTCTTTATTTCCACATTGTTTTCAAATCTACTGCTGAGATGGCCAGCAGTTTTTTCTCTTCTTTAGTCTCTATAACAGTTTGTAAACTGAATGTGAGAAAGAAATGGTACAGTTGATGATACCCTGTTAAGGAAGAGCAATGTAGATGAAGAACACAGAAAATAATGGCCATACAGTTCTATAGACAAACTGAAGAGCAAATTGGGAAACTATTCGGTTTGGGAAGCAACCAGGATTAGTAACCAGTGCTGATACACCCAGGCTATGGATTACTCAGACAGTGTGGAGCATTAGTGAGAGCATCCAACTAGGACCAGTCCTCAACTAGGACCAGTACACAAGCTGTATCCTGCTCATAGAACCAATTTACAGCCCTCTCAGTCCCCAAAAGTCCATCAAATGGTGTAATTTGGGGCCATTTGGGAGACCAAAACGAAGAACAATCTGGAAGTGAAGCTCTATGATTTAAGATGCCCCTATGACGGCCGACAGGGAGCTTTGATGTGGGCTGGTCCATGAGGTCATGAAGAGTCGGAAGTGACTAAACGAATAAACAACAACAATGAGGAGCATACTAAGGAACTGGGCATGTTCACCTGGGTAGCCCTTGGTGGCGCAGTGGGTTAAACCACTGAGCTGCTGAAGTTGCTGACCAAAAGGTCACAAGTTCGAATGGGGGTGAGCTCCCGCTGTTAGCCCCAGCTTCTCCTAACCTAGCAGTTCAAAAACATGCAAATGTGAGTAGATCAATAGGTACCACTTCGGTGGGAAGGTAATGACACTCCATGCAGTCATGACCTTGGAGGTGTCTACGAACAATGCCAGCTCTTCAACTTAGAAATGGAGATGAGTACCAACCCCCAAAATCGGACGTGACTGGACTTAATGTCAGGGGACAAGCTTTACCTTTACCTATGTTTACCTGGAAAAAAAATTAAGAGGTAACATGAAAGCTATGTTTAAATATTTGGAAGGAAGTCAAGTTGAAGATAGAACAGGTTTCTTTTGTGCTGTCCCAGAGTCTAGGAGATGGGGCAATGGGTTCAAATGAGAGGAAATGAGATTCCACCTGAGTCTTAGAAAGAACATCCTGAGGGTAAGAGCTGATCGACAGGTAAATATACTACTTTGAGTTTGGTGAGGTCTCCTTCTTTGGTGGCATTTAAGCAGAGGCTGAATGGACATCTGTCAGGAGAGCTTTGATTGTGTTTTCCTCATGGCAGAATGAGATTGGATTGGATGGTACTTGGGGTTTCATTTGGTAAAAGGAGCCCTAGCCCCCATTATTAACATAGTGTCAATATGATTAAAAATGTGATGCATCTTATAATATTTAGAGCAGTGATTCCAAACCTTTTTTTTGACCAGGAACCAATTTGACTAGGAACTACTTCGACTAGGGACCACTTTGACCCGGGACCACTTTCCAACATTAGTATCAAAAGGGTTACAAATCAGTTTTTGGTTGACTTTAGATTTGGTTTGGTTATTTGAGGTGCTCATTCAGAAAATTGCATTTGATAGACCACATCAGCTCTAGTTTCTGATACAGAACATATGCCATCCAGTAGTTGCCATCTGGTTGCTCACAGAAAAGCATATTTAATAAGCCTCAGCACTATAAGAGGGTTTTGCAAAACCAATTGCTCTTGTTGCAATGGTGTAGTAGCAATGAGGCCACGAACCATATATTATTTCTTGTGGACCACTGGTAGTCCACGGAGCACAGGTTGGGAACCACTCATTTAGAGAAAGCAGGAAGGAAACCGTATTGAAGAACGTCCCTGGTTTGGGTATTTTCTTTCTCTCTTTTCTTGACTAATTCATTCCCCATTTTAAACTATACATTAGATAGAAAAAATCAGAAAAAGAAAGATGCAGTATTAACTTTAGTAATGCATCTGGTAAACTGTCGAGCTCCAGCCCCATACATTTCTCTCCCCCTCCCCACCGCTCAATGAATACACATTTGTTCAGCACATTTCTCTTTGTTGTTTGGCTTCCCAGACTCAATACAATGTTAAATTATACATTTAAGTAACATTGCAGATCTATGCAGATTTGCTCAGACATCAATATCCTTGAAATCAATTGGCTTTACTTCCAACTAAGCGCGGGGGTGTTTTATGGCATCAACTTGTAATTGAGAAGTTTGGGAAGAGTTTAATAAGTGAGACAGATTTCCTATCACCTTAAAAATATGTTGCTTTTCCTCTTCATTTCCCCCCCATTTTAATGTTTTCCACTGTAGCGGCAGTAGGTGTGAAATAGTTATAATCAACCACATCACAGTCAGATGAAAGCAAACTCTTTTCTGAAATTATTGTCATTTTCTTAGATTCCTGTTGCACACACTACTTATTACATGATATTGGCCTACCACCTATTGTCAGTCCAATAATTCAATACCACCTATTGTCAGTCCATATAATTCAATAAGAAGCAATTGAATTATATGTTGACCCACCATTCATCAGCTGATCCTACATATCTACTCCTATTGGAAGTAACCAACAGGATACTAACCTAAGTTTACACAAAACAGTGATAAGAAGCTATTTCTGGGTAGGGAAATAACTGGTGCATTCTGGAAGCAACAGTTTTGGTTACTGGTGGGGGTCAACTTTCTTGTTCTTGTGTGCTTTTAAATCAGGAAAAGAGATTCTACCTAAAAATAAGGAAGAATGTCTTGATGGTAAGAATTGTTTGACAGTCGAATACACTGCTTTGGGGTGTGGTGAAGTCTCTTCCTCTTGAGGCTTTTCAGAAGAGGCTGTGGGGACAGGGCTGTGGCACAGCTAGTTAGTAGGCAGCTGCATTAAATCATTACTGACCAAGAGGTCATCAGCTCGAAGCCAGTCCAGGTCGGAGTGAGCTTGCTGTTGACCTATGCTGCCCAAAAGACAGTTGCATCTGTCAAGTAGGAAATTTAGGTACCACTTTGTGCGAGGAGGCTAATTTAACTAATTTATGACACCATAAAACCTTCCAGTAGCAGTGCATAAGAATGAGGAAGTACTCCATCAAGGACTCGGTGTCACAAGTGGATGGTGAAGCAACAGCTCCCCCTGTGGCTGGAATTGAGCATACCCTCATGAAGCCGAAAAGCTGGAATGTTAAATTGCCTCTGTGTCTGTCTATATATGTTGTATGTCTATGACATTGAATGTTTACCATGTCTATGTGCATTGTAATCCACCCTGAGTTCCCTGCAGGGTGAGAAGGATGGAATATAAATACTTTAAATAAATAAATAAGGGTCTGAATGGCCATCTGTTGGGAAGGTTTTGTTTGTTCTTCCCCAAAAGGCAAAGCTTTGGAGAACAGGAAGAAGTAGTGGCAGATGCTGACTTTATCTCAAACCAGGATCCCAAATACTAGCAGTGTTCTGGTACGGCTGTACCAGGAGCTCCAACTTCTTTTTCTTTCTTTGAGTGTTTGTATGTTTTCCAAGGTTCCATGCATTTTGCAATAAGGTGGCTTCCCTTTGTTTGCAGTTATAGGGCCAATGGCCCATCAATCATCATTAGGTTCTTTAGTTCCTCCCCTTTTTCTGGGTTTAGGAGGGAAAAAGGGGACCTCTGGTTTAGTTCACACAGAGAAGCCTTTCGTACAGGACGTTAATCAGTTCCACCTGTAGAAAGATTTGTCTTTTACAGCTTTTGCTGGGGGGAATTCAGTCTCACAGCTCTACAGAGAAGCATAGCTTTTGCTCGGGGGAATTCCAGTCCCACCGCTTTACAGACAGCCTTCGCTGGGAATTGAAGACCTTCTTTCCTCTTGGAAATCTACAACAGGACTCTGTTTGGTAAGGACCACAGGCGGCAGCCATAATGCAATATGGACCGGGTGTAGGGGCCCACGCCAGCAGAGCCTAAGACAGATTGCCCAGATAGAGGTCAAGGATTTCCCTGATAGTGAAGAAACAGTTCATGAAGATAGTTGCCTGCCCCTTGAGGACAAGATTAAGAAAGCCACTAGTTGATTCAAAGCCTTGAAGTATTTGTTTGATTTATTGAAGACCTAAGCACTAATAAAGAACTTTGTTAAACTTTCCAACTTTCTAAATACTTTGTTTAGGGAAATCTAAAGGGCCTCTAATCTGAGGCACCCCCGGCATCCCGTTGGGCATACAGAACATGTCCTGTCTACAGACCTTTTCACAGGCCCAGCGCGTGACAGCACAAGCGGAGCATTAATCATTATTCACAGTTTGAGGTCAAACAGATAGCCCAACAGAGGTGCTAACATTAGAATAGAGAAGCCAAATGTCTGTTCCAGGGACATGAACCAATTACCAGAGTGTCCAGAGTACAAGTTTGAATTAGAATCTGTAAGCTGAGATCCAAGGCAAGTCCAAGGTTCAGGAACTACGAGACAGCAAGAATCCAAAGTTGTAGCTTTTAGACTGACAAAGTTTCTAGAACCAGCAACAAGGTGCTATCCCTGAGCTCCTTAAATTCTAAATTGACAGGTCTTACATTTTGTTGGCTCCCTTCTCAGCTGATCTGAAGGATCTGCACATTTGAGACCTCTCTTTTCGCAAGTCCACAGAAGCTGGAACAGTTAGCTCTTCCTCAGTCTCCTCAGAGGAACTTGCTTCCTTTGCAGGCTGAGAAGTAGTTGGTCCTTCCATGGATGATGTTTCAAAGCTTGGCCGAGGGAGCTGGTAGGCTCCAGCTCAACCACTGAGCCTTCCACCATCATCTCCTTGTCCTTGCTTTCCGATTTCCTTGATGGGGGAGGGTGGAAAGATAAGGTAGCAGTGTGAACTGTCCTAATTATCACCCCAAAGAACAAAAGCAATCTCTGCACTTTGCAGCACATATTGAGATTTGAAATGGGGCCTATAAACAACATTGAAATCTATTTCTCTAACCAGCCAGCCATGGAAACAAATTAAAGGAGATCTTCTAAATCATGAGAAAATGCAATTAATTCCAAAGAAGGCTTTTAATATTCCCCCTACCAAAATCCGGGATGCTGAAACGGATCGCAGTTTACCCAGAGTGCACAACCTTAGTATTCTCTATCTGTACTTAAAATGAAAGTCTGAAAATAAAGCTTTGGTTGTTTAGTGTTTACTTGTTCTTCCATAGGATATTTTGGGTACCTGCTTCTTCTTAGAGCTCGAGGAGAAGCAATACATATATACATGTGTGTGTTTCCTTAAAACCACCTGTCAACTTATAGTGAACCAATGAATTTTGTAGGCTTTTCAAAGGCAAGGAATACTCAGAGGCAGTTTGCTATTTCCTTCCACTGAATTATAGCCTGGAGCACCTGGCATTCCTTGGTGGTTCCCCACCAAAACACTAATCAGACCTGATCCTGCTTAATTTGCAAAATCATGTACCCTCTGGGTATTTAGACTCTCTCTCTCTGCCAGAGATATGCCACTTTAATTTTTTTTCCATGAGGTGCATGTTTCTGAAACACATAAGGAGAGTTAGAATATCATGCCATCTCACTCATTCTGGGGACTTCCTAATGAAGATTAAAATTGAATGTAATGCCATTCTAACTTTCAGTGCAAAGAATTAGTGTTTTTAATCCAAATGGTGCCATTCCATGCTTGTTCGAAATTATCATCAATGACATTTTTCATTCTTTGCCTGTAGGACTCTATATGAGACTCTGTTTTGCCCAGTCTCTTTCTTTTGCCTTAGTTTTGTGCTCAGTACAGGAATCTACCAATTTTCAGGAATATGGTTGGCCTCCACATTTGCAGGTTTGTTTCTTTGTGGATTTGATTATAATTTTCTTTCTAGGAATCCCCAGGTCCAGTTTTTAAATTTGCAGTTTTTCCACTTTCATCAGGCTCCTGCACCTCTAACCTTTGCAAATATGGAGGGCTGGCTGTATAATCATTTTACCCTAAATGTTACAAATAGAAAAGGTAGGAAATGTGTCATGAAAGTAAACATAGTATGGAAATTATGACACTTTTAAAAAAAATCCTATAGGAGCTGAGGAGCCTTCTAATCAAGGTGAAAGAAGAAAGTGCAAAAGCTGGATTGCAGCTAAACGTCAAAAAAACCAAGATTATGGTAACAAGAATGATTGACAACTGGAAAATAGAGGGAGAAAATGTGGAGGCCGTGACAGACTTTGTATTTCTAGGCACAAAGATTACTGCAGATGCAGACTGTGGCCAGGAAATCAGAAGACGCTTACTTCTTGGGAGGAGAGCAATGTCCAGTCTCGATAAAATCATAAAGAGTAGAGACATCACACTGGCAACAAAGATCCGCCTAGTCAAAGCCATGGTATTCCCTGTAGTAACCTACGGATGTGAGAGCTGGACCTTAGGGAAGGCTGAGCGAAGGATGATAGACGCTTTTGAGCTGTGGTGCTGGAGGGAAGTGCTGAGAGTGCCTTGGACTGCGAAAAGATCCAACCAGTCCATCCTCCAGGAAATAAAGCCCAACTGCTCATTGGAGGGAAGGATACTAGAGACAAAGTTGAAGTACTTTGGCCACATCATGAGGAGACAGCAAAGCCTGGAGAAGACAATGATGCTGGGGAAAGTGGAAGGCAAAAGGAAGAGGGGCCGACCAAGGGCAAGATGGATGGATGGCATCCTTGAAGTGACTGGACTGACTGCACTGACCTTGAAGGAGCTGGGGGTGGTGACGGCTGACAGGGAGCTCTGGCATGGGCTGGTCCATGATGTCACGAAGAGTTGGAGACGACTGAACGAATGAACAACAACAATAAGAGTTCAAAGTTGCCTTAGATGTCATCTGGGCCGACTTCTTATCAATGCAAGTTAAACAATGCTACATTCACCCAATTGTTTCTTAAGAATGCAGTACCTTTGCAGAGAGAGTCTTTTCCATTGTCAAGCAGCTTTTCCTAATGCTCTTCAGTTCCCAAAGTGAAAATGGCATATGTGCAATTAACTGCTAAGTGTTCCCAAATAAAGTAATCCATTTCTAAACACTGCCTGGAGATCTTCACAGAGATTCCCCCAAATGTCGATTGTTGCATTTATTATTTAGGGCAATTGTATCCCATCCTTTCTCAACCTCCACAGAGGGACTCAGGGCGGCTACCAACCAGCACAGCACAGTGCCGACAACAAAGTAAATACTGCATGGAATTTTGCAGTTTAGTCGGCTGCAGAGAACAGAGGAGGGCACCTGACTCTTCTTTTTTGGACAACTATCAACCAAGGAGAGGTGGGTAATACAGTATTGTATTATTATTATTATTATTATTATTATTATTATTATTTCAAACATAAGATTAGTACACAGCAAACAAGATCATTCTGCTGGTTGTTGTATTGGATCACATGTCGGACACTTCCCAAGTGTCTAGGACTGTGTGATGTATCGGTGAATAATGCGTGCAGATCCCAGTAGGGTGGCCTTTTGCAGCTGACAGGTGGCAATTTTGTCAGCACCAATTGTGTTTAAATGCAGGCCAAGGTCTTTAGGCACTGTACCCAGTTTGCCGATCACCACTGGTCCCACCTTGACTGGTTTGTGCCAGAATCTTTGCAGTTCGATCTTTAAATCCTCATATCGTGTCAGCTTTTCCAGTTGTTTCTCTTCAATCCTGCTGTCACCTGGGATTGCAACATCAACAATCCATACTTTGTTTGTTAACACGATTGTGAGTATTGTGCTCCAAAACTCTGTCAGTCTGAATTTGGAAGTCCCAGAGTCTGAATTCAGAAGTCCCACCTCACTACCTCTGAGGATGCTTGCCATAGATGCAGGCGAAACGTCAGGAGATAATGCCTCTAGAACATGGCCATATAGCCCAAAAAACCCTACAACAACCCAATGATTCTGGCCATGAAAGCCTTCGACAATACGTAGTCCCAGAGTAGTTTGATGTGTTCATTTTCTGTTACTTTTTCAGGTTTGTGATCCCACCAGTTCATTGTCACAGGCAGATGGTATTTGTGGCACAAGTTCCAATGAAGCATCTGAGCAATGGTTTTATGCCTCTGCTTGTAGTCTGTCTGCGCGATCTTCTTGCAGCAGCTGAGGATGTGATCTATTGTTTCATCTGCTTCCTTGCAGAGTCAACACTTAGGATCTGTCATTGACTTTTCAATTCTGACTTTGATGGCATTGGTTCTAATGGCTTGTTCTTTTCATTCCTCCTGAGCTACCAAAATCAGGCCCTCCATTTCTGTTTTCAAAGTTCCATTTGTGAGCCACAGCTATGGTTTTTCTTTGTCAATTTGGCTCTCAATTTTTCCCAGGAACTGTCCATGGAGAGCCTTCTTTTGCCAGTTTTCTTTTCTGCTCTGCATTGTGTTTTTATGGTATTCCCTCTTTGCTTTTGCACTTGAAGCAGTTTACTACTATTGACTTCCATCAATGTTGGTTCTTGACAGTCTTTCATATAATCTTCCAGTGCGTGTTTCTCTTCTTCTACCATTTGTTTCACTTGCAGAAGCCCCCTGCCTCCTGATTTTCTGGACAAGTAAAATCTGTTGACAGCGTTACGCAGGGTGTAATGAGTAGTGGATTGTCATCAGTCTTCTTCCTCTTCTTCCTCTTCTTCTTCTTCCTCTTCTTCCTCTTCTTCTTCTTCTTCTTCTTCTTTGATTGGACAACCAAGTTTTGAAAATGTTTAATTTGTGTCTTAGGCTAAATGGCTTATGTAAGATTGTGGTCTGTTCAGAGGAAGATGTGTTTCATTTACTAGAAATTATATGATATAATTTCAGTAGGGAGAAAGTGAAAGAATGAGATGTTGGTAGTGAGTGGTGATTGTTGGTATGTCTGTGGGGAATTGAATAAGGCTGGAGGATGATGAGAAGTAGTCAGGAGGAATGAAAATTATAGACTATCAGGCTTAGTAAGTAAGTGAGGATTAATAGTCTGAGTGGTTAGGAGAGTTTGGTTGTGTCTGTAATAAAATGTACTCACCTTGAAACTGTTGGAAGAATCCATATGGCATATGGGCGATTTTCCAGCAGAAGTACTGCTTCCAGCCATTCATCCAGCACAAGTGAAATTACAGTTTACTCTTGAGCTTCCAGAAAGCCTACTTGATCCTGGTGTCTTTTAACACATAGGCAGCTGGATCTGGTTGGATGCAACCTGATCTAGTGTCCACACATCAAACAGACACATCACTATGCCACTAGCCAGAAGCACAGCCTGGGAGAGCCTTTCTGAGGATGTTGCTTCTGCTGATGACATACTAGATACCCTGTTGTGATCTCACCAGAATCAACATCACCAGCAAGGCTCTGCTGGGAGTTAATATTGGCTAGTGATTTGGCAGTGGCAGCACCGGTGTGCTGTTGGCCTGTCCATCAATCTGGACACCAAAAGTTCTGGGAACAGTCTCATGCTGCATAAAGGGAAGCACAGTATTCCTGATTATTTGGGTAACTGTAGATTCAGCCTTAAAGAGGTTTTTGAGTTAGCTAAGAGTGGAGAGAGTGGGGTGACATCTACACTGCCATATAAAATCCATATTATCTCCTTTGAACTGGTCATATATGGCAGTGTAGACTCATATAATTCAATTCAAAGCAGATCATGTGCATAGAAGTGGAAAGAACCCATCATACTAAGGTAGGTGACAAAAACATTGCCAGATTACGAGCTATCAATGGGTTTTAACTATCACTATTGTTCCTCTCTCAGAATTGTTGCCTATGTGTAAAACCATCTTGAGTCCCTTCAGGCTGAGAAGGGTAGGGCACAAATATGGTAAATCAATCAATCAATCAACAATGGGTGTGGGTTTATCATAGGTAGGAGGCAGATCAGCACCAGGATGTGCATGACATCATGTAATAAGAACTGTCACCAAAGGTCAGTTTGACTGCCTAATGTGATAAAAATTTTACTTCGTGAGGATGCACTTCTTCTGCTATGAAACTCAGACAGTGATTTTGTGTTGAGTGGAATGTGTAACAACAAAAAAGTTTAGTGGTGGATTGCTGCAAGTTGGTGCCATATTGGGAGCAATTGAGGGAGGAAATGGCTTCAATTTATTGTCTACATTAAAAAATACTGCAGGTCCCAGGAATACCGAGAGTGTCGTGGAGAAAGAACTAATAGGTTTCTTTTTTTATTAGATTATTGTCAATCTTCTGCACCTGCTTCCGAAAAGGGATGGGTGAGGCTGTTAGTTTGCTCACAAAAAACCTGGAGCAGAGAGAGACATCAATGAGAGGGGCTGCAAATTGGAGTGAAGATGTTCTCAAGCACCTCACTTTCTAACAATTCAGCAGATGGTATTAGGAAAAGTTTCTTGGTGATGCAAGGGAGGAAGAAGATGACATTCTGGATGAATGATAAAAGATACAGATTTAATATAAGGAAGCACTTCCAGGCTGGAAGAACTGTTGGACAGTGGAATAATACATTGCCTTGGAGTGTGGTGGTCTCTCCTTCAATGGATTTTCCCCCTTAAGGGTGTATCTAGAATTAATGCATTTAATATAATGTTAACTCCTATGTAACAATGGGAGTTGTAGTTTTATAAGGTCTTTTATCCTACTCTGTTAAAGAGTTCTGGTGCCTCACCAAATCCATAGCATTGACCCATGGCAGTTAAAGTGGTGTTAAATTTCATTCAGTCTAAGTAGTTGGATGACCATAGAGCAGTGGGTCTCAACATTCCTAATGCAGTGACCCCTTAATACAGTTCCTCATGTTGTGGTGACCCCCAACCATAACATTGTTTTTGTTGTTACTTCATAAATATACTTTTGCTAGTGTTATGAATTGTAATGTAAATATCTAATAAGTAGGATGCATTTTCATTCACAGGAGCAAATTTGGCATAAATACCTGATACACCCAAATTTGAATACTGGTGGGGTTGGGGGGGGGGGTTGATTTTGTGATTTGGAAGTTGTAGTTGCTGGGATTTATAGTTCACCTACAATCAAAGAACATTCTGAACTCCACAAACGATGGAATTGAACCAAACTTGGAACACAGAACTCACATGAACAACAGAAAATATTGGAAGATTTATAGTTCACCTACAATCAAAGAACATTCTGAACTCCACAAACGATGGAATTGAACCAAACTTGGAACACAGAACTCACATGAACAACAGAAAATATTGGAAGTGTTTGGTGGGCATTGACCTTGAGTTTTGGAGTTGTAATTCACCCACATCCAGAGAGCACTGTGGACTCAAACAATGATGGATCTGGACCAAACATGGCACAGATACTCAATATGTACAAATGTAAACACTGGTTGAGTTCGGTGAAAATAGACCTTGACATTTGAGAATTGTAGTTGCTGGGATTTATATTTCCCATACAATCAAAGCACATTCTGAACCTTACCAACATTAGAATTAGGCCAGATTTCCCACACAGGACACCCATGACCAACAGAAAATACTGTATTTTCTGATGGTCTTTGGGTGACCCCTCTGACACCCTCTTGTGAACCCCTCTCCGGGGACCCAAACTCCAGGTTGAGAAACGTTGCCATAGAGTCATGCTAGAGGACCTAGAGATTCTGCAAAATTTAAAGTCATAAACAGGGTAAAAGTACACCTATTGCACCCCTTTCTACCCCAAGCAGTTAAAAGGTGAAGGCTTGTTTAAAGTAAAGGCCAAGCAGCAGCAGAGGTAAGAAAGTTGTGGATGCTGGAATGATGTAAGGTTAGGGATCATGAAAAAAAACTTATCTTAGTATACTCTATTAGCTTGGTCACTTTTCCCTCTTGGAAGAGATGCTTTTTGCTGTTAAATTCCTCTCATTGCTGCACACTACTAAACAGACTGCCTTACCCCAGTGCTGGAGTTTGTCATGGCTTGGATTTTGACTTCAGAAGCTGAGGTTAAATCTGGTTTTCAGGGAACCCCTCCAGATGAGATTAAAAGTCTTGAAAAGTTCCAGGTTTTGTTCCTGTACACACTGATTTTGGCAGTGTTTCCTTCCTCAGAAAAAGATGCATCTGAAGCACAAACTGGAAAAGACCACAAGGGCCATCCTGTCCAATCCCCTGCCATTCAGGAAAATGCAATCAAAGCACTTCTGACAGATGGCCATCCAGCCTCTGTTTAAAACCCCACACACTCCATCACACTCCCAGGCAGCTCTTACTGTCAAAATGTGCTTCCTAATATTCAGGTAGAATCTCTTTTCTTGTAGCTTGAAATTGTTAGCTGGCAGCACTTCCACTTATTTCCATTTGCTTCTTGTCAGATGTTCTTTGACAACCACCTGCTAGGGCCTTCCTCCAGTATAAAGGGTAATAAATGCCTCCAGATTGCCTAACTGGTCAATCACTTATGATGCTTGAAACATGGGCCTGGCCAACCAGAGGTTCAGCAAAACATTTTAGGTGAAACTTCCTCATTAAAGGCTAGCCAGATGGGAAGATTCATCCTGTTTGGATTTCGCTGAAGTGCTGTCATTCTGCACTTTGCAAAAGTGATGGTTCACTCCAACAGCAGTTCATCACATGAGGCGTCATTCTTCTTTCCTTCTCCTCCCATTCTCTCCTTTTTTGAAAACTCATTTTTCAGTCTCTTTGAGAAAAAAAATAATAACAAAGCATTGCCCATCAAGCGTTTCAGCAGCATCTCAACCATGTGTTTTGCTAGGTCTGCAATTCCCTGCAATATGGCAGACAGAAATGGAATAAAGTCAGGAGACGATACCTATATTCTTCAATATCAACTGCTCAGAATGCTTTATCATTCTAGTAAATTATTCTGTCTAATCTTTCTGTCACATCAAAGGTGAGGTGATAAATTCACCGAGGGGATATTTAGCAGTAATGGTGTTGATGCTTGTATGTGTGTGAATGTGTGAGTTCTCTGAATTGAGACATCTCCCAATTCTTTATGGTCCCTGAAAAAAAAAATATCTCGCTTTTACTGTCTGTCGCAGGAAATTGTGAAAAAGATAAAATCCCCACAAAAGAACAGGGAGACGTGTTGGGATGGATTTTCCAATTCTGCACACCCCAGGGTGTAAATGTGATTAGCGGTAATTGGAGAAGTTCAACAACTGTTAATTTTCCCTCTCTTTGTTGTGTTCTCTCTTTTAAAATATTAACGAAATGTGTATGTAGGCCAGGATGAAGCTGAACAAAGGAAACATATTTAACCAGAGTGGAGTAGATGTTGATGTGTGTGTCTGAAATAAGTGTGAGATGTGCTTCCTCTTTTGAAAAAAATATATATATAGATGTCAAACAGCTAATAAACACTTCAAGAATATTAGAGACACGCTGCATGATCAGACACTTCCTACGATATATGTGTAGCAGGGCTATACCATGTCAAAGTGCAATGGGGGAATCCTACATTTGAATTCTGCTCTGAACAGAAACCTCTGAGGATGCTTGCCATAGATGCAGGCGAAACGTCAGGAGAAATGCCTCTAGAACATGGCTCTATAGCCCGAAAAAACCCACAAGAACCTAGTGAACAAAGATTGTTATGCTGGTGTATCTAGATAGCCATGTTGGACAGACAGAAAAATGCAATAACACCCAAACCTTGTAAAACAGTGATCCTTTTGTTGGGCAGGGTGTAAACCTCAGCACCTGGTGAGACATGGAACTGGCCCTGAAACTGAACAGGAAAGCAAACAGACAACAAACAATGATGTTGGCCAAAGGTTCTACCAAGTCCCAGCACTACTTTCACAATTTTTGTTGAGATTGATAAAGTTCATTTCAAACATCAGTATTTTATAGAACTTTAGAGTTATGGGGACAATGGCAAAGTGCAAACAAGCAATAGCTAATGGGTCCATGGTAACCCATACCTGAGATTTATATGACCAGATCAGAATGTAAGCAGAACTTGTTTGTTGTATATGAAAATGTTCTCAAGAGTCTGACACCATATATTTATTTATTATAGAATCATAGAATCAAAGAGTTGGAAGAGATCTCGTGGGCCATCCAGTCCAACCCCCTGCCAAGAAACAGGAATATTGCATTCAAATCACCCCTGACAGATGGCCATCCAGCCTCTGTTTAAAAACCTCCAAAGAAGGAACCTCCACCACACTCCGGGGCAGAGAGTTCCACTGCTGAACGGCTCTCACGGTCAGAAAGTTCTTCCTCATGTTCAGATGGAATCTCCTTTCTTGTAGTTTGAAGCCATTGTCTCATATCCTAGTCTCCAAGGAAGCAGAAAACAAGTTTGCTCCCTCCTCCCTGTGGCTTCCTCTCACATATTTATACATGGCTATCATATCTCCTCTCAGCCTTCTCTTCTTCAGGCTAAACATGCCCAGCTCCTCAAGCCGCTCCTCATAGGGCTTGTTCTCCAGACCCTTGATCATTTTAGTCGCCCTCCTCTGGACACATTCCAGCTTGTCAACATCTCTCTTGAATTGTGGTGCCCAGAATTGGATACAATATTCCAGGTGTGGTCTAACCAAAGCAGAATAGAGGGGTAGCATGACTTCCCTGGACCTAGACACTAGGCTCCTATTGATGCAGGCCAAAATCCCATTGGCTTTTTTTGCCACCACATCACGTTGTTGGCTCATGTTTAACTTGTTGTCCACGAGGACTCCAAGATCTATTATTATTATTATTATTATTATTATTATTATTATTATTATTTATTTACCATATTTATATACTGCCTTTCTTAGCACGGAGGCAACTCAAGGCAGTATTTAACGATAACTTCTGGTTGTTGGCCCTGGACAAAGAATATTGCAGTTACAACATTTCTAGCATAGCACAAATGGCAGAGCTCCAAAAATAATGCATGCCATAAAGAAGCTATTGTCAAGATGGAGTTGATCGGGATCACTAAAAGAAGGCAGCATACTGTTGAATTTTTAATGCTTATTTTTCACCAAGATATTACCCCTAAACATTATGAAGAACTCCCTGACAGTAAGAGCTGTTTGGCAGTGGAATATGCTGCCTCAGAGCTTCTCTTTCTCCTTTTTAAACAGAGGCTATGAAGCCAAAATTTAGCGAGCCACTAAGGATGTGGATTCATCACTTGGCATGCCATGTTGCCTTGTCAGTCAGATGATAAAACGCAGATTGGGATTGAAGGCAACAAACAGAGTTGTATTAACTTTCAGGATTGAAAGGATGTCTGATACAGAGTCTTCTCTCTAAAACAACTGAACATACTCTTGCAACATAGTGCAAGACATTTTATCCCCTTTGACAGTCATTCAAAAGACTCATTCCTTCTCCTTATTGGTTCAGAAATTGTTAAGTTAGGTTCCTGGGATTTGTTGGCTGGGGACTCCTGCTGACATCAGAGATGTATGGAGTTTCCTCCATGGTACAAGAATGGAGAGCTGTTGTTCGTCCATTTGAAGTTGCAGCCATAATGGTAAAGGCACTGCCACCATTTTTATTGGCCAAAATAGACCATGTAGCAGCTGAAAACAGCTACCTTCGGTTTCTTTCAGCTCCACGAGAGAGGCAGGTTTGCCTGTGAGGCTTTGAGCCCAGCTACCTGCCTGAGTGAATCAGAAGAAGAAAGTCACTGAGGTGCTCCATGTTCTATCTGAGTGCCTTAGCTCTCTTAGGATCTTGTTTTTGGATTAAATTCCAATCTTTCCTTTTGGCAACTTAATTTATGGGCTGTGAAAGGGCATTTGGGGAGGGTTTTTTAAAATATTGAAGTGGTTTACTGAAGGGAGGGGATAGCCTGACTCACTTGAGTCCCGACAGGGAGAATTCAATTCTTCTCCAGGTCTAGCTGAAGGAGATTAATGGGAAGGGTGCTAGAAGCAGGGATTTCTTAAAACTGATGCTTGAAAAATGATGGAAAGGGGAGCCTTATACATTCTCTATTGCCACCAATGGACCTGGTCTTCCTGGATCTTTTGACTGCTGTAGCGACGATAAGGAAGACAGGCAGTCCAGGAGGGTGAAGGTGATCTCAAAAGTTTATTGACTAGCCAAGCTGTTTATATAACCTTTTTGTGCTCTTTGCAAAGCTTGCACAGCAACAGTGAGTTGGATTACATAATTGCCAAGTGATTGGTTGGACACTCAAGGGTGAGGTAATCTACAGGTGAGGTCAGCTATAGGTGATGTCATCCTTCCTGTCCTCAAGGGTAATGTCCATATATGGTCAGTGGGGTAGGAACAGTGTATGCATCTGGGGAACACGGTTTGCCGATGTTTTCCAGTGGCACAACTGGTTTTCTACTGGTTTCCTACAGACTGCCAAACCAAAAAATTGATATTTTCTCAGGCCAAATTTGGAGGCTCCTAAAAATGGATCGGTTGGTTACTGAAATCTGAACACCGAAAATGGCATTGGGTTTAACCGAATTGCACAACATTAGTCCCTACTGGTGCATCCCAGTTATGTAAGCCCCCCCCCCCCTCCTGTTCAGGTTTAACTCTAAATCATAACCATTTCAAAAGGAAAAGCTCAGAGTGCTTAGTTAGGGTGAAACTCTTTGGGTGAAAGAATTTGGGATTAGCTTGTTGTCCAGGAACACTTTCCTTCCATATCTCCAGGTCTTTTTGGGCTTGGTTGATGACTGATTTAATCCTTCCAGGAATGTCCAGGCTCCAGGTAGCTTCAGAGATGAACCCTTTCGAAAGACCAAACTATAGAGCTTTTGCAACTGTGGAACATGTATTAATTAATCAAAAATATTTAATAGAAATCATATGTTTAATTCAATCTTTTTTTGGGGGGAGGGGCGGTTTTTTGACAGCAAAATAGCCATCTGTCAGGGGTGTCTTGATTCTGTGTTCCTACAAGGTGGAAGAGATTGGACTGGATGGTCCTTGTGCTCTCTTCCAGCTCTATGTTTCTATTATTCTATTGCCTTTATTGGGCCAACCCAACATGCATAAAATATATGACACAGGTTTTCATAGCTACACTGCCAAAGATGTTAACATCTTACCGAAGGGGAAAATAATGAAGCTAAAGTTCACAGATCTCCATTTTGTCATGTTGCTGACAAAGATGGCATGGGTTAATTGCCAACTAACAACAACAAAAACAACAGATTGTCAAAACATCTTTGCCTGAGGAAGAAGCCAGTGGAGATATGAAAGTTTGTGTCATTTTTGGTTCACTTGATATCACTGTTTGGTGCATTTTCAATGTCACCATATTTTGCTATACCTAATGTTGCAGGAAAAGGGACTATCTCCCAGATATATCGTTTTCAGTACAGAGAGTGAACGTTATTTATTTATTCATTCATTACAATATTTATATCCTGACCTATTTCACAGGATCCCAAGGGCAGCTTAACTTAACACAATTCATATTTAAACAATGAGGAATAATTTAAAGAGTCTAAAAAACATAAGCAATGTTGCTATTAATTAAACAAGCTAACCATTAAAACAAACAGTTAATGTCTTATTGAGGAGGGAGCTGGGTTGTTTTCCACTGCTCTAGAGGTTAAGACGTGGAATGATGGATTCAACCTGCAGGAAAAGAGATTTCGCCTAAAGAAATTAGAAAGTACTTCTTGATGGTAGGAACTGTTCAATGGTGGACTACTCTGCCTGAGAGTATGGTGGGTAGAACTGTACCTTCTATGGAAGTTTTTCAGCAGACTGAATGGGCCTTTGGGTCTCTTCAAACTCAATGAATCTGTGGTTCTAAAATTCTTTACTGATTGGGGAGAAAGCATTATACTCTAATTAATCATGAGTTAAAGCTCATTTCAAAACCTACTTTTTCCTGATGTCTCTATTACATTTGATATCATCCAGCACAGTTGTTCCAGGTAGTTAAAAGACTAGGTTGGACTGGATGGTTCTTGTGCTCTCTTCTGGCTCCTGTTGTTGTTGTTCATTTGTTCAGTCGTCTCCAACTCTTTGTGACCTCATGGACCAGCCCACACCAGAGCTCCCTGTCAGCCGTCACCACCCCAGCTCCTTCAAGGTCAGTCCAATCACTTCAAGGATGCCATCCATCCATCTTGCCCTTGGTCGGCCCCTCTTCCCTTTGCCTTCCACTTTCCCCAGCATCATTGTCTTCTCTAGCTCCTAGACCTCAGAATTCTGAGGAGACCCCTCAGAAAAATACTGAATTTTCTAAATACTTGGGTTCATTCTGACTTGGCACAGGCTGGGAAGACAACCGAGAAGCATGCTTTCCCATGTTTGTTCATCATGATGGTGTGGACAAGTTGCTTATACACATGAAATCAACTACTTGCCCAGGTAATTAAAGGGCTACCACATTCCAGACCTCAGAATGCGGGAAGATCTACGTTTCTGGACAGAACATCACATTTTCATGGGCTTCTCGATTTTCCTAACTGTGGTTTTCTTCTCCAAACTATCTTGGCTTCATTATTTAAGATTATTCTTGGAGCTATTTTGAGTGGTTTCTTTTCCTGCTACAGAAAGAGAGATCAGAGGGTTGCTGATGGGGTATCCTTCTCTCTTAGAAAATCTTGATACTTGGAACTCTTTCATAATCAATTTTCCTAGTTGCTGGAAAAGATACTGAGGAATATTTTTCTTTACAAAAGGAAAGAAGGAAGCAAAGAAGGAAAGAAAGAAAGAAAGAAAGAAAGAAAGAAAGAAAGAAGAAAAAGAAACAAGAATAACTGAGAACAACTTTCTCAAAGGAAAAAAAAAGCAAAATAGAAAAATAAAAGATGAAAAAATGCAATAAAATGACATTTCCCAGTCGGAGTAATTCCCTCATGTTAAATGTTCCAAGTGCTTTCCTTCTTAGAAAAATTAATGACAACACTGTTCATTAAAAGCCTTAATTTTCAGAGAGAAAGAGACAGAAAGAGGTCTGGCATTCCATTTGAACAAAACACAGTAGTTAAATTCACATATATATTTTGGCTATTTCCAATCTGATGTAAAATCACATCATGCTTTCAACTTCCTCCCCCCCCCCCCCTCTCTCTATATATATGCACACACAATACACACACACGCACACATAAAACATTTTTATGATGATAGCAATTGCCAATATGGATGGGCTGTGTTTATTTAACTTTATAGTTAGCTTGCACGGCTAACTGTGGAGCTTTGGAGAAGTTTTGCTCCCCAAGGATTTCAAATGCAAACATTACCCCAGTTTCTGAATTCAGGCTACTGTGAGTTAGAACCGCACCACATGGAGGAATATCACCTCTGATAATTGCATTGCTGTTTGCGAGGAGGCAAATGTGGCTCTCTTGCCAGCAATAATAAAAAAACAAATGAGCTTGTATTTCTTTAATGACAAAGGCTCCCCATGTGTTAATTTGGTGCTGCATAATAGTGTGTCTTATCAGGCACAGCTGGAGAAATATGGAGAAAGGGCATGGAGAGGGCAGTCACACAAGGTAACTTCCCAACCCAGGTGTTGTTGCATTTTTTCTAGACTGACAAAATTGTGGTGGAATGAAGGGGGACACCTGAAGGCTTGATACCCAAAAGATAGGCAAAAATCATTCAGGGCACTTCCAATCAGGCCCCAAAATGCAGGACCTCTCAGGCTTTTACCCTAGGTGTTCAAACGCCTAAGGTAAAAGTGAATTAATTTGAAACTCCGTTAGACTTGGGCCTTCCTCAAAGGCCTGTGTCTAATGGGGTATTGGGCCTATGTGGATTGACCCCCTAATAATCCCAGGGACTATTTGGGGGTCAATCCCCACAGTCATCTCACTTTTTCAGGCTACCATATAATGCTCCTTGATCTTAAATATTGTTCTAACAGCTTCTGGTACAAGTTTGACAGCCTCTTGTTTCCTCTTACACTATGCTTCTAGTTATATCATACCTTTTTTTAACCACCTATCTTCAGTGTGTAGGGGTTACAATTGGTAGAAGGGACATCAACAATTTAAGAAAAACAGGACCCTTCTACACTGCCATATAATCCAGATTATCAAAGCAGATAATCCACGTTATCAGATTTGAACAAGATTATATGAGTTTACACTGCCATACAATCCAATTGGAAGCAGATAATATGAATTTTATATGGCACTGTAGAAGAGGCCTCAGGTGACATTGTGCTACTAGCAGAAAATAGCAAAGACTTGGAAGGACTACTGAGGGAAAGTCAAGGAAGAAAGACCAGAGGTAGAGTTACAGTTCAACGTTAAGAAAAATAATAGTCACAAATTATTTGCATAAATTTATAATTCATTGTAACAGTTCAAGATTTCTCATATCTTGGTTCAATCATTAACTAGAATGAGATCACAGTCAAGAAATGTGATGAAGACTACCTATACATTGGGTGAAATAATCTGGAGTGGTCTGCAGCAGAGCTAACCTGGATACACCATAGGGATTCTGCATGTACTAGACTAGCACCCTAAAGTTATTCCACAGTCTATACAGGAATTTGGGCTGACAGCATATTGTCATAATTGTTCTGTCTTCTTGCAGTTTGCAACCATGGCAGTTTCACCAACCAAAAGTACCTCCTTCACAGAGCCTTCATGGTAATGCTCCTTCTGGTGAAGTCACAATAGGGCATCTAGCCTTGAGATTACCAGATGTGACATCGACAACAAGGCTCTGCTGGGGAATTGCTTCTGGCTAACAAAACAGCTGTAAGTCATTTTGACATGTAGACCTTAGATTGCTCTTGAGCTAACCTGTTCCATCTGTCCACATGTCAAAAACACCAGAGGTCACAATGGAATTTCCTGGAAGCCCTGAATAATCTGCAGTTTTTGTGCCAGATTAATTGCTGGGAGCAGCTCTTCTGTTGCAGAACTGGCCAATACATTATATGGAATGTATGCAGTTGGTGTAAAGTAAGTATGTTTTATTTGGTCAGTGTAGACATGGAGTAAAACTTGGAGTGGGGAGCCATGAATAAACCTTACACAGAGAGGTCAACCCTCCTGTTCAAGGAGCTCCACTGGCTGCCGTTTATCTACCGAGCCCAATTTAAGGTGCAGGTGCTTACCTACAAAGCCCTGAACGGTTTGGGACCAGCCTACCTGCGTGACCGCATCTCCGTCTACGAACCCACGCGCTCACTTGGTTCATCTGGAGAGGCCCTGCTCGTGATCCCACCTGTGTCGCAAGCGCATTTGGTGGGGACACGGGTTAGGGCCTTTTCAGTGGTGGCCCCCCGTCTCTGGAACACCCTCCCCAAAGATCTTAGACAGGCCCCTACATTGGCAGTCTTCAGAAAGAACTTGACGACCTGGCTGTTCCGATGTGCCTTCCCTGAATAGGAAATCTCCAATACCAAGTCCCATAAGCCCTTTATTAGAATTATGATTGCCGCACACTGCACACTGCACTTGCCCTATAAGCCTTACATATTACCTGTCACATCAGCACTTTTAATCCTGTACCCTTTACTCTGGCCTGGCCCAGTTTTACTGCGTTTTGGTGTATTGTTTATTGCTTATTGTTTTGTTGTTTTAATATTGCTTTAACTGTTTTTAATTTGCTTTAGATGTATTGTTATGTTGTGTATTGAGGCCTTGGCCTTTGTAAACTGCATCGAGTCCTTCGGGAGATGCTAGCGGGGTACAAATAAAGTTTAATAATAATAATAATAATAATAATAATAATAATAATAATAAACTAAATAAGATTGTGAAGTTCAAAGATGTATAATTGAATCATGGGTGATTTATTCATTGCTGAGTATGATTGTCTTCCAGAGGGTCTTGGTAGTGGATCCATAAATTACCATGAAACATATTCTGTACCCAAATGGTCTTTTATACTGAGGACATAGAGTTCTAGATAGAAGGTAGTCATGACAATGTGACTTTCTCTTAGCACATTTCTCCCTTTTGTCCTCTATAAGTGCTTCCTCAAAATCCATAGCTTTGTGGTAATAGCTGACCTCTAGTTAGGATGCTCAAGTGTCAGGGCTTCCCAATTCTTGGTGTTTATATCAAAAATTTTAGGTTAGCTTTCAACCCATCTTTACATTTCTTTTATTATCCATTTCCATTCTTAAATTGGGAATAAAGTAACTGCTTTGTGAGATGGTGGTTGGACATTTGGATACTAAAGTAAGGATTGGCCATGCCATTTCATATCCCATATGGTTGTGAAAACTAGATAGCATGAAAGGCTAGTAGGAAGAAAGTTGATTCATTTGAAATGTGGTGCCCAAGAAGAGTACTGTGTGGATAAAAAAGAGAAATAACTGGATTCAAGAAGAAATCAGGAACAACTTTTTCTAGAAATCAAATTGACTAAGCTGAGGCTGTAATGCTTTGGCCATATCATGAGAAGAGAATTAACTAGAAAAGACAATAATGCTTAGTGAGGTAGAAGGAAAAGAGGATGACCATATTCCAGAGGAACAGATTCAATCAAGAAAGCCATGGTCTTAAATCTGAAAGATTTGGGAAAATATGTTGAGGACAGGGTGACTTGGAGGGCTCTCATTCATAGGGTTGACATAAGTCAAAGTCACCTGGAATGTAGGTAACAACAGTGTTCTAATGCAGGGTTGTGACCAGTCTGGGGGCAATTTTCTGCCCTTGGGAACCTAACAGAGAAGATTATTGACCTTTATTTGGCCTGACAAAGGAGAATCTATGACAGCAGTTCTCAACCTGTGTATTTTTAGGTGTTTTTGTTTGTTACTCCCAGAAATCCCAGTCAGTTTACCAGCTGTTAGGACTCCTGGGAGTTGAAGGCCAAAACATCTGGGGACCTACAGGTTGAGAACCACTGGTCTAGGCGATCTGTTTTTGAGTGTCTGAAAAACAGCCTTGAGTTCTGAATGAAGCCTCTGTGGCTCAATGGCCAAAAGCCTCAATGCTAGTTAGCTCATGGGCAAATACCTAAAGAAAAGAAAAGAAAGGTCTTAGGACAGGTTCTAGTGGTTAGTTCAAGGCAGGCTCACCTTGCACAGTGCTGACAGTTCTTCAGCCAAATAACCTCTTTACAGTTCCATCAACACTTCTGTGACATTGTTGAAACTCAATTGCTGGAAATTCACAGGCTGGAGTTCTTTGGTTTTTCTTTTCCTGTTTGACTTGTAATGTGGTTAGTTACTTGCTTTTATAACTGAGATGCAGATCGAGCAGATAAAGACAAAGTGAACAAAGAAAGAGAAAACAACAAGGAAGAGAAAGAAGGATAAAGACCTTTGCCCTCATTTGTCACTATGTAATAGATGTCTTCCTGTGTTTATCCATTGCTCTATTCACCCCTGATGTTTCAAAATTTTATGAGTGTTTTGTGTGTGACTATAGTAAGTATTTATTTATTTGCTTTATTTCTATACCGCATTTTTCAGCCTAAATTAGGCGACTCAATGCGGTTTACACAATGCAGGTTATCACAACAATAAACAGTTAAAAACACATCATACACAACAACAAAATCAACAATTATTATCAATTCATGACGCCTCGATAACAGAGCAAAATCCATTCTCATAATCCTTGTGCCATTCCTATGTTCAATTTTACCGTCTTCCTGTGTTCAGTTGCACTGTTTAGCCAAACGCTTGCTCGTAGAGCCAAGTCTTAACCTTCTTCCGAAACGCCAGCAGTGTTTCGGAAGAAGGCCTGTCTGATGTCTATAGGTAGGGCATTCCATAGCCGAGGGGCCACCACCGAGAAGGCCCTGTCCCTCGTCCCCACCAACCGTGCCTGTGACGCAGGCGGGACCGAGAGCAGGGCCTCCCCGGACGATCTTAATGTCCACGTCAGTTCATAGGTGGAGATGCGTTCGAAGAGGTAAGAGGGGCCAGAACCGTTTAGGGCTTTGTAGGCTAACGCCAGCACCTTGAATTGTGCCCGGTAGCAGATTGGCAGCCAGTGGAGCTGGCTCAACAGAGGAGTGGTATGCTCCCTGAGTGCCGCTCCTGTTAACAACCTGGCTGCCGAACGCTGAACCATCTGAAGCTTCCGGGCAGTCTTCAAGGGCAGCCCCACGTAGAGCGCGGGGCTGAAGTTGTTGTTGTCACTGTGTGCCTTCAAATCATTTCTGAAGAACAAATCCTCATAAACTAATATTGTATCTGTTTTTGATTGGTTCACTAATTTAAAAGACAATAGGATTGTTGTGGATATAATTTATCTGGATTTTAGCAAAGTATTTGATACCGGTCATCCATGATATTTTGATTAACAAACTCACTAAAATGGAATAGATGGAAACATCAATTACATGGATCCACAATTGGTTGGAAAACCATGCCAAAGTGTTGTCATCAGGTTGCTGTGTTTCAGATTGGTGTTTGAGGGCCCCTCCAGACAGTACCTTTATTGCGGTATCTACAGCAATAAAAGAGGTGCTGTCCAGACAAGGTTCTGGACAGTCCTGAATTAATTCACCACTAACCAAGAAATCCCTGGTTTGTGGTGAATTAATTAGATAGTGGATTTGTTCTGTGCCTGAATATCCAGAAATCTCCTTTTCTGGATATTTGGACAGCTACATGCCAGAGATATTTCAGCTGGAGATCCTGCATTGAGATTGGTCTAGATCAGGGGTCCCGAAACGAAGGCTTGCAGCCCAAAATCCAAAGTTCAGGGCAGGGGTCGGCGGCTCAATGACCTTGGAGAGTCGTATTTATTTATTTATTTATTTTTAAATGCTGTAAATAAATAAATAAATAAATAAATATGACCGTCCAAGGTCATTGAGTCACCGACCCTGTCCTGAACTTGGATTTTGGGTCGATCTAAGTCTGAAAGGCACTCAACTACTACAATTCTAATTAACTTGACTGTCTTAGCCAAAAGAAGGGCCACACTCCCTTTTGAAATACTGGTATGTTGTTCAAAATTATTCTTCATTTTAAATATTGTATTGTTCTTTCATATTTTTTGCACCACAAGTAAGATATATGTGGTGTGTGTAGGCCTTCATGTTTTTTTAAATATATATATATACTCTGGCCTCCCAACAATCTGAGGGATTATGAACAGGCCCTCTGCTTAAAATGCTTGAGAATGGTTCATGGGACCCCTTCCACCTTTATGATTCTGTATGCTGGAGTATTGAAGATTTGGGATACTGGAAAAACTAATTTTCAATTGTATTTTGTATTGTCGAAGGCTTTCATGGCCGGAATCACTGGGTTGTTGTAGGTTTTTCCGGGCTATATGGCCATGTTCTGGAGGCAATTTGCCTCCAGAACATGGCCATATAGCCCAGAAAAACCTACAACAACCCAATTGTATTTTTGTTACTATCCTACACCAAGTCCAAAAGATGGCCTCCTTAAAACCTACTGGGATATGGAAATTCCATCATATTATGGTTGTGTGCCTTAAAATGGTTTCCAACTTGTGGTGACCCCAAGGTAGTTCTCTATAGTTGGGAGTGTGTGACTCACTCAAGGTTATCCAGTGGGTTTCCATGGCTAAGCAGGGAATCAAACCCTGGTCTCCACAGTCATAGTCCAACACTTAAACTACTACACCATGGTGGCTTTCAAATCCATCATATGTTCCATTCTGCCTTTGATGGAATGTGGACATTTCCATGGCAGAGTGGCAGTGTTTTAGAGAAGCAATTGAAGGGGTTGAACCTTCAATTGGAAGGGTTTCACCTTGAAGAGGTCCATTACAGTTCAGACTAACAGCTGGAGGAGATTTGTTGCCTCGTGGACATGGGAAACACTCAATCATCACAGTGGTTTCTTACTTATGAATGGTCAAAGATTCTAATTTTTCCTCAGCCTACCACCAAATTGCTTTAATCTCAAGTTAGTTCTATCTTGTTTATGAAGATTTTGGCTAATCTTGGAAAGTTCTTTTCAAATAACACTATTGCTTCCCTTTGCTTTAAGGCAACCATCTAAGAAGTGGGTTCTCCATGACTCCTTCCAGATCCATATTGCTTTGGATGCTGCTGTTGCCCCCACAGCATTAAATATATAGAGAAGTTCTCTATCATGCATGAGCTCAGGGAGAAAGGGATTGCTCAGTGGCACAGCACATGATTTGCCTGCAGGTGGTTGCTGGCATTTCCAGTTAAAATAATCTCTGGTGGATGGTGGTGAGAATGAGCTTGAAATCCTACATCTCAGGCTCTATGACCATAGAGATCTATGTCCAATCTGGATAGAAAACAATGAGCTAGGCAGACAAATATTCTGATGTGGGTATAGAGCCCTTTTTAGTTTCAATGGCAATATTTTGTTGTTGTTGTTGTTGTTTCTGTGCTGCTGCTGTTTTTTTTTTACACTGCAGGTTTAATACCTAGGCTGGGAGAAGGTGGGTTAATGAAAAAAAATATAAGGAAAAGGTGTTTATATATATACACACACATACATAGGTTGCTTTGATCAAAATTGGAGCATCTATCCCCAGGGTTACTTGCAAAGGAGAACAAACTATGCTGGGAGAATGAATTGTGCCTTTCTGGAATCACATATGTTTCTTTCCACCATCAGAGATAAGATTCATGGCAAGCCAGAGGAGGGAAAATTTCTTATCATATTCATTCATAGGAGTTTACACTTGGGCCGGGGTGGTTCAACCCATTACGCAAAGTAAGCATTTGCAGTATAGTTGATTTTGCCCAGGGGTGCTCTTGGGGGGAAATAGACCTTGACATATGCGAGTTGTAGTTACTGGGATGTGTAGTTCACCTACAATCAAAGAGCATTCTGAACTCCACCAATGATGGAATTGACCCAAATATGGCACACAGAACTCCCACGATGAACAGAAAATATATATCAGTGATTGGTTCGGGGGGGGGGGGGGGGGAGGTGCCAAAATAGTTTGCTTACCGTTGAAAATTACCTAGTCTTCCAAGGGTAGGGACTTGATAGTGGGTCCATAAATAACAGTGGGAAGTTCCAGATAGCACATGCTTTCTGAGGTGGGTGTCCAGATGTTCTACTGGGACTTCCCAGTTGAACACCAGGACACTATAACCCCCTCCCCAGAAGCCCCCTTAAACAGAGTTAAAAAAAGAAAAGAACTCACCCATAGGATGACTAACGGAGTTCTCCTGGCATGTACAAATGATATACCAGGGGAAGGGGCAGGAACAATTTTCCTTCTCCCCTCTTTCTCCTGGCGAGTTATTTCATGGAGCTCGGGTAAGCTCTTTTCTCTCTCTCTCTTTATTTTTTCTTACTGTGTGTTGGGAGTTTCTGGGGAGGGGATGGGTATTTCCACAGTTTTCAGGGCTAATTTAGCCCAGAAAATTGTGGGAATACTGTCTGGACTGCAGTCCAGACATCGGAAGTAGTGGCTTTATCCCATTTAACCAGGGTTTTCCTGGTTTGTGGCAGACTAATTCCAGTTTGTCCGGAACATCATGTGTTCAGCCCCCTTTTTATCATGGAAGTTTCTGCATTGAAGGGACTGTCTGTGAAAATCTATTCTGGATCCACATGTCCTTTCACAAAGAAGACATGCATGTCCAGATAAAAGGTAGTCATGACAAGGGGGTGCTTGACGTGCCTTCCTCTTGGCATGTTTCTTCTTGTAAGCACAGCCTGGAATCCTCTGGCTGATGTATGCTGATACAACTGGAGTTACATCAATTCATGTAATTTTAGGGAGATTGTGGAAGGAGATATAATGTGGGACCACTAGCTGCAGCTCCAACCTCTTATCAGTATAGTCACTGCTTGGCTGCTGGGATACTTGCAGGATGTTCTTTGAAAGTTCCTTCATGTTACACTCTGGCTGGCCACCTTTGCCCATATATCTGTGGGATCTACATGTGGGATTTCTGATGGAATGCCTTGCTCCATCAGCTCCATAGAGACTCTCATCCAGACTTTTGAGAAGTTATTATCTTGGACAAAAACCGAGGGTTTTGGATCTGCAGGGGAGGCCTTTCTCTTCATTCCAACACATTCACCTTCACATTTGGTGGGAAACGTGATTTACACTGAAAACTTATTAATTCATCAGACAGACAAAATTGCCCATCCTATGCCAATTTCACCCTTCACCCTTCTTCAGGCATCACATGATGTTGATCTACTTCTTGCAGGGCTATGTGCCTGAAGAGGGGTGAAATAGAGCATAGTGTCTAGATCTAGGGAAGTAATGCTACCCCTCTATTCTGCTCTGGTTAGACCACACCTGGAATATTGTGTCCAATTCTGGGCACCACAATTCAAGAGAGATATTGACAAGCTGGAATGTGTCCAGAGGAGGGCGACTAAAATGATCAAGGGTCTGGAGAACAAGCTCTATGAGGAGCGGCTTAAGGAGCTGGGCATGTTTAGCCTGAAGAAGAAGAAGCTGAGAGGAGACATGATAGCCATGTATAAATATGTGAGAAGAAGCCACAGGGAGGAGGGAGCAAGCTTGTTTTCTGCTTCCTTGGAGACTAGGACGCAGAACAATGGCTTCAAACTACAAGAGAGGAGATTCCTTCTGAACATGAGGAAGAACTTCCTGACTGTGAGAGCCGTTCAGTAGTGGAACTCTCTGCCACAGAGTGTAGTGGAAGCTCCTTCTTTGGAAGCTTTTAAACAGGGGCTGGATGGCCATCTGTCAGGGGTGATTTGAATACAATATTCCTGCTTCTTGGTAGGGGGTTGGACTGGATGGCCCATGATGTCTCTTCCAACTCTTTGATTCTATGATTCTATGATTCTATGAAATCAGTGTAGGCAGCAATGGCGGCAACTGCCATGGCTGAATGTTATGGAATCATAGGAGCTTTAATCTGGTGTGACATGGTTTGACAGAGAAGGATAAAGATCTTGTAAAAACTACGACTCCTGTGATTCCATAGCATTGTATCATGGTAGTTAAAGTGCTATCAAACTGCATTAATTCTTCAGTGAAGATGTACCCCGATAGATATCCTTCTTGGTTACTCCAAGACTACAGATCTCCCTTTGCAGAAAAGCTAGATGGACCTCTGCAGGAGATCTTTCCAACAGCAGATGAAGACTTCTTGTTTGCTTTGGAAAGCACTTTTAATAATATGCTTTATTGTCCACATTTGCTGTTTTGTAATTGGTATGCTTATATGTTTTTGTTGCTTAATTCTATTATAACTAATTTTTTTTCAGGGAGATAAATTATTCCATTGTGAATACAATTTCCTGAATATAAAATCAATATGTCCCACCTGACCATATTAATATAATACTTTTTTTATTTCTTAACTGCCTTTCCACAAGGTTTGAGATGGGTTATAACAGAGTTGAAATACCATAGATACTATATTTGCTTGAGGATTTGAGAATTTGTATTTCCCAGAAGTAACTTTTTCTAATTCTGCTTTTAGTTCATGGAGCCCTTATATCACAGATCATTAGAAACTCTTCCAACCCTTGAAAAATCCTTCCCTGGCATTCCCACAAGCCTTCGTCTCCCCATCTCCAAAAAAATAAACATTGCTGCCTTTCTTTCCTTGCCTCCTCCCCATCCCTCCTTGAAAGTTCAGAGCTGGATCAACACATGGTGGTCTATGAAGCTGGATAGGCTTGGGGAGACGGTGTTTACTACATGATGTCACCATCCAACCATCTCGCCAGATGTGGGATTTTGACTTCCTTTACTATGCGCCAATGATTCTTGGAGGAAGGCAGCTGTTTGCCATGAATGCAAAGATTCTCTTGCTCTTTTTGTTTGTGTGCAAGCAAAGGGGGAGGGAAAGAGAGGTGAACCTCTGAGCTTGCATGGGCTTCCTTGAACAGACAGAAGTGTCTGCAAGCCATCAAAAAGTGTGAGTGTCTGTAGGGGGGAAGGTGATAATTTAAAACGAGAAGAAAGGGCGGGGGAGAAACTTTTCTAAAAGTTTGCCCTAAGTTCAGAAATGGATCTGGAAACTTGAGAACTTGATTCAAACTCAGACCTGAATGGCAAGGGTGTGTGTGTGAAAAGCTGTGTGAAGTCTTAAAATAATTGAAAGGGGTAGTGGTGGGGAGACTGGACAGATTAGCTGATTTAAACATTCCTAGGGAAAAGTAGAGAGCCTACTTTACACAAATACATTAAACCTTTCTAGCCTACAAAACTGTGATTGACAAGTTATCAAAAAGCAATTTAAATAAAGATTCTCCCCAATTTCCAGTAGGATCAATCCACAGACTTATAGAGGAGGTAGAGACAACAAGGGTTATCTAGTCTAACCTCTATGCAGGATTATATAACTAAAGCACTCAAGAGACAGAGCTATTTCAGAAATGGAGAAGGTCAGGTTGTATCTGCTTGTCCTATTGTTTTTAGGGCAGAGGACCCTGTCAGATAATAAGAGGTGGCAACAATCATTCAGTACCTCAAATGTAGCTGAATACAGAAAGATCTCAGAATCATGATATTGGAATACCCCACAAGAGCTATCCAGTTCAGTCCCATTATGTCATGAATAATAATACACTTTATGTATATTCTGCCCTTCTCCCTGGAGGGACTCAGCATGGATTGCAGTATCAACGAGCCAACAAAGGCAAACATTCAATACCTTATTTACAAACATACAATAAGACATACAACACAGACAAAGCCAAAGACTTCTCCTTTCTTCTTTCATTTACGGCTTTGGGGGCAGTGCTCATTTCTGGCTCTGGGATGTGCTGGTTCTCCATTTTTCAAGCCAAGGATGTTACCTCCTAATTGCTTGGATAGTCTCTTTGCCTTTTCCAGCTTGAAACAGTACCTATTTATCTACTCACATTTGGATTTTTTCGAACTGGTAATTTGGCAGGTAAGCTAGGGCTGATAGACGGGAACTCACCCCGTCTCAGGAATTCGAACTAGCAACCTTCAGGTCAGCAGATTCAGCGGCACAAGGGTTTAACCCATTGCGCTACTGCAGCCCTTGGATTGTGAAGGAATGCACAAAACAAGCACTCCTGAAAGATAAGATATTTATCCTCCATGTATAAACCTCCAGAGAAGGAGGCTTTGGGCCTTTCCAGACAGGCACTATATTCCAGGATCTGATCCCAGATTTTCTGTTTATCCCAGATTATCAGGCAGTGCAGACTCATATCTAATTTAAAAGCAGAAAACCTTGGATCAGATCCTGGGATATAGAGCCTGTCTGGAAGGGCCCAGAATCATGCTTAAAGGCTCTTTCAAACAGCTCTTTTCATTATTAAGTTCTTCCTAATCTTTGGATAGTATAATTGTTTCCTTCAGTTTGAATATATTGCTTCATGCTCTTGTTTCTAGAATAGGAGTAAGCAAGACTACCTTCTCATCAATGTGACCTTTGCAAATATTTAAGCATGAATAACATGTGCCCTCTAAACATTCAGTTCTCCAGACTAAACATATCCTGCTCCCCAAACTCTCTAAGTCACTCCTCATAAGGCTTGGCTTCCAGGTCATTGTGGTTATAATCCTCTAGACATATTCCAACTTGTCAATACCTATCTTGAATTCTGGTTCTCAAAACAAGGTATTCTAGGTGAGGTTGGACTAAAGCAGCGTAGAATAGTGCTATGACTTCCATTGATCTCTTGACGCATCCCAGACTTTTAAGTGCTTAGGTCTCAAAGTTCTGGACTTAGGCAGATGCATCTTGCTTTCTGACCAGTGAGATCTTTGGACTGGCATTGGATTTCCTTCAATGTGAAAAATGTGGTAACTATCATTTTCCTGTTCTATCACTAACATACTTTACTACTCTAATAATCCTTACAGTAACCTTATGAAGTAAAGCCACTCCTTTTTCCCTATTAAGTAAGGGTCAAATGAAATGTGATACAAGAGCATCATGACTGGTTAGAGGACTTAACAACAAGCACATGTACATATGCACATATACACAATATCCTACTGACTCTTTCTTCAACATCAAAATCACCTGCATCAAATTATTTGGTATGTATCAAAATTCCACCAAAACCTCCCCGGGGTGTCAACAGCTTTTCTTAAGAAACTTACCACACTGCTTTACTCAACAGGTAAGAGAACATGTTTAACATGTGTTGATATTTCCTTCTCCCCCTGAAAACATGATGTGGACTACTTTGCCTGTTGTTTATTAGGGATATAACATTTTATTCACTGTAAATACTGATGCATAGCTCAACTTCACATATAATTCAAGGGCAGGTTTTGAAGACAAATTTTTGGATGTTGATATGAGCTGTGGATGTCTAGGGTCCTTCAACAGTGTTGGAACCCAGATGCCTTAAAGAGCCTGACTCAGGAGTATGTCCAACAGTAAGGTTGATTAACACAAAGTAAAAGGGACTCAGAGACACTTCCTTCAGTGCTCCTGGTCAAAACTCATAAGTAGCAACAAGTTCCAGTTCAAAAGCAAACTGAAGCAATAATCTGAATTATCCAGAGAAAAGATCCAGATTAAACTAAACTGTTACAAAAGTCACGCAAAAAAACACAGCAAGTAAAGGGTGAACAAACAAAGAGCCGCAAAGAAGAAGACGTAGTCAAACCAAGCCCGAAATCGAAGTAAGCCAAGTCAGAAGTTGCGAGGTTTCAAAGTCCATGTAGGCAGCATCGTAGTCAAAACCGATTCAAAGTCAAAGAAGGGGAAATCCGTACTCATGAGAATCCAAGCCGAGTTGTAACATGAACGGAAGCAGCAACCTGCAGATCTGGGATCCAAACCCAACACGAAAGCGGCAGCGACAAAACCCAAGGCACGAAACCAACACTTTGCCTTCTGCAAAGATTCCCCATTTCAGTGCCTACTTTTATCTTACACCTCATCATTCGATGATGAGCTGACCTCTGCCCCGCCAGCATCTCTTACAGCTGTCCTTACCTCCACACCTGAACTCCGATGCCCATCCCTCCAACTCCACCTTTTGTCAAGATTTAGACCTCCCCAAGACTCAGCAGTATCTCCCGATTGCCAATCCCCACCACCAGAAAACCCCACAAACATGTCACTAGACGTTGGCTGAGTGCATACATCTCGAACCTCTTGAACCTTAGTCCAATCCAGTGTGTCATCCCCATCACTCCCAGACCCATCACTCCCAGAGAAACCCATGAAAGACTCTTCATCTATGGGAGCAGTAAGTATATCCCAGATCTTCTTCCTTTGTCGCTCCTCATCCAATTCCTGCTCCCGAGTAACCCCCTTAGTTCCCCTATTCACATCTGCTGTATCTCCTTCCTCTCCCTCACTCATTGACCCTTCACTCTCAGAAAACCCTTCGTCAGTAGGTGACATAAGTATATCCCAGATCCTTTTCCTTTGTTGTTCTTCATCTAGCTCTTGCTCACGAGCACTCCTTTTCCCCCTTCTGACACCCATACTACCACTTGCAGTGTTACTAACAGGCTCTACTACAACAAACAGAGAAGGGAAAATGCCAGTGCCACCTCAAAGGCTGCAGCACAGAGTTATATGTCTTTTTTAGTTCTCCCAGGATGAACTAAGCTCTTGCCATTGATCACTATATTCAGAGAAAGGGGCTGTCCCTCCTCCCCCCTTTTTTTTAGAAGCATGGCCATACAGAGGCATGGCATCCTCAGAGGTTGTGATGTTTGTTGGAAACAAGACAAGTGGGTTTTATATATCTGTGGAATGTTCAGGGTGGAAGAAAGAACTCTTGTCTGTTTGAGGCAAATGTGAATGTTGCAATTGATCACCTTGATTAGCATTGAATAGCCTTGCAGCTTTTACAACTCTTTTATAATCAACAACTTCTTCCTAATGTTCAGTTGAAATCTCTTTTCTGCCATTTGTATCTGGAGCAACAGAAAACAACCTTAGTCCATTTAATATGTGAGAGCCCTTCATGTTTTTGAAGATAAGTATCATATCACCTTTCATTCTACTCCAGGATAAGTATCTCCAACTCCCCCAATCATTCCTAAAAAGGCTTAGTGCCCAGACCCTTTGCTGTCTTAGAAGCCAACTTCTAGATCAGTGGTTCCCAACCTTTGATCCTCCAGGTGTTTGGTGACACTTCAACTCCAAGAAGTCCTAATCACCTTGTCCAACTGTCAGGAATTCTATGAGCTCAAGTCCAAAAGACCTGGTGGACCAATGATAGGGTTTCTGGTCTAGTTCAGTCCAGGTAGGCTTAGATAAATATTACAATACAGTTATAAATCAACTCCATCTTAACTACTTTAAACTGGTGTGTTCTGAAAAGGGCACAAAGCTTGAATCAAGATCTGATCAAGGTAGAATAAAGTGATACCATTGTTTCCCTTGATCTATAGATTGAACCTATAATGGTTATTACCTACCCATGGGTTTACGTCAATTCTTGGTGTCCCTATGAATAGGAAACTTCCAAGTCTCCTGACTATCAACAGCTCTGCTCATGCCTTTTGGGCACAAGACTGTGACTTTCCTGATTGAATCTACACAGTACCATCTTCCTCTTTCTCACTGTCTTCCAACTTGTCAAGTAATGCTATTTTTCTAGTGAATCGTTTTGGTCAAAATAGTTTTAATTTTGCTTTGGCTTGCTCTGTTGCTGCAAAATGTTGTTATGTTTATTATGTTTATCTACTTTTGACTTACAATTAGTGTGTTGCCTGCTAATATTCCTAGACTCCTTTCACAAGTACTTCAAGTGACTCATCTCATATAGCCATGCATTGAATCTTGCCTCCTCCTTCTGACATATCAGCTACCTCTCTCACGTTGATGTCACTTGCAGATCTGGTGAACATACCCACATACCCTCTAATCTTTCATCCCAATCATTTATAATGATGCCGAGCTACACTAGACCCAGGCTAAAACCCTATGACATTATTTGATCACAATGTTCAGTGCTGCGGCCATGTCCAAGACACTGTTCAGGAAACAGTTAAATAAAATTGGTGTCATCTTGATGTTGATATTAGGAAAGATGAGCCAGCAATGTTCGATCCTATTTAGCAAGGACATAACTTCAATTGTAATTATATTGGGAAAAGGAGCCAATTACTTCATCTCCTTGGATTGCCGCTATAACTGCTGTCACTTACCTAAGTGCTGAAGAGTTATTCTGAGCATCAGAGTCAGGACTGTGTCAGAAGATTTGGCACTTACTGATTTGTGTATTGGATCATACCCTGGAGCAGAGTGCTTTATGAGATGCCAAAACATGATCTAACACTGTAGAGATGAGTGCTGTAGAGATGAATGGATCACTCATAGTTGTGAATAAACTAAAACACTTTTTTCCCTCTTCCAGTTGAGAAGAGATTTAAGCATTTGCCTAACTCTGTCCCTTTGGAAACTGTGGTGTCTTGCCTCAGCAAGTGCACCTTATGAGGGCAAGGTCATTCATTTTGTGCTTTTGAGATAACTGAAGCTAATGCAGGGACTATGAATCAAGGCATCTTAGAGAGTATCCTTGCAAGTAAGGGTCTGCGTGCAGAAGTGTGTTTGAGACAAACCAGATTCTGGAATAAAACAAGGTGTCAGCCAATTGAAGAAGAATCAAGCAAGGTCATTAGGCAGTCCAAGGTTCAAGAGTCACACGAGTAACAAACAAGATAGGTCTCCCAGGTACCAGGAGTAAAATGCTTGCTTAGCTATGGACATGGACTGTGTGGTCTTGGAGTAGTTATACTGTCAGCCTAGGAGGAAAGAAATGGTGGCTCTCCTTGGACTAAATCCTGCCAAGAAAAGCCTAAAATATGGTTGCCACAAGTCAGAGTTGACTTGAAGCCATATAACAATTGACTTGAAGCCCCTATATCCATCTGGGATACTTTCCTGAACTTACTGTGGATAAAAGTGAACCCCATTGTAATGAACAACCTCCACCAGAAACATACCATAGAATTAGGTTCTTGTGGGTTTTTTCGGGCTATAGAGCCATGTTCTAGAGGCATTTCTCCTGACGTTTCGCCTGCATCTATGGCAAGCATCCTCAGAGGTTGAGAAGGTCAACCTCTCAACCTCTGAGGATGCTTGCCATAGATGCAGGCGAAACGTCAGGAGAAATGCCTCTAGAACATGGCTCTATAGCCTGAAAAAACCCACAAGAACCTAGTGATTCCAGCCATGAAAGCCTTCGACAATACCATAGAATTGTTCTGGGGAACCTAAAAATGGATAGAGATAACACCAAGATAGCATTTCTAGGTCCTCCACTATGTTTCTATGGTCAATTTCGGAAAATTCAGATAGTTCAGTCCAAAGCAGATATCGTGGGTTATTCTGCCTTGATATTCTGGGTTATGTGGATAGATCTGGAATGGCTTCTTCAAAATTCAGACTAAAACCTGAAATTGATTGATTGACTGTCTCACTCACATGATTTATCACATGACACCTCTGTCTAAATTTGTGCCTTTGGAGGAAAACATTTTAAAAGTAAGAATTTCAATGGGAGTGGGGAACACAAAGTCTTGTAATACAATGTGAAGCAAGGAGAGATAGAAAATATAGATAGGACTCGAAAAAACAATATGACAAATATTTCTCACACTCCTTGCCATCTGGAGCTACTTAACACTGGCTGAAGAAATCACAGACAGGGAAATCCATAGAGTTGCCAGAGTTCCTGGACCTTTTCTCTAGTCCTCTGGGGAAGGGGAAGAAATGTCAAGGTGGAAGCTCTGCCTTGGGTGCCTTTTCTCTGTTTGTTAGGGCATTTCAAGACAGGAATTTATCCCAGGAGCATTCATGTTTAAGAAAGGCAAATGTTCCTGGGGGCCTATCCACAAACCTCAGAAAGGGTGTGCTTTCTGGGGTGGGTGTCCAGATGTCCTTCTGGGACTGGCTTGGGAGAACACCGGGACACTATACCCCTCCCCCTCTCCCAAAGGCCCTACAAAAGCCCCTTTTTTAAAAAAGTACCAGTCTCCATTGGAGAGCTGCCACAGCTCTCCTGGTGCGTAGAAATGATGCACCAGAAGGGGGAGGAGCAATCCCCCCCTTTTCTATTGGTACATCATTTCTATCTGCCAATAGAGCTGGAGCAGCTCTCCAATGGAGGCCAATAAGTACTTTTCTTTTTAAAAGGCTTTTGGGGAAATTGTTGGTATTCCAATAGTTTTCTGGGTTAATTTAGCCTGGAAAACCATGGTAATACTGTTGGGACTGCAGTATTCTGTAGTCCAGACAACAAAAGTAGTGGGTTTATCCTGCACCTTCCAAAAAAGTGTGGAATAAACCCACTATCAAATTAATTTGCCACAAACCAGGGTTTTGTGGCAGATTAATACAGGTTTGTCCAGGACGTCATCTGGACTGCCCCCTTTTTATTGCAGTAACTCCCACAATAAAGGGGCTGTCTAGATCCGCCCACAGATTTATAATGAACAATTGAATCAGCATGTCCTCTCTGTGCTCTTTGGCGAGAGATTTCTGCACTAGTGTGTTTTTGACTCCGAGGCTCTGGAGAGCAAATCCCAGCAAATCCATGTTGGGTTGTTGTAGGTTTTTCCGGGCTATATGGCCATGTTCTGGAGGCAATTTTTCTCCTGACGTTTCGCCTGCATCTATGGCAAGCATCCTCAGAGGTAGTGAGGTCTGTTGGAAATAAGAAAAATGGGTTTATATATCTGTGGAATGACCAGGGTGGGACAAAGGACCTTTGTCTGCTGGGGCTAGGTGTGAATGTTTCAGCTGATCACCTTGATTAGCATTCAATGGCTTGGAAGTGCCCGAGGGGAATCCCTTATTGAGAGTGATTTTATGTGCCTGTTTGTTTCCCCTCTGTTGTTTTGCTGTTGTGATTTTTGAGTCCTTTAATACTGGTAGCCAGATTTTGTTCATTTTCATGGTTTCTTCCTTTCTGTTGAAATCCATGTTGGTATGATTCTGTGAAGTGGGACTTTAAGGTTCATGGATTATGTATGTCTCAATACCTGTTGCTGACGAGCTCAAGAAGGCTCTGGATTAAGCATTTCTGGTGCCAGAAATATCTATCTAATCATTACTAAAAATGATAGTAAAAGGATCAGTAGAGCCTTTCTGATGACAAGACAGGAGAACCCAAAAGGATGATGCAATTCGTCAGCGGAAGAAGCAGTTTGCGTTTTAAGTTTCAATTACAGTCAGAATTTGACGAAGACAAAGTAATAGCCATTTTCCTGTGGGGCAGTGATTTATATCAATTTGGCATAACCTTCATACATTTTCTTTATTGGTTCCAACAAGCTGCCAAGTTCCAGTTCAATAAGGCATGCCAAAGTCTGCTGCCTGCTGCTGAGGACAGCTAAAAGATAATGGCAGGAGACATCAGCAGACCAAACTGACAGCTGTGCCAAGAGAACATGGGCTTTTTCGGCAAAGCTAAAGACTTCCTGTTTTGACTCATCAGCTTTGTCTTATCTAGGACTGGATCAAAGCCCTACTTCTTCCTTCGAGACTGGATCGACACTGCCATATAAACCAGATTCTCAAATCAAATAACCCAGATTATTTGCTTTGAACTGGATTATATGAGTCTATACTGCCATATAACCCAGTTCAAAGCAGATAATCTAGATTTTATATGGCTGCGTAGATGGGGCCTAATTGGAGCTTTTCTGGAAACAGATTTTCCTGAAAATTGAGTTTTCTAGTTACTTTTGTTTATTTCTTTGATACCACTTTAACATAGATAATTGTTATGGAATAGTAGTTTTACAACCTTGCCTGCCAAATTGTGCTTGTGCCTCGCCAAATTTCAGTTACCAAGATTCCATAGCAGTGAATCATGATAGTTAAAGTGGTGTCAAATAGCATTTATTCTACAGCGTACACACATTAGAAAGTAGTGTACAGATCGATCCAATAGAAATCCACATGCAGATATTTGAACAGTATAATATTTGAGCATTTTCCTGGGCTGCTACACAACATGGAAGTGGAATACGACATCCCTGAAAACACCGTATTTCCAAGTCAGGCTTTTGGCTCCCAGGAGGGTAGATGAAGTAGAGACAAACTCCAAAATAGAGATGAATGCAAATATACTTAACATTAATAATTCTGTTAGTAAAAACAGAGCTGTTTTTGTTGCACCATAGCTATTTCTACTGTATTTCCCAAGAGTAAGGAAAATATTCAAGAATTGTTGAAAAAGTGTGTTTTTTGACTCTTGAGAAACTCTGCAAAAGATAACACTGGTCAACACACATTTTGGTGCCTTAAATGTTAGCCCTGTTTCTGGGTATATGGCACCAGTTTCCCATGAGCTGTAGTTTTGAGATACAGAATATATGCCATCTACCAGTTATCATCTGCCTGCCTATAGAAAACCCTGAATTGGATTGGATTTAGCTATATGGCTGTTTTTATTTATTTATTTGTCATGTCAGGGCAACCAGTCAATTGTATTACATTTCTAACAGAACAAAACAAATAAACAGACAAAATACAAAATTTGTGAGTTTGGTAGTTGATTAAATGTCCTTTGACCAGTATCTGGCCACTTGGAGTGCCTCTGGTGTTGCTGCAAGAAGGTCCTCCATTGTGCATGTGGCTGGGCTCAGGTTGCATTGCAGCAGGTGGTCAGTGGTTTGCTCTTCTCCACACTCGCATGTTGAGGATTCCACTTTGTAGCCCCATTTCTGAAGGCTGGCTCTGCATCTTGTGGTGCCAGAGCGCAGTCTGTTCAGTGCCTTCCAAGTCGCCCAGTCCTCTGTGTGCCCAGCGGGGAGTCTCTCATTTGGTATCAGCCACTGGTTGAGGTTCTGGGTTTGAGCCTGCCACTTTTGGACTCTCGCTTGCTGAGGTGTTCCAGCGAGTGTCTCTGTAGATCTTAGAAAACTATTTCTAGATTTAAGTGGTTGATGCAATGGCTGATACCCAAACAGGGGATGAGCTGGAGATGTCTCTGCCTTGGTCCTTTCACTATTGGCTGCTACTTCCTGGCGGATGTCAGATGGTGCAATACCGGCTAAGCAGTGTAATTTCTCCAGTGGTGTAGGGCGCAGACACCCCGTGATAATGCGGCATGTCTCATTAAGATCCACATCTACTGTTTTAGTGCGGTGAGATGTGTTCCACACTGGGCATTCGTACTCAGCAGCAGAGTAGCATAGCGCAAGGGCGGATGTCTTCACTGTGTCTGGTTGTGATCCCCAGGTTGTGCCAGTCAGCTTTTGTATGATATTGTTTCTAGCACCCACTTTTTGCTTGATGTTCAGGCAGTGCTTCTTGTAGGTAAGAGCACGGTCCAGAGTGACTCCCAGGTATTTGGGTGCGCTGCAATGCTCCAGTGGGATTCCTTCCAAGGTGATCCTCAGAGCTCGGGATGCTTATATGTTCTTGAGATGAAAAGCACATGTCTGTGTTTTAGATGGTTTATATGGTTGTTAATAATGTTATGAAATGGATTTTAACTTAATGGTTTTATTTAATGTGTAATGTTGTGATATATTGTTTATGTATTCTGTATTTGTTGGCATTGAATTGTTGCTCTTGTAAGCCACCCTGAGTCTCCCTTCGGGGGTTGAGAAGAATGGGGTACAAATGTTGGAAATAAATCTATATAAATAAAAAAGTAATGTTAGTTTGTGGGATTAGCATAACCCAAAAACCACTGGACAAATTGACACCAAATTTGGGCACAATACACATATCAGGCCAACAAGTGACCATCACTCATAAAAAACACTGGAAAACACAGCAGAAGAGACTTAAAAACCAAAAAAATAAAAATTACATTGCAATGCATGCACAAAACCACTGGGCTACGAGGAGGATGCTTTCCACTGGCAAACAAAGCTGTGACACTGACTCAGGAGTCCTGATGCAAGTTCTTGTCAGAGCCTCATCTACTTCCAAACCTCTTCCTTTTTGCATCTATATCAGAAACCGAATGGACTGCCTTCATTTCATCAGCTGCAGACTTTTAAGGTGGGTTGATGGTAGGCAGACAAGATACATTATTTATATTTACATACATAGATAATGTAGAATATTAGTGACTGAATGTGGTTAAAATGGAGCAATTTTTGCCTTCAGTGTATTGTCAAAGGCTTTCATGGCCGGAATCACTGGGTTGTTGTAGGTTTTCCAGGCTATATGGCCATGTTTTAGAGGCATTTTCTCCTGACATTTCGCCTGCATCTATGGCAAGCATCCTCAGAGGTAGCGAAGTCTGTTGGAAGTAGAAAATGGATTTATATATCTGTGGAACGACCAGGGTGGGACAAAGGACTTTTGTCTGCTGGAGCTACGTGAGAATGTTTCAACTGACCACCTTGATTAGCATTTAATGGCTTGAAAGTGCCTGGGGGGAATCCTTTGTTGGGAGCATAGAGAAGCTGATGAGGAAACACAACATACAAACCACCTACAGACCCACCAAGAAAACCCAACAAATGCTACGTTCAGCAAAGGACAAGAGGGATCTTCTCACCTCTGCAGGAGTCTACCGTATACCATGCAGCTGTGGACAAGAAGTCTACATAGGGACCACCAAACACAGCATTGCCCAGACACGCATCAAGGAACATGAAAGGCACTGCATGTCAGCCATAGCAGAGCACCTGATGAACCAACCTGGACACAGCATATTATTTGAGAACACAGAAATGCTGGACCACTCTCACAACCACCATGTCAGACTACACAGAGAAGCCATTGAAATCCACAAGCATGTGGACAATTTAAACAGAAAAGAAGAAACAATGAAAATGAACAAAATCTGGCTACCAGTATTAAAAAACTCAAAAATTACAACAGGAAGACAACAGAGAGTAAACAATCAGGCACATCAAATCACTCCCAAGAAAAGATTCCCCCCAGACACTTCCAAGCCATTAAATGCTAATCAAGGTGGTCAGTTGAAACATTCACACCTAGCTCCAGCAGACAAAAGTCCTTTGTCCCACCCTGGTCATTCCACAGATACATAAACCCATTTTCCTACTTCCAACAGACCTCAGTACCTCTGAAGATGTTTGCCATAGATGCAGGCAAAACGTCAGGAGAAAATGCCTCTAGAACATGGCCACATAGCCCGGAAAAACCTACAACAACCCAATTTTTGCCTTGTTTAGTGTGTGGAAGATGATAATGTAGACCTGCTCAGAAACTATCCTTAACCCAGCAGGATTCAAAGCATCATCACAACACTGCTCAGGACATGGGGAAGTCATTCATAACTGAGCATTTGTAGGTAATACATTGGATCCACTCTTCTTAAAAGTAACTTTCCAGGCACTACTTTAGAAAATATGAAAGAGTTCTGTAAGACAGATATTCTCCTTCACTTCCTTTAATGGAGCTTGGATAACATCACAGCTGTTTTAAAGAAACATATTGTATGACATCCAAACCATTTCACTGAGGCTTTCAGCCAAGTTCTTTTCCCTCTTCCCTGCTAATTCTCTTGAATCAGCTTTATCTTCTCATTTCTCATCATAACCATCTCATTTTCTCCATATTGTATGTTTTATGATTTCTTTAGCTTTATAATTTCTCTATAACACCTTTTCGTTATTCACTCTATTGTTTCAGGAACTTCTTAACATCCTGTGGATTTCCAATGCTTCTATTTTTTATGGCAGTCTGTGTTAAAAATTAGAATTTCATACAATACAGAAGATTCAGGCTATATTGTATAAAGCACACAACAGCTCCTGTATCTGCAGAACCAATGCCCACATTTACCCATCTCTGACAAAACATGTATTCCCTAGTCATTTTCTAGGTCCTCTGTGTGAGGACCTAGGTCACACTGGAAGACCTAGTCATGCCCAGGAAGATGTCCTCTTCACATATTTCTTAGCACCTCTAGTGCAACTCTACTGTATGCTTCACCAGAAGTCATTTGTTAAGTCAAATCCACAATTACCCATGGTTTCATGTAACCACGAGAGGTCCAAAACATATTCCCTGTGGATACAGAGGTTATACTATATATGAAAAGGACACATTCAGGCTATCTGTTAGACCAGTGATTCCCAACCTTTGGTTCACCAGGTATTTTGGATTTCAGCTCTCACAATTCCTAACAGCTGGTAAACTGGCTCGGATTTCTGGGAGTTGAAGTCCAAAACACCTGGAGGGCTAAAGGTTGGGAACCACTGTGTTAGACTATAACTCCCTATATCAGTGGTTCTCAACCTGTGGGTCCCCAGGTGTTTTGGCCTACAATTCCCAGAAATCCCAGCCATTTTACCAGCTGTTAGTATTTCTGGGAGTTGAAGACCAAAACATCTGAGGATCCACAGGTTGAGAACCACTGCCCTATATGAATCCTCCCAAGTTGCAAGATCCTCAGGAAAGGACTTTCTCTTAGTTCCACTATCTTCAAGACATGCTTGGTGGGAATAGAAGGGAGTGCCTGTATTTTTCTCCCTTAAGAGACAAGGATGTTCTCCTCCTTCTTGTTGTTCTATTGGTAGGCAACACATTGTAATTATTATCGTGTTGGCAGATCTTTGAGAACATTAAGGTTCTTCACTTTGGCAGGAAAAACAAAATGCAAAGATACAGAATGGGGGACAATGCCTGGCTTGAGAGCAGTACGCGTGAAAAAGATCTTGGAGTCCTCGTGGACAACAAGTTAAACATGAGCCAACAATGTGATGTGGCGGCAAAAAAAGCCAATGGGATTTTGGCCTGCATCAATAGGAGCATAGTGTCTCGATCTAAGGAAGTAATGCTACCCCTCTATTCTGCTTTAGTTAGACCACACCTGGAATATTGTGTCCAATTCTGGGCACCACAATTCAAGAGAGATATTGACAAGCTGGAATGTGTCCAGAGGAGGGCGACTAAAATGATCAAGGGTCTGGAGAACAAGCCCTATGAGGAGCGGCTTGGGGAACTGGGCATGTTTAGCCTGAAGAAGAGAAGGCTGAGAGGAGATATGATAGCCATGTATAAATATGTGAGAGGAAGCCACAGGGAGGAGGGAGCAAACTTGTTTTCTGCTTCCCTGGAGACTAGGACGCGGAACAATGGCTTCAAACTACAAGAGAGGAGATTCCATCTGAACACGAGAAAGAACTTCCTGACTGTGAGAGCAGTTCAGCAGTGGAACTCTCTGCCCCAGAGTGTGGTGGAGGCTCCTTCTTTGGAAGCTTTTAAACAGAGGCTGGATGGCCATCTGTCAGGGGTGATTTGAATGCAATATTCCTGCTTCTTGGCAGGGGGTTGGACTGGATGGCCCATGAGGTCTCTTCCAACTCTTTGATTCTATGATTCATGCAAAGACCTTTTAGAAGGATAACTCTACTGTTTCAACAGTACTGGTTTTTAGTCTGCCTCCCCTAATGCATTGGGAGAACATTGCAAAAGAAGTCTGACCCCTGGGCAGTCCTTGGAGACACAGAAGTGGTGCTAGAAGCTTATGGGCTATACTTGAAACCAGAATGGCCTGCAGTAGAATTTAAGGGTTTTGATACATAAAAGAAGGAAGGGGAAAATGTTGCAAGGCTCATGTATTGATGCAGCCTCTGCTAACTTATGTGTTCTTTGTTACTAATAACTTTTGGTTTCTTGACCACACTCTGATGTTGCTTGGCCACACATGCCCCAGTTTTCATCTATGGAAAATTGGAGGGTTTGCTATTTATTTAGTCTCCTATTGCATTTTTTCAAAGCCTATTCTGCTCTAAACTAATACAGAGTATTTTCCCCTCTAAATGGAATGTGCCCAACTTTTATCTTTATGATATTTTAAACACATTTTAAAAAGGCTTTCAAAATGTATTTTATTGGATTCCCTATTTAATAGGTTTAAAACTTTTATGCTATATATTGTTTTACCTGCATTTAGTTTTAACCTACACTGTAAATCTCCTTAGATCCCATATTGGAAATGAAATAAATAAATATTGCTCATAGCAAATAGCAACGTTTCACCAATTTGGATGCTATTTCTCATATGGCAAGCACTTCTTTACTTACTAAATGCTAAGTACTTTCATTTCATGCCACGAGAGAAATGGTAGACTGCATATCCCACTTGGCATTCTCATACACAGAAAAACCTGCTGGCAGTGATCCCTACGTGATTTCTTGATTTCTGATCCATGTGTTGACCAGGCCTGCATATCCTCCGACTGTCCCAATTTAACAAGAGATAGTCCCAATTAATCACGAGGCATCTCACTTCTTCTGCTCCTTTTAAAAATATCCCTGTTTCTCTTTCTTCTTTTCTTCCTCTTTCTTCAGCATATTTTAAATGATGCAAACTGTGTCCAAAGCACAAAAGTTGTTTGTAATCAGTTAACTGAGAATCTTCCCCTACCTAATACTAGACCACAAGATGAACATGCATCAACAGTGTGATGCAGCAGCTAAAAAGCCAATGGGATTCTAGGCTACGTCAACAGGAAGATCGTGTCTGGAAGTCATATATAGTGGTGTTCTCTTCTGCTTTGGTTAGACCCAGGGGCGGCTCAACCCATTACGCAAAGTAAGCATCTGCAGTATAGTTGATTTTGCTCAGGGGCGCTCTTGAGGCGCTCTTGGGGGAAAATAGACCTTGGCATATGCAAGTTGTAGTTATTAGGATGTATAGTTCACCTACAATCAAAGAGCATTCTGAACTCCACAAGTGATGGAATTGAACCAAATATGGTACACAGAACTCCCACGATGAACAGAAAATTTATATCAGTGATTGGTTGGGGGGGGGGGATACTGTTTGCTTACCGTTGAAAATTACCTAGGGCCGCCTCTGGTTAGACCTCACCTAGAATATTAACCTTGTGTCCAGTTCTGGGCAAAGTAATTCAAGAAGGATATTGACAAGCTGAAATGTTTCCAGAGAAGGGTGGCCAAAATGAGCAAAGGTGTAGAAACCAAGTCCTATGATTGAAAGCCGAGGCAGCTGAGTAGGTTTATCACGGAGAAAAGATACCCTTGCTTAAATATATGAAAGAATATCACACTGAGCAGGGGACAGCTTGTTTTTTGCTGATTTGGAGACTTACAACCTCTTCACAAGGCCCTTTTGGACTGTGCCATTTTGCCAGCAGTTGTCGGCAAAAGTGAAGTCACTTAGGGCGGCTCATGCTGCCCGACGTGCCCTTCATCCTTTCCCATCATACAGTGGGGACTGTACATGGTGTGTTGGCACCATGTCCCCATCGGATGGGAGAAAGGGTGGCAATGCATGTTCTCCACCGCCCTTTCCTGCATCATACAAGGAAAAGGAGAGGAAAGTGTGGGTAGCTCAGTGGGAGATACCCAAAACACACTTTACTCCCCATAGTGGTGGAGTAAGAGGGGTCCTGCCATGCGTTGTGTGATGGCACAAGGCAGGCCCCATCCAAGCCATGATTAAAAACAGGAAAATGGGGCTACAATGTCCTGTGTAGAGAGATCCTAAGACACAATGGAGCAATGGATTCAAATTGTGGGAAAAAGAATCCATCCAAACATTAGGAAGAACTTCCTGATCGTAAGAGCTGTTCAGTAATGGAATACATTTCATTGGAATGTGGTGGAGTCTCTTTCTCTGAAGGTTTTTAAGCAGAGGCTGGATAGCCATCTGTTGGGAATGTTTTGGTTCTGTGTTCCTGCATGGCATGAGGTAGGGCTGGATGGCCATTAGGGTCTCTTCCAACTCGATTCTATGAAATGATGCAAACTGAGTAGAAAAGTACATTGGAATCAGTTAGAATAGCAGGGAGAGGGGACAGAAGAAACTGCCCTACCTAGTACACTGGGGCAAAACTGCTGGAGGCTTTGCTGTCTTGTATATTCTTCCCCATTAATAAATCTTGCCACCATGAAGATACCCTGGCAAAACATGCCCTACTCTTTGCCTGTGAAATGTATATTTTATTTCTCCTCCACTGAAAGTTTAGTTTAATGTGACTAGTCTAAAGAACAAGCACAGGAAAATCAAGCTGAAGCCATCTAAATTATTCATTTCCTTAAAAAATAATACCCATTTAAAATGGCTTTCTTTCAATTTCATCCCTAACTGGATTAAAAGATGTCTGTTTAATGAAAGCTCATGCTGGAAATCTCCGCTGGAAGTTTGGGGAATCAGTTCCATCCATCAAGCCAAGTCATGATTATTTCATCAGCAACATTAAATGTTCAGCTGGGTTTTTAATTCATCACCCGCATTAACCGTAAACGCCTCATTTACAAGAATCCACACAAGAGGTCACTAGGTGATGCTAAATGGAACCCCATTCATAAAACAACCAACATTAAAGGAGAGGACGCAGTCAGGGGCTTTTGAAAGGCTGCCTCAGGAAGAATATATGTGAGGCAAGGTGGAATCATTGAATGCTATGAACATATTCTTTTTCATAGGGACTTCTTGAAATGTGGACAAGTGGAGAGAATCCTGCAACCCATGTGTTTGGGGGTCCCATCTTTCTAGTAGGTCCAATGGGAAGTCTGACTTGGCCACAGTAGTCCACACTCTGGTTACATCCCATATAAAGTACTGCAATGCGCTCTACATGGGGCTGCCTTTGAAGAAGGTCTGTAAGCTTCAACTGGTCCAACGAATGGCAGCTAGGTTGCTAACGGGAGCGGCTCTCAGGGAGCATACAACTCTCCTGTTGCACCAGCTTCACTGGCTACTGGTTTGCTACCAGGCCCAATTCAAAGTGTTGGCTTTGGCCTATAAAGCCCTAAACGGTTCTGGCCCAATTTACCTGTCCGAACGCATCTCCCCTTATGAACCATCAAGGACGTTAAGATCGTCTGGGGAGGCCCTGCTCTCAGTCCCGCCATCGTCACAAGTATGGTTGGTGGGGACGAGAGACAAGGCCTTCTCAGTGGTGGCCCCTCAGCTATGGAACGCCCTCCCCAAGGAGATCAGCTTCTTCGCTCCTAATGTTTCGTAAAAAACTCAAGACATGGCTGTTGGAGCAAGCATTTGCAAATACTGAGTAATGGACATAGAAAAATGGAACAACTATACGATGGAATTGGACAATGTTTTTATTGAGGATTTACTGACTTATGTTTTTATTGCTGTTGTTATGATTTTATTGATGTTAATGTTTTAAATTGTGTTGTATTTTGTGGCATTCAATTTTGCCTTGTAAACCGCCTTGAGTCGCTGCAAGGCTGAGAGGGGTGGTATACAATAAAGTAAATAATAAAATAATAATCCTGGAAGATGCAGTCCAACAGCCCCTGGAGGTCTGAAATTCATTTATGGTCATAGATGCTTTAATCTTATAAACCACACTTTAATATTTCAATGTATGAAACAAAGTTTGTGTGCTCTGAACCACCAGAAAGCAGATATGCCATAGAATCATTGAGTTGGAAGAGACCTCATGGGCCATCCATTCCAACCCCCTGCCAAAAAGCAGGAAAAACTCATTCAAAGCATTCATTATTTCAATCATCCATGTGGACTTTGGAATATTTAGGATTTTTTTTATAAGGGATGTTCAACCTGTATGTACATATGTCTATAAAAACAATTCTCTATTGGTCACTAATACTAGGATCCTTTTGATGCAGTACTCTTTTCTACACTAGTTTAAGGCAGGCACAAATCTTCTGGATCAGAACAATCTGTTTTTTATTGCCTTCCTTCCATCATGACCTGTTCCCTGTCCCCACCAACATCAGTGAATAACATTCTTTTGCAATAAGGAAAATTATTCGCACTTTCCCCCAAGACCGTGTTTCTCATGGCAATTTCCCAAGGATTGTCCATGAAAGGAATTTGGAGGAGACTGGAGGGTTACCAATAACCCAGTGTTTATTGTGCAGATGGGAAGGTGTGAAGCAGGGACAGATTCGTTGTTCTCAGATACTGAAAGATAAGTAAAGGGAGCCCAGGTGTGGGAAAGAAAAATGTTTAGGTAAGAAGGAGACTTCTTAAGGAATCTGAGGCTTTGTTTAGTGTGGGAATCAATGTTGGAATTTCATATATCAAGTTGTCTGTTTATGAAGCTCTGAGTCAGAAGTTCTGGTTCTTGGTTTTTGGATCTTGTTTCCTATTCAAGTTTAATGTCTCCTGTTTGGATTTCAAATCTTGTTTCAAGTTTTCAAGCCTTTGGGGTTACGGTCATGTTTAAATGCTGCCACCTTGGGATTACAGCTTCTTATTTTACCACCTGTGAGTTTTGGATTCTTGTTCAGAGTTGCTCTTTGCCTTTTGTGAAGCTCTTGATATCTAGCTATGGATGTACCTTGGATACTCCTTTTACAATCAGGCCTTTGATATTACTTTCTTACATGCTTAGTTTGCTTAGTTTAGAGGATTGATTGCATTATTTTGAAGCTGTTACTTTGTATATACTCCTTTCTTAATAAACCCGTTATTATTATTATTATTGAACTGTGTGGTGTCTGAGTGAAAATGGATCAAACAGGCGGCTGAGCTGCAACATTACCATTCATCAACCAGTATACACTAACTGGAAAATACCAACAGAATTCCAAATATGGTGCTTTTAATTTATGCAAAAAAAATGTTGAAATCTAGTTTGGGTCCCAGTTCTGAAATGCCCTGCAGATTTCTGTTGGGAAGGGGCTAGATGCATTCTGTTTCACCAGCCTTACACAATTCCTTTGCTTTGTACATGGCTTTTAAGAAATAAGAAGATATTATTCCAAGCCCCATGCAGGATCTGGGCCTATAGTTTTATTAATTTCAAACTAAAATCCATTAGCCTTTTCCATGTAGGAATATCACCATGCTACTCAAAAATTCCTTTTATGATTCCAACATATTCTTTATTTGTTATCTCTCCATTGAGAGAGGGGGGAAATTTATGGTAAGTAGGAACAAGCCCATGTATTTTGTGACCCTATAACTTCTTAATTTACATTTTATAAGAGTACTGTACTTTTAAACACTGAAGATAGCAGGAGTCATCTTGAAACAATGGTATCTGCTGTTCTTTGTACTTGTCTTTTCATTAAAGTAGCTGACATGCCTTCCTTTTCAGTGCTGTGGAATATTTCCAGCCATAACAGCAACCAAATGTTACATTTTCCATCAGTGTTGGAAAGAGAAGAGGTGACTTTTAAAAGCCAAATTAAAAAAGCTATCTTGGATGATCTTTTTTAGTTTTTGTTGGTGTGTGGTCTTCAAATGCTCAAATATCACTGCTGAGCAAGTGGTTAGGATCTATTGGCAACAAAAAGAACCACAAAGTTGTGTTTGAACCAAATGGTATAACTATTCGTGTGTGTGCATGTACTTGATTGCAAACATATGAAGATCACATAGAAGTACCTCTTAGGACTTTATTACACAAAGTCACTATCCAGTAGAATTCGCATGAAAAAGGTTATCGGCACCTTACTAGGATGATCACTTCAATTGTTGCACCTTTCCATCATCACGCAATTGGGATGGTTTGTTGTGCTGTGAACCCATGGCCTTAGTTCCTGTTAAGAATGTAATTCAGCCTTCCCACAGTTCCCCTGCTCCATGATTGACTGTGAAATGGAGGTAGACCAGGACAATCCCACCTCCTAATGTCATTTGTGACACAAAGATTGATCAGGCTCATTGCATTTTCCTCTCAAGAGCAGGGGAGGTATTAGATCAGCAATGAGGTGTCATGTGATAGGAATTATAACCAAAAATGACTGCAATGCTTCAATGCCTATTTGCTACCTTTGTGCAATAAAGTCCTCAGATAAGTTCAGTGACATGGCATAAGCAGTTAAATTAGAATACTTTATTAATGTAAGAGTCAGAAGCTATCTATCTTGTGGACTGTATGATGATTTAGGAAATTCACAACCAAAGCATCCCTGACATGTAGCCATCTCTATTTGAAAACCTCCAATGAAGGACGACTAATTATAATGCTCTGAGGCAGTCAATTCTACTGTTAAACAGTAGCACAAAAGAGTTCTTCTTAATCCTTACCTAAATCCTTACCTCAAGGGCCCTTACAAGTTGCACATCATAGCATTATAGTAATAGTAATAATAATACACTCATAATCAAAACATATGAACATAAATTGCATACCATAAAATGCATAGATCAAAACATCTATATAAATAAAAATGTAATGTTCGTTTGTGGGATTAACAGAACTCAAAAACCACTGGACAAATTGACACCAAATTTGGACACAAGACACCTAACAACCTAATGTATGTTCTTCACTCAAAAAATTGATTTTGTCATTTTGGAGTTGTAGTTGCTGGGATTTATAGTTCACCTACAATCCAAATGCATTCTGAACTCCACCAACGATGGAATTGAACTAAACTTGGCACACAGGAACCCATGACCAACAGAAAATACTGGAAGGGTTTGGTGGACAGTGTCCTTTGGTTTTGGAGTTGTAGTTCACCTACATCCAGAGATCACTGTGGACTCAAACAATGATGGATCTGGACCAAACTTGGGGCCAATATCCAATATGCCCAAATGTGAACACTGGTGGAGTTTGGGGGAAAAAGGATCTTGACATTTGGGAGTTGTAGTTGCTGGGAGTTATAGTTCACCTACAATCACAGAGCATTCTGAACCTCACCAACAATAGAATTGGGCCAAACCTCCCACACAGAACCCACATGTGGGCAACAGCAACGCGTGGCAGGGGACAGCTAATATCGTTATAAAAACATACACCCAACACAGGGTACAAAAATCAAGATAGAGGGGCAACCAAATGCAGATTCAGAACTCATGACTCAATGTTGACTGGGTAGGCTTGCCAGAAGATATGGGTCTTCAGTTGTGTATTATATTTCAACACTTTATTTCACTGTCAGAGTTCCTCCAGCAGGTCATTCCATAGTCTTGGGGTGGCCAATGAAAAAGTCAATTATAAAGTTGCATCTCCATTGAAAATTAATGCAGTTTTACACAACTTTAATTGCCATGACTCAGTGCTATGGTATCATGGGAGCTGTACTTTTTTGAGGTCTTCTCTGCCAAAGAGTGCTAGTACCTCATCAAACTACACCTGCCATGATTCCATAGCAGTCTATGATATCCATAGAACTCTTCTTCTTGTTGTTGTTCATTTGTTCAGTCGTCTCCGACTCTTCGTGACCTCATGGACCACGCCAGAGCTCCCTGTCGGCTGTCACCACCCCCAGCTCCTTCAAGGTCAGTCCAGTCACTTCAAGGATGCCATCCATCCATCTTGCCCTTGGTCGGCCCCTCTTCCTTTTGCCTTCCACTTTACCCAGCATAATTGTCTTCTCTAGGCTTTGCTGTCTCCTCATGATGTGGCCAAAGTACTTCAGTTTTGTCTCTAGTATCCTTCCCTCCAATGAGCAGTCGGGCTTTATTTCCTGGAAGATGGACTGGTTGGATCTCCTTGCAATCCAAGGAACTTTCCTCCAACACCACAGTTCAAAAGCATCTATCTTCCTTCGCTCAGCCTTCCCTAAGGTCCAGCTCTCACATCCGTAGGTTACTACAGGGAGACCATGGCTTTGACTAGGCGGATCTTTGTTGCCAGTCTGATGTCTCTACTCTTTACTATTTTATCGAGATTGGACATTGCTCTCTTCCCAAGAAGTAAGCGTCTTCTGATTTCCTGGCCACAGTCTGCATCTGCAGTAATCTTTGCACCTAGAAATACAAAGTTTGTCACGGATTCCACATTTTCTCCCTCTATTTTCCAGTTGTCAATCATTCTTGTTGCCATACTTCTTCTACAGTCCCATAATTCAAACTATAGAGAATAAAACCCAAGGGATGCTTTTATTTTGATATTATATCTAGCAATTTTAGACTTCGTCAGAATCACCAAACTTACCGATCTCTCTGTGTATGCGTGTGTGTTTATATATCCTCATAATTGCCTATAGTCATCACCTGTGTTCCCAAAATCTACAAATTTCCCAAAAGCCAAATTGAAGAAAGTCTGAGAAGCTCCATTACAGAAACATCCTACTCCAGTCAAGAAGACTTGTTGGCATTGCGATAGTAATAAGTAAGCTTCAGGGGCTAGACATGGTCTTTAATCTCTCCAGTGACACCCTGAACTCTGCTTCACCTTCTATATTTATTTACATGTCTTCTGCTCGCTAACAAAACCCATTCTGAACAAATTAATCAGCATTTATCAATGAGCTTTCCAAGGGTGTCATTTCAATGACTCTGTGAAATGGGAAAGCTTGGGGGGAAGATCTCACAAGATAGAGGGAATAAAATTTATTTTTATCTGTTATATAAATGTTCCCATATTATGAATTTATGGTCCCTGTGGCTGACTATAATAGTTTAGTGCCTCTATGGTGTGTTCTTCAACGGAATTATTTTATGGGTAAGGAAGTGTCATGCTTCTTTATTCAAATGCACACTAAATCCTGCACGACACAAAATGCAGAATGTAAATACAGCTTTTATGTAGGCAGTGCCTGGAGTCTAAAATCAATGCAGCTGTTTGTTCATTTTCAGGTTGTAGCCTGGATCAGGTGAAAATGGAGCAATTTGGGACAAGTCATTTTGCTTGGCTATTGGGAAAGGCAAATTGATATAGCTCATGACTTCCATGTCAGAAGAATGGAAAATATCATAGAATTAAAGAATAAAAGAGACCACAAGGCCCATCCAGTCCAAGCCTATTCTGCCAAGGAAGAACATACAACATTATGTATGTATGTATGTATTTATTTATTTATTTATTTCCTGCTGTTCTGTCGCGCGCTGGGCCTGTAACAGCTGTCTTTTCTATAGGACGTATACTTTAAGCCCAGCGGGAAGCCAGGGTGCCTTAAAGAGAGGTTCTCAGGGATTTTTCTGAAGTGACAGTCTTTAGAGTCTTTAGAGTCTTTAATGATACAACAAAGTCTTTATTATGGAACAAACAATTGTTCCATAATTGTTAAAACAACACTTCAAGGCTTTCTTAGTCTAGTCCTCAATGGACTGGTAACTGACTTTGATTAACTGTACTTTCTCTGTAGGAAAAACCCTATTTAACTTCTCCCAGGCTGTTTACTATCTATGCCTCATCGGTGTGCGTCCTACTACCGATTCCAAATGCATCTGGGTATCAAGTAGACCTACCAGCTGAGGCTTGTAGATATTTCAGCTGGAGTTCTGTGGATCTGTGATGCTGTCCTCCCTTAGAGAATTCTTTGAAAACTTGAGGGCTGTTTCCCCTCTGATTGCTGTGAGGCTGAGAGGCTGTGAGCTCTCAGCCAGAGCCTTGGGATCTTTTCCCTGGAATTTCTGTTTCTGTCTCCCTGGATGTTCTTGAGAAAAGAAGCTTTTCTACAGGATGAGCTGGTCTATGTCCTATAGTTTAGCTTCCTTATGTGAGACTGCCCAAAAAATGGCTCCTTTCCCTACCAGAGCCCTGAACAAGGGGCGGAACAAAAGCTTAATTATGATGGACAGGAGGCCTGCCCTATGACTGCAAACAGATAACAGAAAGAAAATAAAGTTGGAGCTCCTGGTACAGCCATACCAGCACATCTGCATTTGTAAGCAGCCCTTTTCACCCTCGAGGGGGGACTCAGGGTGGCTTCACAGCAAGCACTCCCAATCATTGACCTGTTTCAAAACCTCTAAAGAATGGGAGCCTCCTCCTCTCAAGGTAGTCTATTTATCATCATAGTGCCCTAGTGAGTCCTAATGGTGGTGCCAGGTGAGTCATACTACATGTTATGCTTGACCACATAAGATCTTAGTCCTGATTTAATTTTAAACTGAGTTGCATTGTTGTTTCCTGCATGAGGTTTAACAACAACAACACTTTACTTATATACTGCTCTATTTCCCCAATGGGACTTCCAAGTAACATGATCAATACATACAAAAAAAACAGCATAAACATAAAATTAACAAGACAATATAAGCATTAAAAACCACAATAGCACATATATTTAAAATAATCCTGCCTGTTCAAGGCAGTTTAAAAGCCTGGGCCAGGCTAGTGTGATTTTAGAGGGCCCCGGAAATTAGGTAGAGTCTATGGCTGTACATTTCCAGGGCCTAATAGAAGAAAGTGACCTAGATAATTGGTAGAAAAAGATATGGCCAATTTCAACAGTATCTGGGGCAGAGCTAGAACTAGTTGTTCTCAAAGGTTTGTTTAAACCACCAGGTCTTCAGGCTTTTATGAAAGGAGGGGAGGGATGGGGCCTGTCTTATTTCTCCAGGAAGGGCATTCCAGAGGTGGGGGGCCACCACCAAGAAGGCCCTCTCTCTCGTCCCCACCAACTGTGCTTGTGACAGTGGTGGGAGCAAAAGAAGAGCCTCCCCGGATGATCTTAAAGTTCAAACTGCTTCATAGAGGGAGATTTAGGGGAAAATGGAAGTACAGTTAGCCTTTCACATTTGTGGGCTTCGTGTTTGTGGATCTGATCATTTATAGATTTTTTTAGAAATCTTCAGGTCTTCCAGTTTGATTCTATAGTCAACTTCCAACAAACATTGACCACGGTCATACTAGAAGACACCGGCCCCTTCTATACTGCCATATAAAATTCAGATTGTCTGCTTTAAACTGGATTATATGGTAGTGTAGACTCATATAATCCAATTCAAATCAGATAATGTGAATTATCTGCTTTGATAATTTGGATTATATACAGTGTAGAATGGGTCCTAGAGATTCCTAGAAATGTGCTCTCTTAGGTGAAAAAAATAGTTTGTTTTGTTGAAGGCTTTCATGGCTGGAATCACTGGATTGTTGCAGGGTTTGTTTGTTTTTTTGGACTATATGGCCATGTTCTAGAGGCATTCTCTCCTGATGTTTCACCTGCATCTATGGCAAGCATCCTCACTACCTCTGAGGATGCTTGCCATAGATGCAGGTGAAACGTCAGGAGAGAATGCCTCTAGAACATGGCCATATAGCCCGAAAAAACCTACAACAACCCAATAGTTTTTGTTTTTTTTTTAATCACTTTTGCAGGGGTCCTGAACCACTGACCCTAGTGAGTATGGAGTGCTGATTGTACAATTGTGGGATAATGACAACCAACAGGAAAACCCTATTGATTCAATAGGTCTATTCTACTTGGGACTGACAAAAGAGTATCAGCCAATATTAAGAGTTGGATTGACTACTTAAAAAGAAGACTATTTCTTTCAGCTGCCCTCTGATCTTCATGTGTGAACCTGGGTATTATCCACCATGCTTCCAGTTATTCACTGGAGCATTTATGCGCATTTGAGGGCAGTTTAATTACACAGTCAAATGTCTTGAGGGGCATAAATCCCCTCAACTCTTCTGCAACCCAACTTGATTTAAATCAACTTGAAGATCAGGCCCAGAGATAATAGGTTTGTGAGGGCATCTCATTCCCCTGGCATAAGGAGCCCCCAGCTATTAGCAAAGCCATTACGGCTATTGATTGGCATCATACTTCCTATTAGCTAGCCCAAATGATACTCCTTAGTTACATCATTAGTCACCATAAATCACTGGAAGCTACCACATAAAATTGTTTAGTGAGTTGGGCTGTTGGGGCACAATCAATAAAGTGACACATTTAAGTGTGAGGAATAAGAGAGTGGAGCGCAAGTGCTAATTGCAAAGGAAGGATAAATACGTTTGTGCAAAAACACAGGGATTTTTTTTTAAAGCAACAGTTAACAGATGTGCAAGAAACATCCATTTTAAAGAGAAGCACCATGATGAGCAGCCACATTTAACTAGCAAAAATGGCAGAAATTCACAGATCCTTTGCTCCTAAGTGTACATGTTAAAATCAGCAGCATAAACAAACAAAGAAGATTAGACTTGATTTACTGTGAAAATCAAATTAGGAGAAGAACTGCCACATTAGGTCAAAATGATGTTTTGTTGTTTAGGACAGAATATTGTCCACTACAGTTTGGACCAGTCAGATAACAGTTTTCTAATTATGTTTCTGCAATCCTATATAACATAAATCTCGAAATGCAGAGTTAAGCATTAAATGTGCCATTTGAACAAATAGAACATGAGCTTGTTTACAGGTTGTAGCACTGAACTGCAGCTCTTCTATATCCCTTGTTGAAAGAAATGTGTATCCAATCTCTGTTTAAAAACTTCCAGAGAAGGAGACCCACTATTACCCCAAGCAGTGTATCCCGTTGTTATATAGCTCTAACCATCAGGATTTCCCCACTAATGTTTAGATGGGATCTAAAGTTAGGTTTCCATTGCTCTGTGGCCCTGGAGCATCAGAAAATAAGCTGGCCCCATCTTTCATATGACATAATTTTAAATATTTATTTAAGCATGGTTATCATGTTACTTCTCGATAAAATAGTAAAGAGTAGAGACATCAGACTGGCAACAAAGATCCGCCTAGTCAAAGCCATGGTATTCCCTGTAGTCACCTATGGATGTGAAAGCTGGACCATAGGGAAGGCTGAGCGAAGGAAGAGAGATGCTTTTGAGCTGTGGTGTTGGAGGAAAGTTCTGAGAGTGCCTTGGACTGCGAGAAGATCCAACCAGTCCATCCTCCTGGAAATAAAGCCCGACTGCTCATTGGAGGGAAGGATACTAGAGACAAAGTTGAAGTACTTTGGCCACATCATGAGGAGACAGCAAAGCCTAGAGAAGACAATTATGCTGGGGAAAGTGGAAGGCAAAAGGAAGAGGGGCTGATCAAGGGCAAGATGGATGGATGGATGGCATCCTTGAAGTGACTGGAATGACCTTGAAGGAGCTGGGGGTGGTGACGGCCGACAGGGAGCTCTGGCGTGGGCTGGTCCATGAGGTCACAAAGAGTCGGAGACGACTGAACGAATGAACAACAACATCATGTCACCTCTCTACCTTCTCTCTCCCACCACACTTGAGAGCAAGCAAGCCAAGTAATTTCTTGTCTCCAAGACCAGGAGCATAGCACAATAATAATAAGATGGTAAAAAGGCTAGAGTTTCAGGAGAGCAACTGGAAAGGAAGCATTATTGCATCTTTGGGTGCATCCAGACAGCCACTTTATTGACTGAATTGTCACAATAAAAAAGGGGAAAAACCCAAATTAATCCACCACAAACCAGGAAAACCCTGGTTTGAGGCAAATTAATTTGATAGTTGGGTTTATTCTGCGGCTACTTGGAAGGTGCAGAATAAATTCACTACTTCTGGTGTCTGGATTGCAGTCCAGACAGTATTACCACAGTTTTCCAGGCTAAATTAACCCAGAAAACTGTGGGAATACCAACCCCCCCTCAAACCCCCCTCCCCCAATGGCATAAAAAAACAAAAGAACTTACCCGGCCTCCATGAGAAAGCTGCCAGAGTTCTCCTGGAGCATACAAATGATGCACCAGGAGAAGTGGGGGGAGGAAAATTGCTCCTATTCCCTCCCCCTTCTCTGGCGCATCATTTGTACATGCCAGGAGAGCTCCGGCAGCTATCTTATGGAGACTGGGTAAGTTCTTTTCTTTTTTAACACTGTTTTGAGGGGCTTTGGGGCAGGGGGTTACAGTGTCCTGGTGTTCTCCCAGAAAGTTCTGAAAGAACATCTGGACACCCATCCAGAAAGCGTGCACTTTCTGGGGTGTGTGTAGATGGTTCCCTCGGAACATCCGTGTTTTTAAAATGTGGGTGCTCCTGCAATAATGGCCTGTCTGGAAGTGCCCTTTCAGGGATCTGGGGTAGCTGATTCATTTTACCTAGGAGTAGGGTGACCTCAAAAGCACTCTGTTGTTTACCTCTTGGCCAATCTCTTCACACTATCCTCTAGAAATTTTTCTAATCATTTCAAAACTGAGCATACTCCACCCACAATGGGAACTATAAATCCCATAAATTAATTGCACAAAGAAAAATTTGCTTTGTCACTAGTTCCCAGTCATACTGTAAAAGTGTGTGTGTGTGTATATCACAAAGAAAGACTTGTTTTGTCACTGGTTCCCAGTCATACTGTAAAAGTGTGTGTGTGTATATACACACACATTTATCCAATGGGCATGTCAGCATCATTTCTGCCATACTCAGAGGAACCAATGCAGGTGGATTTGGAGCTTCAAGAATACACAGCATGGCTGGATTGTCATATTTGCACAGAGATAGTAAATAAACCAAAGACATCAGGCTGGCTTCAGCTGGGAACAGCTGGAGAAGATGGATTGGGGTTCGATCCAATGCATCAGTGTTTGTGTACTAATATGACATTGAAGTTGATCATTTATGGCATGATGGAAGGGATGCCGAAAGAGGAGGGATGGTGATAATGAACACATCTTGCGTGTCTTGACATGGTGACAGCTTCCCATACTTCTTCCGAGCCCCTAAACTCAGCTGCCCACTTTGCATGCCCAGCTTCCAGCTGCATTGTTTCTGGGCACCTCTGTTGCCAAATGGAATTAAACTCAGTCAAGAGAAGCAGATGCATTACATCTGGCACAAAAGCAAAAGATCAGCATTTGGCACAAGGGCTCATTGTTGCAACGACGTGCTGAAATATAATTAAATTTGCAGCACCGCGCTAGTGGGTGCCAGTCAGAGTTGCCAGATGTGCCAGGGTGGGAGATGCCAGCTTTCCACAGCCCACTCGCTAGCACAAGAGGCGCAGCTCGATGCCTCCTGCCAAGTCTCATTTGTGCAGCTCCAGGGGAATGAGGCAAAATAGCATCTTGTTGGCATGCAGCAAATGACGAACCTTTCGACTTGCAGCGCTATGGCAAATGTTGACAACAAAGAGGACCGCCGGTGTGTATCCGTGTCTTCTTCCTTTGTCTAGACTGTTATCTTTCAATGTAGACAGCCACGCTGGTCAGAGCTAACATCTATGTCTGCTGCAAAGAGCACCTACAGACTCATAAATAATTCTTTGTGCAGAAGCGGAAACAAGAAGTGGAAGAAGTGCAACCGCTTTTGCTTAGGAGAGCTCATTTGTATTGCTTTAAAAAGCTATGGCAAAGCCAACCATTTGCAATATTCATTTTTAAATAGACATATTTGATGGGCAGAATTCTTTAGCAGGCATTGCTAAAAGCACTTGAAGCAGCAGAAGCAGCAGTTTTTCTTGGGGAAATTTCGTGCCATTTTTCTTCTTCAGCTGTCATTCTCACCCTTCTTCCTTTCCAGTTGCTATCTCTCACAATGAGATTACATCAGTCACATCGTTCCTCTACATAGCTCTCCAAGATGGTGGCACCAGTGGTTTAAAACCCTCTCAACAGATTATAAATGTGTAAATAATCCTTTGAAAAGCAATGGAACATTTTTGATCCATTGGGGATACCCATATTCAGTTCCAGACAGTAGAAGTGAACTAGATGGCCCGTGTTTTCTCTTGCAACTTGATTATTCTATGATTCTAAGTGGAGTTGAGCAGAGATGTCCCTGGGATGTGCATGCACATTTGCTTATGTATTCTGTTGGATATATATTCAGTTTGGTAGCTTTACTATTCTGTAATAGGGCCGTATACATTCAAGAGCCAGTGTGGTGCAGTGGTTTGAGCACTGGACTATGACTCTGGAGACCAGGATTCATTTCTTCCTGTGGAAAGTCATTGGCTGACCTAGGGCAAGTCACCCACTCTCAGCCCCAGAAAATCTTATGATAGGTTCACTTTAGGTCAACCATAAGCTGTAGGTGGTTTGAAGGCAAACAACAACAACAACAACAACACAAGCCTACCCAAGTCTTTCAGGTTTTCTCTCCATATCATTAAAGTTGAGTGTTATGTAATTGGGTGTGCTATCTTTATCATCAAAAGCATCTTTTGAACTGTGGTGTTGGAGGAAAGTTGTGAGAATGCCTTGGACCACCAGAAGATCCAACCAGTCCATACTTCAGGAAATAAAGCCCGACTGCTCATTGGAGAGAAGGATATTAGAGGCCAAGATGAAGTATTTGGGCCACATCATGAGAAGACAGGAAAGCTTAGAGAAGACAATGATGCTGGAGAAATTGGAAGGAAAAAGGAAGAGGGGGCGACCAAGGGCAAGATGGATGGATGTTATCCTTGAAGTGACTGGCTTGACTTTGAAGGAGCTGGGGGTGATGACAGCCAACAGGGAGCTCTGGCGTGGGCTGGTCCCTGAAGTCACGAATAGTCGTAGGCAACTGAACAACAAAATCTTTAGCATGTCATAACTATTTTAAATGTTTAAATTGTTTTAATATTCACGCCTTAAATATAGTGTCTTAATTGGGTGTACGATTTAATATTTATTAAATCTTTTGTACTTCAAACTGTCTTAAATACCCTATATTGCTAGCTGCTTTACATCCTACTTAGGGAAAAAGCAAGAGATAAACATCAAATTAATAGATGTATAGAATAGAAGTGCGAGACATTAATAAATAGATGCAACGTGTACAATTTCACAAGTACGGATTTATGCTATGTAACCCCAATCTATGATCAGACCTGTTAACTTTTCTGTGAGTTTCCACACTGTGGAGGGACACTTCTAATATGGCTGCAAATAGATGCAGATTGTCACAGGCAGAAATGCTTCAGAATCCATGGCATTATGACTGCAGCATGAATAGCATGGGCAAAAAATAATACATTCATAGAGTTGGAAAGACAGCAAAGGGCATTTACATTTACTTTTGCCAATCAGGAATACATTAAAGAACATTCAACCAGATGCGTAGAGAACCCAGTTATACATGCTACCAATCTGTGTATTTCATTGGGTGTAGTGATCAAAAAAGTTTGGCATTTGGGCTGTGTTTGGTCTTTGGGACCTCAAAGGTCAAAGCCGCTAAGTCTCCCTAATTTTTGCATTTCTTTTTTGGCCAATTTTGGGATAGTTTTGTGCCACCTATAAGTAGATAAAAGCTACCAATACAACTTGGAAATGTCATAGTTTACTATTTCTACCCTCCAAAGCTCTAACTTTCCCCACAAAACCCTGAATCAACTGAACATTGGTCAACATGGCAGGAGAAAAGTACCAGTAGAACCACTTGTGCAGTTGCCCATTCCTGACCCAAAAATTGTGAGATGGCCCCACCTGCAATGCGGACTCTCTGTGAAGGAATCTGAGCACGGCCTGTTGAAAACATGGTCAATCCAAGTGTTGTGATACATTTAAGTCATTACTCACCCCAGACTAAAGTGAAGCTTGAGGAATGAGTCATTGTTTTTGCTCAGCTTTGAAGAAAAGAAGCAAAAAAACTTTAGAGATCCAATAACAATCAGTGTCAAGGCAACTAAGGGTCTCTGGATATATAAAAAAGAAGGTTCTGGTTCATGAAAAAGCTCAGTGTGTTTCAGCTGAAATACATTTCCTTGGGTTTTTTTCCAAGAGAAAGCTATTTCAAAATCAATCTAGCAAGGATTTAAAGAAAAAATGTGTATCCAGGCCTAGTGAATGGCATCTCATCCTTTATGCCAGCCTTAAAGAATGCTAGAATTGCAGTGGACGCATTTATTCCCTGATGCTATTTCACAGTCTTAATTCATTTCAAGGGACCCCAAGCAGTAGGAAAGATGGTCAGCAAAAGATTAAATGGAAGTTGCCACCCCTGAGTCTTTGGAAATGTAGAAGTCCAACACTTGTAATACTCCTAAGAGCAGTTAACAGAAACACTTGCAAAAGCTCAAAATAAATGGGACTGAACTGCATTATATGAATTTACGCTCACATATAATGTAGTATCAAACTGTATTATACGGCAGTGTAGACTTGGGCTCTTCTACATGTGCACATAATGCAGCTGGAACCAGCATTAAAATGCTAGCTTCAAGCTGTAGAGAGGTCACATACAACTGTCTCAAAGGTGGGATAGTGGCCACAGAGTCCAGCCATGCCAAAGCCTCCTTCCCTCTCTGTACCTTCACCCACTCAAAAAAGCCTACAGAAAATCCTTCTTAGCCTTCCTGAATCAACTGAGCCTGGGTCAGTAAGCCCCACCCTCTTCTCCGAAACTCTGTTGTTTCTTTGGGTCAAGGTGGATTAATTATCTAATCCTGTGTTAAATCTCATTAGCCTGTGTGCATTGTGTGGACACACCTGGCTAATCCAATTCCTGCCCTGCATTAAATTACAGTGTAGATACAGTCTGAGTTGCATCCATTGACTCTTTCACTCAGGACTGCCTTTTAGTATTTGTTTTCTAAGGTGTCACATGTATTTTTCCCTGACTCTATATCACTGGAATGAATATCAAATGGAATGGATATTTGTGTGTGTGTGTGTATTGTGCTGTTGCATGCTGGGCCTGTGCATCAGACTGTAGACAGGACATAAATTCTGTGTGCCTAACAGGACGCCAGGGCTGCCTCAGATTAAAGGCCTTTGGATTTCCTTAAATAGAGTTTTTAGATTGCTTAAAGGTTCAACAAAGTTCTTTAACAAACAGGTACTTTAAGGCTTTCTTAACAGTCTATTGGCTCTTTCAATCTTGTCCACAGGGAACAGGCACTATCTTCTTAACTGTAACTAATGGGGAAATCCTTAACTTCTAATTTGGGCAGTCTGTCTTTGCTTCTGTTGGCGTGGAGCCCCTGCACCCAGTACCAACTGCTTCTGGCTTCCGCGAGTGACCCTTACCAAGCAGAGCTTTGTAGACTTCTAGGAGAAAAGGAGTTCATGTTTCTGTGATGGCTGGCTGAAGTCCCTCAGCAAAGGAGTTGTAAGGCTGTATAATCCTCGGCCAAGCTGTGGGCTGTATATCTCCTCAGCCAAGCTGTAGAAGACGAAGCTTTCTACAGGAGCTCGTGGTATTATGTCCTGCATGGAAAGCTTCTCTGTGTGGACTGAACTCAAAAATAGCTCCCATTCCCACCAAAACGCAAAAAGGGGGCCTTTGGTGAGTAGGTGTGCAACATGACACTACTGCTCCCCTCAACGCCTCTGTCACTGGAGTACACGCCCCCCCCCCCCCCAAATGGGAAAGTGTGGTTCCACAACCCTGTGTTTTTATGAGCTTCCTCTTGTAAATAACTTGCTCCTCTTCTTATCTCATTTGAGTTTTTTAACATTTTATCCTGCACATGTGGCCTGCCCACTGTCACTGTGATTGTGTTTATTGTAATGTTATATTGTTATTGTATTCATATGTTTTTATGTAATTATGAAGCTGTTGCTTGTTGTTTATGTTTTTGGTTTTATTTTACTGTAATATGTTGTCTGGGCTTGGCCTCATGTAAGCCACCCCGATTCCCCGTTGGGGAGATGGTGGTGGGGTATAAATAAAGAATTATTATTATTATTATTATTATTATTATTATTATTATTAGTCATAGATAGCTCCAATTATCTGTGAGAATCCTGAGAATGTAGAGAACCAGTTGTAAACTGCAACTTTGGGCACTTGTAATCAGTTGGGCCAGTTCCAAGATGGAAATGATTAGAACTGCTTATATGGCCAATGTCATTCCAGATGATGAGTGATGGCCACCAGTCATGAAGTAGCAGGTGGCTAGTTGCCACTACTATGATGAGAATGGGAGAAGGGTGGTAGAGGTGGACAGTTAGGACTGCTTCCCAGGAGGCTGGTGATCAAAACCACCCTGGGGCTAATTTGGAATTTGACACTCCAGATTGGCTCCAGGAGAAAAGGTCAGGGTCAATGTGCCCTCGGAGATCTCCTTCTTGCTGTCCTACTGGTGACAAGGAAAAAGATATATGATCTATGTATTGTTAAAGGCTTTCATGCCCAGAATCACTGGGTTGTTATAGGTTTTTCAGGCTGTATGGCCATGTTCTAGAAGCATTATCTCCTGACATTTCACTTGCATCTTTAGCAGGCATCCTCAGAGGTTGTGTTATGTTTTATCATTGAATATCAGGTTTTTCCCCATGTAAGCCGCCCTGAGTCCCTTCAGGAAGATGGGGTACAAAAATAAAGTTATTATTATTATTATTATTATTATTATTATTATTATTATATTTGGAAAGTATTTCTGAAGCTTCCAAACAAGGCAAACCAATATTCCAACAAGGCAAACCAATATTCCAAAATAGTTCCCTAAATTTAAAATATCAGTGACTAGGAAGAAACTGCATATCAGACAAATCATCCCACTATAATTATCTGAACTGTTAATAAACTCCAATAGGGCACAATTCTTCTCCAAACGTATAGGAGAAAAATTACTTACTTGACATTCCTTTCAAACATGTTACTTTCAAAAGCCAAGATTGCTAAATTTGCTTTTCTCTGATGAAGCACTGAATGCTCATATAGTGTCAGCACATTTGTCAAAGTTGAGAAGGAATGTTACACACACAGCTGTAGATGCACTAAAAGTGAATGTACTTTGGATATCTTGTAGCCATCACACATGTGTGAATGCACACCTATAAATAGCCTGTTGACTTATTGTGATACCATGAGTTTCATAGTACACATACATGGAAAGTCTTTATTATATGTGTATAATATTATAGCATATTTCTCACACACAATTCCAGCATATCCATTTCTTTAGATCAACTATACTATAGCTAGATGAGGCTAGGGACTTACATCCTTGCAAATGGAATTCTTGTAGGCATGTGCAAAATTGAATGAAGTTGTTTCAAAACATCCATATTCATCAAGAATCATCTATGACATTATCCCATATATCACGAGGGTAGCAAGTGACATATGGGATAATGCAAGGGTAGCAAGTGGTTGATGCACATCAGGAAACTCCCAATTGCACATTTGAATAGTGAAATGTGAAAGTGATGGAGCACAACAGGAGTACCAATGCACATCAAAAGTGCCCAACATACACTATGCATACCAGAAGTGCCTAATGCGCATCAGTGATTTTTTGTTGTGTCAGGAGCAACTTGAGAAACTGCAAGTTGCTTCTGGTGTGAGAGAATTGGCCATCTGCAAGGACGTTGCCCAGGGGACGCCAGGATGATTTTTATGTTTTTATCATCCTTGTGGGAGGCTTCTCTCATGTCCCCATATGAGGAGCTGGAGCTGACAGAGGGAGCTCACCCGCCTCTCCCTGGATTCGAACCTGCGACCTGCCGGTCTTCAGTCCTACCGGCACAGGGGTTTAACCTTATGCACATTGGATCATTCTTGCCAATGCCCAGATGCACATATTTGCAATTTTTAACAGGGTTTTGTTTTATTTCTGCTGTGTAACTATAGAATTATAAAGTTAGGAAACATAGGACTTTATCATATGAAGCACACAAATTGGAATCCTGATATCAGCCTGCCTTCTCCCATGGTTCATCCATCCATTGCTATTAACTGGTAAAATCTATTAATACCTCCCAATACTGCAACATTTCCCTATCTTGTGATAGGTCTTTCATGCTTCTGTCCCAGTCTGCCAGCAGGACTTTAATGTCAAGAGATGGGATTATCCTCTTCTCCCTCATCTCTTTTGCTTTAATTTTATATTAGCGTGGGGATCTGGCAATACCCAGGTTATTTGAAAAAGGCATTGTTTGTTTTGGAGGTGTTAAATAATACTGGTTTGGTAATTTGTAACACTATTTTTAAAGGAAAAAATCCAATCTTTGCTTTTGTTTTTTAATGAATGTTCCCATTGGAAAATGCATAAGGATGTGGGTGAACTACAATTCCCAAAATCTTGGGTCAATCCTCCCCAAAGTTTTGCATACCAAATTTGGTCCAGATCCATCTTTGTTTGTGTTCATAGTGCACTCTGGATGTAGGTGAACTACAACTCCTATAAATTCCTCAAAAGATTGCCAGTATGTTTTGTTGGTCATGGGGGTTCTGTGTACCAAGATAGTTCCAGGTCCATTGTTGGTGGAGAGTGCTCTTAGATTTCAGGTGAACTACATATCCCAGTACCTACAGCTCTTAAAAACCATGGTGAATTATCCCCAAACTCTCAAGTATGTTCAATTGCTGATCAATTCTTCTGTTTGCTGTGCACCATAGAAAATAATAGGAAAGGGTTAAGGGAGAGGCAGTGGGTGGGGTCATGCAAATTCAACACCAATTGAGAGATTAGGATATACTGGGATGTCTTTGGTGGAGGAAACACATAAAATCTAGAATGAAATTGTCCCCATATGAAAGCTTTCAAAAGCTATGAAAGCTAACAAAAGCAAAGATACAGAATGGGGGATGCCTGGCTTGAGAGCAGTACGTGTGAAAAAGATCTTGGAATCCTCGTGGACAACAAGTTAAACATGAGCCAACAATGTGATGTGGCAGCAAAAAAAGCCAATGGGATTTTGGCCTGCACTAATAGGAGCATAGTGTCTAGATCTAAGGAAGTAATGCTACCCCTCTATTCCGCTTTGGTTAGAGCACACCTGGAATATTGTGTCCAATTCTGGGCACCACAATTCAAGAGAGATATTGACAAGCTGGAATGTGTCCAGAGGAGGGCGACTAAAATGATCAAGGGTCTGGATAACAAGCCCTATGAAGAGCGGCTTAAGGAGCTGGGAATGTTTAGCTTGGAGAAGACAAGGCTGAGAGGAGATATGATAGCCATGTATAAATATGTGAGAGGAAGCCACAGGGAGGAGGGAGCAAGCTTGTTTTCTGCTTCCTTGGAGATTAGGACAAGGAACAATGGCTTCAAACTACAAGAGAGGAGATTCCATCTGAACACTAGGAAGAACTTCTTGACTGTGAGAGCCATTCAGCAGTGGAACTCTCTGCCCCGAAGTGTGGTGGAGGCTCCTTCTTTGGAAGCTTTTAAACAGAGGCTGGATGGCCATCTGCCAGGGGTGCTTTGAATGCAATATTCCTGCTTCTTGGCAGAATGGGGTTGGACTGGATAGCCCATGAGGTCTCTTCCAACTCTTTGATTCTATGATTCTATGGGTGGTGGACAGTATTTTGTTTGTGGAGGAAAGTGCAGGGGTATTGGACATGTTCATGGTACTCACTTTAACCCGCAATGTCATTGGAGGGAGGTGCCTCTTGAGTAGTGGAGCTATAGCTATTTGTGGAAGTGGGAGCCGGTCTGTGTAAGTGGAAACCCCAGTCACATACACACATACATATTTTCACTTTTATTATGTGTATAGATTTTCATTTGCATTTTTTTAAAAAATGCTCCAGTTGTGCAATTGTACTAAAACTAAAAACAGAAAGGGAAGACAGCATTGCAGGAAGACGGGGTTATGAGAATGTACTCAATTATGATTGGGGTTCAACCTCTGAGGCTTCTAGGTCCAGGACGACCCCCAGACTGTGGACCTGTGTCTTTAGGGGGAGTGTGACCCCATCCAGCACAGGCTGGATTCCTATTCCCTGATCTATCTTATAACTGACCAGGAGCACCTCTGTCTTGTTTGGATTAACTTTCAATACGTTTGTCTTCATTCAGCCCATTACTGATGACAGATGCTGGTTTAGGGACAGGAAAGCTTCCTTGGCATGAGGTGGAAAAGAGTAGTACAGTTGGGTGTCATCCACATATAGGTGGCACCCCACTCCAAAATGCTGAATGACCTCTCCCAGCAGTTTTGAGTATATGTTAAACATCATGGGGGGGCAAATGGGACCCTGAGTGACCCCACAGGACAATGGTCAGAGGTTCAAACCAGAGCCCTCCAGCGCTGCCTTCTGGGAACAGTCCTTTAGGAAGGAATAGAGCAGTGGTTCTCAATCTTCCTAATGTCGCGACCCCTTAATACAGTTCCTTATGTTGTGGTGACCCCCAACCATAGCATTATTTTCATTGCTACTTCACAACTGTAATTTTGCTCTTGTTATGAATCATCTTGTAAATATCCGATATGCAGGATGTATTTTCATTCATTCGGCACAAATACTTGATATGTCCAAATTTGAATACTGGTGAAGTTGAGGGGAGAATTGGTTTTGTCATTTGGGAGTTGTAGTTGCTGGGATTTATAGTTCACCTACAACATCAAAGAGCATTCTGAACTCCGCCAATGATGGAATTGAACCCAACTTGGGACACAGAGCTCCCATGACCAACAGAAAATACTAGAAGGGTTTGGTGGGCATTGACCTTGGGTTTTGGAGTTGTAGTTTAGCTACATCCAGGGAGCACTGTGGACTCAAACAATTATGGATCCGGACCAAACTTGGCATGAGTACTCAATATGCCCAAATGTGGATACTGGTGGGGTTTGGGGAAGATAGACCTTGACATTTGAGAGTTGTAGTTGCTGGGATTTATAGTTCACCTATAATCAAAGAGCATTCTGAACCCCACTAATGATATAATTGGGCCAAACTTCCCACACGGAACCCCCATGACCAACAGAAAATACTGTGTTTTCTAATTGTCTTTGATGACCCCTCTGACACCCCCTTGTGATCCCCTCTGGGGTCCCGACCCCAAGGTTGAGAAACACTGGAATAGAGCCATTGTAAAATAATGCCTTCCAGTCCTGTCCCAGTGATTTGGCTGAGAAGGATACCTGGGTCTATGGTACTGAAGTACTGAATTAAATATTAAACTAGATATTGGGAGACACGAAGAGAATTGGGATCTAATCTATTTGGGAATAACCCAACCAATCCCAGCCTCCCTCTCCCAGTCATTAAGAAAACATCACCATAATATTAAATAAACAAATAAAACCATTTTGGGGAGTTTACATTTTTATTTTATTTTATGAGATATGTTAAGCTGCCTAAAAGAGTTATACTATTAATGGTGACACATATTTCTTTCCCCGAGTGGCCTTTGAAGGCATAACACATCTTAAAACAGGTCACTACATACACACGGGAGACTGTGTGACTAGTTTTATTTGCTGGTGCTTGAAGAATAACTATGGTGTTAAAAAAGCAGTCCAACATAGACTTTTTATGTTTTGGAAATAAAATATATCCCGAAACAAACCTACTATGTTTGCAAAAATTGTGTAACTTAGCAGTGAGATGAGCAATTCACTCTCCAATGTGGTCTGCATTGAAAAGGAGTTTCTGTAATTCAGACTTGCAGACATTTATTTGTAAGACTATAAATAGTATGGTGACTTTCGGAACTGGCTCTGGAATTGTTCAGTGTTCCAACATGTTGATGCAACCCTAGAAATGGATTTCATTGACAAAGTGATTTCCATATTGTCTGAAGAGATGTCATCATGGAAAGTTGGCATGAAATGGTGTTACAATAATGGCAATCAGAGAACTATATCATGGCTCATTATGTATTGTGCAGAAAGAATTTCACCAGGGTGTTGAAGAGGGAAGGAAGGGAAGCAGGTCTATGTCAGCTGTCAACTCTCTTCAGCATTGCCTCTTTTCTGGTAGTTATCGAAAAGTCATTTCCAGGAGGCTGAAGAAGAAGAAGGGAGAGGAAGAAAAGACCAGCACCGATCCTCCAGTGAACCTTAAGGACAACTAGTAATTTACATTTCTATTGATTTTCTATTAAGACCAGAATCCAGTCTATCCGAAGAACCATATCTTTTCATCTGTGACTCCCTGAAGTCTCATCTTTAGAGGAGACACACAACTCATTCTCACCACCGTTACAGTTTATTGCCATCAGTCATCATGTCCTACTAATGCAGTGGTTCTCAAACTTCCTAATGCCGTGACCCCTTAATACATTCCCTCATGTTGTGGTGACCCCCAACCATAACATTGTTTTTGTTGCTACTTCATAACAGTCATTTTACTACTGTTATAAATCATAATGTAAATATCACATATGCAATATGTATTTTCATTCACTGGACCATTATCTGATGGTCTTTAGTGACCCCTCTGACACCCCCTCGTGACCCCCCCCCGGGGTCCCAACCCCCAGGTTGAGAAACACTACACTAACGGCTTAGGTCCAGGCTATTTGACAAACTGCATCTCCCACTACAGACCAACTCGGACATTATGGTCATCAGAGGAGGCTCTGCTCTCAGTCCCATCCCTGTCCTGATCATGGCTGGTGGGAACAAGACAAAGGGCCTTCTCGTTGGCCACCCTCTACTTCTGGAACTAACTTCCTAAGAAATTAAATGTGGCCCCCTACCTCCCTGCCTTCAAGAAACAGCCAAAGATGTATCTTTGCTCACTGGCTACAAGGAGGAGGAATAGACTGTAAAAGTGTCTTGCTTCTCCAACATATATGGGCCAGCAGAATGTTGGATAAGTGAAAATGTTGAATAATAAAGAGGGATTAAGAAAAGCCTATTAAAAATCAAATTCCCCCTGAAGACGCAGGTTCGCAGTTTGGGTGTGATCCTGGACTCATCGCTGAGCCTGGAACCCCAGGTTTCGGCGGTGACCAGGGGAGCATTCGCACAGTTAAAACTCGGGCGCCAACTGTGCCTGTACCTTGGGAAGTCTGACTTGGCCACGGTAGTCCACGCTCTGGTTACATCCCGTCTAGACTACTGCAATGCTCTCTACGTGGGGTTGCCTTTGAAGACGGCTCGGAAGCTCCAATTAGTCCAACGGGTGGCAGCCATGATACTAACAGGAGCGGAGCGCAGGGAGCATAGAACTCCTCTGCTGCACCAGCTCCACTGGCTGCCGATTTGCTACCGGGCTCAATTCAAAGTGCTGGCGTTGGCCTTTAAAGCCCTAAACGGTTCTGGCCCAACCTACCTATCCGAACGTATCTCGGCCTATCAGCCCACCAGGACCCTAAGATCTTCTGGGGAGGCCCTGCTCTCTATCCCACCTGCTTCACATGTGCGGCTGGCGGGGACGAGAGACAGGGCCTTTTCTGTGGTGGCCCCTTGGCTTTGGAACGCCCTTCCCATGGAGGTAAGATCAGCCCCCTCGCTGATGGTGTTTCGAAAAAGATTGAAGACCTGGATGTTCGAAAAGGCATTTGGTTAATTCGGTGCAATGAATTTGATGATTAAAGAATTGGTAATATGGACGACGAAACTGGATCACGATTTTAGTCAGGAGATGCATTGGATTGTTATTGATGGGCCAATATTGTGTATTGTGTATGATGTTTTTTATGGTTTTAACTGAATACTGTTGATTGTTGTATTTTGTTGTAAACCGCCAGTTAGGCTGAGAAACAGCGGTATACAAGTACAGTAATAATAATAAATAATAATAAATAATAAATAATTTTACATATTAAGCACCAAAACATCATGTTTTACAAGAAATCAACAGAAAAAGCAGTTCAATGCATGGTAATGTTATGTAGTAATTACTGTATTTATTAATTTAGCACCAAAACATTACAATGTATTGAAACAGCGGTGGATCTGGGCAGGAGGCAGACTGCATTGGATAATACAGAACACTGGAGGAGCGAAAGTTGACTCTACTGTACTACAATTATACCTCTGATTAAGAGCTGCCATGTGTATCCATGTCCTGTTCACCCCACCAGCTCAATAGATATCTTAAGCAATGATCAATCTTATTTGTCCCCAAGGAACTGCGAAATGGACACTTTTGTTTGATTTTTATTTTGTATCTGATATAATAGGTTGTGGTTTTCATTTAATTTTAGTTGTTAAGTTATAATTTGTTTTTATATGTTGAGTTGTCAATTTTCATTATTATGGGTGTATTGTTATTATGTTCAGGCATTGAGTGTGCCTCTTATGTTTGGAATCCGCCCTGAGTCCCTCTGGGGAGATAGGGTGGAATATAGATAAAGTTTTATATATTATATTATACTATCCAGTATCCAGATCTCCAGCAGAAATCCTTCAGTCAGGCAATTACTTAAGTGAAAAGGTAGGTTTGTTGCTGGTGGCATTGTGAGGTGTAACTACAATGACAGAGATTTCTTATCGTCTGATGATAGAGGGACTCAGCCCAAAGTCTGTATCTGTCTCAAGAAGGACAGCATGGAGGATGCCACCTTATCTCCTGCAAGAAGTGAGTTTCACTTTCCAGGAGCAGCCACTGAGAATGGCCTAGGCCTTCAGGAAAATATGTTGTACAAATTGTGCCCCTCTAAAAATGCATAATAAGCCCTCCACATTCACTGGGGTTAGGGGCGCAGGACTCATAGAATCTGGCAAGAGTTGAGCTGGAAGACCTAGAGAAATCTGGAGGGACTATATTAATTGATGTAAATAAAATGTAATGTTTGTTTGTGGGATTAGCATAACTCAAAAACCACTGGACGAATTGACACCAAATTTGGACACAAGACACCTATCAGGCTAATGAATAACCATCACTCATAAAAACACGGAAAAATATAGCAGAAAGAACTTAAAAAGGCAAAAAATCCCCAAAAATACAATGCATGTGCAAAACCATACACACACATACACAAAACACATACACAGAAAGGGGTTAAGGAAGGAAGGAGAGAAGGAGGGAAAGAAGAAGGGAAGGAGAGAAGGAAAGAAAGAAAAAAGGGTAGAGAAGGAAGGAACGAAGGAGAGAAGGAGGTAGAGAAAGAGGGAAAGAAAGAAGGAAAGAAAGATAGGGAAGGAAGGAAGGGAGGGAGGGAGGGAGGGAGGGAGGGAGGGAGAGAGGATGGAAGGAAGGAAGGAAGGAAGGAAGGAGAGACAGAGGGAGAGAAAGAGGAAAAGGAGGGAAGGGGAGAAGGAAAGAAAGAAAGGTAGAGAAGGAAGGAGAGAAGGAAATAAGAAAGTGAAAGAGGGAAAGAAGGAGAGAAGGAACAAAAGAGAGAAAGAGGGAAGGAAGGAAGGAAAGAGACAAGGAAGGATGGAACCAAAGAGCAAAGGAAGTGAGAAAAGAGAAGGAAGAAAGAAGAAGAGAAAGAAAAAGTGGGAAGGAAGGAAAGAGGGAGGGAAGGAAGGAGTGAAATAAAGAAGGAGAAGAAAGATGGAGGGAAGGTTTGCCACAGCAACGTGTGGCATGTACAGCTAGTCAAATATATAAATAATCAAATATGCAAATGTTAAACACATAAACATGGAGAACTAACTGTATAATCAAAGTTTCTGAAATTCAGTGGATTGCAATGTCATGAGGACATTGAGTCAAACCTAGTGGGCCAGATGTGCCAGTAATAGTAATAGTAATAATACCCCCCCCCCCCCCCCCTTACTCTATTAAATGAGAATCAATGTGATTCTGCAAGATATTGGTTTTGGGGGGTGATGAAGAAAGGAGACTGTAATCACTACCATCCCACCAGATGGTTATCAGGGAAAGAGTGGATGTTGTTAATATTTTTGCTCTTTCCCTGTAAAAGAAGCAGTTAAAACAAGAATAAGATTAGGAAGGATGGTAAAAAACAGGAGAGAGCTCTTAAAAAATAACTCCACTGACATAGTTTGCTTCTACTCAGAGCTTAATCTGAAAGGATAATTGGCTTCTATGTGTGTGGCTTTTCTGTTAATTATTTAGCCAACTGGGTAGCTGTGAGTCATATGGAGAAGTAACAGTACAGAGAAATGCAAGAACAAGAAACCTTTTCCTTCTTGTTTGGGGGAAGCTGGAAAAGGGGAGCGGGAATGGAGCTATGTCAGTTATACAGTGAATACCCCTTTATTATTTATTTATTTATTTATTTATTGCATTTATTAACCGCCGCTCTCAGCCCTAGGACGACTCGTGGCGGTGTACAGTACAAAAAGACACTTTACAGGAAATCAGAACAACACACTAACATCACTAATACACAACATCTAAATTACACTAAAATAATCCGCTCCGTCATATTGTGGAATCATAATCAATCTCGTAGTCATAATTCATTCCGGTTGTCATTTCCAGTAACATAGCACTCAGTTGAAAGCCTGCTCGAAGAGCCACGTCTTCAGGCCCTTACGGAAGGCCATGAGGGAGGGCGCCTGTCTGATGTCAGCAGGGAGGGAGTTCCACAGCCGGGGGGCCACCACCGAGAAGGCCCTATCCCTCGTCCCCGCCAGACGTGCCTGTGAGGCAGGCGGGATCAAGAGAAGGGCCTCCCCAGATGATCTCAAGGTCCTCGTGGGCTCATAGGCCGAGATGCGGTCCGCAAGGTATTTTGGGCCGGAACCGTTTAGGGCTTTGTAGGATAACACCAGCACCTTAAATTGGGCCCGGTAGCAAATCGGCAGCCAGTGGAGCTGGAACAACAAGGGCGTTGTATGCTCCCTGCGTCCTGCTCCTGTTAACAACATGGCTGCCGCGCGCTGGACTAGCTGAAGCTTCCGGGCCGTCTTTAAGGGCAGCCCCACGTAGAGAGCGTTGCAGTAGTCAAGGCGGGATGTGACCAGAGCGTGTACCACCGTGGCCAAGTCCACCGTGGCCTTTCTTCTTTTGCAAGCTGTTTTACCATTTACTAGTAGGATACCAGTGCATAAGTAAAGTTCTAACTTCACATGACTGGAACATCCATGGGAATGACTTCTAGAAAAGTTGGAAAGCTCCCAGCATTACAATTCCTCTTCTCCACCCTCTAGTCCAGTGGTTCTCAACCTTCCTAATGCTGCGACCCCTTAAGACAGTTCCCCATGTTGTAGTGACCCCCAACCATAAAATTATCTTCGTTGCAACTTCATAACTGTAATTTGCTGAGATGCAGGATGTATTTTCATTCACTGGACTAAATTAGGCACACTTGTCCGATATGCCCAAATTTGAATAATGGTGTGGTCGGGGGGATTGATTTTGTTATTTGGGAGTTGTAGTTGATGGGATTTATAGTTCACCTACAATCAAAGAGCATTCTGAACTCCACCAATGATGGAACTGAACCAAATTTGACACATATAACTCCCATAACCAACAGAATATACTGGAAGGGTTTGCTGGGCATTGCCCTTGAGTTTTGGAGTTGTAGCTCACCTACATCCAGAGAGCACTGAGGACTCAAACGATGAATCTGGACCAAACTTTATTGATTTTTATTTATTTTGGGTACTTTTACCCCACCCTTCTCAACCCCCCCCGGGGGGGGGGGATCAGGGTGGCTTACAAGAGGCACAATTCGATGCCTATACAAAATTACACATAATGTACAAAGCCATAGTTAAAACAATTATCACAGTTAAAACAATCAAACAATCAAAACAATCAATATACTTCACATCATATAAAACTATTCACATGCTCAGCGTTTGTCTTTCAGAGTTCCAAATTCCATTCCATTAGTCATTCCTGGTCATTCTTAAAGTCCTTTCTTTATCTGTCTGAATGCCTGGTCCCAAATCCATGTTTTCAGTTTTTTTCCTTAAGGTGGGGGGCCACCACCGAGAAGGCCCTGCTCCTCGTCCCCGCCAACCTCACTTGTGATAGAGGCGGGGTCGAGAGCAGGGCCTCCCCAGAAGATCTTAGACTCCGGGGTGGGACGTAAAGGGAGATCCGTTCGGACAGATACACTGGGCCGGAGCCAAATTGGCTCAAATTCTCCATATGGCCAAATGTGAATACTGGTGGAGTTTGGGGGAAATGGATCTTGACATTTGGGAGTTGTAGTTGCTGGGATTTATAGTTCACCTACAATCAAACAGCATTCTGAACCTCACCAATGATAGAATTGGTTCAAACTTCCCATACAGAACCCCAATGACCAACAGAAAATACTGTGTTTTCTGATGGTCTTTGGTGACCCCTCTGTCCCCCTTGTGGCCCCCCCCCCCGGGGTCCCGACCCCCAGGTTGAGAAATGCTGCTCTAGTCATTGCAATTGTCTCTGTAAATATATTGTTGAGGCTTGTAAAGTGGATGCTAGCAGAGAAAAGTTTGCTAAATGGAAGGTGGTGAAGAGTGACTCCATTCAAGATTTAAACTTCTGCTCCAAGGTAGGCATTCCAGGTGCTGAGGTCTACTTCCAAAATCTTGCAGACCTCCTTAAAAATTCATATCAAAACCCAGAGGATATTTACTGTCCCATTAATATGAGAACCATGAGTACAACTGGTGGTGACCTTGGGTGACAGCTTTTGGTGGGTTGAGAAACATAGAATCATAGAATCAAAGAGTTGGAAGAGACCTCATGGGCCATCCAGTCCAACCCCCTGCCAAGAAGCAGGAATATTGCATTCAAATCACCCCTGACAGATGTCCATCCAGCCTCTGCTTAAAAGCTTCCAAAGAAGGAGCCTCCACCACACTCCGGGGCAGTGAGTTCCACTGCTGAACGGCTCTCACAGTCAGGAAGTTCTTCCTCCTGTTCAGGTGGAATCTCCTCTCTTGTAGTTTGAAGCCATTGTTCAACGTCCTAGTCTCCAAGGAAGCAGAAAACAAGCTTGCTCCCTCCTCCCTGTGGCTTCCTCTCACATATTTATACATGGCTATCATATTTATACATCATGAATTGCTTCTTTGTTTTATTTTTTGCTGACTCCTTAGGGGAAAAAAAATCTATATTCTTTCCATCCTACATGGCAGGAGGTTGGACTGAATGACCTTTGCGTTCTCTTCCAACTCTGTGGTTCTATGATTCTATGATCATCCCTAGCAAGACAAAATTGTATCAAACTTTTACCAATATGTTTCATATTTATTTTTATTTTATTTCTAGGAGAAGGCTTTCTCTAGCTTATTCTTTTTCTCCCGTTTGACTATACTTCTGTTGGTTTTAAAAGTACAGATCTCATCTCAACTTGTTCTCCTAGGAACAAAGTGATGAAACTCATACAGGACGTGAAAACCTCTTCCATCTATATTCATTGCCTTTCTCTGAATCCCAGCTTCAGTCTCATTCTGCTTTTTATTTGTATTAGATTATGAGCCTTTTATTCTTCCTCTGTTGAAATTTGCATACATTTTATATGCATTGTAATACATCTTTCATAATGTGGGCATATATTTATTCATTCTAATTAATATATGCATTTCCCTCCTTGAATAAAATGTGTTTCTGCATATATTTTTTTCAATTGTATGCATTTTAAACCATTCGCCTCTTTAAAATGATGAATTTTATTTCCCCAAAATGTCTCCCAAGCCTCACAAACGTTCACATTTTTGAGACAAGGTATGCTTCATATCCCAATGAGTCTTTGGGGTAAAGAAATGGCTCCTTGGGTTAGGAATCTTAAATCTAATGACTACTTCTTCCATCTCTACCTATAAAGAAGAGGCAAAAAAGGATTTCCCCTTTCTATCAAGTAGCAATCCATGTACAAAGCCCTAATATTTCCAATGAATGATTCACGAGTTAGTGCCACATCGCCCCAACACCAACAACTTACCTGCATTAAGAAACTATGGATTTTTATCACATGGAGCTCTTGAAATGGCTTTGCCTGCCTACCTCATCTTCCTATCATTGCAAGTCTTAGTGAAACTTTTTTGAGAAAGCTGAAAAGGAATTATCTTACTACTCCTTCCAATCCTCTTTGTACAAGCCCTCCACAGTTTTAATGTGGGAATGGTAGAACTCCAAAAGTTCAGAGCTTCACAACTGTGTATTTTAGCATTTCTGAATTTTCAAAGTACTGAAGCACCATCCATATCAACACTTAAAATGGTTATTATTATTATTATTATTATTATTATTATTATTATTATTATTATAGAACTGGTGGGATCACAAGCCAGAAAAAGTTACAGAGAATGAACATGTCAAGCTACACTGGTACTTCCAGATTCAGACAGAGTTTTAGAGCACAATACTCCTGACCTCACGATCGTGTTAAAAAACAAAGTATGGATTGGGTTGTTGTGGGTTTTTTCGGGCTATATGGCCATGTTCTAGAGGCATTCTCTCCTGACGTTTCGCCTGCATCTATGGCAAGCATCCTCAGAGGTAGTGAGGTCTGTTGGAACTAGGAAAATGGGTTTACATATCTGTGGAAAGACCAGGGTGGGGCAAAGGACTCTTGTCTGCTGGAGTTAGGTGTGAATGTTTCAACTGACCACCTTGATTAGCATTGCCTGGAGCAATCTTTTGTTGAGAGGTGATTAGATGCTAATCAATGTGGTCAGTTGAAACATTCACACCTAACTCCAGCAGACAAGAGTTCTTACGAAAAGAGGAGAGTGATGTGGCCTGTCTTATCTCCCCGAGGAGGGCATTCCAGAGGCAGGGGGCCACCACCGAGAAGGCTTTTCCTATTATGTGTATTATCCAAGTTGAGGGGTTATTATTAATATGACTATAATTACTATTATTGTTTGTTACTGTGCTTCCTGTGACTATATTTCTGGACTAGCTCTCTTGCTCCTACCTTCATTCCATGAAATATTTTGCGATTGTAAAGTTCTGCAAAATGATTTGGTTATGCAAGAAAAGGAAGTGCATAAAGTGGAATATGCAAAGTACATGGATGTCAGGTTTAGACTTCGATCCCATTTCCAAGGTATCTTATGTACATATAAATATTCTAAATAATAACACTTTATTTATATCTTGCCCTTTTCCCAGAGGAGACTCAGAGTGGATTACAGTGTATACACCAGGGGTCCTCAAACTAAGGCCTGGGGCCAGATACGGCCCTCCAAGGTCATTTACTTGGCCCTCGCTCAGGATCAACCTAAGTCTGAAATGACTTGAAAGCACACAACAACAACAACAACAATCCTATCTCATCACCCATACTTCCCATTGAAATACTATTAAGTTTATATTTGTTAAAATTGTTCTTCAAATTAATTATTGTATTGTTTTTAAGTGTTATATGCACTATAAATAACATATGTGCAGTGTGCATAGGAATTCATTCATATTTTTTTTCAAATTATAATCCAGTCCTCCAGCCGTTTGAGGGACTGTAACCTGGCTCTCTGTTTGAAAAGTTTGAGGACCACTGATATACACAGACACCGACAAACATTCAGTGTCTTGTTAAAAATGACATACAATGAGACACAAATACACAGACAAAGGCAAAGACTTCTCCTTTCATTTCCGGCTCAGAGGCGGTGCTCATCTCCTGCTCTGGAGGAGTTGTTTTTTCTCCATTTCCAAAGTAAGGAGCCTGTGTCCGTAGACACGTCCTGCTCGTGTGGCCAGCATGACTACTTGGAGAATTTTTTTTGCCTTTTCCAACCAAAGCTGTACCTATTTATCTACTCACACTTGCATGTTTTTGAACTGCTAAGTTGACAGGAACTAGGGTAACAGCAGGAGCTCACCCCATCCTGCAGATTCGAACTGCCAACCTTCAGGTCAGCAGCACAAGGTTTTAACCCATTGCACCAGCACGGCCCCTACAGTAGAAAAGAAATCCAAAAGCATTCTATTCTAAAACATTTCAGATAAAAGATATTCAGCTATTAAAATCAAAGTTCCTCAGCTAGTAATTTGACAAAAAAAATTGAATTAGGGCTGAAAACCTCACAGGTCTCATAGAGCGGAGTAGATTTGGATCACTTTGTTAATCAGCAAGTTCTTTGTTTGCTGTGTTGTTTTCTTTCCAAAAGGAACAAAAAAAAAACCACACCAACAACAATACTAAGTTTTGCACAAATATTTTTTCCAGAAACTGTGGAGGAAAATTGTACCTCGGAAATTCACACAGAGTTAAAAACGTTGAGATATCCTGTCTCATTAAAAGCAAGTAATTTAGTGTGTTTGTTTTTAAAACCCTAAAACAAATTATAAGTGAATTGCACAATTTTATTTTAGAGTGCAATCCTAAAGATGCGAACGCGAAAGTTAAATCTATCCCAATCAATACGATGTACTTCTGAGAAAACATGCCGAGGATGGAAGCATTAATGTGGCATAGATTTTTGAAAGAGAAATAAGGGTGTGTTTCACATTTATTCTCCCTTCATTAATGCATTTCCTCTGAAGTAGGTCATATTGATTTTGATGGAGTCAACTTTCAGGCAGGGAGTGAGGAATTTTCAGGGAAAGGAAACATGTTGGTTAAAGCTCTTTCTACATCCAAATGCACTTTGTTCTTTTTGTTTCTCCTCCCCTCCCCTCTTGTTGCTTTGTGCCTTTGAATACATTTTTTAATTATGGCAACAGGGTTCTCTTGATAAGATTTGTTTGAAGGAGGTATCGTTATTTTCTTCTTAGTTTGGAGTTGCATCTATACTGTAGAATCAATGCAGTTTCACATCACGTGAATTCCCATAGCTCAATGCTATTGAATCATGGGAACTATTTTTTGGTGAGGCAGAGAAGGCTAAAGGCCTTGTAAAACTATGACTCTCATGATTCCATAGCATTGAGCCACGGCAGTTATAGTGGTGTCAAACTGCATTAATTCTACAGTGTAGATGTATCCTGAAATGTTGTGACTTGCCCATATTCATCCCGTGGCCTTCCATAGCCAAGTGAGGAATTGAATATCACTATCCTAGATTCCAGCAGGTAAACAAACTTCTTGATGTTTGTTCTGTCGCACGCTGGGCTTGAAATGAATTGCTTTTAAAACAGGACGTGCAACTTTAGCCCAGCGGGAAGCCAGGGGGTCCAAAGAGAAATTCTTAAGGATTTTCACCATAAACAGTCTCTAGAGGGCTTGTAAAATATAACAAAGTCTTTTATTGGTGAAGAATCAACTGAACCTTATTTTGTCTTCAAACGGTTAAACAAATGCTTCCAGGCTTTGTGCAACTGGTGGCTTCTAACTGTTACTTTTACTCTAAAGGAAAATGCCTTTCCAAACTTCTCCCAGGCTAACTGTGAACCTAAACCTAACTGATGTGGGCTCCACTACCGGGTTGAACTGTGTCTCAAAGCACCGAGTGGACCTACCAGTAGGCCTATAGTCACTTCAGCTGGAGTTCTTGGATATTCAAAGCTATTTTCCCTCCGAAATTCCTCAGAGCTTTAGGACTGTTTCCCTGGAAATCTTTGGGAATCTTTTTGCTCTTAAGACTGTTCTCCCCCGGGAGGTCTTAAGGGTTGAAGCCTTTGTACAGGAGAAGTCTGTACATGTCCTGTACATTGACTTTCCTTGCTGAGACTGACTGAAATGGCTCCCTTCCCTTCTCAATTGTCCTGAACAGGGGGCAGAACCAAACTTTACGATGATGGACAGGGGGCCTGCCCTATAACTGCAAACTTTAACAGGAAGCCACCCTTCTGCAGAATCCCAAGCCTTGGGCTGCAAGCAAACACTTAATACAAGGCAAATAAAGTGGGAGCTTCTGGTACAGCTGTACCAGCACAATGTTGTTACTGAAACTGTCAATAACTCACAAAACGTTTATGAATCTTTATCCTGACTCCATCCCTCAAATCCACTACCTTCGTTCACTGAAGTCAATCACTGAATTTTCCTGCTTCTTGGCAGGGGATTGGACTGGATGGCCCACAAGGTCTCTTCCAACTCTATGAGTCTATAATTCTATGGTTTTGTCTAGTACCTGGTTCACTATTTAAGAATTGATAGATTTACTCTAGTTGAGACCAACTAAAAAGATACCAGCAATACAGTTGCACATGTGTGGATTGTGCATAACTATGTGCCAACGCTGTGACTTTAACATTTGATTTACAGGGGGAGAAACAACTCTTGCATATTCTTCATTGTACAATGGGACAATAAATGAGCACATTCCACATTCATCAATGGCTGTGTGGTGTTATTAGTTATGTGGAACAACCACCACACAACTATTATTTATACTATATGTACATGGTGTAGAATCTTGGCCATTTCTGAAGCTATGTCACCCTCAAGTGTGAGTCACATCTGTGATTGGGAGGTCATGCTGCCAAGCATTACCTACTTCTTTCTCTTGAGAAATTATGTATTAACGACTGCAATAAACTCCTTGAAACTATTTTTGTTTTATTTTCAAAATAGTCTCAGAGGTTGTAAAGAAGTGGAGGCAGGAGAGAGACAAGGTCCTCTTTCAAGAGCTTGGATGTACAAATGGGCTCTGATTCCACTGCTGAGATGTGCCAGAAGTTAATAGAGCTTTTTGCAAAAGCAACATATCTCAGGAGTCAATATAAGCCATGCCCCAGACAAAGAGCCGTCTTTCATGCCGTACTCATCTTGTGTTGGCAAGGGCTGTGGAGTCAATCTGCTGCATGGCTTGAGCTCTTCTCACATAAAAGGTCCTCTGTGTGGCTGGAAGATAAAAATCCACTTGAGTTTGTTAACAACATTATTTAACCTCTGATCCCTTCCCTCCACACTCCACTCTCACTATGAAAAGCTACGGGTGAAGGTTTCATATGGAGCACCTTAGGCCAAAATTCTTGTTTGCTTTTTTCTTCTTCAAAAACTCAGCTCGCTTTGCTCATTTAGACTTGATGCCCAAATATTTTGGTGTAATGCATATATGAACATTCTTTTGGTTTATTCATTTATTTATTTAGGACATTTATATCCCATCCTATGTACATCACAGGAGCCTCCAGTGGCACAACGTGCTGGCAGGACTAAATACCGACAGGTTGGAGGTTCAAATCTGGGGACAGCGTAGATGAGCTCCCTCTGTCAGATCCAACTCCCCATGCAGGGACATGTGAAAAGCCTCCCATAAGTTCCCCTTCAGGGGGAGAAGGGTGGGATATAAATATAGGAAATAAATAAATAAATAAATAAATAAATAAATAAATAAGGATGGTAAAACATCAAACATCCGGGCATCTCCTGGGCAACTTCCTTGCAGATGGCCAATTCTCTCACACCAGAAACAACTTGCTGTTTCTTAAGTCACTCCTGACACACACACACACACACACACACAGAGAGAGAGAGAACAGCACACACTGCATATCAGTCAACAATATAAAGCAGCAGTCAAAAAGGTCAGATTTTTACTTGAAGAGACTGGATTTGCTGGGCATCCTGCATTGAATGAGTGATTAGAACTGATGGCTTATGAAGACTCTCCCAGCCTATGATTCTATGGCACGTCTTCTTAGTTGTTTGAAGAATACAAAGACCAGGCTATACTGAGTTGAGACACTGACTCCTAGATTTTTGCCCCACATTCAAAAGATCAACTTTTTTTTTGTCGTGTCAGGAGTGACTCCTGGTGTGAGAGAATTGGCCGTCTGCAAGGACGTTGCCCAGGGGACGCCTGGATGATTTGATGTTCCTATCATCCTTGTGGAAGGCTTCTCTCATGTCCCCGCATGAGGAGCTGGAGCTGATAGAGGGAGCTCATCCACCTCTCCTCGGATTCGAACCTGCGACCTGTCGGTCTTCAGTCCTGCCGGCACAGGGGTTTAACCCACTGTGCCACTGGGGACTCCAAAGATCAACTGATAAAAGGAGATAACTACTTCTATGTTATGGCAGCTCCACTAGTGGCTGGTCCACTTCCGGGCTAAATGCAAAATATTGGTCATTACCTATAAAGCCCTAAACAGTTCCGGTCCAGACTATTTGAAAAACTGCATCTCTGTATATAAACCAGCATGAGCACTGTAGTCAGTGGAGGAGGTCCTGCTCACAGTCCCACCCGCGTCTCAGGCTGGTGGGAAGGAGAGAGGGGGCCTTCTCATCTCTGAAACTCCCTCCCTAAGAACTAAAAATGACCACTATCTCCTCTCCTTTAAAAAGCTTTTAAAGACCCATCTGTGTAACCTATCCTATGGAGAGGAAGAAGATTAGCATCTTTCATACATATTCTGACATGATATATCATATTGTGCTTTTAATGTATAATATTTGAATTGGTTTGACTTCTTGTACTCATTATGTTTATTTACTTTAAGCCTTGACTTTGGTTTATTTATAAGTTATACTGAGTTATTTGATTTCATGTTTTGCTTTGATTATTGTTTATCTCTTGTTTTTTTTTTGCATCGAATGTTTGCCATTTTAGTTATTTCTGTAAATCGCCCTGAGTCCCTGTGGGGAAAGAGGGTGGGTTATAAATAAAGTATTATTATTATTATTATTATTATTATTATTATTATTATTATTAGAAATGCAACGAGATGAGTCCACAGCAAACAAGATCACTCTGCTGGCTGTTGTATTGGATCACACGTCGGACACTTCCCAAGTGTCTAGGACGGTGTGATGTATCAGCGAATAATGTGTGCAGATCACAGTAAGGTGGCTTTCTGCATCTGGCAGATGGTAATTTTGTCATTGCTGATTGTGTTTAAGTGCAGGCCAAGGTCTTTAGGCACTGCACCCAGTGTGCCGATCACCACTGGGACCACCTTTACTGGCTTGTGCCAGAGTCTTTGCAGTTCGATCTTTAAATCCTCATATCGTGTCAGTTTTTCCAGTTATTTCCCTTCAATTGTGCTGTTACCTGGGATTGCAGCATTGACAATCCATACTTTGTTTTTTAACACAATCGTGAGGTCAGGAGTATTGTGCTCCAAAACCCTGTCTGTCTGAATCTTGAAGTCCCAGAGGAGTTTGATGTGTTCCTTTTCTGTAACAGTTTCAGGCTTGTGATCCCACCAGTTCTTTGTCGCAGGCAGATGGTATTTGTGGCACAGGTTCCAATGAATCATCTGATCAATGGTGTTATGCTTCTGCTTGTAGTCTGTCTGTGCAATCTTCTTGCAGCAGTTGAGGATATGATTTATTATTATTATTATTATTATTATTATTATTATTATTATTCCCAGAGTAGTTTGATGTGTCCATTTTCTGTAACTTTCTCAGGCTTTTTCAGTTCTTTGCCACAGGCAGATGGTTATTATTATTATTATTATTATTATTATTATTATTGGTTTTAATGGACAATCCCATTCCAAGTAAACAATGAAAGAAATGATAGCCTGGACTGTTGTGCAACACTGTTGTCTTATTGCAGCATTGCATGACCAATTGTGCAACTCATTGTGTACATTCATACTCATTAAGCCATGTATAATTACCTTCCAGAACCTTTAACTGAATGAAGAGTTTGACTGTTATTATGCCTTATCACACTAGTCTTCATGGCTACCTCTTATTGCAGTGTTGCATGGCCAATTGTGCAACTAAATGTATATGTGTACATTTATACTCAATAATGTAAATAATAATAAATTAATAATAAATAATAAATAATAAATAATAATACATAATAATAAATAATAAATAATAATACATAAATAATAATAATAATAATAATAAATACATAATAAATACATAAATAATAAATAAATGTATATGTGTACATTTATACTCAATAAAGGGCCCCCGGTGGCACAGTGGGCGAAAGCACTGAGCTGCTGAGCTTGTTGATCGAAAGGTCGCAGGTTCAATTCCGGGGAGCGGCGTGAGCTTCTGCTGTCAGCCCTAGCTTCTGTCAACCTAGCAGTTCGAAAACATGCAAATGTGAGTAGATGAATAGGTATCGCTCCGGCGGGAAGGTAACGGCGCTCCATGCAGTTATGCTGGCCACATGACCTTGGAGGTGTCTACGGACAACGCTGGCTCTTCGGCTTAGAAATGGAGATGAGCACCACACCCCAGAGTCAGACATGACTGGACTTAATGTCAGGGGACTACCTTTACCTTACTATACTCAATAAGTCACCTACAATTACTCTTCCAGAACCTTGCATTAAATGAAGATTTTGACTGTTACCGTGCCTTATCTCACTAGTGTTTCTTGGACTAACACGACTACCTCTTTCAAAACTACTGTTACATTTAGGATAAAAATATCCAACCACTTCTGTAAGGAACTTACACATGTGTAAGACACTAGTCATCAATCTGGATGGCTGCTGTAGATGTAGGTGAAAATTACCTGCTTCTTGCCAGAAGACTTGCTGGAAATTTATGACTGCTGACAAATTTCTTTACGCAGCTTTCAAAACAGGAAGGCTGAACATTCCTGCATGTGAAAAACATCCAAAGGATAGCAAGGAAAGCAAAAGTACAACCGGTAATTGTAGCAACATTTCTCAGGTGGGTTTGGCATGCAGGATGAAAAGAACATGTGTGTATTTTCTCAAGAGTAAGTATTTCTTGGCACATACAGAAAAATATCAAACACCATGAGATTTTTTATTTTTAGTGTTTGGCAGATTTTATGTCAAAAATGAACACACAACTTGGGTGTTACACAAATGCCAATACTTTTTTTCCACAGAAAACAGTATCTTTTGCTAAACTTGTTCCTAGAAAACAATTGATAACATATGAAACTGTGTGAACTAGGGTGTGAAATGTCCCCTGTAACTGGCCCAGTGATGAATTTTCTGAAAATTTTCCAAAGGAAGCTCCAAATAGGGGCCAACATCCTGCTAGCAAATAATTGGATGTAAGTCTACCTTCTGGGTTGTTGTATGTGTTTTCAGGCTATATGGCCATGTTCTAGAGGCATTTTCTCCTGACGTTTCGCCTGCATCTACGGCAAGCATCCTCAGAGTTACTGAGGTCTGTTGGAACTAGGAAAAAGGGGGTTATATATCTGTGGAATGACCAGGGTGGGACAAAGGACTCTTGTCTGTTGGAGCTAGGTGTGAATGTTTCAACTGATCACCTTGATTAGCATTTGATTGCCTGGCAGTGCCTGGAGCAATCTTTTGTTGAGAGGTGATTATATGTCCTTGTTTGTTTCCTCTCTGTTGTTGTGCTGTTGTAATTTTAGAGTTTTTTAATACTGGTAGCCAGATTTTGTTCATTTTCATGGTATCCTTCAACAATACAGTCTACCTTCCGCATCTGCATGTCATTGTTGTTGCTAATGCTACAGAGGTTGATATTCTCTAAAATGCTCAGCAATAACCAGTGTATCCATAGACTCTGTGGCTGCAGACCCCCCCCCCCCCACCCCATGGCCATAGCCATGGCCATTTAGTGGATGATGGGGAGTGACAGGGGTATTGGAGAAGCACCCAGCTATGTTCCTGTAGGACATTCTGTTGCTGCTGGAAAAGAAGTCAGAGAAGCATCTGTCTGTGATGGAAACTATCTCCCAAGGTTTCTTTAGCAAAATGTGTCCAGAAGAGGTTTATATTACCTTTCTGTTTGGTCAGGAGAGTACTGGAATACCACAACATATGTGGATCAATGGTCAATGTGCTTGACTGACAACCCATAGTTACATTTCTTTACAATACACAACAACAATACATATGGAGAATGACTATATTTTGTGTACTTTGATATGCCAGCTCATGCACAATTGTCCCACATGTGAAACTGCACTTACACTGCCACCAAGTGGATACAATGCTTGCACATTGTCAACCCCCCTGCCACACACACACACACAAACAATCTCATTCTGGCCATGTAAAGGAATGTCCATGTAATAAACAGAAGGCCAGCCAATAATTCTTAATTATGGGGGAATTTTACTTTATACATGCTGAATAGTCTTTTCTTGCCGAGTAGTTTCTCTTTGTCTTGCAACATAATGAATCAGTAGGTTAGTGATTAGAATGGCCCAGAATGGCCAATATAATATTTGGATATATTCGTCTATGTCATTGCATAAGTACAATGCTGAGATGCTGGTCAGGAAAATAATTCCATTTCTATAGATATGCATTTACTATTTTGCTTAGTAATATAATTTCTTTCAAACAGCGCCCAGACACGCATCAAGGAACATGAAAGGCACTGCAGACTACTTCAACCAGAGAAATCAGCCATAGCAGAGCACCTGATGAACCAACCTGGACACAGCACATTATTGGAGAACACAGAAATGCTGGACCACTCTCACAACCACCATGTCAGACTACACAGAGAAGCCATTGAAATCCACAAGAAGCATGTGGACAATTTCAACAGAAAGGAAGAAACCATGAAAATGAACAAAATCTGGCTACCAGTATTAAAAAAACTCAAAAATTACAGCAGAAAAACAACAGAGGGGAAACAAACAGGCACATGAAATCACCCTCAACAAAAGATTCCCCCCAGGCGCTACCAAGCCATTGAATGCAAATCAAGGTGATCAGCTGAAACATCCACAGCTAGCCCCAGCAAACAAGTCCTTTGTCTCACCCTGGTCATTCCACAGATATATAAACCTAGTTTTTCCTAGTTCCAACAGACCTCACTACCTCTGAGGATGCTTGCCATAGATGCAGGCGAAACGTCAGGAGAAAAATTGCCTCCAGAACATGGCCATATAGCCCGGAAAAACCTACAACAACCCATGGATTCCGGCCATGAAAGCCTTCGACAATACAATATAATTTCTTATTTATCTTTTAGTGTTACTTTAGTTTAGAGCAGCGGTTCTCAGACATTTTAAGCAAAGGGTCAATTCACAGACCCTCAGACAGTAGGGGGAACCAACTGTAGTTTGAAAAAACACAAACGAATTCATATGCACCCTGAACATATATTATTTGTAGAACAAAAAACCATGAAAGAACAATACAATATTTAAAAGGAAGAATAATTTTAACCAACATAAACATACCAGTATTTTAACGGGAAGCATGAGCCTACTTTTGGCTAATGGCTAGTATTTTATTCTGTACATGTGGCCTGCTTATTGTCACTGGGATTGTGATTGATTTTTACTGTATTGTATATTGTTTACTGTATTCTCATGTTCTATGTATTTTATTGTATTATTGTCTTATGCTTTGGTTTTTTATTTTTTATTTTATTTTATTGTAATGTGTTGTTGGACTTGGCCTCATGTAAGCCCCCCGAGGCCCCGCTGGGGAGATTGTGGCAGGGTATAAATAAAGATGATGATGATGATTATTATTATTATGTTATTTAGGCTCATTGTTAATGTGTGCCTTCAAGTCATTTCAGACTTAGGGCAACCCTAAGTCTAATGTTTAGAGTGGGGGCCATGTAAATAACCTTGGAGGTCCACATCCAGCCCAAGGGCTTTAGTTTGAGGACCCCTGGTTTAGAGCTGTGGTTCTCAACCTGTGGGCCCCCAGGTGTTTTGACTTACAACTCCCAAAAATTCAGCTAGTTTACCAGCTGTTAGGCTTTCTGGAATTTGAAGACCAAAACATCTGGGGACCCACAAGTTGAGAACCATTGGTTTAGAGATTTAGTGTGCAAGGACTTCATCCTATGATCTACAAGACTGCACATCATTAGATGTAACAACACTGGAGCTTTATCTTTTCCACTACATCTATGATACTACCCACCAAGCAGTCTTCCAGCTGGAGGATTTATGAGAATAATTTAACATATTGTCGAAGGCTTTCATGGCCAGAACCACTGGGTTGATGTAGGTTTCTTTGGGCTATATGGCCATGATCTAGAGGCATTCTCTCCTGACGTTTCACCTGCATCTATGGCAAGCATCCTCAGAGGTAATGCAGGCGAAACATCAGGAGAGAATGCCTCTAGGCCATGGCCATATAGCCCAAAAAAACCTACAACCCAGTAATTTAACATAATTCACAGATGGTGTCATATTGGGGACTTGAAGTATTAAAACATTTGAATGTGACAGATAGCAAAACTGGCTGATGTCCCCATGCCTATCCATAACCCATTCTGTTGGGGGAATCAAAAGGATGAACTGAAAGCAGAAACTGGATTTCCTTGGTATCCAGGGGAAAGATATTCAGATCTTGACAGTTTGCCAAAGAACTGCCGTTTCTCAGTTCGAACCTTAAAGAAATCCTGGTAAAGATGCAAACTGTTATCTGCAATATCACAGAGTTTCTTGGCAAGATTAGTTCAGAGCAGATTTGCCATTATCCTCCCTTTAGGGTGGGGCTCCCCCCCCCCCCCAATCCATGCCTGAGGAAGGATTTGAACCCTGGTTTCCTAGAGTGCTAGTGTGACTTCAAAACCACTACATCATACTGTCTCTCGAAAGGTAAAGAGTTAACTATAATCCCAGGAGAATGTAATTTTGCCTCAGAGTTTTGTCTTGCAGCCAGCGAGTGAAGATGGCTCAGGAATAGGGCCATCTTGTCATAAGGAGGAGGCTCATCACTTGGCCTGTTGACAGGAATACTTCCAGATATGAAGGTCTATTGATCTCAAGCTCCAGGAAATATAGCGGTCCATTTATTCCATCAAGTCTAACATCCTGTCTCCTGGCGTGCGGGGCCTACTTGAGGAGGGAAAAAAAAGGATAAAAGCAAATCAATACGATAGTAACCAGCTGTGCATTACTGGAATGGGGTGTTGAACTGCTGTTTCGCTCCCAGCCGTGGATGCCAGATAATAAACTCCAGTCCCATCAGCTCTTCTTTGCCGCACTCATCGAAAAGGAGCAGTCACTTAATTTTGTTCCATCAGTACCTGGTGCTGAAAAGTGCTTATAACTGAGAGAAGGAGCTGCAGCACCAGGAAGCAGTTGTATCTCACAGGCCAGCAACCTGTGACACAAGGACCACGAGTATCACAAACAACAGGAGTGTCTGGCAGATCTTGAAGGGGATGAGGTGACACAGGGCTCAACAAGGCCAGATCTGATATTGGACAGTAATGATGGTAATATTGGACAGTAATGATGGCAAGCTGTTTAACCTCAGCAGACTGAAAGCCAAAACCAAAGTTACAACAACATCTGTTATAGAACTCCAGTATGCTGATGACAATGTCGTCTGTGCGCATACAGAAGAAGATCTACAAGCCACTCTAAACACCTTCGCAGAAGCATACACGAAGCTTGGCCTGTCACTGAACATCGACAAAACCAAAGTGCTGTTCCAGCAGTCACCAGCCACGCCCTCCCCAATGCCGGAGATACAGCTTAATGGTGTAGCATTAGAAAATGTTGACCATTTCCGCTACCTTGGCAGCCACCTCTCCACCAAAGTCAACATCGACGCTGAAATACAACACCGCCTGAGCTCTGCAAGTGCAGCATTTTCCCAAATGAAGCAGAGAGTGTTTGAGGACTGGGACATCCGTAGGGATACCAAGGTGCTTGTCTATAAAGCTATTGTCCTCCCAACCCTGCTCTATGCCTGTGAGACGTGGACTGTCTGCAGACGTCACATGCAACTCCTGGAACAATTCCATCAGCGCTGCCTCCGGAAAATCCTGCAAATCTCTTGGGAAGACAGGTGGACAAACATCAGCGTGCTGGAAGAAGCAAAGACTACCAGCATTGAAGTGATGGTCCTCTGCCATAAACTCTGCTGGACCGGCCATGTTGTCTGGATGCCCGACCACCGTCTCCCAAAGCAGTTGCTCTACTCCGAACTCAAGAACGGAAAACAGAATTTTGGTGGACAGAAAAAGAGATTTAAAGATGCGCTCAAAGCCAACCTTAAAAGCTCTGGCATAGACACTGAGAACTGGGAAGCCCTGGCCCTTGAGCGCTCCAGCTGGAGGTCAGCTGTGACCAGCAGTGCTGCAGAATTCGAGGAGGCACGAATGGAGGGTGAAAGAGAGAAACGTGCCAGGAGGAAGGCGCTTCAAGCCAACCCCGACCGAGACCGCCTTCCACCTGGAAACCAATGCCCTCCCTGCGGAAGAAGATGCAGAGCAAGAATAGGGCTCCATAGCCACATGCGGACCCACAAGGAAACCCATAATGGAAGACCATCTTACTCGTCCAACGAGGGATCACGTAAGTAGGTAAGTAAGTAATGACTGAAAGGATATTTGGTAGGCATGGGTAGGTACAGTCGTTATCTTCTTAAATCGGAATTATTTCAGAAAAAATTACCTTTTGAACCAATTTCAAGCCATGCAGGAATAGTGGGAGGAGTAATTCCGAATTTAAACCACTTACCCATTGTTCAGAATTATTTTTGAATGTCCCCCACAATTATATTGATTTTTAGAACAATTAAGCAACTTTGGCAAAGCCTCGTGGTTTACATTCTTGAAGGCCACATTTTAAAACCTCGCAGTTTCCCTTCCCTATTAGTTTTAAAATCTCGTGGTTTCCCTTCTCCGGCTGGCGGTGAATGGCATTGAAGAGGGATGAGGTGGCCGTGGCTAAGAACAGCCCTTCCTGAAGGCCACGCCCCCAGTTTGTTTAGGCTTTCTGACTTTGTCAAAGTTACTTAATGGTTCTGGAGGGAGGGAGGGGCACCTTCCATTAACGAAGCAAATGAAGCGATTCAGATTTCTGCCATTTCCGATCTTTTTTACAAGAAAATTTCAGAAATTATTTCAAAATTGAATCGCCACCGCCCCCTACATCCGAAACGAGTTTAGAAACATTTCTTTTCTTGATCACTCAAGCCTAATATTTGGAAGTATTCCAAAGACAAAAACATCCATGCCTTTCTCTCCTCCTAATTTGAGCTTTTAACAGAAAAAAATCAAATAAAGAAAATAATAATACCTATATATACATAAACATACTGAACAATAGAGTTGTGCTTTCTGGGTAAATCTTGCCCGATTTTGTGCCCCAGATTTCATTGGGAGCCCCAATCCATTTTTTTGGGAGTCTCCTGAAATTGGGAGGTTTTTTTTTTTTTTTTGGTTTAGGGCCCTGAAAATAGGACTATTATGGGGGGCTTCCCAATCACTAGCTCCCCTTCCCAGAGTGTGCTTCTGTTCTTCTTACCTAGCACCTGCTGTTTCTACTCTTGGGTAAGAGGTAGACTTGGTTGATCGTGTTCGTTAGTTTCTAAACTCGTTATGCATTCATATTTAAATTAGCTTACGATCCAATATCGAGCCATGCAGGAATAGTGTGAGGAGTAATTAAGAATCCAGTTTTTGTAATTATTTTCGTATGTCTGGTGCAAGTTTTACAATCTCGCAGTTTCTCTTCCCTCCCCGGTAGCAAGCGGTGCATTTACCCAGCTTAAGCCAATGAATTTCCTCTCTCTCTCCCCTCCTGCCGGCCACCTTTGTTCTGTTGCTTCCCTCCTCTTTCCTCTTGCTTGTCTTAACCCAGCTAATCCTCTTCCTGACCAGCAGCTTAAAACTATTATTATTATATATATTATATAATTATAATTTTATTATTTATATTATTGTATATTATATTATATTACAGCATATTATAATATATTATATTATATATATTATATGATAATATAATATATATAATATATTATAATATGCTGTAATATAATATGATATACAATAATATAATATAATATAATATAATATAATATATAATATATAATATATAGTAATAATAGTTTTAAGCTGCTGGCCAGGAAGACAATTAGCTGGGTTAAGACAAGCCGTTTTAAAGCGTTCCCCCATCCCGTTTGGAGGTTTTTTTTTCGCGCATTGCACAATCGCCATTAACGAATCGATTCGTATATTAACAAAATTTCGTAAATATCAAAATTTTGAAAATGGAAATTTCGGAAATCCAATCATATTAGAAGCACTGGCGCCCCCTAGAAACGAAACGAGTTTAGAACCATTTTTTTTTCTTGATCAACCAAGCCTAGTAAGAGGTGCTCAGCTTCAGGTGTATGCCAGGCCTGTCTGGACAGCCCACCACACACACACTCTCAAAGTGTGTGTATGTGGTAGGGTGTGCAGACAGGCCTAAAGTATGCCTGCAGCTGAGCTCGGGGCCTGCCTGCATGCATGCCCCACCACACAGGCACTCTCTTTCTAAGGCAAGGAGGCAAGTTTAACTGCAGTTGAAAGCAGGCTGTCATGTTGAACAGATTTTTGTGCAGGGAGAGGGCTTCCTGTTTGTGCTCCCGAAGAAACGGAAGGCAGGAAATAAACAGTAGAAACAGTAGGATTGAATTCCACGCACAACTCTTCTGAACAACATTTACATAACTAACTACACAATTTCTCTCATTAACCTACATCTCTCCTCTAGACGCAAATCTAAAACACAAACATACATACATATATTCATTTAAAAAGAGGATTTCCTCCTTGGTTTTATTGGTTTCTATGGTTTAAAGTTTTTTCCCCCCTCATATTCAGCAAATTATTTACTTGTGCATCTTTTTACATTAACAATTAAATATCTCAAGAGTTTGTAGCTCCATACCTGTACATAATGTATATTTCATTCCTCAGATATGTATTCATAAAAGTTTCCATTCTTCTAAAAATATGATTATTTTTTCTCTAACAAGGTGTTAACTTGTCTATTTCTATCAGCTCTCATATCTTCACTGTCCAAATGTCTATAGTCGGGATTTCTATCTTTTCCCATTATTGAGCATATAGGATTCTCGCCACTAGCATCTCCCGAAGGAATCGATGCGGCTTACAAAGGCCAAGGCCTCAACACACAATATAACAATACAAAACCTGAAGCAAATTAAAACAATTAAAACAATATAAACAACAAGCAATAAACAATACACTAAGAAACAATAGAACTGGGCCGGGCCAGAGTACTGGGTACAAGATTAAAAGTGCTGATGTGACAGGAGGTATATAAGGCATTATAAGACAAGTGCAGTGTGCGGCATGCAGTAATCTTAGCTCTAGTAAAGTGCTTCTGGGACTTGGTATTGGAGATTTCCTATTCTGGGAAGGCACATCGGAACAACCAGGTCTTCAAGTTCTTTCTGAAGACTGCCAATGTAGGGGCCTGTCTAAGATCTTTGGGGAGGGTGTTCCAGAGTCGGGGGGCCACCACGGAAAAGGCCCTGTCTCGTGTCCCCATCAAGCGTGCTTGCGACGCAGGCGGAATCACGAGCAGGGCCTCTCCAGATGACCAAAGTGAATGCGTGGGTTCGTAGATGAAGATGCGGTCACGCACTATTAACACGTACTGCAGTATCCATATTTTTGCAGTTCAAGATTAATTATGTGTAGAATTTTCATAGGACTCTTTGAAATAGGAATCAGCATTTTCTCTTCTCTTCTTTTCTTTGAAAATGGATAATGTTTAATATTAAACAGCGCTGTGCTTAAAGGAGAAATGCCACTTATTATTAGCACAAATCTACATAAAACCATGAAAATGATACATGTAATAGAATACATTCCACACTACAAACTGCTACTAAACTACAACTAAAAATACACAAAAATAAGAATAGAGTATAGAAAGAAAAAAAGAAAGAAAATTGATTTACATCTTGTCACCATAGATTATTGGGTGTTTGTTCTGAGTTTTAAATTGCTGTTCTATGTGCTATTGGTTTTACTTTTTTGTATTGTACTGTGTGTTTATTGTATGTGTTGTTTTTAGGAACCTTATGTCATATGAAAGCTACCCCGACCGAGTCCCTTCGGGGAGATGGAGGCTGGGTAGAAAAGTAAAGTAGTAGTAGTAGTAATTGTTGTTATTTCTTATCTAGTATACATTTATTTATTTATTTATTTATTTATTTACAGTATTTATATTCCAACCTTCTCACCCTGCAGGGGACTCAGGACGGATTACAATGCACATATACATGGCAAGCATTCAATGCCAATTTGACATACAACATATATAGACAGACACAGAGACAATTTAACATCCCAGATTTCTAGCTTCATGAGGGGATGCTCAATTCTGGCTACAGGAAGAGCTGCTGCTTCACTGTCCATTTGTAACACTGAGTCCTTTGATGGAGTACTTCCTCATTATTCTGCACACTGCTGGAAGATTTTATGGTGTGATACTATATTCTTCTTCCTCTTTGCTGTTGTGGCTGAGCTATTTTCTGATGATGAGGATGATGGGATTCAGATTCCTACTGGGATTCAGATTCCTGGCTCTGTGTCTGTGCCTCAAATCTCTGGGCATGCTTCTGAGGCTCCCACAGACAGTGCAGTGTCAACACAGCCGTTGCCAGCAGAAAGGAATTTTAACGAAGGAGATAGCGAGCAGGTGCTTTCCCACGCTGATACCGAAAGTGTAGATAGTGACTTGACCTGGCAAGCTTGTCTTGATCTGAGGGTCAGGCGGAGTTCTCATGAAAGGTCATCGCAATGTATTTTTGATGATGAGAGCCTAATGTTTTCATGTTAGAATGGTATTTAGGCTTCTTGCAAACCCTGAGAAAGTGTCAGTTCAACATAGCTTACTAGCCTGAAAGCTTCATGGAATAACCTTAGTCTGGAAAGCAGTATGCTCGGGATTTCTTGCATTGTGATTCTTGAGGCAATTGTTTCATTGCTTGTACCTGGGACTCTGGTTTGAACTTTGCCAACTTTGTGTCTCCTGCTTTACCTGAAGATCTTTGGAACTATATGCATTTAACCTTAATCTTTGAAACTCTGCAATGCTTATTCTTTATTTTGACTTGGATGTTTTCCTCTATAAAACTACAGCTCTTGTGTGGTGGTGTTTGGAAGCAGGGTGAAGCTTACTCTGAGTTGCAACATTTGCTATACTACACAATCCTACACAATTCTGCACAATACTACAAAATTACAAAATTATATTTTAGATTATGTGGTCATATTTTTTAATGTAAGCCACTTTGAGTCTCCTTCTGGAGAGAAAAAATGGGATAGAATCATAGAATCATAGAATCAAAGAGTTGGAAGAGACCTCATGGGCCATCCAGTCCAACCCCATTCTGCCAAGAAGCAGGAATATTGCATTCAAATCACCCCTGACAAATGGCCATCCAGCCTCTGCTTAAAAGCTTCCAAAGAAGGAGCCTCCACCACACTCCGGGGCAGAGAGTTCCACTGCTGAACGGCTCTCACAGTCAGGAAGTTCTTCCTAATGTTCAGATGGAATCTTCTCTCTTGTAGTTTGAAGCCATTGTTCCGCGTCCTAGTCTCCAAGGAAGCAGAAAACAAGCTTGCTCCCTCCTCCCTGTGGCTTCCTCTCACATATTTATACATGGCTATCATATCTCCTCTCAGCCTTCTCTGAGAAGGCTGACAGTAATAATACTAGTAATAATAATAATTCTACTTCTTGGTCAAAATTCCTAATTCAACAGTTATTATCTGTTGACTTCTTTCTTGCAAGCCCCCCCCCCCCCAATAACACATTTTCCTTCTTTAATAGAACCACCCAATGATTTTTTTCTCAACAAAATTGATAATTTATCATTTTCTGCCAATTAAAACATTTTCATCATCCAGTCTTCCTGTGCTGAAATTTTCCTCTTCCTTCCATTTTTTTGTGAACAAAAATCTGGTTGCAGTGATTATGTGTCATGGCACCCTCTCATGTTTCCTCTCCATTTGTTCATACAGAAGTCCCAATAAAAGCAGTTCTGATTTCAATTAGATTTTTCTTAAATCCTTTCTGAATCAGACAATGTATCTGTTTCATTTCTGGCTTTCCTGAAATAAAAAAAAAATCCAAAAGAGAGTCCTATGATCATTTGAAACTGCATTATATGGTCAGTGTATACTCATAAAGTAGTTGAACTGCATCAAACTGCATTATATGCTTTTTATGGCAATGTAGATGGGTCCAGATACTGATGTACTGATGAGGCCATAACACTAAGCACCACCAATAATAGCACGGTAACCAGGAGGGGTATTTAGAGAGCTCTAGTGCCTTTGCAGCTGCAGATCTCAGGATCCAATGGCATGTTGCCAGGATGGTAAACATACAATCATGAAGTTGTTGTTGTTGTTCATTCATTCAGTCATCTCCGACTCTTCGTGACCTCATGGACCAGCCCACGCCAGAGCTCCCTGTCAGCCGTCACCACCCCCAGCTCCTTCAAGGTCAGTCCAGTCACTTCAAGGATGCCATGCATCCATCTTGCCCTTGGTCGGCCCCTCTTCCTTTTGCCTTCCACTTTCCCCAGCATCATTGTCTTCTCTAGGATTTGCTGTCTCCTCATGATGTGGCCAAAGTACTTCAACTTTCCCTCTAGTATCCTTCCTTCCAATGAGCAGTCGGGCTTTATTTCCTGGAGGATGGACTGGTTGGATCTTCTCGCAGTCCAAGGCACTCTCAGAACTTTCCTCCAACACCACAGCTCAAAAGCATCTATCTTCCTTCGCTCAGCCTTCCCTAAGGTCCAGCTCTCACATCCGTAGGTTACTACAGGGAATACCATGGCTTTGACTAGGCAGATCTTTGTTGCCAGTGTGATGTCTCTACTCTTTGGTTATGAGGTTATAACTGTGCAATGTGACAAGGTTTTGCTCAGCTCAACAAACCCAAATACCAAATCAGAAGGGTCAGTAATAGGTTGATTTCCCACCAACAACTTAGTTGCTTTGCTATCATTGCCCTTGGCGGCATCCTTGTCTGGTTTTCCAGATTTTGCATGCTCATTTGTAAAAACTGGTTTCCTCTAGATGTCTGTGAAAGATATCAGTGAAGCAAAAATTTTAAGTACTTTGACAGTAAGGATTGGATAGTTGCAGCAGTAAAAACAAACCATTATCTGGCCAGTTTTCTGGCTCGCCCTGGCTATTTGCTCCACAGCTTTCCAATGCTAACAAAGAAAAAACAAAAAACAATTCCCTTGCTCGTTCTGGAAACTGGTTTTATATTCTCATAACAAAGTACTTTGCCAAAGATTTTCCTACAGGGGACCATTAAAACCTGAAACAAATTTTGCTTCTTGCTTGTGAGTCAAACCTTCAGAGCTTTTTGGAGATGACCCCGCATTAAGGGTTGGAAAGGAAAAGAGCTGACAGAGTCAGCTTGGAAGTATTAACTTCCAACAGAATACACAGAAGAGAAATAAAACAGCAGCGGTTGTAGTAAAAAAAAGAGAGAGGCAAAGCTAGCAAATGTTCCAAATGGCTCACTCCAGGTAACTTAGCCCCATCTGAGAGTGACCTCTTGGATAATGGTCTCCAGTTGAAATCTCTGTCCACAAAGCCTCGAACATACCCTACAAAAACGCAGGGATATCATATTGTTATCAGTTCACAGTAAGGTCTGATCTTGAACAGGCAGTCTTTACCACCTAACCTTATTGCCTGCAGTGATGGACAGCATGTAGGAAAGCAACAGGTCTGAAGAGAAAGGTGACTATTTATGGGGAGGCTCATCCCTCAAGCAAGGAATCTGGGAAATCAGTGTATTTGCTGACACAGAAAGTCTATGTATCAGGAGTTGTTGACTGTTGGGGTTGAAAGGGGTTAGCACTGCATCTTCAGGAGACCATGGGCACATCTACACTGTAGAATCAATGCAGTTTGACACCACTTTAACTGCCATGGCTCAATGCTATGGAATCATGAGGAACCAGATCTTTGGTGGAGAAGGTTAGAATCTTTACAAAACTACAACAATTCATTCAAACTACAAGGGAAAAAATCAATCTAAACATTAGGAAGATTTATTTATTTATTTATTTATTTATTTATTTATTTATTTAAAGTATTTATATTCCTCCCTTCTCACCCTTCAGGGGACTCAGGGCGGATTACAATGTACACATATATGGCAAACATTCAATGCCAAAGACACACAACAGATACAGACAGACAGTCAGAGGCTAGTTAACTTTTCTGGCCACCAGGGGAGCTGTTGCTTTCTTCGTCCATCTGTGACACTAATGACATACTTCCGCATTCCCCGCATGCTTTTGCTGGAGTGCTTTGCTGGAGTCTTTTTTATGGCCTCCTAAATTAGTTAAATTAGCCTCCCCACACATAGGTGGTACCTAATTTTTCCTACTTGACAGATGCAATTGTCTTTCGGGTTGCAAAGGTCGACAACAATCTACACAACTGGTCAGAAGCTCACCCCAACCTGGGCTGGCTTCGAACTCGTGACCTTTTGGTCAGAAGTGATCTTAATGCAGCTGACACTCAGACAGCTGCATCACAGTCCCACTTCCTGATGGTAAGAGCTGTTTGATAGTGGAAAGGTGGGGTCTCTGTCTTTGGAGGTACTAAAACAGAGCTTGGATGGCCTTCTCTTGAGAGCAATTTGATTGTGTATTTCTGTATGACAGATGGATCAAATGATTCTTGGGTTTCCCCTCTAGTTCTATGAATCGATGATGGAAAGGATCCAATGTTGACTTGTGCTGGATTAGCAAAATCTGAATGGGACTTCTGGTAAGATGTCATTTAGTGGAAAGTAGCCATAAATGTATCCTGATATTTGGCATTGCCTTGTCGTCTGACAGGAAGAAGACATCCTGCTTATAATAACTGTCTGTCTAGTTCAACGTATCTTATGTCAGTTAGCTAGCTAGCTATATGTCACAAAGTATGGGAACAGAGTATTTTATTGCCACAGGGACACCATAATAGTGGATATGTTTGGTTACTTGACAAGTCAGAGGATTATGTCTGCAGTCTGTGGGCCTTTTGCTAGTGGTTACTAGTACATTCATTTGAATATCAGAATGGTAGGGTCATAACATTGAAACTGAGCAAGCAAAAGTTGAAACTAGAGCAGACAGAAGTAATTTCAGAACTTAGAAAAGTGACTTTTGGAATATTAGTGTCAGCATCCCCAGTCAGCAAGGCTCTAAAAATGATGGCTGTGATTCAGTTGATTTTTTTATGCATATGATTGTGTCAGTTTTCTTATGGAAGTGTTGGATGTTAAAGAAGGGCTGCATTTTGTTCAAGATTATAGTTGTAGAGTTTTATATTATATGTAATGTCGAAGGCTTTCATGGCTGGAATCACTAGGTTCTTGTGGGTTTTTTCGGGCTATAGGGCCATGTTCTAGAGGCATTTCTCCTGACATTTCGCCTGCATCTATGGCAAGCATCCTCAGAGGTATATTATACTTTGGTGCATTTGCAGATGGTTCACTTGCGTATTTGGTGCATATTTGATACCACAATGGTCCAGTTCACTGATGAGGTGATGTACAACCTATGTGCAACTCTATGAGTATAAAATTATGCTCTGTATCTTGTCTGATTATTCCTGGAGACTTGACAACCACAATTAGCATATGTTCGATACAGATATGGGACGTTAACTGGCTGTGGGATCCTGAAAGCTGTAGACCAGAAAAAGTAACTTTCCACATCCTTGGTTAGATGATGTTACTCTCAAATTATCCAGTTGAGCATGTTAGAGCTGGTTGGTAAGACTGTGGCCCGTTCTACACTGTCCTTATATCCCAGGATCTGATCCCAGGTTATCTGCTTTGAACTGGATTATATAAGTCTCCACTGCCATATAGTCTGGGGTAATAGATAATCAGACAATCTGGGATCAGATCCTGGGATCTGTAGAAGGGGCCTGTCTTTATACATGACTGCTTCAACTGGCCATGGTCAAACTCGAAGAGGATGGTCCGTTGAAACATTTTTTGCTGAAAGGCTCTTCTTCATCCTCTCAAAACCCTGAAGTGGCATAACATACATACATATTTGAGTCAAACAATCACAAACCTTTAGTAGAAATGTCTATTGATTCCATCTCACTAGACTCTAAGATGAAGGCAGAATATTCTGCTCAGTGGAATATCTCTTTTTATTTTTGGAATTTATGAAGAACACATTGCAAACAAATCAGGAATGAGAATCCTATCCGTTCTCTTGCCAGTTCATAGGGAGGAAAGCAGTTTCTTTTCACAGAGCTCAAGCACATTAGATGAAGTACCAGGTGGCTGCCTTTTTGTCAAAAGGCTGTGCACATTTGCTTACTAGCATGGCATTCATGACATATACAAGAGGCATATGCAGGATATGTCTCTTGTATTATTTTTTCCATTTATTTTATTCAATATTTATTCATTGATTTGATTGTAATGAGACAAAATCAAATAATAGAAAACTGCTGGTTGTAGAAGTCTGGACCTATGCCTATACTTTGTATAGTTCAGCGTTTCTCAACCTGAGGGTCGGAACCCCTGGGGGGGTTGCGAGGAGATGTCAGAGGGGTCACCAAAGACCATCAGAAGATACAGTATTTTCTGTTGGTCTTGAGGGTTCCATATGGGCAGTTTGGCCCAATTCTATCATTGGTTGGGTTCAGAATGCTCCCAAATGTCAAAGTCTATTTCCCCCAAATTCCACCAGTGTTCACATTTGGGCACATTGAGTATCTATGCCAAGTTTGCTTGAGTCCACAGTGCTCTCTGAATGTACATGAACTATAACTCCAAAACTCAAGATCAATGCCCACCAAACCCTTCCAGTATTTTCTCTTGGTCATAGGAGTTCTGTTCCAAGTTTGGTTAAATTCCATCATTGGTGGAGTTCAGAATGCTCATTGATTAGAGATGAACTATAAATCCCAGCAACTACAACTCCCAAATCACAACATCAATTCCCTCCCCCAAGCCCACCAGTGTTCAAATTTGGGTGCATTGGGTACTTGTGCCAAATTTGGTCCAGTGAATGAAAATGCATCCTGTATATCAGATATTTACATGATGATTCATAACAGGGCCAAAATTATTGTTGTGAAGTAGCAACAAAAATAATTTTATGTTTGGGGGTCACCACAACATGAAGAACTATATTAAGGGGCCGTGGCATTAGGGAGGTTGATAAACAATGGTATAGTTGTTAAGTGATTTCAGCTACCGCAAGAGCCATGGGTTCAAAGCGTGGTGTGTCAACCTCCCAAAGGATACTTGGGATTAACAATGAAAAGCCAAGAAAGCACTAGTCAGTTGCAAGTATAGTTTCCATGTTTCAAAACAGTTATTATTCTGATGACAGTTTGTGAAAAGCAAGTGTATATATGCTCATTCCTCAAAAGTACTGAAAATACTGTTTCATTCTGGACCCTAGAGGTCACAGATTTGTAGCGGTTACAAAAGACTTACCATTCGTCTTATCGCACCCCAGTTCACAACAGATTCCAGGGTTGGCCACAAGCAGCACTTAGATCATGTGATATGTAGCCATGATAATTCATTGAGGCAAACATTCCATAAGTGCAAATGTATATTCTCTAACATTTTGCAGAAGAAAACCAAGCATACATGTGGCAAAGCAATATCAGAATGTTATCAAGATGAGAAAATGAGAAGGAAAACACAACTAGGAGAGTCATCAGTGGTTTGCTTTTGCCTGAATCTACTGGGAAGGGCAAGATTCAGCCCACTCCTTTCCTCTCAGGTGAGTCAGTTGAGGTCAAACTACTACTTTTAACCTGAAAGTAGTCTGGTAACCTGGGGGTTGTAGTTTTTGGCAGACCATGTAAAACTACAACCCCCATGGTTCCATAGGATTGAGCTTTCAGTCTCCAATGTAGATGCACCCTCAGTATAAAAGTTGTAGTTTGACCTCAACCAACTCACCTGAGAGGAAAGAAGTGGTGGAAGAAGCAAAGACCACCAGCATTGAAGCGATAGTCCTCCAACATCAACTCCACTGGACCGGCCACGTAGTCCGGATGCCTGACCACCGTCTCCCAAAGCAGTTGCTCTACTCTGAACTTAAGAACGGAAAACAGAATGTTGGTGGACAGGAAAAGAGATTGAAAGATGGCCTCAAAGCCAACCTTAAAAACTCTGGCATAGACACTGAGAACTGGGAAGCCCTGGCCCTTGAGCGCTCCAGCTGGAGGTCAGCTGTGACCAGCAGTGCTGCAGAATTCGAGAAGGCACGAGTGGAGGGTGAAAGAGAGAAACGTGCCAGGAGGAAGGCACGTCAAGCCAACCCCGACCGGGACTGCCTTCCACCTGGAAACCAATGCCCACACTGCGGAAGAAGATGCAGAGCAAGAATAGGGCTCCACAGCCACATGCGGACCCACAAGGAAACCCATAATGGAAGACCATCTTTCTCGTCCAACGAGGGATCGTTACCAAATTATAACTCCCAGTATTTCATAGCACTGAGCCTTTGCAGTTAAAGTGGTGTCAAACTGTATTAACACTCAGCCTGTAGAAATTGCAACAAGCAGAGGAAAAGGGAGGAAGAGGGAGGAAGAGAATGAAACAGGGACATTTTAAAATGTGCTGAAGAAGTAGGATGGCAGAAGATTAAATGGAACTGTCCCTGACAATTTGGGGCAGTTGGAAGGTATGCAAAAGTAATGCAAAGTTACACTCATGTCAAAACAAGAGGTTACAATCAAAACATGACTCAGTTATATGCCTGTTACTGGGGGGAAAGGGATTACAAGCAACTCTTTATTTGCAGTTGCTTTCTTACAACCACTAATTACAGTCACCCATCAGGATGCTTCCAAAATGGACACCTAAGGCTGTCTGATCTCTATTCATACAATTTAAATTCAGGGAGGGATGGGGAAGAAAGATCCAATAATTGTAACAAGTTGTAAGGGTGATTATGATTAATATATCCCAGATCTTGTGTGTATTTGTATGTACACACACTCTCACACATGGGTAATCAGATTCCCTACAATATTTTTCCTTTAAATATCAAGAGTTAAAGGCCTTTGTGTTTTGCAAATCTTTGATCCACGGTAGTGGAGTGAGCCAAGGCTTGAACCATTTGCTTTTTGCAGGCAAAAGAAAGAAAGAAATGATCGGCGTGCACACTGCTTGTCCCTATTATCAAGCCAGCAATAACTTTCCCAAAATGCCTATTAAAAACATCAATAACGTGTGCCCCCAACCTGGGCTTAAATTGAACAGCGATGTTATTTGAGGTGGAATCTCAAAAATGAGCTCTCCTCGCTCCTCTCTTGCATTCACATCACTGCTAAAAATGAAAGCCATTCCAACAAGCTGTGATTGAAACAAGGACAGGGAAGCGGGAGAGCGAGAGAGAGAGAAATCAATATGCTGGGGTTTTTTTTCCAGGGTGCTATCTCTTGCTTTTGAAAAGAGACCGTGAATAACATGCTTACAGTAAAAGCAGTTGCTTGTTCAAAGTGCATTGAAGGGTGAGCTGAAAAGATAGCTCTCCATACGACGTCTCCCCGGAGAGGGAGAAAAAGAGAGAAAGGCAGAGGGAATTTTACAGAGATTTCAAAGAACCCAGCCTTGGAATTTGGACAAAGGCTTGCTGAAGCATTTTTTAAAAATATTCGCCACAAAGAGTGGCTTGCAAAGCTGTCATCAAAATGGTCTTCCCTTTCCCCCTAAAGGTCAACACAAGGGACATGGAGCTCCTTTTTCCCCCTCCAGAAGATGTTTGGCACATTCAAAGGGCTCTTGCATTATGCTCTTCCACCCTCATCATTTCTACAAGTACATGCTTTCATTCGTACAAGTACAGGGTTCAAGTGCAACCTTGATCCTTTATCTGATAGAAGTCAATGAGAACTACCAAAAGCATGAGCTTCTCTCTGCTTCACTGCCTTCCTTCCAGACCAAATGTGGCTTTCAGGCCACAAGCAGCCTTTCAAACTGCTCTACTGACCCTCAACCCTTCCAGGTTTGGTGGACAAAAAGGGAGGCAACTAGGGACAATGCCTGGCTCAAGAGCAGTACGTGTGAAAAAGATCTTGGAGTCCATGTGGACAGCAAGTTCAACACGAGCCAACAATGTGATGTGGTGGCAAAAAAAGCCAATGGGATTTTGGCCTGTATCAATAGGAGCATAGTGTCTAGATCCAGGGAAGTCATGCTCCCCATGCTCTATTCCGCTTTGGTTAGACCACACTTGGAATATTGTGTCCAATTCTGGGCACCACAATTCAAGAGAGATATTGACAAGCTGGAATGTGTCCAGAGGAGGGCGACTAAAATGATCAAGGGTCTGGAGAACAAGCCCTATGGGAGCGGCTTAAGGAGCTGGGCATGTTTAGCCTGAAGAAGAGAAGGCTGAGAGGAGACATGATAGCCATGTATAAATACGTGAGAAGAAGTCATAGGGAGGAGGGAGAGAACTTGTTTTCTGCTTCCCTGGAGACTAGGACATGAAACAATGGCTTCAAACTACAAGAAAGGAGATTCCATCTGAACATGAGGAAGAACTTCCTGACTGTGAGAGCCGTTCAGCAGTGGAACTCTCTTCCCCGGAGTGTGGTGGAGGCTCCTTCTTTGGAAGCTTTTAAACAGAGGCTGGATGGCCATCTGTCAGGGGTGATTTGAATGCAATATTCCTGCTTCTTGGCAGGGGATTGGACTGGATGGCCCATGAGGTCTCTTCCAACTCTTTGATTCTATGATTCTATGAACTTCTTCTCCTGGAAGCCACCCGGAGGAGGAACTTTCTCATCAAATAGGTGAGAGCTTTCTCCTGCATTATTCAACATTAAAATGCTGTTCTGTCAAAATCAGAAGGCATCTCGGGAGAGGACCTTTTCAGAGAATGCATCTACAGTGTATAAGTAATGAAGTGTGACATCACTTTAACTGCCATGGCTCAGTGCTCTGGAGTCCTAGGAGTCGTACTTTGGTGAGGCACCAGCACTCTTTGGCAGGGAGGAATGAAACTTTGTGAAACCACAACTCCCATTGAAACTGTGTCAAACTGTATTAACTCTACAGTGTTGATGCACCCCTAGACTTTGGAACTCTCTCCTTTGGGAGGTTAGGATGGCCTTCTCCTTTTTGTCCTTCTCAAGCAGATTTTTAGAATAGAAGGCTGTAAGTGCAGCCCAGTTTCAGATGGAATCTTTTAACTTCTTTAGATCTTTTTAAAAGTAAGAATTTTTAACATGAGACAATGTGTTATAGTGGTTTGAGTGTTAGACTATGAATCTGGAAATCAGGATTTGAATTCTGGTTCAGCCACGAGACCTACTGAGCTCCTTAGGTAAGTCACAGTCTCTCAAAGGAAGGCAAAGGCAAAGACTTCTCTGAGCAAATCTTGCCAATAAAACTCCTTGATATATTTACCTTTGGTTCATGGTAAGTTGGAAACAACTTGAAGGAAACAATGTTTTGAATATGAGAGCCAGCATGGCTTCGTGGTTTCAGTCTTGGATTAGAAACTTGGAGAACAAGGTTCAAATCCATGCTGTAGCAGACCTTGGGAAAATCAAACTTTCCAGCCTGAGAGAAGGCAATGTGAAATCTTTTAAAGCAATGCTGTGATAGATTCACCTTTGGGATGCCATGAGTCAATAATGACTTGGACACACAACTACACCAGCAACAGCAATGCTTTTGGTTTTGGTTCCTGAGATAAAAGAGAGGTATAAATCAATACAGCAGTAACAGTAATAATGGTCTGAATATGCTAAAGAATTAATTTTGGTTCAGCACTGGCTTTTTTGTCTGCTTTTAATTGTCATATTTTGAAATGTGGAAGCCATCTTATGTCCCAGACTTGGGAAGAAGGTGGAACATACATAAAGTTAACTACCATCTGGGGTCGGGGGGGGGGGGGGGGGGGTTGTTCTTGGTTCTGCCTCCCTCGCAGGCATGACTGGGAGAGACAAGAGGCATGGTCTTCTCAGTGGTGGCCCTTCAGCTATGGAACTTCCTCCCCAGGGATATTAGATCAACCCCCTCCTTCCTGTCCTTAAGCAAGAGAGTGAAAACGTGGCTTTGTGACCAAGCCTTTAGAGAACTGGTGCAATAGATAGACTTGGAACAATGTGCAATCACCGTTGGAACAACCCGGATTACACTCGTGGATTACATGTTTAACTCTGAATGTATTGTTTTTAAATGTTTTAATTGTTTTAATGTACTTTTAAATTCTATTTTAATATATATTTAAGTGTACATTGTCTTCATAGAATCATAGAATCAAAGAGTTGGAAGAGACCTCATGGGCCATCCAGTCCAACCCCCTGCCAAGAAGCAGGAATATTGCATTCAAATCACCCCTGACAGATGGCCATCCAGCCCCTGTTTAAAAGCCTCCAAAGAAGGAGCCTCCACCATATTCCAGGGCAGAGAGTTCCACTGCTGAACGGCTCTCACAGTCAGGAAGTTCTCCCTCATGTTCAGATGGAATCTCCTTTCTTGTAGTTTGAAGACATTGTTCCGCGTCCTAGTCTCCAGGGAAGCAGAAAACCAGCTTGCTCCCTCCTCCCTGTGTTTTAAGGCATCAACTTGTTGCCTGTATGTAGAGTCTCCTCCGGGATGAGAAAGCCAGAGTACAAAGGTCGTAAATAAATACATAAATAAATACCATCATCATTACCTGAAATAGTATCATATTCCATTTCCATTTAGCAACAAATTGTATGGGTCTACTATTCTTGTGACTAGCGATTGGACCGAGACCAGTATTTTCATCCCTAGAACAAACCCAACTTTGGATTCTCTGAAGGCAAATGCTTGCTGACCAACCTCTCTCTATGTTCCCCTTCCTTCAGAGCTGCTGTCAATGAAGTCCCTCAAATTGAAGAAATAGCAGTTGGCCCCCATTCTGTGAAACAGCGGCATGATTTTTATGTCTTTGTATTTCTGTATCAAGGAGGACTTACTGTCTTGATGGATGTTCAGAAAGAATGATTGCAATGTGCGAGATGTCACCTTTTTTCGTCATACTTACGGCTTGAGAGTGGTGAGAGATTTTTCTGGAAATGAGCACTGGAAATCATAAGAACACTTTGTGCAGCAGGATTTTATTTAGGGCAAGCCTGTTGGTGGCATGAAATAGGGAGCTTTGGAAGGAAGTAATAAACAAAGAGAAAGCTTCTTAGGATGGTTTCATTCCGGCTTTCTATTTTCTGCAAGGATCCGGGTGGCATTTTTACATCCGGCAGTTTACTTGCACCTGCTTCCTTTGGTAGTTATGATGGGTGTGAGAAAGAGTTTAGAACAGTTTCTTGATTTAAATTCTCTTTATGAATGATTTTTCTATTTTTTTTCTATTAATTCATAATTTGGGGAGGAGGCTGTATAGGCCCCCAGAAATGTTTGGATTTCGGTTCTCAGAATTCCTGACTGAAATTTGAGAAAGGTATGGGATATGATTCTTCACTTATATTATTCTCCGAGGAAGCAGTGAGTAATGCAGGCCATTTTCTTCCTGTTGGGCATAAACTTTTGAAAAACAGTGCACTTTTGCAGTTGGGGACTTATTCTGTGCAAAATTTGCATGTGGCATTTCACACACAAACAGTACTTATGGCACAGGAAGCATTCTTCTCAGTTGGGTTGTTGTAGGTTTTTCCGGGCTATATGGCCATGTTCTGGAGGAATTTTTTTTTTGCCTCCAGAACATGGCCATATAGCCCGGAAAAACCTAAAACAACCCAGTGATCCCGACCATGAAAGCCTTCAACAATACATTCTTCTCAGTTATTTTTTGTGCTGTTTTTCTATGAGAAAATGGTATGTGTTTTAAAGTGGTTTTGTTCTCCGAAGCTCTAGATGCTCTTACTGCTTATTACAGGGAAAACCAACTGATCCCCAACCCATCTAAAACACAGACATGTGCTTTTCACCTTAAGAACAGAGAAGCATCCCGAGCTCTGAGGATCACCTGGGAAGGAATCCCACTGAAGCATTGCAACGCACCCAAATACCTGGGAGTCACTCTGGACCGTGCTCTTACCTACAAGAAGCACTGCCTGAACATCAAGCAAAAAAGTGGGTGCTAGAAACAATATCATATGAAAGCTGACTGGCACAACCTGGGGATCACAACCAGACTCAGTAAAGACACCTGCCCTTGCGCTATGCTACTCTGCTGCTGAGTATGCATGCCCAGTGTGGAACACATCTCACCACGCTAAAACAGTGGATGTGGCTCTTAATGAGACATGGCGCATTATCACGGGGTGTCTGCGCCCTACACCACTGGAGAAATTACACTACTTAGCCGGTATTGCACCACCTGACATCTGCTGGGAAGTAGCAGCCAATAGTGAAAGGACCAAGGCAGAGACATCTCCAGCTCATCCCCTGTTTGGGTATCAGCCAGCATGTCAACGACTTAAATCTAGAAATCGTTTTCTAAGATCTACAGAGACACTCGCTGGAACACCTCAGCAAGCGAGAGTCCAAAAGTGGCAGGCTCAAACCCAGAACCTCAACCAATGGCTTATACCAAATGAGAGACTCCCCCCTGGGCACACAGAAAACCAGGCGACTTGGAAGGCGCTGAGCAGCCTTCACTCTGGCACCATGAGATGCAGAGCCAACCTCAAGAAATGGGGCCACAAAGTGGAATCCACGACATGCGAGTGTGGAGAAGAGGAAACCACTGACCACCTGCTGCAATGCAACCTGAGCCCTGCCACATACACAAAGGAGGACCTTCTTGCAGCAACACCAGAAGCACACCAAGTGGCCAGATACTGGTTAAAGGACATTTAATCAACTTCCAAACTCGCAAATTTTGTATTTTGTCTGTCTGTTTGTTTTGTTCTGTTAGAAATGTAATACAATTGACTGTTTGCCCTGACACAACAAATAAATACATAAATGAAGTGTTTTTTTCAAAGAAAATGACCTTTTTCTGTGAAGGAAATGTCATTTTTTCCACATTATATTTTTCTGTGCAAAAATATCACATGCAAACTTTGTGTAAGATATTCAAATCTGCAAAGATTCATCTCCACCTGGAATTCTCATTTAGGCTTCTTGAACTGATTTTTAAAAATCATTTTTAGAGTTTAGAAAATAATTTCCCTCTGCTTACAAAAAGGTGAAAATAGTTTCTTTTTTGCCTAACTGTACAACTGCAGCCAAACAGTTCCATAACCCCCTTTCTAAATCATGGCTAATTTGTTTTATTTAGAAGTAACTTCATTTTATCACTAACATTTAGTAGAAGAAGGCAGTGCTGTTTTAGAAAAGATGTAATTGTATTCAATGTACTAGGTACACCAGCATTTGCTAGACCAAACATAGCTTTAGATTTTTAATATAAGGCAGTTTTCCATTGGTTGACTTGCAGAAGGAAATCTAACTCATTGTTCCACTCAATCGTAACACCATTAAAATTGTATTTAGGACTTCCAATACACATTTGTAAATTAGATTTGTTGGTTTCAATTCCTTTGAGGGTGTAATGATGGTTTACCACATAGCAGGGGAGCCATGATGGCATAATGGGTTACACCATCGTGGCAGCTAAACTGCTGACCTGAAGACCTGAGGGTTGGTGGTTCGAATCTGTGAGATGGGGGTGAGTTCCTATCTGTCAGCCCCAACTTCCCATGCAAGAACAGAAGAGAAGCCCCCCACAGGATGATAACATACCCAGGCATCCCCTGGGCAATGTCCTTGCAGATGGCCAATTCTCACACACCAGAAGCAACTTGCAAGATTCTCAATTTGCTTCTGACACAATTTTAAAAATGGCAGTGACAGATAAGGTGCTGAGAGATGATAGTCCATATATAAACACCTAAATATGTTGCAAACTGCAAAGCTCACCTATGATGCGAGATTACACAGTTGGAAGTGACTGAATGAATAAACAACAGCATTAAAAGACATACAAAAAGATACACAGTTAAAATACAAGTTAAAATCTACTGATGAAATTTAGATTAAATTTTCCTCTAGTGAAGGAAAACAATAAACACCGAGGGGAAAAAACACTTTGCAACTATTATATATGGAGTTAGAGATATATGACCCCTGTAAAAGTGAAAAACCATGAATAAAGAAATTGCTATTTCTTTTTATATATGAAAACTCCTCTCTAGGAACTCTTAGTTGTTACAGCAGGAGTCTCTAATAAAGCTCTCCTGAAAGCTGGCTATAGAATTACACTGGAGAACCTATAATTTCCTAGTGAGAACATTTTATATCAAATCTGTGAACAAACAAATCTACAAAAGTCAAAACTGCAAATGTGAAGGGATGGCTGTAGAATTCTAACCCATTAGTAATAATAGAATCATAGAATCATAGAATCATAGAGTTGGAAGAGACCTCATGGGCCATCCAGTCCAACCCTCTGCCAAGAAGCAGGAATATTGCATTCAAATCACCCCTGACAGATGGCCATCCAGCCATTGTTTAGAAGCTTCCAAAGAAGGAGCCTCCACCACACTCCGGGGCAGAGAGTTCCACTGCTGAACGGCTCTCACAGTCAGGAAGTTCTTCCTCATGTTCAGGTGGTATCTCCTTTCTTGTAGTTTGAAGCCATTGTTTCGCGTCCTAGTCTCCAAGGAAGCAGAAAACAAGCTTGCTCCCTCCTCCCTGTGGCTTCCTCTCACATATTTATATGTTGTTCCTAAGATGCAAAATAGCCTGAGATCCCATATCATGCAGGGATACAACCACTTATGCAGATGAACAGTGGTTTATTGCATGACCCATCAACTGAATAGCAGCATTGGCAGATATGTGCTTGCTTATTCTCCTATTATGAAATGAGGAATGTGCAATGGCTGTTCCTGCAATTCGAGGGAATTAAATGATACATGGAAGGCACTGATGAAAGGTGATACACTGCCCCAAGATGCACCTGTGTACACAAATTGTCAACACTTTTGGAGCAACAGATATAAAGGAGTGTGATAGCTATACACTATCCAAAAAAAGTATATTTAAGGAAATGTGTTCATCTATATGACACCATGAGCATTCTTGTTGTCTTGTTTTCAATACAAGACGCATGATGAAAAGGAACCAATGGCTGTGATTAATGCATCTTACTGAATTTTAGGATTTGCAGTTTAAGGAGGTATTTCTTCCATATTGAGCATCCCATGTTTACTCTCCTGAACAGCAGCAATAGAGCAGCTTGCCATAGATGCAGGCAAAACGTCAGGAGAAAATGCCTCTAGAACATGGCCATATAGCCCAAAAAAACCTACAACAACAGCAATAGAGCTTCACTTCACTTCATTTCACTTCACTTTATTTCTTCATTAGTCGCTCTCCACCAAGGTGCTCCGAGCGACTTACAATTTAAAATAGCATTTACACAATATAAAAACATTCAACATAAAAACATTCAACAGTGACTATTTGGCAAATTAGATCTGATCACTTTACTTAAATGCACAACCAAACAGCCAAGTCTTGAGTGCCTTTACAAAAGGTCGCAACTCCGACATTGCTCTAATATATAGAGGCAATGAGTTCCACAGAATTGGAGCATAGGTTGAAAAAGCTCTACGCCTTGTAGCTTCCAGGTGTACCTCCCTAGGGTGTACCTTCCACGTGTACCTCCCTAAGGAATGAGGCGGTCCCTAAGATATAAAGGTCCTTGGCCATTTTGAGCTCTAAATGTCAGGATCAGTATCTTGTAAGAGATCCAATGTTCTATTGGTAGCCAATGCAGTTGTTGCAGAATCGGTGGAATATGGGATCTTATAGATGATCCCACTAGCAGCCTGGGACCATCCAAAATGCATGGTCCATGCATTTTGGACCATCCGAATCTTCTGGGTTGTTGACTTCGGAAGGCCAGCATATAAGGCGTTGCAATAGTCCAACCTCATGGTGACTGTTGTGTGGATTACTGTTGCCAATGCTTCTACCGAAAGGTAGGATGCCAATTTCCTTGCCTGGCAAAGATGAAAAAAGGCCTGCTTACTTATGGCAGTGATCTCGGCCTCCATCATCAGCGATGAGTCCGACACAACCCCAAGGCTTTTAACAGTGGCAGACGGAACCAGAACTTCCCCATCGAATTCAGGCAGAGACTGGATTAATTCTGGCGGCTGGCCAGGCCAAAGTATTTCAGTTTTTGCAGGATTCACTTTTAGTCTGCTCACTTGCAGCCAACTCATCACTGCTTCCAAACACAGCTTAAAGTTCTCAGGAATCGTGGTTGTCCCAGGTTCGAGATGCAAGAGTAGCTGGGTATCATCTGCATATTGGTAGCACTCTATACCAAAGCTCCGCATTGTCCAAAAGACAATTCTAAACACCCCTTTGAACTAAAAAATCCCATTATGTTACATGATGAAGTCACAGTGTATAAAGTTGTATCAAATGCTACAACTCTGCAATGTGGATAAAGTCCAAGTGTCCAACATGCCTGAAGCAGCAATATTGATTTTTTCCATTTATTTCACATATTTGTTTCCCGCCCTAAAAGGGGATTCAAGGCAGCCTTACAGCAGGCAGCAATTCGATGCCAGCGCATATAAATATAAAAATAAGCAAATATAATTAAAACCATACAATTAAACATTAATTATTAAAACATCAATTTAAATCACGTAACGCAGATCGTAGTGCAAGACCTGTCCACCTGTCAATTCCATTAGTATGGTTATCCTTATTGCACTATTTCCTGGTCGAATGCTTGCTCCATAAAATAATGTGTTTGTTGGGTTTGAGACTTGCTTGCTCTTTGAAATGCATAAATCCTCTCCCGCCATCTTGGATGTCACCGCCTTCTCTCTGTTGGCTTTATTTATTTATTTATTTCATTTGTTTCTCACCCTTCACACCCTGTAGGGCGCTTTACAAAACAGGCACAATTCTATGTCATATATACATACATAAAATAATACAACATAATTCAAACATATCAAACATTTAATTAAAAATCACACAATCCAAAGGGATATTCCAGGAGCCATTCCGGTTGTCAATAGCATTGTTCCATAAATACTTATTACACTGAGAATTATTGTCCAAAGGCTTAGTCCCACAGCCATGTTTTCACTTTTTGTCTGAAGGTCAGGAAGGAAGGGACTGGCCTAATTTCACTAGAGAGGGAGTTCCATAGGCAAGGGACCACCACTGAGAAGGCCCTGTCTCTCGTCCCTACTAGTCATGCCTGCAAAGGAGGTGGGACTGAGAGCAGGGCATTCCAAGATGATCTTAACCTCCAAGATGATTCATAGAGGGAGATACATTTGAACAGGTAAGCTGGGCCGGAACCATTTAGGGCTTTATAGGCCAAAAAGACAGCACTTTGAATTGTGCCTGGTAGCAGACGGGCAGCCAGGGGAGCTGACATAACAGGGGAGTTATATGCTCCCTATACGCTACTCCAATGAGGAACCTGGTTGCCGCCTGTTGGACTACCTAAAGGTTCCAAACAGTCCTCAAAGGCATCCCCATGTAGAGCACATTGCAATAGTCCATAACATTGCATAACCAGTTGCCAAGCACCGGTTCAGGACCTGAACAGCCTCCTTAATAGCAGGAGCCCTTTGTGGCTTGCCTGAATGCAATAAGTGAATAGTGAACAGCTTCCTACAGGTTTGGGAGGGTTCCACATGGCATGTCGTCCAAAGAACCATTATGTGGAATTTCACCCATCATCTCTAGAATATTATTTTCATGCCAACAAAATGTTGAAGCTATGTGATTTCTACTTCCAACGTCCCTGCTACCAGCCATGCTGAGAGCTCTCTTATACTGTGACAAAATAGCTCATTTCCCCCAGATGAATGCATGCAGAAAATTAACAAGCAGAGTCATTTTGAATAGGTTTGGATGCATTTCAAATTTCCAGATGTTTGTCTATAATCATCTTAGAAGCTGATCTCCCCTTCACCCCTTCCCTCTTGCAAGGAAAGGCTGCTCTTGGTGCGGAAGTTATTCGTGGCTTTCTTGTTTCACATTTAAACATACCAAACAAGATTATAGCTCTGTTCAGGCACTTGCCTGAATCCATGGAGGTCTATGTGGGTGGTGAGAATGTAGGTGCACACATAGTACATGGCTGGAAACCTCTTCATATGACTAATAGTGTGACCAACCATTGCATGTAGAATGTAAAAGGATGAACCTGTATTACAGAGATATAGCACTTTGATACTATTTAGCAGTTATGGTTTCATCTTAAGGAATCCTGGACTTTGTAGAGGGGAGAAGGGTGGGATATAAATATAGTGTACCACTACTACTACTACTACTACTACTACTACTAATAATAATAATAATAATAGATCTCATCCTCAGCTGCTGCAAGAAGATTGCATAGACAGACTACAAGCATAACACCATTGCTCAGATGATTCATTGGAACCTGTGCCACAAATACCCTCTGCCTGCAACAAAGAACTGGTGGGATCACAAGCTTGAAACTGTTACATAAAATGAACACATCAATTCCTCTGGGACTCCAAGATTCAGACAGACAGGGTTTTGGAGCACAATACCCCTGACCTCACGATTGTGTTAAAAAACAAAGTATGGATTGTTGGTGTTGCAATCCCAGGTGACAGCAGGATTGAAGAGAAACAACTGGAAAAGCTGACACGATATGAGGATTTAAAGATCGAACTGCAAAGACTCTGGCACAAGCCAGTCAAGGTGGTCCCAGTGGTGATTGGCACACTGGGTGCAGTGCCTAAAGACCTGGGCTTGCACTTAAACACAATTGGCGCTGACAAAATTACCATCTGCCAGCTGCAGAAGGCCACCTTACTGGGATCTGCACGCATTATTCACCCATACATCACACAGTCCTAGATACTTGGGAAGTGTCAGATGTGTGATCCAATTCAACAGCCAGCAGAGTGACCTTGTCTGCTGTGGACTCATCTTGTTGTGTTTCTAATAATAATAATAATAATAATAATAATAATAATAATAATAATAATGAGAAGGAGAAGGAGAAGGAGAAGGAGAAGGAGAAGGAGAAGGAGAAGGAGAAGGAGAAGGAGAAGGAGAAGGAGAAGGAGAAGGAGAAGGAGAAGGAGAAGGAGGAGAAGGAGAAGGAGAAGGAGAAATTGTTGGTGGAGGGTATAAAATGGAAAGGTTTTTCAAGCCCCTCCGTCAACAATTGAATCATTGCTCCTACTAAAGATAAAAGAGTCCATCCATGTAAAATGGTGGCATCCCAACTCTTATCAAATGTGTTTGCCTATCTGTGTGCTGTCATACTCTTGAGCAAATGTTGTGTCTTTCTAATTAAGCAGCTGCTGCAATCCTCATAAGTTGCTACCCAGTAAAAACTAAAGGGGCAATTTCATCAACAGTATGATAGTGATATACAAGGAAGAGAACCCTAACCTGAATATAACCTTATCAGATTAGAGAGCAGTTCCAAATCTAACAAAATGTATTTTAACAGGGAGAAGTGTAAGGTACTACAATTAGGCAGGAAAACATTTCTCAACAAAATGAAGAAATCTCTCATACTCTCACATAGAGGAAATAATTCATGTGAATTTTATACAAGTAATACCTTTAGGACATTCAGCGGTAGGCTAGCTAATCGAATAGTATAATGTGAGAAGAAGGAGAAGAAGATCATAAGTTGACTATGACTCAGTGGTATGATGTGTAGTAAAGAAGACAAATTATTTAGTCTGCATTAATAGAACCATAGTTTTCAAGTGAAGGCAAATAGTAGAGCAACCACATTGTGCCCTATCACCTCGTCACACATGCTGTGTTCCTGGCAGTGACTGCCCAAGAGGCGTGGGGACCTATGGCCCTTCATCCTTCATTGTTCTGCCTCCTTCCTTCATCACACGGGAGAAAGTGCCTGCCACCTGGCTTGCTTCACTGAGGACAATGCAACATAGGAAGCCTCCCGCATTGCCACCAGTGGCTCTTTTTCAGCGGTGACTCTAGTTGTGCCACGGTTTTGCCCCAGAGCCACCCTGGAAGTACTTAGGTAATTTTCAACAGTAAGCAAACAGTATTTTGGCGCCCCCCACCAATGACTGATATATATATTCTGTTCATCGTGGGAGTTCTGTGTGCCATATTTGGTTCAATTCCATCATTGGTGGAGTTCTGAATGCTCTTTGATTGTAGATGAACTATACATCCCAGTAACTACAACTCGCATATGTCAAGGTCTATTTTTCCCCAAGAGTGCCTCAAGAGCACCCCTGGGCAAAATCAACTATACTGCAAATGCTTACTTTGCGTAATGGGTTGAGCCGCCCATGGCCAGAGGGTTCTGTGGCAAAGCTGCGGCAGAACTGGAGTTGTCATCAAAATTTGCCACAGATGATGAGGTCCAATCTACACTGCCATATAATGTAATTTCAGAATGCATCATATGGCAGTATAGGCTCATATTATCCAGTTCAAAGCAGATTAACTGCCCAGGTCTTATTGAGAGTACTGTACTCAGTTTTGATAGCTTTATTTTAACAATGAGGTAAGCAAGTTGAGTGTGTTCAGAGAAAGGCAACGAGGATGATAAGAGATATGGAGAATAAAAAAAAATAAGGAAAGGTTGGGGGACGTTCAGCCTAGTGAAAAGAAGACCCCTGTAAATATCTGAAGCGTCATCTCAAAGAGAAAGATGAAGGTTTGTTCTCTGTTGCCCCATAACGTAGGAACAAGCCTAATAGTTTTAATGTACCAGAGAGTGGACATTAGAAGGAATGTCATGAGAGTAAGAGTGATCCATCAGCAGAACCAAATGCCTAGATAAATGGCAAGTTCTCTTTCTCTACATATCTTCAAGAAAGAGACTGGACAGTACAAATTACGAATGCTGTATCTGGAGTCCCACAGTGAACAGGAGATTGGATTCAGTGCCCTATGGAGCTCCTTCTAACTCTATGAACAAAAGGGATCATATCATATGGAGAACAATTAGAGATCAAAACATTCCTGCTAGACATTTTCATGATGTTATAGTTTCTCTGAACAATCTCAGCTTCTAAATTCTTCTTCAGCTTCAGTGGAGCAACTTTTTGTAAGAATTCTAGTGATAGCTCTAGCCAACCTTGAAACAATTTCTCAATTATCCTGAAATCCTTTAAACTCCTCCTGAATTTATATAGGTTTATCCCAAACAAGAGCTCCAAATGCATTTTAAAGTCTACATTAGATTGCATCAGGCATATTCTTTACGTGTTCCACCAGATACAGTATCCAATCTACCATAGTGCTAGATTTCAATCAAGCCAGGAACATGGTACCTAACAGAAACAGTAATGAGGAATGAATATAGCTCATTCAGCAACCAGGTTTTGAGGTTTGCAGCCGATATATTGTTATTGCACCTTAAGCAAAGATGACAACAATAATTTTAAAAGAAATGCTGGCCTGGAGATCTACTTGGAGTCATTCCAAATGGCCTTGGATGGCACAGCAGGAATAAATCATTGTTACGATTATGAAACAGGAGACAGAGTTCTCCTACCTGCAGTCTGACTGCCTCAGCTCCACCAGCCGCTGTTCTACATTCAAAGCAACCAACTTCATTTCCTCCTGTAGCACGTAATAAATAAGGCATCTCTCCAACATAAAAGCATTTTTATAATAGCAGTAAAGGAACAGCAGAGGCAGTGTGATTATCATGAACTAATAAACAACCTGCCTGGAGATGTGGAGTTGTGGATCCTGGTAAGCATGGTTGATGAGATTATGCTTCATCTCAACTGGTTTTCTAGCCCAGGTGGGCAACTGCTCCAGCTTTAAATCTCTACCCAAGCTTCATGTGCCTTGGCAATTTATATCAAGGGAAAGTATTCAATTTGCCAGTATAGAACACGTATCTCTCTCCTCGCTTGTCTCTCTTTCCATCAGTATACTTTTCTTTCTTGAAGTTTTGTGACTTTTATCATGGGTATCACTGAGGCTGTTGGGTGACACTCTTGCTCACTGCACAGTCATTTTATTAATGCAATATACTCCAACATTTCACAGGTGAAAATTGGGACAAGTGTGGCCAATCAACATCAGAATGTGATCAAGATGTCAAAAGTGATTAATGGCAACTTGTTATCGAGAAATCAGGCCCACCAAAATATGAATTGGGACATAAAAGGAGTGTGCACCTTGTTCTATAGTAAACCATTTCATGAATTATCCTGGGAATGTTGCTTAACACATCCAGACCTCAGGAATCAACCCTTGAAATCTCCAAATCCTTTTACAATAGACTGGGAGATATGAAAGGAACACAGAATAAAACTTACATCAGAATCCTTGGGTCCTCTTCCTGCTTCCCTTGATAAGACTGGGACTATCTGTGGGAAAGATACATCCTAAGCCAACTTCACCCTTACAACATCAATTGAAATGATCATCATCTTCAAGCATGTATTGTATACTTTTAAGCACACTGGATCCAGACTGTTAGCCCCATTATGAGTGCATGACCCAATGCCAGAATGCAATCCTTTCCCACCCTGTCCCTCTTGGGGGTAGATCAATAAGTGGACTGACAATTCAAATGCCTCAATGACATTTTATTAAATTTCCCACCACAAAGAAGAGCCAACCAGCAATGACATCATACAAAATCTTAAGCCAGTCAGGACAGGGATCCTAGCTATAGTGCTTTCTCCACTGACATCCTCTCTGACCACTGAGAATAAACCTTTGATTTTGGCTTCTACCCATCTGTGTCTGTTTCACAGTCTTCTGGGAATTGAGACACGCCAGGCACCTGAACCCACAGTTCTTGCAGAAATTCACAACAGCTGAACTGCAGCAGATTTGGGACAAACCAATGCATCACTATTTTGCAGGTCAGAAGGAGCTCCCTGGCAGATATTTCCTGGTGATGCCAACTGTGGAGATCCTACCATTTCTGGTAAGGACACACTCTGTTATCCCTTACTGGAAGTGATGTTGCCAGCAAAACTTTGCCATGAAGCTCCTTGGAGCCACTTCTGGTCAAAGAACAGTGGTTGTGGCAGCCCTCAGAAGAACAGGACATTGGTGACATATATATTCCTAAATGACTTCAGACATTTTTAGGTGCAGATTTGCCATGCTACATCTGGGACAGCTCTGGAGCAATGTACTCCCCTGTATTTCAGTAAGCGTAGAGACAGCCTCAGTTAAGAGTTTTATAGTTTTGTTCATTAGAAATAAGAGCAGGAAGAACAAGAAGTCCTCACCATATAATTCAAAGGTGAAAATTATTTGGCCTTCAAGATGTTTTTGGACTACAAATCCCAGAAGACAACGTTTCATAGAAAATGGTATTGGACACTGTACAGTGCAGTTCAACAACTTCTGAAGAGTTGCATGATTCCCACCCCACTATAAGTGCAAGGATAAGTGGAACTGACCATTGTTCAATGACATTACAGCCCTAACATTTGCACAGTGTGGCATGTTGTTTAATGATATGTGAAATCTGTAACACAAATCCTATTGCTAGGTGCATGGTCTGTGCCTTAAAGCAGCCAATCTTGGAGAAAAACCTATAATCCCAATAGAATTCCAATGTATTCTCTTTGCATAGTAGTTTCTTCAATGTTGATAAACTGCTGACTCTAGTTAAAGCTCTGTATGATTATTGGGATAAGACAAAGTCTGTCGATGGCTCTAGATAGTGCCTTCAAGGGTAAGTCTAAAAACCTACTTAAAAGTAGATAGCAGGTAAGAGAAGTCAATCCCTCTGGATGGCTGCCACCAATTGTAATAGTACCTCTCTGGCCAGTGCCACACACTTGGTCACCAGCTCCATTTCTCTGACCAACAATTGGCTACAAAAGTGAATCTGGCTACATATTGCCTTTTCGAAACTTGTCATGAATATAGGTGAGTCGGTATGATTTATCTCTCCTTGCAGATGGCACTGCAGTGCTGAGAGAAAACAAAACTAGGGACCTCAGTAAGGTTACTATGCAGGTAGCTTTCCAGAAAGAGGAGAAATCACAAAAAATAAGGAGGGAAAGGAGAAATACAATTGGCCTATATTGTAACTCACCTTTCTCTCATTGCTAGACCCAAGATGATGTGCATCACCTAAAATACAACATAATCCACACATACAAAAGTAACAATAAAATAAAGTTGCCATTCCACATTTGAATGCTGGCTTTTGCAGATTTGATTATTTGAAGATTTGGTTAAAGTATTATCTCAATGAATCTTTCAGTCCTCCTGTGCAACTCAATAGCCATCCTTCAGCAGAAGTCCTACTGAAGTCCAGAGAGATTTCTACACTGAATTCCTCTAAGAATCTCTAGGTTGTCCGATAAAATCTTTATGGTCAACTTTGGGCAAAATTATAAACAAACAAATAAATAAATACGCAAATAAATATATTGTGGGTATTAAATTGTGGTTTTTCCATGTTCACAGTATTCCTTTTCCCCTAACCTAGCCTAATACATGTTGTGGGCTGACTGTAGAAATGCAAGTTAAAAATGCAAGTTAAACAACATTTAAAGGTAGACAATTACCTTAAGATCATCTGGGGAGTCCCTCTCTTGATCCCACCTTCCTTGCAGATGTGTTTGGCTGGCACGAGAGACAGGGTCTTCTCAGTGGTGCCCCCTTGGCTATGAAACGCCCTCCCCAGGGACATAAATTCAGCTGCCTCCCTTCTAACATTCCACAAAATGGTTAAGACCTGGCTTTTCGAGCAAGCTTTTTCTACTGGAACATAATTAGATGAATATATGGAATGACTGACGATGCAACTGGACAACGATTTTAGTAAGGAGATACTGAGGACTTTGATTTTTACAGATATATTTGCTTTTTATATTACATTTTAAATGTTGAATTGTTTTTCTAATTGTTTTAACTGTATTTTGATATTTGTTTTGGCATTGAATCACTGCCGACTGTGAACCACCTTGAGTTGCTGAGAAAGGTGGTATACAAATGTGGTAAATAAATAATAAATAAATAACTAATCTAGCAGTCTCTCCACATTTTTAAAATCATCTGTCTGCAGGGAAAGAGACACTTGGACCTCCCATTCCACAACCCAGAAGTAGCCATAGAAAAGGCTTTCTCCCAAGTCCTCACCAACCAGACTTGTGAACGTGGTGGGATGGAGCAAAAGCTGCCTCTTACAGCTCTGAAAGCACACAGATATTTATCTGATGAGGGACAATCTTTCAAATAAACAAACAGTTCTTAGCAATTGCACATATATAATTTAATCTCCATAAATATTTCTCTTTTTTCCAAACTGAAGCAGTCATCATTTTTAAGGAAACTAAACCTTTCTAATTACAATCTTCAGAGTGGAGGAAAGTGATGGTTCTTGGGTGGAGAGAATTGCGGACAGGAATTTTAAGATTGCACGCATTTCCATTTTCTTTCTTGAATTGATATGTGTTGACTACAGCCAGCATTTATTTGCTGCTGGGTTGTGCCGATGCTGGAACAGACACGGTTATAATGAATCCCAGCTTTGCTTCTAGCTGTTGGACTGTTTTGTCTTCTCCAGTCTTCCCCAGAAGACCCCCTCCTCTTGCAATGCATTTTTAATTCAGTCCATATGAATGGATCTGAACTATTTGTTTTATGTAACCTGAGCTACATGGAAGGTTGGAAAATGCCAGGGCCTTGCATTGCCAAAGCAGAACAGTTGAACTGTAATTGATCTAGGTATTGAACGAAGCCAAGGTGTAATTTGCTCATACTGTCTCCCCTCGCCTCCTGCTAAAGGCAATGCATGAATGCCTAAACCCAAATACAGCGTAGAAAGGCTCTGGTAATATAAACAGTTAGAGAGGGAGGTTCTTATCTTCCTCTTGAAACCAAAACACATTCAGCAAAAGCCACCAGGAGGAAAGGGTGAAATCTGAATGCTTTGCAATGGATAAAGATCATTGTTCAGTGGAAGAGCACATGCCTTGCCCTCAGGTTTGTTTGTTTGTTTGTTTGTTTATTTATTTACTTTATTGTAATTATACTCTGATTGGGTCCAGAGATGGGTTTCATAAGACGGTAGACCACTGGTTGCCCAATTGCAGATTTGAAAGCAGAGGTGTGCTAAGGTTGGAACAGATTGCTGTGAAGTTCATTAGGTGGATTGAGAAGCTATTTCAGCTTTTTGAATGACATGAATGAAGAACTGAATTCTGTGTCAGAATGCCCCCCCCCCCCCCACTTCAAAGGATAATGCAAGGCAAGGCTGTCATGGGAATGATCTGGTTCTACATCAGCCTAAGTGGTTAGTATATATATATGTCTTTAGATACTACCACATCCAGGTCCCTTCCACCATCCAACACATGTAACATGTAACATTAACAGTAGAATCATGGAATCCGGGAGTTGGAAGAGGCCTCATGGGCCATCCAGTCCAACCCCCTGCCAAGAAGCAAAAGCATTCAAAGCACCTCTGACAGATGGCCATCCAGCCTCTGTTTAAAAGCTTCCAAAGAAGGAGCTGCCACCACACGCCAGGGCAGAGAGTTCCACTGTGGAACAGCTCTCACAGTTAGGAAGTCCTTCTTCATGTTTGGGTGGAATCTCCTTTCCTGTAGTTTGAAGCCATTCTTCCATGTCCTAGTCTCCAGGGCAGCAGAAAACAAGCTTGCTTCCTCTTCCCTATGACTTTCCCTCACATCTTGATCCATTGCCCACATAATGTCTCCTCTCAGCCTTCTCTTCTTCAGGCTAAATAAACATGCCTAGATCTTTAAGCTGCTCCTCATAGAGCTTGGTCTCCAGACCCTTGATCATTTTAGTCACCCTCCTCTGGACACATTCCAGTTTGTCATCATCTCCCTTCAACTGTGGTGCCCAGAATTGGACACAGTGTGATTCCAGGTGTGAATAGAGGGTAGCATGACTTCCCTGGATCTAGACACTGTACTCATATTGATGCAGGCCGAAATCCCTTTGGCATTTTTTGCTGCCGCATGACATTGTTGGCTCATGTTTAACTTGTCCACAAGATCTTTTTCATATGTACTGCTCTTTAGCCAGGCATTGTCCTCCATTCTGTATCTTTGCATTTCATTTTTTTTTCTGCCTAAGTGGACTATCTTGCATTTGTCACTGTTGAACTTCATTTTTGTTAGTTTTGGTCCATGTCTCTGTTTTGAATTCTGCTCCTGTTTTCTGGAGCATTGGCTATCCCTCCCAATTTGGTGTCGTCTGCAAACGTGATGATCATGTCTTCTAACCCTTCATCTAAGTCACTAATAAAGATGTTAAACGAGACCGGGCCAAGGATGGAACCTTGCTTATGGCATTCCAGTTGTCATTTCTTTCCAGGATGAAGAGGAAGCATTGGGGAAAAACACCCTTTGGGTTTGTTCGCTTAACCAATTACAGATCCACTTAACCGTAGTTTTGCATAACCCACACTTGACTAGTTTGTTTTCCAGAAGGTCATGGGGGAACTTGTCGAAGACCTTACTGAAATCCAGATATACTACATCCACGACAATCCCCACATCTACACAGTAGGATGAAGACTGCTCTTGAAACTACATCCAAAGTAGTTGCAAGTCTTTTGTCAATTTTAAAGTAGAGGAATGCTATGTCAGGATTGGACTTCTATTCAAGTGTCCCATATTGCAATAAGGAGGTAGAAATGGAGGAAGAGGAAAAGACCAGACTTGCTACTCAATCTGACCTGAACTAATGGACATTATTGCATGGAGGTGGCAACCAACATAGAAGCAGGACTGTCATCTTTTGTGATGTTTCCGACCACACAAAGCTGTGTGTAACCTGTTTCCACTCTGTCACTTTACCATGATAACCCAGTCCCTTGTTATTGACAGGCAAAACCATAACTAGTCTCTGACCATGTCATGGTGCAGCATGGTATTGCTGATGAGAAGTTATCTGCACGTACATAGTGGCACCTTCATTTTCAGTATTCAAACCAGTTGGACAGCACTTCTTTTGAAACAAAATCGGGACTGGAATTTCATCAAGAGGCAGAAAATTTCATAAATAGTTGATTTGAATGTGCAGATCTTTGACTTGACTTGGAATATTGTCATCTTTTGGTTGCAATAAATGTGGAAAAAAACCAAGCAAAGGTGAATATTTGGTCATGTTACAAATCATGGTAATTTGTTTCTTCTGATGTCCATTCACAACCACAGCCAGTCTTTGAAATTAATAGCTACTAATTGAAGTAATGGAAAATTACCTGAATATGTAATATTAATAAATGAAATTAATTGAATGTAATTGATAGTGACTGGAATTAATAGAAAATGAACATAATTGAAATGTATTGAAATTGAATTAAACTCAATCACTCACCCTCTATTAAATTTTATAGAAACTAATTGATATTAATTGCGTGCAATCTTTCATAGCAACATAATATTCTTAAGAGAGAAAATATATGTAATTGGGTTTGAATAACCTTTGTTTCTTTCCACAGTGAAAATAACTCTGAAGTGTGGTGAAGATGAATGCAACAACACAGGACATTTTAGGATGGGAATGTGTGTCGCATTTAATGCAGATGGCAACAATTTCTCAAAAGGTTTCAGAATATGAAAACAGTTTACATTTTTTTGGTATTATTATTTCATTTTTAGACTTCAATGAGAGCATGTTACCTGTTGTGATGATAGCTTTGATTTTCATAACTACCTGCTTGCGTCGACAGACATGTTCTACATCTTTCTGCTTTATGAGCCTGCAGCTAGATTTGCAACTTTAATAGCAATGCAGCTTTAATCTTGTGAGATGCTCATTTCATCAAATGTATGAGTTTGCTTTATGTTGGCCAACATCTCACCTTGTGCTTCTTTAGTGTAAATCTACACTCATGTAGTTAAGTGGTGGCTGTGCTACTCCAGCCATTCGTGGAATACTGGCATTGTGCAACTGATTGCATATCGGCCATTGCATTTGCCCATTGCTGCAGTCGGCCATCAGGACAATGGTTGCAATCAGATGAGATCAAGGGATACACTGAAGGCACTGTCTCTGAATGTCCAGGTACTTTTTCAACCATTACACTTGTAGAACTCTATTTTCTCATCTCACGACCACATAGCAAATATTCTGTGGATGATGGGAAGTTTTGATAAGCCTACTGAATAAAGATCAGCAGCCTTTGGGATTTGGGGTTTTGTGCCAAACATGAGCATGTGCTGAAGGCATAACAAAACTTATGTAGGTGAGCCTTCCTCCATGCAGAACCCTCTGTAGCTTTGTCTTGCAAGCTACCCAACCTTCTTCAGTACAATGTGAAATCAGCTGGTTGTTTCAGGACTGGGTAGGATTTTTATCCCATTCTGTAAGGCAGTGGTTCTCAACCTGTGGGTCCCCATGTGTTTTGGCCTACAACTTCCAGAAATCCCAGCCAGTTTACCAACTGTTGGGATTTCTGGGAGTTCAAGGCCAAAACATATGGGGACACACAGGTTGAGAATCACTGCTATAAGGTATTTTTTTCTGCATTTCATATGTTTTCATATTGAAGTTGGAAAATGGCCTTAGGTTGATGTCATTAAATAGGTTATTTGCTGGCAGGTGCTGGGAGAGAATCAAGACTGGCCACATCTTCACAAAGGGCATTTTTGCCCTGCTTTGTTGCTTGACAAGGACATCATCACATAATGCACAGCACACCCCACCCACATTCCTCCCGAAGTGGGGTGGAAGTGCTGAAAGGCACTTCCTCCACCACTAAAAGGAAGAAAGTGTATTTTGGGTGTCTCTGGTGGATATACACCCTAACTTTCCTCCCCTTTTCCCCATATGATGGGGGAAAGGGCGGTGGGACAAAGCACATTGCTACTCTTTCTCCCATCTGATGGGGACAGGGACAGGGTGCCAACCAGGACCGTAGCCAGGATTTTGTTTCGATTTTTGTTTTCGAATCGAAATCCTGGCTACGGGCCTGCCTCAAGGTCAGGTGTTTCACCTAGGGGTGGGTCACAGGTTGACTTTGGGCCTCAGTTAGACCCCATATCAGGTTATTTCTACTTCATATATCTACATCTATCTATATTTTTGTTTTAATCTAATTGCAGTTCTTCATTAATTTGCAAACACTTTTTCAAAACTTCCTATTGTCCTGATTTGACAGGGGCAGCCTTGATTACTTCTCTGTTGTCCCACTTTTTCAGCTGCTTTTACAATGTCCAAGTTTTTCTCTCCTCCAGCCCATGTCTCCTTTTTCCTCAGCTTACTTCAGTTGTTGCAATCTGAGTTCAAAATGAAAAAGTAGTTTTTAGTCAATTAATTCAGTTAGGGGAGAAGTTTTTATGTGTGTCAGGAGTGGCTTGAGAAACTGCAGTTGGCTTCTCATGTGGGAGAATTGGTTGTCTGCAAGGACGTTGTCCAGGGGATGCCTGGATGTTTTACCATTCTGTGGGAGGCTTCTCTTATGTCCCCGCACGGTAAGCTGGAGCTGACAGATGGGAGCGCATCCTGCTCCTCGGATTCAAACCACCGACCTTTCAGTCAGCAGTTCTGCCAGCACAAGGGTTTAACCCACTGCACCACCAAGGGCTCCTGGGAGAGAAGTAAAGAAACGTGTATTTTGGGTATCTCCAATGGAGATATACCCACACTTTCCTCCCTTTCTGCACTTTCCCAGAAGTTTGGGCAAAAGCAAACTGTTGCAGCCTCTCCTAGCTTGTGCCTTTTCCCTGGTTAACATTTTTCCCCCACTTTACCCACACTCTGATGTTGTTTGGCCACATGTCTTCCTGCTTTCCTCTCTGAAACATTGACAGGTATACTTTTGAAAAGACTGTGCCAGAGCACTGAAAACATTCTAGGCAAATTTCTTGGGCATGAATGTTTTATTCAGTGAGGCAGCACCTTGTGGAATTGTTAGTATTAAATTAGGCTAAGATCACATTGTAGATTAGAATCAAACTGCAATGAGAAGCAGCTGAAATTAAACTTGGATTTTGGATTTTCCTTGAAATGCGATTACTGGAGATTCGGAAAGCGGAACTAGAAGTCCTCAGGCAGCTTTCACATATGTTAGTTTTGTTACAATCTTCCTTTCCAACCTACTTAGACATTTCAGGCTCCCTTCTACATGATAATTTCCTTTGATTAACTACTAGAGTTTAATTATGAAATGGAAACAGAGGCATAAGAACCATAATCTGTCTCGCCACTGAAGAAAGTCAGAACACTCCACGCTCAAGGGAATACAATGTTAAATAACACTACATTAAACTGATGCCCAGTATCTTGATTTCACTTGATTTCTCTATTTTTGCAGAGCAGAGGAAAGGCTGAGGGTCAGCGACATGTCCCGGGAAGAGCTTAGCTCCGAGAAATGATCACAAAGGCTGAAACTTGATATGTGGTCTGATCCAGAAGAGGCTGGGTGATGAGGAGAGACTTCAGTGGAAACTGATTAAATAATGGCTAATTAATGAAGCTTATGCGGTAAGGCTGAAGTTTGATTCAAATATGCCTTTGAGTGTAGCAATTATGTCTATATCAGTTATGTGGGTTAATTAAAAAAGTCCCATTTGTTAAAAAGAAAAATCGTTGCCTTAAAAAGTTCCCAGAACGTTTTATGGGTTAGTTGCTTGGAAGATGTTTGTGATGCGAGAAGGGTTGTTTCAGCACTAGCCTACCATTGCCTGGAATAAGATTGTGTTCTAAGCTCCATTTCCCTGAAAGAGAGCCACATGTTAATTTTGTATTAGATGTCCTTGTTTGTTTCCTCTCTGTTGTTGTGCTGTTGTAGTTTTAGAGTTTTTTAATACTGGTAGCCAGATTTTGTTCATTTTCATGGTTTCCTCCTTTCTGTTGAACATGAAAGGAACTGCCATAGATGCAGGCGAAATGTCAGGAGAGAATGCCTCTAGACCATGGCCATTCTGTTGAACAAGGAACATGAAAGGCACTGCAGACTACTTCAACCGGAGAAATCAGCCATAGCAGAGCACCTGATGAATCAACCTGGACACAGCATATTATTTGAGAACACAGAAATGCTGGACCACTCTCACAACCACCATGTCAGACTACACAGAGAAGCCACTGAAATCCACAAGCATGTGGACAATTTCAACAGAAAGGAGGAAACCATGAAAATGAACAAGATCTGGCTACCAGTATTAAAAAAACTCTAAAATTACAACAGCACAACAACAGAGAGGAAACAAACAAGGACATCTAATTACCTCTCAACAAAGGTTTGTTCTAGGCACTGTCAGGCCATTATATGCTAATCAAGGTGATCAGTTGAAACATTCACACCTAGCTCCAGTAGACAAGAGTCCTTTGTCTCATCCTGGTCATTCCACAGATATATAAACCCTTTTTCCTAGTTCCAACAGACCTCACTACCTCTAAGGATGCTTGCCATAGATGCAGGTGAAATGTCAGGAGAGAATGCCTCTAGACCATGGCCATACAGCCCGCAAAAACCTACAACAACCCATTCAATGCTTTGTTACAATGACATACAATGAGACACTAACCTAGAGACAAAGGCAAAGACTTCTTTCATTCCTGACTTCTGGGGGCAGTGCTCATCTCCGGATCTGGGGGAGGTGCTCTTCTTCATTTCCAAGTCAAGGATCCTGCATCCATAGACCCTCCTGGTCGTGTGGCCGGCAGGACTGCTTGGAGCATCCTTTTGCCTTTTCCCGTCAAAGCGGTACATATTTATTTACTCACATTTGCATGTTTTCGAACTGATAGGTTGGTAGTAGCTAAACCTAACAGTGGGAGCTCACCTTGTTTCGCAGATTCAAACTGCCAACCTTCAGGTCAGCAGTTCAGCAGCACAACTTTCTGCATGTTTAAAGTTTTTCAAAAACACCACATAGATTTAACTTCTGTTGCTGTTCCTCAGGATCTTCCCTTTGCATAGTTTTTTGAAGGAATGGGCTATCTTTCCCCTCATTTTAGGCCCAATAATAGGAAAAGGTAGATGATCTTTTGGCAATCAAGGTGAAGATTTGGGGTGAAGTCTTTGTGAAGTTTTCTGTGCTGTTTTCTGGAGATGCGTGGGGGAAATCAGCTTCATTTAAATTGAAATGCAGCCTATGAATCATTTAAAATCTATGTGAGCCAAGTGGCATTATTACGGTGCTAAGTTATGCATTGGCACTGTAGCTTTCACTACCATTCCCAGAGAAAAACATGACATTTATTTTCCTCGCTGCCTTTGTTCCCCAAGAGTGTGATTCTCTTGCAATAATTATAAGATGCCTTGCACACCAATCCTACCGGGGGAATCTGCTAATGTAATTGTTTCGCTGTATCATTGTTTAATAAATAATGGGCCAAGTAGTGTTGCAAGGATCGTGTAGCAAGGTGCGCTTCAAAGACACCTTGTGCTCGCTCTGCCCACATCTGGGAGAGGGGAAGAAAGTAATCCCAAACTGTCAGGGAGAACTTTCATGTGAATGATTAGACTTGCTTCCAAGGAAACATTGCTACCAAATCCAAAATAAAAGAGGAGGGCATTTAAGGAATTGTCTACACTGACAAAAAAAAAGGATTATGTTTCCCAGTACGTTTTCCTGGTCCACAGTGACCCCATTAACACCACACATATCATGGTGACATTGCTTGTGGGTGCATCTACACTGTAAAAATAATGCACATTGACACCACTAACTACTAGGGAAGCATGTGGGATGTTGTTTTACTAGGGCTTTAGCTTTCTCTGCAAAGAGTGACGGTGCCTTACCAAACTACTACTCACAAAAACCCATAACATTGAGTCATAGGCAGTTAAAGTGGTGTCAAACTGCATTAATCCTGCAGTATAGGTGCATCCATAGCTAACTACACATTTCCCTCTGGTAATTCACTTACGTGTAAGTGACACTCAATCACGAATCCTTTGCAATATTTTTTGTTACACTTTCCCCCTCTCCTTATATGCATGCATATATATTTATTTACCATATTGCCCTTCTCACGATTCAGGGAGACTCACGTATATTCTTATGGATTTGATGCCATAAGAACATAAATCAATAAAATAAACATATATATTAAAACAATCAATAAAAACATATAAAACATTAAACCCCCCTTATTTAAAATCATACAATCCAACATTGTAGTCCGTGGCCATTCCAGATTGTCATTGCACAATTCTATGTTCTCTTATTGCACTTATAGAAAATTAACCAAACACTTGATCCTACATCAAAGTTTTTAACTTTTTCCCAAAGGTTAGAGGGGAGGGGGCTGATCTAATTTCCCTTGTGAGGGGGTTTCATAGCTGAGGGGCCACCACTGAGAAGGCCCTGTCTCTCATCCCCACCAACTGCACTTGCAAGGGAGGTGGGACCAAGAGCAGGACCTCCCCAGAAGATCTTAACCTCCTAGCTGTCTCATAGAGGGAGATATGTTTGGACAGGTAAACTGGTTCAGAACCATTTAGGGCAGTGGTTCTCAACCTGGGGTCCCCAGATGTTTTTGGCCTTCAACTCCCAGAAATCCTAACAGCTGGTAAACTGGCTGGGATTTCTGGGAGTTGTAGGCCAAAAACATCTGGGAACTCCGGGTTGAGAACCACTGATTTAGGACTTTATTGGCTAAAGCCAGCACTTTGAATTGTGCTTGGTAGCAGACTAACAGCCAGTTGAGCTGACATGACATATGTCTTGTTAAGTGGAAACACGCTAATATTTATCTACAGTACTGATTTGCAAATATCTGAACACATCTTCTTAAGCAAAGAAAAACCCCACCGATTTTCTATGTTTTCCGTGTAGAAATACACTTTCTCCACAGACATATTTTTTTTCCAGAGAAATGGATAGTGAATGAATATGCTTCCCATCTCCTCGCTTTTACAAATGTATGTTGTGTACAATGTTACACAAAAATGCTTCTTTCTGTGAAAAAAATTGTGCATAATGGGGTCTCCAAAAATCAACATTTTCTGCACAGAAAGCAACATTTGTTTGCAGAAATACATTCTATGTAGAAAGTGATACTTTCTGTGAAATCTCTCATCACATGTGCATTTTATACAAAATAAGTCCCAACATGTGAATTGTCTTTGAGAGCTGCACCATTTCTCAAAGTCTTTATTCAGTCTGGAAGAATATGTCTTGAAAGTAATGTTGCTTCCATCAATAATAAAATTTAGAAAAGATAAAATCTCTATTACATTTTAAGAAGATCATTAACCAGGATAGTGATATGTCTGGAGCTAGGCCAGCAGGACAGTGAAAACAACTCTATGGGGAAGAGTTGAAAGAGATGGCTATGTTATTTTTCCAGGAAATAAGAAGACTCAGGAAAGGCATGTCTTCAAATACCTGAAAGGATATCATGCAGCAAATTGAAGGGATTAGTTCCTCTTTTCCTCCAGAGATGAGTGGAAATTGTAGGGAATGGGAAGAGATCCAGGCTGAATTGTAGGAGAAATGCCCTAATTACGCCTTATTTGAAAGTGAGAGAGATTGCTTTCTGTGATGGTGGGCTCTCCTTGGTTGATGACATTTCAATAGAACATGTTGTCATGAATCAAGAATCCTATGGCTTCACTCTCCATTGTGTAATGGGATGGAATCAGTGATATGTTTAGCCTGAAGAAGAGGAGGCTGAGAGGAGATATGATAGCCACGTATAAATATGTGAGAGGAAGCCACAGGGAGGAGGGAGCAAGCTTGTTTTCTGCTTCCTTGGAGACTAGGACGCAATGGAACAATGGCTTCAAACTACAAGAGAGGAGATTCCATCTGAACAAGAGGAAGAACTTCCTGACTGTGAGAGCCGTTCAGCAGTGGAACTCTCTGCCCCGGAGTGTGGTGGAGGCTCCTTCTTTGGAAGCTTTTAAACAGAGGTTGGATGGCCATCTGTCAGGGGTGATTTGAATGCAATATTCCTGATTCTTGGCAGGGGATTGGACTGGATGGCCCATGAGGTCTCTTCCAACTCTTTGATTCTATGATTCTATGATATATACTAGGGTCCATAGAAGATCTTTGGTTCTCTTATGTAACAGATTATTTCAGAGTATTTTACCCTTGATGAGAAAGAGATTAATAATTCTGGTAATACTATGCATAATGCAAACAATTTTTCACTATATTTTGTTGATGCAATATCTGATTTGGCCACATGGGGAAACTAGAATGCATTTCTATGTACTTTTCAATGACACAGTAGTAACCAATGCAGCCACCCTCTCCACAGAAGTAGACATTGGTGCTGAAATAAAACACCACCTTAGCTCTGTGGATGCAGCATTTTTTTTGAAGCGGTAGAAAGTTTCAGAAGATCGGGGCATTCGTAGAGATATCAAGGTGCTTGTTTTAAAAGCTATTGTCCCTCCAAGTCTGTTACATGCCTGTAAAACATAGACCATCTACAAACATCACTCTTGACTTCTGGAAAGATAATATCAGTGCTGCCTTCAAAAAATTCTGCAAATTCTGCAAAGGGGCCAAGCTTAGCACAGGAGGCTAAACCTCTGTGAAATCAGAAAAATCTTGCTGATTGGAAGGTTGGCAGTTCGAGCCTAGGTTGGGGTTGAGCACCTGCTATTAGCCCCAGCTCACCTGCCCATTTAGCAGGTTGAAAGCAGAAATGTGAGTAGCTAAATAGGTACCACTTTTAGCAGGGAGGTAATAAAGGTGCCCGTAAGTACATCGTTGGTATGGAAGACGGAGGAACAGCACCCCCCCCCCCCCCCCCATAGCCAGAGTCAAGCACAGCCTCCAAGATGCTAGAAATGAGATGGGAACAACTGCCTTTACTTCTATTTGTGTTTCATGTCCATTTTAAGTGTATAATTGTATAAAGTATATAATCAGCATTGAATGTTCGCCGTATGTGTGTATTCTGTGAGCCGCTCCGAGTCCACTTCAGGGTGAGAAGGGCAGGGTATAAATTCTGTAAATAAACAAATAAATAAAGATAGGAGTGCAAATGTCAGCATTCTGGAAGAAGCAACTGAAACACTGAAGTGATGATTCTCTGCCATCTACTTAGCTGGACTGGTCATGCTGTCCGAATGTCTGATCGATGTTTCCCAAAGAAGTTCCTTTATTTTCAGCTTAAGAACGAAAAAAGGAATGTTGGTGAACAGCAAAACAAACAAAAAATATTTAAAGATGGTCTTAAAGCTAACAAAAATGTGGAGTAAACACTGAGATCTGGGAATTCCTGGCCCTTGAATGTTCTACCTGCAGGTCAGCTGTTACCAACAGTGCCATGAAGTTTGAGGAGGCATGAATGGAGGTCAAAAGGGAGAAATGTACCATGAGGAAGAAGGCTCCACAAGCAAATCTATGTCATCTTCCATCTGGAAATTTATGTCCTAACTGTAAAAGACCTTGTGGATGCAGACTAGGTCTCCACATTCACTTAGCAAACCACTGCCAAGACTCTACCCTTGGAAGATAATCATACTAGGCCACGAGGGATCGCCTGTAGTAATAGTAGTAACAGCACAGTAATTTGTTTGTTAAAATAATGTAGGGAGTAATTTTTCTGGATTGCAGTAACATTAATTATCAGTTGGGTGATTAAAATAATGTGCAAAATAATAAACAATAATTATAAAGAAAAGTGGCAGCACCTTTAAGACCAATTTGTTTTTATTTTAGCGTGAGCTTCAAGCCTACTTCTTTGGATGTGGTACTAAGGACTCAGGTATTATATATATATATATATATATATATATATATATATATATATATATATACACACACACACACACACACACACACACACATACAATGGCTTATATATTTAATATATATATTAACACGAAACAATGGTTTCAAACTACAAGAAAGGAATTCCATCTGAACATGAGGAAGAACTTCCTGATTGTGAGAGCCGTTCAGCAGTGGAACTCTCTGCCCCAGAGTGTGGTGGAGGCTCCTTCTTTGGAAGCTTTTAAACAGAGGCTGGATGGCCATCTGTCAGGGGTGATTTGAATGCAATATTACTGCTTCTTGGCAGGGTGTTGGACTGGATGGCCCATGAGGTCTCTTCCAACTCTTTGATTCTTTGATTCTATGAATATAAAGTTGCAAATGTGTAGGATATAATTGGATCCAGAAAGATGCAAATCATGCCCTTGTCCAAAACGTCAAAGAGCTGAATGAAGTGATATAGATTTTCCAGATCTTTACAGTGGTCAGTTAGTGTTGATGTGTGGGTTGATATCCATGAATGCTCAAGCTAAAATAAGAACATCTTAATGGAACGGCCACATTTCTTTTTATTCTCCTCTCTTTGTACTTTTTATGCTGTAAAAGACTAAAACATCTACATCCTCAAAAATAAAGTAATGAGTTTCTGTCTAAAATTTAACATATCGAATTCTGTGGATACTTTTTGAAGAGGGGATGGTAATTTTTATTATTTCTTATGAAGTCAAAACAAGGACAATACAGGGACATTTATTAGTCATGCCAAATTGCCCTTGGCAGATGGGGAATATTGGAAAGAGCATTGGATGGCACACTCATAGATTTTGTTGTTTCAGTTCACTGTAGTTATCCCCTCCCCTTTGATTCTCCGAATGGAGCATAATTGGTATAAAGGCAAATCAATATGCACTTGAGATGTGGGTTGCTGCCTCGTAAGAGAATAGTGCTGCCATCAGCCATTGCTTTAATAACACTGAATGATTATTTCTCCCTCTCTGAGCTTTTCTACAGTTTTCTGGTTTCGAATACCTATTGTGTGTATTGATCAGGGCTTGCAACCAAAGGGTCCTGATGATAATTAAAAATGGACATTGGGAAGAGAGAGAAAGCGGAGGGGACAGGTTTGCTCCAGCAGAAAGTAAACACACAACTGACAAGCAACAGAGTGATGGAATGAGACTGTGTCTTTGGGAGGGCTGCAATATTAGATAACAAAATCAGAATTCAGCAATGGCCAATAACCTACGTCAGATTGCATAATTTAAATCTTCACATGTGGAGTTAGACACTGAAAGTATTTTGTTGCTTTTAACTACCTTCAAATCAACTTTGACATAGGGTGAATGAATGAATGAATGAATGACCTCCAAGCCACCTTGTCATCAAAAGTCCTGGTCATGTCTTGTAGACTCAAGGCCATATCTTCCTTAATGGAGTCTACCCTTCTGGAATGGGATCGTCTTCTTTTCTTTTTAACTTGTCTAACATTACTGTCCTTTTTAGTTAATTATGACTTCTCATAATGTGTATGACAGCCTCAGTTTAGCTATCTTAGCTTCTAAGGAGAGATCAGACTTGATTTGCCTAAATGACCATTTATTTGTCTCTGTAGTCCACAGTAGCCATACAACTGTTCTCCAACACCACATTTCAAATGAGTTGATTTTCTCCCTATCATCTTTCCACACTCTCTAGCTTTTCAACCACATTTGGTAATTGAAAATATGATGGCATGGACAATCCTAACTTAAATATTCACTTAAATATCTTGACATTTCATGATTTCATCTAGCTCCTTCATAGCTGTCTTTCTATGCTCTAGTAATATTCTGGTTTCTTGACTGCAGGGCCCTTTCTGAGCCATGGTATGGAAAACCTTGCTCTGTTTCATTATTCTCATCTTCTGTTTTAAGTTATATAAATCACTATCTGTACCTGCCCCGTGTTGCTGTGGCCAACTTTTCCTCCCCCTTTCTCTCCTTTCTTCCTTCCCTTTTTTTCTTTCCTTCTCTTCTTCCTTCCTTCTCTATCTCTTTCCTTCCTTCCTTTGTCTTTCCCTTTTACTTTCTCTCCTTTCTTTGTTCTCTCCCTGTTCTTGGACTGCAACACCCAGCAGTCCTCCTGATTGATTGATTCCCCGACCTACCTACCTATCTCTACGTAATCAATCTATCTTATCTATCTGGAGGTTTGCTGAGAGTTGCAGCCCAGGAATAGGAAACTGGAAATATGCACTGTATTGTTGTTTACCTTTTTTGGTTTTTAAGTCCTTTCCGTTGGTTTTTGGGGAGGTTTATGAGCAATAGTCACTCATTGGTCTGTTAAGGGTGTAGTGTCCAAATTTTATGTCAATTCGTCCAGTGGTTTTTCAGTTATGTCAATCCCACAAACTAACATTACATTTTTATTTATATAGATCTACGGGCATTATTTTTCTTTTCTTAATGTTGAGCTGCAAATCTGCTTTTACCACCCTCAATCTTCTTCAGTAATTGTTTCAGGGTTTTGGTGAGTAGCATGACTCTCATGTTGAATGGCAGTTGAAGACACACCCAAATGTGCAACCAAATGCACAAAAGAGTGGGCATGTAAAGCTGCATATCTATCTATCTGCATATGTATAATGCACATTTTGAAAAATAACTTATGTGGGTAGCCAACTAAGAATAGCTGCTTGTGACTTGAACTGAAAAGAGCCGTGCTTCCCACCCATTATGAATGCAGAGATATTTGGAAAAGGAAAAGAAGATTGCTATTGGATACCATACTACTTATGTCACTGTATTTATACTTATGTATTGTTGTGTGCATGTGACCCTTGGTGTGCTTCTGTGAGCCGCCCCATACCAATACTATAAACTAGGCAAATATATACTGTCGAAGGCTTTCATGGCCGGAATCACTGGGTTGTTGTAGGTTTTTTTCAGGCTATATGGCCATGGTCTAGAGGCATTCTCTCCTGACATTTCACCTGCATCTATGGCAAGCATCCTGAGGATGCTTGCCATAGATGCAGGCGAAACGTCAGGAGAGAATGCCTCTAGACCATGGCCATATAGCCCGAAAAAACCTACAACAACCCAAATATATACTCTTCACCAAAGTATAGAAATAATTTCAAGTAACTTTTAATTGGTAGTTATTGTAACTCATTTCTCTTTCCATTAATAAAGGATAACAACTATATCATAGTGTGGTTACTATATTATGTGATGGTCATATAATAAAGGGGTACTCACTTTGGATACTGTTTCCAGTTGTGAGCACCACAATTAACAAGCTAGAATGTGTTTCAAAAAGGGAAACCAAATTGGCCAAGGTCTCCAAACCATGCGCTCCGAGGAGCATCCTGGGAAGCTGGATATGTTCATTTTGGAGAAGTGACGGTTAAGAAGGTGATTAGATATTTGAAAAGATGCCTTTGTATACAGGCTTTTCTTTCTTTCTAACGAAGTTAATGCCATCATCTCACAATGCAATTTTCCCTTTGTGGTTTTTATAATAATAGCAATGAGTTTGTGTACATAAACCATAATTAACAGAAAAGAGTGCAACATTAATTATTGTACTAAATTGTTAATCTGTAGGGCATCTGAACCTCCTCTCTTTTTTCTTCCCTATTAGCTAACCTGTCAGGGTCTAATAATTGTTGCCATGAACTGGGTTGGGCTGTGGTCCCCGAGGAAGGCGAATACTCTTGTTCCATTAGGAGGAACGCACATAGATCATTTTCAGAACTAATCTAGGTCTAAAATCAATTATGTCTCTTGTATTTAAGAATTAAATTGACTCGCCATGGGAGAAGGATAAAGGGGAAAAATACATTCTTCCTATTACATCTAATTACAATTGTAAAACATTTTCCTTGAAAATGTAATTGCTGCCTGTTGAGACCGTATCTGTGGAGCTTAAATTGTTTAGTTGACTCTTCTGATTGTCTTTCAAGTTCCTCCTTGGGATTTCAAATCATGAGGAAATGATCTCTAGTATTCTGTGTGTTTAAACGACCTTTGGGCAATCATGTGCATCATTATAATGAAATAAGTAAGCATGACTTCTGAGTTTCTCCTTACCATCAGAAATCACTCATTTTCCTATTCACTTTGTGGAGATGAGCACTGAAAAAATATGATTGATGACCCTGTTCTGTTGAACCCAACTAAAGCAGAAATACTGCATCAATTGGATTTCCCTAAGTGTAAAATAATGGTGCCATGTCATAGAATCATAGAAACATTGAGTTGGAACAGACCTCGTGGGACATCCAGTCCAACCCAATCCTTCCAAGAAGCAAGAAAATCACACTCAAAGCAACCCTGACAGATGGCTATCCAGCCTCTGTTTAAAAGCCTCCAAAGAAGGAGCTTCCACCACACTCTGGGGCAGAGAGTTCCACTGCTGAACAGCTCTCACAGTCAGGAAGTTTTTCCTCATGTTCAGATGGAATCTCCTCTCTTGTAGTTTGAAGCCATTGTTCTGCATCCTAGTCTCCAAGGAAGCAGAAAACAAGCTTGCTCCCTCCTCCCTATTATTATTATTATTATTATTATTATTATTATTATTATTAAACTTTATTTGTACCCCGCTAGCATCTCCCGAAGGATTCGATGTGGCTTACACAGGCCGAGGCCTCAACACACAACATAACAATACAATCTAAGCAAATCAAACAATTAAAAACAGAATAAAACAAAATAAACAACAGGCACAATACACTAAACACAATAAAACTGGGCCGGGCCAGAGCAATGGGTACAAGATTAAAAGTGCTGATGTGACAGGAGGTGTATATATGGCTTCCAGGGCAAGTGCGATGTGCGATGTGCAGCAATCATTGGTTCTGATAAAGTGCTTATGGGACTTGGTAGTGGAGATTTCCTAGACTGGGAAGGCACACCCTATGACTTCTCCTCACAGGACCATCATGTCTCCTCTCAGCCTTCTCTTCTTCAGGCTAAACATGCCCAGCTCTTGAAGCTGCTCCTTATAGGGTTTGTTCTCCAGACCCTTGATCATTTTAGTCGCCCTCCTCTGGACACATTCCAGCTTGTCAAGATCTCCCTTCAGTTGTGGTACCCAAAATTGGACACACTGTGTCCAATTCTGGGCACCACAATTGAACACAGTATTCCAGGTGTGGTCTGACCAAGTCACAATAGAGGGGGAAGATGGTCGTAAGTGGTTGGTAACACTTATTGCCCTTTTTACTGGTGTGCCACCAATTGCCTTTTCTGGACAGAATAACCTATCCATGTACTGATGATCTTCTGGTTAGACTACTGTAATGCTACTTATTTATTTCATATATTTCCTCTACTTGTATACCACTTTTCTCAGCCCAGAGGGGAACTCAAAGTAGTTTCCAACATATTTATGGCAAAATGTAATGCATCAAATACATATAAAACCTAACATAAAGCAACAACATATAACTATTGATTAGATCATAATAACGTAAGAACATTTAAACATTAAAACGTGGAGTTAAGAGCATATTAATGTAAATATAATAGCAACCTATGTGAGGTTGCTCTTGAAGAAAACTTGAAAGCTGCAGTTAGTGCCAAGTGCAACAACTCAACTGCTTACTGGAACACAATATAACTATGGATAATGCCAGACTTAAAAGGGAATAGGCTGTGCAAATGGAGTTTCACAATTGCAACCAATGCTTTTTCTTTAATGATGTACAACTATTTGTCCATGTTTTCAATGTTCTACTTCCCTCAATGGAATTGCATAAAAAGCCATTATGTATTTCCTCTTGAAAATCAGGGAAATAAGCAAATCCCTTGGCAAATATGCAGCAGAAGTGTGGCAGACATTAGATAGCTGCATGACCATATTTTATTTTATTTTATTTAGAAGATTTCTATACCAGCCTTCTCAACCTCAACGAGGGACTCAGGTCGGTTTACAATACATACATTTACAATACATATCAAATACAATCAGATAAAACAGCAAATACAACTCATTACATATTAAAATAGTACAACTCAGTACAATAAAAACCACATCATTAAATCATTACAGACCATATATTTACACATATGTGATGCAGGATTTCAGCTGAGAGCTACCACAAAAGAAATTGCCAGAGTTTGATAGTGATCACTGTCTTTCTAAACTTGTGCTCTATTCTCAGGCTTTTTTGGGCATATCTCTCCAATTCTCTGAGATTCTGATGTGGTAGGAATTTATGGACAGATGATAGGGCTATGTATGTTTTGGATTGCACAAAAGGAAACCCACTTTGTACTGATTATTTTGAGAGTCTAAACAAACTGTGCATTTTGAAGTTGATAAGAGAGCAGCATAATTTTGCTTTTCTGAGGAGGGCTAATTCCCTGAAATGTTTCTGATTGTTCCAGCTGCACAGGGACTCCAAACCTAGTTCAAAATTGTACATAGAAAAAACAACTCAGTACAAGAAGTTGCAGATATGTGGGGACCCTTTTTTCTGCTGATAAATTCTAGATGTTCCACCTGATCTGCTTCCTCTCCATTTGTCTTCAAATGTTGCTTTAGGTGACACTCCAACTGAGCAGCGACTGCCATGTGAGAATAACAGCTGACTTCCTCAGTTCGGTACAACATGTTTCTCACAGATAATTCACTCCAGTGTTTGTAGCATCTTCCTTCACATTTCCCACAGTAGCTTGAAAAAACACCCAGATCTGTTGACAAAATTAATGAGCTCGAGAGATCTCCAGGAAGGACACTTCCCAGGGGTATAGCCTATACAAACACAAACCTGGCATCCATACACATGTGCTGTTTCAAGCAGAGCCAGACGGGAGATAAGGCAGCCGGGCAATTTGATCTGATGTATGGAAGGATTCGGAACCTGATTTCACTGGAAAATATCTGATTGACCTTGAACCTGGAACACCTGTCAGCAGGGAATGGATAGGCTCCCTTCTTTGGCAATGTCGGTGGTTTATTTTTTTCCCCAGATGTATCACAACAAGTATTGAATGCCAAAGCAGGTTCAGCAACAACAAGAAAGAATCAAGAGTAGTGATGTTGAGGCTTTTTCAGTGGCAAAGTGTATGGCTTTAGCTGCCTGTGTGATTTAGACTCACATCCTCCGCACCAGAAGGATTGTCTTCTTCTGAAGCTGAAAGAGTTTTACTTGCCCAAGAGTTTCTATGGCCAAGCAGGGATTCAAACTATGATCTCCAGACTAATGATTTACTATAGAAGGGAGACCCAGATTAGGACGCGGAACAATGGCTTCAAACTACAAGAGAGGAGATTCCATCTGAACATGAGGAAGAACTTCCTGACTGTGAGAGCCGTTCAGCAGTGGAACTCTCTGCCCCGGAGTGTGGTGGAGGCTCCTTCTTTGGAAGCTTTTAAACAGAGGCTGGATGGCCATCTGTCAGGGGTGCTTGGAATGCAATATTCCTGCTTCTTGGCAGGGGGTTGGACTGGATGTCCCATGAGGTCTCTTCCAACTCTTTGATTCTATGATTCTATGACCCTAATTTAGAAGTGCTTTACTTGATGGACTTGATGGCCTTTGATATCCCCTCAAACAGTGTGTGTGTGTATGTTTAAATCTCATTCTTGACAAGAGAGAGTTGCTTGATACTAGGTATGGAAAGAATGTTTGAAAAAACTTCTAAAAGTGTCAGAAAGGTTTTCTCTGCTCTCAAAAACCCAAATGAGAAGAACCCTGAGTTGAAGAGATTCTTTTATTATTTTTGTATTGTTTTCCATATTATCTCTTGTGCAGAAAATGCTGTTTTTTACCCAAACTAATCAGATGCCAATTCAGTGTAAAATAAGCCCAGAGTAGCCAAGATTATTATCAGTTCAGGATTCTGTTCATCAGGGTTCCTTAATGCTCAGCCTTTTCAACTATTTGGGGGAATATTTCCAAATATTATTTCCATTCCAGATGTGACATATAACTACAGCTCCATAGCTATATCCCCCAGTGGTACCGTAAATCCCATTTTTACGCAAAGCAGTCATTGAATCATAGAATCAAAGAGTTGGAAGAGACCACATGGGCCATCCAACCCAACCCCCTGTCAAGAAGCAGGAATATTGCATTCAAATCACCCCTGACAGATGGCCATCCAGCCTCTGTTTGAAAGCTTCCAAAGAAGAAGCCTCCACCACACTCTGAGGCAGAGAGTTCCACTGCTGAATGGCTCTCACAGTCAGGAAGTTCTTCCTTGTGTTCAGATGGAATCTCCTTTCCTGTAGCTTGAAGCCATTGTTCCGCATCCTAGTGTCCAGGGAAACAGAAAACAAGCTTGCTCCCTCCTCCCTGTGGCTTCCTCTCACATATTTATACATGGTTATCACATCTCCTCTCAGCCTTCTCTTCTTCAGGCAAAACATGCCCAGCTCCTTAAGCCGCTCGTCATAGGGCTTGTTCTCCAGACCCTTGATCATTTTAGCCGCCCTCTTCTGGACACATTCCAGCTTGTCAATATCTCTCTTGAATTGTGGTGTCCAGAATTGGACACAATATTCCAGGTGTGGTCTAACCAAAGACTAGACTAGAGGGATAGCATTACTTCCCTAATCTTCCCTAATCTAGACACTATGTTCCTATTGATGCAGGCCAAAATCCCATTGGCTTTTTTGCCGCAACATCACATTGTTGGCTCATGTTTAAATTGTTGTCCACGAGGACTACAAGATCTTTTTCACACGTCCTGCTCTCGAGCCAGGCATTGTCCCCCATTCTGTATCTTTGCATTTCGTTTTTCCTGCCAAAGTGGAGTATCTTGCATTTGTCCCTGTTGAACTTCATTTTGTTAGTTTTGGCCCATCTCTCTAATCTGTCAAGATCGTTTTGAATCCTGCTCCTGTCCTCTGGACTATTGGCTATCCCTCCCAATTTGGTGTTGTCTGCAAACTTGATGATCCTGCCTTCTAGCCCTTCATCTAAGTCATTAATAAAGATGTTGAACAGGACCGGGCCCAGGACGGAACCCTGCGGCACTCTGCTCGTAATTTCTTTCCAGGATGAAGAGGAAGCATTGGTGAGCACCCTCTGGGTTCATCCATTTAACCAATTACTGATCCACCTCACTGTAGTTTTGCCTAGCCCACATTGGACTAGTTTCCTTGCCAGAAGGTCATGGGTGACCTTTTTGAAGGCCTTACAGTCTTCCTTCTCAATATATTTATTTATTTACTGTTTTTATATACCACCCTTCTCAGCCCTCAGGCAACTCATAACCATTTCCATGTAGACACTTAGCAGGAGAGTGATGGGAATAATGTCCTGTTGTTTTCCTTTTGCTGAAATAATCTACAGGGAGTTCTTGGTAGGTCCCTGAAGGTGTCATCCTTGCAGAATGTTCAGTTACGGGAAATGCCATTCTGCTTATTTTCCCCTCCCCAAATCTGGGGGTGCTGCAAGAGAGAAATAAAGCTGCTGTATGGTAGAGAATTCCGATCTCCACAACAACTGAAGAAACCCACTGGCAAAATGCCAAACATCAAAAGGAAGAATCAACATCAAAAGCCTGTCTGAGCAAAACGGTCTCTTTAGCAAACTTCCAAGGGTAGATGACCATTCTATCCTGTTGTTAACTATTTTTTTCTTGCAGAGGTTCACCAAATATTCTGGATTATACCCTTAGAAACTCGTGCTCTGTTTTATCCCATTCCCTTTCTCCCCTCACTGTTCCGTTTCTCTAAATTCATCCATAGCAAATTGGGGGAGGATGTTCTAAATCTCAGTGCTTAGTAAGGGAGCTTAACTTGAAATTGTATCATGATGAGATGCCTCTTTTTTGGCCCTCTCTCCTTGATTGTGGACTGATTTTCTTTCTTAAGGAAACAACCCTCACCATTTCCCACCATATTCCGGATCTTTCCCGCTCCCATTGCAACTTCCCCAGATGTTCAAGGTGACTCCATTATCCCCAGGTGAGGCCTTATTATGTGATTTTTGCCTTTGTTTCCCAAGTCTCTTTGCATCACGTTGCTGTCCCTTTTGCTGGCTATTGCAAGAGACACGTGTTCCAGCCCTCATCCTGGAACTCTGCCTGCCTGTTCTCCCAATGGCAACATATGCTCTTCTAAGTGCAGCTGGCTCCCTGCAAAAGCGGAGATTTGCTGAAGATTTCATTCCCTCTGCTCATATATCACATCTGTGATGCAGGGAGACTATTCTGGGAGTTCGTCGGATGCATTTCAAGAGAATCTGCAGCTTTGAATCTCACAGTTTTATTACCGGAATTCAGTTCCCTAGTTGATCCTGCCTCTATTGAAAGACAATGTGAAAACAGGTGGAAATCTTGCAGGGAATGCAGAATCATTTCCTCCTTGTTCTTTTCCCCTCCATCTTCCTTCTCTTCCCTTCCCTTCATCATGACCACCACCATCACTGTGCCACCATCAGCATACATATCAATGTATTGTCGAAGGCTTTCATGGCTGGAATCACTAGGTTCTTGTGGGTTTTTTCGGGCTATAGGGCCATGTTCTAGAGGCATTTCTCCTGACGTTTCGCCTGCATCTATGGCAAGCATCCTCAGAGGTAGTGAGGTCTGTTGGAATTAGGACAATGGGTTTATATATCTGTGGAATGGCTGGGGTGGGGCAAAGAGCTCTCTGCTGAAGCTAGGTGTGAATGTTTCAGCTGACCACCTTCATTAGCATTTGAAGGCCTGCCTGAGCCTGGGAAAATCTTTTGTTGAGAGGTGTTAAGATGTGCCTGGTTGTTTCCTCTCTGCTGTTTTGCTGTTGTAATTTTAGAGTTTTTTTAATACTGGTAGCCAGATTTTGTTCATTTTCATGGTCTCTTCCTTTCTGTTGAAATTGTCCACATGCTTGTGGATTTCACACCAACAACCACCATGTCAGACTACACAGAGAAGCCATTGAAATCCTCAGCCAGGCCTTCAAATGCTAATGAAGGTGGTCAGTTGAAACATTCACACCTAGCTCCAGCAGAGAAGAGCTCCTTGCCCCACCCCAGCCATTCCACAGATATATAAACCCATTGTCCTAATTCCAACAGACCTCACTACCTCTGAGGATGCTTGCCATAGATGCAGGCAAAACATCAGGAGATATGCCTCTAGAACATGGCCCTATAGCCTGAAAAAACCCACAAGAACCTAGCATACATATCACTTTGCAGAAGTTTGTGAGGCTACTGTAATACCCACTACATTGGTATACCTTTGTGGATGGCTCAAAATGAAGGTATTAAATTGTCAAATAGGAATGGAAAGAATATTAATAATTCACTAGCTGTACCCACCACGCGTTGCTGTGGCCAACCTTCCCCCCCTCTTTCTCTCTTTCTTTCTTTCTCTCTCTTTTTCCTTCCCCTTTTTTTTTCTTTCCTTCTCTCTTTCCTTCCTTCTCTTCCTCTTCCCTTCCTTCCTCCCATTTCTTTCCCTTCCTCTTTTCCCCTTTCTTCCTTCTCTACCTATTCTTGGACTGCAACTCCCAGCAATCCTCCTGATCGATCTATCTACCTACTTATCTATCTGTATCTAATCTAATCTTTCTATCCGAAGGATTGCTGAGATCTGCAGTCCAGGAATAGGAAATTGGAAATATGTAAGGATTGGGATGCTCCCAAAAAAATCTTGCATCTTGGAAATGGTGCATTTGGATCATCCTCCTCTCCTAGAGGGCCTGGTCTAGGGGATGCTGGTAGCCGTAGTCTGGAAGACAGTGTAGATATGCTATTGTGTGTTTTGTTTGCTGGGGGAGTCATTTTTGCACATGTGGTGTAGCATCATTTTGCTTTTTGGGTTTTTTGTCTTTTGTCTTTTTTAAGTTCTTTCCACTATGTTTTTCAGTGTTTTTATGAGTGATGGTCACTCATTGGCCTGATAGGTGTATTGTGTCCAAATTTGTTGTCAATTCATCCAGTGGTCTTTCAGTTATGTTAATCCCACAAACTAACATTATTTTTATTTATATAGATTTTTCCCAGATTGAAAAATCTATGACTTAACTGTTGGGAAACTTGATTAGGATCAATAAATATACCAGGAAGAATTTTGAATAACTTTCTCTTCAAATATTCCAGTGTGTCATGCGGCAATTCCTCTGCAAAGAAAACGATGTGCTTCTTTCTGGACTATTGCAATGCACACTACGTGGGGCTTCCCTTGAAGACAGCCTGGAAACTCCAATTGATCCAACGTTCAGCAGCCAGACTACTAACTGGGGCAAATTACAGGGAGTGGTCAACCCTGCTGTTTAAGGAGCTCCATTGGCTGCCATTCATTTTCTGGTCCCAATTCAAGGTGCAGGTTATCACCTATAAAGCCCTAAATGGTTTGGGAGCCGCGTACCTTCATGACCGCATCTCCTACCACAAACCTGCATGTTCCCTCTGATCCTTGGGGGAGGCCCTCTTCTCACCTCTTCCTCTATCACAGGCATCTGGGGAGAGCACAGTTGAGCTCCCTCTGTCAGCTCCAGCTCCCCATGCAGAGACATCAGAGAAACTTCCCACAAGGATGGGTAAAACATCAAAACATCCGGGTGTCTCCTGAGCAACATCCTTGCAGATGGCCAATTCTCTCACACCAGAAGTGACTTGCAGTTTCTCAAGTCACTCCAGAGACAAAAAACGTGCAAAGATCAGCACACTACACCATGGAGGCTGGTAATTTAGGGAAATGTATTTAGTATTCTAAACTAGAGAGCTCTCGTTGCATCTAGAATAGACTACTGCAACGCACTCTACATGGGGTTACCTTTGAAGACTGCTCGGAAGCTTCAAATAGTCCAATGAGAGGCAGCCAGGTTAATAACTGGGGTGGCATACAGGGAGCATACAACTCCCATGTTACGCCAGCTCCACTGGCTGCCAGTTTGCTACCGGGCACAATTCAAAGTGCTGGCTTTGGCCTATAAAGCCCTAAATGGCCCTGGCCCAAATTATCCATCCAAATGCATCTCCCTCTATGTACCATCGCGGAGATTAAGATCCTCTGGGGAGGCCCTGCTTTCCGTCCCGCCATTGTCACAGGCGTGATTGGTAGGGACGAGGGACAGGGCTTGTGCTGGTCAATGACTGAAATAAATGTTTTGATTTGAGGGACAGGGCCTTCTTGATGATTGCTCCCCTGCTATGGAACTCCCTTCCTTGTGAGATCAGGTCACCCCCCTCCCTCCTGTCCTTTAGAAGGATGGTAAAAACTTGGCTGTGGGACCAAGCTTTCGGGACAGGGCAATGAAGCGATAATGGGAAAGATGACAGGGCCAATTGGATTTGATGCGAATGGCTAGGACGGTTTTAAATTGTGTTATTTTAAATGGTGTATTTTAATATTTAGATAAATGTTTTTTAATGTTTATGTATTGTACCCAGGCATTGAATGTTTGCCATGTATATGTTGTGCTCCGCTCTGAGTCCCCTTTGGGGTGAGAAGGGCGGAATATAAGTGTTTTAAATAATAATAAATTAAATAATAATAAATCTACAAGTTCCAAACTGCAATTCCTTAGGATGCAGCCATGGCAGTGTAATCATAGTGCTAGTCTTGAGGCCCAAAAGTGGCTGATCATATTTCCTTCCTCTTTACAACTTGCAATATATATTTCCCCCTTACCTTTTATTTAAAACAGGTATGAGAATATCCATGCTGGGAAAGAGCTTTTGAATTTAGCCAGTGCATTTGGGTGAGTAAGAATTTCTTTCATTTGTTTTTGAACTGTCAGGAGATCAAACTGAAATGGAAATAATTTGATTTTTTTAATAAGGATGTGGCGGAAACTAAAACGGATAGATTTGTCCAGTCCACCCCTTTTCTCATCGGCCAAAGTAATAAATTCTTCCAGCCAGACAACCCAGAGTCACCTCAATTTATAACACATTTTGCGAATGAAGCCACATCCCCATTTTGCAAAATGAAATCTCCCATCACAAAATAACTGAAAGAGGCAATAACCTTTTCATCACTTTTTGGCTTGAATCAGAGAACAATCTAGCAGTTGGCTCGGTAAATCAGGGCGGGACCTCCTATTATGAACTACAAAAAAAGTCAATTTGAATGTCAAGCTCAGAAGCAAAGGATGTAAGCTTCAAAGAGCCCTAGTTTGTGAAAATGAGGGTGCTGCATTGTGTACTTCTGATACACTCCACATGCTCCAAGAATCAGAAAAATGCCAAATTTAAGCACATTGCAAACAGAGTTTTCCATTGTCTAGGACCACAGGAATTCCATGCTATTTCACGGATATTACATAGGTCAAGAGAAAACGATGGCCCAGATTGCAAAGACTGCTGATATCCCAAAATAAATGTCAAAGCTGTTTTCTGCTGTTCCCTCCCCATCCTTTTTTTGTTCCTTTTGCCAATAGAGGAGGTTGTGATTCCTGAAGCGAACAGCTAACAAACATTTCAGAAGCAATGCTAAGGTTCTTCAGCTCAGAATGTGCTCAGATTCTGTACATTATTCCTGGGGTGAAAATTGCTGGAAGAAACATTAACAACCTCAGATATGCAGATGACACCACTCTGATGGCTGAAAGCGAGGAGGAGCTGAGGAGCCTTCTAATCAAGGTGAAAGAAGAAAGCGCAAAAGCCAGGTTGCAGCTAAACATAAAAAAACCCAAGATTATGGCAACAAGAATGATTGACAACTGGGAAATAGAGGGAGAAAATGTGGAGGCCGTGACAGACTTTATATTTCTAGGTGCAAAGATTACTGCAGATGCAGACTGTGGCCAGGAAATCAGAAGACGCTTCCTTCTTGGGAGGAGAGCAATGTACAGTCTCGATAAAATAGTAAAGAGTAGAGACATCAGACTGGCAACAAAGATCCGCAGAGTCAAAGCCATGGTATTCCCTGTAGTAACCTACGGATGTGAGAGCTGGACCTTAGGGAAGGCTGAGCGAAGGAAGACCGATGCTTTTGGAAGTCCCAGAGGAGTTTGATGTGTTCATTGATTATTATTATTAATAATAATAATTTTCATACCGAACAGTACAAAGCCTGCCTTTCTTATTGTAATGCTATGCCACGTCCCTCCAGCAAAGGATCACCGCCTTGTCGGGGCGCTGGAGCTTGAGCACCTCAATGATGTCATGAGCGAAACCGTGAAGGGCCACCCAAGACGGGACGGTTGTGGCAGAGAGGTCAGACCAAGCGTGATCCCTGGGGAAGGCAATGGCAAACCACTCCAGTATCCTTGCCAGGAAAACTAAATGGACCAGTACAACCAGAGATATGTCGGTATGCCATTGGAAGATGGGACTCCCAGGTCGGAAGATGGCCAAAATGCTACTGGGGAGGAGCAGAGGATAAGTTCAACTAGCCCCAGATGTGATGACGCAGCTAGCTCAAAGCCGAAAGGAAGGCTAGCGGCCGACGGTACTGGAGGCGAACGACGAATCCGATGCTCTAAAGATCAACACACCATAGGAACCTGGAATGTAAGATCTATGAGCCAGGGCAAATTGGATGTTGTTATTGGTGAGATGTCAAGACTAAAGATAGACATTCTGGGGGTCAGCGAACTGAAATGGACTGGAATGGGCCACTTCACATCAGATGACCACCAGATCTACTACTGTGGACAAGAGGAACATCGAAGAAATGGAGTAGCCTTCATAATTAATAAGAAATTCGCTAAAGCGGTGCTTGGATACAACCCAAAAAATGACAGAATGATCTCAATTCGAGTGCAAGGAAAGCCTTTCAACATCACAGTGATCCAAATATACGCCCCAACCACAGCTGCTGAAGAAGCAGAAGTAGATCAGTTCTATGAGGATCTGCAGGACCTACTGGATAATACACCAAAAAGAGACATTATTTTCATTACAGGAGACTGGAATGCCAAGGTAGGAAGTCAAATGACAACTGGGATCACAGGCAAGCATGGTCTGGGAGAACAAAATGAAGCGGGACGCAGGCTGATAGAATTCTGCCAGGAAAACTCGCTGTGTATAACGAATACTCTCTTCCAACAACCTAAAAGACGGCTTTATACATGGACCTCACCAGATGGTCAACACCGAAATCAGATTGACTACATCCTTTGCAGCCAAAGGTGGCGGACATCCATCCAGTCGGTGAAAACAAGACCTGGGGCTGACTGTAGCTCAGATCACGAACTTCTTATTGCCCAATTTAGAATAAAACTAAAGAGATCAGGGAAAATACACAGACCAGTTAGATATGATCTCACTAACATTCCTAGCGAATATACAGTGGAAGTGAAGAACAGATTTGAAGGACTAGATTTAGTAAACAGAGTCCCAGAAGAACTATGGACAGAAGTCCGAGACATTGTTCAGGAGCCGGCAACAAAGTACGTCCCAAAGAAAAAGAAAACCAAGAAGGCAAAATGGTTGTCTGCTGAGACACTGGAAGTAGCCCAAGAAAGGAGGAAAGCAAAAGGAAACAGTGAAAAGGGGAGATATGCCCAGTTAAATGCGCAATTCCAGAGGTTAGCCAGAAGAGATAAGGAACTATTTTTAAATAAGCAATGCATGGAAGCGGAAGAAGACAACAGAATAGGAAGGACAAGAGACCTCTTCCAGAAAATTAGAAACATTGGAGGTAAATTTCAGGCAAAAATTGGTATGATAAGAAACAAAGATGGCAGGGACCTAACAGAAGCTGAAGAGATCAAGAGAAGGTGGCGAGACTATACAGAAGATCTGTATAGGAAGGATAACAATATCGAGGATAGCTTTGACGGTGTGGTGAATGAATTAGAACCAGACATCCTGAGGAGTGAGGTTGAATGGGCCTTAAGAAGCATTGCTGACAACAAGGCAGCAGGAGATGATGGGATCCCAGCTGAACTGTTTAAAATCTTAAAAGATGATGCTGTCAAGGTGATGCATGCCATTTGCCAGCAAATATGGAAAACACAAGAATGGCCATCAGACTGGAAAAAATCAACTTATATCCCCATACCAAAAAAGGGAAATGCGAAAGACTGCTCAAACTTCCGTACAGTGGCCCTTATTTCTCATGCCAGTAAGGTAATGCTCAAGATCCTGCAAGGAAGACTCCAGCAATACATGGAGCGAGAGTTGCCAGATGTTCAAGCTGGGTTTAGAAAAGGCAGAGGAACGAGAGACCAGATTGCCAATATCCGCTGGATAATGGAGAAAGGCAGGGAGTTTCAGAAAAACATCTACTTCTGCTTCATTGACTATTCTAAAGCCTTTGACTGTGTGGATCATAATAAATTGTGGCAAGTTCTTGGTGGGATGGGCATACCAAGCCACCTTGTCTCTCTCCTGAGGAATCTGTACAAGGACCAAGTAGCAACAGTCAGAACTGACCACGGAATAACAGACTGGTTCAAGATTGGGAAAGGCGTACGGCAAGGCTGCATACTCTCACCCAACCTTTTTAACTTGTATGCAGAACACATCATGCGATGTGCGGGGCTGGATGAATGCAAAGCTGGGGTGAAAATTGCTGGAAGAAACATTAACAACCTCAGATATGCAGATGACACCACTCTGATGGCCGAAAGCAAGGAGGAGCTGAGGAGCCTTCTAATCAAGGTGAAAGAAGAAAGCGCAAAAGCCGGGTTGCAGCTAAACGTCAAAAAAACCAAGATTATGGCAACAAGAATGATTGACAACTGGAAAATAGAGGGAGAAACCGTGGAGGCCGTGACAGACTTTGTATTTCTAGGTGCAAAGATTACTGCAGATGCAGACTGTAGCCAGGAAATCAGAAGACGCTTACTTCTTGGGAGGAGAGCAATGTCCAGTATCGATAAAATAGTAAAGAGTAGAGACATCAGACTGGCAACAAAGATCCGCCTAGTCAAAGCCATGGTCTTCCCTGTAGTCACCTACGGATGTGAGAGCTGGACCTTAGGGAAGGCTGAGCGAAGGAAGATCGATGCTTTTGAGCTGTGGTGTTGGAGGAAAGTGCTGAGAGTGCCTTGGACTGCGAGAAGATCCAACCAGTCCATCCTCCAGGAAATAAAGCCCGACTGCTCACTGGAGGGAAAGATACTAGAGACAAAGTTGAAGTACTTTGGCCACATCATGAGGAGACAGGAAAGCCTAGAGAAGACAATAATGCTGGGGAAAGTGGAAGGCAAAAGGAAGAGGGGCCGACCAAGGGCAAGATGGATGGATGGCATCCTTGAAGTGACTGGACTGACCTTGAGGGAGCTGGGGGTGGTAACGGCCGACAGGGAGCTCTGGCGTAGGCTGGTCCATGAGGTCACGAAGAGTCGGAGACGACTGAACGAATGAACAACAACAACATGCCACGTCCTCTAAAGTGGCTCTTTGGTAAACAGTCTGGACTGGAATGTGAGGTAAAGAAATTATGGGTACCGCAACTCACTCACAATTGTCACATAGACAGAAAGCTTAGTATCACAGAATGAATTTGGACATAGCACAACCTACTACTGTCTGGAAACAAAGTGATTCTCATTAGCCCATAATGACAGAGCTCATGTGCTGCTATGCAGACTAAAGGTCCATCCTTCATTAACACATCAATTTACATGACCGGTGTTCTGTGCATTAGAGAATTTGCATAATGCATCTGCTTGCATCTTAAAGAAGGTGTGCAAATGCAATCCCTTTCAGACTGATCGAGGTCTTTGTATTAACCTTATCATATACAGCGATGTGGAAAAGTTAATGCTGGTGTGATGGGAAGTATTTTTCAACATATTAGACAGGGAGCAAATGTCTGACTGGATGTGGTTATTGTATAGTATTTTTTTTTTAAAAAAATCTTGAGTGTTCCTGGGAACAGTGGGGACACCTAGTGTAAGGACACTTAATGTTTTGCCTTAAAGGTGGCCTATAGTTAAAAATGGTCTAAACTCAATTGCTAGCCCTACCTAGAGCAGATCATGCTAACATTTCTATAAGTCAACATGTAAATTCAGCTCATTCAGTGTGTCTAACTAATTGACAATAGCATTTGCACAAAGTCCAGTAGCTCATCACTTCGGCTGAAAATAATATGTAAACAGACAATGACCATCCCATAATGAAGTAAAGCATTTTCCTAAGCTATAGTTTAACATCATAGGTGGTAATAGGCCATGGGGTGGATTTGGTCATAGAGAAATTATTTGTCATTATTGCTTGAATTCTATTGGTCCTGCTTTACCTAACTAGAATAGATAATTTTATAATGCCAAATCAAATTATTCAATGGCAAGCCCTTTTAATTCTACTCTGAGGATGTATCTATTCTATACAGTAGAATTAATGCAGTTTGACACCACTTCAGCTGCCATGGCTGAATGTCAAGGGATCCTGGGAGTTGTAGTTTTACAAGGGCCTTAGCCTTCACTGCCCAAGAATGCTAGTGTTTTCCCAAGCATTATATAGAATAAGGCCATGACAGTTGAAGAGGTATCAAACTGCATTAATTCTATAGTGCAGATGCAGCTTGATTGGGAATAACCAGATTGTTCCAGCTCACATTTTCTACCACCCATTGTGCACTTCCCCAAAAAGTGAATTTTATCTATTCATCCACTTTGGCTGAGAAATTGGTTGATATAATTCTGTTGTTATCCTTACAATCATCCTTACAATGATGGTAAGATTCATTAAAATCCTGTTTGTGGCCTACATAACATGTATGTTTTCTTTATTTCCCTTCCTCTCTCTGTCCAGTGTGAAATAATTACAGAAGTGCTGGGATCTCTAGAATAATATGGAAAATCTTGATTCTGATTTAATCATGTTGCAGCTGGCTATGTGAACATAGCTATATACCTCTGAGATACAGGAGAGGAGACTTCAGAGGCTGTATAATAAGTAGTGATGTTTATATATGTATCTGCATGCAGAACTACCACTATATATATAGGATTACAATCCTTTTGACCTTAAAAGAAGTGAAAAAAATCTAGAGAGCCTTGTGAAAAACCTCTTGGGTTTTAGCCTGGTTCTATTGTGTAGGATGAATGCATCACTTTAATTTACATATCTCAATACTATGTGATCATGGGATTTTCCAGTTTGGTATTGTACCAGCATTCTTTGGTAGACAAGACCAAAATCCTTGTAAAATCACAACACCCAGTATTGAATCTTGGTAGTTAAAATGGTGTCAAATTGCATTCATTCAACAGTATAAATAGATTGTTAGTTATGTAGATCAGCCACCAGAGGCTGGTGGTGTAACTGATGATTTATAGAGGATTGTGAGCTTTCCTGTGGCACAAACTGATGCATTCTCAAGTCTGGGAAATTCAAGTCTGGAAAATAATGGTTCTCTCTGTGAGAAAACTGACTTGGAAAGTGCAAGCCCTCAAGGGCATTCAGGGGAGTCAGAAGTAGCAACAGCAGATAGGGAATTGAGTAAGGAGCTGAATGATAAGCATCTCTTGTAGCTACAAAGATCAACAACAGTCCTCATTTACAAATCAGAGCCAGAAATTGATTATGTCATTCAGTAATTCACAAGAAACGGAATGCTTTCATGGATGTCTATTAAACAACAAGTTGTTTACCTTAAGTTCAGTTCAGGCAACACTGCTTTAGAGTGAGAAGCTAAGCCTGAGTTCTCTAGTTCCTGGTTCAGGCCAAGCTTTGATTTTGGATTTGATAACCTGGAAGTTTTCTATGTTCCTGATCATGTATTCCTGTTCAAGATTTATTAGTTATAGCTTTCTTGATTTTGGACTTATGCTGTATCTCTGATTTCTGGCTGTTCCTGGACTTTTTCACCTCTGCAACTTTATGAGACATATGGATTCTTGTCTGGTTATCACCTCCTACTAAACCTTTTGGGATTATATAGCTTCCTTTCTTATTCCTGATTTTTATATGCTTTTTATATGTTTTTACAATAAACTGTTTCTATTCCTGGACTCTTGGGCGGTGTGGTGGTCATAGGTGTTAATAACAGTCTTCATCTGGATGTATTGTGAATGCATGCTAAATATTCTTTGTGAGGTTATTACATTTCTTGCTCTCTCTCTCTCTCTCTCTCTATATATATATATATATATAGTGTTTGTCTTTATTTCTATGGCTAGCTACATGCTTTACAATGACCTATTATTACAAGCAGTGCATTCATTATAATTCTCAGTTGGGACTAAACAGTTGGATTTAGGTCAGAGTGAAAGTAAAATATAGATACATAAAGAAACACAACACCTAAATTTGGTCCTATGAAGTTAGGTCCTGAATTTTCATGAGGATGGATTGTCATTGGACAAGTTGCCATTCATGAGCTGCTCAAATATTTATGGCAGGTTGGTGAGAGACCTTACCGTCATGGAATGTTTTTATCCCATCCTAAACATTGTTTGCCAACCTGCTATTGCTCTGGCAGTATATGCATTGCCCATATTGACAACTGGATAGAATTCTTTTTGCATTATGCAGTGCTGGCGGTTTTTATGCTCATCACTGTTACACAGAAAGGTTAGAAAACGGATGGTGCTATATATATATATATATATATATATATATATATATATATATATAGAAGAGAGAGAGAGAAGACAGACAGACAGACAAGGTCCTTAAACACATACTGTTGCACTCTTTTGACCATTGTACAGCAGATGTATTCAGGCCATAGTTCCCTGAGAGAAATCATTTTGCATGCAGTTGGATGGCACACAACTATGTTGGTCTTTTTGCTTCATCCACTGGAATTGCAAAAAATATCTATTGTACCTCCCCCCTTGCACAATGCAGCACATTGGCAGATAATATGCAGTTGGTTGCATTATTCAACAGAAGAGTGGAATTAAAGCTATATATTTGTCATAATTACTTAGTAGTGCCTTCACTGCACTATGATGCAACAGTATTTAAGAAATAGCCATTTGACATTTCCTATTTCATATTGTGCAATAGCCAAAGCCTGTCACAAGAATGCAGTCTGTTGAACAGTGTTGGTGTTCAACAGAAGGGCTGTGTAACTTTGATAATTCATATTTTCAGTGTGTAAACTTGAGGAGAGTTTTGTTGAAAGACTTTTATCCATTTCCAGTTCTAATGGCATGTATTTATGAATGATTGGGCCAAGACCACAACCTGAAATGGTTATTTCAGGGACTAAACCTCCCCCTAATCTTCCAGTCAATATGGGATGAATGGCATTTCTAAGCTCTGGGAAGTTTCTTGGCTCAGCAAACAAGGGTGTTCCCCTTTTCTCATAATGGCATGTGCCTCCCTTGAAACATTTTTGCTCACCTCTTTGCAAATCGATGCAAAATAAATAACCAAAATTGGAATGGATGTATTTTTCTGTTTTCTTTTAATGTCAATGAAATGTAAAATGCTCCCATCTGGGCTCAGCCCTATTTTTATGAATGAGAAAACATTGAAAATAGCAGAATTAAAATGATGGCTTAGCTTTCTGTGTTTGGTTTGGAAGTAACCCTTTTAATGCAGCTGAATAAATGGGCCCTCTTCCCCAAACATTCATCTTGCCAGTGATTCAAAGACTTGTTGTTGGTGTCTTATGTGTGCCTGTGTTCCCCTAGAGAAGTGGCTGAACATTTTTGTTCAGTGCAGAATATCTCTACATTTAGTTCAGGTTTTCAGAATCAGAATTATGCATGCATTGACATTTTCCATGGATTCATATTATGCATTCATGAGTATGTGAATTGCACATGGGTGTTCATTTTCTATGGATGTGTATTGTGCATTGCATGTTGATGGGTACACATTTTTGTGCACTGGTTCCTCTGTGTTACCTTGTCATTCAGCACAAGAGTTGTATGGCATAATATTTAACCTCACAAACAGAGATTTATGATATGCCACCCTGATGTAGGAACTGGGGCAACTATTATAAAAAGGATGCAAAGAAGGGAGGGGAACAAAATTATTACAGTCAAGCAGCAATAATTCAATGTGTTACTGAAAAGAAGCCACCAATTTGTAATGGTTTGTGAAGAAGCCACCACTTTGTAAGAACTTACTAAATTGATAACACAACTAATAACTTGTAATATTGATTTGTTCTTTCTTCAATGTGTAGCATGGCTTAACTTGAAAGTATTTGAAACAGAGACTTGGCTTTAGAAGAAACTGTAACAAGAACTCCTCAATCAACTTTGACATACGACAGCAGCTATGTAAATCGGAAGCCCTTCCACCCAGGCTTTATGGACTCCCAAAAATCCATAAGGACTCCACCCCACTCAGACTCATCGTGAGTGCCATTGGATCCCCCACATATGACTTAGCAAAATTTCTTGCTGCAAAGTTACAAAGCCATATTGGGCTCACTACACACTACATCAAGGACTCAGCCCACTTCATAGAAAAAATCAGCAATCTCAAGCTAGATACCAACGACAAACTGATCAGCTTCGATGTGGTATCTCTATTTACCATGGTCCCGGTAGCAGACACCATGGCACTCATCAACCAGAGGTTCCCAGAAGACATCACGGCTCTGTTTCACCATTGCCTCACCACCAGTTACTTTCGGTGGGACAATGAATTCTACGAACAGAAAGATGGAGAAGCTATGGGGAGCCCTCTCAGCCCGGTCATAGCTAACTTCTACATGGAACACTTTGAAGAACAAGCCCTAGAGTCAGCAACCAAAAAGCCCACGATATGGTTCAGATATGTGGATGACACCTTCACCATTTGGAGCCATGGAGAAGAAGAACTCAACAGGTTCCTGGACCATCTTAACAGCATCCACCCAAAAATCCAATTCACAATGGAAAAAGAAAATGAAGGAAGACTGCCTTTTCTAGATGTCCTAGTCATCCGCAAACCAGATCAACAATTGGCTCACACCGTCTACAGAAAACCCACACACACAGATAGATATCTACATAAAAACTCCAACCATCACCCAAGTGAAAAAAAGAAGCACAATTAAAGCCTTGGCAGACCGTGCAAAAAGAATCTGCGAACCCCACCTCCTCCAAGATGAACTGAACCACCTCAACTGGGCTCTCCAGGCCAATGGATACTCCACTTCAGACATCAGAAGAGCTGCAAGACCAAGAACAAGCCACAAGAGTAAAGATGAAGATCCACCCAGAGGAAAAGTGTTCCTGCCATACATCAAGGGAACCACTGACCGCATAGGGAAGCTGATGAGGAAACATAACATACAAACAATCTACAAACCCACCAAGAAAATCCAACAAATGCTACGTTCAGCAAAGGACAAGAGGGATCCTCTCACCTCTGCAGGAGTCTACCGTATTATTATTATTATTATTATTATTATTATTATTATTATTAAACTTTATTTGTACCCCGCTAGCATCTCCCAAGGGATTCGATGCGGCTTACAATAGGCCAAAGCCCAGCACAACACAATACAACAATACAATACATAGCAAAATAAAACAGTTAAAGCAGAAAACAAAGGCAATAACAATACAACAGGACGTTATTTAAAAAACTGAGCCGGCTGGGGTGGGGTACAGGGTTAAAAGTGCTGAAAAAGTGTCGGAGGGATATAGATTAAGATATAAGTGCGGTGTGCGTTGAGAGTGATCTTGGCTCTATTAAAGTGCTTCTGGGCTTTGGTAGTGGGGATTCCTAATCTGAGAAGGCACGTTGGAATAGCCAAGTTTTCAGGTTTTTTCTAAAGACCGCCAGGGTGGGGGCCTGTCTGAGATCTTTCGGGAGGGCATTCCAGAGGCGGGGGGCCACCACAGAGAAGGCCCTGTCCCGCGTCCCCACCAAACGCGCCTGTGAGGCGGGTGGGATCACGAGCAGGGCCTCTCCTGATGACCGGAGCGAGCGTGTGGGTTCGTAGACTGTGATGCGGTCTCATAGGTAGGATGGTCCCAAACCGTTCAGGGCTTTGTAGGTAAGCACCTGCACCTTAAATTGGGCTCGGAAGATAAATGGCAGCCAGTGGAGCTCCCTAAACAGGGGGGTTGACCTCTCTCTGTAGGGGGCCCCCGTTAGCATCCTGGCTGCTGCCCGTTGGACCAGTTGAAATTTCCGAGCCGTTTTTAAGGGCAGCCCTACGTAGAGCGCATTGCAGTAGTCCAGTCTAGAGGTGACTAAGGCATGGACCACCCCGGCCAGATCAGCCTTCGCGAGGTACGGGCGCAGCTGGCGCACAAGTCTCAGTTGTGCAAAAGCCCCCCCGGACACCGCTGACGCCTGAGCCTCAAGCGTGAGTGATGAATCCAGGAGGACTCCCAAGCTGCGGACCTGTGGCTTCAGGGGGAGTGTAACCCCGTCCAACACAGGTTGCCACCCTATACCCCGGTCTGGTTTGCGATCAACCAGGAGGACCTCTGTCTTGTCGGGATTGATCTTCAGCTTGTTCGTCCTCATCCAGATAGACACAGCGGCCAGGCACTCGTCCAGCACCCGAGAGGCCTCCTTGGAATTAGGTGGAAAAGAGTAGTAGAGTTGTGTGTCATCTGCGTAGAGATGGCACCCAACTCCAAAACTCCGGATGACCTCTCCCAGCGGTTTCATGTAGATGTTAAAAAGCATGGGAAATAGAATGGAGCCTTGCGGGACCCCACAGGTCAAAGGCCAGGGGTCCGAGCAGGCATCACCCAGCTTCACCATCTGGGTACGTCCCTCCAGGAAGGACTGGAGCCACGACAAAACCGTGCCCCCAAGGCCCATCCCAGATAGCCAACCCAGAAGGATACCATGATCGATGGTATCGAAAGCCGCTGAGATGTCCAAGAGGACCAGCAGGGTTACACTCCCCCGGTCTAGTCCTCTACGGAGGTCATCCACCAAGGCGACCAAGGCTGTCTCGGTGCCATGACCAGGCCTGAAACCGGACTGTGCCCGATCCAGGTAATTGATGTCATCCAGGAAGCTCTGGAGCTGGAGGGCGACCACCCGCTCCAGCACCTTACCCAAAAAAGGGAGGTTGGAAATCGGTCTGTAGTTGTTCCATGCAGCTGTGGACAAGTCTACATAGGGACCACCAAACGCAGCATTGCCCAAACACACATCAAGGAACATGAAAGGCACTGCAGACTACTTCAACCAGAGAAGTCAGACATAGCAGAGCACCTGATGAACCAGCCTGGACACAGCATATTATTTGAGAACACAGAAATGCTGGACCACTCCAACAACCACCATGTCAGACTACACAGAGAAGCCATTGAAATCCACAAGCACGTGGACAATTTCAACAGAAAGGAGGAGACCATGAAAATGAACAAAATCTGGCCGCCAGTATTAAAAAACTCTAAAATTACTACAGCAAAACAGCAGAGAGGAAACAACCAGGCACATCTTAACACCTCTCAACAGAACATTTTCCCAGGCTCAGCCAAGCCTTCAAATGCTAATGAAGGTGGTCAGCTGAAACATTCACACCTAGCTTCAGCAGAGAGCTCTTTGCCCCACCCCAGCCATTCCACAGATATATAAACCCATTTTCCTATTTCCAACAGACCTCACTACCTCTGAGGATGCTTGCCATAGATGCAGGCGAAACGTCAGGAGAAATGCCTCTAGAACATGGCCCTATAGCCCGAAAAAACCTACAAGAACCTAGTGATTCCAGCCATGAAAGCCTTCGAGAATACATTGTAACAAGTTTATTGAAGTATAGAAGAAGCTTGATGGTTTCAATGTTTCTTAACTCTTAGAGGCACATTTCTTCAGTGGTTACATTTATAACATTTCATAAAACAACTCTTTAGAGTACTGTTCCTTCCATTAAATGGGTTTTAAACTTATTTTTCTTTACAGTGTGTTTCTTTCCTTAACAGATTACCTCAGGTACAAGCTTATTCTTTCCTTATGTTATTTCTGTTGCAGTAAAGATTCTTATTAGGGTTTCTCTCACCTTTTTTACTCATACACTAACCACTAATCTAAATAAGTCAGCTTGACCTATCTAAACCCCACAGGCTAAAAGCTTAAACCCTCCTGATTCTCAACACAGTAGAATCAGTCTTTCCCTGTAGTTCTTAGACTACAGACTACCTTTCTGGTTCTCAACACACAACAGAACCAGCCTTCCCTGTAGTTCACTGACTACAGACTATCTTTCTGGTTCTCAACACACAACAGAACCAGCCTTCCCTGTAGTTCACTGACTACAGACTACCTTTCTGGTTCTCAACACACAACAGAACTAGCCTTCCCTGTAGTTCACTGACTACAGACTGACTGTTTTAAAATGGCTGCCCTGCCAAGTGGCAGTTGGCTCCGCCACTTTTTCCATGGCAACCCAGCTCAGAGTGAGCTAAGCTGGCTACCATTCCCCCAGTTATGCTATTCTATATATTTACCCTTTTAAACACCTCTCTATAATTATACATAACTGTAGATTAAAATTCACACTTCACCACAGTAAGTGTTTTAATATATTGTTTTGGCATTTAATGACTGCCTGCTGTAAGCCATCCTGAGTCCCTCTTCGGAGATGAAAAGGATGGGATAGAAATGCTCGAAACAATTACATAAATAAATAAATAAACAGTGCCATATAATCTAGTTTAAAGCAGGAAATCTAGTATTTATATTCCAGTGTAGAAGGAGCCTATGCTGCTGTCAATAGTGGTGTCGAGAGAAGAAAAAAAAAAGGGTTCAATGAAACAACTGTGGCCCTCCCCCCCCCCCCCCCCAATGCACACACACTCCTTATATCCTTTCTTATCATGTTAGACTGAGGGCATAAGGATCTTTGCCATTTGTCAGCTAACTTGGATTTTCTCTGGGATTCCATTATTACCTTTTGGACACTTGTGTATCTAGTTTGTGGTGTTGGTTAAAAGCAGACAAGGAAGGTTAATATCAACACCCTGCTTAAGCATTTTTACCTACAATAGACATGTTGCATTATCACAGGATGTCTATGCCCTATGGCACTGGAGAAATTATACTGTTTAGCCCATATTGCACCACCAGACATCCTCTGGAAAGTAGCAGCCAATAATGAAAGGACCAAGGCAGTGATATCTCTGGCCCATCCCCGTTTGGATATCAGTCAGCATGCCAATGCCTTACATCAAAAAATAGTTCTAAGATCTACAGAGATACTCACAGGAACACCTCAGCAAGCGACACTCCCAAAGTTGCACGTTAAAAAAACCCAGAATCAAAGAATCATAGAATCAAAGAGTTGGAAGAGACCTCATGGGCCATCCAGTCCAACCCCATTCTGCCAAGAAGCAGTAATATTGCATTCAAATCACCCCTGACAGATGGCCATCCAGCCTCTGTTTAAAAGCTTCCAAAGAAGGAGCCTCCACCACACTCCAGGGCAGAGAGTTCCACTGCTGAACAGCTCTCAGAGTCAGGAAGTTCTTCCTCATGTTCAGAACTTCAAGCCATGATTGATATTGAGAGACTCCCGCCTGGGCACAAAGAAGAATGGGTGACTTGGAAAGCGCTGAACAGATTGTTCTCTGGCATCATGAGATACAGGACTGAAACGCGTATGTGAAGAGCAAACCACAGACTACCTATTAAATGCAGTCTGAACCCTACAACATGCTCAATAGAGGACCTTCGTTTCAGTACCCCCTGTGGATATCAAAATCCATGGATGTTCATATTCCATGATATTCAATGATTTAGTAAAATGTTGCAGTCAATGTTTGCTTTCTGATTAAAAAAAATCAAGCCATGAATGATACAGAGGATCTCAGGATATTTCTATGGGATAAGCAGGCTCTTTGATAATTTTTAGGCTATTTTTATATGGATTCATAGAGACACGAATACATACCTCAATTTCTGGGCACTTGCTTTTATCATATTACAACACACTCCATATAAGACATCATACATTTATTATATTCCAGTATGGAGTATTTAAGATGTTACACTTCCATAAGGACTGAACCTTTCTCTCTCTTCATCTGCTTGATAGACTTTAAATAGCTCTACATTGAATAACATTACCACCTTAAACAATACAACTTCGTCATTTATCAATTTAGGCATTCATTCTCATCTGTTGAAGAGTTATGTATCTCTATATATTCATCTCAGGCATTCAAAGGTTAATGTTAAGCATTGTTAAATCCTAACAGCATGCATTATACAAACAAACATAATAAAGGACATATATAATGATTATATCTATCTCAGCATTGACACATATCTATCTCAGCATTGAGTATCAATCATGGCAATTGTTTTACAATAATGAGTAACCTGCAGTTGTGAACACAGAACAATCACCTAAGTGTACTCATCAATACTAGTTTCACGTTCAGCCTTGCTACTTAGTCACAATGTTGATGCTATTCCCATGCTCATAACTCCTTCCTCCACCTGCACCTGGGAGAAAGGGCTCCATTCGACCAGCAATTGGTGCATGGGCGAATGAGGTTTCCATCAGGTATGTGTGCATGTGTTTTTGGGGAAGAAGAGTGTCAGGCAAGGGGATTACTTAATTACTTAAGTAGCTGAGACTGAATTCTGACCATTATGTACCAATAGGATTCCAGACAGCGGATGACACCTTTTTAATGAGCGACAACAGCACATAAACTGAACTTGTGCCACTGAAAGACTTTTTCACTGGCATCCGTGGCTCTCACACAACGAGAACACCTCATCTTTTAGCTTTTTCAACCTCTTCCCCTACTTTACATCTGTTTATTGGCTGGAGAAGAGGGAAGGACATATGAGTATTTGGCTCTCTATGATATCACCTATCAAAGCCTCTGAGGGCCCTTCCACACAGCCATTTGTTGTTGTTTATTTATTCGGTTGCTTCCAACTCTTTGTGACCTCCTGGACCAGCCCATGCCAGAGCTTCCTGTCAGCTGTCACCACCCTCAGCTCCTTCAGAGTCAAGCCAGTTACTTCAAGGATATCATCCATCCATCTTGCCCTTGGTCAGCCCCTCTTCCATTTTCCTTCCATAAGGAGCTGGGCATGTTTAGCCTGAAGAAGAGAAGGCTGAGAGAAGATATGATAGCCATGTATAAATATGTGAGAGGAAGCCACAGGGAGGAGGGAGCAAGCTTGTTTTCTGCTTCCTTGGAGACTAGGATGCGGAACAATGGCTTCAAACTACAAGAGAGGAGATTCTATCTGAACATGAGGAAGAACTTCCTGACTGTGAGAACTGTTCAGCAGTGGAACTCTTTGCCCTGGAGTGTGGTGGAGGCTCCTTCTTTGGAAGCTTTTAAACAGAGGCTGGATGGCCATCTGTCAAGGGTGATTTGAATGCAATATTCCTGCTTCTTGGCAGGAGGTTGGACTGGATGGCCCATGAGGTCTCTTCCAACTCTTTGATTCTATGATTCTATGATTTCCCAGCATCATTGACTTCTCTAAGTTTTCCTATCATCTCATGATGTGGTCAAAGTACTTCATCTTTACTTCTAATATCCTTCTCACCAAAGAGCAGTCGGGCTTTATTTCCTGAAGTATCTCACATTCATAGGTTACTACAAGGAATACCATTGCTTTAACTATGCAGATCATCTATGCAGATGTCTCTACTGTTCACTATTTTATTGTGATTGGTCATTGCTCTCCTCCCAAGAAGTAAACACAGCCATATAACCCATTATATCAAGGCAGATAATCCACAATATCTGCATTGAATGGGATTATCAGAGTCTACATTGCTATTTACTTACTTACTTTACTACTTAGGTGATCCCTCATTGACCGAGTAGGATTGTCTTCCAAGTTCGGTGAACTAGCAGTAGGTCCGTAGGTGAGTGTGCAGCCCTATTCTTGACCTGCATGTTCTCCTGCAGTGAGGGCATCGGTTTCCAGATGGAAGGTGGTCCTGGGCGGGCTTGGCTTGACACACCCTCCTCTTGGCACATTTCTCCCTTTCATCCTCCATTCATGCCTCCTCAAATTTTACAGCACTGCTTGTCACAGCTAACCTCCAGCTAGAGCACTCAAGGGCCAGGGCTTCCCAATTCTGTGTGTCTATGCCACAGTTTTTAAGGATGGCTTTGAGCCCATCTTTAAATCTCTTTTCCTGTCCTCCAACATTCAATTTTCCATTCTTGAGCTCGGAGTAGAGCAACTGCTTTGGGAGATAGTGCTCGGGCATTCGGACAACGTGGCTGGTCCAGCTGAGCCATATAATCAAGTTCAATGTGGATTTTATACAACTGTGTGGAAGGTGCCTGAGGCTCTTCTGGACCTGGGCAGATATTTGTCTGATGTTCCCTGATATCAATTAGTCACTAAATTGTTTTGAGTTACTGTGGATTTAGAGGCTGTACTAGCCAAAAAGATGATTCCTGGAAGAGGTAAGAGAAAGATATTATGTGAATTCATGCTAAATGTCTTCAGATCTTGATAGTTGAGACCCATCTCTTTCTATATATATCTACTGGGGATCGAGGTCTCCTGGGGTGAGGGGCTCCTTTTGCAAAGAGATATGAAAATCTCAGTTTTGTCATCATTGTGTTCTTCAAAATCTCAGCAGCAACATCCCATACATGCCATGTGTTACATTACAATCTTTTCAACTTCCTTTTTGCATGGAAATCAATGTGTATTTTGGCCGTCACTTTTCCTAGTATGTGCATATTTCCATAATGTTTGAATTTTAATGTTTTTCCCCATTCACTAAAGGATGTTTATGTGTCTGTTTCAAATATTTTTTATTTTTGTCATCCACATTTACTTTTCTAAGGGGTGTGGAGGAAAAGGGATTTTTGTGGTTTTCTCCCAATGACATGAAACCAAAAGCTACATACATGCTTTCATTAAACATCCCAGAAACTACGAATTTGATACTTTTGTTTAAGAAACTCCCCAGCGAATATGGATTCAGTTTCCATTTTATTATATTCAGGAACCAAATACACATTGACTTTTACTGGTGCCGTTCCGATTCCCCCCATTCAATTAACTAAGAAAAATGTGGCTAAAGTTGCACTCCTTTCTCCCATCTGTGTTCCAGTGTCCTACTTTTCTCCAAGCACTAATTTAAAATGCATTCTACTGATGCCGAGAGCCTGCTTAACTGCTAAGGAGTCATTTTACTGCCCTAAAACTGTAATATATTTGCATCTATTATAATGGATTCTAAAAATCTATTGTAGCTGTATTAAAAAAGGAGGATAACAATGTTATGATGGGTCTGAAAGGCAATAGAGAAAAAGGCAAAAAACTCAAAGTCTTGCTGGTGTAAAGGTGGAACAAGACGATTATTTCCTACAGAGGCCTAAGTTACAGAGATATCTGCCTGTCTGTCTAGTGTCTACCTGTCCTTCAGGTATGAAATACAGGCCAGAATGCTATTAGTGTCTTATGCATGTATAAGAATGCCTAAGTACAGAAATGGTTAAGCATGAGGAATGCTCACATTCAGTTCAGCGATACAAAAATGGAATTACACATGCAACACCATTATGCATGTCATGTGCATGACTTTTGGGGGTGCATTGTACATTGCACATACACAGACATTATATAGCCTCATTTTGGTTGTTCATTTGACATCCGCCGGGAAGTTGCAGCCAATAGTGAAAGGACCAAGGCAGAGACATCTCCAGCTCATCCCTTGTTTGGGTATCAGCCAGCACGTCAACGACTTAAATCAAGAAATAGTTTTCTTAGATCTACAGAGACACTCGCTGGAACACCTCAGCAAGCGAGAGTTCAAAAGTGGCAGGCTCAAACCCAGCACCTCAATCCGTGGGTGATACCAGATGAGAGACTCCCCCCTGGGCACACAGAAGACTGGGTGACATGGAAGGCGCTGAACAGACTGTGCTCTGGCACCACAAGATGCAGAGCCAATCTTAAGAAATGGGGCTACAAAGTGGAATCCACGACATGCGAGTGTGGAGAAGAGCAAACCACAGACCACCTGCTGCAATGCAACCTGAGCCCTGCCACATGCATGATGGAGGTCCTCCTTGCGGCAACACCAGAAGCACTCCAAGTGGCCAGATACTGGTCAAAGGACATTTAATCAGCTACAAAGTTTGCAAAATTTGTGGTTTTTTTAAATCTGTTTGTTTGTTTTGTTCTGTTAGAAATGTAATACAATGTTCTGGTTGCGGATGACACGATAAATAAATAAATAAATGTGTAACAATTGCATTATGAAGTGTTACATCCCTCTATGAACCATCTTGGAGGTTAAGATCATCCGGGGAGGCCCTGCTCTCAGTCCCACCTCCTTCACAGGCGTAACTGGTAGGGATGAGAGATAAGACCTTCTCAATGGTGGCCTCTCATCTGTGGAACTCCCTCCCTAATGGAATCAGATCAGCCCCTTCTCTCCTGTCCTTTGGGAAAAACTTAAGATATGGCATTGGGACCAAGCTTTCGATAAGAAATTGGAGCAGTGCAATAAATGACCACAAATCAATATTATTGATAAATGGAATGGCCCTGGATTGTGTTTTGGATGGAAAGATTTTAATTAATGTTTTAATAATTCATGTTTAAACTGTTTGGTTCTAATTGCAAGCTGTTTATTTGATACATATATGCATGGCGTCGAATTGCTGCCTGTTGTAAGACTGCCTTGAGTCCCCTCCAAAGTGAGAAAGGCAGGATACAAATATGATAAATAAATAATAAATAACAATGCATGCAGAAACGTATGTTATCCAACACCAAAGCAAGGTATCACATGTATTGTATAATTGAAATGCATAGAATGTGTGTGTGAATTGCACATTCACATGCACAGACATTGCACATATGCCTTTGACTGGCTGCACATTTGATGCCATGATGCTGTTCAATGTTGCTATAAAATACATGGGTTCCCTGTTTGAGTTTGCACAGTAAACCAGTGTTTAGGATTGGATTAAAGTTACAAAATCCTGATCAAAGATCCAATATGATAGCTCTAACCTTGCTTGAGGGAGCTTTTATGGTATCTCATTCTGATCTACTTTGAGAATACCCACCTTTGATGGGCAGACCAACTCTGGGAGAGATGTTCTCGCAGCTGGACATGAGGAAAGAAGAACCATCAGGCACAACTCCATCATGCCCCTTACCATGTGTGTCATGTCTTATTTAGCCTGTAAATCTAAGCTCACAGACTGTCAGGTCAATGATTTGTAGACTGCCTTGGGAGCCGTTGTGGCTGAAGGATGGGCTATAAATGTGATAGATAGATAGGTAGATGATAGATAGATAGATAGATAGATAGATAGATAGATAGATAGAATCAGTCTTTTCATTCCCTTTGAACTCCTGGAGGTTCAAGTCCAAAGAAAGCGATTTCTCCATGTCCCACATATATTGGGGAAGGTTATGTCACAACAGTTTGAAATCTATCAGACAGAGTTATGTGCCAATACTGATGTTGTTTGCCTTCAAGTTGTTTTCAAGTTTATGGATATCCTAAGATGATGGTAAGGGTGAATGAAAGCTATAAGACTGAAAGCTATATTTTCTCTAAAGGTCACAGCACAAACCAACTTAGGCCCCTTCCACACAGCTGTATGCAATCCACTGAAATGGATAAATAAATAATAGTGTCTAGATCTAAGGAAGTATGCTACCCCTCTATTCTGCTTTGGTTAGACCACACCTGGAATATTGTGTCCAATTCTGGGCACCACAATTCAAGAGAGATATTGACAAGCTGGAATACGTCCAGAGGAGGGCAACTAAAATGATCAAGGGTCTGGAGAACAAGCCCTATGAGGAGCGGCTTAAGGAGCTGGGCATGTTTAGCCTGAAGAAGAGAAGGATGAGAGGAGATATGATAGCCATGTATAAATACGTGAGAGGAAGCCACAGGGAGGAGGGAGCAAGCTTGTTTTCTGCTTCCCTGGAGACTAGGATGTGAAACAATGGGTTCAAACTACAAGAGAGGAGATTCCATCTGAACATGAGGAAGAACTCTCTGACTGTGAGAGCCGTTCAGCAGTGGAACTCTCTGCCCAGGAGTGTAGTGGAGGCTCCTTCTTTGGAAGCTTTTAAACAGAGGCTGGATGGTCATATGTCAGGGGTGATTTGAATGCGATATTCTTGCTTCTTGGCAGAATGGGGTTGGTCTCTTCCAACTCTTTGATTCTATGATTCTATGTGGATAAGATAATCCAGTTCAAAGCAGATATTGTGGATTACCTGCCTTGATATTCTGGGTTATATGGCTGTGTCGAAGGGCCGCAAATATCCGTTTGTTTCTCGACTCTTTAACAAGAATGCCTGAAAATGACCACCTGGGATTACCAAATATGTTTCTGAAGCTGTACTCTTTTCATTTATTTTTTGTCTCATAAATAATCGTTGACAGACTCTATCACCCATATTGCATATGTACAAAGCCTTGTTTGGCATGCTTGGCATACGTTCAGCAATTTAGCCTTCAGAGTTCCTCCATCCTCACAAATGGAGAGCAATTAACACTGCCAAGAATCTACAAAAATAACCTTTTTTATTTCCCGGAGACGCTCATCCTTTTAAATGCCATCCTCCTCTCCAAGAAACACTAAAGCCTTGCATATAAACAATATGCCCAAAATGAAGGGATGTGAGGGCGGGGGAGAGAAGGGGGAAGGCAAAAGACTTTGCTGAGAAACTGCTATCAATTCCATTCATGGAGGCAGAATGGCTCTAATGGCAGAGCTGCTTATGAGTCATAAATTACCCTTTTATAAATGTGGTGCTTAGCTTTGGTTTTCAATGGACAACATATGGCAGCAGCATTCCTAAATAGCTTGATCTGATAAATAGGCCAGTTGAAGTGTCTCCGTTTGTTAAAACGCTAATGTGTTTAACTACTGCATGTGGCGGGTTCTGGGTTTGCATCTCAAATGCTGCCTGGTTGCTCAGGGAATCAACGCTTGCCTTGAATTTATGAACTCGGGCCATTCGTCTATTCCACTTGTGATTTATCAAGAATGGCCATTGATGGACCAGAACATCCATCAGGGCCCACACCTTCCACTTGCCTGCTGTGGTTGCCTTCTGGTATTTCCTGATACCTTTGAAAGGAAGGAGAATCACTTAGCCATTGTCCTCCAGGAATTTCAAACTCTCCTACAAACACAGAAATAAATGGGGATTTCCATCTTTCCACTAAACAATTTTATGGCAACATATATTTGCTAGAGGTTTGTGATGAAAAATGGGATTTGGGTAATGCACTACAAGCCAAAGTATTTGAAACATTTAGAACCCATCTTTTCTAGGCTGAACTAGGATGGTAAAGTGGTGTAAATACCATATCACCCTGGGCACATCTGATCTCATAAGTGTTTAGAATGTACGGAAGGTTGTGTCTGTTGTTGTACTGTGTCAGTAGAGCTATGCTGGCTCAAGGGGCAACACCAAGACTAAATATGTCGTGGATGCAGGGGCTATGCATGAAGAAGGCAAAGGAAAAATAGGATGATGAGAAATATGATATAATGACTAAGATTCCATATCGATCTTATGTAGTGGAAATAGTCCCACTGTGCTATGCTACATTCCTGCTGCATTTCAACATTGTGTATTTGTCTGCCAATATGTGTCTGTTTATTGTCCCATTTGGGTGAAGGGATACACAGAGTGGCTGTTTCCCAATGAATCTAGGATTGCACTGAAGCAACTGATAATAATCTTACATGGAGTGAAAACGAATTCACATTATCCAAGATTGCAGAGCTACCTATGAAATGTGTTGTCGAAGGCTTTCATGGTCAGAATCACTGTGTTGCTGTGAGGTTTCAAGGCTGTCTGGCCATGTTCCAGAAGCATTCTCTCCTGATGTTTTGCCCACATCTATGGCAGGCATCTTCAAAAGTTGTGAGATCTGTTGGAAACTAGGCAAGTGGGGTTTATATATCTGTGGAATAATGTCCAGGGTGGGAGAAAGAACTCTAGCCTGTCTGAGGCATGTGTGAATTTTGAAATTGTATTTATTTATTTATTTATTTATTTAAAAGTTTTATTTACCGGCCTTCTCACCTCTATTGAGGGACTCAGGCCAGTTTCCAACCATAATATCACAGACAATCAATAAAACATCATAATTCATATTACAGTAAAACATTAAAACAGCAATTACAATCAAAAACTACAATGGTCAGTCGTCACACTAAAATCGTTGTTCATCATCCTCCTTCCATATCTCAAGGTGTTGACTCACTCATCGAATGCCTGTCTCCATAGCCAAGTCTTCACCTGTTTCCTAAACATCAGGATAGAAGGGGAGATTCTGATCTCCAGTGGGAGAGAGTTCCAGAGCCGAGGGGCCACCACCGAGAAGGCCCTGTCCCTCGTCTCCACCAGACACGCTTGCAAAGCCGGTGGGACCGAGAGCAGGGCCTCTCCAGACGATCTTAATAATCTTGATGGTTCATAGGGGAGAACATTGGCCAGATTCTTTAGCATTGAGTAGCCTTGCAACTTCAAAGCCTGGCTGCTTCCTGCTTGGGGGAATCCTTTGTTGGGAGGTGTTAGCTGGACATGGTTGTTTCCTGTCTGGAATTCCCTGTTTCCTGAGTATTGTTCTTTATTTACTGTCCTGATTCTAGAGGTTTTTTTTAAAAATACTGGTAGCCAGATTTTGTTCATTTTCATGGTTTTCTCCTTCCTGTTGAAATTGTCCACATGTTTGTGGATTTCAAAGGGATCCTCCCACCTCTGCAAGAGTCTACTGTATATCATGCAGCTGTGAACAAGTCTAGATAAGGACCATCAAATGCAGCAGCATTGCCTGGACACAAATCATGGAACATGAAAAGCACTGCAGACTAATTCAACCAGAGAAGTCAGCCATAACAGACCTCACAACCTCTGAGGATGCCTGCCATAGATGTGAGTGAAACGTCAAGAGAGAATGCTTCTGGAACATGGTCATACAGCTCGGAAAACTCACAGCAAGCTACCTATTAAATGATTACAGTTGCAGACCTCAGTTTATGCAACTATGAATTGAACCTGCCCACACGATGATCAGAAATGTGAAACTTCACATGGAAGAGAATGTAAACAGGTTTACGACACCAACTGATTTCAAGCCTTTATCTCCCCATTGCACCTATGCAACCCTGTGAAAAATGCAAGCTGTATGTAGTTTCTGCACAGAATTTCAGCCGGGAAAGCACTTTTCTTAAATCAAATAAGCCTAGAGTTAGAAGAGATACCAGAGCCATACAGTCAAGTCCCTTTCTGCCATACAGGAACACACATTCAATAGCTTTTATCATCAGGAAGTTCTTCCTGGTGTTCAGGTGGAATCTTGTTTTCTGCAGTTTGTGTACAATATATTGCAGATATCTTGTTCTTATATTTATTAATTGCAATCATATTTGAGTGCCCTAAAATGAAGTCGCATCATGACAGGTAAACTGAAATGCAAGTAATAATTCAATCAGCAGTTGAAAATTATAATAGCGTAGTTGAGCATAAATTTTACTCCTGCACAAAGTGTAGAATCCTATCGATGCTGTGTGCTCCCAGCTGCACTCATTCCAGAGTTGCACAGCATCAGTATTTATTTATTTGCCATTGACAGATCTGGCATTCAGAAACAGGATCTTGAGTCCGGGGGATCTATCATGGAGACTGCCATACCTCCGGGGTCGCAAAAACTCTGTTGCGCTTCTCCCTGGGTGGGAAGTAAACGATCTTCCTCCTTCCCCACACCACCTCAATGGCACCCGACCCATTTGGAGACCCTCTCCCCTGGTGGATAGACTGATTGGAACTAGGGTCTGAAGAGATTAGTCAGCTCTTCAAAACCGGAGAACCACCTAGCGAGAAGAAGAGAAGATTGTAACAACTTTAATCACATAAATAAATATCAGTGTCAAATTACAAAAAATTGTAAACAATCTAAATATATAAGCCCTTAAAACAGATATCAGTCAATCAAACAAACAGATTAAAACCATATAAAGCAGTAAAGGGAGACATGCAAACCCTTGAATCCTGTTGGTGACTTATGGATGGATGCAATCTCTTGCAGAAAAGAGGTTGGACCTATTTGTCCCTTGTGGAACACTGGTATGCAATTCAAGATTGCAGAAACAGAGTTCCCTCTTTGGTGTCCTTGTGCATATTTATTTATTATTATTTTATTTGGGGTGCTTCTACCCTGCCCTTCTCAACCCCCTAGGGGGGACTCAGGGCGGCTTACAAAAGGCATAATTCAATGCCTAACAATTACAACATACAATGCAATATATAATACACAAATTTACAACATAATATCACAGTTATAATTGGTTAAAACAATCAGACAGTATACTAGCAGCAATAAAACATCTTGTGGTCAGTGCTCACCAAATCCAAGTCCATAAACCATTTAGCATTGTCATTGTCCTTTCCTACTCTGGTCATTATTGGTTGTCTTTGTCCATCTGCCAGCTTACCCGAAGGCCTGGTCCCACATCCAGGTTTTTAGCTTCTTCCTGAAGGCAAGGAGGAATGTTGATGTCCTAATTTCCTTGGCGAGTGCATTCCACAGGTGAGGGGCCACCACCGAGAAGGCCCTGTCCCTCGTCCCCACCAGTCTCGCTTGTGATAAAGGTGGGGCCGAGAGCAGGGCCCCCTCAGCAGATCTTAAACTCTGAGGTGGGACGTAGAAGGAGATACGTTCGGACAGGTACGCTGGGCCGGAACCGTAAAGGGTTTTGTAGGTCAAAACCAGCACTTTGAATTGTGCTCGGAACATATGGAAGATATACATGCACATCTAGCACAGATTAAACTGTACATGGATGGACATGCTGCATTTGATCATGCAACATTGATATTAAACCTAATGGCTGCATACATAATTGCGATGTAGAATTTCTTCTGGAAGCCTGTTTCTGTAACACCTCACTTCTGTCATTCTTGCTGCATCTGCCATATTTTTACACTACCACCAATGCATCTTTCATTCCTGATTACAGTTACTTTGGCACAGTGCCTCATTCAAGACAAAGAATTGAATTTTCTTTAAAAAAAATCTTGAAGCTGTAGTATAGGGAAGAATGTTAATTGCTATAAATAAAACACGGTCGCCTCCTAGGATGGGAACTGGGTGAGAACCACTGCCTGAAATTACAGTAGTATGTGTGATTCATTTTCACTCCATGTAAGATTATTGTGAACACACAAACATTTCGTAGATGTAAGGGGGAAATTGTCCTATGTTTCTTCTGTGTCATCCAGTGGGAAACTAACATCCAAGAAGATATTGCATACCAGCTGGCTAGCAGGAACGGTATCAATCCTTTTATCCTCCATTGTAAAAAAAAAATAATCATCTGCAGAAATACTATCCTTGCATTGAATGTCTATACATATCCTTTATGAAAAAATATATCCTAACATACAACAACAAATACAGGCTTGCAAAACATATCCAACTACAATTTAGGTTACCATAGCAAGATTATTCATTTCCCCAAATGGTCACAGCTGGTAAACCATTCAAGGCTTGATGAAAGACATGCTATACCACTAAGGCCACCAACACACAAGGCTGAAGCCGACTCTTTATTTGAGCAAAACATCAAAACATAACTCAATCATGCAATAGAATAGAGAGCTGATATGGGAATATGCTTGTCCAATACCAATTAAGCTTTGAACCACACCATATCCTATATCATTACAAGTGGAAATCACTCTGTTTCATTATAATTCTTTCCAAGCAACACAAGCACTTTAATGTATTGTAATGAAATGACAAAAACAAAAAGGGAAATAGGCATCTGTACCCCGCAACCAGATGTAAAACAGTGGTGTCACTAGGATTGGTGTCACCCGGGGTAGAAACTCATGGTGTCACACATACCAGGGCAAACCACAGTAGCTAAAATACCAGAACATTTGACCAAATTAGTGATTTTTTTTTTAAAAAAAGCAGCAGCAACTAAACAACAACACATGCTCATGGTGCAGGTAAAAACCACTTGATTTGAAGTGGAGTCATAATGATATTTCTGAGTGGAGTTCATGTGTATTAGAAGTTTCAAAAAGTCAATTAGTAGAGGGTTTCAAGCTTGTAGCTTTATTGATAGAACACATGTAAAATTGGTTTGATTTTTTAACATTATAGTAGAGTATCGCTTATCCAACAAAAATGAGCCAGCAGAATTCTGGATAAGTGAAAATGTTGGATAATAAGGAGGGATTGAGGAAAAGCCTATAAACGTCAAATTATGTTATGATTTTACAAATTAAGCACCAAAACATCATGCTTTACAACAAATTGGCAGAAAAAGAACCTAGCTCCACCAGATAAGAGTCCTTTGTCTCACCATGGTCATTCCAAATATATATAAACCCTTTTTCCTAGTTCCAACAGACCTCACTACCTCTGAGGATGCTTGCCATAGATGCAGGCAAAACGTCAGGAGAGAATGCCTCTAGACCATGGCCATATAGCCCGAAAAAACCTACAACAACCCAGTGATTCCGCCATGAAAGCCTTCAACAATAGACAGAAAAAGAAGTTCAAAACAAGGTAATGTTATGTAGTAATTACTGTATTTACAAATTTAGTACCAAAACATAGCAATGTATTGAAACAGCTGTGGATCCGGGCGGGAGGCAGACTGCGTTGGATAATACAGAACGTTGGATGAGTGAAGGTTGAATAAGCGAGACTCTACTGTATCTCACTTTATTTAAAATAATAATAAATATATGTGTATACATTGCATAAAACTTTTATAGAGAGTCATTTTGGTATCACCTTCCTCTGATAGTGTTTCCCCAGTGCAGTTCACATCCTTGCACCCCTTGGCATTAACACCACTGGGTGGCAATAACACCACTATCATAAAATACCCCAAATCATGTATCCTTATGTCTATTTGCCACTATCCTGTTGGGAGCTACCGGTCTTAAGCCTTTCAATGTGCTGCAACCAATCCCAATATATCCCAGGTCCTAGGGTGAAATCAACTCTGCAAAATGTGGAGCACAGTGTAGACACCTTCCCTTGCTGATATGCTTTGTAGGATTTACAACAAGGGCATGAGGAGATTGCTGAAAAATCTCACAAAGACCGGCTAACAGGGGACTGGTTACCCCTTTCATGGACAGGTGTCAAGTCAACATCTCCCAGTCAACTTAGTCATATTACCTTGAGGATTAGTAGTACAAATAAAATTCATTTTCCAAACTCTGATTATGAAGTGAGCAATGTGATGCAGGGGAGCTCTTCAGAAAAGGCTGCTGGATAGGTTTCTTTGTGCACCCAGCAGATCTCCAGATGCTCCAGTATTATGCACAATACACAACACTCATACTGCTTTGCATTAACTAATAAAACACCTGGTAGATATATTTATGATCAAAACAGCCAAAAATATTGAGTGTGTTGTTCATCTTCTATGGAAGCGTCTGTCTTTTTTAGATCCACATTGCAAGCTGTGTGTAGAATCCAGCACTATCCAACTGGGTTTGAGAGCTGTCAGACTGCAGATGGTATTCCTAGTGGGTACTTATTTCTTTAACCCCACTTCATATGTTATTTACAGTTGAATGCATATATTGTGTGTTCCTACATGGCAGGGAGTTGGACTAGATGGCCCTTGTGGTCTCTTCCAACTCTAGGATTCTATTATCCTATTGCTCTCTTGATTTGCCCCTCGATCCCAGAAATAACGAGACAGACAACAATGATATGGATTCAAATTGGGCAACTTTTATTGAATGTTACCTATTTAAGTTCAACTGAACTAAACTATGTGTCTAGGAACTTGGTGGCTAGCCGAGGCAGTGTCCTCGGCTATTTAGTGTGTAATATCTGTGTGCCCTGGATCCCCAACCAGGCAACCTGAAGGTAAAAGTCTGGAGAAGCCTGTCTCATATTATTGTAATTGGCTTCTCCAATTTCTGTGCCAAGTGATGTCCCCTCACCCATTTGGTGACTTCTAGGTGAGTGATTGTTGTACACTGCCCCCCCACCCTTAAGGGGTGCCTTGCGTATACCTCCATGCTTGTGTTTTCCTGATCTATTTATGCTAACCTAGTTAAACCGAACCACCCCATCTAGCCCCTAATAACAGTATAGGGTAGGCGAAAAAACCCCCCAGAACATGAGAGGCAAAAAATTCCTACCCGGCTCCAACGGGCAACTGTCAATGGGCGGGAGTGGCGGGTAGAAAGTCTCAACAAGACTGAAGGAAGGAGGCTGGCTCACGTGATCAGCCAGCCCCTTCCCTTCTTCTAGGACGTTCGAAGGAACCTCCATTCTCTGCCTTCTGGGGGGAGGGGCAAATCGCTCTCCCAACCAACTGCGTTGGTTTGGAGAGTCCCTTCTAGTGTGGGTGAGACCATGGACATGCGGACAATTTCAACAGAAAGGAGGAAACCATGAAAATGAACAAAATCTGGCTACCAGTATTAAAAAACTCTAAAATTAGAACAGCACAACAGCAGAGAGGAAACAAACAAGGACATCTAAACACCTCTCAACAAAAGATTGCTCCAGGCACTGCCAGGCAATCAAATGCTAATCATCAAGGTGGTCAATTAAAACATTCACACCTAGCTCCAACAGACAATAGTCCTTTGTCCCACCCAGGTCATTCCACAGATATATAAACCCCTTTTTCCTAGTTCCAACAGACATCAGTACCTCTGAGGATGTTTGCCATAGATGCAGGAGAAACATCAGGAGAAAATGCCTCTAGAACATGGCCATATAGCCCCCCCCCCCAAAAAAAAACAAAACAAAACCGTACAACAACCCAGTGATTCCAGCCATGAAAGCCTTCGACAATACAGAGACCAAGGCCAAATGAAAGAGTCACCTGAGGGCTGAGAAGGGTGGTATACAAATACAGTAAATAAAATAATAAAGAAATAAAGACAAATGAATGGGTTCTAGAGCAAATCAAGCCTGAACTTTCTTTAGGAGCCAAGATGACTCAATTGAGGCTGTTCTACTTTGGGCATATCACGAGAAGACCTGATTCAGTAGAAAAGACATTAGTAAAAGGTAAGGTAGGGAGTAGGAAAATAGAATGACTGTTTTTCAGATGGATAGACTCAATCGAGGAAGCCACAATCCTGAATCTGCAAGATCTGAGTAGGGCTGTTGAGGATAGGGGGCTTGGAGGTCTCTCAGGGGCCTTCCAGACAGGCACTATATCCCAGAATCTGATCCCAAGTTCTCTGCTTTAACCTGGATTATATGAGTCCACACTGCCAGATGATCTGGGTTAAGCAGAAAACCTGAGATTAGATCCTGGGATATAGGGCCTGTCTGGAAGGACCCTCACTCATGGTTTTGTCACATGCCAAATCGGTTTACTCATAGAATCATAGAGTGGGAGGATATTACAGGAGACATCCAGTCCAACCCCTGTCATGCAGAAATACATAATGACAGAGAAAGGATATCAGCAGGAGTCCCAGTCATGTAGAGAAATTGAATAATAATAATAATAATAATAATAATAATAATAATAATAATCTTTATTTAAAACCTTCTGCCACCTCCCCATTACACTACAGCATCATAAAATATAAACAACAAAATAACATCACAATAAAATAAATAAACCAATCAAGTAAAATAAACAGTACATAATGGAAATAAAACACAGTGGGCGGGCTAAATGCATGACATAAAATGATAAAACACTGGATGAGATAGCAATGAAAAGGTACATTTGTGGGGGAGGAGCTCATAGGGAACTGAACAGTGAAATTAGACTTTCAATAAGGTGGGGAAAAGTGCGATATGAGGGAAGCAGTTTAGGTGAAACAACAGGACTGGAATATATGGTAACTAGGGCTGGGCGGTTTCGTTCGTTAATTTCGTAATTCGTTATTAATTCGTTATTTTTGTTGATAACGAAGCGATATTGAACCATTCAGGAGCAACTAAAAATCGAAACGAATTTTTCAATTCGTTTCGTAATTGTTTCGAAATTGTTTCGAAATTGTTTTGTTATTATTTCCGCATGTCAGGTGCAAGTTTTATAGTTGTTGTTTGTTTTATCAGTGAAAAAAATATATAATTATCACAACAACAATCAACAACAGAGGGAGAGGGAAGCTTCAGAAGTTCCCCCTGTCCCATTTGGAGGTTTTTTTAGCGTATTGAGCAGTTGCGTCCGCCATTAACCAATCGATTCATAATTGTTTCGTAATTTCCGAAATTTCATAAATTTCGAACTTTTTTAAAGAAAAAATTCGGAATTCTTTTAAAAATTGAAACGCAAAACCCCCCTAAAAACGAATCGAGTTTAGAAACAAATTTTTCTGTGGTTGCCCAGCCCTAATGGTAACTCTCCAAAGGCACATTGGAAAAGTCAAGTCTTTAGATCTTTCTTAAAGGCTGTCAGGGTGGGGGCTTGCCTAATTTCACCAGGTAGCGAGTTCCATAGCCGGGGGGCCACAGCAGAGAAGGCTCTCTTCCTTGTTCCCACAAGTCGTGCCTGTGATAGAGGAAGAGGTGAGAGGAGGGCCTCGCGTGAGGATCAGAGGGAACATGCAGGTTTGTGGAAGGAGATGCGGTCACGAAGGTAGGCGGGTCCCAAACCGTTTAGGGCTTTATAGGTGATAACATGCACCTTGAATTGGGACCGGAAAATAATGGCAGTCAATGGAGCTCCTTAAACAGGGGGTTGCCAAAAGTGCAGAATAGAACAATTGAATAGGTACCGGATTGGAAGTTTGAATCAAACATTGACTTCATGCCCAGTATCCCCCAAGACAGCATGCTGTGTTGGGTAGGAAGGTCTGGGATTTGTCAGCCTCCGAAAGAAACTTTTTCACAGTTTGAAAATCAGTGCATGAATATAATTTCTTCCATGGGAAGCTAGAAGATATCCCCTGGTAAGTAAAAAAAGAAACTTCCAGACTCCTGTTTTATTTTATTTCCACCGGTATCCTCTGAAGCCACCCACTAGCACCAGCAGAGCCGGTGTTTGATTTAAGTCCAGCATTCTAATTTGCCTCCAGCTTGGCTTTCCAGGCTTTCTATCTGTGACATGGATGTAAATTTGCTAGCACAAGGGGAGGATGCAGACATGAGGTTTCCATTAATGTCAGCAGGAGTTGTGACTGTAAAGCAAAATCTGCCCTCCCCGTAGAGTCCTCCAGTCACCAGTTTCCGCTTTGTAGCAGACTCCCGTAACCATCTATCAGCACGCCACTGATAAACTGCAGTGAAAAACTTGGCTCTCTGGTAGGTTTCTTTTCTTTCTTTTTTTGCATTGGTGCAGGACTGGAAGTATGAATCAAACTTTTCCCAGGCCATACACACACACACCCATAAATGCACCTTTGAGTACACATCTTCACTGAAATGTGTACAGCTAAACCAATGCTCAGTCACACCACTGATTGTGTTTTCCTTGCACGTTTTAGGGGGAAAGGTATTTAAATCACAGATGGACCTTTCCCTGGAAGCGTAATTGTTTGGTATGTTGTAATTAAAACTGTATGCTACCCAGAGGTCAAATAAATTAGTTGATCCATGGCAAAGCATTTACCTGGTCCATGGGCAATATATATATCCTTTGTGTTAATGGAAAGTAAGGGGTTATACTGACACACAGTCACAAATGATACAATAACAGTTGTTGAAGAGGGAAAAGAGGGAATGGCTTTATAAGGTTCATTTCAGTGAACAACAAGCTAGTTAAGGACCATCTGTTCCGCAAAGAAATGAAACGCTGGGATTTCCTAAGTGAAAACCCCCTAAAATCTCCCTCCTCCCATTGTTCCCTTCTCTCTGAAGGTTTATCGTGTTGCTATATCAACACATGTGATGGGTTTGAACCTTCCCCAGAACAAAACTCTCCCTCTCTACTGCTTTTTTTCTGATACAATTTGGTTTACGTCTCAATTTTCCCCCTGCTGACATGACTCCAGTTGTTGTTATTGTTGTCAAGAATGCTACAAGATGACTGGGTGTATAAGGCAAACCCCCAACTTTCCAAGACAAAATACAGAGCTAGGGATATACTCAGAAGATGCTTACTTCTTGGGAGGAGAGCAATGTCCAATTTCGATAAAATAGTAAAGAGTAGAGACATCACACTGGCAACAAAGATCCGCATAGTCAAAGCCATGGTATTCCCTGTAGTAACCTTCGGATGTGAGAGCTGGACCTTAGGGAAGGCTGAATGAAGGAAGATCGATGCTTTTGAGCTGTGGTGTTGGAGGAAAGTTCTGAGAGTGCCTTGGACTGTGAGAAGATCCAACCAGTCCATCCTCCAGGAAATAAAGCCCGACTGCTCACTGGAAGGAAGGATACTAGAGACAAAGTTGAAGTACTTTGGCCATATCATGAGGAGACAGCAAAGCCTAGAGAAGACAATTATGCTGGGGAAAGTGGAAGGTAAAAGGAAGAGGGGCCGACCAAGGGCAAGATGGATGGATGGCATCCTTAAAGTGACTGGACTGACCTTGAAGGGGCTGGGGGTGGTGACGGCCGACAGGGAGCTCTGGGGTGGGCTGGTCCATGAGGTCATGAAGAGTCGGAGACGACTGAATAAATGAACAACAACAAAAAGGGATGTACTCACCTTTTAAGACTACCCCTCTTCCAACACTATGCCCATGTTGTTACAAGTAATCCCAAGTTCAAACCTTGTCAATGCGGGGCAAGGGAGGGAGGGAGGGGGAGGAGGGTGGAGAGAGGGAGGGCACAGGGAGGAGGAGCGGCAGGCCTCATTCCCACAGAAACCAGTTGAGGGTGATGGGCTGCTGGGCTGTCCTAGTGGCCCCCACTGCTCTCCTCACTCTGCTTTCTTTTTTTATGTATAATTTTTATTAATTAGCATTTATTCTTGCCGACACGTAAAGAGGGGGAACAATACTGGTGATAGGAAAGTAGGAAAATAGGAAAGAAGAGAAGAACAAGAAAACAGTAATAAAAAAATGAAAAATAAAATTAAAAAAAAGTAAAAAAAAAAAAAAAAAGGGAGGGGACTGGTTTATGGTGAGGAGCTTCCAGTCCATTCCACAGAGATGCAAACTTCACTTTGAAATAATAATAATAATAATAATAATAATAATAATAATAATAATAGTTTTCTTTATGTCGTTGCTATCCGAATATTTTGATTATCTCATTTATATATTGATTATCTTTTGATTATCTGATTACCTTATTTATATATTGATATCAATCTTCATTTTTTCCTGCAAATATTTTTTAAGTTGGTTCCATTCGGTTTGATTTTCCTTTTTCTGATTTTTAATTATCTGTGACAGTCTATCCATGTTCATAAATTCTCCAATCTTGGAGAGCCAATTCTCTATTATTGGAGGGTCTTTGTCTTTTCATTGGGCGATCGTAATTCTCACCGCAGCTGTAAGATAAAAAAAGAATCTTTTCTTCGTTTTTCCCAATTTCAAAATCCATTATATTCAACAGGTAATATTCAGGTTTCAATTCATATTTTGATAATATTTTGATAGTGCCTGCCTGTTGCATCCCAGATCAGGAAATGAGACCATAAGATTAAATCCACCACACTGGATTGTGGGAAAAAAACAATCCTTTTTATTGATGAAAAATGGTTACAAAAGAAAGGTAAATGCAAAGTCAAAAAGCCACAATAGAAACACAGCCGTCAGGAAAATCTCTGAACTTGAGCAAAATTCCAAAAGCCACAATACAAAAACCAGGAACCTGTTAGCATATCACTAACTGTACTTGAAAACTAGAAGCCTCAGGGAATGCAGGCCATGGAACACAGGAAATCTGCCAAGGTACTGCCTCAGTCTAAAATGATGCTTGATCTAGCTAGACAGCCGGGGAGAGGCCCCTTAAACTAAAGAAACTATTTCTTGAAACGCCTCCAGACTTTGAAGCCAGAGCCTCCCTCACCCATAATCTATTTGACCTTTGTAGAAACTGCGATTCACTCCTGTTTTTCCAAATCTGTTCTCTTTGATCCTCATTAACAAACCCAGGTGTGAGTCCCTCTGGAGAGCTATCACGGCTTGATTCTAAAACATTCTCATCAGGAAGTTTAGTTTTACTTTCCCCGCCACTGGCCTCAGAATCAACAGTTTCAAAACCATCAGGGAAAGATACATGTTCAGAGGCCTGTTCAGTTGCATCAGGAAATACAATTAGAGAATCAGGTTCACACGGAGATTGAGGCTCAGGTTCGCACAGAGACTGAACCCCAACACTGCCAATGGATTGTTATCCAGTATTTCTTAATGATCTTACCATCCCACCACATGTGGTGGTATGATCCCATTTCTCTTTCGCATTTCCAACATTGGTTATTGTGGTTCTTGTAAAATTTGGCTAATTGTACTGGCGTGAGGTACCAGTGGTAAAACATCTTGTACCAATTTTCTATTATACTGATGGCACTTGTATATTTTAATTTTCTCTTCCAGAAAACTCCCCACTCTACTTTCAAGGTCCTCCTCTGCCCCTACTGCTCACCTCTCCAAAGGCCACTGGGCTCACCTAGGCCCAAGGAAGCGCCGCCAGACGACTTTCAGCAGCCACATCTTCAAGCTCTTCCTAAAGACTGCCAACGTTGGGGTTTGTCTGATGTCCTTGGGGAGAGAGTTCCAGAGTCGGGGGGCCACTAAAGAGAAGGCCCTGTCCCTCGTCCCCACCAAACGCTCTTGCGACGCAGGTGGGATCATGAGCAGGGTCTCTCCAGATGATCGGAGAGATCGTGTGGGTTCGTATACGGAGATGCGGTCGCATAGGTAGGTGAGTCCCAAACCATTTAGGGCTTTGTAGGTAAGCACTTGCACCTTGAATTGGAACTGGAAGATGAACGGCAGCCATTGGAGCTCCTTAAACAGGAGGCTTGACCTCTCTCTGTAAGGAGCACCAGTTAACAATCTGGCCGCCGCCCGTTGGACCAGTTGAAATTTCCGAGCCGTTTTCAAGGGCAGCCCCACGTAGAGCGCATTACAGTAGTCCAATTTAGAGGTGACCAAGGCATGGACCACCCTGGCCAGATCAGCCTTCACGAGGTACGGTCGCAGTTGGCGCACGAGTCTCAATTGTGCAAAAGCCCTCCCAGACACCGCCGACGCCTGAGCCTCAAGCGTGAGCGATGAGTCCAAGAGGACACCCAAGCTACGGACCTGTGACTTCAGGGAGAGTGTAATGTTGTCCAGCACAGGTTGCCACCCTATACCTCGATCCGGTTTGTGATCGACCAGAAGGACCTCTGTCTTGTCAGGATTAATTTTCAGCTTGTTCATCCTTATCCAGACAGCCACAGCGGCCAGGCACTCGTCCAGCACCCGAGGGGCTTCCTTGGAATTAGGTGGAAAGGAGTAGTAGAGTTGCATAGAGATGGCACCCAACTCCAAAACTCCGGATGACCTCTCCCAGCGGTTTCATGTAGATGTTAAAAAGCATGGGAGACAGAATGCTATCAACGTTCTGCTAAAGTTATTGCTTCAAGATGATTCTTTAAATTCCATCTGTATTCTTCTTTATTTGGAATTCTGGAGGTATTTCTACATTTAAATCCTAAATTCTTCCTGAAACATTATTCTGATCTAAGCTTCTGCACCATTGGCATATCATTATTTTTGTTTAATTTAGTCTGATTATGAACACTTCTTCCATGTTCAGTACCTGATCAGGCAATTTATCTAACAAAATAGTTGTTATTAATGCGATGATTATTATTATTTTATGTCACTGCTCATTTTCTTGCTTCTGGGTAATATTTTTCCTCACATTAATTTTTATTACAAATTATAATTAGTGAGCAGTTATAAGGTTTCAATAATTTTGAAGTGGTGTGCATCCTTTATTGGGCACTTCATTAATTTTTATCAGTGCATAATCAAAGTAACTCAGTTCTTCTGCTGGAAATATTCCATTTCCACGACAAGTGTGTTAAATAATGGTTCTGGGAGCATGAAAAAGAGATTTGAAATTAGCCCTCATGTCTGGATTCATGAAAATACCTTTCCGGACCTTTCCCCAGCAAAACTCATTTCAACAGGGTAGAAGTAAAGCAGAGGCCCCTTCATGCTTTATATTTATTTATATTTATAGTCCTATCACGGCTACATAATATGGAATCCTGGTATTTGCATTTCAGGAGGGATGTTGAATTTTCAAGCCCCCTGGTGGTGCAGCGAGTTAAACTGCTGAGCTGCTGAATTTGCAGACTGAAAGGTCTCCAGTTCAAATCCAGGAAGCAGGGTGAGCTCCCGCTGTTAGCCCCAGCTTCTGCCAACCTAGCAGTTCGAAAACATGCAAATGTGAGGAGGACAATAGGTACTGCTTCTGTGGGAAGGTAATGGCACACCATGCATTCATGCTGGCCACATGACCTTGGAGGTGTCTATGGACAACGGCAGCTCTTTGTCTTAGAAATGGAGATGAGCACCACCCCCAGAGTCAGATACAACTGGACTTAATGTCGAGGGGAAACCTTTGCCTGAGCTGCTGAACTTGCTGACCGAAAGGTTGGTTGTTCGAATCCAGGAAGCGGCATGAGCTCCCACTGTTAGCCCCAGCTTCTGTCAACCTAGCAGTTCAAAAACATGAAAATGTGAGGAGGTCAATAGATACCATTTCTGTGGGAAGGTAATGGCACTCGATGCAATCATAACAGCCACATGACCCCTGCTATGGACAACAGCAGCTCTTCGTCTTAGAAATGGAGATGAGCAACACTCCCCAGAGTCAAACACAACTTAATGTCAAGGGCCAACCTTTACCTTTATTTAGAATTCAGAAGATGAAAACTTGGTAGTTTACCAAATTGCAAATACTAGGATTGCATTGGATGTTTCCAGGGAATTAATGCGGAATCATAGCAGGGTTGTCATATTTTAGAAACAAAGGTGCAAATTCTCAGCTCCAAGAAAGAGGAAAGGGCTGTGTGCAAATCTCCAACTCAGCCATTAAAGCAGAATGTTGTTGCAGTTTGCAGGGCTTGATTGATTTGTTGTGGCAACTTTCAAGGTCTCTCCAGAAGTCCATGCAGTAGCTTCCTCATGCTCCCCTAATCGCTGTCCAATTTCTGATTAGACTCGGGTAGGCTACAATGGGTTAAAAAATTATTATCCCATTTCTCTAAACAGGTGACAGATACTAGTTCAAGGTCTGGGAGGCTTCCTTGGAGTTAGAAACGATGTAAATGGGCAAGGAGCTGAACTGGAAGACAATGATTTAATTGTTTTTATATAGATTTTATGATGTGGCTTAATTGTTTTTAACTGATATATGTATTTATGTTGTGGCATCTAACTGTTACCAGTCTGTATGCCGCCCTGAGTTGCCTTTGGGCTGAAAAGGGCAGGATAAAAGTGATGTAAATAAATAATATTAGACCTCACCTCTTTCTTTCATTCTCTGTGTGGGTGTTTGAAAGATAAGTTGTGAACAACCGTGGCTTGTGCTTAATGACATCACCAGGAGTTATCCTTCTATCTGAAGTTTTGGAATGCCTAAGGACCTTGGATGATCCAAAATCATAATACTGCAATTTTATAGCTTGAAAGTCCTTCCAAAATATACAACCCAAACATGATCTTGTTTCAACTCTTCTACAAATGAAGACAGTGCCATCAGTGGGTATGTGGCTGATTGATAGGTTTCTTGCTATTTTGGAGTCATGCTGGTGGAGACAGGGAAAACAGCTTGTGTAAAGAACTATGTGATGACCCTCCACAAAAGTGTCTGAATATACAACTGCCAGCATAGCTCAATCACAATGAACCACAAGGGGGTTCTGGCCTGTCTTATCACACCACACTACCCTGAATGTCCTTATCTCACCTAATTTTGGAAGTAAGCGATCCTGGTTAATAATGCGTGGGAAGCCTATCACATTTGGCACTGAGTTGAAGAAAGGGGATAGCTCAACGATAAAGCTGAAGTTTTGCATCCATAAACATGCAGGCCCAGTCCTCAGTAATTTCAGATATGATGCAGTTTGCAAGCCATTAGAGTTAACATTACTGAATCAATGTTCTGACCCAATGGAAGAAAGTATCTTTTATGCCTAACTAATCAAATAGAAAGATGCTTCTTATATTTGTATTACAGAAGGCCTTCTGGATCCATAATGTCTAGCAACTGCAAATTGCCATGCCCCATATTATTCAATGATGATGATGTGAATGGAGACATGCTGAAATGTATCCATTAACACCACCACAATTTAATAATATGGGGCATGATCATCCATGTTTTCTTCCATATCCATAATGGTTCCTAGAACTGAACACCTGCTGATACCACAGAATATGTGTCTCCCTCCTCCTATATTTGGTGTTCCAGATAGTCTTGCCACCAACACTAGTGGGAGTGGGATTAGAAAAGGCTTAAGGTAAAGGTTTTCCCTTGACATTAAGTCTAGTTGAGTCTGACTCTGGGAGGTGGTGCTCATCTCCATTTCTAAGCCAAAGAGCTGGCATTGTCTGTAGACACCTTCTAAGTCATGCGACTGACATGACTGCATGGAGTGCCATTACATTCCCACAGAAGCGGTACCTATTGATCTACTCACATTTGCGTGTATCTGAACTGCTAGGTTGGCAGAAGCTGGGGCTAACAATGGGAGCTCACCCCGTCTCACGGATTCAAACCACTGACCTTCCGGTTAGCAAGTTCTGCAACTTAGCAGTTTAACCTGCTGTGCCACCATGGTCACATGGGATTAGAAGGACAATACAAAGAAGAGAGAGGGTTGGAGAGGAAAGTGAAGGAGAGGCAGTTAGAGCAGCCCTATGCGGTTCATTCAATCTCTTTTTTTCCTGGGCAACTTGAAGGAGAAAAATATCATCTGTGTTTAAAATGCAAATTGCCATAATTAAGTTTGACCTCCCACATTATAAGATGTGATGGGAATCTCCTTTCCTAATGCTGTCGTCCTTCCTGTTCTTGAATGGAAAAAAAAATGAAATAGGTCAAAGAAGAGAAGTATACCAAACTCAAAGTCAAGGCAATTTGCAGCAATAACCTCTCAAAGTTTTAGGACTGGAGCAACAATAAACAGTGCTGTTCTGCTAATTTTTACTGCAAGATGTTTGATTGTATATGCAGATATAGCCTGGCTTGTTCGTCTTTTTATGTGTTTGGGGGGACATGAAGAATTTTTACTCATAACAGGAACAATGTATTTGAAGCCACCTGTGCCTGTGATTCCCCCTCTTCTTCATTTAATAATGGTTTCTTTCCATTACCTTCTGGGATCCTCATCCCTTCCTGTCATGTTTAAAGGGTTTATTGTTTCCCAAAGAGCTCTTTGCCCATCCCTCTGGAGACCGAGAGGATTTGAGGTAATATTAATTCTGTGCCTCTCTCTCTCCCCCTCTTGTCGCAACTCGACTTCAAACAGAATAAATGAGATGAGAGCCGAAAGAGAGGTTATGCAAACTGTCAGCCTCCATTGTGTCAGAGGCATCGAGGATGTTCAGAACAAATTATATGTCACTCTTCTAATTCGCAGTCAGGAAGGCGAAATCAGTTTATGGAAGTCTTATTTGGTCTCCTCAAAGCTCTTCCTCCCAAAGCTCTGTTAATCTTTGTTTTCTTTCTGTTGCTTTTGCATTCATTGTCCATTTTTCTTCCTCCTTCATCTTTGTCTTCCCTCTCCCCCTCCCCACCCCACTTTTCTCTCATCACACACACAGAGAAATGGGGCAAATTTCCAATGGATGACTCATAATACCTCCTCATTCGATGCATGCTGATCACTTCAGTCTCGTTTCTCTGAAGAATTGTCAGAGGTCTGGCTCATTTCTCAAACATGAAAAACAAAAGAGGGTGCATTTATTTTACGAGAGTCCTTAATTTGTAACCATGGATCAGAGATGGAGACTGATGAAGATAAGATACAGATCTGAGACAGAGCGAGAGAAGAAATGAGGAGGGGGAAAGGCATAGGGAAGGAAGGAAGACACATACATTAAAAAGACTTCTGTCTGGGCTTCTCCAAAGTCTTTCAGATCATTATCATTGTTGCTATTTTCTCTTGCAAAGAAGGACCTCCATCTAGATTTCCAGATTTTTGCATATTTAAATTTGGATTTCTCCTTAGGACCATGAAACTGTTCAAAATCAAGTCTAGTGACTTTGCATGTGTGTGTGAGTTAACTTCCCTCAAGTCAACCTTGACTCATTATGATCTGGTAAATGAGACACTTCCAAAATATCAATGGAATTGAATAAGAGTCATGTTTATTTGTTTATTTACTGTATTTGTATACCGCCCTTCTCAGCCCTCAGGTGACTCAAGGCTGAGAAGGGCAGTATACAATGATTAGATGCCCCAAAACACCATAAAACATTTAACACACAATATAAAACCATAACATATTATTAAAACATAGATCTAGGTTCTTGTGGGTTTTTTCGGGCTATAGAGCCATGTTCTAGAGGCATTTCTCCTGACGTTTCGCCTGCATCTATGGCAAGCATCCTCAGAGGTTGTGAGGTCTGTTGGAAGTAGGAAAAATGGGTTTATATATCTGTGGAATGGCTGGGGTGGGGCAAGGAGCTCTTCCCTGCTGCAGTTAGGTGTGAATGATTAGCTGATCACCTTCATTAGCATTTGAAGGCCTGCCTGAGCCTGGGAAAATCTGTTGCTGGGAGGTGTTAATCTGTGCCTGGTTTTTTCCTCTCTGTTGTTTAGCTGTTATAATTTTAGAGTTTTTTAATACTGGTAGCCAGATTTTGTTCATTTTCATGGTCTCTTCCTTTCTGTTGAAATTGTCCACATGCTTGTGGATTTCAATGGCTTCTCTGTGTAGTCTGACATGGTGGTTGTTGGTGTGGTCCAGCATTTCTGTGTTCTCAAATAATATGCTGTGTCCAGGCTGGTTCATCAGGTGCTCTGCTATGGCTGACTTCTCTGGTTGAAGTAGTCTGCAGTGCCTTTCATGTTCCTTGATGCGTGTCTGGCCGCTGCGTTTGGTGGTCCATTTGCATAGATCATTTGCATCTGTGCAGGTACAGCTGTACCAGAAGCTCCCACTTTATTTGCTTTGCATTAAGTGTTTGTTTGCAGCCCAAGGCTTGGGATTCTGCAGAAGGGTGGCTTCCTGTTAAAGTTTGCAGTTATAGGGCAGGCCACCTGTCCATCATCATTAGGTTCCGCCCCCTTTTGGGTTTTCAGAAGAGAAGGGAGCCATTTTAGTCAGTCACACACAAGGAAACTAGTCTATAGGATGCAGACAGCTCATCCTGTAGGAAAAGCTTCATTCTTCAGAACCATCTGGGGACCATCCGGTGATCATCCGGGGATCATCCAGGGAAATAGGAACAGAAGGAAAAGATCCCAAAGGCTCTGGTTGAGTGCTCACAGCCTCTCAGCCTCACAGCACCAGAGGGGAAAACAGCCCTGAAGTTCCCACAGGACAGCATTACAGAACCACTGAATTCCAGCTGAAGTATCTTCAAGCCTTGGCTGGTAGATTTACTCGATGCCCAGAAGCAGTTGGGATCGGTAGTAAGACCCAAATCAGCAAGGCCCAGATAATAGACAGCCTGGGAGAGATTATAAAGGGTTCTTCCTTATGCTAAAAAAGTACAGTTAATCCAAATCAGTGCCAGTCTCTTAAAGACTAGAACAAGAAAACCTTGAAGTGTTGTCTGAAAATTTGTTATCTGTTCCTTAATAAAGACTTTGTTGTACCATTAAAGACTCCAAAGATCATCACTTCAGGAATTCCCTAAGAATCTCTCTTTGAGGCACCTCAGCTTCCCATTGGGTTAAAGTATACGTCCTATAGAATAAAGACTATTTGTTCAGACCCAGTGCATGACAGAACAGCATCTCTTAATAAAAAAACATTGTCCCATCTCGTCGTCCAGTCATTCCAATTCCTATGTCTTTTACCTTGCATTTTCAAATGCTTGCTCAAATAACCAAGTCTTGACTCTTTTCCAAAACGTTAAGAGGGAGGGGGCCAATCGAATGTCCCCAGGAAGGGCGTTCCATAGACGAGGGGCACCGCTCAGAAGGCCCTATCTCACATCCCCACCAAATGTGTTTATGATGCAGACGGGATTGAGAGCAGGGCTTCCCCAGACGATCTTAAAGTCCTAGCAGGTTCATAAGGGAAGATGCGTTCAGGCAGGTAAGTTGGGCCAGAACCATTCTCTTTGTTTTAGTTCATCCATTTGATATGAAGTCTTGTCTTCTTCTCTTCCATCTGTCCTCTACCTTTCCAAGCATTTGTGTATTTAACCAGGGTACTCGGACAGATGGTTACCAACCCTATGTTAAAAGATTTCCAAAGAAGGAGACTCTTTCGCACCTTAAGGCAGCATTGAACAGCTCTTACCATAGGAGGGAATTGGAATTGCTTTTCCTGTACTTTGAATGTCAAATGTTTTAGAAGTAAAAAAAGAATGTTTAAGCTGGAAAACAAAATAAAACACTCAAATAGACTTGGAGATGGAAGTGAAATAAGCTCCCAAAGCTTCTAGTTGAGATTTGGATATGGTCAGCTGGCAAACTGGCTTCTGGGAGGAACTTAAAATCATTTGAAGGTGAAATAGCATGGAATAACCTGCAAGGTGTACTCTGAGGAGAACACATAGCAACATTTTGTTGCAAAAGCTACCATATGGATATTGCTAAACTTTTAAGAATTTTGAAATAAATATACACCTAAATCCAATTCTTAGCCAAGATTAGAGTAGATAAATTAAATGTGTGGATTTCATCACCTAAAAATTGTTTAAATGCATCTGCTCTAATTGGGAAAGAGCCAGCACTGTGTAGTGGCTAAAGTATTGGACCTCAATTCTGGAGACCAAGGTTTGAATCCTCAGCCATATAACCAATTAGGTGCCTCTGGTCAAGTCACACACTGTCATCTTAGAAAACACCGTTATAACTTTAAGACATACAACTTTAAGACATACAACAAAATATACTATCCTGTAACTTCAACCTGTTAAAACTGGTCTTACTTTCTGGGGCAGCAACGACTCTGTTATGAGAACAAACAATACCTTGAACCAACAACTTGTCAGTGATTGGGATGAATTCATGTGAACTGGAAAGTAGTGTTTAAATGTAGAGGGAGCAATATATGCTATTTCAATTTCAGAAAATGTTTTCTATGCAAAAGCACAATATGTGAATTTTGCACAGAATCAGTGTTGAACTGCAAATAGTTTTTGAAGAATGCTAAAATTAATCATTACCATTTCCCAAAAATATTTTTTTGCAAAAACATTATATCCCAAGTGATTGTTGAATATAGTAAAAAATTGGGGTTGAATAATATGAAAATTTGGACCAGAAAAAGGAAGTGCTTTTTTATGCTCCATACAAAGGATATATCCCATTGGTTGAATCCAACTGGATCAACTGGCAAACAGTAAGTCGAGACTTATGCAAATCTCATGTGTGAATTGGTTCATTTTAATTGAGACTAACAATAACATTGAGGCTGAATGGAGGAATTTACTGTCACCAGATGTAGTAATGGCTGCCAACTAGGACAGCTTTAAAAGGGGATTAAACCCATTCAGAAAGCAGAGTGTTAGCAACAGTTTACGAGTCCTGATGTCTATAAATTGTACCCAAGTTTCAAGGTAATATGTCTAGCAGTTGCTTAGGAACACAAGAGCGAGGCCATTTGTGCTGAGCTTCCCATAGGCATCCAATTGGCCACAGTGAGAAGAGAACACTAAACTATGGTAGGCTTTTTCTGGTTTTATCCAGCAGACCTCTTCTTCCTTTAAAAAGCCTGGAAATTACTTCATCTCTCACCTCCATTCTGAGTAAAGGTGAGCCTGCTGTTTTATGGCTGCACAGTCCCATTATACCTAGATGAACCCATGCTTTCCTATCCATGTTGTTTTTATAGATTTCCTGTTCAATTATCTGCCAGGTAGTTAAAATAGAGATGGTTAAGAGAGAAGCATTTCACCAACTTCATTATGTTATTCAACACCTTACAGATGTCCCCTTTCTGTTCCCCTTTTCTCCATCTCCAGCCGCCTCATTCCTTCTGAGTGGGAGGGATTGAGAGAGAGAGAGATTTTCTGTGCCTTCATTGTGGAAAAATAAATACTTGAGCCATCAATAACAGCATGCACTTTGGCCCTGCGAGATGAAAACCTTCTTTGTGAGTGGAAACAACAAAATGATAACACAGTTAAGGAGAATGGAAGGCACTCAAATCTATTTATTACGGCAAACGTTCTCCATTATATGACCTGTTTCCAGTAGATCAAAGACACCCCGTGCTTAAGTGTTGTTTTCCCCTCATTGTGAGCAGCACAAACATCCTTTAAATGGCACCATTTTCAGTTGTCCTGGAAAACTGGCTTTAAGCCAATATTGTTATGTTCTTGCCTGTATCATGATAGAAGGAAAAAGGAAAAAGGTGGCATAGAAAGCAATGGGACATTGAAATCCTTTTGCATTTGTGTAGGAGAGGGGAAGCATAACTTGTAACTCATTAATGACAATGAAGACAGTTTCTATCTATTCATCTATTCATTGTTCATGGTTACATTTTGCATCAGATCTGTTCAGAAGCTGATAGCTGTTTGGTTTTTTCCATTCTCAAGATACCTGGTGTGTTGGATTTGCAAATACGCAGCCAATATAAACCCCTCTGGTAATGTGTCAACATAGATGTAGTCACTGGGACAATGGGTCAAAAAAGAGAACCTATTCAGACAGTCTCAATAGTCTGTATTTTCTAGCTTGACATCTGTAATGGAAAAAGGAGTGTAGTGGAGGCTCCTTCTTTGGAAGCTTTTAAACAGAGGCTGGATGGCCATCTGTCAGGGGTGATTTGAATGCAATATTCCTGCTTCTTGGCAGGGGGTTGGACTGGATGGCCCATGAGGTCTCTTCCAACTCTTTGATTCTATGATTCTATGATTCTATAAGGAGGTTTTAAGTGTCACGTATTTACTAAATAAATTTGCACACAATGTCTAAAACAAGATATTAATATATGCAACCCAAATTATGTGCATCTACCATTCTAAAAGGATCTTAGCTGATATATTTTGTTTTTCCATATTCATCTCCTCCCCTTTTCTCCTCCTCCTTCCTCTTCATTTTTTCCTCTTCTTCTTCATTTCAGAAGCCTTAGTCACCTTGTCCAAATCATCTGGAGGGCCACAGGTTGTGCAAGCTTGAACTAAAGCATCCATAGCAGGTAGCTGTCCAACCACAAAAGGAGACTCTTCACTTCTCCAGGCAATTGCTTCCTTTGCAAAATGTGCTTACTGTCAAGAATGTCTTTCTAATGTTCAATTGAAATATACTGTAACTTCAACCTGTTAAAACTGGTCCTATTTTCTGGGGAATCAGAGAATAGGCCTCCTGACTTCTCTCTCTGATAGCCTTTCAACCGCTTCTCATGGATGTTGTTCTCCTTACCTCTTGTTATCTTTGTTGCACTTCTCTGAACTTAGTGCAACATGTTTACATCCTTCTGAAAAATGAGTCACCCAGAACAGAAGGCAGTACTCCAGATGAGGTCTGATCAGTGCAGAAATCTATTGTGACTATTCCATCTCTCAACTTGGAAATCATGCTTCTATTAATTCAGGCTAGCAGAACAATCACCATTTTTGTTGCAGCATAATGCTACTGACTCATTCAACTTATGATCAATAACAACTACAGCTGAGTCATGTATCCCTCTGTGCATTTGGTTTTTAAGGGCTAAACCTAGAATTTTGCAGTTTTGTCTTGAATTTCAACCTATTCATTATTTTCTATCCAATTTTTATAGTTTATTTGCATACTTGTGAATTCTCCTCCTGTCTTCTCTGTGATATGAACTTGGTCTTGATCCTTTTGTTTTTACAGACCTCAAAAATCTCAAAGTGATCAACAACAACTTCAACAGGTGACCTCCATGAATGAAAGACACCTTCTCTTAACATTAATTGGGTTGTGCAATGTAATTGTGAGCCACTTTGAGTCCTTTTGAGGAGAAAGGCATGGTAGAAATGAAGTAAATGAATAAATCATCAAGGATGAGAACATTTCTGAACATTCCTTACCTCTGAAATGACAAAGATGGCTAAGACTGGGAGATGTATTTTTGACATGAAGCTTTGATATGTATTCTGATGAAATCACCCCAGAAACACACCAATATGGAAATTCCCCTGGAGATGTATCCGGTAGGCCTGGGCGGTTTCGTTTCGTTAATTCATAATTCGTTAATAATTCGTTAATTTTTCCAATTACAAAACGATAACAAACCATTCTGGAGCAATTATTAAAAAAACCGAATTTTTAAACACGTTTTGTAAATGCTTCGTATTTTGTTATTGTGTTCGTTTCGTTATTGTTCTGAGGTCGTTTCGTTATTATTTCCGCATGTCTGGGCCAGTTTTATGGTTTAATTAGTGAAAAAAAATTATAATATCACACCAACAATCAAGAACAGAGGGAGAGGGAAGCTTCAGAAGGTTTTGGAGGTTTTTTAGCGTATTTCGTGGTCGCGTCCGCCATTAACGAATCGATTCGTTATTGTTTCGGAAATCGATTTGTTAATTTTTTACCATTTACGAAATTTCGTAAATATCGAACTTTTTAAAAGGAAAATTTTGTAATTATTTTAAATATCGAAACAAAAAACCCCCCCAAATACAAATCGATTTTAGAAACACATTTTTCCGTTGTTACCCAGGCCTAGTATCCAGTTATTTCATCTCAGCTGGTTGCACTGTTTTAGGAAATCTTTGGAATTCTCCACTTTTGTGCTGGGATATGTCCAGTTAAAACACAATTGTTAGGTGCATCTCTCCTACTATGGAAATAGTTGTTTCAAGAGCGACTGCCACACTGAAAACCAGGGTTTTGTGGGGCTTTGCGTAATTTCATAGTAGGAGCAAAATTCCAATCTGTGAAATAACAAATAGAAAAGTGAGTAATAAATGTACACATTGTGGTTCTGCTATAATTGCTTACTATCAGGACACAAGCTGTTCTTTCACTTTGAACCCTGAATCCCTTGTCAGTTAATTTTCCAAAATAATTCTGAGTTTGCTATTTCCATGAATGAGGAAATAGCAACCACTTATCCACATTTCTCTACAACACAGAGGCGGTCCTAGGTAATTTTCAACGGTAAGCAAACAGTATTTTGCCCCCCACCAACCAATCACTGATATATATTTTTTGTTCATCGTGGGAGTTCTGTGTGCCATATTTGGTTCAATTCCATCATTGGTGGAGTTCAGAATGCTCTTTAATTGTAGGTGAACTATACATCCCAGTAACTACAACTCGCATAGCCAAGGTCTATTTTCCCCCAAGAGCACCTCAAGAGCGCCCCTGGACAAAATCAAGTATACTGCGAATGCTTACTTTGCATAATGGGTTGAGCCTCCCCTGCTATAACATATATATCCATTATGGCTGTAAGGTTATTCCCCCTTTTGAGCAGTTTTTTTTCATTCCCCTGATAATTAGATTTAAACAGTTTAAAGGAGGTAATCAGATTTTGTTGTTTCTGTTAGATCCACCTAAAGTAGGGCAGCTTTCATCATCAGACATAAGATCTTTGGTTTCAAATTGGATGTATGGCCACAACGTATGGTGGTTCCCATTACTTTAGTTGAGGTATTGATGCCTTTGGCACCAGGTTTTTCACCATCTGAGCTCCCTCTCTGTTGGCTCCTGTAGTTTGATCTCCTTTAGCTGCCACACGGGCAGGGGAGGGAGTGGGATGAGTGTAATCATTTTGGCTGATCTCCAGTACTAGAAGGAACAGTTTCTCACTACTTTCTTTCCATGTTGTTAGTCAAGCAGACAGCTATGATGCAGAGCTTGATTGCTCTGCAAGCAAGAAAATAACAAGGGTCAACTTTGAGCCAAAACCTTTTAGTTGTTTCTGTTTTTTCTGAGCAAGCTGCATGTTTTCCAGAATTCATGGTAGGCATGTATTCCATGATGTTGCCTGGGCCCTAATTTCCAGAAGGAATTACCAGAAGGATGACGTTGATAGTGATGATGTCAATGGGTGAGGAAGAGGAGAAGAAGATGGAGGAAGAGATGTGGAATGATTGAAAGGAGGGAGAGAGGCCATGATTTTGATGAATTTTGGAAGTGGGGAATGCTGGAATCTGTGACCACTCATAAACTGTTTCCAATCAACGTCTATATTTGGATTCACCTTATAACATATTCACTGAGAGTTTTTCTCTCTGGTAATTTGCTTCTCTTTTGTTGCAATCTTTCTCGTCAGGTGACAAAGACAAAGACCTAAAAATATGATAAAATGCTTTGGATACTCTTATTTATGTCCTCCAGTGATTGGTAGGCATACTGCCTTTGATTCTGGAGAAATAAGTAAACTTCTGACCCACCTACACATCTGGCAAACAAACTAGTCCAATGTGGGCTAGGCAAAACTACGGTGAGGTGGATCTGTAATTGGTTAAATGGATGAACCCAGAGGGTGCTCAGCAATGCTTCCTCTTCATCTTGGAAAGAAGGAGCTGGGCATGTTTAGCCTGAAGAAGAGAAGGCTGAGAGGAGATATGATAGCCATGTATAAATATGTGAGAGGAAGCCACAGGGAGGAGGGAGCAAGCTTGTTTTCTGCTTCCTTGAAGACTAGGATGCAGAACAATGGCTTCAAACTACAAAAGAGGAGATTCCATCTGAACACGAGGAAGAACTTCCTGACTGTGAGAGCCATTCAGCAGTGGAACTCTCTGCCCCGGAGTGTGGTGGAGGCTCCTTCTTTGGAAGCTTTTAAGCAGAGGCTGGATCGCCATCTGTCAGGAGTGATTTGAATGCAATATTCCTGCTTCTTGGCAGGGGATTGGACTGGATGGCCCATGAGGTATCTTCCAGCTCTTTGATTCTATGATTCTATGACATTCATCATCTTACTTTCCATGAATTTGCTTATTCCCCCTTTATAGCTTCCAATTGTTTTAAGTGACAAACCTAGAAAAATTTCTAGATTCTTTGTTTTGGCTTAAAAAGAAGTTGAAATTAAATGATACCAGAAGTTGGAAACATGAATTCTGAGAGTGCTTGACCTTTGGATACTAAAGGTGGTGATGGAAGGAGAATTTTCTTGCAGATGAAAGAGAGAGAGATTGAGGGAGGGAGAATATGATGGGGGAAAGTGTTCTGGAAAACAAAAAGCAGAGGAATGCCACTATCAAAACCTCCTTAGAGTCAAAAGCTGTCAAATTAAAGAAAACTGAGAAAAAGCCAAATGACCAAGCATTGTCACTTTCCCTAAACATTGAACAAGCCCTAAGGTCATAACAAAGGGAATTGAATATGGCAGTGTGATGCTACAGGCATCCTAGTCATATGCTGGAGCTGAATTGAATTGTGTTTTTCAAACTCAGACATTCAATCTGAACATTCATTTTCATCAGAAAAATTCTAATTTAGAGTTCTGTCTTTTGGAGAATGACAATTCTTTAAAATCCAGTAGGCAAAACAGACTATTATTAAGATGTTCCTTGCTTTCCTGAGTACTGTGAAGCTCTAGGGTCAGTGTGTACCCAGGTCTACTTTATTTGGAAGACAGAACAGCAGCAGTATTTATGTAATATTTGAATTATTTTGCAAATATGTAATATTAGTAAAATTGGAAACAGCAACAAAGCAATACCTCTATTACCTTGGTTCAAATCTTGAGAAAAGGCACCCAAGATACTTTTCCACTAGAAGTTGAGAAAGCATGGTGAGTTTTCTAGGTGTTGTAATCCAAAAAAGTAGAATGCCCAAGTCCCCCTTTTGTGTCTCTCTCTGTGTATCTGGATAGCGCATCAAAACACTGTGGGAAATATATACTTATCATGATATCTGAGGATAGAAAGCAGAAGGCTTTTTGATAGACCTGAGTGGTTGACTAGAGTGGTGTCCATAATCATTTGGTGTTCGCCTTGTCGTCCATGTTGGTGTAAGGTAGGTTTTGGAACAGCCTTCACATGCAACTTTTGGGCTTTGGGAAGGTGAAAACGCTTAAGACAATCCTAGGGGATTTTACTTTCACTAGAACAGTGTTTCTCAACCTGGGGGCCGGGACCCCTGAGGGGGTTGCGAGGGGGTGTCAAAGGGGTCGCCAAAGACCCCTTTGACAGAAAACACAGTATTTTCTGTTGATCATGGGGGTTCTGTTTTGGAAGTCTAGTCGAATTGTCACATTGGTGGGCTTCAGAATGCTCTTTGATTGTAAGTGAACTATGAATCCCAGCAATTACAACTCTCAAATGTCAAGGCCTATTTTCCCTAAACTCCACCAGTGTTCACATTTGGGCATATTGAGTATTTGTGTCAAGTTTGGTCCAGATCCACCATTGTTTGAGTTCACAGTGCTCTCTGGATGTAGGTGAACTACAACTACCAAACTCAAGGTCGATTCCCACCAAACCCTTCCAGTATTTTCTGTTGGTCATGAGAGTTATGTGTGCCAAGTCTGGTTCAATTGCATTGTCGGTGGAGTTCAGAATGCTCTCTGAATTTAAATGAACTATAAATCCGAGCAACTACAACTCCCAAATGACAAAACCAAATCCCACTCCACAACTGCACCAGTATTCAAATTTGGGCATATTGTGTATTTGTGCCAAATTTGGTCCAGTGAATGAAAATACATCCTGAATATCAGATATTTACATTATGATCCATAACATTAGCAAAATTACAGTTATGGAGTTGCAATGAAAATAATGTTGTGGTTGAGGGTCACCACAACATGAGGAATTGTCTTAAGGGGTCACAGCATTAGGAAGGTTGAGAAACACTGCACTAGAAGGTCACATGACTTGGGAGTTGCTCAAAATTTATGATCCAGCAACTCAGTGGTTCTCAACCTGTAGGTCCCCAGGTGTTTTGGCCTACAACTCCCAGAAATCCCAGCCAGTTTACCAGCTGTTAGGATTTCTGGTTGAGAACTACTGCAATAACTGATCAACTGGGAAGCAACCCAAATATTTGGACTGCCCTTGAGGATCAGGTGCTTCACTCAAGGGAAGGCTATGGAGGTTATCTTGAGGTAGACACCTGGACTTAGCTGGACCTGCATCATGTTTCTTCCCACTCCCTTCATCCTTTTGGCTCTAAACTAAATTAAATAGAACATAGGCTAAATAAGATGACCCTTATTCAATCTCAATCTTTGTGTTTCATCTCATTATTTCACAGCTGATCACCAAAACCAACAGCTCCAAAGCCAGCTCCCTGCCTCTGATGTTTTCAGAACTTGTAGGCCATGATGTTACATTGTGATTTTGTAGTATAAATCTATAGTCACATAATTACACTGTAACTGCAATGGACCATCTCTCTCCTGAATTAATATTGTGCAACCAGTTGTGAATCTGCTAGTCGTGGAAAAAAATAGTCAAATTGTGTAGCGTCGTGTGAAAATTCTGCAGAGAGCCATACAGTAGAACTTGTTCTGTGTGGATTTTGCAATAATCTATGACTGGAGGAAACCGAAATGTTTTCTCATTGTGCATCATTGCATGGTATTTTCCATCCTTGACAACAGAGCTAAGAGGCAGAAACAGAAATGCTTTGTAGTCTTGTCAAAACTGTAATGTTTAAGGAATTCATTTGTTTCAAAAGCAATGAGATCCAGCTTAGCGATATTTCAATTTGTATGGAATGTTAGAGCAACAAGTCCTTGGCATACTTTATTTAATAACATTTAGAGTACGGCATAGTTTCTGAATGGGTATTTTCCATGGGGAAAAAATGCTATTTCCTATGCAAATTTTTCTGTTTTCTGAACAAGAAACTCAACAATAACAAAGCATGTAATGTTTGCACAGAATAAATCCTCAAATACAGAGAGCATTCAAAAGCCGAACTGTTTCAAAGACTTCTGCAAATTGGTAGAAGTAATCGTTGATTCCTTTGAGAAAAAAATAGGAAAAAATTACTTTCCTAAGAAGCCAACATCCCTCACTAATACTATTACTGCTCAGACAATCAGGAGGCTTTGGCTACATCTACACTATAGAATTAATGCAGTTTGATACCATTTTGAGTATCATTACTCAATACTATGGAATTCTGGGATTTATAGCTCAGTGAGGAACCAGTATAAGGCTAAGGACCTTATAAAACTATAACTCCTATTATTCTATAGCATTGAACCATGGGAGTTAAACTGGAGTCAAACTGCATTGTTTCTATTATTTATTTATTTACTGTATTTGTATATCGCCCTTCTCAGCCCTCAGGCGACTCAGGGCAGTTTACAGTGGCAATGATTTGATGCCCAAAACATCATAAAACATTTAAAAATATTAATACATAATATAAAACCATAACAAGAGTATTAAAAACATAAATCATTTGTGTTTCCTAATAAAAACATTGTCCAATCTCGTTGTCCAGTCATTCCATTTCCTATGGGATTTTTACCTTGCATTTTCAAAAGCTTGCTCAAACAACCAAGTCTTGACTCTTTTTTGAAATGTTAAGAGGAAGGGCATTCCATAGCCAAGGGGCCACCACTAAAAAAGGCCCTGTCTCTCCTTCCCACCAAATGTGTTTGTGACGCAGGCGGGATCGAGAGCAGGGCCTCCCCAGATCATCTTAACGTCCTAGCAGGTTCATAAGGGAAGATGCATTCCGACAGGTAAGTTGGGCCAGAAGCGATTAGGGCTTTATAGGCTGTACATCTATACTGTAGATGCACCTTTCATGTCTAGAAGGGCTGAGTGGACATAGCCTAAAGCCTGTTTTTTCCCAACTGACTAAGAAAAATGTCTACATTTGTGACTGGGGCAGTTTGCCTAGGTCTGAAAGTTCCCCTATCTGCAGCTATTTTAATTCCTGGCAGTTATGTGTAGACAACTGCAAAATTACTCCATGACTCTGAAGTGAAATTAACAATGAGTTCAATCTATTTTAAGGGACGGGGACAATATCAGGAATCTATTTAGACAGCAAGAGAAAAAATCAGAAAGTTTCAAAAAATCTATGTGTGTGTATGCACACCTATGCACATACAAATATGGCATTTGCATGCGCAAGTTTCCTAGCACAGGTGATTGTTTCTCTCTTTCTTTTTTTTTGCCCTGATATAATATTTGTATTCAGCAGCAAGTTGGTGAAGCAGGGTTGAATATGTTATGCCATTGTTCATTGCACATTGTGCAGGAATATCTGCATTGTGCCTTGCATTTGTGCATACCACGTTTGTTTGTACATTGAGTTGGAAATCACTAAGGCACCATCAGCATACAAATATAATCCCTTAATATGGAATCTCATCCAATATGGATAGAGCACAACACCTGAAATTGGGGTTGTGTGGGGTGGGGTGTGCCCCCGACTTGTCCGTAAGACTTCTCTGTCTGGAGTACAGCTGAGACTGTTAAAAAGCCACATATATGAGTTTTAAGACTTGCTGAATATGACCCAGATAACCAAAAGAAAACCCCAAATTGAGTAAGCATATTGGCACTAGGAAGTGCTACAAATCTTTGATCCCTCCAAAAAGAGGAAACAATAAACCAAATAAGTCTTTATGAGCATTAGTTCAACTCAAAGTTCATGTTTTCTAATTTTTGTTTGTTTGTGTATTCCATTTTCTGTTCACAGTGGTGCCATTCTTCTTTCTTACTACTTTTGCATTGCCACTTTTACAGACAGAGGGAATATATATATATATATATATATATATATATATATATATATAGGAATGTAGGAAATAATGAGGGAGGGATTTTGGATGTAGTTTCGCGTGCCGGCCAGAGTGCTGGAAGAACTAGGTCAGTCAACATGGGGAAATAAATTTCACAAACTACTCTTTGTATATACGGCCAAAGGAAAGCACAAACCTGGAAACAGGAAATTACATTTGCCCAACAGACACATGAAAGCACAGTGATCAGCCTCTCTTCAAGACAGCCGCTCATTCCCCAGTTTGCACTCAAAAGCTGCAGGTGTTAGAAACAAAGCTGCTAAAGTCACTCATCTGTGGCACAGACTTGTGCAGAACCAATATATTTGGCTGGGCTTTTGTGGGGAGAGGGGAATAGAGGACATTTACAAGGTAGGGGTGAAAGCACAAAGTTGTGTAGGACTGAGAATAGTATAGCTTTGAGTTGTTAGAGGCCACAAGGGCAATCTAGTCCAACCTCTTGCCATAAAGAAATACATAACTGCAGCATCCCTTTCAACCTCTGTTTCAAGATCTCTAAGAACAAAATCTGCCCTCCTTTCTTACCTCCTCTTACAGTCTATTTAACTACCAAGTGCAAACTGTCCCTCATTTAAGAAGCTTCACTAGTGTTATCAAAAGACTTCCTTTATTTCCCAAAATTTCCCAAGACATTTCATTAAAAATACGCTAATAGAAACAGCTTTATATATTTTTTCAAATATTTGCTTCTTCCAGAACTTGATTTACAACTAGGGACCACAGTGCTGCAACAGGTTAAACAGCTAAGCTGCAGAACTTGCTGACCCAAAGGTTGGTGGTTCGAATCCACAGGATGGGGTGAGTTCCCATTGTTAGCCCCACCTTCTGCTAACCTAGCTGTGCTGGTACAGCTATACCAGAAGCTCACACTTTATTTGCCTTGTATTAAATATTTGCTTGCAGTCCAAGGCTTGGGATTCTGCAGCAGGGTGGCTTCCTGTTAATGTTTGCAGTTATAGGGCAGGCCACCTGTCCATAATCATTAGGTTCCTTAGTTCCACCCCTTTTTGGGTTTTGAGAAGGGAAGGGAGCCATTTTCAGTCAGTCACACACAAGGAAGCTAGTCTATAGGATGTAGACCATCTTGTCCTGTAGGAAAAGCTTCATTCCTCAAGGTCATCTGGGGACCATCCGGTGATCATCCGGGGATCATTCAGGGAAATAAAAACAGAAGGAAAAGATCCCAAAGGCTCTGGCTGAGAGCTCACAGCCTCTCAGCCTCAAAGCACCAGAGGGGAAAACAACCCTGAAGTTCCCACAGGACAGCATTACAGAACCACGGAATTCCAGATGAAATATCTTCAAGCCTTGGCTGGTAGGTTTACTCGATGTCCAGACGCATTTGGGATTGGTAGTAAGACCCAGACCAGCGAGGCCCAGATGATAGACAGCCTGGGAGAGATTATAAAGGGTTCTTCCTCATGCTGAGAAAGTTCAGTTAATCCAAGTCAGTGCCAGTCTCTTAAAGACTAGAAATAAGAAAGCCTTGAAGTGTTGTTTGAAGATTTGTTATTTGTTCCTTAATAAAGACTTTGTTGTACCGTTAAAGACCCTCACTTCAGGAAATCCCTAAGAATCTCTCTTTGAGGCACCCGGCTTCCCACTGGGTTTAAAGTATACGTCCTATAGAATAAAGACAATTTGTTCAGACCCAGTGCACGACAGAACACTAGCAGTTCGAAAACATGCAAATGTGAGTAGATAAACGGGTACCACTTTGGTGGGAAAGTAATGGCACTTTATGTAATCATGCCAGCCACATGATCTAGGAGGTGTCTACGGACAATGTTGGCTCTTTGGCTTAGATATGAAGATGGGCACCACCCCCAGAGTCAGAATTGACTAGACTTAATGTCAAGGGGAAACCTTTTATTGCATCTGACAAAGCATTATAATTCTATGACTCTGTGATTTCCTCTTGTGTTACCATATACCTTGAACATAACTTAGAAATATTACTTCTTTTGGATAACATTTCCCAGATTTCCATAATTCGATAGACCCTGGCCATACTAACTATTGACTCTGGAACATTGAAATAAATCAAAGAAAAGAAAGAAGAAAAAGGCTATTTTCCATACCTTATGACGTTGTGCCATTATTCACCTTTGAACAAGGAACACAAATTCATTGGTGAAGAAAAATGTGGGACACACAAAAAAATTGTCCCACAACTAGCCATGGAAGTATAAAAAAATCTTCTGGTGTTTTCCCTTCAAAATATTGACTGTTCCAATAAAGTGTGAAGAAACACCAAGTTTCCATCATCAGATGAATGTCTCTGGCATTCACTTCTCCAAATAACAGATTAAATTCATAAGACGCTGAAACTTTAATGACTTCTGATCTGTCCTATCTGATGGTCATTTGTTATCCCAAATACTTCCGCCATCTCATTAACGAAAGTTGGATCCAAGGGAGCTTTCACACTAATCTTCATTCTTTAGCTATGTCAGCTTTTCAGTGATCACCATGTAATTAATCAGATGCTGGTGCTTGGAATGAGGACAGCCTAATACGATGGCTAATGAAATTTATTAATGGTGTCCTGCATAATTTATAGGATCTAATCATCCCAGCCTTGGTATAACAACAACATGTAAACAGTTTTCCTTCATTAACTAATGTGTCAAGATAAATTTAGAGTCTAAGGTTTTTCATTTTGCTGTCCATTGTCAAGTCCAATTTCTTACCCATGGAGGAAGGCATGGATTGCATTACTCAGTTCAAACATATTGGTACAAAGTTACTTTAAGAAGTGCAACTTCCACCATTTTTCTCTATTCGGGAGATTCTAGGGGTTGTAGTACAAAAAGATTGTGTACTTCCGCATATCAGAGGGTTGGACTGGACTGGATGACCCTTGTTGTCTCTTCCAATTCTATAAACGTTTCCATGACCTATGTATCTACTTCATTGAATTCAGATTTTAAATCCAACTCATACATGCATTCTGTTGCATTTGAGGTCCAATTGAGAATATGTAGTAGATAAACTAAGATGGCAATCTTTCTAGTTTCCACAGTCAGAAAATGACAATAGCTACTATTACAGATTGCTAGAATGGGAGGAAAGAAGACCCAGGGGTGCAGAAGGGTGACCTCTCTTTTCTATTATTACTATTGGTGACAGATAAGAACATCAAATTTCCTTCATCATTGGGAAATAGAAGAATTTACTTATACATGTTCCATGATAGCTTCTTCTGCTGATGGACCTGAAACTCAGCAGTGAGCACAGAGTGACCCAAAGACTGCATGAAACTCATGGGCATCCTTTTGTGGCCTCAGATGTCCCTGAACCATCTCTAAAGCAACCAATGCCCAGAAAATGGTGTGATCTATAGGCAATTTTGCCTCTAAATCACGCAGGAAGTCCCACAAGCACATGAAAGCACCCACAATACCCCTGTCTGACCTCCAGAAGTACTCGATAATCATGTACTATATTAAACCAAAGTTTGTATGTTTTAATTATGCTATAACTCACCTCAAGTCATGAGAAGAGATAGGTAAGAAATATAATAATCATAATCATAAACCTTTTCCTGCATCTCCTCTCAAAATGATGTCAGGAGGGGATATGATAGTGCCTTCTGAGGGAAACTGATATCTCAGCTTGCTGTGTGTTGTGGTGCAGCCCAAGGTGGTGCTGAGTTGCGGTAGATCAGTGGTTCTCAACCTGTGGGTTCCCAAATGTTTTGGTCTTCAACTCCCAGATATCCTAGCAGCTAGTAAACTGGCTGGGATTTCTAGGAGTTGTAGACCAAAATACCTGGGAACCCACAGGTTGAGAAACACTGGGGTAGATATTGGTCACTGCTGTTGAGATAATTGGCTATCCTTGTTATCTGTGATGGATGTTAAGGTACCTACCAAATATATCTATCCAAGCCTCCATTTTTCAACACATCAGGAATGGCTGATGGTAGAGCTCATGCATTGCATTGAGATGGTCAGATTGAGGTACTTCCTGATTATCGAGTACTTCTGGAGGTCAGACGGGTATTTTGGGTGCTTTCATGTGCTTGTGGGACTTCCTGCATGATTTAGGGACAAAATTGCCTATAGATCACACCATTTTCTGGGCATTGGTTGCTGATTGTGATGTCTGGAATTCTGTTGGTCAACTGGGATAGAGCCATTGAATCAATTGTTGAGCAGTAAGTCAACATTTCTGGAGATCCAGTTTATTCAATGGTTCAATTCTGGTCAGGATTGTGTTTATATCAGCTATGTGTTAGCACTAAATGGTTGTAGGTGTCTGTTTTCTGATATATCTAGAGACAAGGTTGGTGAACGTTGGAACAGATAGACCAATGACCAGCTCCTTGGTATCTTCTTCAGAGAAAAAACAAAAGCAGAAAAACCATGAGTGAATTTAGTTATCAAGTCATAAGTCTGCGTAATGACGTTGCAACTCCCCTTTTCAGTCACTGAGTAGATCAGAATTCTACAGTCACTGACAGCTCTTCAAAACCCACCTTTAAATTATGTGGCCTCCAACACAGCTATTTCTGGGTTGTCAGAGTGAGAATATTATCATGGATGATAGTCCTAGAAATTTTCCTTTAGGCTGGAGGGAGCATCCAAAAAACCCTCCCTAGTTCATCCAGCCAAAAAAAAAAAAAAAAAAAGAAAGATAGAATATATTGAAAGGCACCATCTGCTTTTGATGATGGTATTTAATTAGGTGATCCCTCATTGTCCAAGTAAGATTGTCCCTCAGCCAGTGTACTGACAGTGGGTATGTAGGTGACTGTGGAGCCCTATTCTTGACCTGCATGTTCTCCCATAGTGAGGGTATCAGTTTCCAGGGGGAAGGCGGTCCCAGTCAGGGTTGGCTTGATGCACCGTCCTCTTGGCACATTTCTCTCTTTCATCCTCCATTCGTGTAGCTTCAAATTCTACAGCACTGCTGGTCACAGCTGACCTCCAGCTGGAGTGCATGAGGGCCAGGGCTTCCTAGCTTTCAATGATGGTATAGGGCACTGGTTCTTATCCTGTGGGTCCCCAGACATTTTGACCTTCAACTCCCAGAAATCTTAACAGCTGGTAAAGTGACTGGGATTTCTGGGAGTTGTAGGCCAAAACACCTGGGAACTCACAGGTTAAGAACCACTGGTTTAGGGTATCTGACCAGTGCTCCTAATTTCTTTTCAAGAATTTTTCCAGGGGAGTTGGAAAACCAACAAAAGTAGGGGTAACTCAGTCAGACTTGGTTGGATCTCATGCCAGATTCATTAGTGTAAAGTAAAGGAAGAAATGTCCACACTCAATAACAGTACTTATGGATTGGTAATGGTGGCTTCCATATTAGTGAATCCTTTCCCAATCTTAGGTCAAAATTCAAAAGTTACGTAACGGCACAGTAAAAGTTTCCCCTTGACATTAAGTCTTGTTGTGTCTGACTCTGAAGGTTGGTGCTCATCTCAATTTTTAAGCTGAAGAACCAGTGTTGTCCATAGATGCCTCCAAGGTCATATGACTGGCATGACTGCATGGAACACCGCTACCTTCTCACTGAAGCATTTGCATGTTTTCGAACTGCTAGGTTGACAGAAGCTTGGGATAACAGTGGGAGCTCACCCCGCTCCCCAGATTCGAATTGCTGACCTTTTGGTCAGCAAGTTCAGCAGCTCCGAGGTTTAACCAGTTACACTACTGGGGGCTCAAAAGGTACAGAACCTTTCTCTAAATTTAGTTTAGCACCTTGGATAGCTTCTTCATCATTTGGACTGATACTGGGAACTGATTTATTGCCCTGCTGACATGGGATCGGTTACTACTAGGTGTGTGCCCTTTCTTTTGGAGTTGCAAACCTTAAGACTCTGCAGCTACGGTATGCAATGCCACAAGATTGGGCTATAAACTGACAAGCACACAAGCAATTTGTCTTAATTGGATTGCTGCAGATGGCATTCAAGGCTGCTTTTAATGCCAGCAAATTACAAGGTAAATCTCGTGATAAGAATGTAAACTGATGTGTTGGAATAACCCCTTAACTTCATTCCCAGATTGCAGGAAGCTGTTCCTGACCTCTAGCCACGTTTCCCTTCTTTTAGTTTTAACTACCGTGTGCTTATTAGAAGCTCCAGTCAAACTGTTACGCCGCCTTAGAAAATAAAGAAATTAATTCTGAACACCCCATTTAATGCAGAAAGGATACCACATCCACAGCTTCTTTCAAAGCATCGCCGAAGTAATTTTGCAAGTGCCAATAGAACATTTATAGGGAACATGTCTCAGTGTGTTCAGCCAATGAATCCCTTGAGTGTCTCTGCTTCATTAACTGTTTACACGGTGACCTCGGTAGAAAGTTCTAGCTCGGTGCAATCTCTATTTCGCATACCACCTCAGGCAATGCCATAATAGGTCTCTGGGATTTCTTGAAAAAAGAGAAAAGAAAAGAAAGAAACAATACCCGCTGCAAAGAGAAATATGGCATTAGCATTCTTAATCCTGCTGAATTAGCCATCCCTGCGCCCCTCGTCAAGTTTATCTCTCTGTAGTCCCAGTAATGCTTTATAATTTGCTAACAAAGTGTTCTCTCATCTCCTCTGTCCTCCATTTGCACTCACCCAGAGTGAAGGGGATACATTTGCATCGAAGTCTGGCGGTCATATTTCAAGGAACTCTAATTCTCAGCTTCGCAACCGACTAGGCTAACTGCTTCCACTCTCCTTTAATGGCGCCATTATTTGCATCATGAATCACAATGTCAAGGAAGCTCATGATATTTAAATTTTACGAGGCTGCTTTCCAAAGTAACAACTTTCTAACTCAGCAGAAAGTGGAGAGAAATGTTTTACCTTCCAGGGGAGCCGGCTAAGCTTGGAAAGAAATCATTCCCAGGAGGCCTTTGACTGTCCGGATTATTACCTTGGATGTCCCACACTAGACATTCTTCCAGGATAATAATAATTCCTTCGTGCACCCCCTTCCCCATATTTCCATTTGTCAACAACGGTACAAATAAATAGATGGTATTAGTTAAAATCTCGTGAGAGCTGATATTATTTCATGAATGCAATTTTGATCATTGGAAGTCACCACTGGGAAAAAGGTAATGGCAGAATCCCTCCTTGTATTGTTCCCCATTTTATCATCTAATAAAAAGGAGGCACCAGCTACTCCATTAATGAGGGAAGGTTTCATGTTCCTTGTGTATAATAATGAGGACATTGTTCAAGCTATCAAGGTAGCAAGTTCGGGGATTTTACACTCCACATCCGTTTCCTATCCTGCATCCATTAAGAAAAAGATAGGTATTATTTAAAAGGGTAGTAAAGAAAATATACATTACTGCTGGAGGGACCACTAGCCTTTCATAGATCAGGGTTGTGTGTCAATGCAATAGATATTAGGGCTGGGCGGTTTCGTTTCGTAATTTCGTAATTAGTTAAAAATTCGTTATTTTTTTTATAACGAAGCGATATTGAACCATTCAGGATCAACTAAAAAACGAAATGAATTTTTCCAATTCGTTTCGGAATTGTTTCGTTATTGATTCGTTATTGATTCGTTATTGATTCGTTATTGATTCGTAAATGTTTCGTTATTATTTCCGCATGTCTGGTGCAAGTTTTAGGATTGCTGTTTGTTTTCTCAGTGAAAAAAATATAATTATCACACCAACAGTCAACAACAGAGGGAGAGGGAAGTTTCAGAAGTTTTTTTAGCGTATTGCGTGATCGCGGCCGCCATTAACGAATCGATTCGTAATCGATTCGTAATTGTTTCGTAATTGTTTTATGATTTCCGAAATTTCGTAAATATCAAACTTTTTTTAAGGAAAATTTCAGAATTCTTTTAAATAACAAAACGCAAAAAACCCCAAAAAATGAATCGAGTTTAGAAACAAATTTTTCCATGTTTGGACAGCCCTAATAGATATATGTGTGACCCACTGGGTCTAAATTAAAACACTTATTATTATTATTATTATTATTATTATTAAACTTTATTTGTACCCCACTAGCATCTCCCGAAGGACTCGATGCGGCTTACAAAGGCCAAGGCCTCAAAACACAACACAACAATACAACACCTAAAGCAAATTAAAAACAGTTAAAGCAATATTAACAACAAGCAATAAACAATACATCAAGACACTATAAAACTGGACCGGGCCAGAGTAATGGGTACAAGATTAAAAGTGCTGATGTGACAGGAGGTATGTAGGATTATAAGGTAAGTGCAGTGTGCGGTGTGCAGCAATCTTAGTTCTACTAAAGTGCTTCTGGGACTTGGTATTGGAGATTCCTAATCTGGGAAGGCACATCGGAACAGCCAGGTCTTCAAGTTCTTTCTATAGACTGCCAATGTAGGGGCCTGTCTAAGACCTTTTGGGAGGGTGTTCCAGAGTCGGGGGGCCATCACAGAAAAGGCCCTGTCTCGAGTCCCCACCAAACGCGCTTGCGATGCAGGCGGAATCACGAGCAGGGCCTCTCGGGATGAACGAAGTGAACGTGTGGCTTCATAGACGGAGATGTGGTCACGCAGGTAGGATGGTCCCAAACCATTTAGGGCTTTGAAGGTAAGCACCTGCACCTTAAATTGGGCTCGGAAAATAAACGGCAGCCAGTGGAGCTCCTTGAACAGGAGGGTTGACCTCTCTCTGTAAGGAGCCCCAGTTAACATCCTGGCTGCTGCCCATTGGACCAGTTGGAATTTCCAAGCTGTTTGCAAGGGCAGCCCCACGTAGAGCGCATTGCAGTAGTCCAATCTAGAGGTGACTTATGAGGACCGTATTGTCGAAGGCTTTCATTGTTGTAGGTTTTTCAGGCTGTATTACTACGTTCTAGAAGCATTATCTCCTGATGTTTCGCCTGCATCTAATGGCAGGCATCCTCAGAGGTTGTGAGGTCTGTTGGAAACTAGGAAAAATTTTCTAGTTTCCAACAGACCTCACAACCTTTAAGGACGCCTGCCACAGATGCAGGTGAAACATCTGCAGGTGAAATGTCAGGAGAGAATGCTTCTAGAACATAGCCATACAGCCCGAAAACCCTGCAACAACCACTTAGAAGGACTGTTGAAAGGGAGATGATAAAATTTGAACATTGAGGTTTTTATTTCTTAAAATGCCTCAGTGGAAGATCATTTGAGAGCCAAATGTGAACTATTATAGAAGAACTGGAAGAGACCACTAAGGCCACCCAATCCAACCTCATTCCACCATGCAGGAGTGCACCATCAAAGTAGATGGCATTGTCGAAGGCTTTCATGGCTGTAATGGAGCCCCCAGTGGCACAATGGATTAAATTAAATGAGAGCTGTTCAGCAGTGGAACTCTCTGCCCTGGAGTGTGGTGGAGGCTCCTTCTTTGGAAGCTTTTAAACAGAGGCTGGATGGCCATCTGTCAGGGGTGATTTGAATGCAATATTCCTGCTTCTTGGCAGGGGGTTGGACTGGATGGCCCATGAGGTCTCTTCCAACTCTTTGATTCTATGATTCTATGATTCTATAAACCCTTGTGCCAGCAGGACTGAAGACAGTTGGAATCTGGGGAGAGTGGGTTGAGCTCCCTCTGTCAGCTCCAGCTCCCCATACAGAGACATGAGGGATGCCTCCAACAAGGATGGTAAAACATCAAACAGCTGGGCATCTCCTGGGCAACGTCCTTGCAGATGGCCAATTCTCTCACACCAGAAGCAACTTGCAGTTTCTCAAGTCACTCCTGACATGAACAAAAAATGGCTGGAATCACTGGGTTGTTGAGAGTTTTCCAGAATGTATGGCCATGTTCCAGAAGCCTTCTCTCCTGATGTTTTGTCTACATCTATGACAGGCATCCTCAGAGGTTGTCAGGTCTGTTTGGTAACTAGGTAAGTCAGATAAATTATAAACCTCACTTGACTAGTTTCCAACAGACCTCACAACCTCTGAGGACGCCTGCCATAGATGTAGACAAAATGTCTGGAGAGAATGGTTCTGGAACATGGCCATACAGCCCAGAAAACTCACAGCAACCCAAAGTAGATGACCATCCAACCTCTGCTTAAAAATCTCCAGAGAAGAAGACTTCACCAGACTCTGGAGCAGGGCATCCCACTATTGAACAGATCTAACCAGCAAGAAGTTCTTCCTAATGTTTAGGGAAACTCTCTCTCTTTTTGAAAGTCTAAATCCATTGTCCCATTTCCCAGTTTCTGGAGCATCACATAACAAGCCTGTTCCATGTTACAAATATTGAAACGTATAACCTCTTAATAATATCCCTTGTTCATTGGACTTTGCCTATTATTAGATATGCAGAAATTTTATAGCTCCAAGATTTCCTTCATCTTTTATCTGCATGACGAGGGAAGATTCACTAGCTTGGTTTCTGCATTGCAGAGTGATTCTAGAATGATGGGGACTAGTATGAAATGTCAGCATTTTCACTAAGTCTTGTGCCTTCATAGTCCTTTTTCTACAAAAGCAATTAAAATGCAGGAGCTCTGATCTCCTTTGTATCTGTTCAGAAGGCTCCAAAAATGTACTTGGATAACTGCCCACATCTTTCAAAGAGAGTGTAAATGGTCCATTTATTTGAGAAAGAAAGTGCAGGATAAAAATTATTTTGGTTGAATGTGGCACTTCCAATAATAAGATGGACAAAGCTCTCCTGGAGAAATGATGGTGCTAGATTCAACAGCAATTTTGTTCAGAAAAGGACCTCAACACCGTGCATTTGAAGGCCAGAAAAGTGGTGGTGTCTCATATCTCAGAAACTTCTCCTTTCCTCTTATTTTGGATATAGTGAGACAGGTGTATTCAGTCCTTGGCTGAATAAGTGAAGTTCCATAAATGTATCAATTTCATAGCTTAGATTCATTGTGATTTTACTATACAATAACAGATTCCATGAATTGATTCTAGCAGAGATAAATAGACTGCATTAATAGGAGCGTAATGTATAGATCCAGGGAAGTCATGCTCCCCATGCTCTATTCTGCCTTGGTCGGACTACATTTGGAATACCGTGTCCAATTCTGGGCACCACAATTGAAGGGAGATGTTGACAGGCTGGAAAGTGTCCAGAGCAGGGGGGCTAAAATAATAAAGGCTCTGGAGAACAAGCCCTATGAGGAGTGGCTTAAACAGCTGGGGATGTTTAGCCTGAAGAAGAGAAGGCTGAGAGAAGACATGATAGCCATGTATAAATAAGTGAAGGGAAGTCATAGGGAGGAAGGATCAAGTTTGTTTTCTGCTGCTTTGGAGAGTAGGACACAGAACTACAGGAAAGGAGATTCCACCTGAACATTTGGAAGATTTTCCTAACTGCGAGAGCTGTTCAGCAGTGGAACTCTCTGCCCTGGAGTGTGGTGGAGGCTCCTTCTTTGGAGACTTTTAAATAGAGGCTGGATGACCATTTGTTGAGGGTGCTTTGAATATGATGTTCCTGCTTCTCGGCAGAATGGGGTTTGACTGGATGGTCCACCAGGTCTTTTCCAACTCTACGATTCTATAATACACAAGAATTTGGCCATAGGCTTTCCTACTAATTAGGGATTTTTTAAAAAAAAAATAAAAGTGTATTCAAAGCTCCAGTTGTCACAAAATATTAAAAAAATAAATTCCAAAATAATAATTAAAAATGGAACACAGCGGAATGGAGGCCAAGTAGATCTCTCAAGGGTTCCACAACTTTGGAGGAGTAGCTGAGAAGGCTTTCTCGCATGTCCTCAGCAAACATGCCCATGTTTGGGATGGAACCAAGGGAAAACTCTATCATGTTCAGGCAGACTAATATAGGGAGAAAACGTCTGGACTAAATTTGTTTATGGATGCTTTTGGAAACTTCTAGGAGAGGCATTTTTCTTTTTGTGGCAAGAAAAAAGACAAATTCCTGGAGGAGTTGAGGACCATAAAAACAGATCCAAGTCAGTAGTGGCAAGGGATCTGCAAAACAGACAAGAGAGGGGAAGAGGCAGATATAGACCTAGACCTGCATTTTACTTAGAGGCAGCTCAACCCATTACGCAAAGTAAGCATTCGCAGTATAGTTGATTTTGCCTAGGGGCACTCTTGAGGCGCTCTTGGGGGAAAATGGACCTTGACATATGCGAGTTGTAGTTACTGAGATGTACAGTTCACCTAAAATCAAAGAGCATTCTGAACTCCACCAATGATGGAATTGAACCAAATATGGCACACAGAACGCCCATGATGAACAGAAAATATATATCAATGATTGGTTGGGGGGGGGGGGGGGGCGCCAAAATACTGTTTGCTTACCGTTGAAAATTACCTAGGGCTGCCTCTGATTTTACCAAATCTTAATTTAGATTTTTAGGTCATCAAATGACAGAAACCATCTTGAGAAAACATTAAAACCCATCTGATTTTAAAAAGAGTCTTCCTAACCAAGATCAATGGGGGCTGGAATCATCTGGGAATGTGCCTATATAGTGTGAAGAAGGCATGCTTGCTGCCTAGGAAGGAAAGTTTCCTTGGGTATCTCAGTGGGACCAGATTATAATGCATCATAAACCTAATGGTGACTTGTGGGAAGCCTCGTGAAGGTAAACAGCTCTGAGAACTTGATTTACTGCTCATAGCATTAACCAAAGCATACACATTGGTTTATTCACCGAGTAAAACTTTGTAATAAATATAAACTATTTTTACAGCTAAAAGGGAACAAAAAGCACAGTGCTTATTGGAAAAGAGAGAGAGAGAAGGCTATGACTATCTTTCAGCTATTGTGGGGGAAGTTGTAAATAAATAACATCCAAAATGAACATTGATCTGGTTGGAAAGCATGTATGCAAGGATCTCAGAAAACCCAGCTGGCCACTAGAGAGGCATGAGAAATCCTCCCACTATCAGGGAACACAAGTGGAATTTCTAAACATTTCTGATCTTTTCTCCCTAATCGGTTTTAGGGCAAGACATCCCTTGTGCTTTTCGAGTTCTAATCCAGAGCTACTACCTAATCTGCAAAAACTGAGGGCTGGAAAAACATCGTGATTTTTGGTGAAGTGTGGAAGACACATTATGGTTCCATGTGACATGACCGGCAGCTTCTCTTGTATTATGCAGTTTTTGCCTGGGAGAAGCTGGATGTAAAAACCAAGGAAATAACAAGGCCCTGATTTCATGGTATGGGTTTCTACTATGATAACATCATGTGTGTTTGCATCCTCAAGTCACCAGGTGGCTTATAATGACCCAATCTCATAAGCAAATATATGCAGAGGTGGTTTGTTATTGCCTTCCTCTAAAATATAGCCAACAGGCCTGGTATAAATTTGTGATTTTCCATCCAAAACAGCCACAACTGAGTTAGCTTTGTTGTTTACCAGATTAGAGGGGTTCAGGTGCCTTCAGGATGGACCTTCCTTTGTTGTTGTTCATTCGTTCAGTCATCTCCAACTCTTCGTGACCTCATGGACCAGTCCACACCAGAGCTCCCTGTCGGCCGTCACCACCCCCAGCTCCTTCAAGGTCAGTCCAGTCACTTCAAGGATGCCATCCATCCATCTTGCCCTTGGTATATAGGACCTTCCTGTGTCCAAATAAGATGGAGCTTTCTAGACATCCAAACACTGGGGTGGGGACAACCTGTCTTGCAAATTGGTTATCACCTATCCAAGAAGACAGTACAGGCCTTCCAAAGCAATGATCTGTCTCTAAAATGTTGTTTTCATTTTTTAATTCCCCCAAGGTCAATTCAAGGTGCTGTTTTTGATTTATGAAGACACATACAGCTGGGTCCAAGATGAAGCTGGAGCACAGTAATTTTTGGAAAAGAGCATCATGAGATCCTCTTAACATTCATATTTTCAAGCCAGTGAATTTGAATTTCATTGCCTTCACTAACCCTTCTATTATAATTTGGAAAAATGATGCACACTCTAGACTTAAGGAATTCAACTTGTGGGTAGATATCCTACCCATCTAGGCAACTTCTTACAATGATTAATTAGTGTTTTCCATTAAAGATGACTTATTTCTAGTTCCGCTTTTGTCTGGCTCTGGTTGTCAGCTGTTAGAAATCTCCTCCCATAGAGGTACTTGTGGCTTGTTCTTAATCTTCTCCCACGCTCCCAAAGTCTTTCAGTACATTGCTTTATAATTACTCTATAATTAGCTGACTTGTGTCACCACTGCACTAGAATACTTAAAAGAACATAAATTGTCTATCAGTAATGGCAGTGACACAAAGGCTTAGCTTTCTAAAATATTCCATTTCCTGGTCTTCGTTGAATGAACTCCAGGCATACTTCAGGTCATATTTTGATTTCCGTCATTTGACTTTTTCCTGTGCTGCTCGTATAATGAGTTGCTCCTAATTGCCTCTCTCCTTGCTAATATGGTATGTAAGTTTTCATGCTTTATTATGATGGCAGAACTGAGGTCTAAACACCATAAGATTCAATGTGACCTGACTCTGATAGGTTTGTTCCAGCTAGAATAGACTCATTGTATCAATTGTTCAATGGCGAGTTAACAACATTCATAAAATGAATTTATTTTATAGGCCTATGCTATAGTGGGAAATAACAATAGAATTTAGACCAATATGTGTTAGCTGGAGTGTTTTCAAGCTTTATTATAAATATTCTAATTAGGGATCAGAAGGTTGCCTATGATATTGGGTCATTATAAGCCACCAGGTGACTTGAGGGTACAAACACACATGATGTTATCTTAGTAGAATCCCATACTATCAAACCAGGGGCTTGTTATTTTCTTGGTTTTTACATCCAGCTTCTCCCAGGCAAAAATTGCAAAAATGTGGTGCTCAGAATTGGACACAGTATTCCAGGTGAGGTCTGACCAAAGTAGAATAGAGAATCACCATGACTTCCCTCAATCGAGATGCTATATTCCTTTTGATGCAGCCCAAGATCCCATTGCCTTTTTCAGCTGCTGCATCACAATATTGGTTCATGTTCAACTTGTTGTCCACAAAGACTCCAATATCTTTTTCACATAGACTGTTGTCAAGCCAGGCATCGCCCATTCTTTCCAATACCATTTTTTCTGCCTAAGTGTCCTTGTTGAAATTCATTTTGTTAGTTTTGAATTCAGACTCTGTCCACTGGAATATTAGCTATCCCTCCTAATATGGTGTTACCTGCAAACTTGCTAAGTAAATTCTCTAAACCTTCATCTAAGTCATTAATAAAGCTGTTGAATGAACAGTACTGACTTTAAAATGTCCTTTAACCTTTCACTAACCTTAGAACCACAAGGATTGTTGGGTTGTAGTTCCCATCATCCCTAGTATTCATGGCCCATAATAAAAAGTGACGGTAGTTGATGTTCACTGACATCTTGAGACCAAACTGGGTAAAAACTAAAGAGCACAGACCACTATGTAAAAATTATAGTTAACTCTATATCCACAGATTCTTTGTCAATTGATTGGATGGACCTTTGAAGGAAACCATAAGCCTGATGTGGCCCTTGATGAAAATTAGTTCTAGAGGATGAGAAGAATTGTGAATAATCTGGGTATCCCTTATTCAGATAGCATCCCGACAGCCCCCTGAAGAAGTTAGTATGAGAGGCAGTGATTATTATACAGACCATCTCATAGAAGATGACATATGATTAGATTTGTTTTGAAAGGTAGTGACAGATCCCTCAAAAGTAATGTGAGATCATTTTTAGAAAGTCAGTTTGTGTCGCATAACACTAGTGATGTATATGAAATGTCCAACAATGGGCAGAATAGATGGAACTTTGTGAAACTTGTGCCTTAAAGTTGTGTAACCTGTGAAGTTATACATCACATTAACCTTAGGCTGGATAGCACCATTGTCCATCTGAATAGACAACAGAATTCACAGCCAAATACGCACCTGCATATTTATCTCAGGAGCCTGTCATGTGTATGCAAATCTAATGCATAGTGGCACCATGGCTTAGATCCTACAGTGCTCAGTGTAGCATAAATTTCTACTGGTGGAGCTAGCTTGAGTCCCACCTGGGAGAAAAGGGGAGATACATCAGATATTTGGTAGATAATAGATAAATAGTTAACACAGAGGAAACAGGCAGGGACATCTAATTACCTTTCAAGAAGAGTTTGCTCCAGGCACAGTCAGCCCATTGTATGCTAATCAAGGTGGTCAGTTGAAATATTCACACCTAGCCAAACTGACAAAAGTCCTTTGTCTCACCCTGGTCATTCCACAGATATATAAACCCTTTTCCCCAGTTCCAACAGACCTCACCTCTGAGGATGCTTGCCACAGATGCAGGCGAAACGTCAGGAGAAATGCCTCTAGAACATGGCCATATAGCCCGAAAAAACCCACAACAACTTAGTGATTCCAGCCATGAAAGCCTTCGACAATACAGTTAACACAATGTTTATACTGATCACTAAAACAGCATAACAGTGCTACAACTAAAATGGAAACCCTTGTGAAATTTCAATGTACCGAGACAATGAATAAAGGCAATATGTATTCTCACACTACATACTATAACATGCTGCCATATGTTAAATAGTCACATTATTGCTATATACCCTCAGTTCAACTTTGACCTAGGGTGATGTATGAATTTGAGCCCTCCAAATTAATATGTTGTACAGCTTCAGACTTGTCTTCTACCTTTGTTCATACCAGCAGCTGAACATCCTTTTGACTTGAGCAATCAGACATGGCACCACTTGCACTTGTCTTGTATTCTTTCCTAGTAGCTGGCTGAGGACTTTTCAACTTGGTTGTCTCAGCCTCTAGCATTTTCCATAATTCTATGCAAAATAAGTCTCTCCAGAACTTTGTAGAGGTGGCACAACAGGGAGATTGGTCTGTAGCTTTTTGGGTCATTACGGTCTTTGCCTGGCTTCAAGATGGCGATGACTCTTGCTTTCCTCCAGATTTTGAGGATCTGACAGGATGCAGTGCAGTTGTTCATCAGCTCCAGCAGCCAGCGCCTTGCTTTTGGACCAAAGTTTTTGATTTGTTCCATCCGTAGATCATCCAAGCCAGCTGCTTTGCCATTCTTACATTTGTTGAGAGCCATGTCCAATTCAGTAGATGTAAAGGGTTCATGGAGGTTGTTGTTCTCAATCTCTGGTTGTCTGGCTTTTTGGTTTCCCCTGCCTCAGGGGAGCGTGCTCGCTCCATCCATGTTCAACATCTACACAAATGACCAGCCACTGCCAGAAGGGACAGAGAGTTTCATCTATGCTGACGATCGTGCCATTACTGCTCAAGCAGGGAGCTTTGAGATGGTAGAACAGAAGCTCTCCGAAGCTCTAGGTGCTCTCACTGCCTATTACAGGGAAAACCATCTGATCCCTAATCCATCTAAAACACAGACATGCGCCTTTCACCTTAAGAACAGACAAGCATCCCGAGCTCTGAGGATTACCTGGGAAGGAATCCCACTGGAGCATTGCAGCGCACCCAAATACCTGGGAGTCACTTTGGACCGTGCTCTGACCTACAAGAAGCACTGCCTGAACATCAAACAAAAAGTGGGCGCTAGAAACAACATCATACGAAAGCTGACTGGCACAACCTGGGGATCACAACCAGACACAGTGAAGACATCTGCCCTTGCGCCATGCTACTCTGCTGCTGAGTATGCATGCCCAGTGTGGAACACATCTCATCACACTAAAACAGTGGATGTGGCTCTTAATGAGACATGCCGCATTATCACGGGGTGTCTGCGACCCACACCACTGGAGAAATTACACTGCTTAGCCGGTATTGCACCACCTGACATCCGCCGGGAAGTAGCAGCCAATAGTGAAAGGACCAAGGCAGAGACATCTCCAGCTCATCCCCTGTTTGAGTATCAGCCAGCACGTCAACGACTTAAATCAAGACATAGTTTTCTTAGAACTACAGAGACACTCGCTGGAACACCCCAGCAAGCGAGAGTCCAAAAGTGGCAGGCCCAAACCCAGCACCTCAATTCATGGGTGATACCAGATGAGAGACTCCCCCCTGGGCACTCAGAAGACTGGGCGACTTGGAAGGCGCTGAACAGATTGCGCTCTGGAACCACGAGATGCAGAGCCAATCTTAAGAAATGGGGCTACAGGGTGGAATCCTCGGCATGCGAGTGCGGAGAAGAACAAACCACTGACCACCTGCTGCAATGCACCCTGAGCCCTGCCACATGCACCATGGAGGACCTTCTTGCGGCAACCCCAGAGGCACTCCAAGTGGCCAGATACTGGTCAAAGGACATTTAACCAAATACCAAATTTACAAAATCTGTGTGGTTTTTTTTTCTTTTTTTCTTTTTTTTTCTTTTTAATCTCTGTGTTTGTTTTGCTCTGTTAGAATTGTAAAACAATGGTTGCTGATGACACGATAAATAAATAAGCATTACCTTTTGTCTCACATTGAATTGTCTCATGGTTGAGTTTTCAAGATAAAAGGCTTCAGGGTGGCCTTGTTCTCTGCAGTACTAGCTCCTTTAAAGTTCATGGTGATATCACTGCTGTTGTCTCTGAGAAGTCCTTCACTAAGGTCACTTTCCATACTATTGCTGGTATCTCAGCAAAAGCCTATCTGAAACAGAAGACCCTACCAGCAGCAGTGTTATTTCAGCAAATGCCTCTTGAATCAAAGGAGCAGGAAATCCCATCGCCATGGAAAGGCACTGTCATAGTGGGTGTGCCGCACACCCAATCATGCTTACACTGCCATCACCTGGCTACAATTGTCATGCACTGTCAAAAAACATCCAATTGTATATGTACGTAATTTATATCTGTGGGTGTCATAAACAGGATGCTGTAGCATATGTGAAAAACAGTTGCTGCAAACATGAAATGAATGTTGATATTGTGCATTAGACAAAAGTTGATATTGTGCATTAGGCAAAACACTTCTATAGATTTACCCTAAAGTAGTGTTTCTCAAACTGTGCTCCTCTGGATGTTTTGGACTTCAGCACCCAGAAATCCCTGCCAGCTTACCAGCTACTATTAGTAATTGTGGGAGCTGAAGTCCAAAACATCTGGGAGAGCACAGTTTGGGAAACTCTGCCCTAAAGGTTCAGATCTCATCTGATCATGGGTCCTAAGCAGGAGGAGAAGAACAGGTAGGCATGGGAGATCAACAATGAAGAGATGTTGTAGGCTACATTGCAGATGAAATAACTGTCTAAACCAGCTCTGAATATTCTTTGTATAGGAAAACTCTTTGAAATTCATGGGGCCACTACAAATCAACAGATTCCTTGAAGGCATATGGATATATGAAAAACCAATTGGATTTCAGTCATTATGTTCATTTTCAACTGATTATAGGTAATGGAAGCAGATAGTTTTCAGTACCATATTCAGTTAAATGGCAGCCACCTGTGAGAGGGGGCAAGAGTATCACCCAGAAGTGATTAGTAACATTTCTTCAATGTCTCAGACATACACTTTTCCAAGCCTAGCTCCTGTAAGGACTGAAGCTGGCACTTTCCACATGCATCGCAAAGATACAGTACATACTAGTAACTTGTGCCCTTCTTGTTTAAATGGATCACATTTTGCATCAAAGTACATTGACTTTTCACACCATAACTTGTTCTGTGTTTCCTACTTTCTTTGTTTAATCACACACATGCTGCATCAGCAAGTCACAAGGGAAGACTTTATCTAGTTTCTCCTCTTAATGTTGGTTTAATCATTTGGATGGCACAGATGAGATGGACTTGGGAGTCTTCTGCATGGGCTGAGTCAGCCTCTAATAGCTACTCAAGTGTCGCTAAGGAACCAGGATTTGGCACACACAGTAATTGTCCAATAAATCAGATGATGTCGAATGCATGTTATACTTCAGTAACTGCATTTTCTTATAGCTAGACCTCCTGTGGTGCTATGTCTAATACGCTGCTGTGCCAGTGATTTCAGCGGATTGGGGAAATTATGACTTCTCACCTTCTAGTCTGCATAAACAGGAAACTGAGTGAGAAATGTTATTTGGAAGCAGAACACTGCTTTTTTAAAAAGCCTGTTTGAGCATCTGTCCTTACAGCTCAAACTGGAACACATAATGGGTCAAAATTAGATGGGTTATACCTGCAGAAACATGGCATATGGATAGAGCAGAGCAGGAACAGGAAAAGAAGGGGGCCTTTGGAAACCCATCTGTATCCACAACACTGAAGTTACTCTTTTATGGGCACAATGACAAAATAGGAGTACTTTGATATAATAATGAATATATTTAGAAGTAATTAGAAAGAGGATGGATGGCTATCTGACTGTGATGGGATTGAAAGGGGAGTACTAAGTGTTGGTTTTTATGTACTGTTTCTATTCTGCTCTGGTCAGACCTCTCCTGGAATACTGTGTCCACTACTGGGCACCACAATTCATGAAAAAAATGGCAAGCTGGAATGAGTCCAGAGAAGTTCTGGAAGCCATACATGAATTCCCTATGAGTAGCAGCTTAGTGAGCTATGTTTAGCTTGGAGAAGAAAAAGTTAATTCGGGGGGGGGGGGGGCATGTTAGCAATGCTTCAATATGTGAAAGGATGTCTCATTGAGAAGAGAGCAAGGTTGTTTTCTGCTGCTCCAGAGATTATGAAACAAGGCAATGCATTATAACTATAGAAAAAGAGAGCTACGAAAACATTACGAAGAACCTCCTGATGGTAGGAGACATTCAGCAGAGGAATATGCTGCCTCAGAGTGTGGTAGTATCTTCTTCTCTGACAGTTTTTTTTTAAGAGGCTGAATCGCTATCTGCTTGGGTGCTTTTATTGTGTATTGTGTAGATAACATTTCACATTACTAAAATATACAACAATGGAATATAAGTAATCAGTCACACCACATGAATGCATACCTGCTACAGATCAACAAATACAGATAATACCACACATTATTTAAAAATGACATTTCCTCATAAAACATTGCTCCCAAAATATCTGTTGAAACCAAGAAGTCTTCCATTGACTTTAGAAGAAGTAGTCTACCTTCTTCAGGAAGGAAGTTCCAAACTCTCGACACAACTAGTGAGATGAGCCTCTCCTGTGAGATGCATCTATGGGGATGGTGGGATGGAGAGGAGATCTGTTTCAGAAGATCTCAAGACTTGCATGGTGAGAATATGGTACCTCAAGACCATAGGACTATATAGCTCATAGCCAACATGTTGAATTGTGCTAGGTGGACTAAATCAATGATTTTGTGAGTTCCCAGTTATCTACCATATTTGTGCCTCCATGGGATCCACTATTTTCCAGGAGTGCAGAGCTATGATTCTTGAATAGATCCACATAAGTGAAAGAAACACATGCCTTCCAATTTGTTTTCCTGGAGACATTTTCATCTTAGCTCTAATGTTCAAATTTATCATCAAGCAGATATGAGCTGACAATTCATTCCATGCTCAGAAGCTGATTATGGATACATAAAAAGGATAAAGTGATTGTTGGGCAAGTGGGCTTATTAACAGAAGACCCTTCTCATAAATGCACAGCAAAGTAACTTAGAAGCAGCAGCGTGTCCCAGCACCAATAGCCCAAAAGTGATAAAAGAACAAAAGCACAGGGACCAATGTTTTCTCTTCCATATGAGGCTTTTCTTTGCAACAAAATAATATGGCTACACTATTTAGAAAAATAAGGTTTCCATAACACAAGCAAAGTTCTTTATACCTCCTTCTTTGCTTCCACACTGGGCTTCTTTCTGCAGATAAACAGTTTCACTCTCACAGAGCCTCCCCTCACACTGAAGGCCTGCTCACACCGAGGCCTCCTAACACTGAGGCCTGCCTCACACTGAGGCTAACTAACACTGAAGACTACTCATACTGAGGTCTACAAACACACTGAGGTCCTTTTCCCACAGAGACTTTCCACAAACTGAGGGCTACTTAGCTACAGGCATGCCTACTAATATAGAACTACAGCTTTTTCTGAGTCACATTGCATCCATGCTTGACTCACATTTTTGTAATTAAAAATACCTAGTTATTTTTTTAAATATTTCTGACAGTAATTTCCCCCCTTAAGTAAACATATTGAGCCTGGAAGGGGGAATAAAGGTATGTCAGGGCAGAGGAAGGATTTTTTTGAATATCCCCTCCCACTAGCATCTCTTTTTTCATGCTATTTGGACATCTCTGTTTGTCATTCCAGTTTGCCAAACTTGTGTCTGACATGTTGGAACTATTTGGTATTTTGAAAGATTCTGCCTAGATGTACCAAGTCCACAATGAATAGTTTCTAAGTCAAAGGAAGTAATACATTCTGCATTGATCAGGTCTCATTTGGAGCACTATATTTCATTCTGGGACCCTCTGACTGTGGAGTTGGTGCTGGTAGCGAATGGGACCCTTATGACTCTATGAGAATTTTTCAGATTTACATCAGTTTCTATTTTAAGTGAAATTTACAGAGAATGCTATGAAGAAAATAATTTTATTCTAGAAATAATTTCAAGGTTATCACCTTGTATAGTATAGTTACAATTAAGTGTGAATGTGTTGACAATATTCAGTTATAGTTGAACTCAGAAAGAGATACATAAGTAAACCTGCAGTTGGTTGTACAATGCTATTATTTAGGGTTAAGGTGATACTTTGTGAGTGTAGTTTTACACTACAGAAGCATGGTTTGGAATCTTAGCCCAGAAACTGTATTGGTTCTATGCTTATTCCCTGGAGATGTACATTGAATTAATCCATACTACCCCCCCCCCCAAAAAAAAGCCTTGATGGACCAATTGCTATTTTTTTTCCTGTACATCCAACCACTGATTTATATTTCTTCCTACTATTAAATGTTATCCTTTGACCATTTGGACTGCTAAAGAAAATCTTCCCACGATAGACAGCACTAATAGGACCTGTGTGTAGAATTGTCTCCACCAAACTTGACCTACCTTCAAATTCCAAGACCATTTCAACCCTTGATCTTTTGAAAAGTCTTGTGAGGAACACTGAAGGAAAGTCATATCAAAAATAATGTTGACGTGATTGGTGAGCT